>NC_080704.1:171827747-173220436 GCF_030445035.2 Dasypus novemcinctus
CCTCAACCCTAGTTTTGACCTTGTATTTATTGGAAACTACCAAGCAGCAGTTTGCTATTAGAACTGCAACATCATCTACAATAATAGGGAACAACTGCAACATCTAACAACTGCAACATCTACAATAGAACAGGTGTAACATTTACAATAAAGAACAGTTTCCCAGGACACTTTGCCATGTCTTTTATCTGTGAGTCCCCACCCACCAAGGGGTGGGAACTCAATGCTCCAATCATAACTTAATCACGCCCAGGTACAGACCAGATTATAAACATAATCCAGTATCTATTTTTGGAATTCATAACCATATCAAATTGCTACAGTAACCAAAAATGAGCTGGGATAACTATACAAATATTGGACAAGATGGACTTTAAGTCAAAAGCTGTTATGAGACAAAGAAGGACATTCTATTAATAAAAGGGACAATCCATCAAGAAGAAATAACAATCAAACATTTATGCATCTAACCACCATGTCCTGAAATACATGAAAGATTACTGGTAAAACTGAAGGAAGGAATACATGCCTCTACAATAATAGTTGGAGACTTCAATACACCACTCTCATCAATATGTACAACATCTAGATGGAAGATCAATAAGGAAACAGAGAACTTGAATAATATGATAAATGAAATAGACCTAACTGACATATATATATATATAACATTGAACCCCTAAACAGCAGGATATACATTCTTTTCAAGTGCACATGGATCATTCTCTAGGATAGACCACATGTTGAGTCACAAAACAAGTCTCAATAAATTTAGAAAGATTGAAATCATACAAAACATCTTCTCTGAACATAATAGAATGAAGCTGGAAATCAATAACAAATTGAAAACTGGAAAATCCACAAATATATGGAAGTTAAATAACACTCTTTTAATCAATGGGTGAAAGAAAATATTAAAAGGGAGATCAGTAAATACCTTGAGACAAATAAAGAACACAACGTATCAAAACCTATTGGATGGGGAATGGACTTGGCCCAATGGATAGGGGTCCGCCTACCACATGGGAGGTCCGCGGTTCAAACCCTGGGCCTCCTTGACCCATGTGGAGCTGGCCCATGTGCAGTGCTGATGCACGCAGGTAGTGCCCTGCTATGTTGGGGTGTCCCCCGCAAGGGGGAGCCCCACGCGCAAGAAGTGCACCCCGTAAGGAAAGCCACCCCATGCAAAAGAAAGTGCAGCCTGCCCAAGAATGGCGCTGCACACACAGAGAGCTGACACAACAAGATGATGCAACAAAAAGAAACACAGATTCCCAGCCCGCTGATAAGGATAGAAATGGTCACAGAAGAACACATAGTGAATGGACACAGAAAGCAGACAATGGGGGGTGGGGGTGGGGCGAGAGAAATAAACAAAATAAAAAAATAAATCTTTAAAAAAACAAACAGAAAAAAACCTATGGGATGCAATGAAGGCAGTGTAAAGGAAAATTTATAGACGTTAATGCTTACATTATAAAAAAGAGCTAAAATCAAAGAACTAAGTGCACACACTAGAAAAAGAACAGCAAACTAGCCCCAAAGAAAGCAGAAGGAAAGAAATAACAAAGATTAGAGTGAAAGAAAATGGGAATAAAAAAAGAATAGGATTAACAAATCCTCAAGTTGGTTCTTTGAAAAGACCAATAAAATTAGCTAGACTGACAAAGAAAAAAGAGAAGATGCAAATAAATAAGATCAGAAATGAGAGGGGTGCATTACTCTTGATGCTCGAGAATTAAAAATGATCATAAGAAGATGCTACGAACAGTTGTATACCAACAAATTAGACAACCTAGATGAAATAGATGAATTCCTAGAAAGACACAAACAACCTACACTGACCTAGAAGAAACAGAAGACTTCAACAAACCAACCACAAGTAAAGAGATTGAAACAGTCATCAAAAACCTCCGGCAATAAAAAAGAGTCTGGAGGTTGTCAGAAGGATTGCCCTTACGCACACCTGAGCAGAGTCTCAGAGACAGATAAAGTAGATACAACCCCAGGTATTGGTTCTTTTGAGGCCTAAAGAGACCCACGGGTTCTATGGTCATGGCAGATGGGGTTCACTGCCATGTCAGATGGCCCTTCTTTGGAGCTGGTGTTTCTGTGTGATGGAACTGGACTCAGATGGGCTCTCTTTTCACAAGACTTTCATGCTACTTTACTGGAATTGTAGTTGGTGCTGGGGCTTAAGATATATTCAGAGGATTTGAATCTCTGGACTGACAATATGATAGCCAGGCCCTGAGCCTCAACAGACTGCAACTCCTACACTCTGATTTATTGGACTTACCCCACTCAGCTAACATGGAGTTGGAAGAAGGTCAACCACCACACCATGGAGCCTAGAGTGTCTACAACTGAAAGCAGGAGGAGTGCATCCAGTATCCATGTGGAATCTAAGCCCCCACTTGACATAGATGTGCAATGGACACAACCAATCCAATGTCCATAGAGAAAATGTGGCATTGGTGTGGGAAGGGTGGCCATGGTGGCTGCTGGGTGCGGGGAATGGGAGGAAGAGATGAGATGTGGAGTCGTTTTCAGGACTTGGAGTTGTCCTGGGTGGTGCTTCATGGACAACTATGGGACATTGTAGATCCCCCCAGGGCCCACTGGATGGAACGTGGGAGAGTGTGGGCTATGATGTGGACCATTGACTATGGGGTGCAGCGATGCCCAGAGATGTACTTACCAGGTGCAATGGATGTGTCATGATGATGGGAAAGAGTGTTGCTGTAGGGGGAGTGGGGGGTGGGGGCCGTGGGGTTGAATGGGACTTCATATTTTTTGAATGTAATATTTTTTAAAAAAATGAATAAAAAATTAAAAATAAAAAACCTCTGGCAAAGGAAACACAGGACAGATTGGCTTCACAGGTGAATTCTGCCAATCATTCCTAGAAGAATGAATACAAAACTTGCTCAAACTCCAAATTTGAAGAGGAGGGAATACTGGCTAACTCATTCTATCAGGCCAACATCACTCTAATACTAAAACCAGTTAAATATGCTATAAGAAAAGAAAATTATGGAACAATTTCTCTTATAAATATAGCTGCAAAAATCCTCAACAAAATTCTTACAAATCAAAATCAAAGCACAAGAAAAGAATTATACATCACAATCACCTGGGTTTTATCCCAAGTATGCAAAGGTGGTTCAACACAGGAAAATTACTGTTACATACCACATCAACAGAATGAAGGGAAAAAACCACATGATCATCTCCACTGATGCAAAAAAGGCATTTGATAAAATTCAGCATCCTTTCTTTATGAAAACAATTAGAAAAATAGGAATAGAAAGAAACTTCCACAACATGATAAAAGACATATATGAAAAATCCACAGCTAACATCATACTCAATGGGGAAAGACGGAAAGCTTTCCCTCTAAGATCTAGAACAAGACAAGTATGCCTATTGTCACCACTGTTATTGAACATTCTGCTGGAAGTTCTCAACAAAGCATTTAGACAAGAAAAATAAACAGCATTCAAATTGGAAATGAAGAAGTAAAATTTTCACTATTTGCAGGTAATATAATCCTATATATAGAAAGTCCTGAAAAACAACAAAGCTACTAGAGGAAACAAATGAATTCAGCAAACTGGTGGTTTATGTGATCAACACACAAAAATCAGTAGTGTTTTTATACACTAGTAATGAGCAAGCTGAAGAGAAAATCAGGAAAAAATTCCATTCACAATAGGAACTAGAAAAATCTAATATCTAGGAATAAATTTAACCCAGGATTAAAGGCCTTGTACATAGTAAACTACAAAACATTGGTAAAAGAAGACCTAAATAAATGGAAGGATGTTCTTTGTTCATGGATTGGAAAACATAATATCATTAAAATGTCAATTCTACCCAAATGATTAACAGATGCAATGCAATCCCAATCAAAATTCCAACAGCCCCTTTTGCAGAAATGGAAAAGCCAGTTATCAAATTCATATGGAAGTGTAAGGGACCCTAAATAACCAAAAACTTCTTATAAAAGAAGCAAAAAGTTGACAGACTCACCCTTCTTGACTTTAAAGCATATTAAAAAGCCACACTGATCAAAGCAGCATGGTGGGGAGCGGGTATGGCTTAAGCAATTGGACACCTACCTCCCACATGGGAGGTCCTGGGTTAAGTTCCCAGTGCTACTAGAGAAGATGAGCAGACAGACGAGGGAGCCAACCCTGGGGGGAGGCATTAAAAAATCTTTTTAAAAAAACAGCATGGTACTTCCATAAGGACATTGACAAATAGACTCAAGTTGAAAGTTCAGTCTGAAATGGACAAATGATTGGGCTCCCGCCTACCATATGGGAGGTCCTAGGTTTGATTCCCAGGGCCTCCCAGTGAAAAAGCAAGCTGGCTCATGCATCAAGCTGGCCCGCGTGGAGACCTGGTCCATGTGGAAAGCTGGCACAATGAGATGATGCAATTAAAGGAGACATGGAGGAGGGACAATGGGAGATACAGCAGACCAGGGGAGCTGAGGTGGCTCAAGTGATTGGGTATCTCTCTCTCTCTCAAATCAGTGGTCCTATGATCAGTTCTTGGTGTCTCCTAAAGAGAAGATGAGAAGACAAGCAGACACAGCACACGGCAAATGGACACAGAGAGCAGACAGTGAGCTCAAAAACACAATGTGTGTGGGGGGGAATAAATAAATAAAAATAAATCTTTTAAAAAAAGAAAGTTCAGAAATAGACCCTCACACCTGTGGCCAATTGATTTTGACAAGAGTGCCAAGTCCACACAATTGAGAAAGAATAGTCTCTTTAACAAATGTCGTTGGGAGAACTGGATGTCATATACAAAAGAATGAAAGACGACCTATATTTTTTACCATATCAAAAAATGAACTGAAAATTCATCGTAGATCTAAATATAAGAGCCAGGACTATAAAACTCCTACATGAAAATGTAGGGAAGCATCTTCAGGATATTATTGTGCTAGGCAATGGTTTCTTAAAACTTTATACCCAAGGCACACGTAATTAAAGATAAAAATAGATAACTGGGACCTCCTCAAAATTTAAAAAAAAATCATGCATCAAAGGACTTTGTCACAAAAGTGAAAAGACAGCCTACTCAATGGGAGAAAATATTTGGAAACCACATATCTGATAAGGGTTTAATATCCAGAAAATATAAAGAAATCTTAAAACTCAACAGTAAAAATACAACAAGCCAAATTAAAAATTGGCAAAAGACTTGAATAGACATTTCTCCAAAGAGGAAATACAAATGGCTTAAAAGCATATGAAAAGATGCTCAACATCACTAGGTATTAGGGAAATGTAAATCAAAAACCACAATGAGGCATCATTTCACAACTTATGTAAGGGCCATTATTAAAAAAGCATTGGAGAGGATGTGGAGAGATAGAAACATTCATTGCTTGTGGGAATGTAAAATGGCGCAGCCACTGTGGTAGACAGTTTACAAGTACCTCAAGAAGCTAAATGTAGAACTACCATATGATCCAGCAATCCTGTTATTAGGAATATATTTGAAAAAACTGAAAACAGGGACACCAACAGACATTTGCACAACTATGTTCATAGCAGAATTATTCACAATTGCCAAAAGATGGAATCAGTCCAAGTCCATCAACTGCTGAATGGGTTAACAAAATGTGATATATACATACAATGGAATATTATTTAGCTGTAAGAAGGAAATCCTGATGCATGCAACAACATGGATGAACCTTCAAGACATCATGTTGAGTGAAATAAGCCAGACACAAAAGGACAATTGTTGTATGATCTCACTGATATGCACTAATTATAATAAGCAAACTCATAGAGTTAGAATGTAGAATGTAGGTTACCAGGGGATAGACTGGGGGTAGAGAATGGGGAGCTGATGCTTAATTTATACAGAATTTCCATTTAAGTTGATGGTAAAGGTTTGGAAATGGATGGTGGTGATGGTAGCATATTATTGTGAGTGTAATTAATAGTGCTGAATTATGTATGTGAATGTAGTTGAAAGGGGAAGTTTTGGGTCATGTATGTTATTAGAATGAAAATTAGAAGATAAAACATGGGAGTGTATACACAGTAAGCCTGTTGTGGATTATGGACAAGGATTAATATTACAAGTATAAGAATGTTCTTTCATGAAATAAAACAAATGTATGACACTAATAGCAGGTGTTAATAATAGGGAGGTGTATGAAAAAATACATTCAATGTAAACTATGGATGAAAAAAAGAAAAATAGGACCTCATGATTGTAAAAAAACAACCTATAGAATGGGTGAAAATATTTGGAAACTGTTATCCAATAAGAGTTTAATATCTGGAATATATGAAATCCTACATCTCAAAAACAAAAAGACAAACAACCCAATTAAGAAAAGAGCAAAAATCTTGAGTGAAATTTCTCAAAAAAAGATATATAAATGGCCAGTAAGCACATGAAAAGCAGTTCTACATCATTATCCATTAATGAAATGCAAATCAAAACCACGACATACAATTTTTTACCACTAGAATAGCTACAATTAAAAGAATGGAAAACAAAAAGTGTTGGAGAGGATGTGGAGAAATAGGAACATTCGTTCATTGTTTGTGGAAATGTAAAATGATGCAGTCTCTATTGAAAACAGTTTGGTGGTTCCTTAGAAAGTTAATTATAGAATTATCATATGACCCACAATCCCACTTTCTACAAAATAATTGAAAGCAGGGACTCAAACGGGTATTTGTACACTGATGCTCATAGTGGTATTATTCACAATTGTCAAAAGGTAGAAGCAACCCCAGTGTCCATCAATGGATGAATGGATAAACAAAATGTGTTAAATACATACAATGGAATATTATTCAGCCATAGAAAGGAATGAATTTCTGATACATGTGACAACATGGATAAACCTTGAAGACATCATTTTGAATGAAATAAGCCAGACACAAAAGGAAAACTATTATATGATCTCACTGAAATTAACTAGAATAAGCAAATTCATAAAGTCAGAATCTACAAAACAGTTTACGAGGGCCTGGAGTGGGGGTGAGGAATGGAGATTTGTTGCGTAATTGATGCAGAGTTTCTATTTGATGTGATGGAAAAGGTTTTTTTTTGTCTTTAATTTTTAATGTTACATTAAAAAAATATGAGGTCCCCATATACTCCCCACACCCGTCACCCCACTCCTCCCCCCATAACAACAACTTCCTCCATCATGAGACATTCATTGCATTTGGTGAATACATCTCTGAGAACCGCTGCACCTCATGGTCAATGGTCCACATCATAGCCCACACTCTCCCACATTCCACCCAGTGGGCCATGGGAGGACATACAATGTCCAGTAACTGTCCCTGTAGCACCACCAAGGACAACTCCAAGTCCCAAAACGCCCCCACATCACATCTTTTCCTCCCACTCCCTACCTCCAGCAGCTACCATGGCCAATTTCTCCACACCAATGCCACATTTTCTTCGATTACTAATCACAATAGTTCATGAATGGACTATCAGTAAGCCCACTCTAATCCATACGCTATTCCTCCATCCTGTGGACCTTAGAATGGTTGCGTCCACTCCACATCTATATCAAGAGGGGGCTTAGATTCCACATGGATGCTGAATGAAATCCTCCTGCTTTCAGTTGTAGGCACTCTTGGCTCCCTGGTGTGGTGGCTGACCTTCTTCACCTCCATGTTAGCTGAGTGGGGTCATGGTTATGGTAGCACAAACCTTTGAATGTAATTAATACCACTGAAATATATTTGAATGTGCTTAACGGGAAATTTTAGGTCGTATGTATGTTAGTAGAATAAATTAAAAACAAAACCATAGGGCTATACAAAACAGTGAATTTGAATGTATAGATTACAGTTTATAGTATAGTTACAATAATATTGTCCCATAAGTTGTAAAAAAGATACCACACAAATGTTAACAAAAGGGAAAACAATGTGTGAGAGGGCGATACATGGGAACTCTGTTTTGCGTATGATGTTTTCTGTAAACTTGGAACTTCTCTAATAAAATTATTTTTTAAAATTGCATCTTCCCTCCTGATGCCTACCTTACCCTGCTCTATTTTATCTATAGCATTTATCACCTTTATATGCACTATATTTTAATTATTTATTATGCATATTGTGTATTACATTCCCTGCTGGAATGTAAACTCTACCAGGGAAGAGATTTTTGTCTATGTTCAGTGATATGACTTCCGAAGTGCCTAGGATGTTGTCTGGCATATAATATGTACTTGAGAAATAAAATTTCAATTGGATGATTGATAGGGAAGTTTTTCAATTATGCTATGATGAACAGGTTCTTCGAAGGTGGATTGAAATCTTAGGAAAAAACTCATTAAGTGCAACAAATGATCACCAGAGCCCACTAAACAGATGGTCTCTTTTAAAGCTATTCCTCGAGACTCTGATATTCCTGCTCTAAATTTTAAGAGCTGCATGCAAGGAAAACTAAATGAAAAATAACACAAAAAGTTCTCAGAGTAGAAACAAGTAAAGCAACTACATGAGGAAACAAATACTTTAGAATCTAAGAGATTTTAGCAAACACAGCTACACTCTAGGAAGAAGATAAGCAGACTCTGAAGCAGGATCTTGAAATTCATAGAAGGAACATCTGTGATTGTTCTCTGACTTACAGATTGGAAGTTAGGTTGCAGGATATGTTGACAGAAAGTGCCAAGTGGTGACAGAATGTGAGCATAGAGTGGCAAACAATTAAAATGAATAATAATCTCTGGGTCAAAGATGAAAGCAACTGAGGGTTATTAAAATTAAAAATCAAAGATACCCTCACAAGAGTGGGAAGGACATAAGGCTGCTCAGAGTGCACACTCCCCTCTAATGCACTATTAATTTGTCTGACACGGATGATCAAGCCCTGTGAGAGACTGACCAACAGGTGGAGACCAAGCATTTCAGTAACGTGCAAATATTAAGTGTCATATCCATCCTGCCATTACCATTATTTGTTCCAAATGAAGAGGTACCAGCTAAGCAAGAAGGACCACTGATGCAGAGCCTGAACTTGAACTGACTTGGGGTGAATGCTTTAAAATCAGAGGAGAGGGGAATTTTTTAAACTCCATTGACATTTAGATGTTAAAACAAGAATTGTCAGATGGTCAAAAATAAAGATCCTCCATGTCAGCCTGTAACCAAGCAAATGTGGGGAGAGAATATGGACGAATGTAAAAATAATCTTCAGTCTCAGAATATGAGGACAAGATCTCACTTGGATATCAGCATCCTGGACAAAGGAAGCTCCATCAAATAAGGGCTTCTCTTTAGTGTAATAAAGGAACATTTTTTATTCATTATGGTATTTTGTGAGTATTTCTTATATATATATTGTCTAAATGGTATGCACTTTCCTTTGGGGGAGGAATAGGGCAACTAATAATTTCTACTATGGGATTGCCTGGCTAAATTTGTAGTCTCAGTCTAAGCTTTCATATTGGGGAGGCCAGGTAGCTACTGCCTGTCCCAAGTATTGGCCAAGAAAATGTAGCTGTGTTAATTGCCTACAACTGCAGAGTAGAAGACAGAGCAGAGAGAGGCCAAACTCAGATGAAAATGTACTGAGGATTAGCAGGGCTGGCTAGATAATTTGCAGGGCTCCCATGCAAAATGAACATGCAGAGCCCTTATTTTAAAAATTATTAAGTATTTCAAGAGAGTGAAAGCAGAGCATTAAACCAAGTATGAGGGCCTAAAAGCTGGGCCCTATGTGACTGCCCAGGTTGCATCTCTATGAGACCAGCTTTGGGGGCGAGGTTAACCCATGGGACCAGTGTACCACCTAGCACAGTATATTTAGTTTAGTTTTATTTATAATTTTTAATTTTAATTCAATTTAATTTTTTACAAGAGGAGTTGTGAATTTACAAAACAATCATGCATAACATAATAGGATTCACGTACATTACCCCACCACCAACATCTTGCATTGTTGTGTGCATTAGTCAGTCAAAGGGGTGCTGATGCAAAATACCAGAAATCTGTTGGCTTTTATAAACGGTTTTTATTGGGGTAGAAGCTTACAATTACAAGGCCATAAAGCATAAGTTATTTCCCTCACTAAAGTCTGTCGCCACGTATTGGAGCAAGATGGCTGCCGACGCCTGCCAGGGTTCAGGCTTCCTGGATTCCTCTCTTCCCTGGGCTTGTTTCTCTCCCTGCTCCTCTGTGTGCTTACTTCTTAGACTCCAGCTCAAAACTCCAACATCAAAACTCCAACTTCAAAACTCCAGCTAACTCCTCTGCTCTGCTGTGTCATTTTATTTGTGAGCCCTTGCCCAGCAAGGAGGTGGGAACTCAACATCCTATTGACATGGCCCAGTCAAAGCTCTAATTATAATTTAATCACACCCAGGTTCAGACCTGTTTACAAACATAATCCAATATCTATTTTAGGAATTCATAAACTGTACCAAACTGCTACACTGTGGAACATTTGTCACAAATGATGACAGAACATTATCAAAATATTACTGCCAACTACAGTCCATAGCTTACATTTGGTATATTTTCCCCATAAACCACCCTATTATTAACACATGTACCAGTATTGTATATTTGTTATTGTTCATGAGAGAATGTTCTCATTTTTGTATTGTTAACTACAGAGTCCATCAACCACCAAAGGACTCACTGTGTTTTATATTCCCATGCCTCGTACAACCCATCCAAAGTGTACACTCAGTGGCTCTATGTTTCATCACAGTGTTGTACTGTCATCATCACAGTCAATTCTACAACGTTTTCATTACTTCAAAAGGAAAAATCCCATACCCCCTTAAACCCTTCTATTGTTGACCCTTAGCACTGATACAGTACCTTCTTTGCTATTGAAGCAAAAATATTATGTTACTGTTAACTGTAGTCCATAAATTACATTCTTCATATTTTTCCTGTGTCACCATATTCTTAACACCTTGCAATAGTGATGTACATTTGTTTTAATTCATAGAACAGTCTTGTATTTGTATTATTATCCGCAATCTTCATCCATTACCGAGTTCACTATGTTATACAGTTCCTAGATTATCCTCTTGCTTTCTTTCAATTGACATTTATGTCCCTAGACACCTCTTTCAGCAACAATCACATTTATAAATCAGCAGTGATAGTTATACTCACTATAATTTGTTACCAACTCTATTCCCACACATTTACAATCGACCTTATTAAAATTCTACATGAAGCATCGGCTCCCCCTTTTCAACCCTTATTTTATTTCCTAGTAACCTATACTCTAGAGTTTAACTCGATGAGTTTACTCATTTTATTTAGTTCACATTAGTGAGATCATACAATTTCTCCTTTTGTGTCTGGGGTATTTCCCTCAACATAATATCCTGTAGGTTTATGCATCTTGTCATATGCATCTTGATTTCCTTTCCTGTTATAGCTGAAGATGGTCCCATCATATTTATATGCCATCTTTTGTTTATCCATTCATCAGTTGATGGATACTTGGGTTGGTTCCATCTTTTAGCAATTGTGAATAATGCCATATTAGTGTGCAAATATCTGCTCACATCCCTGCTTTCAGTACTTTTGAATATATTCCTAGTAGTGGGGTTGCTGGATCTTAAGGCTGATCTGTATTTAGCTTCCTGAGGAACGATCAAACTATCTTGCACAGAGGCTACACCATTCTATATTCCCATCAACAGTGGAGGAGGGTTCCTATTTCTCCACATCCTCTCCAGCACTTGTAGTGTTCTGTTGTCATAATAATGACCATTCTATAAGGCATAAAATGATATCTCTTTGAAGTTTTTGATCTAGTGATGTTGAACATCTTTTCACGTGCTTTTTTGGTCATTCGTATTTCCTTTTTGGAAACATGTCTATTCAGGTCTTTTGCCCATTTTTTTGTGCATTTTGCTTGTCTTTTTATCGAGTTCTATGGTCTCTATGTAACATGGAAACCAAACCCTTATTGGATATTTGGTTTCCAAATATTTTCTCACATTGAATAGACTGCCTTTTTACTTTCTTGACAAAGTCATTTGAAGCAAAAAAGTGTTAAGTTTGAGGAGGTGTCATATCTTTTTTTTCTTTCACTGCTTGTGCTTTGGGTGAAAGGATACACCTGATCACAAGATCTTGAAGATGTTTCCCTATATTTTCTTCTAGGAATTTTATGTTTCTAGCTTTTATACTTAAGTCTTTGATCCATTTTGAGCTAATTTTTGTATAAGGTGCGAGATACAAGTCCTCTTTCTTTCTTTTGGCTATGGATATCCAGTTCTCCGAGCACCATTTTTTGAATAGACTGCTCTGACCCAGTTGTGTGGGTTTGACAGCCTTGTCAAAAATCACTTGACCCTAGATGTGAGGGTCTATTTCTGAAATATTAATTCAATTCCATTTGTAAATATGTCTACCTTTATGCCAGTACCATGATGTTTTTACCAATGTAGCTAAGTAATATGCTTTAAAGTTAGGAAGTGGGAGTCCTCCAACTTCTTGCTTTTTTATAAGGTATTTTTGACTATTCAGGGCCCCTGACGCTGATAAATGAATTTGATAATCGGTTTTTCCATTTCTGCAAACTGGGCTATTAGAATTTTGATTGGGATTCAAATAAAATGAATTGTAAATCATTTAGGTAAAATTGACATCATAATGATAGGCAGTCTTCTAATCCATGAACACAGAATATCCTTCCATTTATTTAGGTCTACTTTGGTTTCTTTTAGCAATGTTTTATAGTTTTCTGAATACAGCTCTTTTATGTCCTTGGTTAAGTTTATTCCTAAATATTTGATTCTGTTAGTAGTTACTGTAAATTGAATTTTTCCCCTGACTTCCTCAGGGGAAAAATGAGGTTACTCATTAGTTGTGTATAAAGACACTATTAACATTGTGTATTAACCTTGTATCCTTTACTTTGTTTATTACCTCTAGTAGCTTTGTTGTGAATTTTTCAGGATTTTCTAGGTGTAGGATCATATTATCAACACATAGGAAATTTTGACTTCTTCCTTTCCTATTTGGGTGCCTTTGATTTCTTTTTGTTGCCTAATTAGGCCAGAACTTCTAGCACAATATTGAATAACGGTGGTGACATTAAGCATCCTTGTCTTGTTCCTGATCTCAGTGGGAAGGATTTTAGTCTTTCACCATAGAATACAATGTTAGCTGTGGGTTTTTCATAGATGCACTTTATCATGTTGAGAAAGTTTCCTTCTATAACTATCTTTTGGAGTGTTTTTTTAATCAAGACAGGATGCTGTTTATGGCCTGCTCCCATGGAGAGAGAACATGTATGGTAATGCAAACCTGGAGCTCAGATCTATTAATATTAACTGCAGCTCAAAGAGGAACTTGTGCATTGATTAGTGTTAAGTACTGTACCTACATGCCTGATGATTATTATGATATCTCTTCCATTCTAGGTCATATGCAGAAGGATTGAACATGTTAAAAGTTTCGGTAAATTTAATTCATTTTCAAAGTAGTTAATGATGTGCCTATAAGATAAAAGAATGAATTTCTTAAGTACTGTCTGTATTTTGCTTGCCATTTGCTTGTCTTTTTGCCTATACTATCTTTGTGACTTTATATGTAGGTCAGTGCCTCTTTTCATACCTCTCCGAATTGTCCTAAGCATGCTATGGGAGTTGGAATTGGCAGTTTATACACAAACCCAGCAGGTCTACCACAATCTCTCCCAGAGTTAACCAACAGCTTAAAAGAACTCAAGGAAGAATACTGTTTCCCATCAACTTTGGGAGGATGCAACTGAAAGAACCTGACCTTTATCTATCTTGTGATCAAGTTGGCCCCCTTTTTGGATCTTCTTTATCCTTTTAATAAACCATGCATCTTCAAAATTCTAATTAAGTTTATTTCTTACAGAATCAATGCCTTATTAGTTCTGTGGGGATTTCATACAGCTCCAACCAGGGTGCCAGACCCCTCTTCCCTCAACCACAATAGAATAGCCAGAGAGGTTTATGCCCTGTTAGGCAGGAACTGCTTCCCTAGCCAGCAAGAAATAACTACAGAAGAATGACCATTGCTCCTCAGCACCCCTTAAGATTAAGGGTATGAACTCTGGGAAGGGTGGGGGGGAGTTGAGGCAAGTTAGTACAGGGAAATGAGAAGAAAAGCCACAACATGGCTGACAGACAGCAAGGCTGTGAGACCATGCTGAGACCTTTACCTTGAGGTCCCAGTTGGGGCTCATTCCAGGGCCGAGGGGAGGCTCTGGATATTCCAAACAGGTATCACCATTGGCCCCCACCATTGGTGAGGTAACCAGTAACAGCTGAGACCCCTTCCATAAGCTTTAGCAAGGGGAGGAATCATTAGTAGCTTAAAAGGTAACCACACAAGCTAAATCTCTCTCTCTGCCTAGCCTGCATCAAATCTCAATGCGTATTTCTGTCCTTCTCTCCCATTTCTCAGCAAGCTCTGTTCTTTCCCCTCATGTCTCAATAAATTCTTTTCACTAGCCAAAAAAAAAATGCATGCTGTATTTTGTTAAATGCCTTTTTCTGCACCAATTAAGATGATCATGTGATTTTTCTTCTTTGATTTATTAATGTGTTACACTGATTGATTTTCTTGTGTTGAACCACCCCTGCATACCTGGGATAAAACCCAATTGATCGTGACATGTAATTATTTTAATGTGGTTTTGGATTTGATTAGCAAGAATTTTGTTGAGAATCTTTGCTTCTATATTCATTAGAGATTTTGGTCTAGTCTGTAGGTCTGTAATTTTCTTTTTTCATAATACGTTTATCTGGCTTTGGTAGTAAGGTGATATTGGCTTCATAGAATGAGTTTGGTAGTAGTATTAGTCAGCCAAAGGGGTGCTGATGCAAAATACCAGAAATTGGTTGGCTTTTATAAAGGGTATTTATTTGGGATAGGAGCTTACAGATAGCCTGCCATAAAGTATAAGTTACTTCCTTCATCAAAGTCTATTTTCACGTGTTGGAGCAAGATGGCTGACAACACCTGCAAGGGCTCAGGCTTCCTGGGTTCCTCCCTTCTGGGGTCTTGCTTCCCTCTCCTCTGTGTGCTTACTTCCTGGGGCTCCAGCTTAAGGTTTCAGCATCAAACTCAAACATCAAAACTCCAACATCAAAAACCCTCAACTCGGGAGGTCTATCACATTTCCTAATGGAACAGCAACAATCCCCCAAGTGCAACGGCAAAGACCAAAAAAGAAGGATGGCCCAACAATGAACCCTTGATACTAATGACTATGCTTGTGAGCACGTGTGCCTGAAGTAAGAACTAGGCCTAGAGCTGCAGGGTGCCTAAGAGTTACCTCCTGAGAGTCTCCACGTTGCTCAAATGTGGCCAGTCTCAAAGCCAAACTCAGCATGTAAATGCATTGCCTTCTCCCCAGCGTGGGACATGACTCCCAGGGATGAGCATCCCTGGTGCTGAGGGATTACTACCAAGTACCAGCTGATGATGTAACTACAAAATGACCTTGAATAAAGGGGTCAACTCAGACCAGCAGAATATCTCAGCCTACATGTAATATCAGGAGTTAAAAATGCTTTTTGATCTTGAATAAAAGGGGGAAATGGAAAGGACAAATGAGCTTATTTGGCTATGAGTCTCCAAAAAAGAGCCGGGAGTTCATTAGAGGGGTTGCCTTAACACACATCTCAGCAGAGTCCTGGAGACACCTAAAGTAGATACAACCCCAGATATTGGTTCTTTTGAGGGCTACAGAGTCCCACAGTTTCTATGGTCATGGCAGATGGAGTTTAGTGCCATGTCAGTTGGGCCTACTTTGGGGTTTGTGTTCCTGAATGGGATGGAGTTGGACTGAGATGTGATCTTTGTTCACAAGCCTCTCCTGTTACTTTTACCAGGCCTGTGGTTGGCACTGGGGTTTAGTGTATACTCAGGAGACCTGAATCTCTGGACTGTCCATGTGATAGCCAGACCCTGAGCCTCAACAGACTTGCAACTCCCACCCTCTGGTTTTTTAGACTTACCGCAGCCAGCTAACACGGAGGTGAAGAAGGTCAACCACCACACCAGGGAGCCAAAAGTGCCTACAACTGCAAGCAGGAGAATTGCATCCATCATCCAAGTGGAATCTAAGCACCCTCTCAATACAGCATAGAGTGGACATAACCATCCCAGGGTTCACAGAATGGAGGAATAGAGTGTGGATTAGAGCGGACTTACTGATAATCTATTCTGGAACTAATATGATTAGTAATGGATGTAAATGTAGCATTGAGATAGCGAAAGTGGCCATGGTAGCTGCTGAGGGTAGGGAGTGGGAAGAAGAGATATGATGTGGGGGCATTTTCAGGACTTGGAGTTGTTCTGGGTGGTACTGCAGGGACAGTTACTGGACATTGTATGTCCTCCCATGGCCCACTGGGTGGACTGGGGGAGAGAGTAAATTATAATGTGGACCATTGACCACGTGGTGTAGCAGTGCTCAGAGATGTATTCACCAAGTGAAATGAATGTCCTATGATGATGGAGGAGGTTGTTATGGGAGGAGTGGGGTGAGGGGGGTGGGGGTATATGGAGACTCATATTTTTTGAATGTAACATGAAAAAAAAACAATTAAGAAAAGGAAAAACAAAACAAAACCCTCAACTCTGTCCTTTGCCATGCCTTTTATCTGCAAGTCCCCACCCACCAAATGGTGGGTACTCAATGCCCTACTGACACAAGAGGTTTACATAATTATTTAATCAAGTAAACCTATGAATCCAATGTACTCTAATATGCCCCAAGGAAAAGATCAGTTTACAAACATAATCCAATATTTCTTTTTCGAATTCATCAATAATATCAAACTGCCAGAGTAGTGTTTCCTCCTATTCAATTTTTTGGAAGAGTTTGAGCAAGACTGGTATTAAATCTTCTTTGGATGAATGGTAGAATTCACCTGTGAAGCCATCTGGTCCTAGGCTTTTTTTTTGCTGGAGGATTTCATGACTGTTTCAATGTCTTTATTTGTGATTGGTTTGTTGAGGTCTTCTAGGGTCAGTGTAGGTTGTTCATGTGTTTCTAGGAATTAGTCTATTAAATCTATGTTATCAAGTTGAGTAGCATAGAGTTGTTCATACTATCCTCTTATGATCTCTGTTATTTCTGTGGAGTCAGTAGTAACGTCCCTCTTCTTCTTTCTGATTTTATTTATTTGCTTCTTCTCTCTCTTTTTTTTCTTTTCTTCATCATTCTAGCTAAAGTTTGTCAATTGTGTTGCCTATCTCAAAGAACCAACTTTTGGTTTTGTTAATTGTATTTTTTTTTTGTTCTCAATTTCATTTATTTCTGTTCTAATCTTTGTTCTTTCTTTCCTTCTGATTGATTTGGTATTAGTTTGCTGTTCTTTTTCTAGTTCCTCTAGGTGTACAGTTAGTTCTTTAATTTTAGCTCTTTCTTTTCTTTAATGTAAGAATTGAGGGCTTTCATTTCCATCTCAGCACTGCCTTTGCTGTATTGAGATGGCATAGGTTTTGATATGTTGTGTTCTCATTTTTATTTGTCTTGAGCTATTTATGGGTTTCTCATTCAATTTCTGCTTTGACATACTGATTGTTTAAGAGTGTGTTTTCTCAGAGTGTTTCAACAATGGCAATGGAGGGATACTGGTATGGGATACCAATGACAGGTGATATATGACTGACAGGGAGCTGTACAGAACATATGTCCAGGGTGCATGGTAATGTTTGGATATACTCATAGTGGCAACAATTAAAAACCACAGTAGGGGGGGTACTGGGTTCCTGGCCAGTGGTGCTCTGTCGTGGTCCCTAGGGGAGCAGCGACAGTCTCCCAGGTACAGTGGTGGGGACCGGGAGGGAGTGAGGGTTCAACAGTGAGCCCCTGATACTAATGACTATGCTTGTGAGCTGATAAACCCAAAATAATAACAAGGCCTAGAGCAACTTTGTGCCTGGGAATTTCCTTCTGTCAGCCTTCATGTTACTCAAATGTGGCCAGTCTCGAAGCCAAACTCAGCATGTAAATGCAATGCCTTCCCCCCAGCGTGGGACATGACACCCGGGGATGAGCCTCCCTGGCAACGAGGGACCACTATCAACTACCAACTGATGATGCAACTGGAAAATGACCTTATACGGAAGGTTCAATGCGGATCAGCAGAATATCCATGTCTACATAAAATACCATGACTTTAAAATGCTGTTTGACCTAAAGTAAGGGGGAAATGGAAAGGAGAAATGAGTTTATATGGCTACGAGTTTCTAAAAAAGAGTCTGGAGGCTGGCAGAAGGTTTGCCCTCATGCACAACTGAGCAGAGTCAGAGAGACAGATAAAGCAGATACAACCCCCAGATATTGGTTCCTTTGAGGGCTAAAGAGACCCATGGGAGTTATGGTCATGGCCGATGGGGTTAACTACCAGGGCAGATGGCCCCTCTTTGGAAATGGTGTTTATGTGTGATGAATCTGGACTCAGATGGGATCTCCCTTCATAAGACTTTCATGCTAATGTGCTGGAGGTGCAGTTAATGTTGGGGTTTAAGATATATTTAGGGGATTTGAATCTCTGGACTGACAATGTGATAGCCAGATCCTGAGCCTCAACAGACTCCAGCACCTACAATCTGATTTATTGGACTTACCACACTCAGCTAAGATGGAGGTGAAGAAGGACAACCACCACACCATGGAGCCTAGAGTGATTACAACTGAAAATGGGAGGATTGCATCCAGCATCCAGGTGGAATCTGAGCCTCCTCTTGACATAAAGGTGCAATGGACACAACCAATCCAGTGTCCACATAGAAGAGGTGGCATTGGATTGGGAAAAGTGGACATAATGGACAAAGGGTATGGGGAAAGGCAGGAAGAGATGAGAGGTGGAGGCGTCTTCGGGACATGGAGCTGCCCTGGATGGTGCTTCAGAGGTAATCACCGGACATTGTAAATCCTCACAGGGCCTACATGATGGAATAGAGGAGAGTATGGGCCATGATGTGAACCAATGTATATGAGGTGCAGAGGTGCCCAAAGATGTACTTACCAAATCCAATGGATGTGTCATGATGATGGGAACGAGTGTTGTTGGGGGGGGGGGAGAGGGGGGGTGGGGGGGTGGGGTTGAATGGGACCTCACATATATATTTTTAATGTAATATTATTACAAAGTCAATAAAAAAAAAATAGCACCAAAAAAAAAATAAATAAATAAAAGGAAAAGGAAAACTAAAAAAAAAAAAAAAAAAAAAAAAAGAGTGTGTTTTCTAATTTCCATATATTTGTGAATTTTCCCTTTTTCTGCCTGTTACTGATGTCCTGCTTCATTCCATTATGTTCTGAGAAGGTGCTTTGTAAAATATCGATCTTTTTTACATTTGTTGAGACCTGTTTTGTTACCCAACATATGGTCTATCCTGGTGAAATGTCCATGAGCACTTGAGAATAATGTATATTCTGCTATTTTGGGCTTCATTATTCTGCATATGTCTCTGAGGTCTAGTTCATTTACCATAATACTCAAGTTCTATGTTTCCTTATTGATCCTCTATCCAGATGTTCTATCCAATGCTGAGAGGGGTGTATCGAAGTCTCCAACTATTATTGTAGATGCATCTATTTCCCCCTTCAGTTTTGCTGTATTTGTCTAATGTATTTTGGGACATAAATTTAGGTGCATAAATAATAGTTATTATCACTCTTTCTTATTGGTGAATTGCCCCTTTTATTAATATATAATGACCTTCTTTTCTTCTAGTAGCAGTTTTGCATTTTAAATTTATTTTGTCTGATATTAATGTAGCTACCCCAGCTCAAGGTTACTATTTGAGTATAATATCTTTTCCCAATCTTTCACTTTCAGCCTACTTGTGTCTTTGCACATAAGGTGCATCTCTTGTAGAAGCATATAAATGACTGATATTTTTGTCCATTTTACCAGTCTGTGTCTTTTGGTTGAGGAATTTAATTAGCATTCAATGTTATTACTCTAAAGGCATTACTGTAAAGGTAATGTTGGCTCCACCTCTAAATCAAGAGGGGGCTTAGATCCCACATGGCTGATGGATGCAATTCTCCTGCTTGCAGTTGTAGACTCTCAGTTCCCTGGTGTGGTGGTTGACCATCATCACTTCCCTGTTAGCTGACCTGGGTAAGTCCAATGAACCAGAGAGTAGGTGTTGCAACACTGCTGAGATTCAGTGCCCAGCTGGCACATGGATAGTCCAGATTCAAGTCTCCTGAGCATATGCCAACCCCAGCACCAACCACATGTTTGGTAAAAGTGACAGAAGAGGCACGTGTAGAGAGGTCACATCTGAGTCCAACTCCATCACACTCAGGAGCACAAATTCCAAAGTAGGGCCCACTGGCAAGGCACTGAATTCCAGAGCCATCTGCTATGACCATAGGACCTGGGTGTTTCTGTAGCCCTCAGGAGCACCACTACCTGGGGTTGTATCTACTTTGGATATCTCTTTTGCTGAGATGTGCAGAAGCACACCTCTCTGATGACCTCTCGACTCATTTTGAAGTCTCTTAGCCATATAAACTCATTTGTCTTTACCATTTTCCCCTTTTATTCAAGGTCTTTTTCTAGTTGCATCACCAGCTCATGATTGGTATTAATCTCTCAGAGCCAGGGAGGCTCATCCCTAGGAGTCATGTCCCACACTGGGGAAGGTAATGAATTTACATGCTGTGTTTAGCTTAGAGAGAGGGCTCTCAAGAGGTAACTCTTAGACACCCTGCAGCTCTAGGCTTAGTTGAAATTTTAAGCACACAGGCTCATAAGCATAGTTATCTGTATCAAGGGCCCATGCTTGGACCATCCTTAGTCACTGGTCTTTGCCTTTGCACCTGGGGGATTGTTACTATTGCATTGGAGAATGCAATAGTGCTCCTCCAGATGGGAACTCAGCACTCCCTCAGTTGTTGTGTGTAACTACCTACTATGACAATATCCAACGAGTATCCAAACATATTTATATACCCTATATGCATGCCCTGGAAAAATCCCTTCCACCCATGCATCCCCCCATCAATGATACACCACACAAGTGCTCCTCCCCTCCCATAGTTGAACCCCTCTGTGATCCAAAACTTCTTAAAAAATGAGCCTGATATATTGCCAAATTCAATTAGTAGGAAAATGAAATAGTAATGATAGGTTTAAAGATTAGAAATAGACTACATACTAATTTAGAAAAATTAAAATAAAGTAAAACATAAATTGGGGTATTTAAAAATGAAAAATGTCATAAAACTTGTTTTTGACATTTGGCCTTTCATCACTCTAATAAGTGTTGCCCTGTATGTATGGTGGCAAGGCAATCTCTTCCATTCCTTTCTCACTGTCCACATCCTTTTTTTTAAAAAAAATTATTGTCTTCAAAGAAGTTTTAGATCACAGTAAAGTCACATATACAATATAGGGGACTCCCATATACCCAATCTCAAACCCTTTTCCCCCTTCTCTAGCAATGGTCTTTTTACATGTGGATGTTATATATGCTACAGCTGATGCACACATATTGAAAAATAGCTTCTAAGCATGGTTCTATTATGATTTACATTACGGTTTATATTTTAGACTATATACTTTTATAAATTTTTTGTTACATTATGGCTTACATTACTTTTTACATTTAAGAGTATACAGTTTTATAAATTTTTGGTGAAATTTAACATGGCATATATCCATCTTGCATGATATTGTGGAACACTTTCATTGTCCCCTAGTTACCCCCCCTTCCATCTATTCTATTCCTCTCTCCCCCTCCCCTTGGGGCCCACAGTGACAACCTAAGCTTCACTGCTTGAAGGAGAAGATTCACAGGTACTTGCAACAATGCTGAGTGCTTGACACACTAGTCTGTCCTCTCCCATTGGGAGCCACCTGTGCTCTCGAGAGACATCCTTCCCTCTGTTTGAGAACATCAGGCCTCCCCAGCATGGGAATACAACACCTTCCTGCTCATTATATGGGTCTCCACTCACCAGTATAACACACTATGACAAGAAGAGCACTCATGCACTCCCAAGACTTTCCCAGGTGGACCCTGTGCCAGATGCCCCCCGTCAAACACCTTAAACCAGCAACACTTTCCTATTATATTTCTGAAGAGTTTTCTCAACATTATAGTTTCAACCATGTACCTGACAATCTCCTGTGTTCACCTGCCCCCCAAACCTTGCCCCCAATTCCATGGACCATCTGACCCATCCTCCCAACCCTAGCCCCCCTCAAGCGTGAAAAGCCCCACCCAATAGTATCCCTAAGCCCCATCTTATCCCTTCACTATACAACTACTTAACCTCCACTTTATCATAGATTTTGCCTATGTAGGCATCAGCTCACAACCTTCTTCTCCCCACCCCACCACCCATTTCCTGTAAGCCTATCTTCCAGTCGCTAGCTCTCTGAGACAGTTTAATTTGCTTAATTCATATCAGAGAGATCATGTAGTATTTATCCTTCAATGCCTGACTTGCTTCACTCAGCATAAGATTCTCAAGATTCATCCATGTTATCCCAGGTGTTAGTACTGTATTCTTTCTTACAGATGCATTTGGGTTATTCCAACTTTTGGCAATAGTAAATAATGCCTCTATGAACACTGGTGTACATTTATTGGTTTGTGTCCTTGTTTTCAGTTCTTCTGGGTATATACCCAGCAGTGGAATTGCTGAGTCATATGGCAAATCTACAGCTAGTTTTTCGAGAAACCAGCAAAACATTCTCCAGAATGGCTGGATACTTCTTCATTTCCACCCGCAGTGGATAAGGGTTCCCATTCCTCCACATCCTTTCCAACATTTGTAGTCCTCTCTTTTTTTAATAGCTGCCAATCTAATGGCAGTCTAATGGTAAGATGGTATCTCCTTGTAGTTTTGGTTTGCATTTCCTTAATACCTAGTGATGTTGAGCATCTTTTCATGTGCTTTTTAGCCATTTGCTTTTCTTTGGAGAAGTGTCTGTTCAACTCTCTTGCCCATTTTTGAATGGGTTGTTTGTATTGTTATTTTTGAGATATAAGGCTTCTTTATATATGTTGGATATTAGACTTCTATCAGCTATATGGTTACCAAATATTTTCTTCCATTGGTTAGACTGTCTTTTCACTTCCTGATAAACTTCTTTCAGGTGCAAAAGGCTTTAATTTTGAGGAGATCCCATTTATCTATTTTTTCTTTCACTGCTTTTACTTTGGGTATGAAATTCATGAAGCCATTTCCTATTACAAAATCCTGTAGATGCTTCCATACATTGTCTTCCAAGGTCTTTATGGTCTTGTCTCTTATATTTAGATCTTTGATCCATCTTTTTTTCTCTCTCTCTCTTTATTTTTTTAAAATGTTACATTCAAAAAATATAGAGGTCCCATATATCCCCCACCCCTCTCATCCCACTCCTTCCACATCAACAACCTCTTTCTTCATCGTGGAGAAAGTGGCCACAGTAGCTGCTGAGGGTAGGGAGAGGAAGAAGAGATATGACGTGGGTGCATTTTCAGGACTTGGAGTTGTCCTGGGTGGTATTGCAGGGATAGATGCTGGTTATTGTATGTCCTGCTGTGGCCCACTGGATGGACTGGGGGACAGTGTAAACTACAATGTAAAACATTATCTTTAATCCATCTTGAGTTGAGTTTTGTATAATCTATGAGATGGTAATCCTCTCTCATTCTTTTGCATATGGATATCCAATTCTCAAAGCACCATTTATTGAAGAGGTCATTCTCTCCCAATGGAGTGAGCTTGGTGGCCTTGTTGAATATCAGATGAGTGTATATGCGAGGATCTATATCAAAACTCTCAGTTTGGGTCCATTGGTCAGTATGTCTATCCTTGTGCCAATACCATGCTGTTTTAACCACTATAGCTTTGCAGTATGTTTTAAAGTCAGGTAGTGTGATTTCTCCAGTTTCATTCTTCTTTTTCAATATATCTTTGGCTATTCAGGGCCTCTTTCCCTTCCAAATAAATTTCATAGTTAGTTTTTCCAGTTTATTAAAAAACGATGTGTTGATTTTTATTGGGATTGTGTTAAATCTGTATATCAGTTTGGATATGATAGACATCTTAATGATATTTAGTCTTCCTATCCCTGAACAGGGAATATTCTTCAATTTATTTAAGTCCTCTTTGATTTCCTGCAACAGTATTGTATAGTTTTCTTTGTACAAGTATTTTACATCTTTACTTAAATTTCTTCCTAAGCATTTGATTTTTCAATTTACTATTGTAAATGATATTTTTTCTTGATTTCCTCCTCAGATTGCTCATTATTGGTGTACAGAAATGCTACTGATTTTTGTGCATTGATCTTATAACCTGCGACTTTACTGAAGTCATTTATTTTTTTTTAAGATTTTTTTTATTTATTTCTCTCCCCTTCCCCCCACTACCCCGGTTGTCTATTCTCTGTGTCTATTTGCTGTGTCTTCTTTGTCCACTTCTGTTGTTGTCAGCGGTATGGGAATCTGTGTCTCTTTTTGTTGCGTCATCTTGTTGTGTCAGTTCTCCATGTGTGCGGCACCATTCCTGGGCAGGCTGCACTTTCTTTTGCTCTGGGCGGCTCTCCTTGCACGTGGGGCTCCACTAAGTGGGGGACATCCCTGCGAGACACAGCACTCCTTGCACGCATCAACACTGTGCATGGACCAGCTACACACGGGTCAAGGAGGCCCAGGCTTTGAACCGCGGATCTCCTATGTGGTAGACAGACATCCTAACCACTGGGCCAAGTCTGCCGCCTGAACTAATTTATAATTTCTAGAAGCTTTATTGTAGATTTCTTAGGGATTTCTATGTATAGGATCTTGTCATCTGCAAATAGTGAAATTTTGACTTCTTCCTTTTCAATATGGATGCCTTTTATATCTATTTCTTGCCTCTGTGCTCGAGCAAGTACTTCTAACACAATGTCAAATAGGAGGGGTGATAGTGCACATCCTTGTCTTGTTCCTGATCTTAGAGGGTAAGAGTTTAGGATTTCACCATTGTAAATGATGTTAGAGGTGGGTTTCTCATATATCCTCTTCATCATATTCAGAAAGTTTCCTTCTATTCCTATCTTTTGCAGTGTTTTTCTCAGGAAAGGGTGCTGTATTTTTTCAAATGCTTTATTTTGCATCTATAAAAATGATCATGTGGTATTTTTTCCTTCGATCTGTTTATGTGGTATATTACATTGATTGATTTTCTTATGTTGAACCATCCTTGCATACCAGGGATGAAACCCACTTGGCCATAGTGTATAATTCTTTTGATGTGTTGTTCCATACAATTAGCAAGTATTTTGTTGAGGATTTTCACGTCTAGCTTCATTAGGGAGATTGGTCTGTAATTTTCCTTTCTTGTGGTGTCTTTGTTTGGCTTTGGTATTAGGGTAATGTTGGCATCATTGAATGAGTTAGGCAATGTTCCTTCTATTTCAATTTTTTGGACGATTTTAAGCAGGATAAGTGTTAGTTCTTTCCAGAATGTTTTGTAGAATTCACCTGTGAAGCCATCTGGCCCTGGGGCCTTCTTAAATGGGAGGTTTTTTTTAAAAAGATTTATTTTATTTATTTCTCTCCCCTTCCCCGCAGTTGTCTACTGTCTGTGTCCACTTGCTGTGCACTCTTCTGCGTTCAACTGCATTGTCCGGTGGCCCTGGGAAACTGCATTTCCCCTTGCCATATCATCTTGCTACATCAGCTTTCTGTGTATGCAGCACCACTCCTGGGTTGGCTGCACTTTGTTCAGGCAGGATGGCTCTCCTTGCGGGGTGCGCTCCTTATGCATGGGGCATCCATCTGCGGGGGTGCCCCTGCATGGCACTTCACTTCTTGCATGTGGCGGCGCTGTACATGGACCAGCTTACCACACTGGTCAGGAGGCCCTGGGTATCAAACCCTGGACCTCCCATATGGTAGGCGGATGCTCCATCAGTTGAGCCATGTCCTTTTCTCTTAGTTGGGAGGTTTTAATAACTGATTCTATCACTTTACTTGTGATTGGTTTGTTGAGATCACCAATTTCTTCTTTGGTCAATGTAGGCTGTTTATGTGTTTCTAGGAATTTGTCCATTTCCTCTAAATTGTCCTTCTTTTTGGCATATAGTTTTTCAATGAATCCTCTTATGATAGTCTTTATTTCTGTGGGGTCAGTGGTGATATTCCCTTTCTCGTTTCTTATTTTGTGTATTTGAATCTTCTTTTATCTTTGTTAATCTAGCTAAGGTTATGTCAAATTTATTCATCTTCTCAAAGAACCAGCTCTTCGTTTTGTTTATTTTTCCTAGTGCTTTCTTATTTTCTATTTTATTTAGTTCTGCTCTGATCTTTGTTCTTTCTTTCTTTCTTCTTCCTGTCAGGTTAGTTTGTTGTTGTTGTTGTTTTGATAATTCCTCCAAATGTGCAGTTAGGTCTTCAATTTTAGCTCTTCTTTTTTGATGTATGAATTTTTGGCTATGAATTTCCCTCTCAGTACAGCTTTTGCTGCATCTCATAAGTGTTACTATGTTGTGTTGTCATTTTCATTGGTTTCAAGGTAGTTACTGATTTCTTTTGAGATTTCCTGCTGATCCATTGTTTGTCTAAGAGTGTGTTGCTTAATTTTCATATCTTTGTGCTTAATCTGGTTCTCTGGCCCTTGCAGATTTCCAGCTTCATTCCACTGTGGTCAGATAAATTATTTTGTATGATTTCATTCTTTCTGAGTTCACTGAGACTTTCTCTGTGGCCTAGCATGTGGTCTATTTTGGAGAATGACCCATGTGCACTTGAGAGGAATGTATGTCCTGCTATATTTGGGTGTAATGTTCTGTATATGTCTATTAGGATCAGATCCTCTGATATGTTATTCAAAATCTTTGTTTCTTTATTGATTCTCTGTACAGATGTTCTGTCCAATGGTGATAGTGGTGTATTAAAGTCCCCCACTATAATTGTAGAGGCATCTATTCCTCCACTAAATTTTTCCAGTGTTTGCCTCACATATTTGGAGGCATCCTGGTTAGGTGCATAAATGTTTATGATTGTTCTTTCTTCTTGAAAGATTACCCCTTTAACTAATATGTGGTGTCCATCTTTGTCTCTCACAATAGTTTTGCATTTAAAGTCTATTTGTCTGATATTAGTATAGTTACTCCTGCCCTTTTTTGGTTATTGTTTTCTTGTAAGATTGTTTTCCAGCCATTCACTTTCACCCTCCTTGAATCCCTCATCTAAGGTGGGTTTCTTGTAGAGAGTATATAAATGGGTCATAATTCCTTATCCATTGTGCCAGTCTGTGTCTCTTGACTGCTGAATTTAACCCTTTAGCATTCAGTGTTATTACTCTCAAGGAATTAATTACATTAGTCACATTTTCTTTGGATTTGTGTATGTCATATGTTGTTTTTACTTCTCTTTTTGTCATTTTAGTTGTTCTTACATTCTCCTCTAACTCTGCCTCTCTTGATTTTCTTTCTTTCCTCCTGCAGAACTCCCTTTGGTGTTTCTTGAAGGGCAGGTTTTCACTGGCATACTCTCTTAGTTTCTGTTTATCTGTGAATATTTTGAACTCACCATCATTTTTCAATGCTAACTTTGCTGGATAGAGTATTCTTGGCTGAAAATTTTTTTCTTTTAGTACCTTGATTATGTCATACCACTGCCTTTTTGCCTCCATGCTTTCAGATGAGAAATCAGCACTTAATCTTATTGAACTTCCATCTATGTGATGGTTCTCTTTTCTCTTGCTGCCATCAATATTTTCTCTTTGTCTTGAACATTTGGATAATTTGACAAGAATATGTCTTGGGGTAAGCCTGTTGGGATTTATGCTGTTTGGCATGCATTGCACTTGCTGGACAAGTACATTCATTTCCCTCAATAGGTTTGGGAAGTTTTCAGCCATTATTTCCTCCAATACCCCCTTCTGTCCCCTTTCCCTTCTTTTCTCCTTCTGGGATGCCTATAATGAATATATGTGCAAGTTTTTCATTGTTATTCAAATCCCTAAGTTCCTGTTGGATTTTTTCTATCTTTTTATCAATTAATTCAACTGTTTGATTTCAGATGTACTGTTGTCCACATCACTAATCTTCTCCTCTGCCTCTTCATATCTGCTGTTATTTGCTGAAAGTGTATTTTTGATTTCTTGGATTGTGCCATTCATCACCATCATATCTGTTATATTTTTGCATATGTTTACAATTTCTTATGTATGTTCTCCAAGTGTTTTCTCAATATCCTTAATCTCTTCCTTCCCTTCATTAAGTTGGCCCATGATATTTGTTTGGAGAGCTTTGATTAGTTGCTTGATATTCTGGTCCTCTTCCTGGTTTTTAGTTCATTCATTGGATTGGGCCATGATTTCCTGATTATTGGTATGGTTTGTAATTTTTTGTTACTGTCTGGTCATCACTTTACCTACGTGGGTTTGTTCAGTTGATTAGCCTCTCTGCATAGGCTCAGGTTTTATTTAGGTGCTGTTTTTGTTTGTGTGATATGTTTTCTCTTTGACACTTTGTTCTTCTTATTCTATTTCTTTGTTGTTGTCTAAGTTCCATGAAGAAAAAAGATTAGGGCCAGGGACAGCAACAGAGGTAAGAAAAGAAAAAGTATAATAATAGTATTGATAGGAAATGTTAGCAGAATAACCATATATGACCTAGGAGAATGAATATTAAACTCATGTAAGCTGTGTAGAGTTATAGGAATAAAAGATTAGAGTACCTACAATGAAATGGGAAACTGAATATGGAGAAGATTGTAGTATGAATTAAAAGGCGAGTGTGATCAGGAGAGAGAAAAGGAAAAAAGAAAGGACAATAACATTAAGAGTGAATAAAAGATAGAAAACAGAATAGAGGTGTTAGAAATAACAAGCCAGAAAAATTGGGGGCTAAACAAAGAGAGGTGGAATTTAAGAGCAACAACAGAAGATGGAAGATTGAAAGATGTAAAGGAAAGGAGATAGCATTGGTAGCCAAAATCAGTACACACAGAAAAGAGGAATTCAAAGATGAGGAAGTACAGCACACAAGAAACACTGCCTGCAGCACCTAATAGAAAAAAAGGAAAAAATAATAAAAAGGGGTGGGGGGATAAAGAGGAAGGAGAGACAAGAAAACAAACAAATAAAACCAGACAAGCCCTCAAGCAAGAAGCCCTCTTTGCAATTGAATAAACTGATCAGGAATCTGTCCTTCCCCCTTCTCTGTTCCTCACTTCTCTCTCTCCCAGGGTAGCAGGTAGTCCGTGTGAGAGCTCCCCTCCGAGATTCAAATGGGAACTTGGTGAACCAACTCACCACAGAAAATAATGGCTCTCAGTCTCTTTGAGAGCTCTTTGAGCACCCACACCTTTCCGGGAACCCTAAATATGTTCTTGGAAGCCTACCAAGCAATTTCTACTGTCTCCCTCCCTTAGGTGTATTGCACAGGACTAGTTAATTGCCTGAGTCCACCTTCTCCCAGACCAATTTTCCCTATCCCAGGGTGTTTAGTTAAATCGGGCTGCCTCAGCAGATTCACCTCTCACCTCTTCCTGGTTTCTCCTCAAGCCAGCTGGTATGCTCCTCAAAGCTCAAAACAGGGGGACCAGACAAGTGACCTCATACTCCTTGGGCCCTTCTGCCCCCTTCACCAGAACCCTACCACTCTTTGAGTTTGTCTGAGATCGGCAGGCTCAGGGGATGCCGGGGTTCAGGGAGTGCTGGGTTTGAGGAATACAGGTTCGAGGATCACAGATTTTGGGGAACTAGGCTTTCAGGGAATGTTGCCATGTGACTGGCGGCGTTTGGGGAATGCTGCAGGTACCAACCCTAAGAGAAGCATTTAGCCTGTCCACAGATTTCGGCACAAGCACCAGAAACCCACTGTTTTACCTTGAGCAAGCACTCTTTTTGTCACACTCTCCGATTGATATCCAGAAGCCTCCTGCTTTGTGGGTTCTCAAAACTGCTTACTCAGGCAGGATTTTGTCCCCACTCTGCCAGTTTTTTGTAGGAGAGATGATGAAGGTGCACTTACTCCGATGCCATCTTGCTCTGCCCCCAGTGTCTTCTTAATATCCATGATCTCTTTAGCCGTATTTTCCTTAAACTCCCTGAATTGATTTAGGAGATTTGTGTGAATATCACTGATAAGTTGTCTTAAATCCTTTGTCTTGTCAGAATTGTTAATCCATTCCTTCGGGTGGGCCACATTTTCTGTTTTTTAGTAGGGCTTGTAATTTTTTGTGGATTTCTAGGCATTTGGTTATGTTGGTGACTTTATTCTGATGGTAAATTTCTCTCACCTGGTTTTTAAAATTTATTTTTTATTTAATTTTAATTTTATTTTTTCCCATATAACCCACTCCCCACCCCCCCACTACATCATTTTTGTAAATTGTATTTTTTGAAGATATATACATCACAAAAAAATTACATTAAAAAATATAATAGGTTCCCGTGTAACCCCCACACCGCCCCCCACTCCTCCCACACCAACAACCTCCCCCATCATTGTGGCACAATCATTGCACTCAGTGAACACATTTTAGGGCACTGCTGAACTACACAGATAATAGTTTACCCTGTAGTTCACACTCTTCCCCATACATTCAGTGGGTTATTGCAGGATATATAAAGTCCAGCATCTGACGCTGCAATATCATTTAGGACAACTCCAAGTCCCAAAATGCCCCCACATCACCCCTCTTCTACCCTCTCCCTGCCCTCAGCAACTACTGTGGCCACTTTCTCCACCTTGATGCTAAAATTTCTTCTATTACTTGTCACAATATTTTTATAGTAGAATATCAGTAAGTCCACGCTAGTCCATATTTTATTTCTCCATTTTACTGCGACTGCCTAGTGGTTTTATTTCATGGCTCTTCTTTGATATTTGGTTCAACTTATTCTAGTTCTTTAAAATCACCCTGCCTAGGTTATCATATCAGAGCCAAGGACCCACTGATGGGGCGCAGACCAGATTCAAGGGGGCCTGGGGATAGGGACAGGAGAGACTCCAAAAAGCCTTTTTCCTCCATCATTTCCTGGCCTGCCAGCAGGTGGCACTCTTCCGCGAACTTTTCCAGGGATTTTTTTGTTGTAACCTCCACTGGCTTATCTTTCTGGGATGGCCAGACCCACGACTCAAAGCGGGGCCCTCCTATCCAAACCCACTGAAGAGAAACCACACTCAGACCTCTGTCTCACTCCCCACCCCTTCCCAGGGAAGAACAGATCAATTCCTCTCTCAGTTGGCTGCACGAGCCACAGGTTTTCTAGATACTATTCACTTCAAGGGCCGGGTATAGGCACCATTCCCAGCCATGGGGGAAGTAACTCACAGTTTTCATTATGGCCTTTTCATCTCTGTCCCTCTCCCTCCGGGATGATGTAAATGGCTCTCTCCTGGTCTGCAGGTTTCCCAAGAAACTCCCTCAGACAGTTTTTGCACTTCTTCCATTGTTTTTGTAAGAGAATTGAGCCCAGCCACATACTCTGATGGCATCTTCCTGGAAGTCTAGCATAGTGGATTTTGCATAGTAATCGCTCCTTAAATCTTTCGTTGACTTGAAATTTGTAGGAGCACATATATAAAGCAAAGTACCCTCTTTAGAGTGCTATCAGAATCCTATACTCAGCAATTCATTCATTCATACCTTCATGAATTATTCATGGAGCACCTATTTTTTGGCAGGCATTGTTTTAAGCTCTGGGAAATCTACCTTATGCATATGTATTGTGCTACATAATTGAGGTTCATTATAATTTCATGGGTTCACCATGAGGACAGAACCACTTGATGGCAGTATATGCAAAGTAGAGGCAGAAAACTAGGCATAAGTTTTTGAATGTGTATTTGTAAAACTTGAACTGTACCAGTTAAGGAAATATAATCCAAATACACTGAAGATGTGGCTTCATAGGCCAGGGGGTAGTGTGAAAGGCAGAGCCTTAATGGGTAGGTCCACTGTTTGCTGTCCAGGATTCCTAAATCCTCCTACTCATGTCACCACTTCTTGTGTGGTCTTGGCCCAAGTGATCAGTTTAAAAAGAGAACCTTACCTGTCTTCTCCTTCAACAAAATTCCCTGAAATTAATTGAGGCAGTACACATTGCTATGAAGTATCACATAAAATTTGCTATCATCTCTGTTATTCATTCAACAAATTTTAGCAAGTGCCTACTGTATGTAAGACACTGTGTTAAATCCTCAGGGGCGTAGAAATAAACAATCCGGTCCTTGCCCTCAAGAATCTTCCAATCTAAGGGACAAAGAGTTGTTAACATTGATTTACACTCGTGAACAGATCACATTATAATAGAGGGATGGACCTGGTGCTGTGGGAACACAAAGGAGATGTGCCTCATTTGGTGGATGGACCAGAGAAACATTTCCTGGAGGAAATTTCTAAGGAACTTTGAGAAAAAAAGGAAGAAAGATGACATTGGAAAGGTAAAGAATAATTGTGAATGTGCCACAAGAGCAAAGGAAGGCAATAAAAAAGTTAAAAGACCTTAGGTTTCTATTGCAAATCTCCTCTAAATCAGCAAACTACAGTCACATTGAAGAGAAGTTATCATATATGGCTCCCTCCCCCACCTCCAACCCTGGCAATGAGTGATAGGAAAGTCGATGAAAAACAAACTCAACAACTAGAAGACTATGAAAGACTTTTGTGCATGGTCAGTATATGAAGGGAAATGTAGGAGATAGTCAGGGCCTAATGATGGATGGTAAAGTTGTCTTGTTGCACTCTTTACTTTCCCCTTATGGTTCCTAGTGTTAGACTCAGGTTTTTTAAAAGGAGAATTTTACTGAGCTTTCAGGAACAGATCATTACAATCTTATACAAATTGTTACAGAAAATAGAATAAAGAGAGAAAGCTGCCCATAACTTTTATATTATGTAAGCTCTACATGCCACAACCAGATATTGTGCAAGAAAAGAACATTAGAGGCCAGCTAACCTTAAGGATGTAGATACAAAAACCAAACAAGTTTGTTTATTAGGTAACTGAATCCAATGATGTATTAAGTAGGGTTTATTTCATAAGTGCCAGGAAGTTTCAGTGCAGGAATATATAGCAATACAATTACATTAATGGACTAAAAGAGAAAAATCACATGATTTTCTGAAAAGATACAGAAAAAAGTTTATGAAGATCAACACCCATTTGTGATTTAAAACATCTTAGCATACTAGAAATAACTTTATAAAAGTAGACCAAAGACAACATACTCAATAGAGAAACTTTAGAAGCATTCCCTTTCAGGTTAAGAACAAGGATGCCTGATATCACAGCTACTATTTAACATATTTCTGGACGATCTAACCAAAGCAATATTAGAAAAGAAACAAATGACTTATGAAGCCTGAAAGACACAAGCTCTGTCGTCATTTGCAGTTGACTTCGTCATTTACAGAGAAAATCCAAGAAAATTAACAACCAATTTAGACTAATAAAATAATTAAGACAGTTAGAACCAGCCCCTAGGGCACATATCTGACCTGAAACACCTACAAGTTCCTTGAGGTCAGTTTCCCATCACTGCCTTGGGCAAGGATGACCAAAGGTTCTGGTTTGCCCAGGTTCCCAACTCTGGCTCCCATTTCTTTCTTCCCTTAAATCCCCAGGGGGTTTAATTTCTTTTAAGCTAGGCTATGCATTAAGTTTTTTTGTTTGGTTATTATATTTTATCCAGCATTCCTAGATAATTTTAGTGTAAGCTATGGGTTCACATCAGTTCAATCTGTTATTTTGGCAGAATTCTCCTTACTCAGCCTTTAATAATAATGGAATATTTATTGATTAGTAGACTAAAAAATAAAACAAAACTAGATTATAAAATATTATGTAGGGTTGGGTCCTGGCTACCTTTTTTTGTTGTAAAAAAATATATCCTGTATTGATATCCTTGGAAATTTTGTGATAGCTAGCAGAACTTCTATATGGAGAATTTATTATAGTTCAATGTCTTTCAGGGGGAATTATTGTGGGGAGGTGTGGAGAAGGAATAATATTATAGGAAGAGTAGCTGGGAAAGGGAAAGAAGGATATGGTAGGAGAAGAGAAATAGTGAAGACTGGGGGACCTAACTCAGAGGGAATGTTTCCACTTTGGTGAGAGGGTTTGCATTTTAAGGCAGAGCTTTCTCTCCTTTGTACATTCAAGAGAGAAGATGATCGAATGTTACTACTTGGAGCCCTGGAAACAGATTGCATTGTGTTATTGAGCACGTAACTAGGTCATTGGAGCATGCGTTTTAAATAATTACTCACTAAGGGAATTTTTTTATATCCATGCTTCAACTAGGGCAAGAATAGAATAAGTTAACTACAATATATTTGAATGTTAAATATCCCTAGAATGGCTTTTAAATAGCTCCGATTTTTATGGCAATAAAGTCAATCGATAGCTTGTGAGTGCAGGCTCAATACAGAGACTTGAAGAGGTATCAGGGATTCCTTGGCTATGAAAATGGTGCCTGCCTGTTGTTAGAATTTTTAGGTGTGTGTGCTTCACAACAGGGAGAACCATCTGAAGCGGCACATTTCTAAAATAGGTGGGATGGGGGGTATATGGGAACCTCATATTTTTTGAATGTAACATTGAAAAGAAAATAAAGAAGAAAAAAGATTTAAGAAATAAAAATAAAATAGGTTATATAGAGATGAGGGTGTGGGTATAGCCTGAGGGAGATCTTTGTGATGATCTAGTCATTCTGTATCTGGTTACTGTGGTGGTTCCAGCAATCTACACATGTGCTAAAATGACATTGAATTATACACACGCATTACACCAATGTCAATTTCTTGGCTTTGATACTGTACTCTAATTAGGTAAGATGTAACCACTGGGGACAACTGGATGAAGGGTACATTAGACATCTAGGTTCTACTTCTGCCACTTCCTGGGAATCCCACAATTGCTTCAAAATTTGAAAATTTTTTTCCCACATTTATTTTATTTTATTTTATTTTATTTTTTAATTGATTTTGTAAAAATATTACATTAAAAAATATATATAAGGACCCATTCAACCCCCCCCCCCACCATTCCCCCCCCCCCCAGCAACACTCATTCCCATCATCATGACACATCCATTGCATTTGGTAAGTACATCTCTGGGCACCTCTGCACCTCATGGTCAATGGTCCACACCATGGCCCATACTCTCCCCCATTCCATCCAGTGGGCCCTGTGAGGATTTACAATGTCCGGAGATTGCCCCTGAAGCACCATCCAGGGCAGCTTCAAGTCCCAAAGACGCCTCCACATCTCGTCTCTTCCTGTCATTCCCCATACCCATTAGCCACCATGTCCACTTTTCCCACTCCAATGCCACCTTTTCTCTGTGGGCATTGGATTGGTTGTGTCCATTGCACCTCTATGGCAAGAGGAGGCTCAGATTCCACATGGATACTGGATGCAATCCTCCTGCTTTCAGTTGTAGGCACTCTAGGCTCCATGGTGTGGTGGTTGTCCTTCTTCAACTCCATCTTAGCTGAGTGAGGTGAGTCCAATAAATCAGATTGTAGGTGCTGGAGTCTGTTGAGGCTCAGGGCCTGGCTATCACATTGTCAGTCCAGAGATTCAGATCCCCTAAATATATCTTAAACCCCAACACCAACTACAACTCCAGCACAGTAGCATGAAAGTCTTATGAAGAGAGATCCCATCTGAGTCCAGATTCATCAGCATAAACACCAGCTCCAAAGAAGGGCCATCTGACATGGCAGTGAACCCCATCTGCCATGACCATAGCACCCATGGGTCTCTTTAGCCCTCAAAGGAACCAATATCTGGTGGTTGTATCTACTTTATCTGTCTCTTAGACTCTGCTCAGTTGTGCATAAGGGCAATCCTTCTGACAGCCTCCAGACTCTTTTTTAGAGACTCGTAGCCATATAAACTCATTTCTCCTTTCCATTTCCCCCTTACATTAGGTCAAACAGCATTTTAAAGTCATGTTATTTTATGTAGACAGGGATATTCTGCTGATCCGCATTGAACCTTCCATTCAAAGTCATTTTCCAGTTGCATCATCAGTTGGTAGTTGGTAGTGATCCCTCGGTGCCAGGGAGGCTCATCCCCGGGTGTCATGTCCCACGCTGGGGGAAATGCACTGCATCTACATGCTGAGTTTGGCTTTGAGACTGGCCACATTTGAGTAACATGAAGGCTGTCAGGAGGAAACTCCCAGGCACAATGCTACTCTAGGCCTTGTTCTTATTGCAGGTGTATAGGCTCACAAGCATAGCCATTAGTATCAGGAGCCCACTGTTGGACCCTCATTCCTTCCTGGTTCTTACCGTTGCACCTGGGGGACTGCCGCTGCTCCCCTAGGGACCACGACAGAGCACCACTGGCCAGGAACCCAGTACCCCCCCAGCTGTTGTTTTTAATTGTTTCCACTATGAGTATATCTAAACATTACCATGCACCCTGGACATATGCCCTGTATAACTCCCTGTCAACCATATATAGCCTGTCACTAACATCCCATATCAGTATTCCTCCTCCGCCATTGTTGAACCACTCTGTGATCCAAAACTTCCTGTAAAGTGAATCCCAATATAATGTCAGTTTCCCTTACTAGTAAAATGGAATATAGCGATGAGTTTAAAGTTTAGATTTAGAGTACATATTGATTTGGAAAAATTTCTACATCCTATCTTTTTCTTTTCTTTTTTTCTAATTATTGAGCTTCTCTTCACAAGAGTCTTAGATCACAGTAATTCATATATACAATATACAGTACTCCCACAGATCCACCATAAAACCTTTTCCCTTCCACAGCAATAATCTTTTAACTTATTGATATCATATTTCCTGAAACTGATGTACAGACTCCGAAACAATAGCTTTCAAACAAGGTGACATCTGTGCTTACATTATGGTGCATACTTTAGGATACACAGTTTTCTAATTTTTTAGTTATCCTATGTTTTACATTATGGTTTACATTATCAGTCTGTCATCTCCTGTATGTTATGGTGTAATATTACATGTTTTATATCCATCCTTGTGTACTCTTGCGAAACTCCTCTCTTACCCCCCATTTACCTTGGTTCCACATATTTAACATCCATTTTCCCATCCACCTTGGTGCCCACAGTGACAGCCAACCTCCGTTTCCCGAGGAGCCACGTCCAGAGATAGTTGGAATACTGTTCAGGGCCTAACTTGCTCAACTGCCCCAATGCCCTGGGAGCCACCCTTTCTCTCGAGAGATACAGTTCCCTCTATTTGATGGCATTAGTCCTCCCCAGGATGTAGGTCCACCCCCACTCTCACTACTTGGGTCTCTACCCAATGGTGCCACCCACATTGGCAAAATGAGCATTCAGACATTCCCCAGGAGCCCGTCCTGTATCGGACCATCCCCTCCGAGCATTCTAAACAGGTAACCCTTTTAATTATATTTTGATACGATTTTCTCAGCATTTTACTCTCCACCAACACCTGACACTCTCCTATGTTCGTATGCTACCCCTCCCTCCCCCCACTTTTGGGCAATATTACCCATCCGCCCATCCCCAGCCACCCTCAAACCCGCAAAGGCCCTCCCAAAGGCAACCCCTTGCCCCCATTTTATCTCTTCTTTGTGTTCATACTTACCACCAGCTCGTCATAAATTCCACCCCTGCAGACATTGGCTCACATCCTTCCTCCACCCCCCAATTTCCTGTAAGCCTATCGTTCAGTCTCTTGCTCTCTGAGGCAGCTTGCTTATTTCATATCATTGAGGTCATGTAGTATTTGTCCTTCAATGCCTGGGTTGCTTCACTCAACATAAGGTTCTCAAGATTCATCCATGTTATCACGTGTGTTTGTAGTGTATTTGTTCTTACAGCCTAGTAGTATCCCATTGTGTGTATATACCACATTTTATTGATCCACTCATCTGTTGATGGGCATTTGGGTTGATTCCAACTTTTGGCGATAGTGAACAATGCTGCTATGAACATTGGTTCACATTATATCGGTTTGTGTCCTTGTTTTCAGTTCTGCTGGGTATATACCCAGCAGTGGTATTGCTGGGTCATATGGCAAATCTATGGCTAGTTTTTTGAGAAACCGCCATACTGTCCTCCAGAATGGTTGGATCCTTCTGCATTCCCACCAGCAGTGGATGAGTGTTCCCCTTTCTTCACATCCTCTCCAGCATTTGTATTCTTCTGTTTTTTTCATAGCTGCCAATCTTATGGGTATAAGATGGTATCTCATTGTAGTTTTGATTTGCATTTCCCTGATAGCTAGAGATTTGGAGCATTTTTTCATGTGCTTTTTAGCCATTTGTATTTCTTCTTTGGAGAAGTGTCTGTTTAAAATCTTTTTCCCATTTTTTAAATGGGTTGTTTATCTTTTTATTTTCAAGATATAGGAGTTCTTTATATATGCAAGTTATAAGTTTCTTATCAGATATATGGTTGCCAAATATTTTCTCCCACTGTGTGGGCTCCCTTTTTACTTTCTTGACAAACTTCTTTGAGGTGCAGAAGGCTTTAATTTTGAGGAAGTCCCATTTATCTATTAGTTCTTTTGCTGGTCGTGCTTTTGGTGTGATATTCATGAATCCATTTCCTATTACAAGGTCCTGTAGATGTTTCCCTATACTGCTTTCTAAGGTTTTTATGGTCTTGGCTCTTATATTTAGATCTTTGATCCATCTTGAGTTGATCTTTGTATAAGGTGTGAGATGGTAATCCTCTTTCATTCTTCTACATATGGCTATCCAGTTCTCCAGACACCATTTGTTGAATAGGCCACTCTCTCCCAGTTGAGAGGGTTTGGTGGCTTTATCGAATATTATGTGGCAATATATGTGAGGTTCTATATCAGAGCTTTCAATTCGATTCCATTGGTCTGTGTGTCTCTCCTTATGCCAATACCATGCTGTTTTCACCACCATAGCTTTGTAGTATGTTTTGAAGTCAGGTAGTGTGAAACCTCCAATTTAATTTTTCTTTTTCAGTATGTCTTTGGCTATTCGGGGTATCTTTCCTTGCCAAATAAATTTCATAGTTAGTTTTTCTAGTTCCTTAAAGAAGGCTGTGTTGATTTTTATTGGGATTGCATTAAATGTGTAGATCAGTTTTGGTAGGATAGACATCTTAATAATATTCAGTCTTCCTATCCATGAACAAGGAATATTCTTCCCTTTATTTAGGTCTTCTTTGATTTCCTTGAACAGTCTTGTATAGTTCTCAGTGTATAAGTTTTTACCTCTTTAGTTAAATTTATTCCTAAGTATTTGATTTTTTTATTTACTATTGTAAATGGTATTTGTTTCTTGATTTCCTCCTGATCTTGCTCATTATTGGTGTACAGAAATGCTACTGATTTTTGCGCATTGGTCTTATAACCTGCGACTTTACTAAACTCATTTATGAGTTCTAGAAGATTTGTTGTAGATCTCTCAGGGTTTTCTATGTATAGGATCATGTTATCTGCAAATAATGAAATTTTCACTTCTTCCTTTCCAATTTGAATGCCTTTTATATGTGGTTCTTGCCTCAGTGCTCGAGCAAGTACTTCTAAGACAATGTTAAATAGGAGCGGAGACAATGGGCATCCTTGTCTTGTTCCTGAGTTTAGAGGGAAGGATTCTAGTATTTCTCCATTGTAAACAATGTTGGCTTTAGGTTTTTCATATATACCCTTTATCATGTTCAATAAACTTCTTTGTATTCCAATCTTTTGGAGTGTTTTTATCAAGAAAGGGTGCTGTATTTTGTCAAATGCTTTTTCTGCATCTACAGATATAATCATGTGATTTATTTCCTTCAATCTGTTTATATGGTGTATTACGTTGATTGATTTTCTTATGTTGAACCATCCTTGCATACCTGGGATGAATCCCACTTGGTCGTGGTGTACAATTCGTTTAATGTGTTGCCGAATATGATTAGCAAGTATTTTGTTAAGTATTTTTGTGTCTAGGTTCATTAGAGAAATTGTTCTGTAATTTTCCTTTCTTGTGGTGTCTTTGTTTGGCTTCGGTACTAGGGTAATGTTGGCATCATAGAAGGAGTTAGGCAATGTTCTTTCTGTTTCGATTTTTTGGAATAGTTTCAGCAGGATGGGAGTTAGTTCTTTCCAGAATGTTTTGTAAAATTCACCTGTGAAGCCGTCTGGCCCTGCGCTCTTCTTAGTTGGGAGATTTTTAATAACTGATTCTATCTCTCTGCTTGTGATTGGTTTGTTAAGATCATCAATTTCTTCTTTTGTCAATATGGGCTGCTTATGTGTTTCTAGGAATTTGTCCAAGTCCTCTAAATTGTCATTTTTGTTGGAATATAGTTTTTCAAAGTATCCTCTTATGATAGTCTTTATTTCTGTGGGATCAGTGGTGATATTGCCTTTCTCATTTCTTATTTTGTGTATTTGCATCTTCTCTCTTTTTTTCTTTGTTAGTCTCGCTAAAGGTTTGTCAATTTTTTTGATCTTCTCAAAAAACCAGCTCTTGGTCTTGTTTATCTTTTCAAGTGCTTTCTTATTTTCTATTTCATTTAGTTCTGCTCTTATCTTTGTTATTTCCTTCCTTCTTCCTGTTCAGTTACGATGTTGTTGTTTTTCTAATTCCTTCAAATGTGCATTTAATTCTTCAATTTTCCCTCTTTCTTCTTTTTTGATATATCAATTTATGGCTATAAATTTCCCTCTCAGTACTGCTTTTGCTGCATCCCATAAATTTTGGTATGTTGTGTTATCATTATCATTTGATTCAAGGTAGTCATTGATTTCTTTTGAGATTTCCTCTTTGACCCACTGTTTTTCTAAGAGTGTGCTGTTTAATTTCCAAATCATGGTGTGAAACCTGGGCTTCTGTCCCTTGAAAATTTCCAGCTTCACTCCACTGTGGTCAGAGATATTGTTTTGTACGATTTCAATCTTTCTGAATTCATTCAGCCTTTCTTTGTGCCCTAGCATATGGTCTATCTTGGAGAATGATCCATGTGCGCTTGAGAAAAATGTATATCCTGCTGTGTTTGGGTGTAATGATTTATATATGTCTATTAGATCCAGCTCCTCTAATATACTGTTCAAATGTTTTGTTTCTTTAGTGATTCTCTTTTGAGATGTTCTGTCCAGAGTTGATAGTGGTGTATTAAAATCCCCCACTATAATTGTAGATGCATCTATTGTTTCACTTAGTTTTTCCAGCGTTTGCCTCACGTATTTAGAGGCGCCCTTGTTAGGAGCATAAATATTTATGATTGTTCGATCTTCTTGACAGACTTTCCCTTTGACTAAAATGTAGTATCCTTCTTTGTCTCTCACAATTGTTTCACATTTAAAGTCTATTTTGTCTGATATTAATATAGGTACTCCTGCCTTTTTTTGATTATTGTTTGCTTGTATGATTGTTTTCCAGTCATTCACTTTCAATCTCCATGCATCTCTGGGTCTAAGATGTGTTTCTTGTAGACAGCATATGGATGGGTCATATTTCCTTATCCAATGTCTCAGTCTGAATCTTTTGAAAGGTGAGTTTAATCTGTTGACATTCATTGTTATTACTTTCAAGGAATTATTTGTGTTAGCCATATTTTGATTGGATTTGTGTTTGTCATATTTTGTTTGTATTTTTTTCCCCATCTCTTTTTGTCTTTTTTGTTGTTGTTGTTGCTCTTATACTCTCCTCCAACTTTGCCTGTCCTGTTTTTTCCTTTCTTTCTGCAGAACTCCCTTTAGAATTTCTTGAAGGGGAGGTTTCTTGTTGGTATACTCTTTCAGTTTCTGTTTGTTTGCGAATATTTTGAACTCTCCATCATGTTTGAATGCTAGTTTAGCTGCATAGAGTATTCTTGGTTGGAAATTTTTTTCCTTTAGTACCTTGACTATATCATACCACTGCCTTCTTGCCTCCATGTTTTCAGATGAGAAATCAGCACTTAATCTAATGGAGCTTCCCTTGTATGTGATGGTTTTCTTTTCTCTTGCTGCTTTTAGGATTTTCTCTTTGTCTTGAGCATTGGATAATTTGACAAGTATATGTCTTGGGGTGGGCCTGTTGGGGTTTATGACTAGCGGAGTGCGCTGTGCTTCTTGGATATGTACATCTGTCTCTTTCAGTAGATTTGGGAAGTTTTCAGCCATTATTTCCTGCAACACTCCTTCTGACCCCTTTCCCACTCTTTTCCTTCTGGAATGCCTATAATAGGTATGTTTGAGCGTTTTGCATTGTCATTCAGGTCCCTAAGTCCTAGCTGGATTTTTTTCTATCTTTTTATCGACCCCTTCTACTATCTGTTTGATTTCTGATATACTGTCTTCCACATCACTAATTCTCTGCTCTGCCTCTTCTATTCTGCTGATATTTGCTGTAAGTGTATTTTTGATTTCTTGAACTGTGGTGTTCATTCCCATCATATCTGTTATCTTTTTGCGTATGTCTGCAATTTCCCCTCCAAGTGATGTCTTCATGTTGTTAACCTCTTTCATTACTTCATCAAATTTGTTGGTGATAAATGTTCTGAGATCTTTCATTGCTTGTGCAAAGTTCTGCTCCCCTTCCTGATTTTTGGTTTGTTGATTGGATTCAGCCATGTTTTCCTGATTACTGGTTTGGTTTGTATATTTTTGTTGCTTTCTGGTCATTATTTAATCTTGATGGATTTAATCAGTTCCTTAGCTTCTTTGTCTACTCTTGGAGATTAATTAGCTGTTGTTTTTGCATAAGTGTTATATCTTCTCTTTGTCACTTTGTTCTTCTTATTCTAATTTCTTGTTGTTGGTTAAGTTCACTTTAAAGGAAAGTATTAGTGCCGGGGAAAGGCAATTGTGTAAGCAAGGGAAAAGTGTAAAGTAGTATTGGTGATATATGTTAACAAAGCAAGAATATGAGATCTGGGAGGATGGAGGTTAGATTCATGTAAATTGTGTAGAGTTATAGCAGTAGGTAGAGTATCTATTTTGTGGTAGATGATTGAATATGGGAGGAATATGGTATGAGCTAAAAAGCTACTGTTTTTGTGCGAGAGGGAAAAAGAAAAGAAAGGTAATAGTTTCAAGAGTGGATAAGAGACAGAAAACAAAACAAAGGTATTAGAAATTAAGACCTAGACACTTCGTGGATCAAAGAAAGGGAGGTGGGAGGTGGAATATCAGAGAGACAGTAGATGATGGCGGATATCAAGATGTAGGGGAAAGAGGATAGTGCAGGTAGCCTAAATCAGTTCACACAGAAATGAGGCAGTGGAGGATGAGAAAACCCCAGGAAATGTGTGGTGTTTCCTGCCACACCTATTGTTTAATTGAGTTTAAATAAAATAAGTAGAAGATGAGGGACACGAGGGAGAGAGAAAACAGAAAAAGAAAAAGAAAATAAAAAATTTAAAAAGGGGGGGAAGAGAAGAAAGGAAGAAAGGAAAAGGGGGTGGGCAAAGGGTGAGGAACAGGTAGGGGAAAGAGAAAAAAAAGATATACACGAACCACAATTAAAACACCAACTACACAACAACAACCACAAAAAAAAACCCTAAATAACTGAATAAAAAAAAGACTTTGGGGGATATGCTGTGAGAAAAGACTAGGGGATAATGCGATGTTAGCAATCAGGACATTAAAAAAAGTAAAAAGTAAGACAAAATGAAAATAAAACCAAAACAAAATGAAATGATAAAGAAAAAACACCAATGTTGAAGGTTAGAGCATTCAAGGACCTCAGATGGACCTCAGGGTGTGATGGATTCAGGGGTGGAAAGTCTGAGATATTAAAGACTCAAGAGGTGTAATTCTCTGGGGTGTGGACCACCAGAGTTTAGGGGATTCAGACCTGGCAACCTCCAATCTGGTCAACAGGAAGCCTAGGAGCCCCGCAGTGTAACACAGCCCTCAGGGATCCCCACAGCTGGGTGCCAGCCCTATGGGGGAAGTCAGATCCGCAAACTCTATATTATGTCTGAACCCTGCAATTCACTTACTTAGTAGGGCTCATTAATGTGGGTATATCGTCACTTCAGCTTTTGGACTGCTCCCGCCCTGTGCTTCCACAACACTGCCACTTGAGGGTGCCTTTACACCGCAGCCACTTTACTGGCACAGATCCGAAGCCCGGCCCGTGACGCCGAAAACAGATTCCAAAACCGGAATTCCCAAGCTTGGCAAAATTTTCCTTAATTGGCTTCCAGACATGTCCCCCTCCCTCGCCGCACCCTGAAACAACTTCCCAATTACGTCCCTTTATTGCCTACAGCTTAATTCGGTTGCAGATAGGCAGCTGGGCTTGTGGGGGCAGGGCTTCAGGCAGAAGCGCTATTATTTGTGTCTGCAATCAAAAATTTCCCCCGCTTCACAACAAAACACCGTCTATCTCCCCAAATCGATCCGTAAAGGCGACCCGTTGCATCAACCCGCCAACAGCCCACCCAGGACTCGCAAACTCCCCAGCACCGCAGAGCCACCAAAAAGCTGAGCCGCTGCACGGCACTGCGTCTCCACCCACCCCCAAGAGGGGAGGAACCTGTGTGCGGGTCTCACCTCCGGGCAATAGAACCCAAATTATATCTTATAGACCAATCCTCTCTGTTACCTTTCCATCAAATCGATGTCCAGACACTTCCTGCCCTGCAAAAATCCCAAAAAAGCCCCACCTCGGAGAACCTCCAGCCGCGCCCAGCCGTCTCTTCCCAGGAGAGACCGCAAGGCAAGTTCACTCAGCGACCATCTTGCTTCTTCTCCAAAATTTGAAATTTAAAAAGAGAGAAACAACAAAAATAGGGTCTGCAGAGTAGCCTCTCCCAGAGGAAGCAAACATGACTCCCAAATACACTGCTTTGTATGCTTTGTATGCTTTGTATACTTTGTCTTAGTTGATTCACTGTAAGGGGAATATTCACCTAATAAATTGAGTGGCTGAACATTGAGAATTTCAAGTGCTTTACTCAAAATAGACAGTCATGGGATGTATGTGCACAATAAAACAGCTCACAAAATAGATTTAGGTCATTTGACTTCCGTTTTTTTCTTCAGTAGAGGATGGTACTTGGAACAGGTGTTAACAATAATTAGCACGTTTGTAAATAGGCCTTAACTGTTTAAGCTATGTTGATATGTTATCATAAGAAAAATCAGAACTAGAAAAGATCAGAAATCACCTTATCCAATCACTTCCTTTTATATGTAGCAGAGACTTTTGTCTGAGCAAAAACTAAAATTCAGATCTATCTGGGTATCTATTTGCATAGGTTGATTACATCAGGCATGGGTCCTAGGAATATAGTCTGGTTTACCTTTTAGCCCCTGGGGCAGAAATTTAGTGATGGATGGGTAAGCAAAGTGTCTGTTTCTCTGTCTGGCCCCCTACACAAGGGCTGAATTCTATGGAGAGAAGAGCATTCTTTCCATTTCTACTTGGAAACTATCGTATGTTAAACGCAATGAAGACTGGATGTTGCAGATTGAGAGCATTGGAAGACAGCATCCACAGTAGGGAAGTTTCTCAAGAAGAGTAGCAATGACAGTGACTTTTCTGGAAGAAAAAGAACATATTTGCTCATTTTTCAACAAATTTTTATTGAGCATCTACTATATTCCAGACATAGTTCTGTATGCTTGGGATACATGATGGAACAAAATAAGATCCCTGCCCTCAAAGAGCTTACATTCTAGTGTGTGTGCGTGAAGAGGCAGAAAAGAAACAACAGCATAGTACATAAATTGTATTGTATGTTAGTGTTAAGTACAATGGAAAAAAGTAAAAGTACAACAGGAGGAGATGAGTTCAGAGTAGCATGGAGGGTAGGCACAGGTTTCATCACTGAATAGTGACGATAGGCTTCATTAAGCAGGAAAGACTTGCGGAAAGCTTTGAAGGATGTAAGGGGGATTAGCAGAACTGATATCTAAGGTTAGTGCATTCCAGCAGAGAGGCCAGCTAGAACAAAGGCCAGAAGGTAGGAATATGCTTGGCATATTTGAGGAACAGCAGAGCCCATGTGGCTGATTTAGAGAGAGAAAGGGGAGGAATAGGTGGTGAGAGGTCAAAGAGGTGATATGGTCCAGATGAAGTAGGCCATGTTGAGGAATGCAGATTTTGCCTGCATGAGATGGAAGCCATTGCAGGAAACTGAATGGAGGAAGGACATGACCTGTCTTGTTTTCTTGTCTATTGTTTCCTTCCTTCCTTCCTTCCTTCCTTCCTTCCTTCCTTCCTTCCTTCCTTCCTTCCTTCCTTCCTTCCTTCCCTCCCTCCCTCCCTCCCTCCCTCCCTCCCTCCCTCCTTCCTTCCTTCCTTCCTTCCTTCCTTCCTTCCTTCCTTCCTTCCTTCCTTCCTTCCTTCTTTCCTTCCTTCTCTGAGGAAGAGCATGGGGCAATGCTGGAGGAGGCCAGCAGGCAGTGCCCTGGGAAGGAAGGTGGAGCCCAGTGGAATGGGAAGAGGAGTGCTGAAAAACAAAAGGGGAGAGCTTCACACTCCCAGAACAAGAATCTGAGGCAGGATTCTGGGTGGGAGAGGCAGGACAGAGCTGACAGGAAAGGGGAACAGGAGCCACGGCAGAGTTGGGGAGACAACACTGAAGATGGGAGGGAACAACAGGGAGTTTGGGCCTTCAGAAAATGGGCAAAGCCCATGTAGATCCAGCTGATAAGAGAGACTTTGAGTAGAAGGCAGCAAGGAATGAGGGACAACTTGGTGTCCTGGAATTTGTTTGGGGAAATTGAACAAGTAAAAGTTGAACAAAGAAAACAAAGGGCTGTTCTACATGGCCCATGCCACCTGGGGAGGGACTGGGTTGTTTTTTAATAGAATCACTTTGGTGGTTGCATTGAGAATAGATTGTTGGGTGGCATAGGAAGAGCAGGGACACCAAAGAGGAGCATGTCACAAAAATGTAGGTAGCTTAAGTCAGGATAGTAGTGGGTGAAATGTGGTATTGAGAAGATGAGATTCTGGGTATATTTTGAAGTAAGTACCAATAAGATTTCCTGTCATATTGGATGGGAGGTGTAAGAGTAAGTTATCCAGGTTGAACTGGAAGGATGGGGTTGCTATCAGATGACATGGGAAAGGCTTTAGGAGGAGCAGATTTGAGAGGGAAGATCAGGGATTGGCCATAATGAGTTTAAGAAAATTATTAGACATTCAAGTGGCTAAGTTGAGTAGGCAGTTGGATATATGAGTCAGGCGCTCAGGGCTGGAGATATAAATTTGGGAATTATCAGTACAAAGATGGTATTTATAACCATGGAGTAAAATGAATGTGATAGTCAAGGACTAAGCCCTGGGACATCCCAAAATTCATGTAAGGAAAAAAGGACAACCAGCAAAGGAGATTGGGAATGTCCAAATGAGGTAGGATTAAAACCCAATGTGTGTAGTGTTCTGGGAATCGAAGGAAGAAAGGAGGGTGTGATCAGTGACCAAACACTGCTGCTAAGTCAGCAAGATGAGAGCTTAGAATTTGATGTGGATTTTTTATGTGGATATCATCGTAGGCTTTGATGAGAGCAGTTGTGATGACATGTGTTTTAGTTTGCTAAAGGTTGCCACTACAATATACCAGAAATGGGTTGGCTTACATAATGGGAATGTATTAAGTTAAAATCTTGTAGTTTCAAGGCTGTGCAAATGTCCAGCTCAAGGCATCATCAGAGACGCTCTCTCACCACAGGTCACCTGCTGGAGATCCTGTACTCCTGCCACATGGCAAGGAAAAACAGCGGCAGGTCTTTGCCTTATCCTCTCTTTCTCCCCAAGATCAGCTGTGGGCCATCAAGCATATGATAATTCTCTCCCCTTTCCTCACTGCTCCACTGATTCCAGTCTCTAGCCTCTTTTTCAACCTCTCCGGGTTTCTCTGTCTTTCTGGGGCTGCAGGTAATCCTAGAGTCCTCTCTCACATGGGAGGGAAAAATGGTCCTCTTTCTCTCTGTATGTCTCTGCATGTTTCTTCTATTTATAAAGGGCTCCAGCACGAGGGCCAAGACTACATACTCCAATCAAAGGCCCCCAACTGAAATCAGTCCAATCAAAGGGTCCCACAAACACAGGAATGGGCCAATTTAAGAACTTAAGTTTCTGGGGTCCAAAAAAACTCAAATCAGCACAGCATGATAGGAGTAAAAGCTTGATTGGAGTGAGTTTAATAAAGACTTAGAGAAAGTGACAATAGCAGGTATAAGCAACTCTTTTGAGAAATTTTGTTGATGGGCAACAAAGAAATTGAGCAGTAGTGGTGAGAGAAGTGAGATCAAGAGAAATGGTATTCTTTACAAGGTAATGCATTTTATATTAAAAAAAGATAATTTTCATCTTTGAAAGTTTATTGGTGAATGCACAATTAAGGCAGATTGTGTTGAATTAAGGCATGATATGTCAAATGCAAAAAGAGGGTGTAGAGTAGTGGTTTTCAACCTGTGCTCCCCAAATCTGTATCACTTGGGGACTTGTTAGAACTCCCCAACCCAGACTAATTGAATCTCACACTCTGTGTTTTAACAAGCTTGTCAGGTGATTCTGATGCACCCTAAAGTGAGAGAGCCACTGGTGCAGAACAGCATTATCAGGTAAGTTTGCTTCAAAATCATTAACAGAGAATGTCTCCATTTTTTTATAAGGAACATAAGATATTTTTTTTTCTCTGCCTTCCTAGCCTCCATGTTGTTCATGTCTTCACCCTAAAGGAAATAATTCTCTCTCTCTCACTCTGATGGGGAAATGGCCTGTTTGTATGCTGGTGGGAACCATCTAATAGAGAGAAAAAAAAATATAGGAGAGAGAGTATAGTATTAGTGGAGTGTTGTCCTTCAGTAGGTGAGAGGGATGGGATCTAATGTGTAAGTGGCCTTGCACAGGAACAAGGAAAACCCGTCTGTGGTAAAATAGGCAAGAAGGCAGAGAACATGGGCACAAATGCAAGTCAAGTGGCATGGGAGTTTGTGAAAGTTCTGAGTGCTTCAATTGTCTCCTGAGGTAGGAAGCAAAGTCATTAGCTTGAGAGTGAGGTTGGGGGAGTTTTGGCAAGCTTGGCAACACAGTCTTTGGGCAAATTTCTGCTATTCTGTTTCTGTCAAGCATTGCTAGTGGGAGCGTGAAATGATAATGACTCCTGAAGAGAGGAATTTAGCAATGTTTTTATCTTTTGACCCAGCAGTCTCACTTCTAGTAATTTAGCATGAAGATAATTCTCCACAAATCTGAAACATGCACAAAGTTATTTACTGCAGCATTATTTGTAATAGCAAGATATTGGAAATAACCTAACTGACCACTCATATGAGACTAGTTGATAGAGCACTGTGCAGCCATAGAAAGAATAAGGATGGTCTTTACAAGGATGGTCTTTAAAATCAGATTTCCTGATTATATTATTAAGTGGAAAAAGCAAGGTAAAAGAGAGTTTATTTAGTATGCTACCTTTTGTGTAAGAGAGCAGGGGTTCTTTTTTTTTGTCTTTTTTTTTAAAGATACATAGATGACACAAAATGTTCCATTAAAAAATATGAGTTTCCCATATACCCCCACCGCTTCCACCCTACCCTCCACTCCTCCCACATCATCAACCTCTTTCATCAGTGTGGCACATTCATTGCATTTGATGAATACATTTTGGAGCACTGCTACACAGCATGGGTTATAGTTACATTGTAGTTAATACTCTCTCCCAGTCCATTCAGTGGGTTATGGCAGGATAGATAATGTCCTGCCTCTGTCCTGAGCAGGGGTTCTTAACAAGAGATCCATGAGCTTGAATTGAAATTCAAGAAAACATTATTCTGTGGGGACGTGTTGGTGCGGGTGTGATATATTTATTAAATAAGACACAGTGTAGTGTGGACTTAGTAAGGGGTCCATGGTTTTTACCTGACTGGCAAAGGGGGCCGTGGAACAAAATAGGAGAAGAACCTCTGCGCTAGAAGGAGGTGGGTAGGAATTGGGTAGTGGGGATATAGATGACGGCAAGATTTCTCTGAGTATCTTTCAGTATATATATTTAAATAACAGCTTTATTTATTTCTTAAAGATTTGTTTGTTTATTTCTCTCCCCTTCCCCCCCCACCCTGGTTGTCTGTTCTCTGTGTCTATTTGCTGCATCTCCTTTGTCCGCTTCTGTTGTCATCAGCGGCATGGGAATCTGTGTTTCTTTTTGTTGCATCATCTTGCTGTGTCAGCTCTCCGTGTGTGCGGCACCATTCCTGGGCAGGCTGCACTTTCTTTCGTGTTGGGTGGCTCTCCTTATGGGGTGCACTCCTTGTGCATGGGGCCCCTACGTGGGGGACACCCCTGCATGGCACAGCACTCCTTGCGCATCAGCACTGCACGTGGGCCAGCTGCACACAGGTCAAGGAGGCCCGGGGTTTGAACCGTGGACCTCCCATGTAATAGACAGATGCCCTAACCACTGGGCCAAGTCTGCTTCCCAATAACAGCTTTATTGAGATATAGTCCATATACTGTAAATTCACCCCTTTAAAGTATACAATTCAGTGCTTCTTAGTGTATCCATAAAGTTTTCTTTTTCTTTTTTAAAACAAATTTATTTTATTGATACATATTAATAAAGCATAAATCCATCCAAAGTGTACAATCATTGGTATTTGGTATGTCACATGGTTGTACATTCATTACTTCAATCATAATTACAGCATTTTCCTTTTTCCAATAATAATAATAATAAAAAACAGACAAAAAACTTCATCAGCTCTCAATCTCTCTATGCTTCCCCTGCCATACATAGCTGCTGTTCTGTTTCTGCTCTCCAGTTTAATTGTATTTATATTTTGTAAAAACAGACATATATGCAATATTACCCATATTCAGATTTCACATGAATTTTCACTATGTTATACAGTCTCATGTTACATTTCTTTTTTTTTTTTTAAAGATTTATTTTTATTTATTTAATTCCCCTCCCCTCCCCCGGTTGTCTGTTCTCTGTGTCCATTTGTTGCGTCTTGTTTCTTTGTCCGCTTCTGTTGTCGTCAGCGGCTCGGGAAGTGTGGGCGGCGCCATTCCTCGGCAGGCTGCTCCCTCCTTCCCGCTGGGCGGCTCTCCTTATGGGTGCACTCCTTGTGCGTGGGGCTCCCCTACGCGGGGGACACCACTGTGTGGCACGGCACTCCTTGTGTGCATCAGCACAGCGCATGGGCCAGCTCCACACGGGTCAAGGAGGCCCGGGGCTTGAACCGTGGACCTCCCATGTGGTAGACGGACGCCCTAACCACTGGGCCAAAGTCCGTTTCCCTCATGTTACATTTCTTAGCTTTCCTTCCAGTAATATACATGACCTTAGACTTTCCCTTTCAACCACTGTCATACCCATATAATAGCTCTGCTGGTTACAAACACAATGATATGCTTTCCTTTTTTATATTTCCAAAGATTAACAAACAACCTTTTATCCAATTCTGCACTGATTAACCCTCTATTCTCTAACCTCATTCTAATTTTGGTGACTGATATTCTAGTTAACTCCGTGAAACACAATATATTTAGTTCATGATAGGGCAATCATACAGTATTTGCCCTTTTGTGTCTGGCTTGCTTCACTCAACATAATGTCCTCCAGGTTCATCCATGTTGTCATACGCTTTACAACTTCATTTCTTCTTACAGCTGCATAATATTCCATTGTGTGAATATACCAGTTTGTTTATCCATTCATTGGGTCCACAAAGTTTTGTATCAATGACCACACTTTAATTTCAGAATATTTTCATCATCTGCTCAAAAAACCCTATACCTATTTGCAATCATTACCCATTGTTGTCCCCACACCCTAACCCCTGGCCACCACTAATCTGCTTTTTTTTGCTGGATTTCCTTCACTTAGTATAATGTTTTCAGTGTTCATCCAAGTTGCAGCATGTATCAGAACTTCATTTCTTTTTGTTGACAAATAAGATTCCATTATACGGATTACCATATTTTGTTTATCCATTTATCCACTGGTAGACATTTGAGATGTTTCCTCATTTTGGCCATTATGAATAATGCTTCTATGAACAGTCATGTACAAGGTTTTGCTTGGACATGTGTTTTCAAATCTTGTGCGTATGTATCTAGGAGTGGAATTGCTGGGTTATATGGTACGTCTGTGGTTAACATTTTGAGGAGCTGCCAAACCAACAATGTAATGAGGGTTCCAATTTCCCAAAATCCTTGCTGATACTTATATTCTGTCTGACTGTCGACGCTTTAGTGGGTTTGAAGCAATATCACATTGCATTTTTTATTTGTATTTCTCTAATGGTTAATTGATGTTGAGCCTTTATTCATATGCTTATTAGCCATTTGTATATCTTCTTTGGAAAAGTGTCTATTCAGATACTTTGCCCTTTTCAACTGAGTCATTTGCCTTTTTATTGTTGAATTTAACCATTCTTTATATGTATTAGATGCAAGTACTTTATCAAATATGTGGTTTGCAAACATTTTTTCCTAATCCATGGGTCATTCTTACACTTTTTTCCCCCAAATTCTACTCAATTTATTCATTTTTAAAAAAGATATTACATTAAAAAAGATGAGGTCCCCATTCGCCCCCACCAACCCCACCCCACCACTCCCCCCACAATAACACTCTCCCCCATCATCATGTCACATCCATTGCGTCTGGTGAGTACATCTCCGGGCATTGCTGCACCCCATGTCCTGTGTTCCACACCATAGCCCACACTTTCCCACGTTCCATCCAGTGAGCCATGGGAGGACATACAATATCCGGCAATTGTCCCTGGGGTACCACCCAGGACAACTCCAAGTCCCGAGAATGCCTCCACATCTCTTCTCTTCCTCCCATTCCCCGCACCCAGCAGTCACCATGGCCACTTTTTCCACATCAATGCCACATTTTCTCGATTATTAACCACAATAGTTCATGAATAGAATATCATTAAGTCCACTCTGATCCTTACTGTATTCCTCCTTCCTATCTTATACTTTCTTTTGAAGCACAAACATTTTTTATTTTGATGAAGTCCAATTTGTCTGTTTTAATTTGGTTGTTTGTGTTTTTGATGTCATATATAAGAATCCATTTCCTAGCCCAAGGACATGAAGATTTATTCATATGTTTTCTTTTAAGAAATTAATAATTTTACTACTTATATTTAGGTTTCTGATCCATTTTGAATTAATTATTGTACATGGTGTGAGGTAGGGCTCCAAATTCATACTTTTGCATGTGGATATACAGTTATTCCAATTTTGACTTTTAGGTATCAGTATGAATTCATGAGTTATGTTTTAAGTAAAATTATTATTATTGAATTATAACAAACTTGCCAAAAATTGTACATAAAAGTTCGGCTTGGTGAATTTTCACAAAGTAACCCATCTATGTAACCACCACCCAGACCAAATATTACCAGCACTCTAGAATTCTCCCTTGTGCCTTATGCAAGTCTCTAACTCTTCAAAGATAACTTGTATCCTGACAGAACATTTGCCTGTTTTTGAACATCATATAATGAAATCATAGTGTATACTCTTTTGTGTCTTGCTTGTTTTGCTCAACATATGCTTATGAGATTCATCCATCTTGTTGTGTATGGCAGTAGTTAGCTTACATTGTGTGTAGTTTTCCATTTTATAAGAAAATCATAATTTCTCTCTTCTGCTTTTGACAAACATTTAGGATGTTTCCAGATTTTGACTACTATAAATATTGCTACTATGAAAATTCTTGCCCAACTTTGGTGAAAAAAAAATGTATGCATACTGTTCCTTTTGGACATTTACCTAAAAGTGGAATTTCTGGTTATAGGATATGCATATGTTCAGCTTTAGGAGATACAAAGAGCTTTCCAACATGATATTATCAATTTACACCCTCCATCATCAATATATGAGTTCCAATTTGCTCTACATTCTTACCTATACTTGGTATTGTCTATCTTTTATATTTTAGCTTTCTGATGGCTCTGTCATTTGCATATTAGCCATTAGGCAGTATCTTAATGTGGCTATAATTTATATTTATGTAGTGATTAATTTGCATAAATTTCCATATGTCAAATACTGGACATTTGGTTATCTTCTTTGTGGAGTGCCTGTTCAAGTCCGTTTTCTACTGGGTTGACTGCATAATTCTTATTTTTTTATTTTTATTTTTTGAGAAAAATTGGTTTATAAATAAAGTACAATTTAGCATTGATTAAACTTGAAGAACATTAGATAGAAATCTTTACCTCTATGATCAGAAATGAGGAAAGAAAATGTCTTGTTAGTTAGTAGTGATTGCATATCTTAGAATATTTCCAAAGAAAGCATTAATCAGTCATATAACTGCATAATTCTTATTGATTTGTAGGAGTTATTTGTATATTCTAGACATGATTCCTTTGCAAGATATATATATATATATATATATACTGCAAGTATTTTCTAGCATTCTATCACTTACCTTTTCATTCTCTTAGTAGTTTATTTTGATAAAGAGGTTTAAATTTTAATATAGTACAATTAACCAAGTTTTCTTTTAAGATTAGCACTTTTTATGAGCATATCCTCCTATTTTTACTTCTAAAAGCTTTATTGTTTTACTTTCATTTATTTTTTTAAATTCATTTTTAAAAAATATTGCATTAAAAAATTATGAGGTCCCCATTCACCCCCCTCCCCCCCCCCACCCCACCACTCCCCCCACAGCAACACTCTCCCCCATCATCATGACACATCCATTGCATTCGGTGAATACATCTCTGGGCATCACTGCACCTCATGGCCAATGGTCCACATCATAGCCCACACTCTCCCACGTTCCATCCAGTGGGCCATGGGAGGACATACAATGTCTAGAAATTGTCCCTGCAGCACCACCCAGGACAACTCCAAGTCCCGAAAATGCCTCCACATCTCATTTCTTCCTCCCATTCCCCGCACCCAGCAGCCACCATAGCCACTTTTTCCACACCAATGCCACATTTTCTTCTACTACTAACTCCAATAGTTCATGAATAGAATATCAAATCCTTACTGTGTTCCTCCATCCTGTGGACCTTGGATTGTTGTGTCCATTCCACATCTATGTCAAGAGGGGGCTAAGATTCCACATGGATACTGGATGCAATCCTCCTGCTTTCAGTTGTAGGCACTCTTGGCTCCATGGTGTGGTGGTTGACATTCTTCAACTCAATGTTAGCTGAGTGGGGTAAGTCCAATAAACCAGAGTGTAGGAGCTGAAGTCTGTTGAGGCTCAGGGCCTGGCTATCATATGGTCAGACCAGAGATTCAGATCCCCTAGATATATCTTAAACCCCAGCACCAACTACAATTCTGGTAAAGTAACAGGAAAGGCTTGTAAAAAGAGATCACATCTGTGTATAGCTCCATCACACAGAAACACCAACTCCAAAGAAGGGCCAGCTGACATGGCAGTGAACTCCATCTGCCATGACCATAAAACCTGTCAGTCTCTTTAGCCCTCAGAAGAACCAATACCTGGGGTTGTATCTACTTTATCTGTCTCTGAGACTCTGCTCAGGTGTGCATAAGGGCAACCCCTCTGATAACCTCCAGACACTATTTAGAGACGCATAACCATATAAATTCATTTGTCCTTTCAATTTCCCCTTGATTTAGGTCAAAAAGTATTTTTAACTCCTGTTATTATATGTTGACAGGGATATTCTGCTGGTCTGAGTTAAACCTTTTATTCAAGGTCATTTTCTAGTTACGTCATCAGCTGGTACTTAGTAATGATCCCTTAGCACCCGGAAGGCTCATCCCCGGGAGTCATATCCCACGCTGGGGGGAAGGCAGTGCATTTACATGCTGGGTTTGGCTTTGGGACTGGCCACATTTGAATAACACAGAAGTTCTCAGGAGGGAACTCTTAGGTACACTGCTGCTCTAGGCCTTGTTCTTATTTCAGGTGTACAGGCTCACAAGCATAGTCATTAGTAGCAGGGGCTCACTATTGGACCATCATTCCTTCCTGGTCCTTGCCGTTGCACCCGGGGTACTGCTGCTGCTCCCCTAGGGACCATGACAGAACCCCCCCCCCCCCGGCCAGGAACCCAGCATCCCCCCAGCTGTTGTTTTTAATTGTTTCCACTATGAATATATCCAAACATTTCATGCACCCCAGACACATGCCCTGTATAACTCCCTGTCAACCATATGTCCCCTGTCAATAACATCCCATACCAGTATTCCTCTGCTGCCATTGTTGAAACACTCTGTGATCCAAAACTTCCTGGAAAGTGAAGCCCAATATAATGCCAGGTTCCCTTAATAGTAAAATGGAATATAGTGATGAGTTTAAAGGTTAGATATAGAATACATATTAATTTGGAGAAATTCTACATCCTATCTTTTTCTTTTCTTTTTTCTAAATATTAACCTTATCTTCACAAGAGTTTTAGATCACAGTAATTCATATATACAATGTACAGTACTCCCACATATCCGATATAAAACCTTTTCCCTTCCACAGCTATAATCTTTTAACATATTCATACCATATTTACTGAAACTGATGTACAGATATTGAGACAATAGCTTTCAAACAAGGTAACATTTGTGTTTACATTGTGGTTTATACTTTAGGCTATACAATTTTCTAAATCTTTAGTTATCCTATGTTTTACATTATGATTTACATTATTAGTCTATCAGCCCTTATATGTTTTTGGTGTAATATTACATGTTTTATATCCATCCATACTCTTGTGAAACACTTCTATTGCCCTCACAGTTACGTTGATTCCATCTATTCAATATCTATTTCCCCCTCCCCTTAGGGCCCACAATGACAGTCAATCCTCATTTCTTGAAGAGCCATGTTGAGAGATACTTGCAACAGTGCAGAGGGCTTGACATGCTCAACTGCCCTAATGCCCTGGGAGCCACCATTTCTCATGAGAGATACAGTTCTCTCTATTTGATGGCATCAGTCTTCCCCAGGATGTGGGTGTAACTTCTCTCTCATTATATGGGTCTCTACCCAATGATATAACCCACTCTGGTAAAATGAGCATTCACATATTCCCGAGGAGTCTGTCCTACATCAGATTATCCCCTTTAAGTATCTTAAACAGGTAACTTTCCTTATTATATTTTGAAAAGGTTTTCTCAGCATTATACTATCAACAAACAGCTGACAATCTCCTATGTTCTTATGTTGCCCCACCCTCCCCCCAATTTCTTGGGCAATATTACCCATCCTCCCATCCCTAGACCCCTCAAGCCCTCAAAGCCTCACCCAAAGGTAACCATATGCCCCCATTTTATCCCTTCCTTGTACACATACTTACCTCCAGCTTATCATAGATTTCACCCATGTAGATGTCACCTTACGTCCTTCTTCTACCCCCCGATTTCCTATAAGCCCATCATTCAGTCTCTAGCTCTCTGAGGCAGCTTGGTTTACTTATATCATTGAGGTCATGTAGTATTTGTCCTTCAATGCCTGGGTTGCTTCATTCAACATAAGATTCTCAAGATTCATCCATGTTATCACGTGTGTTTGTAGTGTATTTGTTCTTAAAGCCGAGGAGTATTCCATTGTATGTATTTACCACATTTTATTTATCCATTCATCTGTTGATGGGCATTTGGGTCGATTTCAACTTTTGGCGATAGTGAACAATGCTGCTATGAACAATGGTGTGCATATATCAGTTTGTGTCCTTGTTTTCAGTTCTGCTGGGGATATACCCAGCAGTGGAATTGCTGGGTCATATGGCAAATCTATGGTTAGTTTTTTGAGAAACTGCCAAACTGACCTCCAGAATGGTTGGATCTTCTGCATTCCCACCAGCAGTGGATGAGTGTTCCCATTTCTCCACATCCTCTCCAGCATTTGTATTCTTCTGTTTTTTTCGTAGCTGCCAATCTTATGGGAGTAAGATGGTATTTCATTGTAGTTTTGATTTGCATTTCCCTGATAGCTAAAGATTTGGAGCATTTTTTCATGTGCTTTTTAGCCATTTGCATTTCTTCTTTGGAGAAGTGTCTGTTTAAATCTTTTTCCCATTTCTTAAATGGGTTGTTTACCTTTTTATTTTCAAGATATAGGAGTTCTTTATATATGCAAGTTATAAGTCTCTTATTCAATATATGGTTACCAAATATTTTCTCCCATTGTGTAGCCTCCCTTTTTACTTTCTTGACAAACTCCTTTGAGGTGCAGAAGGCTTTAATTTTGAGGAAGTCCCATTTATCTATTTGTTCTTTTGCTGCTCGTGCTTTTTGTGTGATGTTCATGAAGCTATTTCCTATTACAAGGTCTTGTAGATGTTTCCCTACACTGCTTTCCAAAGTCTCTGTGGTCTTGGCTCTTATATTTAGGTCTTTGATTCATCTTGAGTTGATCTTTGTATAAGGTGTGAGATGGTAATCCTCTTTCATTCTTTTACATATGGATATCCAGTTCTCCAGGCACCATTTGTTGAACAGGCTATTATCTCCCAGTTGAGAGGTTTTGGTGGCTTTATCAAATATTATATGGCTATATATATGAGGTTCTATATCAGAACTTTCAATTCGATTCCATTGGTCTGTGTGTCTCTCCTTATGCCAATACCATGCTCTTTTCACTACTGTAGCTTTGTAGTATGTTTTGAAGTCAGGTAGAGTGATTCCTCCAATTTTGTTTTTCTTTTTCAGTATGTCTTTGGCTATTCGGGGCCTCTTTCCTTTCCAAATAAATTTCATAGTTAGTTTTTCTAGTTCCTTAAAGAAGGCTGTGTTGATTTTTATTGGGATTGCATTGACTGTGTAGATCAGTTTTGGTAGTATAGACATCTTAATAATATTTAGTCTTCCTATCCATGAACAGAGAATATTCTTCCATATATTTAGGTCTTCTCTGATTTCCTTGAACAGTCTTGTGTAGTTCTCTGTGTATAAGTTCTTTACCTCTTTAGTTAGATTTATTCCTAAATATTTGATTTTTTTAATTTACTATTGTAAATGGTATTTGTTTCTTGATTTCCTCCTGAGCTTGCTCATTATTGGTGTACAGAAATGCTACTGATTTTTGCTCATTGATCTTACAACCTGCGACTTTATTAAACTCATTTATGAGTTCTAGAAGCTTTGTTGTAGACCTCTCAGGGTTTTCTACATATAGGATCATGTCATCTGCAAATAATGAAATTTTGACTTCTTCCTTTCCAATTTGAATGCCTTTTATATCTGGTTCTTGCCTCAGTGCTCGAGCAAGTACTTCTAAGACAATGTTAAATAGAAGCAGAGAGTGTGGAAATCCTTGTCTTGTTCCTGATCTTAGAGAGAAGGATTTTAGGATTTCACCATTGTAAACGATGTTGGCTGTGTGTTTTTCATATATGCTCTTCATCATGTTCAAAAAATTTCCTTATATTCCAATCTTTTGGAGTGTTTTTATCAAGAAAGTGTGCTGTATTTTGTCAAATGCTTTTTCTGCATCTATAGATATAATCATGTGATTTTTTTTCTTTCAATCTGTTTATATGATGTATTACATTGATTGATTTTCTTATGTTGAAACATCCTTGCATACCTGGAATGAATCCCACTTGGTCGTGGTGTATAATTCATTAATGTGTTGTTGAATACGATTATCAAGTGTTTTGTTAAGTATTTTTGCGTCTAGGTTCATTAGAGAAATTGGTCTGTAATTTTCCTTTCTTGTGGTGTCTTTGTTTGGCCTTGGTACTAGGGTAATGTTGGCATCATAGAAGGAGTTAGGCAATGTACCTTCTGTTTCGATTTTTTGGAAGAGTTTCAGCAGGATGGGTGTTAGTTCTTTTTGGAATGTTTTGTAGAATTCACCTGTGAAGCCGTCTGGCCCTAAGCTCTTCTTAGTTGGGAGATTTTTAATGACTGATTCTATCTCTTTACTTGTGATTGGTTTGTTGAGATCAAGTTTTTCTTTCGTCAATATAGGCTGCTTATGTGTTTCTAGGAATTTGTCCATTTCCTCTGAATTGTCATTTTTGTTGGAATATAGTTTTTCAAAGTATCCTCTTATGATAGTCTTTATTTCTGTGGAGTCAGTGGTGATATCTCCTTTCTCATTTCTTATTTTGTATATTTGCAGCTTCTGTCTTTTTTTCTTCATTAGTTTTGCTAAGGGTTTGTCAATTTTATTGATCTTCTCAGAGAACCAGCTCTTGGTCTTGTTTATCTTTTCCAGTGCTTTCTTATTTTCTATTTCATTTAGTTCTGCTCTTATCTTTATTCTTTCTTTCCTCTTCCTGTGGAATTACTTTGTTGTTTTTTTCCTAATTCCTCCAAATGTGCAGTTAGTTCTTCAATTTTTGCTCTTTGTTCTTTTTTGATATATGAATTTATGTCTATAAATTTCCCTCTCAGTACTGCTTTTGCTGCCTCCCATAATTTTTGGTATGTTGTGTTATCATTATCATTTGTTTCAAGGTAGTTATTGATTTCTTTTGAGATTTCCTCTTTGACCCACTGTTTTTCTAAGAGTGTGCTGTTTAATTTCCATATCTTGATGTGAAATCTGGGCCTCTGGCCCTTGCAGATTTCCAGCTTCACTCCACTGTGGTCAGAGATATTATTTTGTATGATTTCGATCTTTCTGAATTCATTAAGCCTTTCTTTGTGGCCTAGCATATGGTCTATCTTGGAGAATGATCCATGTGCACTTGAGAAAAATGTATATCCTTGTATATTTGGGTGTAATGATCTGTATATGTCTATTAGATTCAGTTCCTCTAATATACTGTTCAAATATATTGTTTCTTTAGTGATTCTCTTTTGAGATGTTCTGTCCAGAGTTGATAGTGGTGTATTAAAATCTCCCACTATAATTGTAGATGTATGTATTCTTTCACTTAATTTTTCCAGTGTCTGTCTCACGTATTTAGAGGCACCCTTGTTAGGAGCATAAATATTTATGACTGTTTGTTCTTCTTAAGAGAGTGTCCCTTTCACTAATATGTAGTATCCTTCTTTGTCTCTCACAATTGTTTTACATTTTGCGGTCACCCCTCGGGCTGAAGTGTGGTTTGCTGGCCTGGCGGGGGAGCAGCCGCGGTAGGCCTAATTCCGATGCCCCCATAATAGGGTGGCTGGTCGGACTCACCGCCACCCCTGAAGGGAGCTCGGCATGGGCGCAGAGTGCCCTCGGGTCTCCCCTTCTCGGCAGCCATGCTTCCGCGGCTGCCCCTCCTCCCGGATGGCGCCACACGATGCCTGTGGGGCGGCACCCTTCTTCTTCTTTCTCCCTGCGCAGGCGCAGGGCGGAAAATTCCAGTCTGCCCTTTTCCCCTCCCCCGACAGCAGCAACAGCCAGGCGTGGGCAGAAAAATCCAGTCTGCCCTTTTCCCTTCCCCCGACAGCAGCAACAGCCAGGCGTGGGCGGGAAACTCAAGTCTGCCCTCCACCCCAGCAACAGCAGCCACCAATCCCTAAACCCTGCCCCTTCCCCCAGCAACAGCGACAGCCAATCCCTAACCACCACCCCTCCCCCGTCCAGTACCGCCCACTGACCTTTCGCCGGCAACCAATCAGAACAGGGCGTGGCTTCGACCAATCAGCCTTCCCCAGCCCCTATAAAACTGTTGCCTCTCCCTCAATAAAGTGGACTTGCGTGTTTACCTTGTCTCCGTGGTAGTTCTTCTGCCGTGCGCCCTCCAGTCCTGAGAGCCCCCGACAAGGGCCTGGCCTCCCTTGTCCCCAGTTCATCGCCTGCTTCTCCGGGTGACCCCTTCGTCGCCGGCTTCACCGGGCAACCCCGTCAGCCGAACCACGCAACCCCTGTGAGACCGACCCCTCGTCTGCTGCCGGACCGATCCCTCGTCCCAAGCGGGACCAATCCCTCGTCCCAAGCGGGACTGACCCCTCGTCCAGAGCTGGACCAACCCCTCGTCCGCAACCAGACCCCACCTCTACTGACTGAGCAAACCGCCGCAACATTTAAAGTCTATTTTGTCTGATATTAATATAGCTACTCCTGCATTTTTTTGGTAATTGTTTGTAAGATTGTTTTCCAACCATTCACTTTCAGCCTCCATGAATCTCTGGGTCTAAGATGTGTTTCTTGTAGACAGCATATAGATGGGTCATATTTTCTTATCCAATGTCCCAGTCTGAATCTTTTGATAGGTGAGTTTAATCCATTGACATTCAGTGTTATTACTTTCATGGAATTGTTTATGTTAGCCATATTTTGATTGGACTTGTGTTTGTCATATTTTGTTTGTTTGTTTTTCTTCTCTTTTTGTCTTTTTTGTTGGTCTTTCACTCTCCTCTAACTCTGCCTCTCCTGTTTTTTCCTTTCTTCCTGCAGAATGCCCTTTAGTATTTCTTGAAGTGGAGGTTTCTTGTTGGCATACTCTTTCAATTTCTGTTTATCTGTGAATATTTTGAACTCTTCATCATTTTTGAATGCCAGTTTAACTGGGTAGTGTATTCTTGGTTGGAAATTTTTTTTCTTTTATTACCTTGACTATATAATACCACTGCCTTCTTGCCTCCATGGTTTCAGATGAGAAATCAGCACTTAATCTTATGGAGCCTCCCTTGTATGTGATGGTTTTCTATTCTCTTGCTGCTTTTAGAATTTTCTCTTTGTCTTGATCATTGGATAATTTGATAAGTATATGTCTTGGAGTGGACCTGTTGGGGTTTATGATGTTTGGGGTGCATTGTGCTTCCTGGATATGTACATCTGTCTCTCTTAGTAGATTTGGGAAGTTTTCAGCCATTATTTCCTGCACCACCCCTTCTGGCCCCTTTCCCTTCTCTTCTCCTTCTGGGATGCCTATAATATGTATGTTTGTGCATTTTGCATTGTCATTCAGGTCCCTAAGTCCTAGCTGAATTTTTTCTCTCTTTTTATCAGTCAATTATACTATCTGTTTGATTTCTGATGTACTGTCTTCCACATCACTAATTCTCTCCTCTGCCCCTTCTAATCTGCTGCTATTTGCTGCGAGTGTATTTTTAATTTCTTGAACTGTGGTGTCATTCCCATCATATCTGTTATCTTTTTTCATATGTCTGCAATTTCCTCTCCAAGAGTTTTCTTCATATTGTTAAACTCTTCCTTTACTTCATTAAGTTTGTCTCTAATATATGTTCTGAGATCTTTAATTACTTGTCCGACATTCTGCTCCCCTTCCTGGTTTTTAGTTTGTTCATTGTATTCAGCCATGTTTTCCTGATTACTGGTTTGAATTGTAGTTTTTTGTTGCTGTCTGGTCATCATTTTATCTTGATGGGTTTAATCAGTTCCTTAGCTTTTTTGTCTAGTCTTGGGGATTAATTAGGTGTTGTTCTTGCATAAGTGTTATATCTTCTCTTTGTCACTTTGTTCTTCTTATTCTAATTTCTGGTTTCTGTCTGAGTTCACTTTGAAGGAAAATATTAGGGCCAGGGAAAGGCAATTGTGTAAAAAAGGAAAATGTATAAAGTATTTTTGGTAATAAATGTTAACAGAGCAACAGTATGAGAACTGGGAGAATGGATGTTAGATTCATGTAAGCTGTGTAGAGTTATAGCAGTAAGTAGAGTACCTATAATGAGATAGTCAGCTGAATATGGGAGGAATATAGTACGAATTGAAAAGCCAGTGTTTTCATGAGAGAGAGAAAGAGAAAAGAAAGACAATAGTATCAAGAGTGGATAAAAGACAGAAAACGAAACAAAGGTATTAGAAATTAAAAGTTAGACAATTTGGGAACCAAAGAAAGGGAGGTGGAATATGAGACAGTAGATGATGGAGGATATCAAGATTTGGGGGAAAGGGGATAGTGTAGGTGGCCAAAATCAATTCACACAGAAATGAGGAAATGGAGGATGAGGAAACCCAGGAAATGTGAGGCATTCCCTGCAGCACCTATTGTATAATGAAGATAAAAGAAAATAAATAGAAAAAGAGAGAAAAGAATAAGAGAAGAAACAAAAGGGGGGGGGTGGGCAAAGAAAAGGAAGGGGAACAAGCAAGAAAAAGAAAAGAAGAAAGAAAGAAAAAAAAAACCCTAAATAAATGAAAAAAGACCTTGGGGGATCCAATGGGATGAAAGACTAGGAGATAATGTAATGTTAGCAAAGAAGACAATAATAAATAAAAAGAAAGAAAAGAAAAGAAAAAAGAGAAAAAGAAAAGAAAAGAAAAGAGAAAAAAATGCAAACGCTCTGGGCTAGGATAATCAAGGACCCAGATGGCCCTCAGGGCATGGTGGATTAAGGGATGGGAAGTCTGTGATATTGCAGATTCAAGAGTTGTGAGTCTCTGAGGGGTGGGCCACCAGGGTTTAGTGGACACAAACCTGGGAACCACGAATCCAGTTAATAGGGAGCCTGGGAGCACGGCAATGCAACACAGCCTTCAGGGATCCTCACAGCTGGCTGCCAGCCCTATGGGTGGGGCAGGGTCACATCCGCAAATTCTAACCTCTGTGTCAGAAACCCCAAATTCCCCCTCTCACAAGCTTCTCCTCTGTTGCTGTCTCACCAAGTCAACTACAGGACACCTCCCACCCTACAAGCCCCCGAAACAGCCTGCTGGTGATTCCTCTGTATTGCGACCAATTTAAGGATGCCACATATCTTAGCCAGCCCTAGGAGGTGGGGCTCTAGCCGGAAGCTATGATCTCTGTGTCAGAAACCCAAAATTCCACTTCTCGCAAAAAACTCCTCTGTCTCAATCTCACCAAATTGATTTCCAAACACCTCCTGCCCTGCAAGCCCCTGAATAGCCCACTCAGGGCTTGGGAATTCCCCAGTGCAGCAGAGCCTCTAGGACTTGCCACTGCAGTGCTGCCTGCCCAGGGGCAAGTGTCCTCTGCACAGCCCCGATCTCCGTGGAAGAGGCCCTAAATTCTACATTTTACACGAATCTTCTTTGTCACCGTCCAATCAAATCGATGTCCAGACACCTCCTGCCCTGCAATACCCCAAAACAGCCTGGTCCTGAAGAATTTCCAATGCTGCCCAACCGCTTCTTTGCAGGAGAGACTATAAAGGTGCACTCACTCAGACACCATCTTGCCCCGCCTCTCCCTGTTTTACTTTTCATATATATAGATCTACAATCCATCTGGAGCTGACTTCTGGGTGTTTTGTGAGGTAGTAAAGATAATTCTTTTCCATATGGGTATACATTTGGGCCAGGACCACTTATTGAAAAGACCATTCTTTCCACTACTGCAACTCATGAAGCCTTTGCCAAAAATCAGGTGATCATATAAGTGTGGTCTCTTCATATACTTGCTATTTTGCAGGGAGGTTTTTAATAACAAGTTTATTATTATTTTTTTTACAGATATAGGACTATTTCTTTTTGGGTCAGTTTTGTTGAGTTGTATTTCTCAATGAATTTGTCAATGTCCTGTAGGTCTGCTTCTGCACCATTCTCTTATGTTTCTTTTTTGCATCCCTCAAAATACATGTATATAAGATTTTCCCATCAGGTCTCCTGTTTCATATATTTCTTTTCAGAAATCTCCATCCTTTGTACTCTTCATGCTTCTTTCTAGATATTTTCTACTTAACCATCTTCTAGTGCACAAGTCCTGTTTTCAATTGTGCCCAATCTGCTATTAAGTCCATCTGTTGAGTTCTTAATTTTAGTTATTGTCTGTTCCAGAATTTCCATTTGGTTTTTATCATAGATTCCAGTTTCCTGGTGAAATTTTCTCTCTTGTCATCTATTTTCTTGACCCTATTCATCATAATTATTTTAAAGTCTGTGTCTGATTTCCCCAATATCACTCATGTTTCTATTTTCATCTTCTCTCTTTTTCTCTTGGTATTGTTTATTTGTAGTTGTTAGTAAGTTTTGGTTACATGCCAAATGTTGTGTATGAAAAATTGGAGAGGCTCAAGATTGTGTTCTCTTGCTCCAGAGAGGATTTCCTCCTTTCTCTGGTAGGTACAGAGAATCAGATCACCTCAATTCAATCAGAGACTTTACTGACTCAAGGCTAGTGGTGCAGCCTATGTATGATCCAGTTTACCTCTATTTTACCCCCATTTCTGGAGTGTAGCACTCTGGGAGTTGTGACTTAGAATCAGAGTTATTTCCTGGGGATCCTTCTACTTGGCAGGTCATGAACTCTGAACTTTTCTCTTCCCAGCACCACAAGCCTATCACCAACTTGCTCTGCTTTGCTGCTTCTTTCTGCCTGGTGTCTTAGTCTCATTCTCTGCACAACATAAACTGTAAATGCCCTAGAAAAAAAACTGGTTCTAGGCATTATTTTCTATTCCGTGTTTCTCCTCTCTCTGGGATCTGAGCCCCTCAACAACCGGCTGTCCTGATAGCTCCAAACATTATTTTCAGTCTCCCCAGCCCCAAGAGGTGTTCTAAAGTTGCTCTGTTGACTTGTACGTCTCATGTTCCATGCCAGAAATATCCTGAGGGAGAAACAGTGTGCCAAAATTTGGACTCACCTTAATGAGCTTCCCTTCTTTCTGGATACAGCCTCTCAAAAATCCTGGCTGCCTCAGTAGCTTTCTGATTCCTTTGCAAAAAGATGTTTTAAAATCCTGGCTTTTCTAATTTACTTCATTTAGAATATTGATCTGCTACAGTCTCTCTCATCACAGTTAGAGGCAGAAGTTTTCTGAACTCAACACTAAAATAGCTGTGTGTAGATTTCCCCTTGTCACTGTCATTGATGGAGAGGGTCTAGAAGCAACAACCCTTCAGTTGCAGTAAAGGAATCAGAACCAGGGAAAGAAAGTACTAGATGTGCTGGGATTTCTTGCTGTCCCAGAAAGTAAGAAAGTGATCAGAGATTGATGGGAACATGTCAAAAGGACATGGGAGCCAACTTGAAGGAATGCCCCCTGATTAAGTGCGGGATAACTTAAGCATTGAAAAGAATAATGATGCTAATGGCTTATAATACAGTGAATTAAGAAAAAACCCATGAATCCATGATGATATTCAAAATAAAAGGGGAAAAGAAAAAAAAATCCCCCAAAATTATTTTGAAGCATGCCAGCTAGTTTATATTAAAATATAATTAGAAAACTTGTTATTTTATAACCCCTATGATACTAATTGGTTCAAGTAAGGATCATAAATGGGGACTAATAAAACTGGGCAAAATACTCTTAGGAGGAGAGTGGATGTGGCTCAAGTGGTTGAAAGCCAGCTTCCCACATGGGAAGTCATGGTTTCAGTTCCCAGTGCCTCTTAAAAAAACACCAAAAAACTAAACAACAAGCAAAACAAATGAAAAAACGAACTCAGGGGAGCTAACGTAGCTCTGTGGGTGAGCACCAGCTTCCCACATATGAGGTCCCATGTTCAATCCCTGGTATCAAAAAAACAACAACAAAAAACAAAAAACGATTGGGAAACAGGTCTCAAAGTATCATTCCACGTATTATTATTTATGAAGGGAAAACTATACTTTTCCAATAAAAAGACTAGCTTGGCAAGGCCAATTGTGGTTCAGCCTGACACTGTGCTGCAGAGGGAAGCCCTTGGCATCATTCAGTGATGTTCTTGCTGGGAATGTTTGACTTGAATCTTCTTCATGTGGAATACAGAACAACTGTAGTCTTTAAAGGATTCCATGTCACAAAGAACAGGGGGCATTAGCGGGAATGTTCTGAATTGCTGGAGATGGAGAGACACAACAGGCCCCCACCCTTTGTGAATCTTGACTGAATCTTGGATAAACAGAAGCTCTCAAAGACATTTTGAGGACAATAGAAGACATTTTAGCACAGACTGTGTGTTGGTTGATATTGAATTTGTGCTGATTTTCTTAGGTGTGCTGACATTGTGATTAAGTAGGGGCATCTTAATCTTGGGAAAGGCACACTGAAATATTTCATGGTAAAATGTCATGATGAAAGTTCCAAGGTTTGAAGAAAGAGAAGGATGTGTGTAGGTGTGTAGTGGGAGAGATGGAGCAGGTGTAGCAGGATGCATAGGCGAGGCATATATGGGTTTTGAAAATTGGAAGGAAATAAAAAAACACTCTTGTAGCCTTTAACTAGGTTTTTAATAAAAATCCACAAGATGGCAGTAGAGCAACACTTTTAGTATGTTTTCTTGTGCCCTTTCATTAGGTGCCCTTATTTTCTGAATTGAAAAGCAGGATGTGAGATCCAACAAAGGATTCTTTTTGCTTTGTGAATATATGTATATGGGAAGTTACACAAAGCCATGAACACAAAATGCCATTTTACTGTATCATTCTGCAAATTGCCTTTATTGAAATAAATATCATTTTATTAAATTTGGTCCATGAAACTCCTGAGATGCTGTCAGAATTTTGCATGTATGAGCATTTTTCTGGTGACAATATCCACAGCTTTCAACACTGCTTGAAGAAGTCAGTTATCATGCCCCAACCGGAGAACACTGAGGGGTTCTAGACAGTGACACTAGGTCAACGCCTTAATTAGAGTTGGTAGTAGTTTAAGCCATTTCCCTTTAAAAAACGCTCTAAAAGTGGTTGTGTTCAGCGAAGTGCCCCAGCAGTGAATCCTTGTTAAATGGATTGGCATATGAATGAATGGATGTGAATGTGACCCAATGCCTTCCATCCTCAACCCTGCCCCCAAACCCCCACACCAAGAAAAAATATTTGGCAAGATGTTTGTGGTCACATAAGGCAATTCCCTACCAAACACTCCATCGTTTGCCTCTATTTTTTTTAAGATCTGAAGATAAAAAGCTTGTTGGTCCATAGAGATGGCAGCCATAGGAAACTTTCCCTTTATAAGCATTTGTCAAACAATTCATTATTTTATGGTAGCATGAACCAAGCTTCTTGTGATCAGAAAAAGTTAGTCTCCTGTGAATGCCTCTCATTTCCCTTTGGAGAGCCCCTGATTTGGTTTAGGACTAGGTTTCCACAAATTGTAATATGAGCCACTTGGTAATCATGGTAAGAGCCAGTGCTACCCAATGCACTTCTCCTTTTGGTTCACTAACCGAAGAGCTGGCTTTTGTGCTCTTGTTTTCTATGGAGTTGAAAACACCTTGGCAGATAGCTGTCTTAAAAATGTGTGTACTGATTGGACTGTAAAAGCAAATCCCTGCTGAGGGCCTGGATCTGATCTGGTTATCTGGACTGTGTGGATTTTTTTTTAAAAGGGTCATGTATCCGAATCAAGCAAGGGAAAAGAAAATGTCCTTTAAATTAAGATGTGTTAGCAGCCTGCAATTGGTTTAAAGTCTCATTTACTAAGTTCTTAGGATTTTAGGGGTTTTTAGCTCTCTCAACTTCATTAGTATTAAAAAATTTATTGAGAGACTATGAACTACACGTATTTGACAAAATAACTGAAGTGAGAGACTAAGCCATGAAAGGGTCATGCCTTCAGAAAGGAACTTTTAACTTCTGTCCCCAGCTTTCCCAATGGAAACACATGTAGTGCCATGTTGTTGGCTGAAAGAGCTTATGTTCAGTAGAGGACCCGTGAAATAAATGATGACACATTCACACACTGGGATTGTATATAGCTCTTGAAAATAATGAAGTCAATTCATAAATACTGACATGGAAAGGTATCCCAGATGAACTGTAAGAGGAAAAGAGCAAGTTTAGAAGTATATGTCTTTTATATATATACATATATAAAATAGCAAGTATATGACATATAGGTTTTGAAATATATGTTTGCTGTTTTGAAATATATGTTTGCTATTCTATGTTCAGGAAATAAGATTGGGGAGAACATACATTAGTTTAAAAAGTGGCTTATTTATGTTGTGGAGTGGAGGGAGGTGTATTGCAATCCAGTAGCCTTACATTTCCTACTCTCTATATTTTTCTATTGTCTGGAATTTTCTTTAGAATGAGATGTAGTCTGAAAAAAATAATGATATAAAGAGAGCACAGGCTGGCACAATCCTCTGAGATCTTCATATGCTGAATATAATTTTTGCTTAATATAATAAATTGTCATTCAACTTATACAGACAATAGCCAAAGAAAGTCAATGAATTAATTTACAAATTATACCCCTTCCATGCTTGAAGCTGTTTATAATAATAAAAGACCTGGAATGGAACAATAAAAATAAATGTATAAACTAAAAAGACAAATTGTTTAGAAGGAATGAGATAAACTTACTAGGAATATGGAATGATTTTGCTACTGAATAGAACACAGAATTTAGCACTGAGCTTTCTGGTACCCCAAGGAAAAGAGGAAATATATATTGGCTCTATCATTTGTATTTATGCTTGTATTTATACTCTAGGAGGAATGTTACAAGAAATTTATTTTATGTATTCTTATTTAAGGGACATTGAATGACATATTAGACAATGGTTTTTGTATTATAACTTTGCAAAAAGACTCAGACACCTTTGATTGAATATTTTCTCTATTTGCCCTCTATAAAAAGACAAGCTGAACCTTCAAATCACAACTCAATCACTGCAAACGTCTCTTTGGGGAACTGAGGGAATATCATCCAGGTCATGTTTTCCTAATGAGCCAAACAAATCATTTTCAAACCTGACTGCTCATCAGAATCAACTAAAGCTTTAAGCCATCCAGATTCCATGGTCTGCCATGCTTCTTCAGAGATTCTGATTCAGAAGGTCTGATGTGGGGCTCCAGAACCTGCTGTTAACAAAGCCCTTTGCACGTTCTGATGAAATTCCAGGTTAGGAAGCTCTGATATATTATGATACACAATAAGCAAAGCACGTCTTCCTTTAGCACATGTTTTATTTGAAGGGAAATAATTTAAAACATTTTTTTTCATATTAAAACAAACACAGATGAATCATGAAGCAGAATGCAAAGCTTGACTTAATTCAGGTATAAAATATAAGCCTTGGGAATTTCATGCGTACAAAGGCTCATTTTGGGGCTCTAATCCCAGACTCCCAAGAGGAAGAGTTTGTGCCTCACAGCTCCTCAAGTACTTTGGTGGAAACTTTTGAAAAGCACTAAGAGGATTGTATCGCTCAGGGTTCAGTGCTTATTAAATCCTTGGGAGGGCTAGGAGAATGGGCCTCAGGAGACATGCTACCGGAACTGTAACTAAGAGGCTAGGAGGCTGCTGCTCCAGCCTCTGCCATCACTGCTGCTGCCCCCACTCAATCTCACACCCACAGAGCTGAGGGCTGACTAGCCACACTAAACCAACAGTGCCATCAGCAGCAGAAAGATGGCGGCCTTGTCCTTACTCCTGCCTTCCAAACCTTGTGCAAAGGTATCTCATTGGCCAAATGGAATTCATGTACAGAATCCTAGCTGCAAGAGAGCCTGGGAAGTATAGTTTTGGTTTTTCCATGCCTGTGTTATGGGAAGGTACATGGAAGAGGATATAAATGGATACTGAGTGTCAAATGACACTTTCAAGCCAGTTGTGATTCCAAAATGCTAAGCAGTTGGGTCCTTCTGATGAGAGAGGGCCCTGACAGTCATAAAATACGGACATATTGCTTTCCATTCACACAGCTGAGTGAAACAGTATTTCCACACTGAGGCAGAAATGGAAATTTATTTTCTCTCATTTGCAGCAGATATTCTGTAAATGACTCTGCCCCCAAAATGGCATTGGTTATTTGTACTGGCAGTGAAGCTAAAGACCTTCAAACAAAGTTTTGTGAATCATACTTCCCGCCCCCCCCCCCCAGATATTGTTATATATGAAAAATCTTTAAATATGCATGAAACTGAATCTGAAGAATATGTGAAATGTCATTCCATTCATTTTGCTTGGGGAGCGTGTGTGTGCATGTGTGCATAAATGTGCATATGTGTGTGTTTCCTGAAAGTCTTTATTGAAGTGGGACATAGGCTGGCCATTGCCCAGTTGTCCAGACACAAGCTGATCAAGGCTAACTTCAGTCTGACTGTGGTTCTGTTGACTTGGAGTCAGAAAGGACAATTCCCTGAGAAGTTCAGAGTAATAATCATTATTTGTTGAGCAACAGTCTGTGCCTGGAAGTGTTCTCAGGGTTTTGCATGCACTATTTCCTCTGATCCTTGTGAGAACTCTTTGCGGCATGTATTACTATCCCCATTTTACTCATGAGGAGACAGGCATGAAGATGTTAAATAACTTTCCAAGGCCACAGAGCTAGGAAGTGGGAGAGCCGGAATTTGAACCCAGATGTCTGATGCAACACTTCTGCTCCCTCACACGGCAATGAGGAGAACTCAGCAGGAACTCGTGGAACTGCGGAGACCTCTTTTTCATTTTACTCTTATTATCTACTCCATTCCCCTCCTTCGGCCAAATGTGTGACCAGAACCAGGAGCTGCAATATTGAGAGTAATCATGAGTTTAAGAGGGGAAGAGAGCAGTTTTTAGTACAAGTTAAGATACCCTCTGAAGATGCAGACAGAGCAGAAGTTCTGGTGATTGAATCATCAGCTGTTCCAGAGCAGACATTAGCATAGAACCCCATCATCTTCCCTCTTGTGCTGCCATTTGACATTCTTAGATTATAGAGCCATATATAGTACCTTCTATCTCTTCCTATAATGCTTGGAGAATAGATAATGAAATATATCAGAAAAAAATGGTAACATGGGAGAGAAAGAACTTGCCTCAGTCCATTGTCTGGTCTGAACAAGTTCTGATCTTAAGAGGAAGCCTCTTTGAGAAAACTGGGAGAATACAATGGTGGGAATTGGTTACCTGCCATTATTTAACTTGTTATTCCTTAATTCCACCATTCCAGTTTCACGTGTGGGAAACAAGACTGTACATGGTCAAAGAATGGGGAAGAGAACTATTTCAAGTCAGTTTACAATATTGAATTCACCAAAGTAAAGTTTCCCTTGTCCCTCAGTCACCTGGTTCAGTGTTTCTCACAATGAGTTCTGAGCATTTTGGGAGGGATTGCTCTTCATTGGGCAGGGCTTTCTTAAATTGGTTGTTTAGGGGACTTACGGGTAATAAGTGTCAGTAGCCCCCTCCCGGTCCCATCCCCTGGAGAGGCAGGATAGCCGATGGGTGAGGGTTCGGCTGGGTTTTCGATAGGGAATGCCGCTTCCTTGTGGACAATTTCTCCAGGGAAAATTGTCTGAAACACAGATGGATCTACCCTAACACAGACTAGCGATTTGCCCCAAGTAGAATTGTCAGAAAAAATACAATACATGATGCCCCGCTACATTTGAATTTCAGATCAACAACAAATTTTTTCTTTTGGTATATGTGTGTCCCACAAATTTGACTGAGTCTCCTGGATTTTTATTTCCCAAATTTTGTAACCCTAGCACAAAGTCACTTGGCAGAGCTGTTAATGTGACCCCAGACCCTGCATGCTTTCTGCTGCTCTATACTGCCTTCCATATGTGTTGAGCCACTTTCCTGTGCAAAAACCATGTCTCGGAGCATGCAAAGATAAAGTTACGAATCCTGCCTTCAAATCATTTGGCTTTTCCATAATGAGGGAAGAGAGTGAATGATTGCATATTAAGACTCCCTTCTTGAAGGTTGATGAAGTGAGGAGACATGAATCAGTTTAAAAACAAATTCTAGAGGAATTGAAAAAGTTGACACAGGAACTTCTGTTATGCTTCCCTCTGGAGAGTCTTGTAGAAGTGTTCAGGTTGTTTTATCGAGTGAGATTTCTGTAGAAGAAGTCCCACATGGGGCCCTCCCTGGGAGTGACTGCCTACTCTTACTTCTTCTTTCGTTCTAGGGGTGACTGATTAGGAGACAGCCCCAAGCTTGGAGGCTTTTTTTTTTAGATTTATTTATTTATTTATTTACTTATTTATTTATTTCTCTCTCCTTCCCCCCCTACCCCCATTGTCTGTTTTCTGTGTATATTTGCTGCATCTTCTTTGTCCACTTCTGTTGTCAGCGGCACGGGAATCTGTGTTTCTTTTTGTTGCGTCATCTTGTTGTGTCAGCTCTTTGTGTGTGTAGCACCATTCCTGGGCAGGCTGTGCTTTCTTTCACACTGGGCAGCTCTCCTTACGGCGTGCACTCCTTGCATGTGGGGCTCCCCTACGTGAGTCACCCGTGTGGCAGGGCACTCCTTGCGCGCATCAGCACTGAGCATGGGCCAGCCCCACACTGGTCAAGGAGGCCCAGGGTTTGAACTGGGGACCTCCCATGTGGTAGGCAGACGCCCTAACCACTGGGCCAAGTCCGCTGCCCTTGGAGGCTTATGTTAGTGGTTTTCACACATTGAACAGGATGGTCCTAGAGATATGAAGGAGCTAAAGGAGCAGATGTGGCTCAAGTGTTTGAGTACCTGCTTCCCACATGGGAGGTCCTGGCTTCCATCCCTGCTGCCTCCTAAAACAAACAAACAAACAAACAACAAGCAAAAAAAAAACGAAAAAAGCAACTCAAGGGAGCTGATGTGGCTCAGTGGTTGAGTGCCAGCTTCCCACATATGAGGTCCGGGGTTCAATCCCTGGTCCCAGTACCTTTTTTTTTTTTTTTTTTTTAAATTTTATTCATTTTGTAAAAATATTACATTCAAAAAATATGAGGTCCCATTTAACCCCACCACCCCCATCCCACCACTCCCCCCCCAGCAACACTCACTCCAATCATCATGACATATCCATTGCATTTGGTAAGTACATCTCTGGACATCGCTGAATCTCATGGTCAATGGTCCACATCATAGCCCATACTCTCCCACGTTCCATCCAGTGGGCCCTGGGAGGATTTATAATGTCTGGTAATTGTCCCTGCAGCACCACCCAGGACAACTCCAAGTCCCGAAAATGCCTCCACATCTCATCTCTTCCTCCCATTCCCCATACCCAGCAGCCACCATGGCCACTTTTCCCACACCAATGCCACCTTTTCTCTGTGGACCTTGGATTGGTTGTGTCCATTGCACCTCTATGTCAAGAGGAGGCTTAGATTCCACATGGATACTGAATGCAATCCTCCTGCTTTCAGTTGTAGGCACTCTACGCTCCATGGTGTGGTGGTTGACATTCTTCAACTCCATCTTAGCTGAGTGGGGTAAGTCCAATGAATCAGAGTGTAGGAGTTGAAGTCTGTTGAGGCTCAGAGCCTGGTTATCATATTGTCAGTTCAGAGTTTCAAATCCCCTAGATATATCTTAAACCCCAGCACCAACTACAATTCCAGTAAAGTAACATGGAAGTCTTGTGAAAAGAGATCCCATCTGTGTATAGCTCCATCATGCAGAAACACCAGCTCCAAAGAAGGGCCAAATGACATGGCAGTGAATCCCATTTGCCATGACCATAGAACCCGTGGGTCTCTTTATCCCTCAAAAGAACCAATACCTGGGGTTGTATCTACTTTATCTGTCTCTGAGACTCTGTTCAGGTGTGCATAAGGGCAATCCTTCTGACATCCTCCAGACTCTTTTTTAGAGACTCATAGCCATATAAAATCATTTGTCCTTTCCATTTCCCCCTTAATTTAGGTCAAACAGCATTTTTAACTCCTGTTATTATATGTAGACAGGGATATTCTGCTGGTCCACGTTGAACCTTTAATTCAAGGTCATTTTCTAGTTGCATCATCAGTTGGTACTTGGTAGTGATCCCTCGGTGCCAGGGAAGCTCATCCCCGGGTGTCATGTCCCACGCTGGGGGAAAGGCATTGCATTTACATGCTGAGTTTGGCTTCGAGAATGGCCACATTTGTACCTTAAAAAAAATGCAGCTCAGCCCAGCAACTTCCTTGAGTTAAACAAGTTCTGACTAAAAAGAGTCATGACTCCCCAAACTGAAGAAGCACTGACTAATACAAACACTTTTAGCTTCCCATTTGCCTTTATAAATGAGATCATGTACCTGGAAGTGCTTTGCAAACTGGAAAAGATACTTATATGTAATAATTGTGAAATACTTTTTATTTTTAAGGAGGTACTGGGGATTGTACCCAGGACCTCCTACATGGGAAGCAGGCACTCAACCCCTGAGCTACATGTACTCCCCTGAAATACTGTTTTTTTAAAATTTAATTTAATTTAATTTTTAAAAAAATATTACATTAAAAAATATGAGGTCCCATTCAACCCCACCACCCCCACCCCCCACTCCCCCCACAGCAACACTCTCTCCCATCATCATGACACATCCATTGCACCTGGTAAGTACATCTCTGAGCATCGCTGCAACCCATAGTCAATGGTCCATATCATAGCCCACACTCTCCCACGTTCCATCCAGTGGGCCCTGGGGGGATCTACAATGTCCCGTAGTTGTCCATGAAGCACCACCCAGGACATCTCCATGTCCCGAAAACACCTCCCCATCTCATCTTTTCCTCCCATTCCCCGCACCCAGCAGTCACCATGGCCACCCTTCTCACACCAATGCCACATTTTCTCTGTGGACATTGGATTTGTTGTGTCCATTGCACATCTATGTCAAGTGTGGGCTTACATTAACATGGATACTGGATGCACTCCTCCTGCTTTCAGTTGTAGGCACTCTAGGCTCCATGGTGTGGTGGTTGACATTCTTCAACTCCATGTTAGCTGAGTGGGGTAAGTCCAATAAATCAGAGTGTAGGAGCTGAAGTCTGTTGAGGCTCAGGGCTTGGCTATCATATTGTCAGTCCAGAGATTCAAATCCCCTAAATATATCTTAAACCCCAGCACCAACTACAATTCCAGTAAAGTAGCATGAAAGTCTTGTGAAAAGAGATCCCATCTGAGTCCAGTTCCATCATGCAGAAACACCAGCTCCAAAGAAGGGCCATATGATATGGCAGTGAACCCCATCTGCCATGACCATAGAACCTGTGGGTCTCTTTATCCCTCAAAAGAACCAATACCTGGGGTTGTATCTACTTTATCTGTCTCTGAGACTCTGTTCAGGTGTGCATAAAGGGCAATCCTTCTGACAACCTCCAGACTCTTTTTTAGAGACTTGTAGCCATATAAACTCATTTCTCCTTTCCATTTTCCCCTTACATTAGGTCAAACAGCATTTTGAAGTCATGTTATTATATGTAGACAGGGATATTCTGCTGATCCGCATTGAACCTTTAATTCAAGGTCATTTTCTAGTTGCATCTTCATCTGGTATTTGGTAGTGATCCCTCGGTGCCAGGGAGGCTCATCCCCGGGTGTCATGTCCCACACTGGGGGGAATGCACTACATCTACATGCTGAGTTTGGCTTCGAGAGTGGCCACATTTGAGTAATATGAAGGCTGTCAGGAGGAAACTCCCAGGCACAATGCTACTCTAGGCCTTGTTCTTATTGCAGGTGTATAGGCTCACAAGCATAGCCATTAGTATCAGGAGCCCACTGTTGGACCCTCATTCCTTCCTGGTTCTTACCGTTGCACCTGGGGGACTGCCGCTGCTCCCCTAGGGACCATGACAGAGCCCCCGCGGCCAGGAACCCAGTACCCCCCCCAGCTGTTGTTTTTAATTGTTTCCACTATGACTATATCTAAACATTACCATGCACCCTGGACATATGCCCTGTATAACTCCCTGTCAACCATATATAGCCTGTCACTAACATCCCATATCAGTATTCCTCCTCCGCCATTGTTGAACCACTCTGTGATCCAAAACTTCCTGTAAAGTGAATCCCAATATAATGTCAGTTTCCCTTACTAGTAAAATGGAATATAGCGATGAGTTTAAAGTTTAGATTTAGAGTACATATTGATTTGGAAAAATTTCTACATCCTATCTTTTTCTTTTCTTTTTTTCTAATTATTGAGCTTCTCTTCACAAGAGTCTTAGATCACAGTAATTTATATATACAATATATAGTACTCCCACAGATCCACCATAAAACCTTTTCCCTTCCACAGCAATAATCTTTTAACTTATTGATATCATATTTCCTGAAACTGATGTACAGACTCCGAAACAATAGCTTTCAAACAAGGTGACATCTGTGCTTACAATGTGGTCCATACTTTAGGATATACAGTTTTCTAAATTTTTTAGTTATCCTATGTTTTACATTATTAGTCTGTTGTCCCCTATATGTTTTTGGTGTACTATTACATGTTTTATATTCATCCTCGTGTACTCTCGTGAAACTCCTCTTTTGCCCCCACATTTACCTTGGTTCCATCCATTCCACATCCATTTTCCCCTCCCCTTGGGGCCCACAGTGACAGCCAATCTCCATTTCCCGAGAAGCCACATCCAGAGATACTTGCAGCAGTGTTCACGGCCTGACTCTGAAATACTGTTTTGTGATCCACATTTTCAATGTGAAGAAGCATTTGAGTGACAGATGAGTTCAATAGCTAAGTAGAAAGTCTCATTCTGCACATGCATTTTTGCAACTTGCTTTATTCACTCACCATTGTTTTTGAGGTTTATTCAGGTTGATACATGTAGATCTATTCTATTTATTTTAACTGCCATATAGTATTCCACTGGATGAATAAACCACAGTTCTTTTTTTTTAATCCATTCCCCTGCTGATGGACAATTAAGTTTATACTCATTTTTCATTTTGCTATGGCAAGCAGTACCCACATGTGAGTTACTCTGGGGTAGAGAGCATAGAGGCCCTCACTTTGACAGTAGCTATGCATATCAAAAATCCCCCAGAACAATATTATGTACTGTTTGTGAGTACAAACATACAGAGAACAGAATAAGAACATACATGGCAACAATACACAGAACTTCAGGGAAGTGGTTATTCTGGGGAGGGAAAAGGAGAGGAGAGATGGGAGGGGGACTTTGTGGGGCATGAGCTGTAACATTTTACGTCTTGGAAACACAGAGAAAGCTCAGAAGCACATATGGCATGAGGTTCACTTCTGTTAAATCTGGCTGATGAGTACCTAGGCAATACTTTATTCAGTGTGCTGTAAATACTTCATAAATAATCGTGAACAATATTAAGTTATGAAACTAAGATGATCAGCTGAAGGCATTTGGGACACCAGCCTCTGTGTCTGACCACCAACTCACACTCAGGTAAAGGTTGAAGTGTGGGGGCCTCTCCTCCTTTGACTAGCTAAGTTACCTCTTGAAAGGCTGTTTTCCCCCTCTGCGGAATGAAAAATAGGGGACCTGTTCAACCCAAATGAAATGTACCAAAACATGATGTGTGGAGACTTTATCAATAAAGTTTTGGGAAGGAATAGAGAACAGACCATAAATCCCATTTGACTCATTTTCTCGGGCCCCTTGCTTTTCAAACGAGGGGAAATGCTCTCTTGTAATTGTACACCTGATCTGAAAATAGGGGGCCAAACCCTAAATTTTGGAGAAGAAAACGTGTTCCTCCCTGACTGAATACAAGGCTACTTCATTCTTTGATGTTCCCAGCCAGGAGAGTGGGGTGAATTGCTGAATTTGGAAGCATGGCTATATGATTAATAAACATAATAATATTCAAAGATAAGAGAAACCAGAGGATACCAAGCAGGCAACAAAAATCAGTTTGTGCCTAATCAGAAGGTTCTTTAATATTAATCAGCACTGCACACTTCCTAAGTATTACCCAATCATTAATTAATTAATGCAATCTAGCACACTGGTGAGTGGTTTATTATGGTTTGCTGACCAGAACCTAATCAATGCAGAAGCCATTTTACTTTAGATTAAACCACAGTCTTGGGGAAATTTTCTGCTTTGTATTTTCTTGCCCCAGAAATTCTCCTCCCCCCTTGCATTTTGCTGAGCAGATTAATTGGCGAATATTAATAGCAGAAGTTGAATTCAAAAGGGGATCTCAGAGCTAGGCATCCAAACTCATTAACCAGCAAAGAATCAAAAGGGAGCTCTGAGCTGCCCTGTTCCCCTGAACCCGCACGCAGCACAGCGCTTTGTCCTGGTTGCCAATCTGCCCACGTAGGAGACATTTGCTAGAGCGTCTTTTGCGCATGCAGTGGCATCGTCGGGTCTGGCCACTGCTGTGTTTCTTTGCCAACAACCGCTATTGAACATTCGCCTCCCTCCCTGCGGCTGCTGAGGCTCGGGATCAGATGTGCAGAGGCCCGCAGCCCTCCCCGCTTCATCTGCTGGCGCGGCAGGCAGACGGGAGCCAAGCTGCATGGCAGGGGGAGAAAGCCTTTAAAATCACCCATTTGAAGACCCTGAATGGGCAAGCCTGAAGGGGAGGGGAGTCAACGGGCCTCGAAGGCAAAGGGCCAGCATTGGCTCCTAAGAAAGAGGGCCCTTGATGAGCAAGTTGAGTAGAGACGGATCCTTTTAAGATGGGGAGCATGCGGTTGGCTATTGAGATTTCTCAGCGGTGCCAGTACCACAACAAAATACCTCCAGACATTGCCAGATGGCCCCTGGGGGGCAAAATTGCCCCTCGTGGAAAACCACTGCTCTAAAACACGATAGTCCTTTCAGCAGGCTGCATTTGGGATTTTTCTCACATCTGAGATGGCCAAATTCACCCCTTCTAAAGATTATCTGATAAAAAAGTCTCATTGCATGGCATTGAGCATGGCTTCGGGACCAGAACACCAAGCCCCAGGCAGGGGTTTGGCGTGCCAGCAGTCTGTCAAAGTACGCCCTAGCCCCGCTATCTCCAGGCCAAGGACCAGTTTGCTCATTTGTCCCTAAATCAGTGACTTGTCCATGAAATGGGACTGTTTTGAAAAGCCTCTAAAGGCACATGGCAAACAACCAAACTCGGCAGCACATCCATTCCTCTATTCTTGTGCCTTCTCTGATTCTTTTACTCCAGAGCAAACCTCAAGGGACTGTGGAGTAAGCATCTTTCTTTCTTCAGTGATAGTCTAATCTGTGAGAAACGCAAATGCATCCAGTCTTCCACAGTTAGTTGCCAAACAGTGGCAAAATGAGTTAGGATCTTAGCTCCTGGTTCTGCTTTCTTTCAAAATGCCTTCCTGAAAAAAAACAGCCCAGAGCAAAAACTGACTTTGAGCAGGCTGCATGAGTTTAAGGGAAACAAAGGGAAGATGGGTTCAAAACTACCCTAACACTTGGCTTTTGGTTCTCCCCAGGGATTGGAGGTCTCCACAAGTCTGAGAGCAAAGAGGCACCTGGGGCCAGTGGCGGGAGATCCCCATGGCGAGGGTCCAGCTGCTTGCTCTCTCTTTTTTTTTAAAGATTTATTTATTTATTTATTTATTTATTTTTATTTCTCTCTGCCCCCCCCCAGTTGTCTGCTCTCTGTGTCCATTTGCTGTGTGTTCTTCTGTGACCACTTCTATCCTTACCAGTGGCACCTGGAATCTGTGTTTCTTTTTGTCGCGCCATCTTGTTGTGTCAGCTCTCTGTGTGTGCAGCACCATTCCTGGGCAGGCTGCACTTTTTTTCGCGCTGGATGGCTCTCCTTACGGGGCGCACTCCTTGTGCGTGGGGCTCCCCTATGAGGGGGACACCCCTGCATGGCATGGCACTCCTTGAGCACATCAGCACTGCGCATGGGCCAGCTCCACACGGTTCAAGGAGGCCCAGGGTTTGAACCGCGGACCTCCCATGTCATGTGGTAGACGGACGCCCTAACCGCTGGGCCAAGTCTGCATCCCATGCTCTCTTAATTTAACTCTTTTTCTTGGCAGGGACGACTGGGCACAAGACCAAATTTTCTGTTTCAAAGTGGAAAAAGTGGTGGTGATTATTTGGAAGAAAATTTTATATTTCTTTTCCCTAAAAATTTTTGGGGCAATGACACATGATAACAGTTACCATATTACCATATTTTATGTCCTTTTTTTTTTTCTTAGGCACAGGGGCCAGAGATTGTACGGGAGACCTCATATGTAAGAAGCTGGAGCTCAACCACTGAGCCACATCAGCTCCCTGCGTTGGTTTTTTTGTTTGTTTGTTTGTGTGTTTAGGAGGCACTGGGGATCCAAACAGGGACCTCCCATATGGGAAGCGGGTACTTAACCACTTGAGTCACATGCTTTCCCGTGTATGCACTTTTTTTCCCCATGTATGTATCCCACCAAGATATCCATGCCCCAATTCCTGGGACCTGTGACTCTGTTCCCTTATATGGCAAAAGGAACTTTGCAGATGGGATTAAGTTAAGGATCTTGAGATGGGAAGATTATCTTGCATTATCCAGGTGGGCCCTAAATGTAATCCCAAGGGTCTTTAAAAGAGGGAGCCAGGAGGGTTGGAGTCAGAGAGAGATGGGCAGGAGCTATGCTGCTGGCTTTGAACATGACAGGCGTCCATGAGCCGAGGAGAGCAGGCAGACTCTAGAAGCAGAAAAAGGCAAGGAAATGGATTCTCCACTGGAGCCTCCAGAAGGAAAGTAGCCCTGCCAACCCACTCTCCACCCCAGCCCTCCAGAATCACAAAATAAATTTGTTGTTTAATGTAGCTAAGACTGTCGATATGTTACAGCAGCAATAGGAAACGAATGCCCTGGAAATCCTAGCCCCCTGGCAGTGATCAGGGTCCAGCTTCCAGCTGCTTTCTTGGACATAGGAGATAGAATGAAGACCTATATTATGTCACTCACATATCTTTGGATATATTCTGTGAGAAAGAATCAAATGTTTCCAAACCAGATGCCTCTTCAGACACTGATAACAATATAAAAATATGAAAATAAATGTACAATTGATAGTAACACCTAATATTCATAGAGAGCTTTATATTTTACAAAACACTTTCTCCTGTGTTATTTCATTTCCTTTTTGTGAGGGCACTAGGAGGAAGACAGGATAGGGATTATTGTCCTATCTTATGGATGGGAAAACTACGTTTCAGAGAGGTTAAATTATTGGCTCAAGGGCACAAAACTAGGAAGTGACAAAGCAGGACTTGAAGACAGAGATTCTGATTCCAAGCAGAAGCCTTTCCTAGTAAACCATGCTTTCTTCTGCTGGCATAGTAATGTTCCATGTAAAAATAATTATGTTGTGGATGCAAATTTCACAGACTATACAACTCAGGAGTGCAAGGCAGTTCACTATTTCTTTAAGTGAAGTTAGCATCTTTCTGAAATGCTAAATCTCCTGGGTGGCACAAAATGTAATTTTGGTCACTTTGGGTCTCTTAAATCATTTGGGCTCTTAGCTCAGTCAAATCAGGGTCCTCCTCCACCCCATTCTCTTCCCCAAGCTCCCCCATGTCATAGGGGGTTTATAAAACTGGCTTGAATGGGGAAAGGGAGGATCATGGCAGCCTCTGCGAGCTGTACAACATCCTCTAGGGTTCTCGTCTGCCGTCGCCTCCATGGGGATCTTCTGAGACAGCTGCATCCCCAGCCTGCCTCCCACCATGTGGGCCATGCCATTTTATCCAGCATTGTCTTATCCTCACAACCTCACAACCGTGAGACTCTTTGGGGGCCCACCAGCTCGCACTCTCTCTCACTCTCTCGGGAGCAAGGGAAATCTTCCTCCTCCCACCCTCCCATACCATTTGGGACTGTCTTGGAGTCCTCTTTTGCCCCTGACATATCCAGCAGTTATCTGTGTGGTGGTGCAAGGGAGTCCTGCTGAGATGTTGCCCCACAGTCATCATTTTGGCCGTGGGCTTCAGAGGCTGAAATTCAAGGGGGAGAATGTGTTTCTTTTCTACATCTCTGTAGCAACAGCCCTGAAAGCAGCTTGTGTGGAATCCTCTAACAGTTTGGGCTTGAGGTACAAAGACCATTTATGACTATTTCAGAGTATTATGCCCCCAAGTCATCTTGATGGTTGACTACATGGAGATGAATTAGAATGTCATGAATTTTGCCAAACAGCATGTGAAAAAATACTTACCTCAACATAATGAATTAGATTGTGTTATATACACATCACTTAATGACCATTTAATCTTGGGGAAGTTACCTAACCTCTCTAAGCCTCCGTTGCTCTTTCTGTAAAATAGAGGATATCAGGATGGAATCCAGGTTTTCTGGGGTGTGAAGCTTATAGAGTTTGGGGGCCCCTCTTGAAGAAAGAGAATACAAAATAACGAAAACAAAATGGAGTACAAGAGAGAATACTTGCTTCATCAGCTTCCAGTAAATGGACCCAGGAAGTAATGGATGTTCAAACTGTGAAGTGCTGCATGGCCACAGAATTGGAACCAATTTTATAATGGTCAGTTTGATGTGTTGCATAGACACATCTTAGTCTAAGAAGTTGCATGTTGAAAATTTTAAATGATCTCTTCGCTGAGGTACATTCCATGTTACTCTTGGAAATGATAATTTGCATGTAAAAGGAAAGAAGGTAAAAGGGGGCCTTTGAATTCAGGGCTTAAAAGAGTTGGAGCTGAAATTAAGAAATCAGTCTATTCTAAAATAGGTATAGTGAAAAGAAAAAATGGGCAGGTTTGGGGAAGGAACTTTATCTCTGTGCAATGAATCTGAACATTGCATCAGATTTGGAAGGTAATCAAATGAATCTATAATTGGGGGTCAGGATATGTAATGTACAATTCTGGCTCTGCTCTAACTTACTGTGTGACCTTGAGCTGGTGTCTTATGTGATGTGGGTCTCAGTTTCCTTCCATGTAAGATTAAAGGATACTGGATAGTCCCCAAAGTTACTTCTCATTGCTCTTTTAAGGTTTTATTTAAAAGTATTTTTTAAGTTTATAATGATGACTTGAATTACTTTTGGAAAAATGATTATTCTTAGTATGAATAATTTAAGGACTACAAAAAGTACAAAACTTTAAAAACTTACCTCCAATATCTAATATCTCAAATCAGCCATGTGAATATTAGATGATCATCATCACAAAAGGCTCTCTTATATACTGATGGACAGAGAGACAGACAAATGCCTTATAAAATTCTCATACCATATTGCTATTTTTACAAAAAAAAACTATTATACTTAATTTTACTTGTATTTAACAGAAAAGAAATAAAAACTGAAGTGAAACTGTCTTATACATGGCACTTGGTAGAAGGAAAAAAATCCCCCTTGAGAATTTTTTGTTCATCAGCTCTCATATGTGTTTGCAGGCCAAATTCACTCTGGATGTGTGGTCTGAAAAATCTCAAGCAGAGAATTTAATTTAATGTGTCTCCAATTTAGTAGTACTCCAAGCAAATAGTAGAATCAAATGCATATCCTCTATGGAGGAAAGTCTCAAAGAATTCCTACTAATAATATTGCAAAAAAGTGAGCAGCTTACAGTAACAACAAAAACCAAAACAGCAACAACGAAAAACAAGAAAATGTCACAACACACAAGGAAAGAAACATACTGTGAGAATCAGCAGAATAAAGAAACAGTAGAGGCGGTGGACTTGGCCCTGTGGTTAGGGTGTCTGTCTCCCACATGGGAGGTTCACGGTTCAAACGCTGGGCCTCCTTGACCTGTGTGGAGCTGACCCATGCACAGTGCTGATGCGCACAAGGAGTGCCGTGCCACGTAGGGGTGTCCCCCACGTAGGGGAACCCCACGCGCAAGGAGTGCACCCCGTAAGGAGAGCCGCCCAGCGTGAAAGAAAGTGCAGCCTGCCAAAGAATGGCACCGCACACATGGACAGCTGACACAACAAGATGACGCAACAAAAAGAAACACAGATTCCCGTACCGTTGACAACAACAGAAGCAGACAAAGAAGACACAGCCAATAGACACAGAGAACAGACAACTGGGTTGGGGGGGAGGAGGGGAGAGAAATAAATAAATAAATCTTTAAAAAAAGACTAGAAAAAAACATAAACCTTTTAAATATTGGCATTATAATACCATGTTTACTATACTTAAGAAAATAAAACTGAAGAGTAAATCTAAGAGCAGGAAACAAGCAAATTTTAAAAAGAATCATATACAAGCTATAGAAATAAATATATAATAATTGTAATTCAAAATGCAATGTCTGTATTAGTCAATAGATTAGACACAGATGGATAAGAAATTCATGGATTGAAAGACAGATCTGAAGAAATTATCCAGAACACAGTTCAGAATGAAAACAAGATGGAAAATATGAAAGCAAAACCAAGAGATATGGAAGACTGAGTGAGAGATCTAATATAATTGTTGCTTCTGTTAGAGATGGTTAAGGAAAAGAGGAAAAGAAGTAGTTGCTTAGAAATTTCCAAATATTGTTGAGAGAAACCAATCCTCAGAGGCTGGAAGCCCAATAAATCCAAAGCAGAAAAAAGAAATCCTTATCTTGAGATATTGCAGTGACCCCACAGAACATCTTAGAAAAAGAGAATGTCTTGGGAGCACGCAGAGAGAAAAGGCAGATCACCACAAAGGAATAGCAAAAAGACAGACAAATGTAATTTCAATGGCAACAATTGAAGACAGAAGAAAGTGGAACAATAATAAGGCTGATAAAAATAATCGTCAATATATACCATACCCAGAAATATAATATTTTTCAAAAAAGTATCATGTAAAAATATTTTCAGGAAAACAAAACCTGAGAGTATCACAAAAAATTCTCATGACTAGAAATTTTAAAGGCTGTACTTCAGGCAAGAAGAAAATGCCTTCAGAGGGAAAGTCTGATGAAAGATAATAAAGGACATGAGTAAAGATCTTTGTTACTATGTGTGTAAATATAAAGAAACACTAATGGGATAAAGTAATAAAATCGATATCTAATTTGTGATGAAAACTAGTCCAGCAGTAAAATATTGGGCAATGATAGCATATAGCATCATGAACTAGCTTGAACCTCTTGACTCCTTTGCTGTCTGGACTTAATTGTCCAGATATAGGAATATCTGGAGACCCATCAACACTTGTTGTTGTTTGATGAAACTGTTGGAAACAGGGCCACATGCAACCGGTTACCCTTTGAACAATGGGTATTGCTCCAAGCTGGGCAGCTGTGCTTATACTAAAGCAAGCCTAGCACTTCATCCTTGGAGTTCTATAAGTAAGACAAAATGGGAGAATGGATATTGGATTAGACACCTAGAAGTCTCTGCCACAGGTGTGTAGGTACATCTGGCTTCTCCAAGTTGTGGAAGGGTAGGATGAGGTTCAGAGTGGCTGCAAGACTGATGGTTGGCAGAGAGAGGGCAGTAGTCCAGGTTTTCTGGTGCTGAGTTTACAATTCTTTTCAAAGCCCTGTGTAGTCTCCTTGTTTTTATAGCAGTTAATTTCCATGCATGTCTCTGAAACAACAGTGTTTGATTAGAGGCTGGTGTTCTGATGTCAGGGACCTATTTATGGATTCTAATTTCAGCTGGCTCTTGTGTGTAGCCACCTCAGGGAGGATGAATTCAGAATCTGTGAGCAGATTAGAGAGTTTAATTTCCCATCTTCATGGTTTTCAGTCCATTCTGATGGGAGCCCCCAGTGAACTGGGAACTAGGTTTCTTGTACAGCAGTCACTGCAAACACCAACTTTTAGAGGTCTCAGACCCTTGACTGCCTGGTGGTTACCTGGCCTTGGAATAACCCAATAACATAGTTGACTTAATTGACAAGAGGAGATCTTTTTGAGGTTATGGGACTCTGTGGATTAAGGCTGATTTTCTCATGTGACATTAGAGCAGGATTAAATGTCTCGATAGTCTTGAAATTCACATTAAGAGAGTTGATCAAATGGTGCCTGGAGAACTGGATATCCATATGTAAAAGAATGAAAGAGGATTACCAACTCAAACCTTATACAAAAAACAAAGCAAGATGGATCAAAGACCTAAATATAAGAGCCAAGACCATAAAGACCTTGGAAAACAAAGTAGGGAAGCATCTACAAGACCTTGTCATAGGAAACGGCTTCATGAACTTCACACCAAAAGAACAAGCAGCAAAAGAACAAATAGATAAATGGGACTTCCTCAAAATTAAAGCCTTCTGTACCTCAAAGGAGTTTGTCAAGAAAGTGAAAAGAGAGCCTACACAGTGGGAGAAAATATTTGGTAACCATATATCTGATAGGAGACTTATATCTTGCATATATAAAGAACTCCTATATCTTGAAAATAAAAAGACAAACAGCCCATTTAAAAAATGGGAAAAGATTTGAAGAGACACTTCTCCAAAGATGATATACAAAAGGCTAAAAAACATGAAAAAATGCTCAAAATCCTTAGCTATTGGAGAAATGCAAATCAAAACAACAATGAGATACCATCTTACTCCCATAAGACTGGCAGCTATAAAAAAAAAGACTACGATTGTTGGAGAGGATGTGGAGGAAGGGGAACACTCATCCACTGCTGGTGGGAATGCAGAAGGATCTAGCCATTCTGGAGGACAGTTTGGCGGTTTCTCAAAAACTGGCTATAGATTTGCCATATGACCCAGCAATTCCACTGCTGGGTATATACCCAGAGGATCTGAAAACAATGACACAGATTGATATATGCACACCAATGTTCATAGCAGCATGATTCACTATTGCCAAAAGTTGGAATCAACCCAAATGCCCATCAGCAGATGAATGGATAAATAAAATGTGGTATATACATACAATGGAATACTACTCAGCTATAAGAACAAATACACTACAAACACATGTGATAATATGAATGAATCTTGAGAACCTTATGTTGAGTGAAGCAACCAAGGCACTGAAGGACAAATACTACATGACCTCTCTGATGTGAAATAAGTAAACCAAGCTGTCTCAAAGAGCTAGAGACTGGATGATAAACTTAAAGGTAGTTGGGGGGTACAAGAAGGTTGTGAGTTGATAGCTATTGGGTGAAATCTATGATAAGCTGGATGTAAGTATTTATACAGGGATGGGATAAAATGGCATAGGGATAACTTTGGGTGGGGCTGCGTGGGCTTGAGGGGCACTAGGGATGGGAGAATGGGTCAGATTGCCCAAGAAATTGGGGAGAAGGTGGGGGGAACATTTGATCATGGGAGATTTTTAGATATGTGGTTGAAATTGTGGTGCAGAGAAAACTCTTTAGAGAAAGTAATATGGAAGGTTGCCTGTTTAAGATGCTTAAGGGGGGGTCATCTGACATAGGGCAAGCTTCTGGGGAGTGTGTGAGTGCTCGTTTTGTCATAGTGGATTATATCATTGGGTGGAGACCCATACAATGAGATTGAAGGTATACCCACATCCTGGGGAGGACTGATGTTCTCAAACAGAGGGAATTGTATCTCTTGAGAGAATCAGTGGCTCCCAATGGGTTAGGGCAGTCAACTATGTTAAACCCCCAACATTTTTGCAAGTATCTCTCAATATGGCCCCTCAAGTAATGAAGATTGATTGTCATGGTGGGCTCTGAGGGGAGGGGGAAAGAGGTGTTGAATACATGGAATCAGGGTAACAGTGGGGCAATGGAAGTGTTCCACAAGGTCATGCCATGATGGATATAGGTCATGTTAAATTACACCAAAATTATATAAAAGTCTGTAGGTTAAAATGTAAACCATAATATAAAACATAAGATAACTAAAAATTCAGAAAATTGTATGGTCTAAAATTTAAATCATAATGTAAACCCAAATGGAACCATATTTGAAATCTGTCATTTCAATGTCTGTACATTAGCTGCAGCAAATATAATATGAACATGTAAAAAGATCACTGTTGGGGAAGGGACAAAGGGTTTGATGTCTGATATGTACGAGTACCATATATTGTATATGTGAATTACTGTGACCTGAAACTTAAGTCAAGAGAAACTTAATAATCAGGAAAAAGAAAAAAGAAAGGAGGTAGATACTGAAGAAGAAATGGAAGAAATTGCCTTGCCACTGTACATACAGGGCAACACCTATAGCAGTGATGAAAGGCAAAATGTCGAAAACAAAGCTTTTTCATTTTTTCATTTTTTTGATACCCCAATTTATTTTTCCTTTATTTATTTTTTCTTAATTTCTATGTATTCTATATCTAACCTTTAAACCCCTCACTATATTCCATTTTTCTATTAATGGAACCTGGCAATATATAGGGCTTCCTTTTTGAAGAAGTTTTGGACTACAGAGAGGTTCAACTATGGTGGGGAGGAGCACTTGTGTGGGGTGTCCTTGGTGGGGGCCATACAGTTGGGAGGGAGTTCTCCAGGGCATGTATATGGGGTACATAGAAAGGTTTGGATATTTTCATAGTGGTTTCAGTTGGAAATGAAAGATGAGTGTTGAGTTCCTGGCCAGGGGAGCTCTACCACATTTCCCAATGGAACAACAACAATCCCCCAAGTTCAATGGCAAAGAACAATAAAGATGGATGGTCCAACGATGACCCCTTGACACTGATGGCTCTGATTATGAGCCTGTGTGCCTATAGGCCTGTGTGAACTAAGCTTATAGCTGTGGGGTGCCTAAGAGTTACCTCCTGAGAGCCTCCATATTGCTCAAATGTGTCCACTCTCAAAGCCAAACTCAGCATGTAAATGCATTGCCTTCCACCCTGTGTAGGGCCATGACTCCTGGGGACGAGCCTCTCTGGCACCGAGGGATTACTACCAAGCACTAGCTGATGATGTAACTACAAAAAGACCTTGAACAATGAGGTCAACTCAGACTGGCAGAAAATCTCAGGCTACATGTAATATCAGGTGTTAAAAACTGCTTTTTGACTTTGGATAGAAGGGGGAAATGGAAAGGACAAGTGAGTTTATATGGCTATGATTCTCCAAAAAAGAGTTGGGAGGTCATCAGAGGTTGATGCTTTTGCATGCCTCAGCAGGGTACCAGAGACAGCCAAGGTAGATGGAAACCCAGGTGCTGGTTCTCCTGAGGGCTGCAGAGACCCACAGGTTCTACGGTCATGGCAGATGGCTCTGGAGTTCAGGGCCATGTCAGTTGGCCCTACTTTGGAGTTTGTATTCCTGAATGTGATGGAGTTGGACTCAGATATAACCTTTCTACATATGCCTCTTCTGTTACTTTTACCAGAACTGTGGTTGGTGTTTGGGTTGGTGTATACTCAGGAGACCTGAATCTTTGAACTTTCTAGGTGACAGCCATGCCCTGGACCTCAGTAGACTTGTGGCTCCTACCCTCTGGTTTTTTGGACTTACCCTGGCCAGCTGATAGGGAGGTGAAGAGGGTCAACCACCACACCACGGAGCAAAGAGTGCCTACAGCTGCATGCAGGAGAATTGCATCCATCATCTATGTGGAATCTAAACCCCCTCTTGATGTAGAGGGGGACTTGGCATAGCCATCCCAGGTCCACAAGTTGGAGGAATATAATATTTATTAGAGTGGACTTACTGGTGTTCTGCTGGGGAGCTATTGTGATTAGTAAGGGAAGAAATTGTGGTTGGTAGTGATGTGGAGAGGGTGGCCACGGTGTCTGCTGATGGTCAGGAGAGGGAAGAAGAGATATGGTGTCGGGGCATTTTCAGAATTTAGAGTTTTCCTAGGTAGTGCTACAGGGATGGTGTTGAATGTTGTGTGTCCTGTCGTGGCTGACTGAGTGGACTGGGGGAGAATATGAACTACAGTGTGGACCACTTTCCATGTGCTGCAGCGGTTCTCCAGAATGTATTCACCAGTTGCAGTGGATGTGTCACAATGATGGAAGAGGTTGTTAATGTGGGAGGGGTAGCATGGGTGGGGTGGGTGGTATATGGGGACCTCATATTTTTTAAATGTAACATTTAAAAGAAAATAAACAAGAAGAAGAAGTAAAAGAGAGTTGATATTTGCTAGAAAGTGTGATGATGACCTAGTTGGAGTCTTATAGTCAAAATACCAATGAGAGTATGATGGTTCATGCAATATTTTATGCAGACTTGAGGCAGGATAGCTGGTGGCAGAAGTTACAAATAGGCAATATGTGATTTTATCTTCAAGGATTTCAGAAAAGGAGTGCTCTAAGAAACAAGAAATATGATTGGCACACTTTGGAGATAATAAAATTGGCTAGTATCTTTGTATCCACTATTGCTGTTGGAGTGAAGAAAAGCCGCCTGAAGAGACACTGACATTCTGATATCAGTATTTGCTTAAATCACTCAATTTAAGTCTACATTTTTATATCATGTATGATTTTTTACTCACTACAGGTCTTGATATCATGCTGCTTATTATTTAAACATTTTTTGTTGACTATCTCTTATCTTTCTCATACTCAGTGTATTAGTCAACCAAAGGGGTGCTAATGCAAAATTCCAGAAATGTGTTGGTTTTTATAAAGGGTATTTATTTCGGGAAGGAGCTTACTGATGCCAGGCCATAAAGCATAAGTTACTTCCCTCACCAAAATCTACTTCCATGTGTTGGAATAAGATGGCTGCCAACGTCTGTGAGGGTTCAGGCTTCCTGGGTTCCTCTGGGCTCACCTCCTCTGTTTTCTCCAGAACATCAGCTGTAGACTATGAGGCTCTCTAGGCTTTGCTTCTCTCAACAAGTTCAGCTGTAGCCTATCAGGTGAACGGCTTTGTATCTTTCCCCGGGGCTTCAACTTAAGACTTCAGCACGACACTCCAACATCAAAACTCCAACATTAAAAACCCCAACTCTGTCCTTTGCCATGCCTTTTATCTGTAAGTACCCACTCACCAAGGGACAGGGACTCAATGCCCTAATGACTGACATGACCCAATTAAAGCCCTGATCATAACTCAATCACACCAGGTTCAGACTAGTTTACAAACATAATCCAATATCTATTTTTGGAATCATAACCATATCAAACTGCTACACTCAACTTAGATGACTTTTATGGGCTGCGTAGTCAGGCCTCTATGTCTCAGAGAGATGTTCCCTTTCTGTGCCCTCATGGCTACCTGGCTGGAAAACTGTGATGTGTGGGCTTGTTTTTGAGCTTGCTACTTTGAGTTAGCAACCCACGAGGACCGGGCGGGCTTCCACGGCTCGGCGGTGAGCCCCTAGGCCAGCGCGTAGGCCTAGGTTCTCCAGGTGTGGGGGACACGTGGAAAAACCACGGAGACAGCCTGTGAGAGTGAGCTAGTCCACTTTATTGCGGAAATACACTTGATTATATAAGGTCGGGTCAAGAGAGGGGTAGGAGCGGGGGCGGATGAACTACGGGGCGGTAGTGGATAGGCGGAGCTGTGCAGGCAGCTATGAGGTAGGCGGTGAAGGATAGCAACGGCTGGAAAAGGGAGATAACAAAGGCTAGGAGGAGGGGTGAAGGGAGGCAGCAACAATTGCTCCTTTTGTTTTATAAAAAAAAAGGGCGTGAGAGAGTAGGGGGATGGGCTGTGGAGGGTGAGAGAAAAAGGGGGTAGAATTGACTGGCGATGGGCAAATGACATATCATTTGGCCAGAATGTGTGCATAGCCCTTAGGGTCGGTGCGAGCCGGTGCTAGACGAAATATCTAACATGATGTTGCGCACGCTTTTTTGGGGTGGATAGCGCTGTGGCTGGCTTAACCGCGAAGGACTCTCAGACGTATAGCAATAAAGGGGGGCGGAGGGTGCACCCAAGCCCTTTACGCCGAGGGAAACAAACCCGTGCCGGCGGCTAAGGTCAGGGAGTTTCACAGCAAGCAGCTTCACAGGCGGGAAGTACGGTGGGAAGGGGGGCGAGGACAAGGGCGAGATTGAGGAGCGAGATCAGAGGTAGCAAGACGGTGGTAATGGATTTGAACAAACGAGGAAAATACACTGTCAGCGTGATCTTTGGCAAGGCAGATGATTCGTCGAATGGCCCAAGGACCAACGGTGAGACCTAGGATGATGAGCAGAACTGGGGTTATTAGCGGGAGGAGATAGGGGAGGAGGGGCTGCAGGAAGCCCCAGGAACCAGCAGTTTGGGCTCGTTCAAGTCGGCGTTGGTTGAGACCTTTTTCAAGTTCTTTTAAGCTGGAGTCTACTAAACCGGTATAGTTGGCATAGACACAGCATTCTTCTCCCAGAGCTGCACATAGGCCACCTTCTTTGAGGAGGAGGAGGTCAAGGCCTCGGCGGTTTTGCAGGACAACTTCTGAAATGGAATTGAGGGAGTCTTTAAGATATTTGACTGCATCTCGGAGGTAGATGATATCAGAGTCTACTGCTTGTCTGAGGTTTTGGAGGGCGGAGGCTTGTGTGGCTAGGGCTGCAACACCAGTGGCAGCTCCAGCTGTAGCTAGGAGGGAAGTGACAGTGAGTACAGCAGTAATAGGTTCGCGTTTGTGGAGGTAAATAGCTTATTGAGTGTGGTCAAAGGCTTCAAAGAAATGTAGAGGAGTGTGATAGATGACTCGAGGCATGAGGAGGATGAGAACACACGTTTCTTTGGTCTTGTTAAGTGTGGCAACAGATAAGCATGGGGTAAGTCCGGTGGAAGAGCAGAGCCATTGGGTGGTGTTTAGGGGAACTAAGTATTTGGCAGAGATGTTTGGGGAGGTATAGTTGGTACAGGCAGTAAGGCTAGGAGTGTGGGAGGAACGGGGGTGAATGCATAAACCTTTGGAAGAGATGTGCGTAAAAGTGAGTGGGACATGAGTAGATTGATTCCAATTGCAGGAAGAGGGGGAATCGTCGGTGGAGGAAGTAAAGAGTGGTGAAGGGATAGCAAGTGGATCATAGAGGGGGAGGCTGGGGGAAAGACACAACCAGCAAGAGCGAGTGAGGTTGGGGTGGGAGGCATTGAGAGAGGAATAGGAGGCCTTTAGGAGTTTGAAGTAGGGACTAGAGGGGATGAGAGGATGTGGTTGTATACCTGAAGCGGGGGGGGGGGGGGGGGAGTGGGGCTTGTAGAAGGGACGACGGCGGCCGAGGTGGAAGAGATTTTGAGGGGGGTAGATGAGGATGGAAGAAGGTGAACAGTGGGTGAGGGAGGAGGGTTAAGGATGTGGTTGGGACCAATAGCAGAGGGTGGGGTGGAGACAACACGCTTTTGGATTTCAAACAAAGCGCCACGATCATAGTTGCTCATATACAACTGGAGTCCATAGGGGCGAGCGGCCAGCCATGTATCGTCGTTTGGGTTTTTTACTGTCAGCCAAATGAAGTCCCAACGGGAATTGTTGGCTACTTGGAGAGAGAGATACGGGTCTCTGTTGGGGGCGCCGGACCATCCATGGGCCATGGTCACACATCCCCAAGAAGGGCAGTAGAAGTGTGATGGGTCATGACAACCTCGAGCACTAGCAGGACAGATGTAAAAACCAGACACAGAGTTGAATTGAGGGCCAAGGAGATGGTTGTTTCGAGAAAGCAGGCATGCTGTATTCCCGCCTCGACAGGATGAGGAGGAGTGGTGGCCTACTTTCGCTTTTCTGATGTTGCTTACTTGGCATTCAGGACGGAAGGAAATTCCAGCAAGAGGGCAGACGTGTGTGAGAAAGGAGGGAGCGACACTAGTAACATTATAAGCGAGAATGCGTTTTTCCGGGAATGTCTGCAAGGTCCAGTTGAATGGCTGATGGGATGAGGAGCTTTGGGCAGAGGAGGCTAGAGACAACATGAGAATGAGGAGATGGATGAGGTAGGGAAGGGTAGGGGAACAGGAGGCGGGGGTGTGAACAGAGCGGGCCTGTCGGAGGAGCTGGAGAACTTGGCGCTCGATGGGGTCATCATCTTCAAGGGAAAGACGGCTTAAGCGGCGGGCAAGGAAGCGTTGTCAACATCGTTCGCAGCGAGAAGGAGCTGGTGTGGTTCTCACGGACGGTGGTGTTGGAGAGGTAGGCTCGAGTGAATTTACTTGGGGGCGCATGGTGGTCATGGGAGGAGGGCGACGAGGGAGGTGAAAACGCCAATTAGAAGTAGAAAGGCGACAGCAAGGAGAAAGCGTTGGCGGAGGTTCCAATCTGCTGGGGCTGTAGCCGCGAGACAGACAGCTGAAAAGATTGTTAAAAAAATGAAGACTATAAAAAAGAAGTATAAAAGTGGGTGAGGGTGCGAGGGGAGTGGGAAGAGCATCTGCACTGAGAGTTCTTCTCTGATAAGTTGTAAGGCACGTTTCGGTGGAGGTTAGGCACTTGTCAGCAGCAGGTTGTAGAGGCGGCAATAAGGCTCTTCTTGTAGACTGTGCAGAGGTGAGTCCTTTTGGGGAATCTGTAAAGACAAAGAAAGGAGAAGAGAGCCCTCATAGGGGAGGGACAATCAGCAGAAGGAAACTCGGAGAGAGCACTTATCTAATATAAACATTTCAGGGAGGGGCTGGTTGGTGCTGGATTTGAGCGAATGGGGCGACATCTAGGCCTCCGCAGTCAATGTTGTCTCTTACGGAGGGCATAGTGTGTTCATCATTCGGTGGAACTTTGGGGTCGGTGGCAGGCCGGATGTAGCGCCCAGGAACCCAGAGCGGTTGTGGCTCGGAGTCTGGGAAGACACAAGCAAAACCTCTCCCCTGTGCTAGCAAGGGAGCTGGATCTTGCCAAAGGTTTGTGGCGGGGTCTTTCCAATGAACAAGGGGAACTTGCGAAGGTTGCCACATGGGTCCCCAATGTTTATGGGTTGGGGAGAGTCCTTTGTCATCGAAGGTCAGGAGATTGTGATGGATAAGGCAGGCAGTAATGACGTCGGCAGGGGCCTTGTGGGGAGAGGAAGCTTTTTCCTTTTGAATGAGTAGCTTGAGCTGCTGGTGAGTACGCTCAATAATTCCTTGCCCTTGCGGGTTGTAGGGGATGCCAAAATGATATGTGATGTGGTACATCTGCACAAAGCTGGCAAAGGTGGCACTGCGATAGGTTGGTCCATTGTCGGTTTTGAGATCCCAGGGAATTCCCATGAATAGAATGGCTTGCCGAAGCGCTTTGATGCAATGTTTGGCACTCTCTCCTGTGAGGGGCACGGCATAGCATAGGTGCGAGAAGGTATCAACTGCAACATGAAGATATTTAAGGCGCCCAAAAGCACTAACATGGGTGACGTCTAGCTGCCAGCAGGAGTTAGGCCGCAGGCCGCGGGGATTAGCTCCTCGGGGCTGCAAGGGTCCAAGGGGTAGCAAAGGTGCGCATGTTCGGCAGGAACGCACAAGATGTTTGCATGTTTCGATGGGGAGGTCTGGAAAGAGCCTCTGGATAGATCGCGCAGAGAAGTGGAATTGAGAGTGTAAAAGTTTGGCTTGGTTGACGAAGTCTCCTAGTCTTGTTTTGTCAAAGGAATCTTCTCGAATGGCAGCTGGGTATACATGGCGGCCGGACGCTAAGGCGTCAGCAAGGGCATTTCCTTGAGTCAGTGGTCCTGGCAGGCCAGAGTGACTTCTGATATGAGCGATGAACCAGGGTTGTTGCCTTTCTTCAAGCAGTCGCTGTACAAAGGCAAGTGCTTGGTCTATAGATGAGTCGCTGGGTAGAAAGGTAGCAAGTGGGAGGCTGCGACATACCTGTAAGGTGTACAAGCTGTCTGTAAAGATGTTGAGAGGCTGGTCTGGGTAAAGATTGAGGACCGCAGCGACAGCTAAGAGTTCACCCACTTGAACAGAAAGGTGATTGGCAAACATCAACTGTCGTGGCTCAAGCTTTCCTGGCACATATATGACAGCAGCGAAGCCCCTTTTTGAGGCATCAGTGAAAGCAGTGATGGCAAAGGGGATTGGCTTTCTTGCGGGCAGCGGACGGAACGGGTTGAAAAATGCTAATTGAGATACACCTTGCAGCAGTGGATGATGAGGATAGTGGTTGTTGAAGGAGCCACGAAAGAACTCTATCAGGCTCTGCATTTGAGCATTATTCATGATAAGGGAAGTAACTTCTTTTGCATCAAAGGGCCAAACAATGGTGTGTGGCGGGACGCCGTACGTTTGTATGGAGAGAAGTACTAAGTCAGTGGCTAATGTGATCCAAGCCCTTGTAAATGGGCAGATTTTTGGGAGTTTACTTTTTGACGTGTGTAGAAAGAGAAGAGGACAATCTTGCCATAGGAGACCCGTTGGGGTGACTGGTGTTGGCAAAACTAAGGCAAGGATTGGGAGATCGGGAGAGAATCGCTCTAGGTGGCATTGCTGGAGTGCAGCATTTACTTGTTGGATGGCTTCTTTGGCAGCTGGGGTGATGGTGATGGGGCAAACGACTGCAGCGGATGGACTGCACTTAGTCTGCAGGAGCTCGAAAAGGGGTTGCATTTGCGCTGTTGTGATGGGGAGTGCTGATCGAAGCCAATTGATTTGTCCGCAAAGCCGTTGGAGCTCAGTCAGCGTCATGTGATCAGAAACATGGATTTGCGGGCTGGTGGGCCGAATATATTGATGAAAATGAAAGCCTAAGAACTGGAAAGGTGGCTGGGGGTTGACCTTGTCAGGTTGCACTATTAATCCAAGACTTGAGAGGTTCGTCATAACTGCAGAAAGTAAATCATTGAGAAGTGTGTTAGAACTTGCTGCTAAAAGAAGGTCATCCATATAGTGGATGATGTATGTGTGCTCTGGATGGAACTTAGAGCGTAGCGGCTCAATGGCATGATTGACATAGAGCTGACATATAGTTGGACTGTTCCGCATGCCTTGTGGTAGTACTCGCCATTGGAATCAGAGTGCTGCTCCTTGATTGTTGGTACGCGGGACTGTAAACGCAAACCGTGGACAGTCTCGCGGGTGAAGAGGAATGGAGAAAAAGCAATCTTTGATGTCAATAGTGGCTGCATAAAAATGCTGGGGGACTGCAGTGGGATGCGGGCAACCAGGCTGAGGTGACCCCATTGGCTTAATATGCTTGTTAATTTCTCGAAGGTCGTGGAGGAGGCGAAACTTACTTGTGTTCTTTTTGTTGATGACAAAAACTGGCGAGTTATAGGGACTGGTAGACGGCTCAATATGCCCTGCCTGTAGTTGCTCTTCAACGAGGGCAGAGAGAGCTTGTAGTTTGTGAGTTGGCAAGGGCCACTGCTCGACCCAGATGGGCTCCTCTGTGTCCCATTCCAGAGGGATAGGGTCAGGTTTTGAAACAGGAGCAGTGGCCCCTATAAGGGGGGGGGGCGGCGCAGCTAAGAAGGCTTCTGTGGTGATTCGAGCTTTTAGCTGGCTGAGTACATCTCTTCCCCACAGGATGGTTTGGACTGAAGAGAGGACGAGTGGATGAATTTGACCTTCATTACCCTCTCGGTCGCGCCAATGCAGAGGCTGAGATGTTTTCCAAGAAGTAGCAGCTCCTGTGGCGCCGATGACTTGAGGGCCAGTTTCGAGGGGCCAGTGATTAAAAGCGGCGATTTCGAAGGGAATACAAGAGATTTCGGCACCCGAGTCTAAGAGTCTGTCAAGCCATTGTCCCTCTATTTTAAGTTCTAGTGAAGGTTTTTGGTGACGTTTGATAGGCATGGTCCACATTAGGGTTTTGGAGCTTTGTGGAGGGCCTCTTGGGGGAGGGGCTGAGGCCTGCCCTGCTGGAAGTTTAAAGGCTGAGAAAAACGTTGCGCTGAGCGGCAGTCGCGGGCCCAGTGATACCCTTTACCACAGCGCGGGCATGGCGTGGGGGGACCTCTTGGTCTGTGCAGTGCTACGGCAGGGCGGGGAGCTGCCGGTTGAGGGCACTCGCGAACAAAATGACCGGGCTGACCGCATCGAAAGCAGGCAGAAGTGGAGGCAGATGAGACAGCCATGGCGGAAGCGAAGGCAGCAGTAAGTGCTTTAGTCTGTGGGTCAATGTCTCGACAAACTAGGACCCATTCATGCATCGGCTTGTCGCGGATAGGAAGGATGACAGCTCGGAAGGGTGCGAGGCACCCATCGAGAATGAGTTCTTTTGCTAACGCAAACTGAGCATCTTCGTTAGTAATTTTACGTTGGCATGCTTCGATAACGCGGGCGACAAATGCCGGAAAGGTTTCTTGCGAGTCTTGAAGCATTTGCGCGAACTTGGTGGATTGTTTGGTGGAAATTAAAGAGAATGACCGCTGAACGAGAACTTTCACTCGGAGCCAAAACCCTGGGTCTATGTTCACATAGGAACGAGGGTCAGCATAGTTGTTAACCCCTGTGTAGGCATCAGCTGGATCTTGGACACCCGCTCGAACATTTTCCACTACTTGTTGATCAACAGCTACTTGATAGTGAGCGCGCCATTCAAGGAACTGGCCTGGCTGAAGGATGGAACGAACTAGAGAAATCCAATCATAGGGAAGAACAAGCTGAACCCCCAACTCTTCTATTAGTTGTTGAACATATGGGCTATCAATGCCGTCTTCTTTAACGGCTTTACGAACAGTTTTAACTTCTTCTGCTGTGAAGGGAAGCCAAGTTTGAGGGCGTTGCTGCGTGGGCAGCGGGTTGAGCGGGTATAGCTGGGGGGCGGGAGAATGTGCTTCGCTAGAAGCAGGTGGGGGGCTGCTGCCATACGGTGGTGGCGAGGGACGAACGGTAGCGGGAAACAGATGAGAGAATGATGGCTTAGCAGCGTCAAGGCGGCAACAAACTGGTGGCGGGATATTTTTGGGCGCTGGACAAGATGGCGGAGCGGCTACATCACTTCCGGGCGCCTGCCAAGATGGCGGTGTAGTTACGTCATTTCCGGGCGCCGGCCAAGATGGCGGCGAAGTCGCGTCATTTCCGGGCGCCGGCCAAGAGGGCGGCGAAGTTGCGTCATTTCCGGGCGCCGGCCAAGATGGCGGCTGCATTATTTCCGGGGCAGGGCCGGAAGATGACGGGACAGGGAGGGGCGGGTAAAGGTGAGAGGAAGCGCCTTTGTTCCCGCCGGCGGGCTCGGATATAGGTGAAGAAGAAGCCGGAAGTGCGCCATTTTGGGCAGAGGTGGAAGAAGAGGGAGAAAGTCCGCTATTTTGAGGAGCTACTGAAGCGGCTTCTGCGGGTCGTGGGGAGCGCAGGCGGGGAGGTTCGCGCTCGAGAGCGGCGGCGAGCTGGTCAGACAGAGAATTTGTGTCGCCAGGATCATCGGGCTCATAGTCATTGGGTTGCTTAACCGATTTGTCTCGGATGGCTTCTGACGGCGCACCAAGGAGACAGGCGCATATGGCTACTAGAGCAGGCAGCAGGCCGGGCGGAAAAGACCGCTTTTCATGCTCTATGGCGGAGGTGACTCGATCTATGAGTCGAGAGTATGTGTCTGGGCTCCAGAGCTGGCAGGTGGCGAGCCACGGATTAAAAGGGAGTAGCAGGTCCCAGTATTTTTGGAGCTGTTTCAGGGAAACGCGGACTCCATTGGTATCAAGCAGGGCGGCTAAAAGCCGAACCTGAGGGGTATGGTGTGAGGAGAGAGAGGCGCCCATAGTGGGAGAAGAAAAGACGGCGATGGGGTCCCTACCTGGAGAGCTGAAATGGTCGCCTGTAGACAGCAGCAGCAGCAGCAGAGAGGGGCCGGAGGGCGGTGGAAGGAAAGGATCCCGGGCGAGCCCCCAACTGTGGGCTTGCTATTTTGAGCTTGCTACTTTGAGTTAGCAACCCACGAGGACCGGGCGGGCTTCCACGGCTCGGCGGTGAGCCCCTAGGCCAGCGCGTAGGCCTAGGTTCTCCAGGTGTGGGGGACGCGCGGTAAAAACCACGGAGACAGCCTGTGAGAGTGAGCTAGTCCACTTTATTGCGGAAATACACTTAATTATATAAGGTCGGGTCAAGGGAGGGGTAGGAGCGGGGGCGGATGAACTACGGGGTGGTAGTGGATAGGCGGAGCTGTGCAGGCAGCTATGAGGTAGGCGGTGAAGGATAGCAACGGCTGGAAAAGGGAGATAACAAAGGCTAGGAGGAGGGGTGAAGGGAGGCAGCAACAGTGATGTGTCCTGTTTGCTTGTCCATCGGTATCCTGCTACCCTTGCCCTGTGCTTGCCCCATAGCAGACTTCAGTGAATATTACTTGAATGAAAGAAGGAAAGAAAGAATGAATATATTGTAAATAAATTTCTTTGAGGATTTGTAGTAAGAAGAAATTGCATCTGAATGGGTGGATTAGAGCATACTTCCTAAAGGATTTATCATTAGCTGAAGTCTTTGAAGGATATGGAAGAGTTCATAAGGGGGAGAAGGCAGGGGGAATTGGGTGGTATTCCAGACAAAGGACAGCTCATGAACAAACCACAGAAGCGGGAGAGGTAAAGTATAATACAATTAGGTAGTGGCCAGTTCAGGTTGGTTAGATCAGTATTTTTCAGAAGTGAAACCTAGAGGGCTTTTTAAAACATAGATTGCTGGGCTCCAGCCCTAGAGATTTTGATGCAGCACATCTGTGCTGGGGCCCAAGAATGGGCATTTCTCACAAGTTCCCAGGTGATACTGGTGCTGTTGGTCCAGGCACCACACTTTTAGAAATACTGGGCCAGATAATAGTACATTTGGAAGGAAGTAGTGGTAGATAAAACTGGAAAGAGAGATGGTGGCTATATTGGGGAAGGTCTTTAAATGATAAGTTGAGTACTTTTGTTTACTTGGTAGGTACAGGGGAGCCATTAGACAGTCCCAAATGGGGAATTAATTTCATCACAGTTATTGGTTTAGGAAAATTAATCTTGCAGTAACCAAAAGGATGGCTTTATGGAGGTGGGTGGTTGGGGGTTGGATAGAGAGATTGGAGGCTGGAGACCAGTTAGGAGATGACTCTCATAACCTTTTAAAATGTTAATCATTTGGGATGGAAACCTGCCTAAAATATATTACACACTCTCTGCTCTCTTACAGAGAGAATCCTGAACATAATGCCCCTTCTTGATGACTTTAAGTTATCATTCAAAATATCGATGATTGCACTGGGATGTAACACATTGTGCTCTCATGGGTATGGAGGTGTAAAGAGCTTTTTGCCCAATGCTAAATGCCTTCAAGCTGCTGTGAATTTTCAGTTTTATATCTTCTATGATAACATTTCTGACTCTCCCTTGGCAGCTCCTCTCTCCATTCTTATTGGCTGATTCTAATCAGCAATGGACTGGAAAACCAGATATAATTGTGTGTAATGTAAGAGTAAATAGAGTATGGGCAAAGTACTCATTTATGAATAAAGTCTATTAGCTTTGGGGATGTGTACACTGCAACATTTATTTGGGCTGCTTACAGGTCTTTCAGTGGTCTTTGTATTTTATGGCTCCATCCCAGGCATGTGAGATTGGCAGGGAGATGAGAAGTAACATGCTTGTCGATGGGAGCCTCATGTATTTTTTTTCCAAATCAGAATACAGGAAAGACTTCATAAAAGCCATAATTCTGAGTACATTTCCTTCAAGGAAAAGGGACCTACATTTTAAAAGCCAAATTGATCTTTTTCAGATCACCACTTACCCCCAGAGCTCCCTGTCATGGTAGTCACTGAAATCACACTCTGGACCATATGTGATTAGAGATATTCCTCTTGCAAAGATATCATAAAAGATGCAGAAAAGTTTCTAATTTTGGAGACCTTAAAGAGTGTTTATTAAAGTGATAAGATAAACCATTTCCTTGGGAGACTGTCAGGAGGTAGGAAGGGGGGGAAGGATCCCATTTGGTAGCATATTGAGTCTCCCAACAGCTTGCCTCTTTTCAAAGGAAGCCGAGTCCCACAAAAAGTCTTCAGGCAGCTGTATATGTGCCCTGTGGAGTTTATTAACTTGTTTTGCAGCAAAGTGTAAGTGTTGCAGATCCAAATAACAGCGGTTGGGGGAGGGGAAGGGAAGAGAGGATGCGCGATCAAAGTATTTAATGCCATGATGACTTTGCAAATCATTTAGGGGTCATGTACTCATAAATTTGACTATATATATTTATCATCTATTATGTATTTACAGAAGACATTGCTTATGAAGTCATCAAATTTTATCCTTAAAAAGAAAAAGCCAGACAATAAGACCACAAATGACAAAACATCCTAGTTAGAGCCCAGATGGTTGCATAAAATAAATAGCCATTTCATTGGTAGTAGCATAGGCAATTTGGCTGTGTGAAGCTGCAATTCCAGCAGAGATCCTTGAAACAGATGTTGATATTGCTTGTGCATCAAAACTTTCAAAAAGAGCAAGATGTTCAGGTAGCATGAGCTCAAATAACTGATATCTTTAAATCCCTAGTGTCACAGGGAGGCAGTGCTCTCCCAAAGAGAGATTGCCTTGAGGTATCTCACAGTGGCACACATAAGCACAAAAACTAGGGAGAATGGATTTTTTTCTATAACTTGGTTATAGACCAGAAACATCTCCCAAATCTCCATGTTACTTGGGTTCATTTTGATTCTCCCATTCTTCCTCCTTGTATTATACTAGAAGAGGTCATGACAGAGAGACTACTACATCAGCTGTTCCTTTGGGGAGAATGAAGGTGGTTTAGGGTAGAGAGTGAAATTCTCTCATCTCAGAAGGAGTAGTTACCTAGCTAAGGACAGTTAGGACTCTGGCAGATGAAAAAAGTGAAGAAAAGCCTTATGGAAAAGGGAAATGGCAGAAGTAAAAGACAGAGGTGAAAAAGAGAGTGATGTACTTATAGGCTTGTAACCAGTGCAATATGGCTAGAATGTAGGACTTATGGAGAGGGAGGGAAGGTTGGAAAGACTTCTGGGAAAATTGCAGTTCTCGGAATAAGAGTTTTTCACATACAGGTAGGAATTTTATATATATATATACACACGCACATATGTCATGTAAAACATCCATCATTCAGGAATGAAAAAGAAGATGCCATCAGAGATGCTTCAGATGTTAAAGAAATTATTATGAGGGAACAGAGGTGGCTCAAGCAGTTAAGTGCCTGCTTCCCATATGGAAAGTCCTGGTTTGGTTGCTAGTGTGTCCTAAAAACAAAGAAAAACAAAAAACAAATGAATGTGAAAACCAACTCAGGGGAGATGATGTGGCTTAGTGCTTGAGCTTTGGCTTTTCTCTTACTAGGTCCGGGGTTCAATCCCTAGCCCTGGTACCTCAAAAAAATTATTATGAATAATTTTATGTCAATAAATTTGGAAATTTAGATAAATGGGTGAGTTCCTAGAAAATAAGGCATACCAGAATTCTTTCAACAAGTTTTCAAAACCTGAGCAGTTCTGTATAACAATTAAAGGAATTGAATCACTAATCAGAAGGCTTCCCACAAGGAAAACTCCAAGCCCAGATGGCCTCACTGGTATGTTTTACCAAACATTCAAGGAAGAAATAATTCCAGTTTTGTACAAACTCTTTCAGAGAACAGAAAATGAGTGAACATTCCTTATTTTGTTTCGTGAGGCCAGTGTAATCCTGATACTGATAGACAAGAATATTCAAATAAAGGAAAAATGCAGGGCAATCTCATTCATTAGCATAAATACTAATATCCTAAACAAATGTTAGCAAATAGAATTCTTCAATATATAAAAAGGTAAGTCATCAGGACAAAGTAGGATATACCCCAAGATTATAAGATAAATTTACCATTAGAAAATTAAACAATGTGATTTGCTCCATCAACAGACTAAATGAAAAATAATCATATGACCATTTCAATAGATGAACAAAATAATTTGATAAAATTCAATGTCCTTTCATGATAGAAATTCTTAGCAAATTAGGAAAGAATGAAATCCCTTTAATTTGCAAGATTGGGGTTGTCTGGAATGGTAGAATAAGGACTTTTGTAAAGCTGCTCATCCATAAAAGTTATGAAAATGCTAGCAAAAAATGTCAAAATCATCTTTTTCAGATGTTTGACTATTAACCAAAGGTTTGCAGCAATTTGATGCGGTCACCCCTCGGGCTGAAGTGTGGTTTGCTGGCCTGGCGGGGGAGCAGCCGCGGCAGGCCAAGCCGATGCCCCCATAATAGGGTGGCTGGTCGGACTCACCGCCACCCCTGAAGGAAGCTCGGCATGGGCGCAGAGTGCCCTCGGGTCTCCCCTTCTCGGCAGCCATGCTTCCGCGGCCGCCCCTCCTCCCGGATGGCGCCACACGATGCCTGTGGGGCGGCACCCTTCTTCTTTCTCCCTGCGCAGGCGCAGGGCGGAAAATTCCAGTCTGCCCTTTTCCCCTCCCCCGACAGCAGCAACAGCCAGGCGTGGGCGGAGAAATCCAGTCTGCCCTTTTCCCCTCCCCCAACAGCAGCAACAGCCAGGCGTGGGCGGAAAAATCCAGTCTGCCCTTTTCCCTTCCCCGGACAGCAGCAACAGCCAGGCGTGGGCGGGAAACTCAAGTCTGCCCTCCACCCCAGCAACAGCAGCCACCAATCCCTAAACCCTGCCCCTTCCCCCAGCAACAGCGACAGCCAATCCCTAACCACCACCCCTCCCCCGTCCAGTACCGCCCACTGACCTTTCGCCCGCAACCAATCAGAACAGGGCGTGGCTTCGACCAATCAGCCTTCCCCAGCCCCTATAAAACTGTTGCCTCTCCCTCAATAAAGTGGACTTGCGTGTTTACCTTGTCTCTGTGGTAGTTCTTCTGCCGTGCGCCCTCCAGTCCTGAGAGCCCCCGACAAGGGCCTGGCCTCCCTTGTCCCCAGTTCGTCGCCTGCTTCTCCGGGCGACCCCTTCGTTGCCTGCTTCTCCGGGCGGCCCCTTCGTCGCCGGCTTCGCCGGGCGACCCCGTCAGCTGAACCGCGCAACCCCTTGTGAGACCGATCCCTCGTCTGCTGTCGGACCGACCCCTCGTCCCAAGCGGGACCGACCCCTCGTCCAGAGCTGGACCGACCCCTCGTCCGCAGCCAGACCCCACCTCTACCGACAGAGCAAGTCGCCGCAATTTGAGAAGTATTTATTCAAGAAAAACCACCAGACATCAGTAAGAACAGTGGAGTTTGTGGCTTTTTAACTTAAACCTATTCCCATCTCCCTTTCCCCAGCTCAACAGTTACCTTATAAACCAGTAGCCTTGCAACCATTAGAAGCTATGAAAATCAGCAGCCTTGCAGTTGCTCTTGAGTGAAGAGCATGTTTGTAGCTCCTCAAAAAGTCTTATCCCCAAAGAACTGTCACTATTTGACCTGCTTGTATTCTCCTTAGAAAAGATCCATTCATAGGGCTCGACATTATTTGACATCACTTGGCACTTGATCCTTGAGAAAAGCATTCTCCTTAGGACATTTGTCAATGACAATCAGAAACAATTGTTTACCATCACAGCTACATGAGGCTGTGATACCAGTTGGGGGCAAACACGTACATGGCCAAAACCATCAATAAAAGATCTGCAGAACTACAGGTCTGTAGGGAGCTTTGAAATCTCTGACACATTCCTAGAGGGCCAGGTGTGTGTGTTTGGCTTTGTGCATGCCCAGGAAAGACCTGAGAAATCCTCAATATCTTATCTCTGGCTGACTTTGAGGTTCTGCAAAAGCAGGAAGTGAAGGTTAATGCAGAGTTGTAAACTGCCTGCTGGAGTGTTGAAGGTGTGCTCCACCACACACACAGAGCAGAGCCCTTACGCAAAGTGCAACTTGTTGATTCAAGGCATTTAAGGAAATCTCTGACAAATCATTAGCTGATCATTAAACTAGCCAAGGAGAGACTTTGGAGGCCACACTCTGTAGGGAATACAAACTTGAGAGATTTCGCTAAGGAAAGTCACTAAACAAACAGCCAGAACAACAACAACAACAACAACAAACAACAACAAGCCTGGGAAGATGGAATCCAATTTCCAGAGTTGCCACAAATTATAATCTAAAATGTCCAGTTTCTAGTGCAAAATTAGGAGACATGCAAGGAAACATGAAAGTGTGGCCTGTAACAGGAAAAAAGCAGTGAATAGAAACTGTCCCTGTGAAAGCACAAATAAAGCTTAATAGAAGAAGTTTAAACCATCTATTATAAATATGTTCAAAGAACTATAAGGAACTATATTTACAGAACTAATGCAAACTATGTAAAATATGTCTCACCAAATAGGGAATTACAATAAAGAGTTAGGAATTACAAAAAAGAATGAAATAAGAATTCTGGAGTTGAAAAATAAAATAATTGAAACAAAAGTTTTGCTGTCAAAAGCAGATTTGAGCTGGTGGATGAAAGAATCAGAAAAGTTGAAGGTAGTACTATCCTACTTAGAATTATGGGACACACACTGTCACTGATTCCCTAGATGGCAGTTTAGACAGATCATATCACAAGTGAGGCCTTTTAATGCAGAGACACTCACAAACCCAGCAAGTTCTGATTTCTAGTACAATTAAAAGAGTTTATACAATGCTCTTTTGGGTAGGCAGGACGATTGCTGTAAAACACACAAGCATTTTTGGCACTGGCCTCAAGGGATTCTCAGAGGAATTATCTTTAAGACATTGGCTTGCACTAACTATCTGATTTGCCCTTTCCAGCATTCACAGCTGTAAAAGTTCAACTCCAGATAATACTGCTTGGTCCATTTTTAGTTTCTGATCTCCAACTACTAAATCAGTCTAAGGGACTGAAATATACATGAAGACATATATATATATAATATAAAAAGTTTATATTCTACTTTGCAAACCTCTCACCAGGCTGCATCTCCACTGTAACTAATCTGGCTGAAGCTACGTCTCAAGAGCACAATTTCATCACTGTTGCATCTTTGTATGTCCAGAGAGAATTATCTCTGGGCTGGGTTAAATTAGTAAGAATCTCATGTTCTCACATCTGATCCCTTAAAAATCTTTTGCACATTGCTAGGTCATTTTCCTTAATCTTCAAATAGGCACTGATTAGATATGTGAAGGCAAATAACAGGGCATGGGCATGGTCATTGGCAGAAATAAGACACAGGGGATGAAGCAAAGGGCATGTCATTGGAATATCCCCTAAGTCACACAATGCAAGTCACTTAATGGAATGCAAATGATTAAGCTAAAAAGAGTGCAGGTCCTGGGGTCAACATGCATCCCTCTCACCCCTGTCACAGCCAGTCACAATCATTCTCCTCTCTCCTCTCCTGGGGAAAGTTAAATGCATGAAAATTGTTCTGAGACACCCTACAAAATGCACTGATTTCTTTGCTGACATCAGTATTAGTAGTTTGCTTTTCCCTCTCTTTATTAAAATTTATTATACGGTCACAGACTGGGAAATATGGAAAGGATCATAGGGATCTTCTAATCCTATGGATTTCCAATTGTGCTCTGAGGAACCTTCTCGGGGCCACTATAGAGGGGACTCTGGATGCCTATTTCTTCTATAATCTGAACAACTCTACTTCATTCATTCACTGAGGAAATATTTTAATAACAACAATTTATGCCAGGCCTGTGTGTATGTGAGAGTGTGTGTGTGTGTGTGTGTGTGTGTGTGTGTGTATGATGACCCAGTGGCAAAAGAGAGCCTGGGTCCTTGGAGGCACTGAAAGATGGTCCCGTATGACTGAGTGTAGAGTAGCAATGGGCAGTAGGAGAGGGTGAGGAGACTGGTGCAGTGAAGGTCCATTTTGGTGTGGTGGATCCCAGGCTTCTGGACTCACTAGATGTTTCTTGCATAGCAGAGTTTGTCTGTGGTCTGCTCTGGCCTTTCCATGTGTTTCTCAATAGTCCCTTCTCTCAGAGGGCAGATACATTGTCAACCTAATTCATTGGAAGAATACCTAGGATAGAGTTTAGAGTGTTGTAGCTTTGATAAAAATGCTTTTAATAATAAGGAAGTAGTGGGTGGATAGGAAGAGTACTACATATCTAAAAACTCCAAGTCCTGGCTTCTAATTATATGGATTTTTCAACAATTAGTTAAAATGCTGAAGTTATTCCTAGAGCTTCGCCACAGGATCGATGTGCCAACATGGGAGTATGTTGCTTTGGAACAATGGTAGCTATTATTTATAGGCTTTGCATGCATGGTTTCATTTATTTCTCAGAAAACCCCCCGTGAGGTCAACGCTATTATTATCCCCATATTACAGAGATTAGCCCAAAGTCCCTTAGCTAGTAGATGGTAGAGCTGGGGCTTGATTTTCGGTTGTCGTGGACCTGACAAGGAAAAAATAATTTTTTAAAGTGCTATCATTGCTAACATTTATTTCTTGAAACACAAGTGCAGTAACTATGTCAAGAACTTATCCACTCCAGCTCAGTATACCTAGTTTTCTCAACTTGTGAACTCAGGCATCTCGACACTCTGAAGTCAATTACAGCTCCAGAAACGATGTGCAAGCTATGTTCTTGCCTGAAAAGGCCTTCACTCTAGTGGCTCCTCCACTTTACCGATCTTTTGACTTTTTATGTCCAGACTCTGGTCTGAAATCCTGACCCATTATTGAAAAGTGCTACAGAGTGGTGGAGAAAAGCACGGACTTTGGCATTACACATAAACTCCCATTTCTGCCATTCTGCAATTCTCAGATTGTGTGGCTTTGGGAAACTTCTTCCCTCTCCAAACCTCAGTGACTTCATCCATAACATGGGGCTCATGGTGGTGCCTGCTTCATATGGCTCTTGTGAAAATTGAATGTGATAACATGTGTAAAGTGTTCCTGGTATAATATTCAGAAATTTTAGTAAAATGTAAGAATATGAAAAATGACCTAACATCCAATAACCTACAGATAACCACTGTAAATATTATGACCTATTTTTTCTAGTCTTTTATTTATTAATTTGTTGTTTTAATTGTCATTATAGTACACATATAGTTGGACTTGCTTTTCCCTGGCATTTCCACATGACACCAACTATTATTTGAAATCATAGTTTTTACTGGCTATGTGGTAATCTGCCTTAGGTATTAGTATCATTTACTTACTCATTCTCTCATTGCTATAAGAGGTTATTTCAAACTTGTGTTAAATACTTTTATCCTAATAAAATCTTTTGTTGGTCTAAGTTCTAAAAGATTGTTGTGGTTTAAGCTTTAACAACATATTTAATGTTCAAAATAATGCATTTTAATACTTATCTTTATTAATCATTGTAATGTACAAGGAAGTTAATTTGGAGAACTCCTGGTTAGAGAGCCATCCCCAGACACAGGCTGACTCAGCTATCCCTGTTCCTGTCTAAAGTTTCTAATGGTTTGGAATTATTTAAGCTTGTTCCAAGCACACTTTCAGTCTGCCATCCCTTCAGTGATATACGATACACGTACCCAAACATTTAAAGAGTAGTTTCTAAATACACAATGATAACCCAGTGATTGTAAAGACAAAGAAACAACTTTAGTTACTTGAGTTCATTCCTACTGTGACTAGTTGTTGTCCAGACTCCTGCTCTGTCTCCTGTAATGCTGCACTGAGAGGATCATCTCTGGCATTGGGCTGGACTAGGATGGATTTTGTCAAAACAGTTTCTGTCCTGCCATGTTTCCCTCTTACCTGGTCCATTGACTAGAGAGAAAAGACTTTTTTTTTCAGTTAGGCCATTAAAATGAATTTATTTGGGAAATGGGGGAAAGAACAGAGCTTGCTAAGAAATGGAAGAGAAAGATGGAAATACACACCATGATTTGGTGCAGGCTCCTCTAGGCAGAGAGAGCCAGAGAACAGACTTTTGTTGGAGACTTTTATTTTGTCTGTGCCCAGTAGTGGGTCTGAGTTGCAGGCTTCAGGTCCTCAGGCCCTTAGTCTGCCCTCCTCTTAGTATTATTGTTTTATGTCCAGGGTTTTGTAGTTAGCCAGAAGGAGCAGGAAGAAATGACTATTCCAGAATCAGACATTCAGTACTTTTAAGCTAATTTATTATTATTTTTGTTTAGAGCCAACTCCAACTCTGCCTTTTAACTATCTATAAAACATTCCATGGTGTTGATGTATTATAATTTATCCAACCATCCCTGTTTTCTCCCAATGTAAATAGTGCTGCCACACATGTTTGTACTTATATTCTTGGGTCATAGTGCTTAGGCCACTATAAGATAGACTCCCCAAAATGAGATTGCTGAGTTCAAGGGTATACATATTTGTATTTTATTTGTTATAAAGATTTATTTTTTATTTACTTCTCTCCCCCTCCAGTTATCTGCTCTCTGTGTCCATTCACTGTGTCCGCTTGTATTCTTGTCAGCGGCACCGGGAATCTATGTCTCTTTTTGTTGCATCATCTTGCTGCGTTAACTCTGTGTGTGTGTGTAGCGCCACTCCTGGGCACACTGCACCCTTTTTGCACTGGGAGGCTCTCCTTACAGGGCTCACTCCTTGTGCATGGGGCTCCCCTACGCAGGGGACACCCCTGCGTGGTACGGCACTCCTTGTGTTCATCAGTGCTACACATGGGCCAGCTCATCATACGGGTCAGGAGGCCCTGGGTTTGAACCCTGGACCTCCCATGTGGTAGGCAGATGCTCTATATGTTGAGCCAAATCTGCTTCCTTTATTTGTAATAAACGTTATGTTTAAAGAAGTTTTAGAATTGCAGAATAATTACACTGAAAGTATAGCAAATCCCCCCACACTTTCCCCTATTACTAACATCTTGCATTAATATAGTGTACTTGTTACAATTAATAAATCAATATTGAGGCATTGCTACTAACCAAAGTCTATAATTTACATTATGGTTTAAACTTTATCCTGTACAGTTTTATAGACTTTGATAAATGTTTAGTGTCACATGTCCATCATTGCAATATCATACAGAACAATTTCATTGCCCTAAATATCCCATGTTCCACCTATTCATCCTTCCCCCTTCCTTCTAAATCCTTGGAAACCACTATGTTTATATCAATATTACAAACTCTTTAGTTAACACTTAGCTAACACTAAGCTGAAAACTATAATACCAATAATAAATCTACATTGGTCCATAGTTATACTCCGCCTTGTGTTTGCTCATTCTTCAATTCTTGAGGGATTTGGGATGAGATGATTTCCATTCTGACTACTTCAGATTGAGAAGGGACTTAGATATTTATGGGGCAGATGGAAGGAATTGTTTTGCTTACAGTTGTAGATACTCCTTGTTTTTGGTGATAGGACTTGTCCATCATCATCATTTTGTTGGTTCATATTTTTTAACTTATTAGATGTGGCAGTTTGAGATTATTTTATAAATACTCAATAGAGAAATATTATGTTTTAAACTAATCTATTCTTGTGAGTGTGAGACACATTTAACTGGATTATGTCCAACGGGGCATGATTCACGTTGAGTCTCTGCCCTCTTGTTGGGTCTGATATAAAGACAAAGAGACTCACTCAGAAAGACACAGGAAAGGAAACCACCATGATTGATCCTGCTGTGTGAGAGAGAGGACTGCAGGATTGCTTAAGCATAAAGTCCCCAGAGAGCAGCCCAAGAGAAGACAGTGAGCCTGGAGAGGAAGGCTGAAACCAAGACAGAGAGGGATGACCATCTTGCTTCCCCACATGGCAACATGCCAGGATCAACAGTAGCTAACTATGGTCAGAAAGCATCTCTGATGGTGCCTCAGTTTGGGCTTTTCTTGGCCTTGGAGCTGTAAGCTTATACCCAAAATAAATCCCCTTTATAAAAGCCAATACATTTCTGGTACTTTGCAATGGCAGCACTTTGGCAAACTAAAACACTAGGCTATGTCAGGTTATTTTCCAAAAATATTGCAGCAGGTCATACTCCCTTTAACTATATATGAGAGTTCAGACAAACTTTTGATTAGGATGTTAGATAGCAAACTGGTGATCATGACTTGACCTTGTATAACTCACAGTCTAGTGGGGAGAATCAATGAGTTGCAGCAAGTGGGGTGCTGAGAAGGCTACTGTCCACCAGTTCAAACGGTATCTCACTTTTTGTCGTCTAAGTAGGTATGAAAACATTTCTTGTCACTTGTTCCCTTACCCTCCACTGTGGACTTACTTCCTTATCTCCTGTGCCCCCTCCAAGGAGTCTACACAGAAATGTTCATGAAACCCTGGATTTTTCGGAGACTGAAACACCAGAGGAAGAATAAAACACTCAGAGGGGTCTCTGGCTGAGAATTTTCACATCTTCCTCTGTCTCATAAACATTCTGAGGGAGTGGATGTGGCTCAAGCAGTTGAGCCCCTGCTTCCCACATGGGAGATTCCGGGTTCCATTCCTGGTGCCTCCTAAAAACAAAAAACAAACAAGCAAACAAATGAAAAAACCCATTCAGGGGAGCTGATGTGGCTCAGTAGTTGAGTGACAGCTTCCCACAGATGAGGTCCTGGGTTCAATCCCCTGCCCTGGTACCTCAAAAAAGAAACGTTCGGAGACTGAAAGTCAGAGCACATGGAAAAAGGTGTCTATGATGCTTCAACATGTGAAAATTGGTAGATTTGGGTGACAAAATGCTGAAATTTAGGGGGATATTTTGATGGATGTAGGAGACAGAATACCCTTGAATTTAGAATTGTTCTGGAAAATCTATTCATTATGCACTGGTTGGGAGGCTTGGTGTGGTAGGTTGAATTATGAACTCTGGGAAAAAAAATTATTCTTACTACCATTCTTTTTTAAACTTTATTTTTAGAGAAATTTTAGTTTACAGAAAAGTTACATAGAAAATATAAGGGATTCTCATATACCCCACCTTCTCTCCTCACATTTTCTCATATTAATAACATATTACAATTGTGTGGTACATTTGTTACAATTGGTGAACAAATATTGAAGCATTGCTACTAACCAAGGTCTATAGTTTACATTATGGCTTACACTTTGCACTGCACAATTTTATAGGTTTTGACAAAATGTATAAAGTATTGTATTTGTCATTGCAATATCATGCAAGACAAATACAATGTACCAAAAAATGCCCCATGTTACAACTATTCTTCCCTCTCCCTCCTCTCAGAAGCTCTGGTGACCACTGTCTTTATATCAATGATAAATGTTCTTCCATTACTAGAACAAAAATAAGTCTACTTTGGACCATAGCTGCATTCCCCCTTATGTTTGTTCATTCCTCAACCTTGAAGATTTGGGGAGGTGAGATGGTGATGTCCACTCTGCATCCAATTGAAAGGGGTTTTAGATCGCATGGGGCAGATGCTTAGAACTGTCTTCATTGCAGTTGCAGATTCTTTGTTTTTTTGGGATGGGCATTGTCCTTCATCATCATTTTGTTAGTTTTCCTGGGTGAGCCTGATGAACAGGAGAGTAGGTGTTGGCTGCAACTCCGCTGAGAATTCATGGTTCAACCAGCATATGACTAGACCAAAGATTTATGTCTCTGGGACACATATTTAATGAGTATAGAGCTAATTATAGTTTCAAATAAAAGCAGCAGAAGAACCATGTGTAGAGAAATTATAAAGGAGTCTAACTCTTTTACATTGTGGAAATAGGTTAATATAGGGTGCTGATTTCCTTGGGTTGTCTGCCCTGCCTATATTGTCCAGGTGTCTCCAGAGCCCCCAGGAGCCCCACCTCCCCGCTTGAGGCACTGTTTACTGTGGCAGTCAGTGAGATCTTCCTGAGACATACATAAGCGTAACCCCTGGAATGACCACCTGACTCACTTTGAAATCTCTTAGCCGTAAAAACTCTTTTGTATTTAATATTTCGCCCTTTTCATCAAGGTCTTTTTACACATGAACTAGTTGATGCTTGGTAAAATAATCCCTCGGTGCCAAGGAGGGCCATACCTGGGAGAAATGCCCCATGTTGGGGATAAGGCAGTGACCTTATATGCTGAGTTTGGCTTAGAGAGAGGCCAAATTTGATTAACAAAGAGGCTCCCAGGAGCCAACTATTAGGCTAACTAAGCTTGGTTTCAATTTTACAGGAATAAAGTTCATAAGTACAAGCATCAATATCAAGGGCCTGGCGTATTGGTGTGTCCTCTTTCATTAGGTACTGCCCTTGTACTCTAGAGATTCCTGTTGCACTATTAAAGAATGTAGCAGGACTCCCCAGCACGGGAATTTAATATTTTGTTGGTTATTGTGTGGATCTCCATCCACTGAGATAACACCCAGTGATGGTTAGGCTACTGTGTCAACTTGGCCAGGTAATTATGCCCAGCTGTTTGGTCAAGCAAACACTGCACTCACTATAATACAAGGATATTTATGGGCTTTAGTCACCATTGACTTTACTGCAGTGGTAAATCATAGATAGCTGGTTATAATTACATCAATCAGGGAGATTGCCATCAGCAATGAGTGACACTTAACCCAATCATTTGAATGCCTTAAAAGGGGAAGTGAATCCAGCATTGAGAGAGAATTTCCCAGCTTGTCTTGGACAACCAGCATCTCCCAAAACTCGTCAAGAACCTTCATTGCAGCCCCTGGTTGCAACCTGCCTCCAGAACCTGGACTTGTACATCCCCATGGCTGCATGAGAGACTCTTATAGAATCACATACTATTGACAGATATCTCTTGCTGATTTTGTTTCCCTAGAGAACCCTGACTAATACAGCTAGACCTCTCCCTCTCTTCAGGGAAGGTGGAGTTAGTCTTACAAATTTATTTCTCATAGTCCTGGTTAAAGGTGTGTCCTCTGGACACTCCTGGGGAGGGTGGGCAGATCTCAAATGGTAAATCCATTCTAGTATTCCAATCTCCCTAAGTCTTTGAATTCCCTCTTCTACTGTGCACCAGGGCAAATCGGGCATCTCGACCTCAGGCATGCTAGGCCATCTTTGGTCCATGTTTCAGTCAGCCACCCAAACAACTGTTAGAGCCCTTTCTAGCCCCTCGAGCTACAGCATTGAATCCAGAATTTCTGCTTAGTGGGCCCATATCAATAAATTCAGCCTGATCCAACTTTATATTTCTTCCACCGTTATCCTATATCCTTGGTACCCATTCCCACACATATTGCCCTGATTTCTGTCTATATAAGTTGGAAAATTCATGCAGTTCTTTCTGAGTATACCTTTCTTCCTCATGGGTCACAATTTGTATTTCACCTTTGGGGGCTTGTTGTGATTTTAGTCTAGTAATAGTTCTCAAAGACAAGAGAGGTGGTGGGGATAGGTAAGGAGAAGGATTAGAAATGCCTTGTAAACTACTGACCTTAGGACATTCCCTTGCATTTTCTTCTGGTGAGACAAGATTAATCTTTTCAGGCAGGGGTTGGAAGGCAGTTTCCTCAGGACAGACTGGAGGCTTGGCAGTGCATGCTGGAGTTTGGCTGGTACATGCCTCAGGGCTGGAAGGAGGCCCTCACACCCTGCGGCAGGCCGCAGGCTGGGCAGGGCAGGCTTCAGTTTGACTGGTACCCACTTCAGGGCAGGAAGTTGTTTCAGACTCCCTGGGGCAGGCTGGAGCCTGGATGATACAAGGTTGACAAGGTGTGGTCTGGAGAGGGCAGGCCATGGCAGGATTATCTGGTAAAGTCTCAGCAGAATTTAGGGTTCCAATGTCTCCATCAATATCATCATCATCCCAGATGTCTCCATCCCAATTCTCTGGATTCCACTCTTTTCCAATCAATGCCTTCACTTTAACTGCATAAACCCTGTGGGGTTGAGATTTTAGTTTCCTTTGTAACTCGTACAATGAGAGTCTGAGTTTGGTTCTCAGATATTTCAAGCCTGTGGCTACAGGAGACAAGATTTTCTTTCAGAGCTCACATAGAAAGTTTCTCATCATACATTCAGTGTTTAAGTTTCAAATTTAAAGGCTTTAATTCATGTCTTTCTTTTGTAACCGTATCCAGAGTATCTAGGATGAGCCAGGCAACATCATTATACCATTTGACTCCACAGAACTCTGTTAAATTGTTTAAAACACTCTCACCCAGATCCTTGCTTCTTACAAGCATGGAAGTAGGGCAATCCAGTGATGCTATTTTGTGGATCTCAATAGCCAACTCGCGCCATGGACTGTTAGCAGCCTCTTCATTGTTGGAAAGGGAGTCATCAGTATCCTTGAGTCCAATTAGAGTAGAGAGCCAATTGCAAAACTCCCAGAACCACTGCAGACATTCCACGTTTAAGACTCTGTTCCTCAAGAACCACTCCTGGTACGAAGCTGTATAAGTCAGGGTTCTCTAGGGAAACAGAATCAACAAGGGATATCTTCAATAGTATGCAATTCTATAAGTCTCTCATGCAGCCATGGGGATGCACAAGTCCAGTTCCTCAGGCAGGCTGCAACCAGCAGTTCTGATGAAGGTCCAATGAAGGTTCTTGATGTGTTCTGGAAGATGCTGGCTGTCAAGATGAGCTGGGAAATTCTCTCTCAATGCTGGAATGACTTCCCCTTTTAAGGCAATCAACTGATTGTGTTAAATGTCACTCTTTGCTGATGGCAATCTCCCTGATTGATGTAATTATAATCAGCTATCTATGATTTACCACTGCAGTAAAGTCAATGGTGACTAAGTCCATAAATGCCCTTGTATTAAATTATCCCATTGCTTGCTTATCCGAACAATTAGGCACAATTACCTGGCCAAGGTGACACAATAGCCTAACCATTACATACCCCAAGACCACATGAACACATTCTTATGCCATAGAGATATGCCCCAGGTATACCTGTTCCCACACATCCCCCCACCACCAATACCCTGCATGAGTGACTCTCCCCTGTCATAGTTGTAACTTTTCTGTAATTTAGAACTTCCCAAAAAACAAAGCCAAAATTTTTTCTTACATTGTGCCTTTCATCGCTGTAAGCTCTATTATCTTTTACGTATGTTTACAATTTCCTCTGTATGATCCCATAGTGTCTTACTTTTTTTCATTTTATTTTCAAAGAAGCTTTAGGTTATAAGGTTATAGAAATGTCACATCACAAATATAATGGATTCCTATTTACCTGACCTCTTCCTCCTCTCACATTTTCCCCTACTAGTAACATATTACATGAGTATGTTACATTTGTTACAATTGGTGAACAGATACTGAAGCATTGCTACTAACCATGGCCAATAGTTTACATTATAGTTTGCACTTTGCACCGTACAATTTTATAGGTTTTAACAAAATGTATAATGAATCGCCTACCTCTGTCATTGCAAAATCATGCAGAACAATTCCAATGCCCTAAAAATGTCACCACCTATTCTTCCCTACCTCTCCTTTTGGAACCTATGGTAACCACTAAGTTTCAATTTTTCAAGAATAAGGTTCATCGTTACATGCCCTAATATTGAGTGTTTGACATACTAGTCTGTTTTCTTTTATTAGGCAATGCCTATGTACTCAAAGGATTCTTGCCCCTCTGTATTAGTCAGCCTAAGTGGTGCTGACACAAAATACCAGAAATTGGTTGGTTTTTATAAAGGGTATTTATTTGGGGTAGGCGCTTACAGACACCAGTCTATAAAGCATAAGTTACTTCCTTCACTAAAGTCTATTTTCACATGTTGGAGCAAGATGGCTGCTGATGTCCGTGAGGGTTCAGGCTTCCTGGGTTCCTCTGGGCTCAGCTCCTCTCTCTTCTCCACAAGGTCAGCTGTAGACTATGAGGCTCTCTAGACTTGGCCTCTCTCCACAAGGTCAGCTATAGACTATTAGGAGAACAGCTCTGTCTCTCTCCCTGGGGTTTATGCCATGTATAAGGAGCCATTTCTTCTCCTCTGTGTTCTTCTCCTGGCTCAGGTCCTCTCTTCCTGGGACTTGCTTCTATTTCCTCTGTGTGCAGACTTCCTGGGACTTCAGCATTAAACTCCAACATCAAAATTCCAACATCAGAAACCCTCAGCTCTGTCATTTGCCATGCCTTTTATCTGTGAGTCCCCATCCCTTGGTGGGTGGGGACTCAATGCCCTACTGCCATGGCCCAATCAAAGCCCTAATCATAACCCAATCATGCCCAGGTATAGACTAGATTATAAAAATAATTCAATAACTATTTTTGGAATTCATAACCATATCAAACTGTTACACCTTCTGTTTGAGTATGTAGCAGGTCTCCCCAGGATGGGAATTTAATATTTTGTTGGTGTCTGTGGGTGTCTCCACCCACTGAGATAACATCCTATGACAAGATGAGCACATTTACATTCCACAGAAGCACGTCCCAGGTGCACCCTTTCCCACACATCCCTCCATCACCAACACCCTGCACCAGTGACCTTCCCCTGACATATTCACCGAAAGTACATTCCCACAATTGTATTTTCAACCCCAGACCTCCACCTCCTCAGAGTTCACCTGTTCCTTCCTCCACCCCTACCCCAATTCCATAGAAAGTCCGATCCACACCCCCAACCCTGCTCACCCTAACGTTACAGCACAGTCGAACCCTCTCACATTGCTTTACCACCATCACCCCATACACTTTCCATCCAGCCCCTTCCACCTTATAGGTTTTGTCCTTATTGAGCATGGGCTCACCACACTCTATCTCCTGATATCTATCGTCCTTTCTATCTCCTGATAACCTATCTTCCACACATTTGCTTTGTAAGTCTTCTCAATATGCTTAGGTCATATCAGTGAGGTCATGCAATATTTGTTTTTCAGTGACTGGCTTACTTCAATCAACATAAAAGTCATCAAGATTCATTCATGTTGTCCCATGTGTTAACACTGCATTCCTTCTTAGAGTTGAGTAATATTATATTGTACATATGTACCACATTTTGTTTATTCATTCTTCTGTTGATGGACACTTGGGTTGCTTCCAACTTTTGGAATAATGCTGCTATGAATGTTGGAATGCATATATCTGTTTGCAGACCTACTTTCTTTTTTTTTTTTTTTTATTGACTTTGTAATAATATTACATTAAAAATATATATGTGAGGTCCCATTCAACCCCACCCCCCCACCCCCCCTCTCCCCCCCCCCAACAACACTCGTTCCCATCATCATGACACATCCATTGGATTTGGTAAGTACATCTTTGGGCACCTCTGCACCTCATATACATTGGTTCACATCATGTCCCATACTCTCCTCTATTCCATCATGTAGGCCCTGTGAGGATTTACAATGTCCGGTGATTACCTCTGAAGCACCATCCAGGGCAGCTCCATGTCCCGAAGATGCCTCCACCTCTCATCTCTTCCTGCCTTTCCCCATACCCTTTGTCCATTATGTCCACTTTTCCCAATCCAATGCCACCTCTTCTATGTGGACACTGGATTGGTTGTGTCCATTGCACCTTTATGTCAAGAGGAGGCTCAGATTCCACCTGGATGCTGGATGCAATCCTCCCATTTTCAGTTGTAATCACTCTAGGCTCCATGGTGTGGTGGTTGTCCTTCTTCACCTCCATCTTAGCTGAGTGTGGTAAGTCCAATAAATCAGATTGTAGGTGCTGGAGTCTGTTGAGGCTCAGGATCTGGCTATCACATTGTCAGTCCAGAGATTCAAATCCCCTAAATATATCTTAAACCCCAACATTAATGCAGACCTACTTTCAATTCTTCTGGGTATATACCCAGCAGTGGGATTGCTGGATCATACGGCAGTTCTATAGGTAGCTTCCTGAGGAACTGCCAAACCTTCCTCCACAATGGCTGGGCCATTCTACATTCCCACCAGCAGTGGATGAGGGTTCCCTTTCTTCCACATCCTCTCCAGCACTTGTAGCTTTCTATTTTTTTCCAATAGCCATCAGTCTAGTGTGTATAAGATGATATCTCCTTGTAGGTTTTTTCGTTTTGTCTTATTTTGTTTTTAAGGAATCCAGGGCCAGAGATTGAACCAAGGACCTTGTATGTAGGAAGTTGACACTCAACCACTGAGCCACATCAGCTTCCCTATGTTAGTTTTTCACTTGCTTTGCTTGTTGTTCATTTTTATTTTTTTCAGTAGGCACTGGGAACTGAACCCAGGACCTCCCATGTAGGAGGTAGGAGCTCAACTGCTTGAGCCACATCCATTCCCCTCTTTGTAGTTTTGATTTGCATTTCCCTAATAGACAGTGATGTTGAACATCTTTTCATGTGCTTTTTAACCATTTGTAGTTCCTCTTTGCAAAAGTGTCTATTCAAATCTCTTGCCCATTTTAAAAAATGGGATGTTCGTCTTTTTATTTCCAAGATGTAGGATTTCTTTATATATGCTGGATATTAGACCCTTATTAGATAAGTGAGTCCCAAATATTTTCTCCCATTAGATAGGCTGCCTTTTCACTTTCTTGACAAATCCTTTGAAGCACAAAAGTTTTTAATTTTTAGGAGACCCCATTTATCTATTTTTCTTTTATTGCTTGTGCTTTGGGTTTATGTTTATGAAACCATTTCTTACTACAAGATCTCACAGATGCTTCCTCACATAATTTTCTAGGTGTTTTATGGTCTTGGCTCATATTTATGTCTTCACTTGATGTTGAGTTAATTTTTATATAGGGCATGAGATGGTGATCCTCTCTCATTCTTTTGCATATGGATATCCAATTCTCCCAGCATCATTTGTTAAAGAGGCTATTCTGTCCCAGTTGAGTGGGCTTGGTGGCCTTGTCGAATATTTATTGGCTGTGTATGCATGGATCTTTATCAGAACTCTCAATTCAGTTCCATTGGTCAGTATTTCTATCCTTGTGCCAATAACATGCAGTTTTGACTACTATAGCTTTGTAATATGCTTTTTTTTTGAGGTATTGGGGCTTGGGATTGAAACTAGGACCTCATATGTGGGAAGCCAGGGCTCAACTACTGAGCCACATCAGCTCCCCTGAGTTGGTTTTATCATGTGATTGCTTATTTGTTTTTGTTGTTTTAGGAGACATTGGGAAGCAAACCCAGGACCTTCCATGTGGCAAGCAGGAAGCAGGTGTTTGACTGCTTGAGCCATATCAGCAACCCTGCTTTTAATTCAGGTGGTGTTATTCCTCTCATTTCTTTTTTTTTCAATATGTTTTTGGCTATTCAGGGTCCCTTACTCCTCCAAATGAATTTCATAATTGGGTTTTCCAGTTGAAAAGAAAAAAAATGCTATTGTAATTTTTATTGAGATTGCATTCAATCTGTAAATCAATCTGTGTAAAACAGATATTTAATGTTATTTATTCTTCCAATCCATGAACATGGAATATTCTTCCATTTATTTAGGTATTCTTTGATTTCCTTTAACAATGTTGTGTAGTTTTCTGTGTACAAGTCCTTTACATATTTAGTTAACTTTATTCCTAGATATTTGGTTCTTTTACTTGCTATTGTAAATTTCCTCCTCAGATTGCTCATTGTTTTAGTGTACAGAAATTTTACTAATTTTTGAATGTTGATCTTATATCTTACCAATTTACTGACCTTGTTTATCAGCTCTAGAAGCTTTGTTGTAGATTTTACAGGGCTTTCTACGTATAGGATCATGCCATCTCCAAATAGTGAAATTTTTACTTCTTCCTTTCTAAATGGATGCCTTTTATGTCCTTTTCCTTGCTGAAGTGCTTGAGCAAATACTTCTAACACAATGTTAAATAAGAATGGGGACAGGGGGCATCCTTGTCTTGTTCCAGATCTTAGAGGGAACACCTTTAGCATTTCACCATTGAATATGATAATAGCTGTGTGTTTTTCAAAGATAACCTTTATCATGTTGAGGAAGTTTCCTTCTATCCCTATCTTTCGAAGTTTTTTAATCAAGAAAGAATGCTGTGGAAAACGGATGTGGCTCAAGCAATTGGGCTTCCATCTACCATATAGGAGGTCCAGGGTTCAAAGCCCAGGGCCTCCTGGTGAGGACAAGCTGGCCCACATGGCAAACTGGCCCACATGGGGTGCTGGCTCAGGGAATGTGGTACTGTGCAGGAGAGTCACCCTGCAGGGGAATGTTGCCCCACGCAGGAGTGCTGGCTGATGAGGAGAGCAGGCACAGCAAGATGGCACAACAAGAGACACAGAGGAGAGAAAATAAGACATAGCAGAACAGGGGAGCTGAGGTGGCACAAGAGAGTAATTGCCTCTCTCCCACTCTGAAAGGTCCCAGGATTGGTTCCCAGAGCTGTCTAATGAGAATATAAGCAGACACAGAACACATAGTGAATGGACACAGAGGATAGACAACAGGGGGAATAGGGGGAAGAAATAAAATAAATAAATATTAAAAGAAAGAAAAAAATGCTGTATCTTATCACTTTTTCTGCCTCAGTAGAGAAGACCATGTGATTTTTTTCTTTCAGTCTGTTAATGTGGTATATCACATTGATTGATTTACTTATGTTGAACCATCCTTGCATACCAGGGATGAAACCCACTTGATCATGGTGTATAATTCATTTGATGTGTTGTTGAATACGATCATCAAGTATTTTGTTGAGGATTTTAGCATCTAGGTTCATTAGAGATTGGTCTATAGTTTTCCTTTCTTGTGGTGTATTTGTTTGGCTTTGGTATTAGGGAGATGTTGGCATCATAGAATGCTTTAGGTAATGTTCCCTCCTCTTCTACTTTTTGGAAGAGTTGAAACAGTATTGTTATTAGTTCTTTCCATTAAATTCATTCTTTTTTTAAAAAAAAAGATTTATTTATTTATTTCTCTCCCCTCCCCCTGCCCCAGTTTTCCATTCTCTGTGTCTATTTGCTGCGTTGTCTTCTTTGTCTGCTTCTGTTGTTGTCAGAGGCACAGGAATCTGTGTTTCTTTTTGTTGCGTCAGCTCTCTCTGTGTGCGGCACCACTCCTGGGCAGGCTGCACTCTCCTTTGTACTGGGTGGCTCTCCCTATGGGGCACACTTCCTGCATGTGGGGCTCCCCCACGTGGGGACATTCTTGCGTGTCAGGGTACTCTTTGCACGCATCAGCACAGCACATGGGCCAGCTCCACACGGGTCAAGGAGGCCCGGGGTTTGAACTGGGGACCTCCCATATGGTAGACAGATGCCCTAACCACTGGGTCAAGTTCGCTTCCCCTTCCATTCTTAATCTTAATCCCATTCCTGTGAGTGTGAACCCATTTTAAACAGAACCTTTCGATGACACTATTTTTAGTTAAGATGCGGCACAACTGAATCAGGATGGGACTTCATCCTGTTACTGGAGGCCTTATAAAGAGAATAACTCAGAGGCCAGAGTGAGATAGAGCCACAGAGAGGAGCCAGAAGCCTGAAGTCACCTGGAAACTAGAAGTTAGCAAGAACCATGAAGAAAAGGGAAAAGGAACCCAAGGTTTGCTGACCAGCCAGAATATTACCAAACCAAGAGAAAGCAAGCCTCTAGCCTCTAAACCATGAGCCAATAAAATCCTGTTGGTAAGCCCAAACTAGTTTCTGATATTTTCCAGAGCAGCTCAGGTAAACTAATATACTACATCAATATGAGAAGGATTTAACCTTCTCATCCAGCAATTGTATGGTCCTGGAGACAAGATGAGAAAGCTCTTGCTGTAGTACTCTTGGAGACTAAGAGTATTATTCTCTTGAGCAGCATTTTGGATTACTTCTGCTCTGTGTGGGCTGCTGTATTGGGGGGCTGAGCAGAAATCTACAGACTCAAAGGGGAAAAACAATTTGTAGTACAGGCAGTTCCTGTCCTGCAACAAATACAACAATATAATAAAAAACAGAATCATAACATTAATAGGAAGCAATCATAGATAAGCAGATGTATGGAATAATAAAAATAAATCAATAATCTGCTAATGAATGAGACAAAAAGAAAAGAAAAGGAACCCAAGGGAAAAAAGGAATACATAAAGTTACAAGGACCCTGGCCATTTGTGGCGACTAGAATTGACTCCTTTGCAGGAAAGAGAAGGTTATTTTGGGGCTAGGGTAGATTTCTTGCTACTCAAAATGTGATCTGCCAATCAGTGATATCAGTGTCCCCTGGGAGCTTGTTAGAAATGCAGAATCTCAAGTCTTACCCAGATCTACTGAATCAGAATCTGCACTTTGACAAGCTTGTAGACGATTTGATTGCACATTATACTTTGAGAAGTACTGGAGGAGAAGAGTGATTTAAGGTCTCCCTTATATTTGCTCCTCCATTTTTTGTGTCTTCCCTGTGAAGAATCCCATTTTCTTGGGGGGGGGGGGTGTTCCTCCCGAGTGGCGAATTTGGGAACCAACCTTGTAAATAGCATGGAAGTTTCTTACTATCTCCATCTCTCTTACAGTGACAGAGCCCAAGCAACATCCAGGATTTTCTCTTAGAGGGCTTTTCATGTTTTAAACAGGAACACAGGATCATCATTTCCTTATTCTCCACAAACATCTATGGGCAAAACTCTGATGATGTGACAGTTACTTGGTTGTGACAGTTTTGTTCATAGTTGAAAAATACTGAGAAGCATCCTTAAATTGGCTTCAAACTTAGGGTAGGTGTAGGACTGCTGGAGGGAGTTAAGTGAAGTTGCTAGAGATTCATTCTGACAGGATAGGTATTAAGACTAAATATTTGTGTGATGTTGTGGGAGCTGTAATTGAAAGCCTGAAGCTCCCTTTTGTAATTCAAGTTGACAGTAGAGGCCCCATAGTTGAAAGTTGTTTTCAGCATATATAGGGGACGTTCTCTAATGGTAAAGGACTCCAGTATGAAACTGTGTGTTTTTATTAAGTAGACTACAGCAGGCGGAGTATTTGTGGCTTCCTCATCATGGACCTGAATGATACATGGTTGGGGGTCTGACTATGGTAAGTGGTAAGTATAAAAGATATGGTAGATTTTAGTTAAAATGATGTAGAGGTGGCAAAAAATCAAGGGGTATTCCCTCACTACTTGTAGGAAAGTAGCTGTGCTTCTAAATATAACAGTTTGTTTTGGAGGGCTTCCAGGGCCTAAAAAATACCATGTGTAATGGTTAAGTTCATGTGTCAACTTGGCCAGGTGATGGTATCCAGTTGTTTGGTCAAGCAAGCACTGACCTGATTGTTACTGTAAGGATATTTCATGGACTTAAATCATCAGTAAGTTTGCCTCTGTGGCTGATTACATCTATAACCAACTGAGGGGATTGCCTTCAACAATGAGAGAAGTCTCATTCCATCAGTTGAAGGCCTTAAAAGAAGTGATAACTTAAGCAGTCAGGAGGGAGAACTTCTGTCTCTACGTCAGCCAGCCAGCTTGTCCTAGAGAACTCATATAAACCTTCATCAGTATTCCCAGCTTGTGGCCTGCCCTATGGAATTCAGACTTGCCCATCCCAACAGTTGTATGAGTCAATTCCTATAAAAAAATCTTATAATATTTACCTATTTATATCTTGTCAGTTCTCTTACCTTGGAGAACTCTGACTAATGCAGCATGAAACATGATTCATGTTTATACATCCATTTTCATATGGAGACAGTTCCTAAACAGAGTTTACAAATATGAGCTGGACCACGATAACATGGTCTTGCTAATTCTGTGACCTCAGTCTTGCTAATTCTGTGATCTCCAGCTACTCAGCTGAGGTTGCAGTTACTCATTGTGGGATAAGGTCAGATCTAAATCCAGATTTAGCTGACAGGAGGCCACACATTATATTTTCATTCAGTCATGAGTAAAGAATACATGGCCCAATTTGGCTAAACTTCCTGGAAGGAACTGAAAAATCACCCAGTTACACCCAGGGAAACCTACCTATCAATCAAACAGTTAACCAACCTAGCAACTATACAATCAATATAACAATCAACCAAATAACCAATCAACCAACTAACCAACCAAACCAACTGAATTCCACAAACTCTTGAGCTCTTTATGCCAGATGCTGCACTAGATGCGAGAAGTACAAAAATTAATAAGATCAGGCCTAGGGTCTCAAGGAAAAGATAGATGTTTAAAGAAATAATCACAGTAAGATATGATAAATGTTACCATAGAGGAAACCATGTATTCTGCCTGGAAATAGTGGTGGGATGGGAAGGTCCAGGCAAGATAAAGAGAGGAGATGACATTTCAGCATTGTTTCAAAGAATGATTACTAAGGGTGAGAGAAGCCTTCCAGACCACAGCATGAACAAGAGCATGGAGGCATCAGAGCTCAAGGTTTGTTCGGAGAACAGCTGGGATTGGGGATGGGGATGGGGAAATCATGTCACATAAGCTCTTCCAGCCCTGAAACTTTTCATTTCTATCTTTAACTCTTAAAGGGAGTTAATTAGATACAAAGCTTAAACCTTCAAGGAGGGAGGTATATCTCAAGCTGAATTGTTAAATTATCACTAGACATTTGAACCTGTTCTCAATTTCTCTCTCTGTGTCACAGATCTAACATATTAGTTGGAACTCTTAGACTAATCCTTAACTTTGACCAAGATGCTAAGGCTTGCATATTGGCAACATTTTTCTCTGCTTTGAATGCAAATGAATGGTTTGTAGTAAAAATGTATTCAAGTGTCCATGTTGTGCATGACCCTGTGCTAATTTACAAAAGACTTCTTAGCTGCATGGTGATTAGAAATAAGAAGGAACTCAGTTCCCTAGAACAGAGAAGAGTTATTATATCTAAATGAAGATGGTAAATTATAGAAAATGACCAAGTGTAAATGCATTTCCTTCCCCCCATTGTGGGACATGACTCCTGGGGATGAGCCTTCCTGCACCAAGGGATTTCTACCAGGCACTGGCTGGTGATGTAACTAGAAAAAGACCTTGAATAAAAGGGGGAAATGGTAAAGACAAATGAGTTTATATGGCTAAGAGACTTCAAAATGAGTCGGGAGGTCATCAGAGGGTTTGCGCTTACAGATGTCTCAGCAGGATCTCAGAGACAGCCAAAGTAGATACAACCACAGGTAGTGGTGCTCCTGAGGGCTACAGAGACACCCAGGTCCTATGGTCATGGCAGATGGCTCTGGAGTTCAGTGCCTTGCCAGTGGGCCCTACTTTGGAATTTGTGCTCCTGAGGGTGATGGAGTTCAACTCAGATGTGACTTCTCTACACATGCCTCTTCTGTCACTTTTACTGAACCTGTGGTTGGTGCTGGGGTTGGTGTATGCTCAAGAGATTTGAATCTCTGGGCTGTCCCTGTGCCAGCTGGACCCTGAGCCTCAGCAGAATTGCAACACTTACTCTCTGGTTTATTGGGCTTACCCAGGTCAGCTATCAGGGAAGTGGTGATGGTCAACCACTACACCAAGGAACCAAGAGAATATACACCTGTAATTAGGAGAATCCCATTCATCAGCCATGTGGGATCTAAGCCCCCCTCTCAATGTAGAGGTGGAGAGGATTTCACCATCACAGGGTCCTCAGGATGGAGGAATAAAATATGAATTAGAGTGGACTTACTGGTATTCTGCTATAGAATTATTGTGACTCTAGCAATGGAATAAACTGTATCACTGATGTGGAGACAGTGGCCACAGAGTTGCTGAGGGCAGGGAGAGGGAGCGGTGTGATATGGGGGCATTTTTGGGACTTAGAGTTGTCCTGAATGATATTGCAAGGACAGACGCCGGACATTATATACCCTGCCATAACCCACTGAATGGACTAGAAGAGAGTGTAAACTACAATGTAAACTATAATCTATGCTGTGTAGTAGTGCTCCAAAATGTATTCACCAAATGCAATGAATGTGCCACACTGATGAAAGAGGTTGTTGATGTGGGAGAAATGTGGGTGGGGTGAAGAGGGAGTATATGGGAACCTCTTATATTTTTAATGTAAATTTTTGTGTAATCTATGTATCTTTAAAAAATGATCATAAAAAATAAAGGGAGAAAAAGAAAGAAGATGACCAGGCTTGGTCTCTGGGCAGATTGGCCAGGAGAGGGTTGGCATGTGATACTCTCTCAATTTCCCTTTCTCTATCCCTGTTCCCTTCATACTTCCTTCCCTTGTGTGGAGAGAGATGATGTTTTGGGCAAGGAGTTCATTGGAATACTTCAATTCCCATTACATAGATAACCACTTACTTTACATACTTTCAAGTCAATAAGCCTACCTTCCTGTAAGACAGGCTTGAATCTTTGTGGTGAACAGAATTCTCAGGTGGCCTCCATGACCTTCATCCTCTGCTGTTACTCCCTTGATTATGTTACGTTACATGGCCAAAGGAATTTTGTAGATGCAATTAAGCTTACTAATCAGTTGACCTTAATATAAGGGGATTATCTGGGTGGGCCTAACCTAATCACAGGAGCTCTCGAAAAGCAGAGAGTTTTCTCCATCTGGTTGCAGAATAGGAAGTGAGAAAGATGTGAAGCCTGAAAAGGATTGGATGCTCTGTTGCTGGTTTGAAGATGAAGAGGCCATGTAGAAAGGACCTCATGGCCTCCTCAAGGAGATTAGAGTAGTCTATGGTTAACAGCCAGCAAGAAAATGGGGCTTCAGTCCTTTTGATGCAAGAAACTGAATTCTGCCAACAACCTGAATGAGGTTGGAAGCAGATTCTTCCCTAGAGGCTTGAGAGAAGAGCCAAGCCCTGCCTCTTGACTTTGTCCTTGTGAGACCTTTAAGCAAAGAACCCAGAAGAGCCTGCACAGACTTCTGACCAACAAAACTGTGAGCATTGTTTTAAGCCTCCGAGTTGGTGGTAATTTGCTATGCAGCAATAGAAAACCAATGCAGTCTTACTCACATATTAGGGAGAGAATTAAGTGACTGCCAACTTCCAGTCAGCTCTGCAATCTTCTCTATATGGCCTGAAACCATAAGGCTTAATGCTCAGTCATCTCAACTTGCTTATTTGAAAGATAGGTAAACTCAGATCTCTAGGCTTGCATGCAGCATGAGGCATTCCAAATAGAAATCTGCCATCTTTATATCCTAAACACATTTATTCAACTAATCTTTAGTGGGGCCTACTATATATAAGGTATCTAGTGATATACATAACACTATTCAGGATAGTGTTTTGAATTTTGAAGACTCATCCAAGTTCTCAGGTTTGCTTTTTTCCTAGATTTGGTACCAACATGAGGAGAATTTGCTTTTTGCTAGATCCATCCTCCCTTACCCATCAAATGTGGAACAACTGAAGAACAGTTGGCTTACACCTTTCTCTGACATTCATTGGGGATGTGCCGTTTCATCTGCTAGCCCCATGGAAGGTAAGAAGAGGAAGCCTCTGCTTTCAGGGTGATTCCAAAGAGAGAATAAGGGAATCCCCCTTGCCTGCACAGTGATTTTTGCCCCATACCAGCAATCTGATGAACTATCCCTTTTTCTTTGGGGAGGAGCAAAGGAAGGACTGGAGACATGGTGGAAAATTTTCTATAGGCTTCTGAGAGAACAGAAGTGTTAACAGAGGTTCCTGTTTCATTGGCTGAGACAGGAATTAGGAGAGAAGGAAAGTGTTCTTCCTGAAATCCAGAACCTGCCTTTGAAGAGCTTATAACCTAATTGAAGTGATGCAGTGATAACTAGGTGGCCTTTCTTTTTCCCTGTTCTGTGGAGGTGAAATCAAAGCATCCGTGTAACCTTATAAATCATGTAGGGAGAAATAATTCCAACTGTGAGTTATAAACTTAGTGGTTCTAGGCTGTCAGTTAAGAGCCACCACTGCTGTGTTCAATGAGACCAACAGAATTTTGAGAATAAGAGCCTGGACCTAGGGAAACGGACTTTGGCCCAGTGGTTAGGGCATCCATCTACCATATGGGAGGTCCGCGGTTCAAACCCCGGGCCTCCTTGACCCGTGTGGAGCTGGCCATGCGCAGCGTTGATGCGCGCAAGGAGTGCCGTGCCACGCAAGGGTGTCCCCCGCGTAGGGTAGCCCCACGCGCAAGGAGTGCGCCTGTGAGGACAGCCGCCCAGCGTGAAAAGAAAGAGCAGCCTGCCCAGGAATGGCACCACCCACACTTCCCGTGCCGCTGACGACAACAGAAGCAGACAAAAAAACAAGACGCAGCAAATAGACACAGAGAACAGACACCGGGGGAGGGGGGGGGGAATTAAATAAATAAATAAATCTTTAAAAAAAAAAAAGAGCCTGGACCTAGACCTGAGTTCAAATCCTAGCTAGGGCTGCCTGCTCCGTGTATATACCTGTAAAGCAATTGCAGGAATAGCTACCTCACCAGGCTCCTGTGAGCATGGTTTGAGACATCACATGGAAAGCACTTAGAACAATGCCTAGAACATTGTAGGAGGTCAACAAATGGGGGTCTATGCTATTGTACACAGTAGCAATATCATCGGGAGGGATACTGTAATGAAGGCTGGGTGAAGTGAGTCCATTCTTGAACACCTTCTGAAGAGTGGGGACTTGTTTATAGGCCCACTCACCTTTGCCAGTGGATAGCAGATGGGGAGCAAGGGGTCTTTTCTCAATCCTTCTTTTTTGCTCATGTGTGACATTAACAGGAGCTGTTTGTAAGACATTAATTGGAAAATTTAAAAAATATATATGCATTTTGCTTACTCTGCACATTATTTGCTGTCTCATATTATGCCATTACTTCTGTATCAAGCTCTGTGACCTTGAATGGAAACAGCAAGTTACTTTGGGTTTAATTGTAATAATTTATTGCTTCTTCTGCTTTTAGTGGCTGACTGTAAATTTTTGTAGAGAAACACAAAATCACTTCCTGTTCTTGACACATAGAGGGTTTTTTTCCCCCTAGTTATACTCATAATTTTATGCTGGATGACCTTTGCATTTGTGGCTTGGCTTTGTGATTTAAAAACTGTGCTTTGGCTGGCCGACAGTTCTGGAAATGATTTTTTTTTAGCTGAATGCAAATTGCCCGAGTGCAAGATATAGTGCTGGTTGTTCTCTTTGCTAGCATTTCCAGCTTCATGCTGTCTATAAATCAATTAATCTGCTCTAAATGAGAAGTTCAAGTCCTGTGGAAACTTACCTTTGTCTGTACCTTGGATTTAAAAAATGAATTCATGTAAAATCACATCGAGACAGTTGCAAATTAAAAACAAGCAAATGGTTTCTTTTTTAGATGAGAGACCTGATTTTGGTATATAACAAGGTCAGTTTGAGTTGGAGAGAAGAATTTTCATACTTAGTAGTATTTGGTCATGCCCAAAGATTTAACATCTCTCTCTTCTCTTGTTGTGTGGAAGCAAAATAAGTTCCTAGGCAAGGAAGACCACATTTGTGCGTGCAATCCCCACTGGCTTCTGATGGTAGAAACACAGGCCAACGTCTAAACTTCTTGTCAACTCAGTTGAATAGATGGAAACCGTGAAGATTCCTCCTTATCTGCAGGTTAGAATTTGGCAACTTGAGTTTATGAGACCTTGTATGCATATGAATAAACAATAAAAAGGAAAAAGTATTTATCCCCAACAAACTTAAATATGTGTTTCCTTTTGTGAAAATGCAATAAAAACAAAATTAAAGAAGTATTTTATTTCCTCATGAGCACTAATGAACAAGAGCAAAGTGGCCCTAGACTTGGAATTGGAGCTGCTAAGTCCCATTTAAGGTCATATTACCTATAACCACTTAGCAGGCCAATTTCCTGTTGCAATCCATAGGGAATTCACCCACTTCTGGAGGAAAAGGTCATGTCCTGGAGAAAGTTCTACTTGTGAATTTATTCACTCCTCTCCCCTCTTTTTAAGGTACATAGATTACAATGGTCGGTTGCTATTCTGTCTAGAGCCATTTAAAAGAAAACAGGCTGGCAGATGATAAAGGATGACCATGTGAGTTAGTGAGGTTTTCTCAAAAGCCCCATAAAGCCATTGTGAACCTATGCATAGACTCATGGGATGTTTTTATTTATTTCTTTACATATTATATACCTACACAAGGAGCAAGATATGAAAATAGGTAGAAAGCAGGCATTAAGGAGTTGAAAATATTTTCCCAGCAGTGTCTTGGCAGCTGTCAAACACTCTTAGCTGGTGCATATTTTGATGCCAAATGACTGGCATGGCTGAAATTGGAAGGCACCATGTCTCACAGTTTCAATTTAGTCTCCACATTGCCCCATGTAAATTCTGAACTTAAGTTTGGGTTTTAAGAAGAGTTGGATTTTTATTTGTTTGTTTGTTTTTGTTTTGAGGCAAGGGCAGTTGGGGCTTATGTGTGAGCCAAGTGGATGGATGGTTGAGAAGTAAAGTGAAATGCAAATTCTGCTTAAGGCCTACCTTGAATTTTTCAACCAACAATATGCCAAAATAACTGGCAGAAGTTCAGACTTTTATAATCAAGGGCGACCTACCAACCCAAAAGCCAAGGACAGAAAAGGGAATATGTTCTTGCTTTCTCCCCATGTCAGCCTATTGGGTTTTATGTCACCAGTCTTAATACAAATTATTTTCTGGGTGCTAATGATACCCATTGGAAAAGAGAAGGCCTGAACTTTGGGTTCTTTTTTTTTTTAAGATTTTATTTTTTTTTATTTCTCTGCCCTTACTTCCTTTTGTCTGCTCTCTGTGTCCATTCGCTGTGTATTCTTCTGCATCTGCTTGCATTATCCAGCAGCACTGGGAAACTGTGTCTCTTTTTCAATGCGTCTTCTTGCTGCATCAGCTCTCCATGTGTGGGGCACCACTCAGCTGTGCTTTTTACACAAGGGGCTGCTCTCCTTGCGGGTGCACACCTTGCACATGGGGCACCCCTACGTGGGGTGCCCCTGCATGGCATGGCACTCCTTGCATGTGGCAGCACTGCACATGGGCCAGCTCATCACATGGGTCAGGAGACCCTGGGGATCAAACCCTGGACCCTCCTTATGGTAGATGGATACTCTATCAGTTGAGTCACATCTGCTTCCTGAAACTTTGGGTTCTTGAGGGATGTTAGGAGGACAAGGGAGCCACTCTGATAATGCTCACAGAGTGGTTGAGATATATGGGGCCGAGAGTGAGGTGAATCTACTTGAGAAAAGGGGATCCAGAGTTTGAATGATGGCAATGAAAGCATCAGATGATTTGGAAGATTTCCAAATTGCATGCAACATGCATTTGTTTATGAGTGTGTATGTACATATATGTGCACCAAGTTCATATATATGTGAGGTCTGTGTTTGTGAATGTATGGATCTTGTTACATCCTGATTGATGGAAAGACATATTTTTTGCAACTGTCAAAGGGAGTTTGAAGTCTAGGTCCAGTCTGGTTTCTGAGCCCATCCAATCTAAGCAGAGCCAACAGATCCTTCGCATTTTTGGATGCTGTATTTGGCCTCATTCCCACTGACTCTGTATCAACTCTGCTTGGTGATATTCCATGTTCTCTCTTGTGCTCACCAAATCATAGCCTTCCCACTTCTGCCATGTTGGTCCAGGCTGTATGCCTTAGTTCATTCAGGACTAGGTTTGTTCTCAATTCCTACCCATGTGGCTGGGTTCTTATACCCAGATATATATATTTTTTTCTTTTCTTTATTTTTCCTTCTTTATTTTTTAAAATAATGTTACATTAAAAAATATGAGGTCCCCATATAAACCCCATCCCCTTCAACCCACTCCCCCCATATCAAAACCTCTTTCATCATTGTGGCACATTCATTGCATTTGGTGAAAACATTTTGGAGCACTGCTGCATCACATGGACAAGGTCTACATTGTAGTTTATACTCTCCCCCAGTCCACCCCGTGGGCCATGGCAGGACATGCAATGTCCAGCATCTGTCCCTGCAGTACCACCCAGGGGAACTCCAAGTCCTGAAAATGCCCCCACATTATATCTCTTCTTCCTTCCCCCTACCCTCAGCAGCTACAATGGCCACTTTCATCACATCAATGCTACAATTTCCACCATTACTAATCACAATAGATCCATAGTAGAATATCAGTAAGTCCACTCTAATCCATACTCTATTCCTCCAGCCTGTGGACCCTGGGACAGTTATGTCCACTCGCCCTTTATATCAAGAGAGGGTTTAGATTCCACCTGGATGATGGATGCAATTCTCCTGCTTGCAGTTGTAGGCACTCTTGGCTTCCTGGTGTGGAGGTTGACCTTCTTCACCTCCCTGTTAGCTGACCAGGGTAATTTCAATAAACCAGAGGGTAGGAGTTGCAAGTCTGCTGAGGCTCAGGGCCTGGCTGTTACATGGACAATCCAGAGATTCAGGTCTCCTGAGTATACACCAACCCCAGCGCCAATCACAGTTCTGGTAAAGTAACAGAAGAAGCATGTGTAGAAAGGTCATATCTGAGTCCAACTCTATCACACTCAGGAACACACACTCCAAAGTAGGGCCAACTGACATGACACTGAACTCCAGAGCCATTTGCCAAGACCATAGAGCCTGTGGTTCTCTGTAGCCCTCAGCAGAACCAGTACCTGGGCTTCTATATACTTTGGTTGTTTCTGGGACCCTGCTGAGGCGTGTGTGTTACCCCTCTGATGACCTCCTGACTCTTTTTTGGAGACTCATAGCCATATAAACTAATTTTTCCTTTCCATTTCCCCCTTTTATCCAAAGTCATAAAGCAGTTTTTAACACCTAATATTACATGATGACTTTAGGAATACCAATTAGCATCGATTCTCCCTAAATATGTTACAAGCTTTAACTACTTCAGTGCTCACAAGCAATTGTCATGAATATGTAAAAATAAGGTATATATTTTAATTAGACATGTCACGAATTTAAGATTAATAAAATAGAACTGGTAGGAAACCTATTGGTTTTATGTTAACCAAAATTTATAATTAAGTTGGTGTACATCAGAAATGTTCATTCTGGGGGAGGGTGTGGAAAGATTAAGGAGGAGGGGCTTAATGATGATGAATTATTTTATTATTGGATAATACATTTCCCTGTCATGTCTTTATTTTTCTGGGTCATCATATTTGTAAATAAATGAAGTGTAGAATTGTGATAAGCAAACCAAATGATACATAACACCCCCTAACTCTGCTAAGCCAACAAAGTAGTTTTTAATCTGTGAGCAGTACTAAAAGAAATATTACCCAAATTTTCATTTTTCCCAGATTAGTAACTTGTTGCCAATCATTGCAAAAATCTTATGGCAGACCTTAAATAGATTTTCAAATTACCCAGCAGAAGGAAGGGGGCACCTACCTTCCCAAACTGCCAGATTGGATTCTTTGGGGTCTCTTTAGGCACGGGAGGGGGGTTCAAGCAGGAAGGTTAGGGAGGCAACTCAGGGCTCCCTTGCACACTGTCTATGAAACATTTTTGTGCGTGTTTGCAGATCCTGCAATGAAACTCCTGCCATATTTTTGCATGGATTTGAACTGTTTGTATGTATTATTGATTAAGAGGAGGTAAAATTAAGATTAAGAGGAGCCAAAATGTCAAGTTGACATGTGTTCCTGGACTGTGCAGTCATAACACCAGTGTGCTGGGTTCACTCATCTGCCAGGTAAGGCTCAGGTTTGTACGCTCTGCGAGGCACAAGGGGCAGTTGTACTCTAAGGACAATGGCATGCAGGGTGCATCCCACTGTGGTGAAAAATATGCTGGAGAGTTTAGTGCTGAGGCAAGTTTGGAATACTTTTTTCTGACTTTTCATAAGCAAAAGGAACCTCATCTGGCAACACATGCTTGTAAAGCTATTAAGATTACAACTTTAGCATTAGGAATGAAATGAAAACTTTTAGTTGGAGTCATTATAGAAAACAAAATAAATTTGGCCTTTTTTGAAATCTCCAGGGACTAATAGGCATTACGGTACTTCATATATGTATAATTTGAGAAGTTGTTAATCTACAAAACAATAATGCACACCACACAGCATTCCCATACATGACCCCACCACCAATGCATTAACGTTGTTGTGGCACACTTGTTACAATTGATGAAAGAACAAACCACAGTATGACTTACAGTTTCCTTAAAAAAAAGTAAACCTGGCAGCTATAGAATACACTATGTGCATTTATAATTTTATATATTGTAGTGTCAATATTTACACATTACATTATTGTGGCACATTTGTTACAATTGATGAAAGAACAAACCACAGTATGAATTACAGTTTCCTAAAAAAAAAAAGTTAACTTGGCAGCTATGGAATAAACCATATGCATTTATAATTTTATATATTTTAGTGTCAACATTTTAAAATTAAATGTTTTACATTCACCTCTGGTGGGGAGTCTTGTTATTAAGGTGTGTGTAATTTTAGAGTCCAGTCATAATATCACTGCCACCTATAGTCCCTAGCTTATATTTGGTGGATTAGTCCCACAAAACAAGATATATTAGGAAAGTAATTTTGTGTAAAAGTGAAGATTTAAACTGGTTAAGAAAGCCCCAAATTTAGCATATTCTGGTTAAGGATTTCTAGCAGTTATTAGATATTGTCAGTACTTCTGGTTTGAATCCAAGCTCTGCCACTTACTAGTTGTGTCACCTTGGGTAAATTTTTTAATCTCATTTTGCCTGTTTCTTTGTCTGTGAAGAATGGTCACTTTGGGAGCAACTACCTCAATGGGTTGTTTAGGAGGTTTGAATGAGTTTAATATCCATAAAGCCCTTAGAAGAATGCCTGGCCCATAGGGAATAGTGGAGCAGTAGCTATCATTATTATTATCACTTACTCTGTAAGCTTCTGGATCATTTTGAGTTGAAGAATATCCTGAGATTTCAAGGCAATTTTAAAAAAATTCTTATCACTTACAGATACTTATCTACAGCCATCATAATTCTTCTGCTACTATACAATCAAAGGAGTCCAGAAATCAATTAGCTATTCAGGCAGGTATCAGGCAGCCATGACCCCAGATTTCAAAACTGAACATATATCCAGAGAGTTTTGTTCTTTTCATTAATTGTCTTGATAATAAGTAAATGGTTTTAGCACTGAACTTTTAAAATATAAAAACCTTTGCTAATAAAATCCTACTTTCATCTGTTCTCTGTATTAAGGTTCTATGTAATATTATGTTTGAAAAAGAATCCCACTGCTGAGAAAGCTAGAAAAGTTTAGAAGAGATATGATGTGGAGGCATTTTCAGGATTTGGAGTTGTCCTGGGTGGTACAGCAGGGACAGATGCTGGACACTGTGTGTCCTGCCATGGCCCACTGGGTGGACCGGGGGAGAGTGTAAAATACAGTGTAGACCACTGTCCATGTGGTGCAGCAGTGCTCCAAAATGTATTCACCAAATGCAATGAATGTGCCACGATGATGAAAGAGGTTGTTGATGTGGCAGGAGTGGGGTGAGGGGGTTGGGGGGTATGTGGGGACCTTTTATATTTTTTGAATGTAACATTAAAAAAAATAGAGAGAGAACAAAAAAGAAAAGTGTAAAGCGCACTGATCTAGACAAAATAGAGTTTCTTTAACAACAACAACAACAACAAACATTGAATATTTTCAAAGTACCACCTTATCTAATATCTCATTTATTTATTATTATGGGAGCATGAGAATCTTCATTCCTGTTTTAGTGATGAGAAAGCTAAAGTTCAAAAGGTAAAATGACTTATTCAGAGACAAAGCTTTCATGATCCAAAGTCAATTCTTGATTCCTCATGCGATGTTCTCTACTTAGCCAGCTTGCAGCCAACTTGATAAGCATGCCTGTCTTGAACCTGGGTTCCCTCTCTCCCAGATGTCTCCACTGCAGGGTTTCAAAGTACCCAGTGTCCAGTGGGAGCTGCCACGCTGGGGTTGAATGGTAGTTGTGAGCCTAAAATGAATAATCAGGCCTTGAGATAGCTAATGAAGTCTCTCATAATTTATCACCAGTAGAGAGCACTATACGATTAGAATTAATAGCAGTCTTTGCGTAAGGATTGTTTGTATCATGAATGTATTACAAAGGCAGAGTTAAAATAATTGCTATTGAAGCAAGCACGATCTGCCCTTGTAAGAGTAGATCATTTCCATCAGTCGAATCTTTAGAGAGCTGTCATTCAAAACTTGCATTTAAATGTAATATCAATATTAAAAGAAGTGGGCATCGCATGCTTGCCAAGGTTAAATGGAAGACGTTCAGTTCCGAATCAGAACCTGGGCTTGCCTGCTTTCTCCTTGCATATCTTGCTTGTGAACCACTGTCGGGGAGTTTACAACACAAAGTTCCTTCTCTCTCCCTGCCCTTGCATTGCATTTGGGACTCCGCACAAGCAGAATAGACTTGATATTCATATCATTTGGTAGAAAATGTTACAGGGCTTCCTTCTGATCGTCTTTATTTTTCTTGCTTGGGATTTGTGGCTGGTGGATTTTCTAAAAACGTTTTTCTGGTCGTAAATATAAAATCGAGCTTCATTTCATAAGTAGCCTTCAGTGTATTCATGTAGTTTAGAAGCATGCAGCAGATACAAATCAGTGCTCCCAGGCAGTGGACTGAAGTATTGGCATTTTGTTGTAACCCGATTACAGTATTTTACTAGTCTAAACACTCAGATGCATCACACAATGACTTTCATGCTGTGGAAAGCTTTGAAATGGATCTGCCTTCAAGATAGATGCATTTACACTTCGTATGTTTTCCATCATTTTTCTCCCTATTTTGCCAGTTCCCCAAACTAGCTGTATTTAAACAAATTCGTCCCCCACAGCCATTTTGTGCTCTGATTTTACCCTGCTGTGAAGTCTCAATGCGAAATTGGCGATAGCGTGATTGATCATTTAGCTGACAGCATCGTCATGAGCGCAGGGTGGAAACCCCGCTTCACAATCTGGTAAGAGGAGAAGCTGGAATGCAGTGGTATTCAGAAAAAAATATCTCAAACAAAAACAGAGGTAACACTAGCACTTTCAAGGTTGAATAAATCTTTTCCCCCCTGATAAATGTGCTTCCCTCTTCCACTTTATTGCAGCATTCAGGTTTTCTTATAAACAGTATATTTATTGGGAAAAAGTCCTCTCCCTCTACCTCCTCCTCTATCACAGCAGGAAAAAGGCCTCCCTTTCTCTTCACCCTCTCTCTCTTGCAAAAAAAAAAAAAAAGCCCTTGCGGGCTATTTGCTCCAAGTCCTTAGTTACTTGTTTGACTGAAGGAAAGGGCATGTCTGTAGCATTACTTGCATGTTGGATGAGGCCTGAAAGAAAATGATCACAATCTAGCTTCTGTTTGTACAGGTGCCATTAGGCGGAACTGCTGTCCCAGCCAGAGGTTAGCTAGCCAACCAGGTGAGATGCTCACAGAGTTGAAGATTTTGTACCTTAAAAAGTGAGTTGACGCTAAACACAGACATGAAGCCTGGGCCCCCAAATGCAGGTTCCAGCATTTTCTTTCCCCAAAGGCGACTCTACCTGCACTTAGTGCAGTATACTGAGCCACTCTGCCCATTGTTGCTATTGAATATCAAATCCCTTTTAGATATCATTAACAGAGATTTTCATGGCCTCCCAGGGAGCTTTAAGTGGGAGATAATTTTTGTTTGTTTTAATTTTTTCCTTCTTGTAAGGATTGGCATTTTAAGGGTACTGCCCATGTTAATTTACTGGCAGTGACAGCATTCATAAACTACAGAGGGCATTTACCTAAAAATGTTAGTGTGAGCGCACACATATCAGAGGAATGCATAATGGAAAAGTTTCAAAATATGTGTTAAATATCAAATGAGACAACGGGTATGGATGCCCTTTGATATACTCTAGAGTGCCACCGCAGATGATGATGTTTTATCATTTTAATCTCACACATTTGGAACCTTACGTGAAGGTGTGTGAGAGGTTCACCAATAAACTGAAATGGCAAGTGTTAGGGACTCCCACATAGCTTGTGTGAGGAAACAGGGCAAGGAGGTGAGCCCTTGCTCGTTCCAGCCCTTTATAATTCCCCTTTCCTTTTGCTCAGTCTGCCAGCAGCTGCTTACCATTTTTGCTTTATATTTGACTTCTTGTCTCGTTTTCATATTTGAACTTAGGAATGATAAATAACCATGCCAAAAAGCATGAGCAGAGACACTTATCAGAAGCTTCTATCAATGAGCACAAACTGTCGGCTTTGGGGTGTAGTTCACTTGTTTCTTTTGTGTAATTTTCACTCTCTTTGCAGCCCAGCCTCATCCCCTCCCCGCCCCAGAAAACTTGTGGCTGCTGTTTCTTCTCTGCATTTCCTTAGATCAGGTCCCAGTGATACATATGTGGGGGACTCAAAGAGAATCCTTCTTGTGCCTAGACCTCAAACTCCTCAGCAGCAGGAGCAGTCAAGGCAACTTGTGTTAACTCGAGTTTTTTTTCCCTTGTCTGGAGATTGTATTGCACAATAATAGAAAAGTAGAAAGTTTGAAAGCTCAACATGACATATGGTCCTCACCATCACGTGACCCCTTCTATGCAGTACAGAGCATGGCGTTTGGCATCGCATACCTTGAACCAGGTCCAGTGGTGTTCAGTTGCTGCCAGTGTCAGAAACACTGCGGTGGTCCTGACCTGAAGGATAGTGGGACTTCAGTGTATTATGCAGAAGGGAAGAGAGCTATATATAGAGAGAAATGGACAGAACAATCTTGTCTGTCTCTAATCCCACACCCCAGTGGTTTGAAACACATCCTTCTGTTTAGTCCTTCCCATTTATAGATTATTATTTTTGTTTGCTTCAACGACTATATGAATTTTAGCCCCTCACAACTGACTTCAGGAAGACTTGGTTATATCACTTTGCTCTCACGTAATATGATTCAGTAAGGCTTCTTTGTTGTAATGAATGGATGCATCTGGCAAGATGAAAATAGGAGTTTCCAAATGAGATTCGTTTTGTTGCTCTTCCACGGTTACTTTGGGGATTTTCAAATCACTTTTCTCCTTTGAAAAAAATCAGTCTTTAGCAATATTGTTAGGGTTTCTAATTTTAAAACCTTCGACATCTATGGTACACAAGAAAATGTGTGTCAAGTTGATGGTTCTTGGTTCATGGTAGGCAGGCATTGTTAAGATGAAAGTTTGTTGAAAATAATGTGACTCTTAACTGGTAGGCTCACTTGCATTAAGTAGAAATGGGAAAAAAGTCATCTAGGAGCAAACAAAGGAACTGTAGGAAAACAGATAAGCCTTATGCCTTTTAGAAAAGTAGGTGGAGTGGTAGAAAATCATAGAAGGAAGGAAAGAAGAATTGATTCAACCTCCTTTGTATTAAAATTCCATCTGATTTTTTACAAAAATGAATGCCATCTTTTAGAATTATTTTTTCACATTTAAAAATATGTGGTAAAGTACATATATGTGAAATTTACCAATTTTAACCATTTTAAAGTGAACATACAATTCAGTGGCTTTTAATCCATTCACAGTGTTGTACAACCATTGCCATTCTCTAATCCCAGAATATATTCATAACCTCAGAAGGATACCCTATACCCATGAAGCAGTCATCCCCCAGCTTGCCCATGGATCTGCTTTCCGTCTCTATGGATTTATCTCTTCTGGACATTTCATATAAATGGAACCATACAATATGTAATCTTTCATGTCTGGTTTCTTTACTTAGCATCATGATTTTGAGTTCCATCCGTGTTGTAGCATGTATTAGTATTTCATTACTTTTTATGGCTGAAGACCATTCAATGTCCAGATCTATCATTTTATTTATCCATTCATCTATTGATGAAGATTTGGGTCATTTCTACCTTTTGGCTCTTGTGAATCGTGCTACTATAAACATTGGTGTACAGTATCTGGTTCAAAACTTGTTTTCAATGCTTTGGGGTATATACCTAGATGGTAGTTCTTATTGAGGAACCACCAAACTGTCTTCACAGCGGCTGCACCATCAGCAATGGATGAGGATTCCAATTCCTCCAATTCCTCTCTGACACTTATTTTCCTGTTTTTTTTCCCTTTCTTTATATTGGCCATCCAAGGGGGTATAGTTCTTTTCTTACTTTAAACGACTTCCCCTAACCCCCATTGGAAGTATTCAGTATTTTACAGGGTACACACGAAGTATTATATGCCATCAGGGCCAGCTGAGAGCCAAATGATGTAAGAGGCCCTGTTTGTTTGTTTGTTTGCTTTTGCCTCTTTGCCCTATTCTGTATTCCCTTTTTATCCTCTTTTGGTGGGGCCTCTCCCCTCCTTTCTTCAGGTGCTTAGTATCTGTAGGCTCGCTTTCGGTTTGACTCACCACTTTAAGAGACTTGTATAGCATCACCCTCCTGATAAGAGATTTTACATTGTAACAGGCTAACTAAACTTCAGAAAAGTCCAGCAGGCATGTATATTGGGAGGCAGGGGTTAGGCAGTGAGCTGGCTGTGTGTGTCTATCACAGGCAGTGGTCAAGAACTCAGTTGGTTGACTGGTTAAATAGGCGATACCCAGGGTGAATGAGGTGCATGGAAAGTGGTCTATTGGTCAGTTACCAGGAGAGCAGTTCTTTCACTCCAGGAGAATGCGCCAAGTACTTTCTTTGGGCCCAGTGCTGGGCAAGGCCCTGGGGATGAGTTGTATGCTTGCTCCTGCCCTCTAGGAGCTCGTGTTGGAGTCTTTTCTGTTTCTTACCAGCAGTAGGGCAGATATTATGGGGATCCATGCTGTCCTCTGATGGGGCTGCCTTGTGGCTAGTGGACAATGCATGTGCGATGGTTTTTGGCCAGGTGTACAAATTATAACCTGTGCTTCTGAGCAAAGCAAAATGCACTGAGCAATCCTTGCTGTGAACCTGTGACTCGTACCTAATGGATTTGGACCCTCCTATCTCACACCCTAGACCTGAGCTGTCCAATATAGTAGCCACTAGCCCCACGTGGCCTTTGAGCACCTGAAATGTGGATAGTGTGACAGAGGAACTGCATTTTAAACTTTAATCAATTTCGATTGATGTAAATTTAAAAAAACAGATACTCGATTCAGCTATGGGAAAACTTCTAAGCAAGGTTGGGACAGTTTGGGTATGCAAATCTATTTTGTCAACTCAAATTGTTCTGAAATCAAAATAGAGATCATCTTTCCTATGGCTATTTAGCATCCAAATTGGAAGGTCCCAGAAGTGTAAAATACACATTTTTTTTTAGGTTTCAGTGACCGAGTATGAAAAAGGAATGTAAATTGTCTCCTTAATGACTTTTATATTGATTACATAATGAAATTATAATAAGTAGGTATATGGTTTTAAATAAAATATAATACTAAAGTTAGTTTTTTGTATTTCCTGTTTCCTTTTACCTTTTAATGTGGTTCCTAGGAAATTTCAAATGACCTCTGTGACTCACATTGTACTTCCACTAGATAGCATTCCTTGTGAGAAACACTTGGGTTATCTAATCCTTTGTAACACAAGTGAACCTGGAGTCAAACTTGTTCTTCGGTATGCCACATTCTTCCATTGTAACTCCCAAGGTTACCACTACCTTACCAAGCTTCTCAAGGCTGACTTCAAGCAAAATGGCAAAGAAGTGAAAGCTACTTCTGGGGCTTTCTCACAGCCCACTTTCTAAGTCCATCCTCTCCCTTTCAGTCCCTGCCCAGACTCACTTATAACTCCAATACACTCAAATCATGCAGCCTCAGGCCTTGCTTGAGTGACGAAGCCATCCAGTAGAGGAATTTGCAATATAATGATATTAGTTTAAAGTATTATTCCTTTCAGGGATATTTGCGTTTTAAAATGTGTCAGCCAGAGAGAGCAATAGTTAATTCAAAGGGATGAATTTAAAGGTGGGAGTTTGGATACAGTGACCTCTCAACTTGAGAGATACTCCACCAGGGCGACCTTCCTGATCTGGTTTTCCAGTTACTACAAAACAAAGCAAAATGAACAAAAAAGTCCAGGTCCTCTTCAACGGATTCCCTGTCCCTAACCTTCTACCACATGGGTAAATGCCCATTGATATAAAAAAGATAGTCCTTTGATTTCACACTGACAAGTGTGATGTTTAATGGCCAATCAGAGGCAAGATTTGAAACAAATGAACATGCCTTTAAGTTCTTTCTTTGTTCTAGAAATGACAATGCCATGCAGTTTGTCTTTCATAAGACTGCCAGCTCCTTTAGGGTTGGCTGCCTGGAACTGAAAATACCAAATAAGTGTTTAGTCAATTCATTTGACTTTCACTTTATAATGAGCCTATTAAAAAATACATCCAATCTCAGTAGAGCAGAGCCTTTTAGCATGAGGAATCCAAGTGGAGGTGACGGTCCATTCATTATGCTTTCCAAGGGGACTATGGCTAGAAAAATCAGAAGACTATTATAATTCTATGGCCTACAGCATGGAATCCATCTCCATATTTTATTAGGGAATATTCACTATGTGAAAATGGATTTTCAAAATGGAGAGTGCTCCTCCCAATGTAAGGATGAATGAGTAAGCTGATTATATTTGTGAATTTCTCTTAGCTCTTTAAACTCTTTCTTTTGAGAGAAGGCCAATCTAAAGCCATTTTCCCTGAGAGTCAATAGAGAAGGAAAGAATAATTTAGCTTTCTCTACTTTGGACTGAAAGAGAGGGACCCTTTGAAATGGAAAGGGAGGAACAGATTTAGGGCTTTTTAGTTATGTTGTATCTTCCCTACCAAGAATACGGGAGTGAGATTTTGAAGTCCCCTTGAGAGTGTTTATTTTATCGCCCCATTGCCAATGGAGAACCTGAGACAGAATAGGGTTAAGCGGTTTCCCAGTGTTCCATAGTAAATTGGCAGTTGAATTGGGATTAGAATCTAGGTCTCCAAACCTTGGGGACTTCTCCATTAGCTCAGATCATGTACGGCTCAGCAGTTTCTTTCACAAGATCCCCTGACATGACACATGCCATCAGTCTTCTTTTATAACAGATGTTTTGAAGGTGGAGCAGATGGTCTCTTCTCTTCACCCTCCCGCCCTTGACACCAGAGAGTCTGATCATGTCAGAGATGACACTCGCAGCCCGCTCTCCCCAGAGGCACACCTCTCCTTCTGCTCAACTCTTCTCCTGGTTCATCTTTTCCATGTTCAAGAAAACATTCTTCCTACACTTTCTTTTTTGTGTGAGGCTGTTTACATTGCCCTGGAGCCTTTTCTGTCACCCTTTTCCTTGTTGTTCTGACGCTTCTTGGATTTTTGTAGAAGTCAGTCTTGTGGAGTCAGCAGGAAGAACACTGGACTCTGAGCCTGCCCCTCCATTCCATTATGGCTTCTGATATAATGGATGACATGTCACCAGTTGCTTTTTGCCTTTATGTCATGTACAGTATGCACTAACTTTGGTGGCCTGGAGAATCCTTATGGACACCACTTGGGGATTCACTGTCCTAGAACACTAGAAATTCAAAGAAAAAGAACAAGGCCTTACCTACAAGTTCCTGGTGCTCCCATGCCTGTTCCCATCATTTACATAGAGCTTCCTCACTGTGGTACCACTTTTGCTCTTATGTGTCATTCTTTCTACATTTTTCTTCTTGAATATCTTAAAAGGGTCTGCTGACATTCATTTCCTTTCTTTTTAACTAACCAGTGATCTTCGGTTCTTGTCCCGGAGCAACCCTGTGTGAGATGTGTATGTGTGTGTTTGCTCATTCACACATGTGCATGTGTGTGTCTGTGTGCACGTGTTCACACATTTCTACCCAATTCAGGAGATGGCCTTTAATGGCAAAAGTGTTGGTGCTGAAGTCAGATATGTGTTTAATTCCCAGTCTTGGCATCCACAAGCTGTGTGACTCTGGGCAAGTCTTTTTGCCTCCTAGTCCTCAACAGATACACATACAATATGTTCCTGCTGGAACTGAGTGGATATAATCAGAATGAGCATGTTGAATTATACACAGAAAGATTCTCCTTTTCCTGGTAAGTCCATCATAAAGCCCACCAGTTCCCCTTTGTTTTAACATATTGCAACACTCTTATTGGCAGTGGTAACCAGCCTTGTTTCTTGTCTCTTCTGTCCTAAGTTGGGATTCGGTTGCCTTTCACTCTCTGCTTATCTCTGTTTGAGGAAGTGCAGAATGTAGATGGAGAGTGCCGATTCTCCTTGGACATAACCTTGAAGTTGGACCCTAGAGGGTCTTAGGAATTTTCCAATTATTTATTCCAGTGTTAACATGTTTTATGATCTCCCTGGGCTCTTCTCTGCTCACACTAACTCTGGTTAGGAGATTGGATTGTGTGACCTCTCATTAAGTGAATACCATTGCCCTTGGTTTCTTAATTTGGCTGCTAGCCAGTATCTGTCCATCTTGACTTTTGGGTCTGAAGACTGTCACCTCTGGGTCCAAAGCAGAAGAGATTCATCAGTTTTAAAATCTTCATCTTATTTGGCCATTGTTTCATCCTATTTTAAAAGCCTTTTTTAAAAATCCTGGTATGATGGCAGTGACACCTTGTTTGCAATGTTTCCCCCCCTGCATGTTCAGCTTCCCTGAAATATTGACTTCTATATAATCCCAGAACTGAAGGACATTTCATGAGGTCATTGAACCCAACCTCTTCTTTCAAGGGCTCTGCCTAACTTCTCCATGATAGATGATTGCTCATTAGGGGTGGGAAAGTCTATAATAACATTTTTTTTTTGGATAAATGAGACTTTATTTGGGTTTAAGAAAGGTACCCTAAATTAGGTCCTTGAGAATTTTCACTTAGACTTTATTGTGTTTCCCTAACTCTGCCCTCTTCTCCCAAACTGCTTCACCAGCTGGTATACCTTATGCAAAGTTACCACAATGCTATTTCTCAAAGACAGGTTTCATAGTTTCAGGCTACTATTTCATTTCTGTGGTGAGCTCTCATTCCTTTGTATGGCAAAGACATTTCTCTAAAATCTGGTCTTAACATTTGTCAGCCTTACATGAATCCTGTGCTCTAGTCACTCTGGAATCCCTCAATGTTTTTGTTGGTTAGTAAACTTTAAAGTTATAATAGCATTTGATAGCCTATTTCAACGTCTAAACAGTCATACAATGGAGACTCCTATAGTCTTGCTTGCATATCTCTGTCACACTGGAAATTTGTCTGAGATTCTTGCTCTCTTAATTTTTTGAGTGTTTTTTTTTGAGCCAGCATTCTACTCACAGAGCCTCAGATGTGAGGGCTGAGACGTCTATCATCAGAGTTGAGTCTGCTGCTCAAGCTGACTGCAAGGCTGTCACCTTCCTCTCTCATTCTTCTGAGCCCCGCCAAAGAGGACAATCTTCTCAGATATTTTCAATGTTGTGGTAATTGGTAGCAATACCTGTGAGTTTGAGTTTCACAAGAGTCTATCATGCTACATTAGAATAGGCAAGGAGTTTGAATTCTCAGAAGCAACAGAAAGGCTGCATAATGATGCTGCCCCTCCTATGTTGCCTCCCATGGAATGCATTTTGTGTAAACTTTTCTAAGGATGCTCCTGGGACTTTCCAGTCCATTAGGTCCTTTGGCACCTTCTAATATATTTACTGACTTAGGGCATGCCTCAGCACCACCACAAATGTGGATTAGAATTGTTTTCCACGGGCTAAGCTGCTTGATGGGCAATTTTAATACACTGGAAGCTTTTCATTCTGGTATTTTTTTGTTGTTGTTAGTTTCCACAACTTTCAATTTTCAGTATAAGCATCATCACAAGGAGAAAACTTGAGTGAGCCTTGCAAATTTGCTTCAGAGGTGGCTGTCCTAAACTTGACCTTGTGTCATTGGGTCCCTGCTTACTTCTCCGCACTTTTGGCACTTGAGCCACACAGGCTCCGTATGCACCAGTTTTCTTCCAATTGCAGGCCTTCACACCTGTTATTTTCCTGTTTCTCTGTTTTTTGAAGCTCTTTCCCTTCTTATTATTTGGCAATCTCCTGGTTTGCCTGGCTAGCTCCATAGTCCCAACTTCAGTGTCACCTCCTCAGTGCTGCCTTTCCCAACCCCAGAGACTATGCCAGGTCTTGCTGGAGAATCTCTTTGATAGCACTTGTCAGAAAGGATAATTATACCTTTACTTGCATTATTGCTTCCCATGGTAAGTAAGGCCCAAGGACAGCAAAGCTACCCCCAGGGGCAGATGCTGGGTTACATGAAGGGCCCTGCTCTTTCATAGCCTGTGCCATCTACATGTACTACAAGATTATTAGGTTACTCAAAACCAGTGTTAAATCCATGAATTCTAACAGTCTTTGAGGACATACAGGGTGACTTTAAACTTGATGACACCTTGAGGAACATTTAATCCTTTGGGGATAAAATTAAGTCAACAATTATTTCCCAACATTCATGGGGCAGTTCTGTGCTAAGTGCCCTGAAGTAAAACCAAAATGTGTAAGACATGGTCCTTACCTGTAAGCTTGTGATCGGCTAAGATAAGACAAATTACACACTCAAAAAATGAATAACCGCCCCTCCTAATTGGAAGTGGTTGTTCACTTTCATAGTCCTGAGATTTTAATTCTTAATACTACCTTCATTTGTTATGGTGGTAAGCAGAATTGTAAGGTGGGCCTCATGATGCACATCTCCTGGTGATCACACTTCTCTGTCATCTTCAGCCCAAAAAGTGACCTGCAACTTGCTAATCAATAGAACATGGCAAAGATAACACTTGTCTTGCTAGAGTCTCTCTCTACTTGGCTGGCTTTAAGGAAGCAAGCTGCCAAGAACCCTACAGCTGGTTGTGAGGAAATGATTTCTGTTAACAACCCAAGGGAGTTTAGATGTGGATCCTTCCACAGTCAAGCATTCAGATGAAACTGCAGCCCCAGTCAACACCTTAACTGCAGTCTTGTAAAAGACCCTGGGCAGAGGGTCCAGCTAAGCTGTGCCTAGACTCCTGACCCTCAGAAATGGTGAGATATTGAGTGACTGTTGTTTTTAGCTGCTAAGTTTGTGGTAATTTGTTTCACAGCATAGAAAACTAATACAGCTATTGAGTAATTATTTGTATAACTACAGTTGATTCTTTGTTTATCTCCCCACCTCCATAAATTCCTTGTAGGCAGGAACCATGTCTCTCTCACTTGTTGATGTATCTTCCATGCATATTACAATGGCTGACAAAGAGTTGGCACTAAATAAAAGTTTAATGAATGAATTTATTGAATGAATGAATGAATTAATTGGAATGTCAAACTGAGTTCTGGGTACTACATATGGGGACACATTTAATAAATTGTAGATGTTCCATGGAAAGTCACAAGGATGAAGGTCAGAGGTGTTGAAATCGTGGCATGTGAGGTAGAGTAAAAAGCCTACAGATGTTCAGCTGGAGAAGTGAGAACATCAGCTGGGAAGTCATGACAGTGGTTCTCAGGCATATGAAGCATTTTTCCATGGACTCCGTATAACATGGGAAGGTAGTAGAACTCAGGGCCAATAGGTGGGGGCTATCAGAAGACAGGTTTTGCTTGATGTAAGGCAGAGCGTGTGTAGATGCTGGCGGCAGGGGGGTTAACACAACTTTCTCTTTTCGGTTCCTCTGTGAGGTGGTAGTGAATTCTCTCCAGCTGCAAAGAGCAACATGTACAGAAAGAGGATAGATAGCAACTATGCAAATACTATGCAAAGTGCCAGATGAGATACAGGCAAGAAATCAAATCTTTAAGACTTGAGAGGATGGAGTGGCCCTGAAGGCTGAGCAATAAAAGAGGTCTTTGTGGAAGACATTGCATTTAAAGGAAGAGTAAGCTTTAGACATGTGAATCTTTGGATTGTGGGGGGCATTGCATGTGGCAGTTACAACATGGGCAAAAGGGCAAAGGCAGGCACACTCCAATCCACAACTTACTACATCCACCTAGACCCTCACTTGTTTAGAATAATGATAGGCTGTGTTCTTGATCTGTACTTTTCCAAGTCTTTCTGGAGATGTAAGGCTTCATTTATCTTCTGTCTTTCCACTCAGGTAACCCAGCTTCCCTCTTACCCTGAAAGTGTATAAACTACTAACACCTATTTGCATTTATGTGTGTGTTTTGTCCAATTATGAATGCATTTATGTCAGAGCACTTTTGCTGAAAACACAGTCTCACTAGTCAAGTGCTTTCCCAGCCTTGGCAGTGAAATGATGTGAAATTTGAACATGTTTTTTTGTGTCGCGATTTTTAAATTTCTGCTGCAAGACAATAATGCATTTTGGTTTCTCATTGAAACCTCAGGGTGCCAAGTATTACCTAGAGAAATAGCAGTAACTGGCACACTCTCAATTCATACTCTCTGAGTTTACACTGCTACCAAGGATGTCACCAACAAAAGCAGAGCCTGGACCTCCATTATCATCCCCTATTCCACCGTGGTGGGTTCTTTGGTGCTCTGGGATGCCAGGGAGGGAAATGATGAAGGATGGTGATGAAATGTTGCCTTTTCAGATGGAAAAATGGCTTTCCCTATTTTAGAATAATTTCTTGCCTTTTAACATTGGATACGTTACTGATTTATAGACTAGCTTTTGACAACACTGAAGCCTAAAATTCTCTTCACAGCATGTTTACCAGCAGCCTGAACTTTTTCTCTATCCTATTCCTAGGAACTTTGACCCCAAAAGACCATCTCCATACTTCCTCAAAGAGAAAACACATGTTTAATTCCAAACTGCCAGAACATTTTTAAGTTAAATAGTGTAATTTAAGATCACCTGTCTGGGAAAATATCCATTTGAGAATCAGCCAAACTTTTCTTTATATATGGTCATTCTTACTGATTTGAAATTTAGAACTTTCTTTCTTTGGGGGTTGAGAGTTGTGCCTGGGACCATAAATGAATGGTCTTTGTTCAAAACTTTCTCCATGTTAACTTTATTTGGCTCTCACCCCAATATACTCAACTTCATGATGTACTACTTTTGTGTGTGCTTATTTTTGTATTTCAGTCCCTGAAGTCAAGCAGACCCCTTGTATTATGTTAGCTTAGATGTGGCGGACTACCTTAATGTATCATGAGCAATTTTTGAGGAAATAGGCTTCAATCCTATAGAAAGAAAAACAATTACTAATTGAAGACCAGTATGTAAACAACAGTCATGTCACCATCAAAGCAAATGGAGAGCTCTATATAAGCACTACAAAACAGAAATGAGTATAGGTAGGCCAATATGAAGAAGGCAAAAGTACAATCCATTGTTCAGGCTAAACTAAATAAGTTTGATCGCCACCACTTATGCTGTCAAATAGACATCCCCAATTTATTTGTAGATTTGGCTATGACATTGACCTCAGTCTTGAAAGTACTTTAGATAAAAATTATTTATTTTACAGGGAAAAGACGACTAAAATATGTTGGCCTTTGAAATTATGATAAAAAGTGATTGGCACTGAGTAGGTGCTCAACAAGTGTTTTCTACCAGCAGCTTTTATTTAGCTGTTTTTCAACTTCCAAGACCCACTTCCCCCATTTTATTCCACATGAAACTTTCTGAAAGGATCAAGAAATCTTATATCCAAAGGGAGAGAGTCTCTCTGAATGCACTTGGTAAAGAGTATATTGTGAACTAGATTGGCACTGCCATTCTAATGATAAAATTGGAGTGTACGTACAGATTATGCAGAATTAAAATTGGGGGTGCACCAGAGTGCTGAAGAGTTAAAAATAATGGTGGTAGGTTAGTTTTGGTTATGGATGGTAGTGATGGTAGCACAACATTGTGACTGTAATTAACAACACTAATTTGTATAAATGTGGATAAAATGAGAACTTTTATGTTGTACATATGTTATCAGAATAAAAAATTTTAAAAAAACATTATACTGTATTACACACACAGTGAACCCTGACAAACTATGAACTATAATTAATAGTATAATTATAATACTATTGTTTCATCTGTTTTAACAAAGATACCACACTAATGCAAAGTATTAAAAATAGGGAAAACTCTGTGTTGGAGGGAGGGTATATAGGAACTCTACTTCTGCATGGTTTTTCTTTAAACCTAAAACTTCTCTAATTAATAAAACATCATGTGAAGAAAAAAATGGTGGTGGCCAAAGGAAGAGAAGTGAGTTGAGAAATATTTTCTTAGGCCAGAAATGATCAGTGATATAACCAGTATTACATGAATAAAAATCATGTCCTTCAAGGTGCTCTTTATATACATGCTTATTATTATGAGTATGAATGGACAAAGGTAAATGTCACTCATGGGAGATTTAAACTTGCATTTGCATCATACCGGGGGTTTTCTAGCAAAAAAAAGTGATTGCAAAAAGCCAGTGTTGGGAAGCAGATTTGGCTCAAGTGATACAGCTTCTGTCTACCATATAAGAAATACAGGGTTCAATTCCCAGGGCCCCCTGTCCCGTGTGGTGAGCTGGCCCACACACAGTGCTGCTGCATGCAAGAAGTGCTCCCTGCAAAGAGGGCCACCCTGCATGAAAGTGCAGCCCACCCAGAAATGGTGCACAGACACAGCAAGATGATGCAACAAAAAGAGACACAGATTCCTGGTGCCACCTAACGAGAATGCAAGCAGACACAGAAGAACACACAGTGAATGGGCACAAAGAGCAGACAACGGGGGGTGGGGGTGGGAGAAATAAATAAAGAAATCTTTTTAAAAAAGTGTCCTTTGTTAGATGATGTGAAGGAAATAAAAGTTCTTGGTGTAATGGTAATGCAATAGGAAGTGTGGTAGGTTGAGTTATGTACCCCAGAAATATCCCCATTCCTTTGCATGTGAACCCATTGAACCTAGGATCTCTTGAAGATCTTTTTAGTTAAGGTGTGGTGAACTGTACCAGAATTGACCTTAATCCAGGTGATTATAAAGAGAAAGACAAAGGGAAGAGTCAGAGTTGAAAGCTGGCAAAAATGGGAAGAGCAGGGAGAGAGGAGAGGAAATCACAATATGACGAGAAAGCCAAGGAACCCCAAGGATTGCCTGCAGCCAGCAAGAGAACGCTACAGGCTTCTGGGAGAAAGCAAGCCTTGCTGATATCTTTTTCTTTTATAAGAAATCAATTTCATTGATACATATTAATAAAGCATAAATCCTTCCAAAATGTACAATTGATGGCATTCAGTACAATCACATAGCTGTGCATTTATCACTTCAATAATTTCTAGAGCATTTTCATTATTTCAGTAATATAATAATAATAAACAAAAACGAATCAAACAAAACTCATTACCTCTCAATCTCTCTATGCTTCTCCTGCTGTACATAGCTGTTATTCTGTTTCCTTCTCTCTAGTTTATTTGTATTTATATCTTGTAAAAACAGTTTTATATATGCACTCTCACCCATATTCATATTTTATATGAAGTTTCACTATGTTATACAGTCCCATGTTACATTTTTTACCTTTCCTTCTAGTAATAGACATATGCTTAGATTTTCCCTTTCAACCACTGCCATACACATATAATAGCTCTGTTAGTCATAAACACCATGATGTGCTCTAACCATTTCCATTCACTTCCAAAGATTTACAAACAAAATTTTAACCAATTCTGCACAGATTAATCCTCTGCTTTCCATTCTCTACCCTCTTATTTTCTGGTGACTTATATTCTAATTATTAATTCCATGTGCTTACATGATATATTTAGTTCATAATAGTGCAATGATACAGTATTTGTCCTTTCGTGTCTGGTTTGCTTCATATCTGTGTTGTCATATGCTTCATGACTTCATTTTTTCTTACTGCTGCACAATATTCCATATACAGATCATAATTTCTTTATCCATTCCTTAGTTGATGGACCTTTGGGTTGTTTCCAAGTTTTGGTTATCATGAATAATGCAGCTATGAACATTAGTGTGCAGATGTCTGTTCGTGTCTCTGCTGTCAGTTTTCTGAGTATATACCTAGCAATTTTATTGCCATGTTACATGGCAAGTCTATATTCAACTTCCTTAGGAACTGCCATAGAGTCCTCCACAATGGCTGTACCATTTTACATTCCCACCAACAGCGAATATGCATTGCTATCTCTCCACATCCTCTCCGACATTTACAATTTTCTGACTTTTTAATGGTGGCCAGTCTAATAGGTATGAAATGATATCTCATTGTAGTTTTTATTTTAGCTGATAATTTGATTTAGGACTTTTAGCCTTACAACTGTGAGTCAACAAATTCCCCTTGTTTAAGCCAACTGTTGTGTGGTATTTGCATAGCAACTCTGACGCACCGAAACAGGAAGGATAGGCTGGGATTTTCTTGTAGTATACCTGCAGAAAATGCAATGGACACCTTCACTCCACTGAGGCTTCCTACTGAGAAACAGCAAGCTTGGCTAACTAGAGCAATTTTTCTCAAAGTGTGACTCTACATTGGAATCACCTGTGGAGCCCATGAAACTTGCAGATCCCAGAAGCCTCACTTAGGCCTGCTAAATCAAATATCTAGGGTGTGGAAGCTGAGAACATGTATTTTCCCCAAGGATTCTTGGGCATAAATCCAAGCCTGAGAAGAGCTGATCTTAGCTTGATAATTCACAGAGCTCCTTTGACCTGCCTTTTCTCATTTAACACTCACAATAACTCTATAGGTGTACATTATTGTAATCATTCTTTTGCCAATAAGGAAACTGAAGCTCAGAGAGACTAAGCAATTTGCCTCAGGTCACAGAGCAAGTAAGGGTTCCAATCCAGGTCCTCTTGGCACCACACATATCTCCTTTCTGTATGCATCCTTCTTATCCCAACATGCTTCAGTTTCATTTTGGAAATCAATCCCTTCCTGTGTCTGATAAAATGTTGAATGTCTCAAAATGGGATTTATCTGATCCTTTGTGATTGCTCACCTTGACATTTTTAAGTGGTGCTCATTCTTATTTATTGCACTCTGATTTGTCGCCTACTCTGACTCCCAGGTGTTACTTGATAGTCCCCAATAAGATTTTTCTTCTCCTAGGATTAATGCTTCCTTTGTTGCTACCTCAGGGTAGATAGATACCGTACATGTTTCCCTACATAGATTCATCTGAGCTTTTCTGTATTCTTTTTCTAACTCTTGGAATAACTTTGAATGTTGTTGATATCTCTCCTGAGTAGATTATTGAATTAATGAATTAATGTCAACCTTCTGCTCACAAGGCTTTAGTGGCTCTTGAGTAAAATTCTACCAAATCATCTACTGAATAATGTCCAAATTCCTTAAGTTGATATGTGAGACCTGTTTATTTTATTTTATTCTTTAACTTGGAGAAATACTTATTAAAGTGTTTTGCTCAATTTTTAATTGGGTTGCTTGTCATTTTATCATTGATTTGTGATCTCTTTATATAACATTGATATCAAACCCTTATCAGATATGCACTTTCCAAACATTTTCTCCCACTGAGTAGGCTGCCTTTTTGCTTTCTTGGAAAACTCTTTTGAAGAACAAAAGCATTCAATTTATCTATGTTTTCTTTCATTGCTAGTGCTTTGGGTGTACATTTTAAGATACTACTGCATAACACAAGGTCTTGAAGTTGTTTCCCTTCGTTTTCTTTTAGAGGTTTTATGATTGTAGCTTTTTAAAAATTTTTTTTGAAATCTTTTTTTAATTAAAAAAAACTTAGATTATATAAGTGTTACATAAAAAATATAGGGGATCCCATATGCCCCACTCCCTACCCCTCCCACATTTTCCCACATTAACAGCATCCTTCATTAGTGTGGTACATTTGTTAACAATTGATGAACACATTTTGGAACATTGCCACTAAGCATGGATTATAGTTTATATTGTAATTTCCACTCTTTCCCACATATTTTTAAGTTATGACAAGATATATAATGACCTGTATCTATCATTGCAATGTCATTCAGGACAATTCCCAAGTTCCAAAAATGTCCCCATGTTACACCTGTTTTTCCTTCTCCCTCCCCTGAGAACCTCCAGTGGCCACTACCTCCATGTCAATGATAAAAGTTCTTCCATTGCTTGAATCACAATAAGTATATAGTAGAATAATAGTAAGTCTACTCTAGTCCATCATTCATTCTCCAATCTGAGGATTCTGGGATGGTAATGCCCACTTTGCCTCTAATTGAAAGGGACCTTAGATCCCATGAGCCAGATGGATGGAACTATCTTGCTTGCAGTCACAGACTCTCTCTATTCCTTGAGATGGTCATTGTCCATCATCATCTTCTTGTTTATTGTCCTGGATGAGTCCAATGACCTGGAGAGTAGGTGTTACAACTCTGTTGAGATTCAGGGACCAAATGATACATGGACAGACCCAAGATTTAAGTCTCTTGGGAATACACCTATCAACTCTAGCACTAACTATAGGTTCAACTAGAAGGGACAGAAGGACCATGTGTAGGGAAAACACGACTGAGTCCAACTCTGTCACACTGGGGAGCATAAATTCCAAGTAGGGCCCACTGGAAGAGTACCGAACTCCAGAGCTGTCTGCCCTACCTATAGTATCTGGATGTCTCCAAATCCCTCAGGTGTCCTCCTGTTATTTGAGGCAATATCTACTTTGGCTGTCTATGAGATACTGCTGAGACATGCATAAGTGTAACCTCTGGAATGAACTTCTGACTCACTTTAAAGTCTCTTATTTACATAAACTCATTTGTCTTTATGCTTTCCCCCTTCTGGTCAAGGTCTTTTTTCCAGATGCACTGCGAGTTGGTACTTGGTAGTAACCCCCCTCAGTGCCAGGGAGGCTTGTCCCTGGGAGTCATGTCCCACACTGGGTGGAAGGTAATGCATTTATATGCTGAATTTGGCTTAGAGAGAGGCCACATTTAAGCCACAAGAAGACTCTCAGTAGGTAACTCTTAGGTACCCTATAATACTAGGCTGCTTCAATTTCAAAAGTAAAGATACATAAGTATAGTCATCAATATCAAGGGCCCATCAATGGTCCATCCTCCTTCACTAGTCGTTGCCCCTATACTTAGGAGATTCTTGCTGTCCCATTAGAGAATGTTGCAGAGCTCCCAAGGATGGGAATTCAACATTCTTAGGGTTATTGGGTGAATCTCCACCCACCATGACAATGCCCCATGAACACTTGAATACATTCATATACCTTATAGGTATGTTTGTAGGACTTCTTTAATCTGCCCTATGATACCTTTCTACTCCTTTCTTCTCCACACGCCTGACACTGCATCCTATTGGATCTGAAGTATTAGGCATTTCATATATGTACATTGTACTTTCCTACCTGCCTGCTTTTGCTCTCGTCATTCATAATGTTTACAATGACTCTTCCAACCATATTTAACCACCCAAACTTTACCTAGCTTTAGAAATTTGACCCAATTCCATTTTCTCTGACTCACTTTACATATGATCCATCCTAAGTTGACCCCTCATTCCGTGTGTGTGTGTTTTTTTTTCCATTTAATTTCTTTATGAATAGGATAGTTACTATCAACTGTTTGTTTTATGGCCATTTTTATGTGTTCAGTTTCCTCTATTAGATTATAAGGACTTCAAGACACAGACCCTGTACTCATAGTCCTTAGTTTAACAATATTGCTTTTGAGCCAACTATGTCTCACCCACTGTGCTAAGCATCAAGGCCACAGAGATGAAAGACATAGAGCTAATAGACTAAAAGAAGAGGCAGAGAAGTGAAAAAATTTATATCCTGTGTAAGAGTTTTGACCTAGCTTAAACATGGATGATAATTTGGTGAAATTGAAATAATGCTCTATTTGGTCCCAAGAACCCTGGGTTAAGTCCTAGCTCTGCCAGTTATGGCCATGTGCCTTTGGATGACTTGTTTAACTTTGCAAGGCCTCAGTTTCGCTCCCACTGTAACATGGGGATACGATATTGTTTGACTTCCTTTCATGAGTATCAGATGAGATCACATATCAGAAAATATTTTGTTGGCCCTAAGCTATTACACAATTAATTTACTTATCACTAATCCTAGTGGCCTTCACCTTGATATACCTCCTAAGTTCAACCTTGCAACTTCAGCCCTGGTCCTGGCCTTTAGTGGCTGCGCAGCTTTGGTCAGTTATTGAAATTCCCTATGCTTCAGTTTTCTTAGCTGCACCATGTGTTTTTGTCAGAGTCAAATGATATGCTTGGAGTATACTTGAGGATATATGTGTGTGCAGCCTGTGCTCTGTGAAGCGATTTACATAAGCTAGGTGATGGTTATCATGTTGACTGTGTTGGACATGATGGTGGAATTTGGGTGTATGCATATCTACAAGCAGTTTGGCTTATATGATTGAAGCTTGTTAGTGGTCAATGTCAGAGATAAAGACTTTGAAGGCACAAAAATAGTGGTTATAGATGAAGCTCTCAGGGCAGATGAGATCTCTCAGTTGTGGGAGTCTTTAGGGAGAAAGATAAAGAGAAGACAAATTAAGATATAGAGGACATCTCCATTTAGGAGATGAAAGTGACTAGAGAGATTGAGTTTCCTATACTCTAGACTTCAGAATCGTCTTTGACTTCCCTTTGTCCTTTCAATTACCCTTCATCCCATCCATCAGTGAGTCCTGTGAAACCTACCTTCAAAACACATCCAGAATCCAGCTACTACCTCCGCCACAGCCACTGTGGTCCCGCAGGCATCATCTCTTGCCTGGCGAATGTAATCACTTTGACATTGGTCTCCTGGCCTCAACTTCTGCCTTCCACTGTCTACTCATCACACAGTGGCTAGAGCGATACTTTTAAATATTACAAATTGCTCCCCTGCTCATCACCCTCCAATGGTTCCCTCTTTCACTTAGAATAAGACCCCAAGTGCTTACAAGAGTCCTCAAGCTCCTCCATGCTCTGCCTCGGCAACATCACTGATACCCTCTCTACCGCTCTTCCCTGTAATCATTCTGCTCCAGCCACACAGACCTTCCACTTCCCTGGGAAAACATTGTACTCTTTCCCACCAAAGGACCTTTGCATGTGCCTGACTGGTTTTATAATATTTAGGTCTCAGATGAAATGCTATCTCCTCCCCGAGACCTTCGCCAACCACCCTATCTGATTGTGCTGTTCTCCTGCCCTCTTCTGCATCCTGACAATCACTATCACTTGGCCTTATGTATTTTTATAGAAATTGTCACCATCTGGTTTATTTTTTTCCGAGTAGTCAATGATGTCATTTATTTAAAATGTCTACTCCAGAAAAAGATATATATATATATATAGATATATAGATAGATAGATAGATAGATAGATAGATAGACAGACAGATACATAGATAGATGAAATTGATACATATATCAATTTCATCACTAAACCAGGCGCACTCCTCTCTTGGATTCCCCTTCACTTTAAGCCTCTTCTTTTGAATTTGTCTTCCTGAGCTGGAAGACATGTCAGACACAGCAGGGCCAGCCACAAAGGACTTTCACAACCCAGGCCACTTTGTACCTTTCTGTAGGAATGCAGGATCCACCCCCCCACACCCTGTACCCCCCACGCCCCGCCTGTGGCTGGCCCCTCTCAGTAGGATGGAAATACCATGGGAGCAATGTCATTGTTTTGTTCATGGCTGTACCTTCAGAACCTAGAACAATGCCTGCTGCTTAACAGGGGCTTCATAACCATTTATTGCATGAATGAATGGAACCGAGAGTGGTATTTTAATTAAAAAGAAGGTACACTGGATTTAAGTCAAGACACCTGGATTCTAGTCCAGACTCAGCCACCAGCTGTTGCTGTGGCATAGAAGTAAAGTTCTTGAACCTCCTCTGGGGCTCAGTTTATTCATCTGTATGATGAAGGGGCTGCATTTGAACATGGTTCTTCCTGCTCTGTGAATCTCCATATCTATGATAGCTTCACTTAAAAAACCAAACTCCTTGTTTCCCACAAGCCCTCTGTGCCCTGGCCCTGTCCATGTCTCTTTATTGTCCCCTTCCTCCATCAGACTGTAAGCTCTGCCGGGGCAAAGAGGGTACTCGTTTTCCTCACTGTTATATACCTGTGTCTTCGCACAGGGCTTGATAAATATTTGCTGAACAAATGAATGAATGTTCTAGTATAATCCCTCTGGCTCACCCTTGGAAATACAACTCAGTGCATATCTTTCTTTCAACTTTAACAGAGTGGTCAGCAATTTAATTTCTTTGATAATTGATTAAATGTTTCCATCGGATCAAAAACTACTAGCCAGCAATGATGAATACATTCTGAGTTAAAACCAAATACAAGTGGAAGTTCACTTAACTGGCCTTGGATAATTTAATTCATGTTTCTAAACTTGGATGGGGCCCAATAATTCCTCTTCAATAGTCAATAAACCTTTTGCAATGAGCAATAGACATATGAGAGTGATTGAGTGATCTGTTCTTTATAAGCCAATGCATGACTGTGGATTTTGTGCTGGCTTACTTAGTGGTTTTTTTTTTTTTTTTTTTTTTTTGTAACCTATGATTGTGCTCATCTGTAACTATGAAAAAAATCAATATGGTATTGGATTGGTTTTGGATGGTAGGAGGGTGGATTGGTGAAATAAGAAAAGATCATACACAAATGCAGTTACTTCATGAGAAATAACTACAAAAAGATAAATGCAGGCTGTTAAAGTCTTAGAGTGAAATTGAAATTACCCCTGCATTCACTTGGTATTCTGTAGCACTTATAGCAAAGCCTAACAGAACTTTTCTTAGGCCCAAGAAATTTGGGGGTCCTTGTTATAAAAAACAGTCATGGGTCCTGTGCTTGGATGTTGCCCTGATGTTTCTTTAAAAAGAGCCAGGCTGTCTTTTGGGATCTTGGTCTTCTGGAGGAGATAGTTATCTCTATTATTTTGCATTTGTTTAGCACTTCCAGCTGTCAAAGCCCTTTCTTTGTTCACCTGCTGCATGTGTCAGATGCATTACTGAGATGCTTTAAGTCATAATTCATTGATTTCTTTCCATTTATGGCTCATGATTTGTGTTAAAGGTGAAATTACAAACACTGGCTAGATATAAGAGCATAACAATATCTTTAATTAATGGATGGCAAACATATACTTTAAGCATAAAGAAAACTATATTTAATGATGCTCTTCAGTTTACTAAAACTCTCTTAGAGATTTTCCCAGGGAAATCTATTCTATTTTTTGGTTTCATTTCTGTTGAATTGCTTTGGTCTCTTAATAATATTTTAACATATGATGCCCCCATGGATGATGTCATTTTTCTTATGTTTTATACATATTTATAAATATATACATATATATATATATCTTTTGTTTTGATCCTGGCCTTTTAAACTCAGCTAACCCATCTATACACCGCATCCTGAAATTATGGAAAAGGTTAGAAGATTCAGCATTTCCAGCCATGACCTAGGCAATCACCATGCCCACACCCCATTTGATTTTGACCTGCCTGTTTTTCCTCTTCTCTCCCTTGTGCCATGCCTTGCCTCCAGCTATCTTTGGCTTTGACAGCCTTCCTTCTGAATCTTCCTCACACCTTCCTAAATCTTGGCTTTTGCACAGGTTCAAGGTTCTGTGGGTTCTCTTGATTTTGGTGTCTCTGTTGCCTTTTTAAGGAAACTGCCTTCTCTGGCCTTGCTGGTCAAACCAGATCCTGGGTATACATAGACACTGGATTCCTGGTATGAGAAAATAAGTGGGATGGAGAGGGAAAATGGGGAAAAATGTGGGGTTTCATCTTTCATGGGCCTGAATCTCTACCACACTGTCCCATTTTACTTTCCTCCTATGCTGTTGTTCATTCATAAATTTTGCTGTTCACTTTCTGTCTCTCCACTATTAGCAGGTGAGCCCTGTAAGAGCAGGCGCTTTGTCTGGCTTGTTCATTTCTGAAAAGCCAGCACCTTGAACAATGCCTGGCACTGAGTGGGACTTGAGAAATATCTGTTTATTAATATTTGAATTCTTTGCATGAGAGATTTTGTAAGTACTTAACATACATGAATTATGTTAACGTGTTTGATATTCATTTATTTATTTTCACAATGACCCTTCAAGATAAATGTCATCATTGCTATTTTATAGATGAGGAAAGTAAAGCACAAAGTATAAAGTGACACACACACATAGGAAGAGGTGGCACTGGTATTGGGCCCCAGGTCTATATGGTGCTCTATGAGCTCTCTATTGTGTAACAAATTACCACAAACTTAGCAACTTAAAATGATATTTTATCATCTCACAGTTTATATAGTTTAGAAGTCCAGGCATGCATTTACTGCATTCTCTGCTCAGTGTCTCATAAGTTTGCAATCAAAGTGTCAGCTGAGCTGTAATCTCATCTGGAGGCTCAACTAGGGAAGGGCCCATGTATTAGTCAGCCAAAGGGGTGCTGATGCAAAATACCAGAAATCGATTGGTTTTTATAAAGGGTATTTATTTGGGGTAGAAGCTTACAGTCACAAGGCCATAAAGAGTAAATTCCCTCACCAAAGTGTTGCCCATGTTGGAGCAAGATGGCTACCGGTCTCTGCAAGGTTCAGCCTCCCTCTTCCTCTTAAGGCTCCATGGTCCCAGTGTCTTCCAATCTCAGCTCTAGGCTGGGATAAATCTCATTTTTCTCCCAGGGCTCTTTCCTCTCTGGGCTCAGCTGCTCTGTTCTGTCCACAAGGTCAGCTGTAGACTACCAGGCTCTCTCTCTTCTTGGGGCCTCTGCCATGTCCATGGAACCATCTCTATTCCCCTGCGTCCAAGGGGGCTGGGATTCAAGTCCTACTAACATGGCCCAATCAAAGCTCTAATCGTAATTTAATCAAGTAAAAGTACAACCTCTGAATCCAATATAATCTAATATGCCTGGAGAAAAGACCAGTTTACAAATATAATCCAATATCTATTTTTGGAATTCATAAACAATATCAAACTGCTACAGCCCACATTCCCAATCTCCCTCAGTGTATTGGCAGAATTCACTTCTTGTGGCTGTAGAATTCATGGCAGCTTACTTCTTCAAAGCCAATAACAAGGAGCAAGCAAGAGAGTGACTGAATTAGTGAGAGAGAAAAGAGAGGAGAGAGGAAAGAGGAGAGAGGGCAGGAGATAGAGGGGAATAGGAGAGAGGGGGAGGGAGGGAGGGAAGGAGGAAGAGATAGATGATAGATAGATAGATGATGGATAGGTAGGTAAGTAGATAGATAGATAGACAGACAGACAGAGTGACTCTTGCTTTAGTTCTTTGCCTTCTGGGAGGGCCTAAGCCATCTTTGAAAGGACTCACCTGATTAGTCCAGGCCCACTCAGGATAACCTTGTTTTTGATTAACCAAAAGTCATTTGCTGAGGGACTCAAATTACATCTGCAAAATCATTTAGTCTTTGCCATATAATACAATGTAACAGAGGAGTGACATCCCATCACCTTTGACACATTCCATTGGTTTGATAGAGATAACAGGTCCTATTCACAATCAGAAGAGGAAATTATACAAGGGTGTGGGTCATTGGGAGTCATCTTAGAATTTTGCGTAACACAAAGTACTGAAGGCCATATTATTTCTACTCTTATCTTAATTGGGGTGGAAGATTGGAAGCAAGATCCTTTAGAATTTTCAGAGGATTTCCAGAAATGCAAAGGAGAAAGAAGGAAGGAACCCTAAATGAATGAGATTACTCAAACTGTTATGCTTGAAAATGCAATGCAAGTCACAAGAGAAAAATGGAACATTGCTTGTGATCAGATCTAAGAGGTTGGACCTTGCCTCTTATTTTGGATCACAGTTTGCTTTGCAGCTCCCTGCTCCTCCAGGCCATCTCGTTTTGCCATTCAGAATGGAGACACTCTGCTTTTCAAGGTGAACTCATGTTGTCAGATGTGTGCCTTATTGGAGCAAAAAAGATGGCCTTCTATGGGAAGTGAACAGATTTCAGCAGGCAGCCACAGTAAAAACATGCTTTTGAAGTGTTTTTTTGAATGCTCTGCTCTGAAGCCAAGAAAAAAATCATGGGCCATGTCCGCAGAGTCCATCAGTGTTCATTCACTGAACTTCTACTGAACATCAACGAGGAGCCAGAAACCACAGCACCTAGGCATGGAGGCCACAAAGAATTACAGGCGAGGGTCCCTATCTTCAGGAGCTTACAGCTTAGTGCAACACATAGGTATCTAAACCAGTGACTGTAGAGGTGTATGTGAACTCCAGGGTAGGATTGGGCATGGTGAGCAACCACTTCTGGGGTGATGCTGAGCTGAGGAAAGGTTTCCCAGGGGATAATCCAGGTCACAAAAGAAGCATAGGTGCCTATTTTGCAGACAAGAATGGTGGGCAGAGAAAAGGCATTCTAGTGCCAAGGAGTAAAGACCCAGAAGCACATGACATTTTGGGCAGTGTGAAGAATTCAGTAGGGGAGAGTGTGGGGTGAATATGGAGGCAGGAGAGGAAAGTTGGGGTGAGAGCGCTAGATGCAAGCCATGTGTGAGGAGAAGACATTTTGCACCATGCGGGTGGTACTGGAGTCATGCCCCCATCAGACACGACAATGGTGTCAGGTGGTCTTCCACCCTACCCTTCTGTAAGTGCTATTTGCTCATGTAAATAGCATGGTCCAGGCAATGCTAAACAGCCCCTTGTGGAGCGTGTGTGATGTCTGAGACTTCCTTCCATAAAGCTAATCAGTGAAAACCTGTGAAATGCCTAATGTTGCTTTCTTTTCATACTCCTTCAATGGAAATTATGCATTTGCTCAATCCTAAATAACCAACATTGACAGCTTTATAAAGCTGGAGTAATGGGAAATAAATAATACATTCAGTTTTTCTTCATTTCTTAACCAATTAAGGTTTCCCCCACCAATGTTTTTCTTTCAAATTTATAATATTACATGTCTTTCATCATAAATGTGTCTGCTTTTATATTAATATGAAATACATGAAGTTGATGGAAGGGACTGGAAAAAAAACCCAAGCTGGTCTCCTGAATGCCTCTTTTTTATTTTTATTTTTTATTAATTTTTATTTTTATTTCTCTCCCCCACCCTCAGTTGTCTGCTTTCTGTGTTCATTCACTGTGTTCTTCTATGACTGCTTCTATCCTTATCAGCAGCACCAGGAATCTGTGTTTCTTTTTGTTGCATCTTCTTGCTGTGTCAGCTCTCCATGTGTGCGGCGCCGTTCTTGGGCAGTTTCTTTCACGGTGGGCAGCTCTCCTTACTGGGCACATCTCCTGCACATGGGGCTCCCCTACGTGGGGCACGGTACTCCTTGCACACATCAGTACTGCTCATGGGCCAGGTGCACATGGGTCAAGGAGGCCCGGGGTTTGAACCACGGAGCTCCCATGTGGTAGGCAGACGCCCTATCCATTGGGCCAAGTCTTCATCCCTCCTGAATGCCTCTTAATTCTCACAAGAGTGTTTCCGTTCCAACGCTTAGTGCAAGGGGCTTTGATGGTAGAGCCTGTCTGGGTGCTTGGAGTATGGTTTTCAAACAACACTTAAGCCATGCCCTGAAAGGTCATTTGCCTTGGTGTATGTGTCTGCATCACAGGGATGGGAGAAGATAGCAGCACTGTTGAAAATGACTTATATGGAATATTCCATGAGTATTACTTTTGGTTCTCATTTTCAGTAAATAATAATTCTTAGTTTACATTCTGAGAAGTAGCTCAGGATTTGACACTAGACAGATTCAAACCACACTTACTAGCTGTGTGGTTTTTCGATATGGGCAAGTTACTTGCCTTCTGCAAACCTCAGTTTCCTCATTTCTAAAATGGGAATTGTTTTGTCTTGTAATTTTCACTAAAGTGCCCAACAATATCTGGAGCAAGTGCTAGAGATTGGATCTTAGATAAAGTCGGCATATAGAGAGGCAACCATGCAAGCTTTGGCATTTGTCCTTCCTTCAATAAGTACTGATGGAATTAGGCACTCAGTAAGTGCCGGGTATTGGGCTAGGTACTGGTGAATAAGGTAGATAGGTTCTACTCTCGTCGACCTTGAAGCTGGTATCACAGTACCAATTGTCATTTACTAGTTGTGGGTACTTGGAAAGGCATTCCATCTCTCAGTGTGCACATCTGTAAAGTGGGTGTGATTAATACTGGCCTTGCAGTGTTCCTGTGAGGCTAAATGAAGCAATATATATAAAATGCTAAGCTTATAGGAGGTACTCAGTGAATGGTGGCAACAGTCATCTTCATCATCATCATCATCAAAATCCCATTATTACCATGAGAAATTGAAAACAGCTGGTGCACTGAAAGATATTCTGGGTTGAAACTGCAGGCGCTTCTGGACTGAGGTTCTGTGGCTTCTCTGAAGCCTTCTCTGGTGTTTCAGCCTGTTGTGTCTTCCTCCAACTCTCTCCTCAGCCCATTTGGGCTCACAGGATGAACATGAACTTCAGAACTAGAAGATGATACAATTGCAGCTCTTGTAGAAGCTTAATGCCAATCTGTTCCAACCTCCTTAATTTACCAAAGAGAAAACAAAGACCAGATGCTACCTGTCAGGACCAGAACCCAGCCTTGATGAGTCCAAGTCGAATACTCCTACCTTCCCACTCTGACCTTAAGAGAACAGAGGAGCAAGGAGGCAGCTGTACTGCAAACTGTACATACTGCCAAGCAAATGGACCCTTACATATATTCAAGAGTGGACTCATGGCAAAATAAGGACGATTGCTTTATAAATGGACATTTGTCATCAAGGTCACCATGGATCATGAGTCTAGTTTTGTGGACATTGTGTTGGAGAAGTTAAAGTGTAGCTGGCTTTGATTTTCCCTGCAGTTATTGGCTTCTGTGCCATCAATGTAAGTCTGCTCCGTGATTAGTTCATTTATATTTGCTGTTGCAGTTTTAACTTTGCTCTCCAGTTATAGAATAGCATCATGGAAACACACAGGTTCTGAAGCCCATGATAGAGCTGGATTCAAAGCTCAGCTCTTTCATTTATCACCTGTGTGGGTGACTTGAGACAAGGTATGTATCCTCTCTGAGCCTCAGTTTCCCCATAGGTAAAATGAAGGTTAGTAACCATTAGGGTTGTTGTGAGATTAAATTAGCCAATTAATCTATGTAATGTGCTTAGAATATTGCCAGGCACCTAGTATACACTCAGTAAATATTAGCTATTGTTATTATACCCATATATTTGTACAGGACTTTATTGGTCAGCAGTTGCTACTACCTTAGATTTGATGCAAATATTGAGACATTTAAGGGCATTTCAAATCATTTATGATGGTGATAATGCTTTAAGATGACCTTATAGGTAGATGGCACTTGAAGTTTCCAGTCTTTCCAATGTGTTAATGAATATTGACTGAATGCCTGCTCTGTAGCAGGCACTGTTTTGTTCCTACAAAGGGGACAGAATCAGTACAATTACTCCATCTGTAAAAGGAGAAGGCACATGGATGGAGAGATTAGGGGATTTTCCTCATGCCACACTGCTTGTTTGTGGTTCAGCTGGGGCTCAGATCTTGTGCCATTCAGCCCCAACTCATTTAGCTTTATCCCGCTTTTTGTGCCTAGTGCAACTGGAGCAGGCCAGAAGCAGGCTAAGAGAGTATCAGAGATGCTCCTTCAAGGTGCAAAGCGATGCGCTAAAGCAGGAGGGCTGATTAAAAAAAGAGAAGGTGCCAAGAGCAACAGGCGGCCAGAAATCCAAAGTCTATGTGGGAATTCAGACAGGGGGATGCAGATGGGTGTGCGAAGCCAAGCAAAATGCAGCTGAGAACTTCTGTAGAGGTCCTGCCTGACAGAGTGGACATCCTGTCTGGGTGGCAGCTTTTGTCCCAGGACATCTTAAAGGCAGAGATGTGTTCTGGCTTACACCGGCTCTTTTCCTTCAGATGTTCCTCTGCATCCAGGCTCACCTTTTCTCTTGCCAAGGGTTTCTGTTGTCTTGATCACTATAATTTAGAATAGCATCATGTAAATCAATGAAATTTATCATCCCAGGCTAGTCACAGGTAAGCAGAGAAACCCCAAATGACCTTGGCAGAAATGGTGCCTGAAAATGAAGTTTGGTGTGGGAAATAGAGAAGACAGCAAAATGCAAATGGGCTATCCTGTGCATACCAAGATAGCCCTCCTGACCACTTGTTATGACCCACCCCACCACCCAAACATGAGGATGGATTTGGACTGACCTGGACCTGGCACATTTTCTCCTTTTCTCCCATTGTGACCAGTGGCACTATTTGCCAGATGGCCTACTGGGGTGAAAGGAGAGTGTGCGGCTGTGACCTGTGACAGAGTGACGTTAACTGACCCATGTGGGAACTGGACTGAGAGTTTTTATATGAAGCTTCCAGGATCTCATTTTCCAAATACTATAGAATTAAACAAAAGGTTATGTAAACAGATCCAAACCAACTTACTTTGGTGTAAAAAAGAGCCTTCATTCTGATTTCTAATCCTTATCAAATTTTTTAGACAGATGCCCGAGTTTAGGGGTTCAGACAAAGATGTGGATTGAAAAAGTCCATGAAGGACTTTGGTATCTATCAATTGCTAGTGAGAATACACTGTTGGCCCTAAGTAGGCAACTTTAAATGTTAAGAGGTTTGGGAGTAATGGGTTGAATATCCCCTAAGTCAGAGTCTCCAAATCTCAAGATCCTCAATATGATTGATCTTGATCTCTAGCACCTCCGCTGAAGAAAATACTGGCTTTAAAGAGCTCCTTGAATTTCGTGAAGTATGAAATTCCTCTCCAGGTTGAAAGTTCTTTCCCCTTTCCGTGCTTCAAATCTGTGGACGTAAAGAAATCAAAGTTAAACATGCTGTTGCACATGGAGTTCAAGTTCCACATTTTGCTGCAGGTAAGGAGACAAACATCTGACAATGTTGCTTTGCAGTCGCAGCAAGCACTTTCCTAGCGACGGTCCTATGATTAGTGTGAACAAAACTATCAGTGCCATATTGCGGTTCTCGGTGATATCAGCCTCTATCTCTCCCACTCCTCACTTTCTTTCTCCTTCTCTTTCTCCTCCTCTGCCCAGCCCTGACTTGCAGGGGTCTGGGTTCTAGTTGAAATGGCAATGTCTTTCCAATTCTATAAAGGCTTTTGCTCCCTTCCGCCTATCCATTGTTTCTAAATCTAGCTTGATTTTTACAGGAAGGCTCCCACCTGCTGTGGGGTGCAGAATGACCTTGGAATCTTTTGCTGGGGGAGCACAGCTCTCTTGCCTTCTAGCTAGTCATTAGTGTCAGATGATGTAAACTGCATGGGTTACAAATAGAGCTAGCAAAGGTGAGACATGCCTTTTGGTCGAAAATGTTCACATCATGGAATAATTGGAAAGCTTGAGTGGTGAGTGCTTGCATATATATATATATATATATACACACACACATACACATAATATACATATGCATAAATAATGTGTATAAATATATAATTTTTAATAAGATGTGGATGGGGTGCAACTCCTCACTCTCCCACACAACATTTTGGAGCCGAGTTTCTTCACATTGCAGTATTCATTTTGATAACCATGCAGAGACAGATGGCATTTTGTCCGCCTTCCAGAACAGAGGAATAGTTTGCCGAGCTATAGCTGATATAATGAGAAGCCGTGTAAGTTGAAGATGAGGTAAAACCAGAGCATCTGTCAGTCCTTGCACGCCAGATTGGAGATGCTGCAGACAAACTAATATTTCAACAAAAAGTTGAAGCGAGTATAGATTTGTGACCAAAATGATTGCATTTGATCACAATGCCCAAGCAGATGTCCTAGAGTTCATGCTTGGTTTTTATTACTGCTCTGTGAGTGTTTTTGGAAGCGAGACCGACCGGCACAGCTTGGATGGTGCATGCTCGTTATAAAATTTTATTTTACAGAAAACAATGAGATGGAAAATGTGTAGCTAATTTGGTACTTTCCTACTCTGTCATATTTCTTTACTTATTATTTGGGGGGGAAAGATTCAGTTCTTGTTTGATTTATATCAGTGCTTTCTTGGATAATGAAAGAACATCATTTTAATTTGAAGTAGGGAATGAAAACCCTGAGGTAATGTTCATTATCCGACGTTCTGTTGTCAGTATGGACTATTGGGAAGATGCAACTTCCCCTATTTAGATGCCTCCTTTTCTCCATTCTGTCTTATGATTTTTGTTACTGGAGGGTAATTTTAAAAATGTCTTTAGGATCCCTGATTAGAAAAGAAACAGGGGAAACTGTTTGTCCACTCTCATCTTTCAGATTTATGGTTGAGATTTCTTCCACAAAGCAATTGTCTTCGATTTAGATGTTCTGAGACCTTTAAATATGGCAAAGAATGTGTTTCAAGTGCACATACAGCCTCTTTGGCCCCAGTACCACATAAGACAATGCTCATGTGACTCAGTGTAAGAAAGTCACTCGAGAAAATCACTCACTCAGAGCTCAATTCCTGGGCCATGCACATTATATGAAGGACAATTACTCTGGATTTCGGTGGAATGGGAAATAGCTATATAATCTGATGGCCTTATAACCAATTCCTTATTGGGAGAAGGCAATTATTTTCAGAGGTTGATGAATGTTAATAAAAGGTTACACATGGTAGTCAAAATGTTATAGCATTGAGTTTACAGATGGGAAGATGGTCCAATTACATACCACTCCTGTGCCCCATCTTGTAAGTAAATTGTATTCAAGGACGTGTTCCTATCTTCCTACTACTCAGTGATTCTTGGGAAACATATGGTTTTATTTCTGGCATCCCTCTTTCTGCTTCCCTTGGAGGTCTTAGCAGTGATAAATCGGAGTGTTCTCTTTCCTAGCCTTCTGTGGGGTTGGCGTTTCGGGGTTAAATTGGAACCAATAGCATGGTTTGAGGTTTGCCTGAACGGGTTGATCTGCAGTCATTTTGTAAAATGCTAAGCCACACTCCCTGCTAGTCTCAGTTTGAATTGAAAATGTTATGATATAGTAACAAACTAGCGTGTTAAAATAGATCTGTGTGTAATTAAATAAACATGTCTAAGCTAAAAGAAAATAACCCATTCAATTTTATTTCCATCTACTTAAAGGCAATCTTGCTTGTCTGCTGTCCTTATTTTGCCTGCTTTCTCGTTGCTTTTCAAATCATGTTTTTCCCCCCCTTTATTTCAAAGGGGACTGCCTTTAGATTTTTTTTTAAACACTGACTCTATTTTAAATAATTATCAGATAAATCTCATGCTCTAAATGATGTTTCCAGGATGTTAGGCTTCTGGGATTTAAAAATGTATTGAAACTTTTATTTTCATTTTTGGAGGTAGTTTTAACTATCATGCTGCTGAAAGTTTCTTTCTGCTCCCTCCTGGATCTGATCAGACCACTTCCTTGTTTACAAACCTTCAGTGGCCCTGAGGAGAAACTGTGCCTAGAGGAGAGACATCTTTGGATGGCATTCGAGGCCCTTCCCGTTGGCCCCCTTCCTACCTGTCCATACATTATATGCCCAATTCTGACCCTTAACCCCAAGTAACACCCAGGCTTCTTCAAACTTCCACACCTTGGCACATGCTATAGCCTCTGAATAAAATGTCCTTTTTATCGCTTGCTCTCAGTTCCCTCCTTTAATTGTCCCTATCAGATGCAATAATACTTATATTCTGGCACTGAAATTCTTGAAATTGCTAAAGAATTATCTTGCAATAATAATAATATATCACAGTAATATTAGGTATCATAGAATATAAGCTCAGGGTGCAAATATGCTTATACCTCTAAGTTGTTTTCCAATTCATTGCTCCAGCTCCTACCTGATCCTTAGCAGGATAGCCAGCATCTCTCTTCTGACACCTCTTTTCTCACCCCCACCAAATTTCCAGGAGTTTCCCACAGTTTAGAGAGGCATCTTGCCCTCTACACCTAAGTAGAGGGAAAATGGAATCGAAGTTTACTCTTGCTATTGCCACACAGTGAGGATTTTGAAAATTGGCAACATTCAGTCGTTTCCAGGAGATTTTCCTTGCACCTCTCACACTGTAGGAAAGAAAAACACACATTGACTCTGCATGGGTCATCCCTCTATCCTAGAATTTCAAAAAATAAGGGACTTTCTAGTCACAAAGTATTTGAACCTTAATAAAAACTAGACCTTACATTTATATAACTCTTTTGAGTTAGTCATATGCTATCAGCAGAACAGATGGAGTTACCCCCTATCACAGATGAAAACTTCGAGGCTCAGAGAAGTTAAGCAATGTGTTCAAGATTCCAAAGTAAGCCAAGTCCCCAATTTAGGACCAGAACCTGTCTGTGATTCTGCTTCTTCTTTAGGTTTCTACGTTTGCATATTGGAGCTCATTTGTTCTTTCTGGCCCCATTCCCACCTTCCCTTCAAGGTTTGAGCTCCTACTATGGGTGTTCTGAGCTTTGAGCTAACTAAAAGTTCCTTGCAGCCAGCCAGCCAGCCCCCAGGATCCAATCCCCAACCCTGGGCTTAGGGTAGAGGCAGGAAGGGAAAGATTCAGATAAATTTTATTTTTTAATTAAAAAATTTTAAATTAAAGTTAATAGATCACAAGGAATGTTACATTAAAAAACATAAAAAAACAAAAAACATGAGGTTCCCATATAACCCACTCCCCACCCCCCCACACATCATTTGTGTAAACTGTATTTTTTGAAGATATATACATCACAAAAAAATGTTACATTAAAGAATTTAAGAAGTTCCTGTATACCCCCCACCCCACCACCCCAGTCCTCCCACACCAACAACCTCCTCCATCATTGTGGCACACTCATCGCACTAGGTGAACACATTTTGGCCCACTGCTACACTACACAGATAATAGTTTACCCTGTAGTTTGCACTCTCCCCCAGTACATTCAGTGGGTTATGGCAGGATATATAAAGTCCTAGATAACTTTTAGACCAAAGTTCTTTCTTCTATGTGACTTTTCATGTTATCGTCAAATATGCATTATCCTCCCCCCACCTGCTTTTACTCTGATTGTCTATCCAGCCCAAGATAGGAAAATGATTACAAATGACTTTTTCATTATAGCCACCAGAAGGTGATTGTGCAACTTGGAACCACAGTGACATTTCTATGTGTATGTGCACAGTTGTTGTGCTTAGGAAACCACCTTTAGAATGACTTTTGCCATTATGCCATTTATTAAGTAAAATATGCTAATCTAAAATAAAAAATCAGAGGACGATTCGTGGGAGAAGTTGCATTCAAGGTGGGAAGAGGGCAGTGTATACCAAATGTATATTCTATCAGGGTCAAGGCTCAGGACTGTTCCTTATTATATAAATAAATGACTTAATGCCCTACACACAAAGATGACCCAGGAAAACAAGGGCAGCCTCATTTCATCCTCTGACAACTTACTGTTGTGCGTAATGGTAAACTATGACCCTGCTTTATTGCTTGTGCAGGATCAGGGCTGGCTTGGCAAATGGATAAAGGAAAAGTAAATTAAGTTCAAGATTGAAAGAAATTACTCATATCCTTTTTTGGTCAAAGTGAGTGTATGCATGCAAAAAAAAAAAGCTCAATGAACATAAGAAAGGTTGCAGATCAGAATTTTTGAATCTTTATTATGGGCTGCATGGTAGTTCAGTGTGTGGTCGTTCATTAATTTACTTAACTAGTCCTCTCGATGTACATTTTAATTTCTTCAAGTTTTCCACTATTCCAACCAGTGCTCCAACAAACATTCTTTTGAATACTCAGTGTTTTGTTTTGTTTTGTTTTGTGATTGCCTCCTTAGGGCTGACCTTATTTATCTTTGCTAGTCTGGTAAGTGAGCAGTGATATATCATTGTAGTTTTATTTGTGTTGTTTAAATGATTATTATTCAGGTTGAATATAATTTCTTAGGCTTATTGCCATTTGTTTTTCAATTCTTATTTCATAATTTGCTCTTTACTGTCTTTTTTCTGTTATAGCACTTTTTTTTTTAATGCCCCCTGCCCTTTGCGGCTTTTGGCATGCTGTCTACCCTCTGTTTCCATTTGCTGTGCATTCTTCTGTGTCTGTATTTATTTTTATTCTCCCCCACCACCACCCGCAGCTTATTTTAATGTCTGCTCTCTGTGTCCATTCACTGTGTGCTCTCCTGGGTTTTTGCTTGTCTCCCTTTTTGTTGCATCACCTTCCTGAGTTGACTCTCTGCGGCGCCGGCGGGCCAGGTGGCACTCCGCGGTGCCCAGGCTGGCAGGTCTCTGCAGTATGCAGGCGAGTCTGCCTTCACAAGGAGGCCTTAGGACGTGAACCCAGGGCCTCCCATATAGTAGGTAGGAGCCCAACTGATTCAGCTACAGCTGCTTCCCAGCACTGTTACTTAAAAAATATTTTTTTTAAGATTTTTAAAAAATTTTTTATTTATTTCTCTCCCCTTCCCCCATGCCCTGGTTGTCTGTTCTCTGTGTCCATTTGCTGCGTGTTCTTTTGTCTGCTTCTGTTGTTGTCAGCGGCACGGGAATCTGTGTCTCTTTTTGTTGTGTCATCTTGTTGTGTCAACTCTCCGTGTGTGCAGCGCCATTCCTGGGAGGGCTGCACTTTCTTTCGCGCTGGGCTGCTCTCCTTACGGGGCGCACTCTTTGCGCATGGGGCTCCCCTGCACAGGGACACCCCTGCGTGGCACGGCACTCTTTGCGCGCATCAGCACTGCACATGGGCCAGCTCCATACCGGTCAAGGAGGCCCGGGGTTTGAACCGCAGACCTCCCATGTGGTAGAAAGATGCCCTATCCACTGGGCCAAGTCCACTTTCCTACTTTTAAATTTTTTGATTTGTAAGAGCTCATTGTTGGGAACCATATGTGGCTCAAGCATTTGGGCTCCCACCTAACACATGGGAGGTCCATGGTTCAGTTCCTGGTGCCTCATAAAGAAGATAAAGAGTTGGCGTAATGGTCAGGCATGGAAAGCTGACACAATAAGAGACAAAACATAATTAGACAAACATAATGAGAGACACAACAAAGCAGGGAACAGAGTGGCTTAGGCAATTAGGCACCTCCCTCCCACATTGGCAGTGGTGGTTTTGGTTCCTGGTGCCTCCTATAGAAACAAAGATGATAGACACAGCAAGTGCAAAAAATGAGGGGGTGGGGAGAGATAAATAAATAAAATAAATCTTTTTTTTAAAAACAGAGCCCATTGTATGTTGAGAATATGTTCATTTCTCTTCTCAGCCGTGGTTGCAAATGTTTTCCTCAGTTTGCCGTTTTTCTTTAAACTTTGTTTGAGGTGTTTTATTATGCAGAAATTTTTAATTTTAGTTTTTATATATAAAAAATTTCCAGACATTTAAGTTACAGTGTCTGGGCTTTGTGATGTTATACATTTCTCACCCCAAGATTTTATCAAAAACTCAACCAAATTGTCTCCTATAATATTTATAGTATTGTCTTTTATTCTTATATCTTTGATCCATCTAAACTGAATATTGATATAAGGAGTCAGGTAGAATTTCAACTAGCAATATAGCTTTGTTTTCATCCCCTACATGATCTTGAGTTTTGTTTGAAGTTGATTATTTTTCATCTTTATTTCCCCCTAAATTGCTATCTAGTTGACTAAATGCCATTTATTAAATAATAGTTCATTTTTTCCCCAAATGACTTTTATCACATGCAAAATTTCTGAATATATTAGATTTTATTTCTAGGCTGTATTTAATGAAATACTCGTATCATTTAGGAGGCAGTGTCACCTGGGAAAAAGAGCATAAATTTGAGGCCAGATACCCTTGGGTGTGTTCAGATAATTTTGATGAGAATGTCTCTTTTGTGAGCACCAATTATGTGCTGGGTACTTTAAAAACAGCTGTTTTTCCTTTACACCACCAAGCTGTTTAACATTTAGTTAAACACCTAACTTTTCTGATCCTAACCTGTGAAATTAGGACCATGTACCTAACCCCTAGGGTTTTTGAGTTTCAAATGAAATATTGTAAGACAGTCCTTGCTTTGCACAGTAGTGCCAGACCATAAAAATGATCATGTAAGCTGAAATGCTACAAAGTGGTCCTAATGTTCAATGGGAAAAATTACGATTGTTTCATGACCTTTAAAATTTTTCGTCAAAACATTAAACATGCTCTCTTCCAAAGTCTGGCTGTTGGTTATAAATGTCTAGGGCAATGAGATAAAAAATTATGAAACTAATATTTACTTTAATTATAAAGTTTTATAATTAAAACATTAGATACATTGAGAATTAAAGTGCTTTATTTATGTATGTAAAAATGTATCTAGAGAGGTTTGAACAGTGCTTACTTTCTTATTGTATAACACAATACAGAGCGAGTACCTTTTCTATGCCTTGGTGAATCTTTATACTCATTTCTAAGCTTCCTATATTTTATCCAAGCTCTTTCAATGTTATGATATATATCTAAGAGTTCCCGTAAAGTGAAGATTTCGGCCAGTATCAGTTCTTCTGGGACATCTTCATCCTTTTTGTCACAACCACTTTCCCCACTTATGTCGATAATTTCACCTAAACAAAGTCTTTCTGGCTGCATATCTGGACTATTTCACATGGCATCAGTGACAACATTACCATGCATTTTAGTTTCCTAGGCTGCTTAAAGCAGATACCATGAAATGGGGTGACTTAAACAATGGGAATTTATAAGCTTACCGTTAAAAGCTGAGAAAACGTCCAAATCGAGGCATTGTCAAGGTGATACATTCTTCCTGAATACCAGCAATCCTTGGCTCCTCTGTCACATGGCAAAGCACATGGTGGTATCTGCTGCTTTCCCCCTTCTCTTCCAGGTTTCATTGCTTTCAACTTTTTGCTTCCTCAGCTGTCTCTCTGTCTGTATTCATTTTGTTTATAAAGGACTCCAATAATAATATGAAGACCTGTCTTGAATGAGGTTGGATCACAGCTTAATTGCAGTAGTCTCATCAAAAGGTCTTACTTACAATGGGTTCACAGCCACAGGAGTGGATTAACATTAAGAATATATTTTTCTGGGGAACATACAGCCTCAAACCACCAAATCATGGTTAGCTATTTCTTCTATAACTTCATCTATGTTTGATTAGAATTTCACTTCCAACATTATCACCTTTTTTTTCTTTGCTGCAGTTTCACGGTTATTGGATGACTTCCCCTTTCCTCTTTCCATTTTGGAAAATGTCATGTGTATTTGTCACTGGGATATAAGGAGGCAATACAACTGCACATTCTGCTTTCTCTGCATGAACTGAAAAACAGATGCTCAGTGACCGATTACAGTCAGACTTTGAAAGAAGAGCGGTAATTGGTCACTGATCATCATACACATCTATTATTTAGATAGTGGTCTGTGGACAGAAGAACTAGCAACCAAGTTTCTACTTCATGCAATTACTCACAATAAATACACTCTAATAACTGAAATTCGAACCATGTTGTTGATGGATTGATATAATTTAACAAAACTGTGGTAACTAAAATTCATACATATCAAAACCATACAAAGTGAGGACTGCCTGCAAAGTATATAATACAATACTTGACACATAATAGGTGCTCATAGAAGATAAGCTCCCTTTTCTCTTCTTTTCCCTCCTAATGGTCATAAACATTCCTACCTAAATGTCAGTGTTGATTGAGATTTTATTTATCAAGTTCATCTTTTGAGGAGAGGAGATAATATTGTACTGTTATAGGCAGCCAACTTTTCTTCCTTCTAATGGGTTTGGAAAGGAATTGATGAGTATTTGACCTACACCATGTTCCAATTTTCATATTTTGCATGACTTCTGCCCCCTAGAATATACCCTTTTCCTTCAGCGACTCCTACTTCCCCACATCTCTTCTCATAATCATGGTTTCCCTTCCTAGTTTGGAGTACCAGTTCTACTTATAATCCACTTTTCAGGATGATTTCTATTATGTATCCCAATAATTTTTGCCAATACCCACACATGTATTGGACTTTATATCTAATATGTCCAAGCATTATTTATAATATGCCAGTCTTAAAATTAAATGTTTTCCCTCAAAAAATCAAATATTCTCCAATCACATTGGCATTATTAGTGGAGCAGGTGTGGTTTTTCAATGGGGGCAGACCCGGGTAGGTGAACAAGCAGATGGGTGTTGTAAAATAAGAGGCTGTTTAAAAATATTACCCTAACAATATTGGATTTGAATTATTTATTGGCTCTAGGAGACCAGGAAGTTGAGCTGATTGTGGAACCTTGAAATGAGTATTTCTTCCTCTTTTTGCTAGCACCATCAGACCCATTGAGGTGCCACTTCTTTCCCCATAAGTCCTCATTTAGTATGTGAAGTGACTTACACATACCAATTGTAGACATGTCTGTTGTAGGTCATAGTTTATCTTTCACAGAAAGGTAGACTACCATTTTGTGATTCTTTAATGAGATGCCAATTGCTGTTAAGAGAAACTTGCTGGAAACAATAGTTGGTTCTCCAGCATGATGACTCTCATGGCCATCTGTTAGGGTGGCACTGTGCCCACCCATAGGGTGGTATGCCAGTTTCAACAGGGCACAGGTGCCAGCCAAACATAGGTTTAGAAGGATAGCCTGCAAGAACTCAGCAAGGAGATTCTCCAAGTGAATAGTGGTGCCAAATTAGACCCACATGCTTCATTACAAGGGATCACATCTGTTGATGCTTGTGGGCATTATATTGTCAATTAAGGCTTCCTTTTTGTTTCTTTATTCATTCTGACTCTGGAATGGGAATATAGAAAATTAGGGACAAGACAGTCTTTGGCCAGAAAAACAATCAGGATTTCCTATGTCATCCCCTAGTGTCTGTCTTCTGTATTCCTAAACTTTATTCTAAATTATGTGAAAACTAAAAGACATATGAGGCTCATGTTATTAAAGGTGACATATAGGAAATAACCATCTAACTCCCATTCTGATTATTAGCAATGCTTTAAGGATTTATCTGCTGGAACCAGCGATTGTGATTCTAGTTAAATGTGTCTTATGTATTGTCTGTTTTCTTGATTGAAGGATTATTTTCAACCAAAAATAAGACAGAATACAATTATCTGATGTTCTCTTCCAGGTCTGGGCTGCAGACATGGCTTGTATCCAGAATACTGCTATTACACGTTTGTGTGTTTCAAGCTACATTACAGGTTAGGTACATGTGGCATGAGGGAGATAGAGCTAGCTATGCCATATAGAAAGGCAGAAGGAACTGGAGAGATTTAAGAGCAGGAGCAGGGCTGGGGTTGGAGGTCTTTTCTTGCTCTATAATGGAGACTGTGGCAGCAGGTCCTTTAATTATGGGGCGGAAGTTAAAAGTCCAAGTCAGCTGCTTTCTTCTTCCCCAAAATGTTTATGCAGCCAGATTACAAATAAATTCATGGTTAATACTACTATATCTTGCCATATAAAAGAACCTAGAAGATTTTATAATATATCCCTGACCTTTCGTAGTTGCTGTCTTGACATTGCATATTTGTCCTCTATCACCATTTTCTCTTGGTACCACCGATATAGGTAGAAATTAGAATTAGGCACTCTGTTCCATCTTGGTGTGTTATTTCCTCATGGCCTTGAACCCTCAGTCTATTCATTCTAATGAATGGATGGGGGGAAATAAGAAGTAACTAGGGAGAATATAGCTCACAGAGACCCAGAAATTATAACATGGAGATTGCATGAAGGGGTGTGGGTAGGAAGAGAATAGAGTGGAATACATGCAGGCTTTGGGGTCCTACAGACCTAGTTTGAAACTCAGCTCTACTACTTGCTTCTCTTATTAATACTACTAGCTACTACTACCAGCTGTGTGACCTTGGGGAAACCACTGGACCTCTCTGGTCCTGAGTATTCTCATCTGTAAAGTAAAGACAATAATACTTATGGAAGGCACTTGGCACATGGTGGGCACTTAACAAATGGTTGTCGTTAATATTATGGTGTGGAATCCAGAAAAGGAAGGGTATAGAAGGAAATATTTTGTTTTGTCAGCACTGAATCCAAGAGGGCCCACAGGGAACTTCTTCCAAGTTAGTTTGAAAAATGTGTTGTTGATTTCCCACAATGGTTGCCCTAAGTGCCCATGATTTTTCCACAGCTTTGAATCCCATCATAATACCCCTCACTATGCACAGCTCACTATTTTAGTTTCTCTGCATAATTACTCTTCCTTTCTTTTGTGTTTGCATATTTAATATGTACAACTGAATATATGTATGATTTTATATTGGTATAAATCCATTATAAGTAGGACCTTTTTCATACCTAATCTTTAAAAAAATTTTTAAAGACACATAAACCACACAAAATGTTACAATAAAAAATATAAGAGGTTCCCATGTCAGCTAACAGGGAGGTGATGATGGTCAACCACCACACCAGGGAACCAAGAGAGTTTACATTTGTAAGCAGAAGATTACTATCAAACAGCCATGTGGGATATGAGCCCCCTCTCGATTTAGAGGTGGAATGGGCATCACTATCCCAGGGTCCTCAGGATGGAGGAATAAAATATGGATTAGAGTGGGTTTACTGGTATTCTACTATGGAACTATTGTGACTCTAGCAATGGAAAAAAATATGTCATTGATGTGGAGGCAGTGACTGTGGGAGTTGCTGAAGTAGAACCTTTAGATGAGGCTACTTCAGTTAAGGTGTGACCCACCTCATTCAGGATGGGTCTTAATCCTATTACTGGAGTCCTTTATAAACAGAATATGAAGACAGGGAGAAAACTACAGAAGCAAAAAGCTGAAATCAACAAAACCTGGAAGAGAAGGGAGAGACCAGCAGACACCACCATGTGCCTTATCAAGTGACAAAGGAGCTAAGGATCACTGGCAGCTAGTCTTTGGGAAGAACCATAATCTTAATGATGTCTTTATTTGGGCATTTTCTCATTCTCAAAATTGTAAACTAATAATTTCCCATTGTTGAAGCTAAACCATTCGTGGTATTTGCTTTAAGCAGCCTAGGAAACTAAAACAGCATTTCGTATTACTTATTTATCCATTCTTCCTGTGGTTGACAATTAAACTGTTTCCCATTTTTGGCTGCTAATAAGCATTCTTCAAAATATCTCATAGTGTACATGTGCAAGAGTTTATTTAGATATATGCCTAGAAGATAAATTTCTGAGTTTTAGAGTATGCTTATCTTCAACTTTTCAAGGAAATTCCAAATGTTTTTTTCAAAATGATTGCATCAATTTCTGTTCTTGCCAGTAGTATTCTCCTTGCTCCACATTTTCACCACATCCTAGCATAAACGTCTTTAAATTTTTTTCCAATATGGTTGTATAAAATTGTACCTCATTGTGGTTCTAATTCATACTTCCCTGATTACTAAAGAGGGTGGGCATATTTTCATATTTTCAGCCATTTATTTTTATTATTATGTGTAATATCTGTTAATGTCTTTTACCTGTTTTTCTCCTGGCTTATTAGAAGTGACTCTCTTTATCTTTTTTATTATTATAATTTATTTATTTATAAGATACTTTTTGATTTTTTAAAAGATACTTAGATTGCATAAATGTTACATAAAAAACAGGGGATTTCCATATGCCCCTCTCCATACCCTTTCCACATTTCCCACATTAATAACATCCTTTATGAGTGTGATATATTTGCTACAATTGATGAAGACATTTTGGAGCATTGCCAATAAACATGGATTATAGTGTACATTGTAGTTTACACTCTGTCCTGCACAATTTTGTAAGTTATGAAAACATAAATAATGGCATATAGCTGTCATTGCAATGTTATTTGAGACAACTCCCAAGTCCAGAAAAAGTCCCCATATTGTACCTGTTTTTCCCTCTCCCTACCCTCAGAACCTCCAGTGGCCACTGCCTCCACATCAATGATAAAAGTTCTTCCATTGCTTGAATCACAATAAGTCTATAGTAGAAATCACAATAAGTCTATAGTAGAATAATAGTAAATCTACTCTACTCCATTGTTCATTCCCCAATCCTGAGAATTCTGGCATGGTGATGCCCACTCCACCTCAAATTGAGAGGGTACTTAGATCCCATGGGCAGATGGATGGGGCTATCTTGCTTGCAGTTGAAGACTCTCCCTGTTCCTTGGCATGTCACTGTCCATCATCTTCTTGTTAGTTATCCTGGGTGAGTCCAATAAGCTAGAGAGTAGGTGTTGCAACTCTGTTGAGACAGGGCCCAGCTGGCACATAGACAGCCCAAGTATTTAAGTTTCTTGGACATGTACGTATCAACTCTAGTACTAACTATAGGTTCAACTAGAAGGGGCAGAAGAGCCATGTCTAGGGAAACCACAGCTGAGTCCAACTCTGTCACACTGGTGAGCATAAATTCTAAAGTAGGGCCCACTGGCAGGGCACCAAACTCCTGAGCTGTCTGCCCTACATATAGTATCTGAATATATTGATAGCCCTCTCACTTTATCTTTAGTAACAATCTTTGCCTCAGTGTTGATTTTTTCTTATATTAATAATCAATTCCAGCTTTCTCTGAAGTAATATCAGCATGGTATAGCTTTCCCATTCCTGTTACTTTCAACCATTTTGTACCCTTATGGTTTAGGTGTATCTCTTGTAACTACCAGATTATTGGATTAAAAAAAAAAATCAGATCAATGATCTTTGCATTTTAACTCAAGAATTTAGTCCATTTACGTTTAAGGAAATTAGTGAACATATTTGGTTTTAAATCTTTTTTTATCCTTTTAAATAGTATAACCTGTTTTATTTATTTTCCTTGCATTTTAGCATTTCCTTTTAGAGTGATTGCATGTATTTTCCTTCCAACTCCCCTCTTCTACATTCTTAGTAATTATGCATCTTATATTTATTATTTTAGTTAGAATATGCATAGTTTATTTCTTTTCATTTAGTTATAATATGTATACTTAACTTATTAATGCATAATGAAAATGGAATAACTTCACCCTTTCCTTGGAGAGTATAAGGAACTTTGGACATTTTTACTCCATTGATCCCCCACCCCACCCCAACTTATATTACCATCACATAGTTTAGTTTAATCTTGTTTATTAAGCCCACCAGATATCATTATTACAGTTTTATAGTCAGTGTTTATTTACATTTGCCCATACATTTACTAGTTCTTTCATTTTTTCCTTCTTTCACTTTAAACCATCTATCTGTGATCATTGTCCTTCTGCTTACAGTATATGGTTTCAAATTTCCTTTAGTGAGGTTCTGTTGGTGGCAAACTCTTTTTCTTTATCTTAACACATCTTTATTTTCCCCTCTTTCTTGAAATGCATTTTTTCCTGAGTATGGCATTCTTTTACTTTTTCTTTATTTTTATTTTTTTAGTGCAATGAATTTTTCATTTCACTCTCCCCTGGTTTCCATTGATAGTGTTGAGAAACCAGCTATCAGCTTATCATTCTGGTCTTTTCCTCTGGCTTCTTCAGATATTTTCTCTTTGTCCTATGAAGTATCCAGGTATAGAATTCTCTTTGTATTTCCTAGGAGTCATTGTACTTCTGGAACCTGTGGATTATTGCAATTAATCAGTTCTGGAAAAGTTCTTGGCCATTATTTCTTCAAATATTGCCTTTCTTCCATTCTCTCTAGTTTTTCTTTTGGGGACTTTGCTTAGTCTTATGTTCTATTTTTAAATGCTATATTCTATGACTTTTAGACTTGTGGGAAAATAGCTTGAATTTGAACATGGGAACCTGACTTGAAGTTGAAACGTTTCCATAATGCAGATTAGAAAGTGTGGGCTTAGGAATACTGGCCTTGACTAGATGGAACGCTGTCTGGTCAGCATGAAACTGTTTGCATGAGGAAGCATTTGAAATTTGTATGGCCTGTTCTCTCATATTGTAGGTGTTGCAGCTTTAATAACAAGCAGCCTTGAAAGTAAACATAGATAACTACTGCTTTGTAATTTCTAATAAATATGATGTGGAAACTAGGGTTGAGGCTCAGTTCCAGAAGCTGTTGAGTTCCATGGACCCATCTTTAATTTCTCTCTCATGTCTTGCTTTCTGTCCTTTTATTTCTTCAGTTCACCTTCCCTTCATGCAAACCTATTGCTGAGCTGGTCTCAGCAACTGGTGCCCGAACAGGGACTTGAAGGGAAGAAGGATCACTTCAAGCCAAACTAAAGGTGTTGACATTGCACAGAGGCCCAAGTGGTTTAGAAGGCCTTCCAAGTCCTCGGTGAGTAAGGACACTATTGGGTATTTTAGCAGGGTTATGATGGGAAACAGAAACAGTTTAACAAAATATTGCCCATATGTCTGTCTCCTAAAACTCCTCAAGGCAAGAGGAGCCAAGGGCAGTGAGTCTCGTATTTTAGAACTCTTACAGATTATGAAAAATATTACTCATAATTCCAAGCAATAGGGAGTTTAGAATTAGGAGATTAGGAAAGAGAAGGAAAAAGTTTTAAAAATTACATGTACAGAGTGTTTTGCTCCCTGTTACTATTTGGCCCACTTGGACTATTATTAAGTCTGTTTTGATACTAACTCTAAAGTTGTTTTGCCTTCAGCTCCTCCATTAATTGACTTTAGAAAGTCACTTTCCCCTCGCTGACACCTCCTCCTCCTCCTGCCATACCCGAAGATTCTCAGCCAAAGTTGTCAGCTTTACAAGAGGGTATCTTGCAGGCTAGAATGGAGGGAAATCATGTTGAGCTGCTTGTGCAAGGAAAGGTTAACTCACAAATACAATGTCCCATACAGGCAAAAGTGCTAAATAAGGCCCTTGTAGTAAAATCATGCTTCTAAGAAAACTCTCTGTTAAAGTGTTAAATAAGAAGGAAAATATTCTGGCAGCAGCTGGGCAAATCCCCTGCCGCTTCCATGATAATGTGGCTGTGGACTAGTGGGGGCTAACAGAATTAAACCTCTGGAAGAGGAGGAAAACATGGCAACATTGGTGTTCTCTGTTTTGTTTCCATGCTGATTCTGATTGGGCCTACGTAGCGAAATTAAGAAAATTAGTACAAAATTTTTATCAAGTTGTTAAAAGGAATTTTTGGTTTTGAATCAATAGCTTACTCCTGAACTTTAAGTCTCAGTATAGTCTTGAAAGAGTAGTAATCCAAAAAATGTGAGTTAACTGTCTGTCTAAACTGTTAAATAAGAGCTTAACTGCATTTATGCTGGTCAAGTTATCCTAACTGGTTGTTGATTACTAATAAAAGTGTTTCCAAGAACAAGCTTGCATGTTACAGGCAACACAGATTCTAAAAGAAATATTAAAGCAGTAAAATTTAAGATGTGAAATGATGGAGAAGTTAAAAAAAAACAGCTGTACCAGAAAAATAGAATTATGAGTCAAATTAGTAAGCTTTATGTTTCTGTTGGTGTATTGTAATTGTTTTGCATTTGTCTGTTTGTTCAATATCAGTGTATATTTTGATACCTCCAGATGGTAATATAAATTGATAAATAAAAATTTCTAAAAGAGCTCTATTCAAATGGCCAAAAATGAATAAGCGCTTATATTAATACATAAGTTTTAACTTATGTTACTTAAGTTGATACTTAAAACTTAAGTATTAAAACTTTTAATGCTTGAAACTTAAGTATTAACATATTAAAACATAAGTTTAAATGTTAATAAGATCTCTGCAATGATAAAAATTATAAGTCTTGATTAACAAAATTACTCTAAGTCTCTTCATAAAAATTAGTTCTTGCCTAAATTGAAATGAATATTTTATTTTTCTTCACAGGATAAAATGAAGGATGTAAAATTTAAATGAATATTAAAGAAGGTAAAAAGTTTGTGGGAGTGCTGACTGAAATTTGATAATTTTTTTCAAAAAAAGTATGTTTTTTCCTAAAATAAATTGGGTAGTTTTCATAAAATCAAAATGGAAATATGCAGGACAAGACTTGAATGCATATCGCAAGTTGTAAAAGGTATTGTGGTAACTTTAAGTAAGGAAATGTATTTTGTGAAGGTGAAATTTGTCTTAAAATAATATAATTACAGTCTATATGGTTATAAATAATTATAAGAATTTTGTGGAAGCATTGTTTGAACTAAAGTGTTTAAACAGCTAATTCCAAGAAGTCATTATTAAACAAAACCTGAATTGGTAATAATAAAAAGTAATTTTATAATAGGAAAACTTGTTGCCAGCCAGCCTCCCCTGCCAACTTGTTTCTAAAAAACTCTTTCTAGTATTGCATGCTACTAGGTATTTGAAATAAAGAAAAGTTATATTTGCATATAACCAAACTGAATTATTATTTTAACAAGTTTGTTTAATGGCAATTGTTGTAAGAAATTTGATTGGAAACAGTTTCCACAATCATTTTAGTAACTTATGTATATATAGGATGTATAGAACGTGTTTTTATTATTAAAGAAACAGAAAATAATTTTGTCCTAAAATAAAATGATTGGTTATTGAGAAAGAGTGAAATGCAGGACAAAACCTGAATGAATACAGAAAATGCAGAAGGTTCATGGAAAAAGAATTTTTATGGTGAGAGTTAAGTAAGATTTAATGGGTCTATCTATAAAATGTTAAAAGCTTTAGTATCAAATAGTATACTGATGCAAAGTAAAAATTTTGTACTTCCCCTATTAGTGCGACAAAGTTTCTCAAGTCAATATTCTATTTTAGTAAAAGTTTATGGAGAGTTTTTCTCCTGAATAATCAGTATACAAAAAAGTCTGTTTTATCAAAATAGCTTCTTGTACTTTTACCTTATCATTTCCTTGTTTTTTTTAAGAAGAAACAAGTCTTATCATTTTTAAAGGAACATAATGTTCAAACCTGCTTTCTCAAAGTCAAATCCTGAAATGTATCTTTTTTTTCAAATTGTTGCAAAAGATTTGTTCTTTTACCTTGAAAAAATTAATGTGATAAAGTAGTTAAGTTCCTTTAATATGTTCTAAGTTGAATGGAAAGTGTTTAAAAGTGTTATAAAATTAAAGGATTCTTTTACCCTCTGTTAATTAAAGTTGTATGGGTAAAAAGTTCATATGAATACTTAAAGAGTGTATAAAATTCCTGGAAATTTATCAATGTTTCAGCATATTATTAGACAAAAATACAATGTTGTTTGTCATGGTTATAATTATTTAATAGTATGTGTCACAAAACATCCTCTTATTGTAAATGAAAATAACACCACTGCTGTATGCAGCAGCCCCAAATATTGCTAGTATGTTGCAAGAAATTAATATCAAACTGTGTCACTATTACTTTGTTTTAAAACTTGCTAAGACTTTCTTTAGTATTTCCTTAGGCAAGTCAAGCCAGCCTGCATTCTCCTATCTGTGGAAAACCCAACAATGAATTTTTGCAGACCTTCCCCAAAGCAGTGTGCATAGCCCAACCATCTTCCCTGGCCTGGTGGCAAAGAATCTGGCTGCGTAGAAGAAATCTGTTGCTGAAACCCTACTGCTGACATTACGTTAACCAGTAATCCCTTTTTTCAGAATTAAAAGAAACATCAGAGACAATAGTATCTTATCTTAAGAGCCTAAAAATAGGCAAACAATTGGGACAGGCTGCAAGATCCCCGCTGTTCTATCAAAATCTTAAATGTTGTTTGGTTGGGTAAGACAAAAACTATACCATCTGCTGTAATTGATAGGGTACAATGTTCTTTCATGTTAATGGAGTTTGTATTACTTTTGGAATACTAAAAATCTTTCATCACTCACTTAGCTCAAATATTCAAACCATTGTATGTGTTAATTGGGAAAGGTCGTTCATGGGAGTAGGAGGACCTCAAGCAGGCTGCTTTAAAAAATAAAAAATAAAAAATAAAAAAAAGAGGGAGAAGATGGACATTGACTTGGACTGAATTGAATGTGACCAGCCCCAATATTGGCTTTGGGTGGGGTTTGTGGCAAAGGCAGCATTCTAAATAAGTAACCCTTGGGTTTAAGTCACAATTCTGTGAAGGGGCCAAAAGTACAATATAAAAAGAAAAATTGTGTGCAGCATAAGAAGCCCTGCTGAAAGTGAACAGTGTAACCCTATAGTGTCTGGTCACTCTGAAACCTGCCATCCCTATCTAGGGGTGGATTGCAAATACTGAAAACAAGACAGAAATGATGTACTGTTGTGAATCACCCTCTTCAGGGGAGAGGTCTGTGGAAGAACATCTGGGATGCCTGACAGCAATGACAGGTAGCTGTCTGTCATGTCCCTGCCCACTCCCCTAACATCCTTTTCAGGACTGTTGAGGCAGATGCCTTCATGAAGATCCAGAGCCACACCATTGAGACCTGAGAAGAAGCAGAGTGGCTCCACCAGAAAGGCAAACATATTGAGTACCAGACCTTGTGGTGCCTAGCCCAGCAGTTCCAGCTGCCTGTTACTTGCCAATAGCTCATGGACTTCACCATGAATATCTATCATGCTCACTCCTATGACTGTGACATTGGTTCCCTCCTGCTCTTGGTAGGGATGAGGTATGCTTTCACTGCTACAGACACTGCATCGGGACTCTTATAACAAGACAGCTGGTGTTTTCTGAATAGAAAATAAATCCTCACAACCATGGACTAAGTTTAAATTCAACACTTAATTGTGGCCTCAGGTCCAGTGAAGATGCTAAGAACAGGCCCAATGAAGGCATTGAAATTATGAGATAAACTTCCAAATTTTGGGAGTGACAATAATTTGTGGCTGCCTATGCCTCAAACTATACAAACTGGGGGAAATGAGGTCATTTTTGATTGAGTACTGGCCTATATAGCCTTACTGGTTGAGAATCTTAAGCCCATGAGAAATGAAAGTCTATTCATTAAATGTCTGCTAGTTGGAAGTCTTATTGCTTATTGTTGTATACTCTACTGCAGTTATAGATGATGTATAAAATGCAGTTTTGAGCTTGGAGGAAGAGTTATAAACTGTAAATATGTGCTTACACCTACAATGTGATTGGAATATATCTAGTTTTTGTGTGACCCCCAATGTATATAATAGCAGTGATCTACCTTAGAAATCAGTGAAATGTCATTTGCATGGTCATACAAACAATTTAAGCGTAGAGATTTCTCAGTTACAAGCCCAAGTAACAAGCATTCAACATGCTCATATGCAATTGCTTTCTGCCTCACAAACTACTTCAGGAATTGTGGATGGATTAAGATCCCTGAACCCTGTGATATGGATTAAGAGTTGGGGAGAGGGTCTTCTAGGAGGTATATTGATTATCTGTTCCTGTCTGTTTTGTATGTATTTAGTTCTCAGATGCACGCAGCAAGCCCTCTATGGTATGAACCAGCAAGAAATTGCCAAATCTGCCTTCACTGCTCTGCAAAAACAGAAAGGGGTAAATGTGGAAAAATAGTTTGAATTTGAATGTGGGAACCTAGCTTGAAGTTGAAACGTTTCCATAATGCAGATAAAAAGTGTAGGCTTAGGAACACTGGCCTTGACTAGATGGAATGCTGTCTGGTCAGCATGAAATTGTTTGCGTGAGGAAGCATTTGAACTTTGTATGGCCTGTTCCCTCATATTGCAGGTGTTGCAGCTTTAATAACAAGCAGCCTTGAAAGTAAACATAGATAACTACTGCTTTGTAATTTTTAATAAATACAATGTGAAAACTAGGGTCGAGGTTCTCAGTTCCAGAAGCTGTTGAGTTCCCTGGATCCAGTTTTAATTTCTCTCTCATGTTTTTCTTTCTGTCCTTTTATTTCTTCAGTTCTGCGTCACCTTCCCTTCTCTGTCTTTTATTCTGGGTAATTTCTTCAGGTATTTTAGTTCACCAGTTTTGTCTTCAACTATATTTAATCTGCTATTTAATCCATCCATTGATATAACCCACTATGGCAAAATGAGTATTCACATATTCCCTAGGAGCCTGTCCTGCATTAGATTATCCCCTTGAAGCATCTTAAAGAGGAAATTTTCCTTATTATATTTTTGGAAAGGTTTTCTCAGCATTATACTCTCAACCAAATACCTGACAATTTCCTATGTTTGTATGTTGCCCCACCCTCCCCCCAATTTCTTGGGCAATATTACCCATCCTCCCACCCCTAGCCCCACTCAAGGCCACAAAGCCCCACCCAAAGGTAACCCTATGCCCCCATTTTATCCCTTCCTTGTACATATACTTACCTCCAGCTTATCATAGATTTCACCCATGTAGGTGTCAGCTTACATCATTCCTCTACTCCCTGATTTCCTGTAAGCCTATCTTCCAGTCTCTAGCTCTCTGAGGCAGCTTGGTTTACTTATTTCATATCATTGAGGTCATATGGTATTTGTCCTTCAATGCCTGGGTTGCTTCAATCAACATAAGGTTCTCAAGATTCATCCATGTTATCACGTGTGCTTGTAGTGTATTTGTTCTTAAAGCCGAGTAGTATTCCATTGTATGTATACACCACATTTTATTGATCCATTCATCTGTTAATGGGCATTTGGGTTGATTCCAACTTTTGGCAATAGTGAACAATGCTGCTGTGAACATTGGTGTGCATATATTAGTTTGTATCCTTGTTTTCAGTTCTACTGGGTATATACCCGGCAGTGGAATTGCTGGGTCATATGGGAAAGTCTATGCCTAGTTTTTTGAGAAACCGCCAAACTGTCCTCCAGAATGGTTGGATCCTTCTGCATTCCCACCAGCAGTGGATGAGTGTTCCCATTTCTCCACGTCCTCTCCAGCATTTGTAGTCTTCTGCTTTTTTCATAGCTGCCAATCTTATGGGAGTAAGATGATATCTCATTGTAGTTTTGATTTGCATTTCCCTGATAGGTAGAGATTTGGAGCATTTTTTCATGTGCTTTTTAGCCATTTGTATTTCTTCTTTGGAGAAGTGTCTGTTTAAATCTTTTTCTCATTTTTAAAATGGATTGTTTATCTTTTTATTTTCAAGATATAGGAGTTCTTTATATATGCAGGTTATAAGTCTCCTATCCGATATATGTTTACCAAATATTTTCTCCCATTGTGTAGGCTCTCTTTTCACTTTCTTGACAAACTCCTTTGAAGTGCAGAATGCTTTAATTTTGAGGAGGTCCCATTTATCTATTTGTTCTTTTGCTGCTCGTGCATTTGGTGTGAAGTTCATGAAGCCATTTCCTATTACAAGTTCTTGTATATGCTTCCCTACACTGTTTTCCAAAGTCTTTATGGTCTTGGCTCTTATATTTAGGTCTTTGATCCATCTTGAGTTCATTTTTGAATAAGGTGTGAGATGGTAATCCTCTTTCATTCTTTTACATATGGATATCCAGTTCTCCAGGCACCATTTGTTGAATAGGCCATTCTCTCCCAGTTGAGAGGGTTTGGTGGCTTTATTGAATATTATATGGCTATATGTATGAGGATCTATATCAGAACTCTCAATTCGGTTCCATTGGTTTGTGTGTCTCTCCTTATGCCAGTACCATGCTGTTTTCACTACTGTAGCTTTGTAGTATGTTTTGAAGTCCGGTAGTGTCATTGGATAGAGACCCATATAATGAGAGTGAAAGTATACCCACATCCTGGGGAGAACTGATGCCATCAAATAGAGGGAACTTTATCTCTCAAGAAAAATGGTGGCTCGCAGGGCATTAGGGCAGTTGAGCATGTCAAACCCTCAACACTGTTGCAGCTATCTCCGAACATGGCCCTTCAAGCAATGAAGATTGACTGTCACTGTGGGCCCTAAGGGGAGGGGGAAAGAAGTATATTGAATAGATAGAACCAATGTAACTGTGTGGGCAATAGAAGTGTTTCGCAAGAGTATGCAAGGATGGATATAAGACATGTAAAATTACACCAAAAATATATATAGGGGCTGATAGACTAAAATGTAAATCATAATGTAAAACATAAGATAACTAAAAATTTAGAAAATTGTATAGTCTAAAATATAAACCACAATGTAAACACAAATGTTACCTTGTTTGAAAGCTATTGTCTCAATATCTGTACATCAGTTTCAGTAAATATAGTATGAATATGTAAAAAGATTATTGCTGTTGGAAGGGAAAAGGTTTTATGTTGGATATGTGGGAGTACTGTATATTGTATATATGAATTACTGTGATCTAAAACTCTTGTGAAGATAAGCTTAATAATTAGAAAAAAGAAAAGAAAAAGATAGGAAGTAGAATTTTTCCAAATTAATATGTATTCTATATCTAACCTTTAAACTCATCCCTATATTCCATTTTACTATTAAGGGTACCTGGCAATATATTGGGCTTCACTTTTCAGGAAGTTTTGGATCACAGAGAGGTTCAACAATGGCAGCGGAAGAATACTGGTGTGGGATGGTATTGACAGGGAACACATGGATGGCAGGGAGTTCTACAGGGCATACATGCAGGGTACATAAAAATGTTCGGATATTTTCATAATGGAAACAATTAAAAAAAACAACTGAGGGAGTGCTGAGTTCCTAGCCAGGGGAGCTCTATCACAGTCCCTAAAGGAACAGCAACAATTCCCCAAGTGCAACGGCAAAGACCAAAAAAGAATGAAGTTCCAACAATTAGCCCTTGATACTAATGACTATGCTTGTGAGCCTGTGCACCTGAAATAAGAACAGGCCTAGAGCTGCAGTGTGCCTAAGAGTTCCCTCCTGAGAGCCTCTGTGTTGCTCAAATGTGGCCAGTCTCCAGGCCAAACTCAGCATATAAATGCGTTGCCTTCCGCCCAGCATGGGACATGACTCCCGGGCATGAGCTTCCCTGGTGCCGAGGGATTACTACCAAGTACCTGCTGGTGATGTGACTAGAAAAGGACCTTGAATAAAAGGTTCAACTCGGACCAGAAGAATATCTCAGTCTACATATAATAACAGGAGTTAAAAATGCTTTTTGACCTTAATCAAGGGGGATATGGAAAGGACAAATGAGTTTATATGGCTATGAGTCTCCAAAAAAGAGCCGGGAGATTATCAGAGGGCTTACCCTTATGCACACTTGAGCAGAGTCCCAGAGATAGATAAAGTAGATACAACCCCGAGTATTGGTTCTTCTGAGGGCTACAGAGACCCCCAGGTTCTATGGTCATGGCAAATGGATTCAGTGCCATCTCAGTTGGCCCTACTTTGGAATTTGTGTTTCTGTGTGATGGAGCTGGACTCAGATGTGATCTTTTTTCACAAGCCTTTTCTGTTACTTTACCAGAATTGTAGTTGGTGCTGGGGTTTAATATATACCCAGGGGATCTGAATCTCTGGACTGACCATATGATAGCCAGGCCCTGAACCTCAACAGACTTCAACTACACTCTGTTTTATTGGACTTACCCCATTCAGCTAACATTGAGTTGAAGAAGGTCAACCATCACACCATGGAGCCAAGAGAGCCTATAACTGAAAGCAGGAGGATTGCATCCAGCATCCATGTGGAATGTAAGCCCCCTCTTGACATAGATGTGGAATGGACACAACCAATCCAAGGTCCACAGGATGGAGGAATAGAATATGGATTAGAGTGGACTTACTGATATTCTATCCATGAACTATTGTGATTAGTAATTGAAGAAAATGTGGCATTGGTGTGGGGAAAGTGGCCATGGTGGCTGCTGGGTGTGGGGAATGGGAGGAAGAGATGAGATGTAGAGGCATTTTCAGGACTTGGAGCTGTCCTTGGTGGTGCTGCAGGGACAGTTACCAGACATTGTATGTCCTCCCCTGTCTCACTGGATGGAACATGGGAGAGAGTGGGCTATGGTGTGTACCATGGACCATGAGGTGCAACGATGCTCAGAGATGTATTCAGCAAATGCAATGAATGTCTCATGATGATGGAGGAGAATTTTGCTATGGGGGGAGGAGCGGGGTGAGGGGGGTGTATGTGGAGACCTCATATTTTTTGAATGTAATATTAAAAAAATGAATAAAGGCAAAAAAAATGAAATCAGACAGGAAAAAAATATAAACCATCCATTGAGATTTTTTTAAGGAAGTACCAGGGATCAAACCTGGGACATCGTACTTGCAAAGGATGTGCTCAACCACTGAGCTACATCCACTCCTCCAGTGAGATTTCATTTTCATTTCAATGGTTATATTTACTTTTAGTTCTCTTTTTATTTTTTAATTCTCAAGTCTTTGTGTTCATTGTTGATAGTCTCTTGTTTTCTGCTCACTTTTTGCTTCTCTTTTATTTCTTTTAAGATCCATTGTGGTGGGGACTCCTATTGCTATTAAGGTTATTTTAATTTCTTTCCATCTGGTGCTGTGGTGTAAAAAGCTTTGTGGGCTTGCTCTGATGGCTGACAGATTTTGGTTCTGGACTATCTTTCACTGATGTTGTAGCACCTTCAAGAGGACCAGATTTAAGTACAGTCTCAGGTTCAGTTTCTCCAGTAGGCTAGGCCCAAGGATTATGATTTCTTTTTCTGTTTCCAAAACACTAGGTTACTGAAGTGGATATTTCTCCCTGAGCTGTTCTTGCTTTTAGGTTTATTTACTACTCAGCTCTGGTTTCAGCTTGCTCCCTTTCCTTCACAGCACACCGCCCCCCCCCCCCCCACTTTCCCACCTGGTCCTCTCCCTTTTCCTCCTCCTCTTAATCTTAATCTTCTTCCTTCTCCTTCCATAAACTTAGTTTCTTGTGAGCTCCACAATTAATTTTGAAATTGTTGTAATTGATCCAGCATGTAGATGTTTTGAAGTTGGAGGGCTATTTAGAATATCTTGTTCACAACATGGCTGGTACAGAAGTCTACCCTTTTCTTAATTTAATTTCTAACACTTAGACATTTTTAGTTAAATTTTGTGTAATGTGTGTGATAGGTGTCCTTTTTCTTTCTTTTGGATATGGATATCCAGTTCTCCCAGCACCATTTGCTGAACGGACTGTTCTGGCCCAGCTGGGTGGGCTTAACAGCTTTGTCAAAAATCACTTGACTGTAGATGTGAAGGTCTTTTTCTGAGTACTCTATTCAGTTCAATTGGTCAATTTATCTATCTTTATGCCAGTATCATGCTATTTTTACCATTGTAGCTACATAGTACGTTTTAAAGTCAGGAAATGAGAGTCCTCCAACTTTGTTCTTCTTTTTAAAGACATTTTTGGCTATTTAGGTCCCTTTAACCTTCCAAATAAGTGTAATTATTGGCTTTTCCATTTCTGCAAAAAAGGCTATTGGGAATTTTATTGGAATTGTGCTGATTCTATAAATCAGTTTGAGAAGAATTGAAATCTTAATGATATTTAGTCTCCCAGTCCATGAATATGGAGTATCCATCCATTTATTTAATTCTTCTTCAGTGTCTCTTAGCAATGTTTTGTAATTTTCTGAATACAGTTCCTTTATGTCCTTGGTTAAGTTTATTCTTAAATGTTTGATTGTTTTAGTCACTGTTAAAAATGGATTTTTAAAAATTTCCTCTTCAGATTGTGCATTGATTTTTATGTATTAATCTTGTATCCTGCCACTTTATGGACCTTGTTTATTAATTCTAATAGTTTTGTTGTGGATTTTTCAGGATTTTCTAGATATAGAAATATATCATCAGTGAATAATGAAAGATTTTACTTCTCCCTTTCTTATTTGAGTGTCTTTTATTTCTTTATCTAGCCTAAATATTCTATCTAGCCCAATATTGGATAATAATGGTGACACTGGGCATCATTCTCTTGTTCTTGATCTCAGCAGGAAAGCTTTCAGTCACTCACTGTTGAATACAATGCTAGCTGTAGGTTTTTCAAATATGCACTTGACCATATTGTGAAAGCTTACTTCTATTCCTTTCTTTTGCAGTGTTTTTTTATCAAGAAAGGGTGCTATATTTTGCCAAATGCCTTTTTCCACATCAATCAAGAGGCTCATGTGGTTTTTTTCCTTCAATTTATCAATACGGTATGTTACACTAATTGATTTTCTTCTGTTAGATCACCCTTGCATATCTGGGATAAAACCCTCTTGATCATGGTGTATAATTCTTTTAATGTGCTTTTGGGCTTTGTTTGCAAGTATTTTGTTGAGGAATTTTTTATCTATATTAATTAGAGATATTGGTCTATAATTTTATTTTTTTGTAGTGTCTTTTTCTGCTTTTGGTATTAGGATGATGTTAGCTTCATAGAATGAGTTTGGTAACCCTCTTTCCTGTTCTATGTTTTAGAAGAGCTTGAGCAAGGTTGGCATTTGATCATCTTTGAATGTTGGTAGAATTCACCTGTGAAGCCATCTGGTTCCAGACTTTTCATCTTTGGGAGATTTTGATGACTGTTTCAATCTCTGCACTTGAGATTGATTTGTAGAGGTCTTCTATTTCTTCTTGAGTCAGTGTAAGTGGTTAGTGTGTTTCTAGGAATTTTTCTATCTCATCTACATTGTCTAGTTTTTTTGGTATAAAGTTGTTCATGATATCATCTTATGATCGCTCTTATTTCTGCTGGGTCAGTGGAAATGTCCCCTGTAGCAGTTTGTTATTGTTTATGAATTCTAAAAATAGATTTTGGATTATGTTTGTAAACTGGTCTGTTCCTCTGGGTGTATTAGATTGTATTTTTTTCAGATGTTTCACTTTTACTTGATTACATTATGATTAGGGCTTTGATTGGGCCATGTCAATAGGATGTTGAGGCCCCATCCCCTTGATGTAGACTCACAGAGAAAATGATGAAGCAGAGGAGTTAGTTGGAGTTATTTTGATGCTGGAGCCCCAGGAAGTAAACACAGAGAAGAAGAACACAGAGGAATACAGAAGGCTCCATAGACATGGCAGAGGTCCTGAGAAGAAAGAGAACCTGATAGTCTACAGATGACCTTTCAAGAGAACAGAGCAGCTGAGACTGGAGAGAAACTAGCCCTGGCAGAGAGACAAAACTTATCCCAACTTACAGCTGATATTTGAAGAAGCTGGGACTAAGGAGCCTTAAGAGGAAGAGGAAGGCTGGACCCTTGCAGATGTCAGCAGGCATCTTGCTCCAATGCATGACTACAGACTTTGGTAAGGGAAGTAACTTATGCTTTATGACCTGATAACTGTAAGCTTCTACCCCAAATAAAAGCCAACATATTTCTTTTATTTTGCATCAGCACCCCTTTGGTTGACTAATACATCCCCCCTCTAATTTTTAATTTATTTACTTACATATTCTCTCTTTTTTTCCTGTTAGTCTAGATTAAGTTTTGTTGATTTTGTTGATCTTTTCAAAGAACCAAATTTTGGTTGGTTCTGTTGTTTTAGTTTTGTTCTTGATTTCATTTATTTCTGCTCTGATCTTTACTATTTCTTTTCTTCAGCTTATTTTGGAATAAGTTTGCTGTTCTCTTTGTAGTTCTTCCAGGTGTGTAGCTAGATCTTCAATTTAGCTCTCTCTTCTTTTTTATGTAAGCATTGAGGGCTATCCATTTCCTTCTCTGCACTGCCAATGTGGTGTCCCATAGTTTTGATATGTTGTGTTCTCATTTTTGTTTGTCTTAAGATATTTGCTTAATTCTCTTGTAGTTTCTTCTTTGACCCACTGATTATTTGAGTGTATTGTTTAATCTCCAAATATTTATCAATTATCCCCTTTTTCTATTCATTATTGATTTCCAGCTTCATTCTGTTATGATCAGAGGTAATGTTTTGTATAATTTAAATCTTTTGACCCAACGTAGAGTCTATTTTGGAGAAGGATCCATGAACACTTGAAAAGAGTGCATATCCTGCTGTTTTGAGATGCAATGCTCTATACATGTCTGTTACGTCTAGTTCATTTATCATGTTATTCAAGCTCTCTGTTTCTTTATCCTCTGTCCAGATGTTCTATCTAATGCTGAAAGTAGTATATTGCTGTCTCCAACTATTATTGTAGAGACATCTATTTTTCCCTTTAGCTTTGCTGTTGTGGCTCATGTATCTTGGGGTACTCAGGTTATGTTCATAAATATTTAATATATTTATTTCTTCTTGTTGAAATGCCCCTTTTATTAATTTGTAATGACCTTCTTTATTCCTTGTAAAAGTTTTGCACTTAAAATCTATTTTGTCTAATATTAGTGTTTCTACTCTGGCTCTTTTTTTGTTCCTATTTGCATGGAATATCTTTTTCCAACTTTTCACTGTTAACCTTTTTGTTTTATTACATTTGAAGTGAGTCTCTTTTAGACAACATATAGATAGCTCACATTTTTTATCCATTCTATCAGTTTATGTCTTTTGATTGGGGAGTTCAAGCCATGAACATTCAATATTATTACTGTAAAGGCATTGCTTACTTCATCCATTTTGTCCTTTGCCTTTCTGTTGTCATATCATATTATTGTCTTGCTTTTTCCCCTTTAATTTACCCTTCCTAATAATCTTCATTTCTACACTCTTCTCTAAGTCTCTGGCCCTCGTTTATTTCCATTCAGGCTGCAGCACTCCCTTTAGTAGCTCTCTTCTAATTCTGGTCTTTTGGTAACATATTCTATCAGTTTTTGTTTGTCTGTGAGGACTTTGAACTCACCCTCATTTTGGAAGGGCAGCTTTGCTGGATACAGAATTCTTGGCTGGTGGTTTTTCTCTTCTAGTACCTTAAGTATATCACACTACTTTCTTCTCTCCTCCATGGTTTCTGATGAGAGGTGGGTACTTAATCTTATCAAGGTTCCCTTGTATGTGATGCTTTGCTTTTCTCTTGCTGCTTTCAGGATCCTCTCTTTATCTCTGATATTCATCATTCTGAATATTAGGTGTCTTTGCCTAGGTCTATTTAGATTTGTGCTTTTTGGGATGTGTTGTTCTTCTTGGATATTGATATTTATGCCCTTCATAAGGGTTGGGAAGTTTTCAGTCATTATTTCCTCAAATATTCTTTCTTCCCCTTTTCCATTCTCTTCTCCTTCTGGGACACGGATATTGCATGTATTTGTATATTTTGTATTGTCATTCAACTCTCTGAGACCCTGTTCCATTTTTTTCATTCTCTTCTCTTTCTGTTCTCCTGTCTTTTCAGGTCAGACATTCTTTCTTCAAAATCTCTAATTCTGTCTTCAAGAAATTCAAATCTGCTCTTATGCACCTTTAATGTATTTTTAATCTCATCCATTGTGTCTTTCATTCCCATAGGATCTGTTATCTTTTCTTTGCATGATTTCAAATTGTTATTTATGCTTACCCAGTGTCTTCTTAATATTCTTTATCTCTTTATTAATATTTTATTTCAATTCTTTGAATTGATTTGGGAGAGCTACTTGGTTATCACTGTAATTGTCTTAAATCCTGTATCTCTTCAGGATATTTGGTCTGTTTCTTTGGCTGGTCTATCTCTTCCTGTTTCCTATTATGGCTTGTAATTTTGTGCTGATGTCTAGGAATCTGAATATGTTGGTGAATTTACTCTGATGGCCAATTTCTCTCTCTTGCCTGTTGCTTTTTCCCCCACAGCTCTTCTTTGATATTTGGTTCAACTTGTTCTAATTCTTTAAAATGTCCCAGTTTAAGTTATCAAAATTGTGCCAGAGACTCACTAATGGGGCATAGATTTTCTCTCAGGAGTTAGGGTACAGAGAGAAACCAGAGCAGATTTTGTTCCTGCAATATCCAGACCAACCAGCTGAGGGTGTCCATTGGCTTATCTTTCCATGGAGGTATTTCTTTCAGTCTCTGTTTTTCTGCATTTTGATCTGGCCAGAGCAAAGATTCAAAGCTGACTCTGCTTTCTGAATTCACTGAAGAAAACCCCCAACTCCCCTTCCCTTTTTCCATGTAAGAGCTGACAGGGAGGAAGATGTCTGTTCCCTTCTCAGTCAGCTGCAGTAAAGCAAGGGTTTTACCCAAGCTTAATATCTTGGGTGTGGGTGATGGGAGCCCTTCACAGCTACTGTGGGGGTTTGGTAATGCATGTTTGTTGTTTCATGTTCTTTGTCTCTCTGTCCCTCACCCTCCTTCTGTTTTGAAGCACTGTCCTGGTCTGCTGACCCCTAAAGCAGGTCCCTCAGGCAGATTTTAGCTCTTTCTCTCCTGTTTTTGTGGGAGTGTTGAGCTCTGCCTGCCTAATCTGATGCCATCTTCTCAAAATTCTTCTTGTGTTCTTGGTTTTATCCTGGACTACCTCCCCCAAACCTGGTTTTATCATCTCTCCCCTGAGTCTATTTTGTCTATAATCTTTTTTCTTCCTTTCTGTGCCTAAATACACTTGAATTTGCTCCCTCCCAAGAAAATCTTCCCCAAACCTTCATGCCTCTCAACCTACCTTCCTATCTTTCTCATTTCTTTAACCAATGAATTAAATAAATAAAGGTATGAAAAATTTGCTATGAATAAGAAACTAAGCACAAGGAACTATGTGCTATCCTGCAAGTCAATTAAAGTCACTGCCAGAACTGGAACTCAGGCTTATCTAGCTCTGAGTTCTAGAATATTTTCACTACAGCACACCCCGTGCTTTAAGAATGGTCAGAGGTGTATATTAATGTAAGTAGCGAACATTTAATGAAAACCCCTGTGTACCAGGTAATGTATTAAGTGCTATGATGCAATAGTAAAAGAAGATGAAACAAGAGCCTCACTCTCACAGAGTTTAAGATGAACAATTAAGCAAAGGAAATGCACAGGGTGCTAGAAGAGGATACATTAGAGGGATGTGATCTAGTTGAGTGGGGGGAATCAGAAAAGGCTTCCCAAACAAGTGACAAACTCAAGAGTGGTCTACCCTCTCTGTTTGTACTTTCTTCCACTGGTTCTGCCCCATCTTGTTGCTTAAATGCTATCTAATGGATTACTATTAACCTCCAAATGACTAAGCACCATGGCTTTTTATCTATTCATAGCAGAAACAATGTGTAGCAGGCAGTATTCAACACCAAACACCCATCCTTCCTTCAAGCCATGGAATCCTTGGATTACTCTCTCACTTGATATGTAAGCACGTTTCCCAATCCAACACTAAGGACTTTCCTCTGTAACATCTTTCATATCCATTATTTTTCTGTCCTGGGCTGTTATTCCTTGACTAAAAAGTGTTGCAACAATCTCTGCTCACTCTCCATTCCCAGCTCCATCTTTACCAAAACTCCTTGTGCAATTCAGTAGTTCTCAGTCCTGTTTTTCCATTAGAGTCACCTGAGGTGATTTTAAAAATGTTAATGCCCAGAATCCCCTGTACAGCTTGTTAAAGCAGATGGCTGGGCCCCACCCCCAGAATTTCTAATTCAGTCAGTCTGCAGCAGGCCCAAGAATCTGCATTTCTATCATGCTCCCAGGTGATGCTGATGCTACTGGTCCAGGGACACCTTCACTAATTTTATAGCCATTGCCAATTGTTCGTAAGCAACAGATTTCATGATCACTCCTATGCTCTAAGTCCCTAAAGGACTCCATATTGTCTATCAAAACAAGTATAAATCATTCATCACAGCCTTCAAGGCCCTTTACCATTTGTTACTAGACTCCCCCTCCTGCTCTGTTTCCCATTGCTTTCCCTATGTACCAGAACTGGGTTCTTTAAACATATCAAGTATTCTTTTGCCATCATGTATTTGCTCATATTGTTAATCTGGCCAATGCCCTTAAGCTCATGTGTTCACTGGTTGAAATTACATTCATCCTTTAAGTATTTATGCTACACCTCCTTCCCTGGTTTCTCTTTCAGTCCTCTTCCCAATGCCCAATACACAATATACACAAACACACACACACACACACACACACACACACACACACACACACACACACTGGCATGAATCCCCCAAAGTCTTTGTGCGACTCACAGACTGCCACCACGATTTACTTCATATACTCATATGTCTTTTTGCTTAACATCCCCAACCTGTTCAACCAAATTAAAAGTTCTTTGAAGGCAAAGAATGCATTATATTCATCTTTTTATCTCCTATAATCTTGATCATCAGCGTGCGGGTGAAGGAACAGCAGCATTTATTTTTATTTTTTAAAATTAATCCCCCCCCCCATAACCCTGCTTTCTGCTCTCTGTATCCATTCGCTGTGTGTTCTTCTGTGTCTGCTTGTATTCTCATTAGGCGGCTCTAGGAACCGATCCTAGGACCTTCTGGAGTGGGAAAGAAGCCATTAATCTCTTGTGCCACCTCAGTTCCCCTGTTCTGCTATGTCTTCTTATTTTCTCTCCTCTGTGTTTCTTGTTGCATCACCTTGCTTCACCAACTCTCTGTGTTGGCCGGCATTCCTGCACAGGGCAGCTTTCCCGCATGGGACAACATTCCCATGCAGGAGTGCCACCCACATTCCTGAGTCGGCCGGCACTACAAGTGGGCCAGCTCACCAAGGGGTCAGCTTGCCCTCACCAGGAAGCCCTGGGCATCGAACTCTGGACCTCCCATATGGTAGACGGGAGCCCAATTGCTTGAGCCACATCCATTTCCTGAAACAGCAGCATTGACATCACCTGGGTACTCATTAGGGAAGTAAAATCTTAGCCTCTGCCCCAGAACTATTAAGAATCTGCATTTTAAAAATCTGAAGGGATTGGTAGGCACATAAAAGTTTGAGAAGGTTGGCTTTGTAATACCTAGAACAGTGCTTGGCACATCATTGGTGAATATTTGGTGACTTAAATTACCTAGAATAGAAAGTAGAACAGACAAGATCAATTCTTTTTCACACTTCAGTCAGGACTGCAGTTCACCAAATTGCTTCCTGCATCTCTTTGCAATAAACATGATTCATTGAGTCAAGAGCCCAGGGTTAGGTGCACTGGGGAGATATTGGAGAAGTAAGAACACTCTTCTGGAGGAATTTGTAATCTAACTGGCACACTAGATACATTCATGGACAAGATAAACTCAGCTTGGGGTGACTATATGAGAGTCTGGTCGCAAAACTCTTCTGCTGAACTGTGCAAAGCTACCATCATCTGTGGGGCTGCAGCAAAATGAGGATTGCTTGATTTCATGACAGTTTCTCTCCTTACAGAGTATGGGCAACTCTCCTCTTGGAAATTTTGCTTTCTTATTACAAATCCAAAGAAGGCAGGATTGGTCAGGATTATTTCATAAGACTGTTAGCTCAGCAAATGAGAGTGTCCTGCATTTGTGCATGTCAATTCATTGAAACAATATTATCTGTCAAACATTTTGTTGTTCCATACCAGACAGTACAATCTCTTTGTGAACATTGTCCATTCCTTGCTTCCCCTGAAAGGAATAAAATATCACATAATCAATATTTTTTTAAAAATACTTATTTCACACTGTATTCTGCAAATTTGAGGCGATTTGGAGCATTAGCATATACATAAATCAGATGCAAGGAAAATGTAAATCAACTTTTTAAAAATTGAGACTGTAAAATGAATGGTAATAATAAGTAGAAAAGATAATTGGAATTGCTATGGTTGAATTTCAAAGTTGATTCTGAGCTTTCTGGCAGCTAGTGTAAAGGGTGACTCAGTCAGTTCCAGCAGTATTTTTTGTAACCTCAAGCAATGTACAGAGACGTTTTTCCTTTTATTTGATATACTTTTTTTTTAAAAAAAGATACTTATATTACAAAAATGTTACATGAAAAATATTGGGGATTCCCATATGCCCACTCCCTACCCCTCCCACATTTACCCACTTTAAAAACATCCTTCATTAGTTTGGTACATTTGTTATAATTGAACACATTTTGGAGCATTGGCACTAAGCATGGATTATAGTTTACATTGTAGTTTGCACTCTCTCCTGCACATTTTTGTAAGTTATGACAAGATATATAATGGCCTGTATCTGTGATTGCAGTGTCATTCAGGACAATTCCCAAGTCTTGAAAATGCCACCATATTACACCTATGTTTCCCCTCTCCCTTCCCTCAGAACCTCCTGTGGCCACTGATTCCACAACAATGATAAAAGCTCTTCCATTTCTAGAATCACAGTAAGTCTATAGTAGAATACCAGTAAGTCTTTTCTTGTCCATCATTCATTTGCCAATCCTGAGGATTTGGTGATAGTGATGCCCACTCTGACTCTAACTGAGAGGGTGCTTAGATCCCATGGGACAGATGGATGGGACTATCTTGCTTGCAGTTGCAGACTCTCTCTGTTCCTTGAGATGTTAATTGTCCATCATTATCTCCTTGTTATTTGCCCTGAGTGAGTCCAGTGAATTAGAAAGTAGATGTTGCAACTCTGTTGAGATTCAGAGCCCAGCTGGCACATGGACAGCCCAAAGATTTAAGTCTCTTAGACATATATCTATCAACTCTAGAACTAACTATAGGTTCAACTATAAGGGGCAGAAGAGCCGTGTCTAGGAAAACCACACCTAAGTCCAACTCTGTAATGCTGGGGAGCATAAATTCCAAAGTGGGGCTCATTGGCAGGGCAACAAACTCCTGAGCTGTGTGCCCTACCTATGGTGTCTGGATGTCTCCAGAGCCTTCAGGTGCCCTGGTATTTAAGGCAATTTTTATTTTGGCAGTTGATGAGACCCTCCTGAGACGTGTGTAAGTGTAACCTCTGGATTGACCTCCCAACTCACTTTGAAGTCTCTTAGCCATATAAGCTCATTTGTCTTTACCCATTCCCCCTTTTGGTCAAGGTCTTTTTCCAGTAGCATTGATTGTTGGTGCTTGGCAGTAATCCCTTGGTGCCAGGGAGGCTCATCCCTGGGAGTCATGTCCCACACAGAGGGTGGGAAAGGTAATGCATTTATATGCCGAGTTCAGCCACATTTGAGCAAAAAGGAGGCTCTCAGGAGTAACTATTAGGCACTCTGTAATACTAGGGTAAGTTTCAATTTCAAGAGTGAAGGTTCATAAGCACAGTCATAATATCAAGGGCCCATCAATGGTCCATCTTCCTTCACTAGTCATTGCCCCATACTCAGAAGATTCTTGTTGTTCCATTAGAGAACGTGGCAGAGCTCCCCAGGATGGGAATTCTATATATTTTTTTTGGTTATTGTATGAATCTCCACTCACTGTGACAATGCCCCATGAACACTTGAACACATTCATACGCCTTATAGGTATGCCCCACATGAACCTCCTTCTATGCATCCCCCATCACTGATACCCCACACTAGTGATCCTCCCCTGCCACAGTTACCCTTCTGTGATCAGAAACTTCTTCAAAGAAGAAGCCAACAAAATAACCAATTGCAATTTTTTGAGTTAGACCAGTAATTTATTCAGGTAGGGAGGGACAAGAGGTAAAGAGGAAGGGACTGAAAAGTGATAAATTGGGCTGATTTACAGACTATAATTCCCCATTACAGATTATAAATGCCCAGGTTTTACTTGTGTGACCATCATGGCAGAGGAAAAACAGTGAGAACAGGGTGCAGAGGGGAGGGACAGGGGTCCAAAGTCAAGAGAGAGTGAATTCAGGCCTTGTGCGTCTGCTTTTTGAACTGTTAATTATTCCACCCCTTTGCTAATAGCAGGCGGGAAGTCCCAGCTGTTTGTTGTTTTGATTGATTTTAATAAGAAAATGAAATAATAATGATAGTTTTAAAAATAACAAAGTAAAAAAATTTAAGTTGGAATAATAAAAATATATAAAATTAAAAAGAACATTTTTCGCATTATGTCTTTCATCACTGTAAGATCTGTTGTCTTGTGTGTGCAGTGACATTTTCTTCCTTTTATTCCCCCAGTGTCTTATTTTTTTCATTTTGTCTTCAAAGAAGCTTTAGGTTACAGAAAAGTGACATACAGAATATAGGGGAATCCCATATACCCAGCATCCTCCCCCTTTTTCCTTTTCCCTATTAATTACATTTTACATGTGGGTGGTACATTTGTTACAATTGATGTACAAATATTGGTACATTGCTACTAACAAAATGATTTACATTTTGTTTTACATTTTGAACCATACATTTTTATAAATTTTTATGAAATTTAACATGGTCTGTATTGCAAGATCATGTAGAAAACTAACGAGTGGGAAGATGTTGGGCTCTCATCCTGGGGAGTCCTGCTATGTTCTCAAATAGAGGGTTAAAGTCTCTCAAGAGCACAGGCAGTGCCTGATAGGGGAGGACAGGCCAGTATGTCAAACCCTCAATGTTGTTGCAAGTAATTATGAATCTTATTTTTCAAGGAGTGAAGCTTGGTGGTTGCCATGGGTCCTGAAGGGAGGAGGAGGGCGGAATAGAATAGAAGGAACATGGGGCATTTTGGGGGCAATGGAAGTGTTCCCAGAGACTTTTAAAAGGAAAAATAAATTACCACAAAACTTCTGTGTTGACCAAATTATTTTTATTATAATGTGACCTGATTGCAAAAAATCAAAGTGAGTTCATACTTCTCATGCTTCTGGCCCTTACACAACTATCAAATTGAAAATAAAATAAAATAATAATAAAGTGCCACTGTAACAGTTTGATATTATTGATGAATTCCAAAAAGAAATATTGGATTATGTTGGTAAACTGATCTTTTCCTCTATATTAGAGTATATTGGATTCACAGGGTTACTTGATTAAGTAATCATGTAAACCTCTTGTGCCAGTAGGGTGTTGAGTCCCCACCCTTTGGTGGGTGGGGACTCACAGATAAAAGGCATGGCAAAGGACAGAGTTAGGGGTTTTTGATGTTGGAGTTTTGGTGTTGGAGTTTGACGCTGAAGCCTTAAGCTGGAACCTCAGGAAGAGAGGAACCCTGAATCTAGATAGAAGCAAAACCCTGGAAGGAAGGAACCCGGGAAGCCTGAACCCTCTCAGACATTGTCAGACATCTTGCTCCAACATGTGAAAATAGACTTTGGTGAAGGAAGCAACTTTTGCTTTATGGCCTGGTATCTGTAAGCTCCTACTCCCAAAAACATCCTTTATAAAAACCAATCAGTTCCTGGTATTTTGCATCAGCACCCCTTGGGCTGACTAATACAGCCACAAAACCAATGGCATCCACAATACGTATGTTAATAAAATGGGCAGATGATGATATTTTGCTGAAACTAAATTGCAAATGTTGGGCCTGAGAGAGAAAACGTGTATTTGCATGTTTTGTTTTTTCCTTGTTGTGGACTTGATCTTTGTTGTTGTTTGTTTTATGGACCATCATTTGTATCATCATTGTTATCGTCAGCATTTTTCCTTTTTAACAGAGAACTCATTTTTAAATACTTAGCCATTTTTGAGGCCAAATCAACACTGCACGCAAAATAACCATAATGATTTATGAAACTACCATTTATATATTAATACTTAAATGAACATTTTCTACTATTCTTGCTGTCAATGAATTTAGAGAAGTGGGTTGAGTGCATACTCTCCAAATACATTGCCTGGTGTGTCATGGAAGAGTGCTAGAAAGCAAGACTTTAGAATCCCAAGAATGTGGTTGAATCCTGCCTCTAAAATGTATGAAATGTGTGACATCGGGAAAATTACTTAACTTCTCTGGGCTTCTGTTTCATTATCTGTAAAATGAAGATAACAATAATACCTATTGTTAGGAGTCTCAGGAAGAATGAAAGAAATAACACATGTAACATGCCTGTATCAATTACAGTTCAGATGGAAAGAGATATATGTTGAAAGATTTACTGCAATGAATTGGTTTATGAAATTGTGGGGCCTGACTAGGCAAGTAAAAAATCTGTAGGGCAAGCTGTCAGGAAGGGCAGGCTAGAATTTTTGGTGGCATGAGCTCAAGTCCACAGGCAGAATATCGTCTTCAGGGAAGCTTCAGTTCTGCTTTTAAGGTCTTCTAACTGATTAAATCAGACCCACCCAGATGATCATAGATAACCACCTTTACTTAAAGCCAACTGATTATGGACTTTAATCATACCTGCAAACTTCTTTACAGCAACACCTATGTTCATCTTTGACTGAACAACCGGGGACTGTAAACTAGCCAAGATAATACACAATGCCTAACATGGAAACTGACCCACAGTGAATACTCAGTCAAGAGAAGATAGCAACAACGTCTTACCTGTTGCTTGACCATGGGCAAGATGTAAAAGTGGCCTGGGAAATAGCCAGGGGTGGGACATAAGCTTTAGAATCTGGTAGACCTGAATTCAAATCCTACTGTGGTAGTTTATTAGCTGAATATGTGCAGGCACATGGCTTTGCCTCTCAAAGTGTTACCTTCCTCATCTATAAATAACTGTGAGACAATACTTGTCACAGCCACCCTCTGAGGGAAGTATTTCATGAGACTGGATAAAATGCCTGGTACGCGTGCTCATTCGACATTGGTAGAAATGACTCTTTTTCTATTTATTATTCTCTTCTGCTAAAAAAAACTTTGCATGCCATTTAGGAATTTACAGGTTTATTGAGCAATTCGTGAATTGGGCAGCATCCCATTCAGAAAGTAGAAGGGTGCTCCACCAAGGGGGTGGACAGGGGAGCTTACATAGGGCAAATATAGGAGCAAGTAAGGAAATGTTCTGATTGGCTGATATGAAGTTTCAGTTTTACCTGGGGGGAGGGTCTTACAAAGTGGAGAGCAGATATAAACATCAGTATATGTTTGCTTGTCCACACCACAGTATGGTGTGCTTGTCCATTCTGATAAGCTCTTTCTACTGGACCAAAACTAGTTTTCTCACCAGGGGTTGCTTATCATCAACCCTATAGGCTAGGCTTCTTGTTCCTGGAAAACCCCTTCAGGTTAACTGTTTTTGTTTTCTGGACAAGCCCATCCCAGAAATGGGTCTTTTCCTCATGATGCCCAATGCAGGCAGCCATTTTATTTTCCTTAATCCTTAACCAGTTTGGTCATCTGTCGTCTCATCTACAGCATAAGGAAAATAGAGCACCTATTCCCAGTGTTGTGAAGATTGAATTAAATAATGCATTAGAGCAGGGGTACTTACCAAGGGGTTGAAGGCAGACACATATGCTTTAAAGACCTAACAAGCATAAAGTGAGTTTGTTTCCTTGTGTGGAAATTGGGACACTGCCTCCAAGGTTGTAGCTAGTTTGACTCCTTGTAGAGTATATGAAGGCAAAGCTAGACTTTTCCTTGGGAAGCAGTTCTGGATCAGCTCCCTTTGAGTGAATAAGTTGTTAGAATGAAGTCATGCAAGTTCTATCTCATGAGGCTCCATTCCCAAACCAGGGAATGCTGTCCTTGAAGGACAGGCCAGTGTGTGCCAGGGGTATAGCAAAGGAAATGACAGCATAAGATGGCACATTTTCTTAGATGCTAAATAATCAAATGCTTAATTCCCATAGTAAAACCAAGCTGTTATTTTGTAGATTAAAGCAAAATTTGAGTGGAAATATAAACCCAAATATGATATTTCAAAACTAGTTCATGCTTGTTGCCAATGTAGCCCTAGGAAAATGCACTCAGGCTCCTCTGCAGCCTGGAGTGCTTAGGTGGGAAAATTTAAGACATACTGAAATAGTTGAAACTCATGTCAACAAAACAACCACTTAGAGGTTATGCCTGCGACAGTCATATTCTTCCATTCATTCATTTACTCATCCTCTGTTTTATTTACTCATCCACATAGTCAACAAAAATATATTAAGTAACCAATTATTGGGGCCACAAAAATGAAGAGATGAGGACAGATAAGCTGTGAATACAAGATAGGGGCTTTTAATTATCAATATGGCCAGTTAAAATAGTGAAGAAATGTTAGCTAGTTATTTGATGTACAAACTGACTGATCATTTCCCCCACTTGGGATGATTGGCCTCAGATCATCACAAAAAATCACCTTCATTGGTTTGCTGTTTTTATTTTTACTTGTTAAGAGAGCTCCCTTAACTATTTTCCCAATGAAATGGCTCTTTATCTCAATATTGGCAGAGACATTTCCAGCTTTCAGTGCCTGATATCCCCAAGTGCCTCCAATTAATTTATGAAACATTCTTTTACAGTTTTCATGCTACAGAACCAATTTTCAATGGCTGTGTTTCTTAAATAACCATGTGACATTTTCTGAGAGAGGAGATAAGTAGGGCATCAAATAAAAACAACAAGATAAGGTGCTGTACTCCAAAAAGATTGGAAATTACTCATGTTATCTTTTTAGAGTCAGCTTCCATCCATGAATTTTTCTAGATGAACACACACGTGCATACTCTCTGTCTTCCTTTCTTCAGGGATTTTTTAAAAAATCACAGTCTGACCCTGTCTGTAAACAATGAACATGTTACTCTAAATTCAATAATATTTCAGCCTTTTAAAAAATAATAAGCGATTGTGTCTTTATTGTTAATCGCTTGCCCTACTTAATTCATTCATTATGCTCGGAAGGTCTGAGATTAAGCCCCCAGGCTGCAGCGCTTCATACGAATCCTTTCTTTTTTATCTGTTCCAAGTTAGATTAACTGTAGACCCTGGTTAATGAGGTGCCACTTGCTGCCTTTTCATGCAGAAAGAATTCCTCATCCTCAGTGGTATGCATATACCAAATAAATTACCTTTTTTTTTTTTTCGGTGAATTTCCCACCACTGCTTCCTGTAGGAAAGACTATCATTTTGAAATCCCTGGTATCTGGGCAGCTGGATTTCTTTGATATGGATTTCTTCTTTTCTTCAAAGTCTTATCTTGTTTTTCTTTCTATTTAGGGGGTGTGAGTTTATGAAGAGACTTTCTGAGGGCACTAAGTGCCATGCCATGATGAATATGCTCCAGTTCATTTTTGCCTATTTTGGTACAATCTGCTGAAAACTGAGCACGACCACTTCATGTTTCTGCCCAACCTCTGAAATCTTATTGTGTGTTTGTGCACACGTGTGTCAGAAGAGTGCTAATATTTTTCTTTTTCATGCACGGTTGTACACACAGAGTTGTTGATTGGCTTTCCCTTCAAGCCCTGCCTTTTCCTGAACATCCAGCCTCTGGACTAAAAATGCAGACATGGTAGTGTTTGCAGTGTGGACCACATTCTGTCAAAGACTGGTTTAACCAGTCTCCATTATCACAACCGAGAGTCCTCAGCCTGGTACTTCTTGCTGCTTCCCCCTGGGCTTGCTTGGCTAGGGTGGAACATACTCTGTAATAAGGCTAGGAAATTGTTGGGGTGACCCAAGAAGAAGACAGGAAGGCACATAGAGCAAAAGGATGGGAGGTGGAGGTAGAAGGAGGAGAAGAGGTTCCTATGGAAGGCAACAGGATACGGTACTGCCTGCACGTGGCCCCCGGAGGCAACGTTTCTGGCCTGCTCTAGAAAATCTGAATCTTCTAGCCTGTTTCTTGGGGCAAATTAGTGTGCTTGGTAAGAATTCAGTAGTAAAGAGGCCAACGTCTCAGATGATGTTATCATTAGGACCACTTGACTTTGTATAGAGGAAAAATAGTTTCCATACACTCTTACTGCCACTAATCTTCAACAAAGAAAACCAAGGCAGAATGTAGAGGGCAAAGTGTAGCAGCAGGTTATATATGATTAAAACCTTTTTCTCACAAAAGAAATTGGAAAAGAACAGGAGAATTTTATCAGGTTGAATATTTTATTCCTCTAGAGCTCAGTTGCAGCAGTGGCATTCTAGAGTGGTACTTTACAAACTTTTTTGGGTCAAGGGAACACCAGCATGTGATATAATGTCTATCCACAAGAGTAACCAGATGAGGCTGTATGTGACTGGAAGAGACAGTCCCAGGGATGCTGGCTCTCTCAGTTCCCTCCCAAACACCACAAGGACTAAAAGGATCAATACAGGGGCAATCCTGTAACCCTCTAGCTGGGTGAACTCTGTTCTAGGTAATTTCAACAAAATGGGATTCTACCACTTCATTTTGAAATAGACTTTGACATGATCAAGTGCATTTATCTATTTAAGGTCTTAGATGTATGTGTGTGTGTTTCTGTGAACGCATTTTTATTTTTCCCTTAAAACATTTCTTTTTCAACCTGCTGCTTTCAAGACTGAGTCATGAGGTTCATTACCCTTAGAAAGAAGAGGGCAAAACCTGCCCAAAACAAAGAGATTGTTGATCAGCTTTAAGTCTCAAAATGATTCCTTTTGAAATCATATAAGGACAATTGTCTTGAAAGCCTAACTTTGTTGAGAGACAAAATGATTTCCTAAATCACATTAGCTCTCATTTAACTATAAAAAAATCAGGAATATCTGACTACGTCAGGAAGGTGTACTATCTTCCTAAAGTTGAGAGAACTTAGGATATGAGAAAAGAAGGAGAAATCCTGTTTCTTCTAGCCCTGATAGGTAGGGGGAAAAAGAGAGGAGAGAAAGAGAGAGGGAGGAACGGAGATGACAGGGTCTTTGTTTTCCTTCTCTTTGGGGATGCAGGTTAGAGTAAGGAGGTTACTTCAAAAGTATCCAGGTTGGTGCAAAGGCACCTGAGAACATCAGGAGGCAGGGGGATAAGTTTCTCTTGTCATGGCTTGGGAAGGCCTCAGGCTTCTTAGGGTGACTCTGCATAGGGCCACATCCAGCTTGCTGCAGGACCAGCGAAGGAAGCAGCTGGACATGTGTGCTGCAGGCAGTATTCATGGATCCCCATGGACTGGAGAAGATGGAAGATTCACATACATTGGTGAGAGGGTGAGGAGGTGCTCAGAATGCCTGGAGTTGAGACAGCATTGATTCTGTGTTTGAGGACTCCATGTCTAAAGAAAAGTGGTTAAAATGGCTAAGACTAGGGACTCTAGTGTTGGTTGTCAGCTTGAAACCCCCAAAAGCCAGATGGAACCCATTGTCCCTTAGTTGTCCCTAGTCCAGGCAGCAGAATAGAGTAGTTGCTCTGCTGTAGACACCAGCCAGGATCTACAGGCCACCTGTATGGTATGACAGACAGACTCTCGTCCTTCCCCCTTGTTTATTGTTGTAACATATATATAACACAATATTTGCCATTGTAATCACTTTCAAGCATAGAATTCTGTGCTATATATCACAATTACAGTGCTGTGCTGCCAAGCCACCATGTACTATCCAAACCTTTCCATTACCTCAAACAGAAATTCAGTACCCAGTAAGCAATAACTCCCCATTCCCACTATGCACCCACCCCCTGATAACTTGTAATCTACTTTCTGTCTCTCTGAACTTGCTTATTCTTGTTTATATATATTTCAATTTATTTTCTACAGCAGTGTAGGTTTACAGAAAAATCATGTAGGAAGTACAGAGTTCCCATATATCCCATCCCCTGTTTTCCCTATCATTAATATTTTGCATCAGTGTGGTTCCTTTGTTACAATGGATGAGCCAGGATTATTATAATTATATTATTTATTTTTAAAATAAAATTTTATTGAAGATGCATAGATCACACAAAAAATGTTACGTTAAAAATATGAGGTTTTCATATATCCCACTCCCCAACCCCCTCTCACTCTTCCCACATCAATAACATCTTTCATCAGTATGTAGAGTCAGTGGCTATCATTTTCATCACAGAGTTGTGCTGTCATCATCTCAGTCAATTTTAGAATGTTTTCATTGCTCTAAAGGGAAAAATCCCATATAGCCTTATACTCTGCTATTGCTGTCCCTTAGAGTTGATGTATCTTCCTGCCATTGCTGTAAAATATTACAATATTACTGTTAACTATGTTCTATAAGTTACATTAGTTGTAATTTTCTCATGGTATCACCGTTTTCTTAAATTTGTAAGAGAATAATATTCTTATATTTATACTGTTAACTACAATCTTCGTCCACCACAGAAATCACTGTTATACAGTCCCTAGGTTATTCCCTAATTTCCTTTCAATTGCCCTTTACTTCACAGACTACCACTTTCAGCCACAATCACATTTATAAATCAGCCATATTAATTATACTCACTATAATGTGTTACTCTCAGCTCAATTCATTTCCCCCTTCAGCAATTAATAAGGTGGTCCCCTTTGATCCCCAACCTTGGGTGTTCACAGTCTTGCATAATACCCTCCTGAAGGTGGACAGGAACTGTGACTTGCTTCTAACAAAATATGCCAAACGTGATGGGATGGCATAAGATAATCTTACCTTATACAAGGCTCCATTTTGTATAAGATAATCTTACCTTATACAAGGCTCCATTTTGCTACCAGACTGTCTCTAGAGTCCCTTACTATCTGTAGGTACCTTTAAAGAAGCAAGCTTTCATGAATCCTACCACTGGAAAGAAATGAATTCTGCCAACAACCTAGGGAGCGGATCCTTCCCCAGTTGAGACTTCAGATGAAGACCAACTCCTGGCCCACAGCTTTCTTTCAGCCTTGTGAGACCCTGAGCTGGGCACCCAGCTAAGCCATGTCTAGACTTCTGACCCACAGAGACTATGAGGTTAAAAAAGTATGTTGTTTTAAGCTACTAAGCTTGTGGTAATTTGTTAGACAACATACATACAAGGTCAAATAAGCAATAGTCTGCTTAGTCTTTACAAACCATCTTGAAGAAGAGAAGAAGAGAAAGAGAAGGAGAGATTCTGAAAGACTGAGTTAGAAGAGACTTTAAATCAGAAGAGACCAGGTTGGGCTGAGTTAACTCATTCAGAAAATCATTTTTCCTGCTATCCAGGAGGGTGGGAATGAGCAGGCTTATAGGTAAGTTTGGGCAATCTATAGAGAGAAGGGCATCTTTTTTGTACATCTGAGTCTAGTGGAAGTAAATTATTTATATATACACATGGGCACACGTATACTTCAGCTACGATATTACGAATATCTTGGTGTTTATGTATGGAGTCATTTGGGGGATTTCAGTTCTTCTTGCATCCAGAATGTTCATACTTAAGAGATATCTTTACTATTACCCAATGTTAACTTGAGATCAACGTGTAATCATCAAGGAGGATGAACTAGATTAAAGAGCCCCTTAAACATCCTGTTTCTTTGAATACAGTTCAAAGAAATGAATAACGTCCTGTGCCTATGGCTTTTGTTTGTGAGTTTTGGCCTGCTCAGCATAATGAGCCCTAATTTGGGAAATTGTATCTTCATTTATAAGAAACTTTGAGATATGGAGGGAGCATCGAAATGACCCAGATGATGAATTACACTTGGCTGGCATTCCGATGTGTTTGTGGCAATGCATCTGGGAAATAGTGCCCAGTGACAGAGTTCAGCCATCCTTCAGCAACCATGTGGCTGGTGTTGACAGCGTGAAATGAAGACCCCGTCCTCTGACAGGGAAACCAGCATAGATCACATGCAGAGTCCAGGAGAATGTCTACTTGGGGTTTCCTGAGTAGGCTTGGCTCCATGCACAAAGGGAAGCACTGATGGAGTTTGTTTGATTCTGGCAAAATGGAGGTTGGCTCAGTGTCTGACTTTCCTACCCAGCTCTGCCGAGACAATCATTCCCGAATGGCAGCTCCCCATCACTTCTCAGCAGAGTTGCATCATTGCTGGTTGCCAGATTTTTCTCTGACACCTCACTCAGTGTGGACAGGACACACTGAATTCTCATCCTTTGGATACTTGAGGAAAATTAATCTCTGGACTCTTGATGTGATGACCCAGCACTTGACTGAGTCCTGGGCTAAGAAAATGTAGCTGGGCCAAGAGAGGCTAGATAGAAAAAAGGACATATTTTTGTCCTTCCAGAAATGGATATGAGGATGGGTGGAGGGGTTCCATCTTGGAAGTCTGGCTCTTGGCAGTGGCCATGCAAGCAGCTGGCAACTCCACGGGGTTGGCAAGCCGCAGGGTCAGCCCAGGGCCTTAAGTACAAAAAGGCTATGGAGCAAAGGGGGAGGAGGACAGATCAAGCCATGAAGGAGTGTTGTAAGCTTCTTCCCTTTGTAAGTTCATTTTCAGAAAAATTAGTTAATCACTAGTTTGAGTTTTCTCATGTATGTACAAATCACTAAGAAAGAAGGTAGGCGACACAGTCAATATGCCTTGAGTTATGTTAATTTCCTCTAAAATAGTGCATTGAAAGAGAAAATGATCCCTGTTGAGACAGCATAATAGTATGGAATGGATTCTTTTAAAAAATTGAAATCTGCCATGGATTGATTTTATTTTTCAATAAAAAGACTTAAATTGGAAGAAGGTGGGCATGAAGATAGGGGAAGATGGAAGAAAGAATTACGTGTGTCCGAGTGTCTGTGTGTATGTGTTTTCTTTAAACAGATATGGTCATTTGGCTACTGCCCCATCTCTATATAACACTTCTTTTAAGCAACCTGCTTTTTCCAGAGGATTAGCAAATGGTTTGCATCACTCTACATCTGGGTACTGGATTAGGTGACACTGTATGGGAGGACCACTTCCCACCTACTTCTTTAGAGTAAAGAACAGTAACATTTCAGCTCCATAGTGAGATGTTATCAAATATGATTCAGTCTAATCTTGTAATTACTATTAATGTTGCATTAAAAGATTATTTAATGAAGGAGATCATGCCGGGAGCAAGCATTATAATGGCTCCAAGCAGCCTGCCTCCCACATACCTGGAAACATTCCCTACTGTTGTGGAAAGTGAAGATGCCAGTTCTAAAGAATAGGCTTCACATGAGATCTGTTCAGACCTGATGCTTTGGGGGCACATGCACACACACCTCAAAGACAAGAATAAAAAGTGATACCCGTGGCTTGAGACAAGTTGAATAGAAATTTCTAGCTTCAACTGCATGTTTAATCCAATAAGGTGGAGGGGGGCCTTCACCAGGAGAAGCTCTGTAGAGTCTGTTTTCAAGTGTGTAGAAAAAGATTTCCTTCAACCTATTTCTTACCAGTTTCTAAGCCCTCTTTTCTTTGAAAGCCAGATTTTCAGAGGTTTGTGCATACTCTGGAGTAAAACTATGTCTGTTCAGGCAAAGCAGGTGTTGTAGCAGGGGGAATACCCAACTGGCAAAGTAGTATAGGTGCTTGTGTATGCAGGAGTTGGGTCCTGTTTGGGGCAAGATGGCTTTTCAGGTCACAGATCTGATCAGTGTACTTGACAACCTTTGTTTGGGAAACCCACTTGAACAAACACTTGTGAAGGTTGAGACAGAATTCCTGCAGAGCAAGCTGGGAGCTTGGATTTTGTAAGCAAGACCCTGCCAACACCAAATGCTCTCCTGTGGTCACCAAGGTAGGGGGGTGGGTGAGCCTTTCTTGAGCACTTACTATGTTCTGGGCACTGTGTTCTATGCTCTGTATATATCAAGCTAGTGCTGGCTTGCTCAGGCTCAGCATGATTGACATTTGGGACTGATAACTCTTTGCTGTAGGGGCTGTCCTTTGCATTGTGGAATGTTGTAGTTTGCCAGGATTCTATGACAAATACCACACGACGAGTTGGCTCAACCTACAGGAATTCCTAGGTTCACAGTTTTGAGGGTAGGAGAAGTCCCAAAATGTAGATATCGGCTAGGCTTACTTTCCCCCCAAAGACTAGCATTCTGGGGCTGGTGGCAGGCACTCCTTGGGGTTCCTGGGCTTTCTTGTCACATGGCGATAGCTTCTCCTATCTTGCTTCTGTGACTTCTGGGCTTTCTTTATAAGGCTGCCTATTCTCTGGGTTAAAGCCCATACTGGGTCAGTTGGCCACAACTTAAAATAATATCTTCCAAAGGCCCTACAATAGGTTCACACTCACAGGGACATGGATTAAGGTTAAGAGAATGTGTTTGTTGGGGTAAATAATCCAACCTTCCAAAAGATGTCTAGCAACATCCCTCTACCCATGAAATGCCAGGAACCCCCTCCCTTCCCCTAGTCATGACAATCAAATGTCCCCTGGGGGGCAGTCACCCCTGGTTGAGGACCACTAATGGAGTGTGGTCCTCCAAGCCTCTGTGGCAGATACTGTTGCCATCCCCATTTCACAGGTGGGGAGGCAGAGGCCCCGAGAGGTAGTGATTCACCTCAGATTGCACAGCTAATCTGTGGCTGAGCTCCAAGCTCCTTCCCCTCTGCTGGTGTCTGCAGTCTATTAGGAAATGAAGACAGTAGCGTAGGCCTGAGCATCTGCTGAGGGCCCCCAAGCAAGTAGGCTGCTTTAGCAGGGTGGGCCTGAACTTCTTTCAAATAGGGTGGAACTGCCAAGGTCAGGTGACAGTGGCTTTAAAGGGAAAGCAGTGACCATCATCAACATCATAGGAATGGAAGAGAGTGCGGATATTGAGGATTAATTCCTTCCCAGAGCTAGGTCTCATGACCTTTCTGGATGTCCGGGATTTGCCGAGTACCAAATGGAAAGAAGAGGGATGAAATACCACGAAGGCTGTGTTCTAATTCTGTGTGACTTTGGGCAAGTCCCTGAGCCTCCCTGGGCCTTGTTTTGTCATGTGTAGAAGGAATAGGTTAGACTATATTGTGTCAAAGGGGCATTTCATCTTGTAACAGTTTAATATTATTGATGAATTCCAAAAAGAAATATTGGATTATGCTTGTAATCTGATCTGTATCTGAGCATGATTGAGTTATGATTAGGGCGTTGACTCCCCACCCCTTGGTTGGGTGGGGACTCACAGATAAAAGGCATGGCAAAGGACAGAGTTGGAGCTTTTGATGCGAGGGTTTCTGATGTTGGAGTTTGATGCTGGAACCACATGAAGTAAGCCCATAGAGGAAAGAGAAGTCAGGCCCAGGAAGAGAAGAAACTTGAACTCAGAAAGAAGCAAGCCCTGGGAAGAAGGGAACCTTGAAGCCAGAGTAAAACAAGACCCTGGAACTTAGGAACCCAGGAAGCCTGAACCCTTGCACATGTCGGCAGCCATCTTGTTCCAAATAGACTTTGGCAAGGGAAGTAACTTATGCTTTCTGACCTGGTATCTGTAAGCTTCTACACCAAATAAATACCCTTTATAAAAACCAACCAATTCCTGGTATTTTGCATCAGTACCCCTTTGACTGACTAATACACACCCCTAGTCTTCTTATGAGACAGTCTAACCAGTATTAACTGTGGCCTGGCTTAGATCCCCTTGGGACTTGGCATTACTGGCTTAATGGATATGAATTGGGTGGATGACTCGGGAAGGGCTTCGAGTTGGCATCCTTCTGCAGACTTAAGAGGACCATGGCACAGCCTAGTTATGAGGGAAAATGCACGGAGAGGAAAATTCCTCATCACTGCTTGTTTTTCTAGGTTTTAAAAATCACTGCCATCAACCTGGGGAAATGCCACTGATTTGGCATCATAAAAAGAGTCTAAAGACTTGCTCACAGTGCTATGGCTTTTATTAGGTTGCTGGGGGAAAGAACAGCAGAGCATTCCTTATTACATATTTTCAGGTCAGAATTTTATTGCTTTTGGCCAAAGACCATTGCAAGACTTATAGAGCAAAGGGTAGATACAAGGTGATTTTTAAAAGAAATTATAAAGATCAAAACAGAACAAAGTTAGAGGGAGTTTCTGAGTGTAAAAATGGCAACATTGTAGCATCATTTTTGTAAAAGGAATCCTCAACCTAGGCTGTTTAAAGTGGGTCTATAATAGCTTATGCTTTGATATTGGAGGAATCTTGATCAAAAAAGACATCTGAGTTATATACCTGTATGACACAATAAGTGATTACAATTAGCCCTCAAACTTCCAAGTTATTTCCAGAAACAGATGACTATGTGCACAACAATGGGTTTCCTAGGTGAGGAAATCTGGCTGGGTCCACCTTCAGTCATGAATGTGTTTGCTTTGGAAAGTGCTGAAAAACAATGGTCCTCCAACCTGGCTGCTCATTGGAACTACCCTGGGGAGCTATAGAAACCGCTACCTGAGATTGTTGACTGACTTGGTCTAGAGTGTGGCCTGGGCATCAGGATTTTTTACAATTCTCCAAGTGATTCCAATAAGCTACAGAGTTCAGACCCACGCTGCACTGGCTTGCTTTGGAAAGGTAAGTTGGCCAGGTGATTGGATGAGGTTAATTCAGTTAAGGCATGACCTAACCCAATCAGAATGGGTCTCAATCCTATTACTGAAGACCTTTTAGGAAAAGTCACAGAGAGAAAGCCTCAGAGAGTTGTTAGAAGTTGGAAGTCAATGGAACTGAGAAACCAAGAGAGTCTGCCATATGCACTGCTATGTGACAGAAAAACTAGACCAAGGATGGCCAGCAGTCAGTCCAAGAATACCACTGTCTTCTGGGAGAAAGCATCACCTTGATGACATCTTGATTTTGTACTTCTCCTAACCTCAAAACTGTGAGCCAAAAAAAATTCCCATTGTTTAAGCCAACCCATTACATGGTATTTGCTTGATCAGTTAGGAAATGAAAACAGTATCCAATTGCCCAATGGACAGTGCCCCCTCACTTGTCCTATGGGAACCTCACATTCCATGTGCCTAAGTTGGGACTTATGTTCTTCCCCTTCAAAACACTGAGTTCTCTATCTTGGCTGCAAAAGACACCATCATCCAACCAGACACCTAACTTGTCTTCTCTCTCCTCTCCCTCAACACACACATTCACTGAGCCTAACATAATCTTACAATAGTCCCATTCAAACCCTTCTATAAGTCCCCAGTGGCCTATATGGTAAAGTCCAAACTCCTTTCCAAGACAATGATGGTCCTTGGAGAGCCAGTCCCAGACACTTTTCTGTTCCCTCCCTCACTAATTCCATTGTACACTCTAATCCATAGCCTTCCGTGCCTTCCAGTTTGCTCCCACTGCTCCCTCTCCTTGTGCCTCTTTTCTCCTTCTCTGCCCAGCGTTCATCCTTCATGATCCTGCATGAATGTCTTTGTCTTCTGGAATCCCCAAGCATGTTACTCAGTCTTTGTGCTAGCAGTGATCATATTGTAGAATAACTAAAATTTCTTAAGTATTTGTTTCTCCACCCCACTGAAAGGGGAGCTGTTTGAGGTCAGGGACAGTGTCATATTCATCTCAGATTCCCCCCCCCCCCATGCCTGGGTCACTGGCATATCTCAGTGATTCAATAAGCTGATTAAACGAATATGCTGGAGACTGCTTTTACCCTGTAAATCTAAGGTAATGAAATAGAATTGACACAACGCAAATTATTTATAAAATATTTTCTTCTTATTCTGAGGCTGTAGCCAACATAAATTTGATACCGAGCTCTCAGGGGGAAATAACAGTTTCTTTAGGTATTTTATTACGGCTCCTTGAATACAGTTTCTGACGTGAGTCCAGAATGACTGTACTTCCAAGGCCCGGGAAGGATGAGGAGGTGGTAAATCGAAGAATGGTTTTAAGAAACAATTTTGTAATGTTTCCAGGTTTGCACTCTGTTTGTTGTTCCAGCCCTATTCCTTTGTTCAGATAGAATCTGGGTCACTAAATTACGCTTTGGGAGAGTTTTAGAGGAAGATCGATTAAGTGGCCCCCTTTGGTGCAGTAGAATTTCAGTCTGGCTCCTATGGCTTTAGTGACTCTGGCCTTTACAGTCTTAGTGTGTCATTTCCAGGAAAGTGCTTTGTTAAAATAAATACCAGCTATTTAAATACCCGGGACTGAGCAATTGACTGAGAATAGGGAGCCCAGCAAATCGCCAGTTGGCCCCCTTCCCTTTCTAATCACCAATTTTCTGTTTGGATATTTAACATTTACAGAAGATTCTTTAAGTGAATCATACTATTTGGATATATATTTTTGCTTCTAAGTAGATATTTAAAATATATATTTATATATATATTGTATATATATACTTCATTTCACAAAGAAATCGAGGCCATTTATAAGATGAAAAAAATGTACATAAAAATTAAGAAAAGCTTGCAGCTCATGAGAGTTATAAAATATTGGCAAACACAGGGAGAGTGGTTCTTAGGGTTAGTTGAGGGAGAAAAAATCCTGGGCACAGTAGCTTTTGAAAACTCAATATTGGGTTTTTATCCTGGGTACAAGCACACCATGCAATTATATAGAATATTTACTAAGAATGGGAAAATTACATGACTTTGTGTTTTTTATTTTATCGATTTTTAGATTGAAAAATCATCCAAGGATTTTCTAGCGTTTCATCATCAAGTAACAACTTGCAATGCCATCCACTGCTGTTTGACAGGACCAGCTGGGGCCCAGGGCCACCTCACTTGTTTAAAACGACCCAGAATTGGAAGAAAACACATATAAACAAGGAGAAAAGTCACCAGGACTAGCCAATACAGTAAATAAACTCAATAATAAAAGCAGACCAAAGACTTAAATTCATAACTTGCACACAGCAGCAATTGAGAGTCTGTATGAGAGAAATGAAATGCCCTATAATCTGATTTCAAGACTAAGTATGCCACCAAGGTGAAGGCTGAATAGAAGTGGGGCTCAGATATGCCCTTGCTTCAGTCTTTGGCCCAAGAACTGGAAATTCCTACCTTTCTTTCACCTGCTGAAGCAGAACTAAGAAGGACCTATCAATGATGGAGTGAGGCCATTTGGCTAGAGCTGTTTTCTGGTGACAGAGCCAAAGGCTGCAGCAAAATCCACAAGTGTAGCAAAGCAGTGTTGAATAGGGCTGTTTATAATTTTGTTGTACAAAGTGACAAAGAGTTGTTTTATTATGTATAAAATTCTATGTGCACTGAGCAAGTCATGCTGAAGTAATCTTAATGCCTTGAACATCCATTTTAAAAGAGTTTTAAAAGTCTATTACTAGACTATCAGATCAGGGGATTGCAATAGATGTAATGCATCTGGTTTTCTGGCTAGCAGTTGCCATGTATTCACTGAACTAGTATTTATTGAATGGCTACTCTGTGCTATTCTGTGCCAGGCACTGTTCCAGGCATTGGGGAGACAGCAGTAGACAAAACAGTAAAAATCCATGTTCTCTTAGAGTTGACTTTATAGTGGGGAAAAGAGACAACCACCAAATCAGTACAGGCCTACGTCAGAGATATTGTGGCTTCAGTTCCAGTCCACTGAAATAAACTGAATATCACACTAAAGTGAGTTGCATGAGTTTTTGGGTTTCCCAGTGCATAAAGAAGTTATGTTTACGTGATATTATAGTCTATTAAGTGTGCAATAACATTATGTCTAAAACACAATATACCTACCTTAATTAAAATGTGACATAGAGACACCAACTGAGCACATGCTGTTGGAAAAATGGTGCTGAGAGTCTTGCTTGACACAGGGTTGCCACATGCCTTCAATTTGTAAAAACACAATATCGGCAATGCACATTAAAGTGAAGTGCAATAAAACAAGGTGTGCCTGTAACTAGTATGGCATGACTGCTGGTGTTAAGTACCATCCCTTGCTGGTGGGGATTAGAGAGCGCTTGGCTGGTGGGAGCTGGGGGAAGGTGGGGAGTGTTACTCAGTATAGAACATCAAGGAAGGCCTCTCCAATAAAGCAGAGGGAATGGTAAGTGCCAAAGTCCTAAAGGGGGAGTGTTTTGAAAAACAGCAAGGAAATCAGAATGACAGGAGCTGAGTGAGCAGGGGGAGAGTGAAAGGAACGAAAGAGGGAGCAGGGAATAGGGGGCACATAGTGTTGTTCAGTGCAAGTCATGGGGAGGAGTTTGGATTTTCACCATGAGTGAAATGGGAAGCCAGGTTCTCTTGTGGTATCATCCTTGGGGTGAAGATGGAGAGATGAAGACTGCATGGAATTTCAGCGAATTCCTGGCTGGTGGAGCCACTGCATCCAAAGTGATGATTAATGGAGCAATGCAAAATTTGGGGGGGCGGTTTCCAAGTGGCATGGCGAGGAGCTCTGTACTTGGTGATAGCTCCTACTCATTGCTTTCCTTTGACTTGGGTAAAACAATCATGATTATATCAATAATAACTAATACTTAAATAGTACCTACTATGAGCCAAACACAGCTCCAATTGCTTTACATATATTTACTCATTTAATTCTCACAAGAGCTTCATGAGTAAGCACTATTATTATCATCGCTTCACAGATAAGGCAGCAGACACACTGAGAGATGGAATAAAATACCCAAGGTCGTAAGTCTAGCAAGATCGTGGCCTGGTTCCAGAACTGTCCTCTTAATCATTGTGGCAGGTTGAATTGTTACCCCAGGAAGGACAGGTTCTTCATCTTAATCTGCATTCCTGTCGGTGCAAATTTATATGTAAATAGGACCTTTTGAAGATGTTATTATGAGTTAAGGTGTGGCCAACTGAAGCAGGGTTGGTCTTAGTCCATAATACTGAAAGCCTTATAAAGAGAAGGCCACAGAGGAAGGACCCAGAAGCCGGAAGCCAGTGGAAACCAGAAGAGCAGATACAAGGAGAGAGAGCTTACTGTGTGATGGAAAGCAGAGATGCAAGCCAAGGAACCCCAAGGATTGCAGCAAGCCAGCACCAGAATGCTACAAATTTTGGGGAGAAGGCATGGCCTTAACAACACCATGATTTTGGGCTTCTAGTCTCTGAATCCTTGAGGTAATAGATGCTATTGTTTAAGGCAGCTCATTTTGTGGTATTTGTCATAGTAGCCCGACAAACTAAGAAATCATCATGTGATACTCAACATAGAACACATTCTCACCAATGTTTCAAATCCAACAAAGCTGGAGCAAGTCACAATATGTTGGCTGATTGAAGAAAGATTCCCCGTCATCTTTCTGGGCAAGAGCAGTGCGGCGGCTTGATCGGTTGGTAGAGGTGGGGTCTGGCTGCGGACGAGGGGTCAGTCCAGCTCTGGACGAGGGGTCGGTCCCGCTTGGGACGAGGGGTCGGTCCCACTTGGGACGAGGGGTCAGTCTCACAGGGGTTGTACGGTTCGGCTGACGGGGTTGCCCGGCAAAGCCGGCGATGAAGGGGTCGCCCGGAGAAGCAGGCGACGAACTGGGGACAAGGGAGGCCAGGCCCTTGTCGGGAGCCCCCCATTCTCAGGACTGGAGGGTGCACGGCAGAAGAACTACCGCGGAGACAAGGTAAACACGCAAGTCCACTTTATTGAGGGAGAGGCAACAGTTTTATAGGGGCTGGGGAAGGCTGATTGGTCGAAGCCACGCCCTGTTCTGATTGGTTGCCGGCGAAAGGTCAGTGGGTGGTACTGGACGGGGGAGGGGTGGTGGTTAGGGATTGGCTGTCGCTGTTGCTGGGGGAAGTGGCAGGGTTTAGTGATTGGTGGCTGCTGTTGCTGGGGTAGAGGGCAGACTTGAGTTTCCCACCCACGCCTGGCTGTTGCTGCTGTCGGGGGAGGGGAAAAGGGCAGACTGGAATTTTCCGCCCTGCGCCTGCACAGGGAGAAAGAAGAAGAAGGGTGCCGCCCCACAAGGCATCGTGTGGCGCCATCCGGGAGGAGGGGTGGCCGCAGAAGCATGGCTGCCGAGAAGGGGAGACCCGAGGGCACTCTGCGCCCATGCCGAGCTCCCTTCAGGGGTGGCGGTGAGTCCGACCAGCCACCCTATTATGGGGGCAGTGGCTTGGCCTGCCGCGGCTGCTCCCCCGCCAGGCCAGCAAACCACACTTCAGCCCGAGGGGTGACCGCAGAGCAGTACCTCTAAACTAACCCAGTTGAAGTTTTATAAGGATAACTGTTAATTCTTCATCAAGGTTCATCAGTTATAGGGCTTTGGTTGTAAATAATTTGAGATGATAAGATCCTGATGCAATTTCTCCCTTAAAATACCTGTAAAGAGGGAAGCAGATATGGCTCAAGTGGCTGAACCCTCGCCTACCACATGGGAGGTCCCAGTATGTTTCCCAGTGCCTCCTAAAAAAAGAGCAAGACAGCGAGCTGATGTGATGGGCTGGTGCGGCAAGCTGATGCAACAAGATGATGCAACAAAGAGACACAAGGAGGAAAACACAATGAGAGACACAACAAAGCAGGGAATGGAGGTCGCTCAAGCAATTAGGTGCCTCCCTCCCACATAGGAGGTCCCTGGTTTGATTCCAGTGCCTCCTAAACAGAATATGAGCACACAACAAACATACACAGTGAGTGCAAACAATGAGGAGGGAGAAATAAATAAATAAATCTTTAAAAAATTACCTATGAATGCACTCCAGAAAAGTTAAGATGGAATGTACAATTTATACTAAAAGGGCTGATGGAACATCTAATGCCAAAATCATGGAGAAATTCCTATCAACATCAAAGTCCTTGGTACTGGACTGGACAACACATTCCACAGCCCAGTCTATGTTTGACAACTGGTTATGGGACTCACCTTCCTGATCTCTCCCCACTGCTTCAGAGAAAGCTGTATCATTGCCCCTCGATTCCATGGAGCAACTTTCTCATGTAACCAAAATTCTGTTCTCCTCTCAGCTCATATATATATCTCTTCTTTATCTAGTTAGGGAATGCAACTCCTAGGAAATAACTGGACAGGATGTGTGTGTGTGCATGTGTGTGTGTTGGTGGGTGTGGTGATAAATAAAAATGGTGCTTTGGATCCTAGGAGAGATAGTCTTCAATGATAGATCACTGTAAGTCAGTATTGCTTAAAACTGTGGGCTGTGACTTGTGGGCAGCGGCGGGCCTCTGGGAGGGTCGACGCGGATGGCCGGGCGGGCTCTCCGGACGGGGGCTGCCTCACAGTCGAAGGAGAGGAGGGGGGTCGGCACGAAGCCGTTGGGCCCTCGCTCTCTCCGCTCAGGCACGGGGGACGCGCGATGCAAGCAAGAACACCACGGAGACAAGGTCTGGGCACAAGTCTGCTTTATTGTAGAAGGGGACATGGTTTTATAGGGTCTAGGGATACGTAAAGGGACTTGATTGGTGCCGGCGGGTGCTGTTGCTTGCGTAGATGGTTACTGGACAGTAGGCGGTTACTGGACAGTAGGCAGTTACTGGACAGTAAGCTGGCTAAGGGGTTAGGAGCAAGGGAGGGGAAGGGGAAAGTGTGGGCTGTCTAGATAACGGCTAGGCGGAAGACGGAGAAGGGGAGAAGGAGGGGCAGCGCCGGCTGCCAATACTGGGTGGGAAGGAGATGGGGACAGTGACTGATTATTGAAATGTGACATTAATTTGGTAGCCATACCCAACTTTTAATAAATAGAATTAGAAAAGAAGTGTGGTGGTTTGAAACTATGTGTACCCCAGAAAACCATGTTTTTAAAGCTAATCCATTTCCTTGGGTGTAAACCTAATGTAAGTAGAACCTTTTTATTAGGTTACTTCAGTTAAGACATGGCCCAGGGTGAGTCTTAATTCTCTTACTAGAGTCCTTTATGATCTGGATGAATATGGAGAGAGAGGGGAAAAAAAGCCACAGAAGCAAGAAGCTGAAAGAAATAAATCCTGGAAAAGAAGGGAGAGATGATCAGCAGATACCACCATGTGCCTTGCCATGTGACAGGGGAGTCCAGGATCCCTGGTCTCCAGTCTTTGGGAAGAAGGCACTGCCTGATAATGCCTTGATTTAGACGTTTTTCTCAGCCTAAAACCTGTAAGCTTGCAAACTAATAAATTCTCATGGTTAAAGCCAACACATTTCATGGTATCTGCTTTGAGCAGGTCAGCAAGATAAAACAAGAAGATAGAGCACATCTCCTGTAGCAAAGATGAATGTTGAATTAAAAAAAAAAACACCTTGGGTTGCAATGATGTACAGGTGTACTAGATCACAACCCCAAATATCTTTGATCCTGTGGATTGTGGTGAACAAGTTGGAAAGCTACTGCTCTGGGCAGTGGTGTGGGAAAAGGGCAGGCTGAGCCCAGGTTGCTGTTTTCCCTGTACTTTGTCTGAATATCAGAGTGCCTGTGGGGCAAAAAGAAGATCACATTCAAACCAGAGGAGTCACTCTGTTCAAATTGGAGAATTGTACAAAGGCACAAGTGGGGCCAAACTTTCCATGTTCACAGCTCTTAGACAACTGGCAAATGAAAAAGAATGACTAAATTAAAGATAAACAAAGCTGCAAAAACCTGTAGAATTAAATAGATAACAGAAAGGCCATAATGGGTTTTGCTAAAATTATTATTATTTTTTGCTCAGTTTCGTAATGGAAAAGATGTGGACTTCTTTTCTCTCTTCCTTCCTCTCTCCCTCCCTCCCTCCCTCTTTGTCCTCCCTTTCTCCCTTCCTCCCTCTTTTCCTCTCTTCCCCCTTTCTGTCCTTTCTGTTTTAGTGTAACAGACCATCATTTGGGTCTTGATCATTTATTGTGATTGGTATTTTTCCTTTTTAACAGGGAACTAGATGTTAGGGAATTTGATGAGACAGTAAATTTATTTATTTATTTACTTTTTGTCTTTATTTTTTTAATGTTACATTAAAAAAATATGAGGTCCCCAGATAACCCCACCCCTCCTCACCCACTCCTACCCCCACTCCTCCCCCCATAACAACAATCTGCTCAATCATCATGAGACATTCATTGCATTTGGTGCATATATCTCTGAGCACCGCTGCACCTCATGGTCAATGGTCCACACCATAGCCCACACTCTCCCACAGTCCCCCCAGTGGGCCATGGGAGAACATACAATGTCCAGTAACTGTCCCTGCAGCACCACCCAGAACAACTCCAACCCCCGAAAATGCCCCCACATCTCATCTCTTCCTCCCACTCCCTACCCCCAGCAGCCACCATGGCCACTTTCTCCACATCAATGCCACATTTTATTTGATTACTAATCACAATAGTTAATGAATAGAATATCAGTAAGTCCACTCTAATCCATACTCTATTCCTCCATTCTGTGGACCCTGGGATAGATATGTCGACTCCACCTCTGTATCAAGAGGGTGCTTCGATTCCACTTGGATGATGGATGCAATTCTCCTGTTTGCAATTGCAGGCACTCTTGGCTCTCTAGTGTGGTGGTTGACCTTCTTCACCTCCCTGTTAGCTGGCTGGGGTAAGTCCAATAAACCAGAGTGTAGGAATTGCAAGTCTGTTGAGTTTCAGAGCCTGGCTATCACATGGTCAGTCCAGAGATTCAGGTCCCCTGGGTATACATTATACCCCAGCAGCAACTACAGTTCTGGTAAAAGTAACAGGAGAGACTTGTGGACAAAGATCACATCTGAGTCCAGCTCCATCACACAGAAACACAAACTCCAAAGTAGGGCCAACTGACATGGCACTGAACTCCATCTGCCATGACCATAGAACCTGTGGGTCTCTGTAGCCCTCAGAAGAGTCAATACCTGGGGTTGTATCTACTTTATCTGTCTCTGGGACTCTGCTCAGGTGTGCAAAAGGGCAACCCCTCTGATAACCTCCTGGCTCTATCCCTAAATACAACATTAAAATATTTTTTAAAAATCACGTAGAGAAACTTCAGCTTTGCATCTTCAAAGGGACCAGCAATTTAATGAGTTGGTAGATACATGTGTGTGCAATGCGAGCTGGTCCTGCCTACTGTGCAGCAGGTCCTTTGGAACTTGCTGTGCCTATAGGACCAAGGCACCCCACTCCTCTCTTTGAATTGCTCCCTCTTCTCTTGGTCCTCCATGATGGCCTTTGGCCCCCACTTAACACCAAAACTCTTACACAAAGATGTAAGTAAGAATTCTTCATGTATACTCTAGTTCTTAGCTACAAGGTGGCCACCCAAATGAAACTGATGCTTTTGGAGTATCATAAAAATGAAAGCTCAAAATTAAATAATGCTTATAAAATCCCAGGACCCCTGAGAATCTGTCCTTTCACCCCCGTTTGGGAAACATTGAGTCACACAACTCACATGTTTCTAATGAAATGCATTACTATTTCCTCAAGGGAAGCAAAGTATTTCATGATGAGGAATTTTAAAAGACATTTCTCCTGGGGTCCTCCATGGTGGGCATATCTTTCCCACAGCAAAAACAAGGCTAACTGGCATCTAGCTCTTTCTCACGACATTTCAAGCTCACTGAAAGTGATTTTGCACAGGGCAAAAGAACACAGTTCAACCAGGTACCATCCTGGTGACCAAGTTTGTTCCCAGGAGAGAATGTGGGGAACCTTGAGAAGTGGCTGCTGAGGTACAGGTCTTTCGGGGTTGTATCTGCTGTGGCACTGTGCCAAGAGCACGGGCTGGGAAAAATGAGCGAACTCATGCCGCAGAGCCTCAGATCTGGACTTAAATCCTGGCTCCACATCCTAGGCTGGTCTCCGTCATTTTCTCATTAGCCTGAAACGCTTAAAGATATTTCTAATTGGCACCACTGTGACCATAAACACGAGAGTCAACATGGGCTCTGAAATCATAACAGTGCCCAGTCAAAAGGTAATCATCCAGATGGTTTCTAACATGCTTAGAGCTGATATTAATATTTTTAATCTCCTGATAAATATGAAACGCCTCAATTACAACATCCCTACAGAATGCACAAAACCCTGAGAATACGACAGTGGACCTTGGTTTAGGGAACAGTGTGCTAAATAAAGCTTGCTAGCTCATGAAGTCAGGTGGCCAGGGTCCAGCTCTAGGTTTGAAAGAAGAATTTCGACAACCCCCAAATGGATTGGGAGTGGGCCAGGGTCAGTCCCACGATTTTGTGGCAAAACTTGAGACAGAAGAGATCTTGCCTTATTTGAGGATGAAATAACAGGCCCAAGAACTACGTGGGATCCAAGAAAACAATATACCTAAACAGAACTGAGATAGAATGGGCATTCCAGCCTGGCTTCTCAGGCTGCAACGAGCACGGGAATCCCATCTGGGCTTGTGCAATGCAGATTCTCATTCTGTAATGCTGAGGCAGGTCCCGAGATCTTGTCTTCCTGACTAAGCTCCCAGGTGATGCCAGTGCTGCATCTGTACACCACGCTTTGAGTAGTAAGGGACTAGAGGCCTGGCTCTCAAACTTGGCCATGCATTTGAATCACGGGGAGATATTGATAAAACACTGATGCTTGAGAGTCCTACCTCCAGAGACTGATCCAATGGGTATGCAGTGTGGTCTAGTCCATTCCATGCCCTGTTCCTGGGCATGAGAATTTTTATTTATTCATTTTTTCTAATTTTTATTTTTTAAAAAGATACATAGATTACACAAGTGTAACATAACAACAATAGGGGATTCCCTTATGCCCCACTTCCCCCCACACATACACAATTTTCCCACATTAACAACATCCTTCAGTAGTGAGGTATATTTGTTGCAATTGATTAACACATTTTGGAGCGTTGTAACTAAGCATGGATTAAAGTTTACATTGTAGTTTACACTCTCTCCCACCCAATTCTGTAGGTTATGGTAAGAAATATAATGGCCTGTATCTGTCATTGCAATGTCATTCAGGACTTGTCCCAAGCCCTGAAAATGCCCCCAAGATACACCTATTTTCCATCTCCTTCCCCTCAGTACCTCCCAGGGCTAATGCCTCCACATCAATGATATAATTTCTTCCATTGCTAGAATCACAATAATCTATAGTAGAATACTAGTAAGTCCACTCTAGTCCATCGCTCATTCCCCAATCCTGAGGATTCCTACCTCTAATTGGGAAGGGGCTTCAGTTCCATATGGCTGATGGATGGGACTTCCTTGCTTGCAATTTCAGACACTCTCTGTTCCTTGAGATGAGTTCAATGAACTGAAGAGTAGGTGTTTCAACTCCGGCATGAGGATTTTAAAAGTTCTTTGTGTGATTTATTTTTTTAAAGAAAGAACAGAAATTGATTGTCTCATAGTTTTGGAGGCTAGAGGTCCGAAATAAAAGTGTCAGCAGGGCCACAGAGCCTCTGAAACCTGTAGGATCGAAGCCTTCCTTGCCTCTTCTAGCTTCTGGTGTTGGTGGGTAATCCTTGGCCTTCCTTGCCTTGCAGCTGCAGCAAAGTCTGCAACACACTGCCTTAGAGAAAGCATCCAGAGATGGTAGAGTAGAGGGGTGGAAGGAGGCCCAGAAATCACGTAAGAGACAGCTGGAGAAAAAAGCCAGGTTCTTTAGCCTAGATGAAGAGAGGAGTCTGTGCATGAGTGTATGTGAGTGCACACCCGGGTGTGTATTTGTATCCTGTGTTCATGTATTTGACGGCAGAGAGGAGAGGACTCGGCCAGTTGCAGAGGGCAGAGGCAGGGCTGCAGGCTGGAAGGCTTCATACAAGGGCCCCAGCATCTGCCGTAACAGTAGCTGGTGGTGACAAGGTCGGGTTGTGACTCAGAGAGTTGCTCTATGCGTCAAAAACTTTGGCAACCTGAGAACAGATATGGCCAAACCAATCTCGTTATCTGACTGGGGCTTTAATTATAAGATGGCTTTCCTTCCTTTTCAATTTGAGTAGTACATCATTTTTGTGCTGTTGATTAAATAATAAACCTACCTTCTCACCCTTATTTGTGACTGCATTCATAAGCCATGAATAATTAGAAATAATATTTGAAACAAAGGCCTTCTGGGCTTATCTCATGAAAAAAATAATTAAACCATAATGAAATTTCCGAAGAATAATCAGCTTCCCTACCCTGTCCCCAGCCCCCAAGACCACACACACACACACACACACACACACACACACCACTATGTTTAATATTTTTCAGAAGCAGAGGAACTGGTTGTAGGTGTTTTGTTCTTCCTTACGAGGAATATGTTCTGAGCATGGCGAGGGGGTCTCTTTATCCCTGGCAGAGTCACCCTCAATTTGTGTTGACCAAAAGGCCAAATCTCAGACTTCTTAACAGAGGCAGCGTAGGGGCAAGAGAATGAGCTTGGGGGTCAGAGAGAACTGGGATGGAACCCTGGAACTGCTGCCTCAGGTGAGTGAATTAACGCCTCTGAGTCACAGCAGCAACGATACTGGCCTTAGAGGGCTGCGGCCTGGATACCAAGATAACACCTGTCAATGCCTAGTGCTGTGCCAGGCCTGTCCTGGGGCTCACCGGAGGGCAGCTCTTATTGCTATAATGGCAATATGATGTATAACCCCGACTCACCAGCACCTCGCACATATAAATGAGCGGTGTGTAGGACTGAACAGGCTTTGTTTGCTAATTCAGAATCCTTGAAAAGTGATTAGCCTAAAGACATTTCTTTTGGAGTCTACAGATACCGGGAATTAGCAAATCCTGGTGTTAAGAATTCTCTGCCACTGCAGGTTCTACTGTAGCCAGAGGCAGCTGCAGCCAAGATTACAGATCCTGAGCTCTCACCACAGGCCAGGCACTACTGAGAGCTTTAAACGTATTGGTTCTTTTAATATGACTGAACAGCCATTGAGCCCATTTTATGGATGAGGAAAAAAGGTTCAGTCAGGTTAAGGAATGGCCTGAGAGTACATAACTGGGACTGTGGACATGAAGGCATAGGTTCGCAATCCCTCCTGTACGATTTCAAAATCTAATACGCACTGAAAACAGAATGATTTTTTTGTTTCAAGTTTCCCGCCAAGTGTTTGAGGTTGTTCACCGTGAGGTTGTTTCTGCAAGTTAGCTCTACTAGGAGGCAAGGTTAAGGACCAGGAAACAGAACTTGAGAACAGCGGCAAACACCACAATCTAATTTCCATAATTGAAGTTAAATGAGAGGTCTGGGAAAGGTGGGAAGCATAGGTTTCACTCCCTGGCTCATGGAAGCACTTTTACTTTTCCCTTTCTCTTTTGCAGCCTGGGTCTCTGGATAGAAGAGCAGTGGCATCCCCCAGCCAATGGGCAGCCGGGTCTTGGGTCTTGGGTCTTGGGTCTTGGATGAGTCACTAGGAAAAGTTGCTGTGTTGGCTGCAGCAAGCTACTACTACCCTACATGTCTGCAAGTTGGAAAGTTACGTTGCAGTGTAGATGAGTTTTAAAGAAGTAGTTGAACTTTTTGAGGGGGAGGGAGGGCAGGAAGGGCATGGCAGGAAGGGCAGCTCCTGGCAGACAAGGACAGAAGCATCTCCCCAAATTGCTAACAAGATGAAGTATTTTCCCTCTGTCGTGGGTTTATTGGTTGTATTTTGCTTTTGCTTTCCTCTTATTTCTTCCATGCAGTTCAGCACTTCTCACATTGTGTATCAGATGACAGGATGGAGGGGACTTAATGACTTTGAGGAAAATAGAGTACAGTCCTTGTGAAAATTGAATGTGATTTCTTGTGGTGCCCAAACAAGAACCAGTATCACCATGTTCATTCTGGTACATTCTTTCTGTTTAAAACACAGACATGAGTTTTGCTCAGTGCTGACCACATGCCAGACATGGTATTCCACACTTAATTCATTTATGTCTAACAATGACCTCTTGTGGTGAGGCAATATTTTTTTTAAACTGCTTTATTGAGATATAATTTACGTATCACTCCATTTACCCATTTAAAGTATGCAAATCAATGGTTTTTAGTATATGCAGTATGTTTAGTATATACAATGAGCACCACTATCTAACTATCTAATTCCAGAACATTTCTATCACCCCAAAAGAAAGCTCTTACTCATTAGCAGTCCCTCTCCAATCCTTCCGGTCAGCCCTGGAAACCACTCATCTATGCTCTGCCTCTACGGATTTTGCCTGTTCTGGACATTTAATGTAAATGAAGTTGTACAGGTGACCATTTGTGTCTGGTTCTTTCACTTAGGATAATGTTTTCAGGTTCTTTTGTGTCACAGCAGGCACCAGAACTTCATTCCTTTTTTTAGCTGAGACATATTCCATTGTATGAAGAGTGCACATTTTGTTTGTTCATTCATAAGTTGATGGACTCTTGGGTTGTTTCCACTTTTTGACTGTTACCAATAATGCTACTCTAAGCACGTGTGTACCTGTTTTTATGTAAACACAGATATTCTTTTCTCTTGGATATAGACCTAGGAGTGGAAGAGACAGTATTTTTTTTCCCGCTCTTTTTTTTAAATTTATTTTTATTTTTTTTATTCTTTTTTTTAAAATATTACATTAAAAAAATATAAGGTCCCATTCAACCCCACCGCCCCCACCCCACCACTCCCCCCACAGCAACACTCTCTCCCATCATCATAACACATCCATTGCATTTGGTAAGTATATCTCTGGGCATCGCTGCACTTCATGGTCAATGGTCCACATCATAGCCCATATTCTCCCACGTTCCATCCAGTGGGCCCTGGGAGGATCTCTCAATGTCTGGTAGTTGTCCCTGAAGCACCACCCAGGACAATTCCAAGCCCCGAAAACGCCACCACCTCTCATTTCTTCCTCCCATTCCCCGCACCCAGCAGCCACCATGGCCACTTTTCCCACACTAATGCCACATTTTCTCTGTGGACCTTGGATTGGTTGTGTCCATTGCATATCTGTCAAGAGGAGGCTTAGATTCCATATGGGTACTGGATGCAATCCTCCTGCTTTCAGTTGTAGGCACTCTAGGCTCCACGGTGTGGTGGTTGACCTTCTTCAACTCCATGTTAGCTGAGTGGGGTAAGTCCAATAAATCAGAGTGTAGGAGTTGAAGTCTGTTGAGGCTCAGGGCCTGGCTATCATATTTTCAGTGCAGAGATTCAAATCCCCTAGATATATCTTAAACCCCAGCACCAACTACAATTCCAGTAAGGTAGCATGAAAGTCTTGTGAAAAGAGATCCCATCTGTGTTCAGCTCCATCATGCAGAAACACCAGCTCCAAAGAAGGGCCAACTGACATGGCAGTGAACCCCATCTGACATGACCATAGAGCCTGTGGGTCTCTTTAGCCCTCAAAAGAACCAATACCTGGGGTTGTATCTACTTTATCTTTCTCTGAGACTCTGCTCAGGTGTGCATAAGGGTAATCCTTCTGACAACCTCCAGACTCTTTTTTAGAGACTCATAGCCATATAAACTCATGAGACAGTATTTTTGTCATCCCATTATATAAGGAGAGCAAGAGGTAGAGCTGGGATTTGATCCAAGAGCTGGTGCCAGAGCCCATGCTTGCCTTAACCACTAGGTCATATATCTCTCTGTCATCAGAGAATTGGCAGTGAATTGATTAGCTGGGCACACTGGCTTTAGAGGCACACTCAGGTGGATTCAAATCCTGGCTGCCCCACTTCATTGAGTGACCTTGGGTGTGGTAGACAGTAGTCCTAGAATGACTTGCTGCCTTTCCCTGGTACCCATAAATACATCCTGTGCTCAAGACTAGGTGTCTCAGCCTGGTGGGATGAAACAGTTTCTTAGTGGAGAAGGGGATTGCTGGCACGTTCCTTTCCCTATTGTCCAGAGCACACGTAAACATTCACTGGAGACAGCCTGACTCTGGAGGGTGTGTTTCAGGATATCCAACTCATAACCCAGTAGTATATTAGTCCCTCAGGAGGAGCCATCAGGTTTCCACTACTGTGGCAGCAAACAGACACAAGGAAAGCATGCAGTGCATAGAACATCTCACTGCATCGGCCACAGATCGAGACCCACTCAATGCCCACCAGCAAAGTTGACCTTGTCTCTTCTTGATGTGAGTAAAACGTCTTTCCGTCAGAGACTGTGTGAGCTGGGCTTTTGCTGGTGACCCCAACACCTGTACTGGAGTGAGCTCATCTCTTTTTAGGTGTCTCTTCTCACTTACATTGGGTAAGTCAGTTTATCTCTGTAAGCCTGCAGTTGCCTTTTTGGTGAAATGGCCATAGAAACAATAGCAGCTATAGCACTGGGTCATGGTGATTGTGAGGATGAAAGGAAATAGTACATGTGCAGTGCTGCACACAAGACTTACCTGGCATACAGCTCTCAGTTGACTTTGGCTATTGCTGTTATTATTCTTATCATTATTTGCCCCTCAGGCATCATCTGGAACAGTCCTGATACAGCCCAGTCCAAAGCAACATTAACTGCTAGCTTTGGTCAATCCTCAATCTGGGCAGCACCTATGATAAGATGGAGGGTGTGTTTTGGCAGTCGATGGGGGAGATGGTAATACAGGGATGTGATTAGGGTCAACGGTGCTGGAGTGTGAGGGTGAGCAGGGTTGGGAGGTGGGTTAGACTATCCATGGAACAAGAAGGAGGGCTGGAGGAAGGAACAGGTGAACACTGGGGAGGTGGAGGTTTGTTGTTGAAAATACAATTGTGGGGATGTTCTTGTGGCAGATATGGCAGGGGAGGGCCACTGGTGCAAGGTGTTCGTGGTGTGGGGATGTGTGGGAAAGGGTGCACTTAGGGCATGCTTCTATGGAATACGAATGTGTCCATCTTGGCATAGGGTGTCATCTCAGTGGGTGGAGACCCACATGATAAACAAGAAAATATTAAACTCCCATCCTGGGGAGTGCTGCTAGGACTCAAATAGGGGGCAAGAATCTCTTGAGTACATGGGCAGTGCCTAATAAAACAGACCAATACATTAAGACTTCGATATTAGTGCATGTAACTATGAACTTTCAAGAGTTCAACATTACAAGAGTGAAATTGAAACACAGCCTAATAATAACACTGCCTAAGAGTTACCTCTTGAAAACCTCCTTGTTACTCAAATGTGGCCTCTCTCTAAGCCAAAGTCAGAAAATAAATGCTCTACCTTCTCCCCAGCATGGAACTTAACTCCCGGGGATGAGCCTCTCTGGCACCAAGGGATTAATACCAAGCAGCCACCAGTGACACATATGGAAAAAGACCTAGACCACAAGGAGGGAACATTAAATACAAAAGAGTTTTTATGGCTAAGAGATTTCAAAATGAGTTAGGAGGTCATTCCTGAGGTCACACTTATGCATGTCTCAATCAGATCTCACTAATAACCACAGTAAACAAAGGCTCAAGTAATGGTAACCCTGAGGGCTCTAGAGACATCTGGAAAGGAGAGACAAGGCACACAACCCCTTGAAATCAGCACCCTTTTTGTTGGCCATATCTTGGAAAATGTGACAACCTATTTCCCCAATGTAACAGTTAGACTCATGTATAATTTCGCTACACATGATTCTTCTACCACTTTTATTTGAATCTATAATTATCACTATATCCATTAAATATATATCTTGGATACTTAAATCGTCTGTCTGTTCATATGCCCATTGAGCCCTGAATCTCAGCAGAGTTGCAGCCAACACCTACTCTCCAGTTTATTGGACTTGCCCAGGACAACTAACAAGGAGATGATGATCAACAATGCCCATTCCAAAAGATAGAGAGTAATTACAGCTGCAAGCAAAACAGTTCCTTCCATCTGCTGCATAAGATCTAATCCCCTTCTTAATCTCAGGCAGAGCAGGAATCACCATTCTAAAATCCTCAAGGTTGAGTAATGAATAAACGTAAGGGGGGAAATGCATCTATAGACAAAGTAAACTTAGTAATATTGTAGTAATGGAAGAATATGTTACACTGATATAAAGATAGTGGTTACCAGAAGTTCTGAGGGGAAAGGGAGGGAATAATAGGTGGAACATGGGGCATTTTTAGGGCATTGGAGTTAAGTGTAAACCACAATTAAACTGACCTTGGTTAGTAGCAATGCTTCAATATTTATTCATCAATTGTAACAAATGTGCCACAGAATTTTAAGATGTTATTAATAGGGGAAGATGTAGGAGGGGGATGGTTTGAGTATATGGGAATCCCTTATACTTTCGATGTAATTTTTCTGCAATCAAAAACCTTATAATAATAAACTTTATTATATTAAAAAAAAAAACAGTGAGCTCTGGATGTACAAGTTGTCATCAGGTCCCAGAAGGTTAGAGTCCTCAGAGGGGAAGTGGTCTCTAAGAAATTATTGCAGGCACTAGAGTAAGTACTTTCTAGGCTTGGAGACTGACATTTGGAAACAGACATGCATGACTCAGAGTCAGATTGAATAGGGTTGAGAAAACTGCTCGCGGCTGAGCTGTCTGGGAACACCACTCCATGATGAACTTAGTGGGTGGAAGTAGGCCCAGGAAGCCGGCTCTGTGGCTCTTGAAAAGCCTTCCTTCCTAGCCAGCCAGTGTTTTGAGGAAGTCCAGGCATGTCTGTAAGGTTTCTCTTAAATAATTACAAGAATGCAGTGGTAGCGTGTGGGTGGCAAAGGGCAGGGAGTCTGGTCCTGACTGCCTGCATCCAAAGCCGCCTCCACTGCTTAGTCACTGAGAGGCCTTGGGCTAGTCACTCAACCTCTCTGTGCTTCAATTTCCTCTTGTATGTGACGATGATAATAGCACCTGACCCATGGGGGCAGTCGTGAGGATTCAATGAATGAATATCTATAAAGGCACAGAGTAAGTGCTACCGATAGGCTCCTTACTGTTCTTTTTCCTGTTGTTAATTAATACTGTCCTGTTGACTGGCAGCTGAGCTTGCTGGCCCTGCGAAATCATGCTTAGGTGGGTCGCTTCTTGTTCCTGTTACTATTACTGCATAACAAAAGATCCCCCAAATGCAGTGACTTAAAATAACAACCATCTCATTGAGTTCACAAATCCCAGGGGTCAAGAACTTGGGTGACTGTTTTGCTCTTCGTCACATCAAACGATATCATTCCGTGGCACAGGCTGGTCTGGAGAATCCCAGCTTCCGTTATTCACCCATCCAGTGGCTGAGTGCGGATGAGTCAAAGACCAGGACAGCCATCCCGAGGAATTTCCCCTGGTCTCTCCATGTGGCTTGGGCTTCCTTACAGAAGGGCAGACCTGGGGTCACCAGATTTTTGCATGGCTCCAACCCGAATGTTCCAGCGGACAAAGCAGAAGCTGCATAGCCTTTTATTGACTTGGTCTTTGAAGCCATATGGTGTCACATTCGATGTTGGTTATGAGTAAGTTATTCAGGCCAGCCCAGATGCAAGGGGATGGAACACAGACCCCCTAGCTTTCAAGTGGAGGAGTGTAAAAGACTTTGTATACATGTTTTATAGACACCAGCCTCCTACTCACCTGGCAATTCCATTCCTTATTGGCCAAGTCCCCTAGTGTGGGTCTGAACTATCACTTGCCAAGCCACTACTAAATATATTTTATATATGTTCTCTCATTTAATCCATGACTCTATTAGATAAGCATTCTCATTCCCATTTTTAACAAGAACATAAATAGTTTGATTTATTCAATGCTCACTCCAAGCCATGTACTGTGTTAAGTACCATGTGGTATCATCTCATTTAATCCAGATGATGGCTCTATGAAAGGTTCAGTTGCTATTACATCCCTGTTCTACAGATGAGCAAATTGAATCCCAGAGAAGGAAGGTAGCATGCCAACAGTCCCATGACTGGCGATGAGAAGAGAACCTTTGTAGGGAAAAGAGACTAAAAAGGAGGTGAGGGGCAGAGCTAATAGAGAGTGATAAAAGGAGGCGTCATGGCGATGGTCCCTGAACCTTTTCGATATACAGGACTTCGCATTTCTCAGTGAATCCGCATACCTTGACTAGAGGCTCAAGAAGTTAGGTGACTAGGAGTTTGTAGGTGGTTAAGTCAGAATTCGAACCCAGATCTCTTTGGCAGCACAGCTTGTATTTGGAATGCGTCTTCCCCCTCCCTTTGCTTTTTCTAAGGAAAAACTAGAATGTGTAGGAAGATGGCTCATCGGTATGGTAAAAAGTTAACTGCATGTAAAATCTTTTACTAAAATTAATCACTTGGGTTTCTTCCCACAGTCACCTTATTACAAATAAATATAGCTGATAGTTCCATTGCATGTGATGTGATTTTGAGAGGAGAGGGAAACAAAATGAATTACTTTTTCTCAAAGACAATCAGGTTTATTCTTGTTCCCAGAGAGCTCATAGTTTTCACTTAACTCAAAAAAAAAAAAAAAAGAATGAAAGAAAGAAACAAGAAAAATACTAACCGTGAGCCAACTTGAGGAAGCAGCAGTTGGGAGCTGCTAAGATACATTTCTCTGAATTACCAAGTGTTATGTGTAGGGGGGAAATGGATTTCTTGAAATGCAAAAATATACAATACATGTTATACTAAAATGTGCCTATGGTGTAATTTAAATTTAAGTATGCCACCAAAAAAAAAAATCAAATGTGAGGTAGGCTCACTTTCTATCTTGAGATTGTGTCTGCCCTTAATACAGGAATTGAAGAGATCAATGATTTTAAGGTGATTGATGTCATGATGCAGTGCAGTCTTTAGAAAACATTGTGCTTATGAATGAGACAAGGCCAAGAACTGTTGCAATTCAGGTGTGTGAAGGTTTCTTTGTTTCATTAGGACAACCTTGTCCCATAACATGGAAAACTGACAATTCATACCATCTTTTCAGTTCTTTCAGTGTGTTCTGTTGTGAACGGGAGCTTCACCAATCCCTCAAGATGGAGAGAGTTGAGGACTTAAAGTTTTAGTGTTTTCTAAGATGAGGGTTTAAGAGAAATGCTCCGTGAATTCAGACTTGGGTAATATTGGCTTAGGACCTACTCTGTACCTGGTCCCATGCTAGGTACTTCCCCCTCAAGGTAGCTCAAATGACCTTCCTCCCAACTGCTTGCTGTTTCACATGAAGGATATGGTCCTTTATGGTCCTGAGTGGCTTCAACTTTGGAACGCAGACTCAATTCGAGCTTCATGCCTGTGATGTCCTCTGCCTGGAAGGCTTTTCTCATCTTCCAGAGAGCCCTCAAGTCTCAGTTTAAGTGGCCCTTCCTCAGAGAAATCTTCCCTGGCTTCTCAGATGGGGTGAGGCCCACCGTCTTTCTGCTTCCAGAAAGTCCACATTCCATGTTTCTTCCCAACCCTTTCTGGAAAGGATTTGGGTGGTTCCTTGGTGGGTGGTTAGTTTGTTCCACAACCCACTAGCATTTTAACTCTAGCAGGGCAAGGGGTTTGGGCTTCCATGTGCTTCTCCATGTCTGCACTTTCTAGTCCACTGCCTGACACATAGTGGGGCTTAATAAACATTCCTTGCCAGTCTAATTAAGAATGAACAACTGACATGCCTGCGATCATGCAGCTGACATCTGCAACAGAGAAAAGCAATTAGCAAATTCATGATTCATCCTTGTGTTTATACTCTAGCAAACAAGCTAATAGTTTAAGGATTAGGTTCTGCCTGATCAGAAGTATGAGTGTAAGGAAGCATTGGCTGAGTCAGGCTTTCTGCTAAGAGGTGTAAGGAGTGAGAAATTGAAGTAAAGTTTACTTTTGAAATAGCTATACAAAGTCAATTGTTATAGTGGTTCAAAGCATGACCTTTGGAGTCACACTGTCTGGGCTTGATTTTGGAGCTGATATTTACTAGATGTGTGATCGTGGGCAAGTTCCTTCATCTTGCTGGGCCTTAATTCCCTTATTTGGAAAATAAGGATGATACCAATAGCATCTAACTCCTCAGAGAGTTATGAGGATAAAATGTGTTAATACAAGCAAAGTGCTTCGAAACATGTTGGCACAGAGTAAGTGCTATATAAGGGTTTAATAGATGGATGGACAGAGGGACATATAGATAAATGGAAAGATAGAGATATAGAGATGGAGAGAGAGAGTGAGAGGGAGAGGGAGAGGGGGAGGGGGAGGGAGAGAGAATTAGTCAGGATTCCCCAGAGAAACAAAAAGAACAAGACATATATATATACACAAATATATATAAATATTAAGAAATCATGCAACCGTAAGGATTGACATGTCCAAATTCTATATGGTAGGCTGCAAGTTGGGAATTCTGATAAAGGTTTTAATGGAATTTCCCAGAAGAAGCTGATTGGCTGAAGTAGAGAAATTCTTTCTGACTACTGAAATCATTAGTTTTCCCTTTAAGACCTTCAACTGATTGGATGAGACATCTCTCATTGCTAAAGGCAGTCTCCTTTGCTGATTGTAGATGTAATCAGCCATAGATGCAATCAAGTGACTAGAGATTTAAATCCACGAAATACCCTCACACTAACAATCAGATCAGAGCTTGTTTGACCAGACACGTAGACACCCTAACCTGACAGTTGACACATGAAATTAACATCACAGATGGGTGGATGGATGAATGAAAGGAAGGATGGATGGGTGGATGGATGGATGGATGGGTGGAAGGATGGATGGGGAAGAAGAAGGAGGAGAAGGAGGAGGAGGAGGAGGAGGAGGAGGAGGAGGAGGAGGAGGAGGAGGAGGAGGAGGAGGAGGAGGAGGAGGAGGAGGAGGAGGAGGAGGAGGAGGAGGAGGAGGAGGAGGAGGAGGAGGAGAAGGAGGAGGAGGAGGAGGAGGAGAAGGAGAAGGAGAAGGAGAAGGAGAAGGAGAAGGAGAAGGAGAAGGAGAAGGAGAAGGAGAAGAAGAAGAACCATATTGAAACAATTAGGTTGGGGACTAAAAAGCCTAAAACTAGTGGTAATGGGCTTTGCTAGCACTAGAAGCTCAGGAACAACTACTGAGCCTGCCTGTGTTGACCAACTAACCAACAGCCAATTCCATCATTTGTTTTTGTCAATAAATTCTTATTGGAACGCTGCTACACTCATCCATTTCCATGTTGTTTAGAGCTGCTTTCACACAACAACAGCCAAATTGAGTCATTGCAACAGAGGGCATATGGTCTTCAAACCCTAAGATGTTTACTAGCTGGCCTTTTACAGGAAAAGTTTGCCAGCTCCTGCACTAGACTTCTCCAGCAATTGGGTCTGGACCTCACAAAAGCATCAAAAGAACTTCCAGATTTCTGTTAAGAATCTTGAGAAGGACACCAGAGAACTGAGCTTCAGGCCATGACTGTCACAAGGTCCTAAAATTCCTCAGTGCCCCACCTGCACCCATTCATTTAAAAGCTATATTTTAGCTTTTATGTTATGCCAGGCACTGATTAGACATTCAACTTGACCTCTGATCCAGTTAGTCCCCCTTGGCTTTATTGCCTTTCCTGTCCAGAAATGGTCCAGCACTCCAATGTTCCTTTCACCTGCTTATAAAAATAATCCTTTTGCTTATTACCATATGTCCCTTTCCTCCAGATGGCTGGGCATCAGGGCAGATATTCCTGAGACCTGAGGGATGCAAAGGAACCAGTCTCCTAAAGATGGGTGGTAGGGTAAGGAGGTTCATGCTCTAGGAAGAGAGCAGCATGTACAAAGGGCAAGAGGTAGCAAAGAGCTGGAAGTGTCTGAGGAACTGAACAAAAGGCCAGTGTGGCTGGAGCACAGGGAATGAAGAAGTGGGTCTGCTAGGAGGCTGGAGGGGTAGCCAAGAGTGTCAAGTGGGATCCTGAGGCCAGCTGCTCCCCTGTGCCCTTGCCATCCCTGCTAGTGCCCAAATTGCAGGCCTCCCCAGTCAGAGGCAGCTGTGTTTCCTTCCCCTGCTAATCCTCTCATGGCATCCTGAACTTCCAGTGTTTATTTGCTGGGTTATTTGGAAACCTTGTCCCAGCTTGATTCTTTTCCTTCCACACTTCATCCTCTTCACAGAACATTCTCTCTCCCTCCTGCCTTGCCTAAAACTTGGCTTCAGTACAGGCTGTCCATTCTCCCTGGGGCTGGGAGCTCTTTCCTCAGCTTCCCATTGACACATGTTTCCTGTGGCTTTCCCATATCAAATGCCCACATACGTGGTGGCTTAAAACAAGAAAAATTTAGTTTCTCACAGCTCTGGAGGTCAGAAGTTCAACATCAGTATCAGTGAGCCAAAATCAAGGTGTTGGCCGGGCCATGCTCCATTCTCAGGCTCTAGGGGAGAATACTCTCCTTGCCTCTTCTAGTTTTTGGTGGCTCCATGCATTACTGGGCTCATGATTGCATTACTCCCATCTCTCCATCTATCTTCACATGGTCTTCTATATGTGTCTCTGTGTCTTCTCCTCTTCTGTCTTATAAGGATACGTGTGATTATATTTATAGTCCTCCAAGATAATCCAAGATAATCTCCCCATCTCTAAGGTCCAAACTTAATCACATCTCCAAAAACCTTTTTTCTAAATAAAGCCACTTCCCTGGGTTCTGGAGGTATGGGTGTGGGTGTAGGCATCTTTGAGACCTATCATCAGTCTCCAGTCCTTCTGGTCTTCCACTCTTTCTCCATTGTAGAGGATACCATTCACCTTAGCATTGAACCAATTGCTCACTGCAGCCATCCATTGTGCCCTGGGTATGCCCTCTTAGTACCTGGTTTAGGGGAGCCCTCTCCATTCTAAGATCTACCAGTGCCCTGGGTAGTTTCACTGTTCATGTCAACAGCCCAAGCCAGACCCTGGTCTCACAGCAACCAGACCCCTTGTATTCTAATGAGCTCTACATTGCGCATTTGAGCATGCCACTCCTCTCCTTGTTGTCACCAATTTCCACTCTTGAAATAGGAAACTCCAGTGGCCTCAACCACCAATCCATCCCACATTCTCACTTCCTTGCATCCCTATTCTGCTTTTCGATATCACCTTGACCTCTGGACCAGTTAGCTCCCCTCCTATTGGCCCAGTGCTCCAGTAATCCTTTTGGCAATAACCACATGTCACTTTCCCTTTATTCTCTTGTGGCATCTACCTGGTAAAACTCCATCTCTGGATCAGTCTGATCATCCATCCTGCTGAGGCCACTGAGGATGGCTAGAGAAAATCACAGCACTCTGTGGATGAGAGCCACAATGAAATTATGGTTTCTAACTTCAGCCAGGGCCTGGTAGTTGGTCCTGGCTGAAGTTGGAAACCATAATTTCATTAGTGTCCTCATGCATTCCCCTTAGCAGTGATTTGAGATTTCTCACTCCAGCCTAAACACTTTTATCTCTGGGGTATCCAAGTCTTTCTGAGCATCTGAATTATCTGATGAGTTTTTGTAAGTAACAAGCCTGAACCCCACCCCTAACCTAGCCTGTACTATCTCTGGACTTCAGACATTTCTATTAGCGTTTTTTTTTGGTCTGCCCAAGCCCTCTGTGCCTTTTTAAAAAATTATTATCCTTTTTTTAAAGATACATAGATCACACAAAATGTCACATTAAAGGGGAGCAGATGTGGCTCAGTGGTTGAGTGCTGGCTTCCCACATATGAGGTCCCAGGTTCAATCCCGAGCCCCGGTACCTCAAAAACAAAAACAAAAAACAAACAAAAAACAATAAAAACACAGTTTGGGAAATGCACTTGGCCCAGTGGTTAGGGCGTCCGTCTACCACATGGGAGGTCCGCGGTTCAAACCCCGGGCCTCCTTGACCCGTGTGGAGCTGGCCCATGCGCAGTGCTGATGCGCACAAGGAGTGCCATGCTACACAGGGGTGTCCCCCGCATAGGGGAGCCCCACGCGCAAGGAGTGCACCCCGTAAGGAGAGACGCCCAGCGCGAAAGGGGGTGCAGCCTGCCCAGGAATGGTGCCACCCACACTTCCTGTGCCACTGATGACAACAGAAGCGGACAACGAAACAAGACGCAGCAAATAGACACAGAGAACAGACAACCGGGGGAGGGGGGAGAATTAAATAAATAAATCTTTAAAAAAAATGTCATATTAAAAAATATAAGAGGTTCCCATATTCCCCACCCCCCATCCCCCACTTCTCCCACATTAACAACCTCTTTCATCAATGCAGCACATTCATTGCATTTGGTGAATTCATTTTGGAGCACTGCTACATAGCATGGATTATACTTGACCTCGTAGTTTACACTCTACCCCAGTCCATTCAGTGGGTTCTGGCATCTGTCCCTGCAATATCATTCAGGACAATCCCAAGTCCCGAAAATGCCCCCGTATCACATCTCTTCATCCCTCTCACTGCCCTCAGCAACTCCCGTGGCCACTGTCTCCACATTGATAATACAGTTTCTTTCATTGCTAGAGTCACAATAATTCTATAATAGAATATCAGTAAGTCCACTCTAATCCATTTTCTACTAGCTTTTAATCATTCCTAATATACCTTATATAAGGGAGTCAATATATTTACATTTTTCCAACAATCCTCCTATCATCCTATACAGGCAAGGTGTATTTCCCATAAGGATATAAAACCACTAACAAAGCTGAACTGTGTGTTATTTGAATCCTAGTGGAACTTGGGTAAAGATTCAAATGCCTTGAACCTATATCTGGGTATCTAGCCTGTTCTCTTTCCAGGAAGAGAAAAATAAACATGGTTGGCAAATGGCTGTTCTGTTTGGAAGCAACTTTAACTCTATTGGTTGGCTCTTCCAGTCATGTTTGTGTGATTTCAACAGAAAGGTAATGTTTCTTCATTTTACTGCCTCATTTTACTGATGGAGAGAGAGAGGGGTGAATGTTGTCATCCAAACAGTTTGTGATTCCTTGTGAGCAATGGAGTGCCACAATGCCATCCTCTGTGTTTTTGACCCACCCCTACTGCTGCAGTGCTACCTTGAAACAGCAAATGGTAGTTTCCTTGTGTAATCTCATCACATCTCTTGTGCTCCATGTTCCTTTACTAAGACCTGGGAGGTGTTCCAAAATATGGGATGAAAAGAACTTAAAGAATCTCAGAGGCAATAAGATAGGTCTCCAAGAACAAGCTTCAGATTGTTCTCCTGGCACAGAATTAACTTTTGTGTCTCTGCCCAGCAATGCTGCCCTTTCCCTCCCTTCTGCCAATAACAAGACTTCAACATTATAGGTCTTTCTGGAGGGCTCCTTTTAGAGCTTTACTCCAGGGTATGAATTCAGGTGTTTATATGGGGCTTGGGTTCCATGTATATGGCTTTCAGTATTCTGACACTTTATAGATCTGGGTGCACAGAGGTAACTGAAAACAGCATCTTCCTTCAAGGAGCTTCCATAATCATGTGAGGAATGGGGACAGTGGTAAGCTGGAACGGGTTTGAACCAGCTAACAAGAGCTGATCATTTGATTTTTAGGAATTTTGAGAACTGGTGGTTAAACACAACTGGTACATTTAATAACGCACCCCAAAAAGCACATGTTCTTATCCTCGATTCCTATCCCTGTGGGTGGGAAACCATTGTAAGGAGGAATTCTTAAATATGCTATTTTTAGTTGAGGTGTGGCCCAACTGAAGCAGGTGGGTCTTCCTTGGGATTACTGGAGGCCTTATAAAAAGAAGAAACTGGAAGCCTGGGTGAGAGAAGGCCACAGGAAGAAGCAAGAAGTCAGCAGGAACCTGATGTATTGGGGGTTCCTTTGGCTTTGCCCAGGCTGCTTGAGGTGAGGGGTCAGGTGGACGCACAGCAGGCGCAAAGAATGCTGCGGAGACGGCGAATGGTGGCAATGTGCAGTCTGCTTTATTCAGGAAGTGCTGGACAATATATATTGTGGGGTGAGGGGACGGGGCAGGCAGGAGACGGCGTGTGGGGCATTGGTTGGTTGGGGCTGGTGGGAGTTAGGCGATGTGAAAGTTGGCCGGCGGGGATTGGCCGGTGGTCGTTGGATGACGTGGCCCCGGCGAGGGGGAAGAGGGGGAGGCAGTAGGTCGGGCTCGGCGGTGAGGCGGGAACGGTCGAGAGGGCGTGGCTTGCCCGTACCTCGGCGAAGAGCTGGCGGCCCGTTGGCCAGACAGGGAGGGCGGGACTCGCCCATGCCCCTGCGGAGAGCAGGAAGCCCGTCCGTTCTACCAGTTCCCCTGGCCCACCGTAGCTCGCCTAGATAGCCTTCCCTCAGGAACCCAGAAGAGAAAGGGGAGGACATTGCTATGTGATGAGAAATCCAAGGAACCTTAAGGATTGCCAATGGCCAGCAAGCGAAAGCTACAGTTTTTGAGTAGAAAACAAACCTTGCTAATATCTAGATTTTGAAGTTCTCTTAGCCTCAAAACCATGAGCTAATACATTTCCACTGTTTAAGCCAAACTGTTGCATGGGTTTTGTCATAGCAGCTTGGAAACTAAGGCAACAACTGTGGTAGCCAGGAGCTCCGTATCCCAAAAAAACGTATTCTTTTTTTATTTTTTTTTATTTTTTATTTTATTTTATTTTTAACGTATTCTTAAACATAATTCATTCCTGTATTTGAGAATCCATTGTAAATAGGACCTTTGGATGAGATTACTTCAATTAAGGCATTGCCCAATTGAATCAGGATGGGTCTTAATCCTATTACTGGAGGCGTTATAGAGAAGACCACAGAGAGGGAAGCCATGGGGAATAGTTGGAAATGGGAGTCACAGGACCAGAAGAGAAAGGAGATGGGCCTCATGCATTGCCATGTGACAGAAAAGCCCAGGACCAACAAATGCTGGCAGCCTTCTGGGAGAAAGTATTGCTTTGAACATGCCTTAATTCTGGACTTTTCCTAGCCTTAAAACCATGAGCCAATAAATTCCCACTGTTGAAGTCAACCCATTGCCCGGTGTTTGGTTTAGCAGGTGGGAAACTAAAACAACCACTGTCATTAAAAACCTATTATCAAATCAATTTTATTAAAAACAAAGGTAATTCATTAATCCCTAATTGTTTTACTACATTTTATTATTTTCTATGTTCTTGAGGTTGTCTGTGTGGTGGAAATACTATACAATTATTTACTACTGCATATCTCTTCACAACTCTGTGTTCAATGCCATCAGGTTGTTAGCTTGGAAATTGGCAAACACTACAAATTAGGAGTTTCTTCTGGACAGTCAGCCATTGAACATTAACAGTCAGATCACTGGATTGGTGGGGTGGGGAGGATTGGTGAAATGTCTGAGTAATGACCAAGTGCCACAGTGGAAGTTTGGAGGAAGATATTGGTTGGCAGTTGGAGGAAATGCTTCGGGGAGGTGGTGACATTTGATAAAGATCTTAAGGAATGACTTGTATTTCATCAGGCAGAGATTGGTATGTATATTATCCTTGAAAGAGAGAATAATGAGTAAATTCATGGCAGTGAGGAAGCATTGAACATGCTTAGGGGTGAGGGAAATTCCAAGAATGAATCTGGCTAACATGTAAGTTCTGTGTAAGGCAGCAGTGAAGATGAGGATGGGAAAGCTGGTTGCAGCCTAATTGTGGAGGACTTTAAAAGTCATGATGGGGAGTGTGGACACTATCTAGTGGGAAATGGGGAACCATGGGATTTTTTTTTTTTTTTTAGCAAAAGCAGAACATCTTGAGAGCTGTGCTTTTGGAAGACTAATATGCCAGGTATATCCAATTGGGCTAGGTGTATGCAGCAGGAGGCTAGTTAGGAAGTCATTGCTTCAGTGCTGAACAGGGGTGTTGGCCAAGGAAGTAAAAAGGAGGATCCTGGTGCAAGAGACATGTTGAATGTGCATTTCACAAGTCTTGGATACTGTCTTCTGCTGCCAGCATTTTTACAAGTTTCAGTTATCTGTGTGGTATATTCATCATGCTTGTTTTTAATGGGAACTATTGGTAAGTGTTTCAATGGTCAATTTCTGATTCAACTTCCTTAAAGGAGATGTGCCTTATATTTTTAATGTGCATTCAGGAAGATTAATAATAGGATTTCAAACGGTCAGTGTGGCAGTATGGCCAAACTAATTGTAGGAGCCAATGTAAAGAGCAGCTCCTATGGCCCCTGGTTCCATAGCTAGACTTTTAGAAAATTAATATGGTAAATTAGGTTAAAGTGGGGCCTGGGAAAATCTTTCTCTCTCTCAAAGAAAAGCTAAGTCGATATTCATTTTTCTTTATTTTATTTTATTATTTTATTTTTTGTGTTTTTTTTTCATTTTTCTTTATTAATGGTCATGAAATCTGTCTGTGGAGCCATAGGAGAAGTGTTTGAGTGTCCTCTCCTTATTAGAGAAGTGGATCTAGTATCAAGAGTTTCCTTCTAAGGAGATTGTGTCCTCAACCTGTCTTTCTTTCTCTTCTCTCTTTTGCTCTTTATTGAAAACCCAGGATTCTCATTTGTGCCACAAGATGCCTGAAAGCTTTGCAAGGTAATGGTTTGGGAAACTCATGGTTGAACTTCAGCAGACTTGAAGTTGGCACATGAGATGCCCCACCTCTAAGAACACCAAGTTCAACACCTCACTTCTGAGATTTCTTAGCAAAGGCAACTAGCTCTTCATGGTCCTCCATCTTGAAATGTAATGGGGACAAGAATACTGCTGGTATCAACTTTAGGGGTTTTCACTTACACTTGCTGAAGCGATCTGAATGTGGACGTTACAGTCCTGCTGGAGGAGAAGTGTATGTCACTCCAGCTTGTGAGTTAGAGAGGGCCTTTATAATGGTTGGTGGGGTGGGAACAGGGAAAATTGAAGAGGGAATGTAGGCAGGGGTTGGAGTGGATAAGACCTGGAGGAGAGCGGATTTGGTAAAGTGTGCTGTGGGAGATGGATTGTGGTGTGGAGGGGCTTTGGATGGGGCATGTGTACTGCCCAGAGAGCAGTTGGACATTCGCCTTATTGCTTGTAGGCAACATGTTGAAAGTGATGCTGGAGGCAGGCTGTGAGGAAGACCTGCTGGCATGGTGCTCGCTTTGAAACTTGGGTCCAGATATTTGGCTGCCTGGGTCCTACTTAGACAGAAGGCCATTTTTAAAAGGTTACTCTTGGAAATTGACTGGCCAGAGATAATTGTGGGTATAGAAAGAACATTAGGTGGCCACTGGTGAGAGATGGGGGGAGAGGGGGACTGGCTAGTATGTTTATGGTGGAGATGGAGGAACTGTGAGGTAGAAAGTAATTATGAAGACTAGTGCTGAAGGACATGAGAGGAAGGGAAACTGAAGAATGAAATTTTAGAAAAAGGGCATCTGATATATTCATTTGATGCTAGAAAGGATTGGCTTCAGACAAAAAAGCCTGGAGCCAAGGCACCAGAATGGAACAAATTTGGGTAATTATTGTTTTTCAGTTGTGATCTGTGACTGTCAAAGCTTAGAGGATCTTTGAACTTAACTTCCCTCTGAACTCTCTGGGAGCAGCTGTGTTCCCAAATGTCAGTTCCTTTGGTAGTGGGCAGCAACCTTTCCCTCTTTGTGTTTTGTTTTTTCCCAAAGCTGCCCCCAGGACCTCTTTTCACATCATTTTCTAACCTCTTGACCTGACCTCCTTGGGGTTGTCCCCTGGAGAGGTCCTGGAAGCCTCATCTGTGGCAGAGAGGCATGTTTGATTAGAGGAAATCCCAGCACAAAACATCTTCTCTTCCATCTGCATCAAACTGGCTTCTGGGGTTATCTGTTCGCTCCTAAGGGCAATTCAAGAAAACCCCTTTTGTCTTTTATTTTCAAAGGTAACCCAGTGATGGTGTCCTCTTCCCCCCAAAAGAGATTTGTTCCTGTCATCATTGTTTATAATTCAGGTTGAAGCCTTCCCAACTTCAATTTCTGGAATAAAAATCCCATTCCAGAGTAAGTTTCTATATCATAGCATTCCAATGCTTACTCAATGGTTCACTTACTCCAAGCAGTTGGTATGATAACTGTCATGATATTTCAGGACAACACAAGTATTTGGACACTGTGTTGGATTCCATCATTGCTCAACAGGATTTAAAGTGAACCAACCCTGAGCTGGCTTTCAACTTTCACCATATTAGTGTGCGGTTCTCACCCAGGAATGATGGAGTTCTCAATCTCATCCTTGGACTGAATATTGTATGAGAGTTCACCTTTTCCAATGTTGTGTTAGACAAGGAAGGTGGTCACTTGGTAATCTTCATACCTTACCAGTGATAATGACCAGTTTGTCTGTGTTTGTCCAGTGGTAATGACCAGTGAAGCAACAAAAAGAGGAAAAGGGAGAACTTGTCTTCAAGTAGTATTAGAGGAGATCTTTTCCTTAGAAGAAGTTGGGGGCAAAATTCTAAACAGAGGCCTAGACCCCTTGTTAGTTCTTAAGTCCTGAAACCAGTCCTAAAGCTTTGGCATAACCAGAAGTCCTGATATTGAGACTAGGAAAAGAAAACATACCTGGTCTGTAGTGTGGAGAGCCAAGGCTTGTTTCTCCACATGATGTCCAGAACCCCTACAAGCCAAAAGAATAAAGAACAAAGGCGGTAGGCTTGGGGAGGGTCTGCAGGGATGCTGTTTTCTCAATTCTGGAAACTTCACAGATTGAGGAGCCAGGTAGGCCAGGATTGGAATTCCAGCTGGGTGACTCTGAGCCTTGATTTTCTTATCTGTAAAAGAAAGACATAACACTTTCTAGCAGTAACCCTAGGCACCCAATTCCACCCAAACCTCTTCTTCCCCAAAGGCTCCCGATCTCAGAAAATGGCACCACCATCCGCTCAGTTACCCAACCCTCAAACCTAGCAGTCATCCCTTTGGGTATTTAAGTGCCGACCTTCTTCCAATTGCAAGAACATGGGAGTCTCTTCCCTGCATCAAAACATTTGCCTGATTACTCCCTCTGCCTGGAAACTCTTGCCCCTATTCCTACCCACCTTTGATTTTTGCATGACTGGCTCCTAATCCTTCCAGGCTCAATGCAAAATACAACCCCTTCCCTGGCCACTGTACTGAAAGAAGAGCCTGCCTCTGACACTCCCTCTATGCCATCATCCTTTTTGAGTTTAATTCATAGCACACATCATCCTTTGTGTTTACATTTTTAATTTGGGCATTGTATATGTTTATTGCTGGTTTCTCCCCAGACTATAAGCTCTATGAGAACAGGGACTTTGCCTGACTCATTTCCCGTGGTCTCCTCAGCATCTAGAACTGTGCCTGACACATAATAGATGCTCATTACATATCTGTTGAAAAAAATGAGTAAATGAATGAATGAATACAGATATGAATAAAATGAATGAATTGTGAAGATCAAGTGAAATAATGGAGGGTCAAATAATTGGTAAACTGTAAAACACCATATGCCTCCGTTATTTTCCTTTGTTCCCATTTAAAACCTTGTGTTGTCTATTCCCAAGAACTCCCATCCATAGAAGATAGGGAATGGGTAATCTTTGTTACTGTTTTGCTTTTCTCTGCCTTATGCTTTGGCCACCCATTTGCTGCTTATTTGGTTGGTGTATTTTCAGTGGTTGCTTCTTCACTGTCCCACCACATCCAGCATTTATTTTGGCTTAATGGCCCATCACCCACATTTTATATTTCTAAACATTGTAAAGCCTGAATTATTAGGTGAAAGCACTAGAATTTACTTTAGGGAATAGTTTTGTTTATCCATTCACAGCTATTCCCCAGCCCCTTTGCTAGAGGGGCTGGTTTAGGCATACCCAAGTCCATAAACCACAGGTTTTAAGATGAGCTGTGTCAATAAAGTTTTATTCCTTCAAGTTTGATAAAATGAACAATTGATTCTCTGTGTTTGGGAGTGTCTTTCAGAGAGCAGCATAAAGACAAAATGCTATCATCTTTGGATAAACATTAAAAATCCTAGGACACTTCTCCCATGGGTATTCCTTGCACCACCTAATTTTGTCTTTCCTCAAATCATTGAGTCAGCTTCTTCCCATTGGGTGTCTGAGTCACCTGCCATGGGCCTCTCCAAATAGAAAATATGGCCTCAACTTCTTCAGCCAAAACAATCCCTTCACCACATACCTCAAAGTGTCAGTTGAGATGATGGCTGGTACTTCTCTCAGAGGTGCTGAGGGGGCTGGGCCTTCTGGCAGGCTCAATGTCAGTGGGAGCAGCAGCAGCTGTCATTAGCAGCAACAAGAGGCTTGGACACTTTCAGAAAGGCTTTCCCATAAACAGTGGCTTTCCCTTAACGACACTTTGAAGAAGCTTTCTCTAAAATGGAATACCTAGGCTGTTTTCTTTCTGCACGGTTTTTCAATGAGAGAAACTCATTTCATATTTCCTGAAGCCAATAACCCCCAGTTATAAGACAATGCCAGAAACCCTGATTTCCCACACTTAGGTTTTTGCTGCTCAGCAAACAAGGTTTTTCTTGTTATTGGCCCTGAATTCCGTTTTAGATTTCTGTAAGTGTATTTCTCTCGTTTGTTTGAATTTAGACATGTCTCTCTGGACAGGATTGTCTTTTGCTAAATTCCTTTTGTGGAGGTTGTTGTTATGTGTGATAAGCCTTCCAGGAAGACATGATATTATTTGCATGGTTGTGTCCACTTTGAATAGAAGGAAAGCACAAAACACATCAAGCTCAATCAGCTCATGATTTTCACTTACACTGCATATTTTATAACCTTAATTATGATCCTTTATGTTTTTTCCTCTTTTAGCACCTTTTCATATGCCATTGTCAAAGCAATTAAGACTCCCAGGACCTTAACTGTTTGAAAATTCCATTCTTGATCTGAAGAGACTCATCACTGAGATCATTGACTGAGAATGAGCTGAACCTTAGCTTCCCAGTCAATGTAATTGCAATTGTCTCTTGCCTTTTTGCTATTAATTTTAGGGATCATCAGAGTTAGCATTCATACAGTCTTTACTAGAGAAATAAATGTCCCTCAAGAAAGAGAGAGTGTGCACTAAACTAGAAACTTCTGGAGAGCTGTAAGTTTTTGGAGGGTCAGGGAAACAAAAATCTAAGCGCTTGCAGAAGCAAGCTGTTCTGAGTTATTTGCCACAAAATCATTCCTCGCTGTTTCCTCTTCATCCTTATCTGGTTGTCTTTCTCTGAACTGAATGCCTTATTGCTATGAATGAGAAATCCACCTTGATCATGTATATGTGTCCTGGCAGAGGGGAGAGAGCCTGGCTTGGTCTGGCTGCAGAGTCTTGGCAGGGCTGATGTTTGTGGAGGAAATGTATCTTACCCAGGGTATTTGAGGCTGGGGAAATAAGGAGGTGTGAAGCCTGATGGAGGTGTGTGGTGGGTTGAAGTCAGTAAATCAAAGAAGGGAGAAAATGGTCATCAGAAGAAGAGAAAGCTTGAGATGCTATTGGGTAGATGGGAAGAAGGGGACTGGGGAGAGGAAGGTGAGAGGTTAAGGCTAAGGGATAAATTCATATGTGGTGTGGGTGGTGGTATGACTGGCGGCTGTCTTTTTAATTTGCTTTCCTGGACCTGGGCATGGGAGAAGCAATCACATTTTCAACTGTGATCACTGACCCTGTTCAACTGTATCCTGGACTGAGCAAGCACATGCTTTCCTCCAGTGTGGAGCAAACTTTTGTACCTGGGGAATACTATTGGAAACTAAAAATATTTCCTGGCCTTATGTTTTCCCAGTCAAAGTAAAAATACTTGAATGGAGTCTCAAGGCAGAAATGCAAATGGTTACAATTTAGCTTACCTACTTTATTGAAGAACATCAATGAGAAAATCAGCATTGCTTTTGAGATGCTGAAGTTAATATTTGGGCATATTTGAAAAGTAGCACCCTGTGAGGTAGCCTTCTATTTTTTCCTCCTGAAATGGAATAGCAGGTCACAGTATGAATACAGACCCACCATTTGCCTATGGGTTCTGAGTTACTCATTTTCCCTTGGTGCACCAGAAGGAATGCTGGGCATACTATGAAATGGTCCCTCCCTGACAGGCTACTGGGGCAACAGTGGTCTCCAGAGTTCTGGAAAGCAGCCTTTCTGAGAAGGTGACGTCTGAGAAAAGACTTAAAGGAAATGAGGGAGTAAGCCAAGAAGATATCTATGGAAGAGCATCCCAGGCAGAAGGAACAGCAAGTGCAAAGGGTGTGAGGCAGAAGCTTGACAGGCATGTTTGAGGAACAATAAGAAATCCAGTATGCTTTGGTCCCTGGGCAAACTCTAGGAGAATGGGTGTGCTGCCAAGCAGCAGGGAAATCTTCGCCCAAAGTCATTTTCCATCATGGTCATTGGCACCATCTGGGTTTGAGAAGTTGAGAAGAGGAGGACTCTGGGTCTCATGGTTGACAGGTAAACAGGAGAAAGGAAGAAAACTGAGGTCAAAGGAAGAGGCTTTGTAAAATTAAAAACTCCTGCTCTGTAAAATACACTGTTACAAGAATGAAAGGGAAAACCAAGGCTGGGAGAAAATATTTGCAAGTCACATATCTGATAAAGGACTTGTACTGAGAACATATAAAGAAACTCAATGTAACTCAACAATAAGAAGAAAAACAACCCAATTTTAAAAAATAGGGTAAAAGATCTGAACATACTCCTCACCAAAGAAAATACATGAATTACAAATAAGCATATGAAATATGCCCAACATCATTTTTATTAGGGAAAAACAAATTGAAACCACAAAAGAGCTATCACTACACACCAATTAGAATGGCTAAAATTCTAAACACTGATAATGCCAATGGATGGCTAGGATGCTCAGCAATGGGAAGTTCTCATTTATTGCTGGTGGGAATGCAAAATGGTACAGTCACTTTGGAACACAGTTTGGCAGTTTATTATAAAGTTAAATGTAGATTTACTGTATGACCTAGCAGTCACAGTCCTAGGTATTTACGCAAGTGAATTTTTTTTAAATTTTTTTCTTCTTTATTTTCTTTTAAATGTGACATTAAAAAAATATGAGGTCCCCATATACCCCCACCCCCCACCCCACTCCTCCCCAAAACTCTTCTGTCATCATGGCACATTCACTGCACCTGGTGAATACATTTTGGAGCACTGCTGCGCCACATGGACAGTGGTCTATATTGTAGTCTACACTCTCCCCCATTCTACCCAGTGGGCCATGGCAGGACACACAATGTTCAGCATCTGTCCCTGCAGCCCCACTAGGACAATTCCAAATCCTGAAAATGTGCCCACATCATATCTCTTCTTCCCTCTCCCTACCATCAGCAGCTACCATGGCCACTTTCTCCACATCAATATTACAATTTCTTCCCTTAATAATCACAATAGTTCCCCATCAGAACACCAGTAAGTCCACTCTAATCTATACTCTATTCCTCCATCCTGTGTACCCTGGGAGGGTTAAGTCCAGTCCCCCTCTACATCAAGAGAGGGCTTAGATTCCAATGGATGATGGATGCAATTCTCCTGCTTGCAGTTGTAGGCAATCTTGGCTTCCTGGTGTGATGGTTGATCTTCTTCACCTCCCTGTTAGCTGGCCAGGGTAAGTCCAAGAAACCAGAGGGTAGGAGTTGCAAGTCTGCTGAGGCTCAGGGCCTGGCTGTCACATGGACAGTCCAGAGATTCAGGTCTCCTGAGTATACACCAAACCAAATGCCAACCACAGGTCCGGTAAAAGTAACAGAAGAGGCATGTGTAGAAAAGTCATATCTGAGTCCAACTCCATCTCACTCAGTAAAACAAATTCCAAAGTAGGGCCAACTGACATGGCACTGAACTCCAGAGCCATTTGCCATGACCGTAGAGCCTGTGGTTCTCTGTAGCCCTCGGGAGAACCAGTACCTGGGCTTCTATCTACTTTGGCTGTCTCTGGTACTCTGCTGAGGTATACATAAGGTTAACCCTTCTGATAACTGCCCAACTCTTTTTGGAGACTCATAGCCATATAAACTCATTTGTCCTCTCCATTTTCCCCTTTTATCCAAGGTCAATTAAGACCTGATATTACATGTAGGCTGAGATATTCTGCTGGTCTGAGTTCACCCTTTTATTCAAGGTCTTTTTCTATTTACATTGTCAGCTGCTGCTTGGTAGTAATCCCTCGGCACTAGGGAAGCTCATCTCCAGGAGTCATGTCTCACCCTGGGGGGAAGGTAATGCATTTACTTGCAGTTTGGCTTAGAGAGTGGCCATATTTGAGCAACATGGAGGCTCTCAGGAGGTAACTCTTGGGCACCTTGCCACTCTAGGCCTAGTTCATATTTCAGGCACACAGGCTCCTAAGCATAGTCATCAGTATCAAGGGCTCATTGTTGGACCATCCATCTTTAATGGTCTTTGCCATTGCACTTGGGGATTGTTGCTGTTCCTTTGGGGAATGTGATAACGCTCCCCTGGCTAGGAATGTAGCACTCTCTCATTTGTCATTTTTAACTGAAACCACTATGAAAATATACAAACATTTTTATGTAGCCTGAATACATGCCTTGGAGAACTCCCTCCCAACCATGTGCCCCCTATCAATAACACCCGATACCAGTGTTCCTCCCTGCCATAGTTGAACCTCTCTGTAGTCCAAAACTTCTTTAAAAAGGAAACCTAATATATTGCCAGGTTCCATTAATAGTAAAATAGAATATAATAATGGGTTTAAAGGTTATATATTGAATGCATAGTAATTTAGAAAAATTAAATAAAGAAAAAATAAATTGGGGTATCAAGAAATGAAAAAATGAAATGCTTTGTTTTTGACATTTTGCCTTTCATCACTGCTATAGGTGTTACCCTGTACGTACAGTGGCAAGGCAGTTTCTTTCATTTCTTCCTCAGTATCTACCTCCTTTCTCTTTTTGTTCTAATTATTAAGTTTGTCTTCATATAAGTTTTAGATCACAGTAATTCACATATACAATATATGGTACTCCCACATATCCAACATCAAACTCTTTGTCCCTTCCAGCAATGATTTTTTTACATGTTCATATTATATTTGCTGCAGCTGATGTGCAGATATTGAAACAATAACTTTCAAACAAGGTTCCAATTGAGTTTACATTATGGCTTATATTTTTGACTATACAACTTTCTAAATTTTTAGTTATCTTATGTTTTACATTATGGTTTGCATTTTAACCTATAGACTTTCTGAATATATGGAATCAGTGTAACTGTGGGGCAATAGAAGTGTACCCAAGTGAATTGAAAGTTCATGCCAACAGAAACACCTATGGATATTCATAGTAGCTTCATTCATCATCACCAAAACCTGGAAGCAGCTAAGATTTTCTTCCATAGGTCAATGTATAAAGAAACTGTGGTACATCCATACAATTGAATACTACTCGGCAATAAAAAGGAATCCAGGCCATTCAGTCTGTCACAATTACTTAAGCCTGCCATTGTACCACAAAAGTCGCCACTTACAATACTGAAATGAATGAGCTGTATGTCAGAAAATCTCCATTTATAAAAACGGGTAGCAAGCATACCATAATTTGCCATTCCTCTGCGCTTTAAAGCATAAGTGAGAATAGACCAGTCATAAGGTTTCTGAAAGTCTTATTCTGGGATTTCAGAACAGATAATTTTTTAAACTAACAGCACACAGGAAACTAATTTGGCCTATCTTAGGAAACAATATTGCTTATTGACATCTTTATAAATGCATTTAATTTGTTTAACAAAAATATATTCCCTGACCTTGAGGACACTTTATTTGGCCATTTTTCCACCCTTACTCCCAAAACGTAAGGTAAGTTTTCAAATGCCGATATGCATTCTGTTGTTCTTAGAGCACCAGTCAACTGTACCACAACTGTTTTAAAAATATTTGTTTACCAAAACCAATGAACCTCTTATCAAATGCTGCTTGGTAACAAAATGTTATCACAGTTTTAATTTTTAAAAAACTATAAAAAGTAAAGGAATGAGCTAATGACATACACAAAAACCTGGATGAATCTTAAATCCATCCAGTCTGAAAAGGCATGATTCCATTTATATGATATGCTGGAAAAGGCAAAACTATAGAGATGGAAAACAGATAGTGGTTGCCAGGGGCTTGGGGAGGGAAGAGAGTTGAAGAGGTAAAGCTTAGAGGCTTTATTAAGGTAGTAAAATCATTCAGATTTTACTAGAACTTTACAGCACAAAGTAAACCTTAATGTATGTAAACATAAAAAAAATATATTTTGGAGTTCAGGGGATCCAGAGATGGAATGCAGACCAAGACAGAAGAGTCCAGCTGCATTACAAATATATGAAGTAGCCTTACATAAGAGGGTAGGGAAAAACATGCTGACCTAAGTAGCCATGGAAATGAGTGGAGACTGGATGACTAAAGGCAAAAGGAACTGCACATAAGCACTATACTCTAGTTGTTGAAGCTGCTCCATACAGGGGTATGGACTAGCCATTCTGATACTTCTGTGAGGGTATACTGGAATTCAACAATCAAGTAAATGGATGGCATATGGCAGGAGTCAGGTTGCTTGTTTTTGAGGTAGGAAATACTGACAAGCAAGAAGGGAAGACTAGAAGAATCCATGTGGTACTGGATTCAAGTTGGAGACATCAATATGAAGTCACGTTTAGCTTAATATACAAACAGATGGATAAATAGGATATATATGTTTGTGTGTGTGCATGTTAATGTATGTATGTATATGTGTGTCTGTGCATATACAAGGATAAGTATACACACACTTATTCTTATCTCTGTCCACTGAAAGAATCTAGAATTAATGACACTCCAGTAGCAATGAGAACATCCCCAGATAACAGTTTATAATAAGATTTCCATTAAAAGGAATCAGAGCTCTTGGGGAAAATGGTTGATTCAAAGGTTTAGGCAGGAAATATACAACAGCAGCCTGGAATATTTTGTAGTGCAGAAATTATGTAAGTGTTCCAAAAACTAAAAATCCAACATTGATGGGGTGTGTGTCAAAGGGGCACAGGAACCAACTAAAAGAACTCCCAATGGCCAAAGCTGGAACAATTTGAGCACTGAAATAAATAAAGCAGCATACGCTTATAACCCAAAGTGTGAAATAAATATCCATGAGTACGTACCGATAAAAACAAATGTTGGAATAGATAAATAAAAGGAGAAAAAACAAATTTCCCATGCAGAAGAATCCCTAATAATTTAAGTAGATATTTCATCTTCAAACAGGAGGAGTGTACCTCCTCATTTTAAGTGAGGGCTGCAATACTCCTTCCAAAGACTAGAATTTGGAAAGGGGGAATAGCTAGAGTAAATTTATAGTGGAGACACCTGACAAGCAGTGCCTCAGCCAGGTGATCAAGTCAACATCAATTGCGATAAGTCATATTGATTGTATGTACCCTTGATGTGATATAATGAAAATGGCATTTTACCTCTGTTGTCTTCCTCCACCAAACCCATAAACTCAGTCTAATCATGAGAGAAACATGAGACAAATCCCAATTGAGAGACATTCTACAAAATTTCTGACCAGTCCTCCTCAAAATTGTCAAGGTCATCAAAACAAGGAAAGTCTGAGCAACTGTCACAGTGCACAAAGGTTTAAGGAGATGTGATGACTAAATGGAATGTGGCATCCTGGATGGGATCCCAGAACAGAAAAAGGACATTAGCGGGAAAAAAGGAAATCAGAATCAAGTGTGAACTTTAGTTAGTGCTAATGCATCAATATTCATTCATCAGTTCTAAAATAAACAAAAATAATTTTAAAAGTTTAAATAATAACTTAAAAAAAAAGCTCAGGCTCTGGAATCAGATTGATCTAGGTCTAGAGCCAGCTCTTCCACTTAATATCTCCATGAACCTGGGGAAGGCATCACATCATACTGAGCCTCCATTGCCTCATTCATAGAATGGAATAAACATACAATCAACCTGATAGGGTTATTGTGAGAAGGGTAATGAGACAAATCAGATCTCAGATGTAAAGCATGCAGCAGAGGCTGAGCTGTTGTCCATGGCTCTTTTATAGTTTTCTTCCAAGGTCTGTGATATGGGAAAGCCATGTGTGTTTAAAGGACCACAGATGGCATTACGCATGTGAGGCAAGACCCTTCAAGTGGCACTGTCATTGTCTCCACTGTGACAGTTTGAATTTGGTGAATCCAAGAAGAAGATTATGTTTTTGAACTAATCTACTCCTGTGGGTGTGAGACCCTTTGATTGCATTAGATTCTGTTGGGGGACCTTGATTTGATCACGTGATTAGATTGCTTTTGATTGGACTACATCAATGAGGTGTGATTCAGGTTGGGTCTCCATGTCCTCTTGCCAGGCCTCATATAAACAGATACACAGAGAAAGAGACACACAGAGAAAATAAACCTCCATTTTGATCCTGTCATAAAAGAAAGGATAAAGTAGACAAGAAGAATCCAGGTTTGCCTACAGCTGCAGAAAGGTAGAGAGGCCCCAGGAGGCTCAAGAGACTAGGCCCAGAGAGAGAGGCCTGATCATCCACAGATGAGCTCAAGGACAGAATCCCAGAAAGTCTGAGAGAGGTCCTGGACTCTGGAATCAGCAGAGGACAGAACCATGGAAAGAGGCCCCCTGAGGGACTGGGCCCATGGAGCAGCTCAAGGCTGAAGAGATGGTGAGCCTGGAAGGGAAGGCATGGACCTTGGCAGAAAATAGCTGCCATCTTGTGTTGCCATGTGGGAGGACACCAGGATTACCAAGAACTGAGTGTGGTGAGAAAGCATCTCTGATAGTACCTTGATTTGGACATTTCACAGCCTCAGGACTATAAGATTTTTCCCTAATAAAATTCTCATAATAAAAACAAACCCATTTCTAGTACTTTGCATCAGCAGCCCTTTGGCAAATAAAACACCGTGGGTTTTTCTCTCACCCTCTCCTTCATTATTATCACCTCTTCTGACAATCTCTTTTGCTAACTTTTCCAGGTGGATGAAAATAAAGCCATGGATTAGAGACCTGAAGATGTATGGCTTACTGATATTATTTAAAAGGAAGTTCCATTGACAATATTTTGTCTAGTTCTGTTTTGGAGTATATTTCAAAATATACTGAGGCCAGACTCCAAATTTGCATGTATGGCATTACTCTTTGAAAATGAGCTCTACCAGCCTTACTTCATTAATTTTGTGGTTCTTACTTCATTAACTATTTTAGTTTTCAAGTCATTAATTTGCCCAGAATCTCTTTAATTTTTTCTATGCCAGTAGCCATTCCTCTTCCATATCTTTGACAGGAATACATACGTCTCCCCTCAACCCCCTTGGTCTCTTTCTTCTGTTGTCTTATGTGTATACCATGCTTGGTTTTCCAACTTGCTAATTATTCATGGGAAGTGTTTATTCTCAGGACTCCCAATTCAGTTTTCCAGTTTATTCCTTTTTCTGTCTTTAGTTTTCATACTCATGGGCAGAACCTAAAGAAGACCTACAGTGAGAGGGGTGGGGGATACATGGGGACCTCATATTTTTTTAATGTAATATTAAAAAAATTAATTAAAAAAATAAAAATAAAAGAAGCAAAATTAAATTAAAAAAAAGACCTACAAATGTTTTGGCATTACGATCAAGGTTAATGCCTCTGAATTAGAGATTTCTGGGATCTTTTGATCTAGATTCTGGCCTCCACCAAGAAAGGGACTGTGTCATATTCCTCTTTGGATTCCCATTGTGTCTATCATGTAGTAAAAATGACCTGCATGCCTACTGTGGTGTTTTGAAGCTGTACCTACCACAGAAAGCCATGTTCTTAAATTTAATCCATTCCTGTGGCTGTAGACCCATTGTAAGTAAGACCTTTTGATGAGGCTACCTTAGTTAAGGTATGTCTCACCTCAATCTGGATGGGTCTTAATGCTCTTACTGGAGTCTTTTATAAATGGAATGAATACAGAGAAAGATGGAAAAAGTAATGGAAACAAGAAGCTAAAAGCAATGAAACACAGAAGAGAAGGGAGAGTCCAGCAGACACCACCATGTGCCTTGCCATTTGGCGGAGGAAACCAGGATTGTTGGCACCCAGTCTTTGGGAAAAAAACATCTTTACTTTGATGTTGCCTCGATTTGGACATTTGCATGGCTTCAAACTGTAAACTAATAAATTCTCATTGTTTAAACCAACTCATCTGCTTTGAGCAGCCTAGGAAATGAAAACACCTACTATATTAGTGGGTGAGGGTGTGGTGGGATGCTGTCAAACAATCCCAACCCAATGGAAGATGCTCAGTGCAGACTCTGAGCATTTCTATACAACAAGTGGTGTGGGGTATTGCCAAAAGGAGTTACAGATAGGAAGAAGTCCGTTTTACAAGTTTAGCATTGCATACCCATATGTAGTTGACCACAATAGCCTCTCTTTTTTTTAATTTTTATTTTTTATTTTTTAAATTTATTTATTTTTTAATTGATTTTGTAAAAATATTACATTAAAAAAAATATATGAGGTCCCATTCAACCCTACCACCCCCACCCCACCACTTCCCCCCAGCAACACTCACTCCCATCATCATGATACATCCATTGCATTTGGTAAGTACATCTCTGGGAATCTCTGTACCTCATGGGCAGTGGTCCACATCATGGCCCATACTCTCCCACATTCCATCCAATGGGCCCTGGGAGGATTTACAATGTCCAGTGATTGCCCCTGCAGCACCATCCAGGGCAACTCTAAGTCCCAAAGGCACCTCCACATCTCATCTCTTCCTGCCATTCCCCATATCCATATCAGCCACCATGTCCACTTTTCCCACTCCACTCCAATGCCACCTTTTCTCTGTGGACCTTGGATTGGTTATGTACGTGGCATCTCTATGTCAAGAGGAGGCTCAGATTCCACATGGATACTGGATGCAATCCTCCTGCTTTCAGTTGTAGGCACTATAGCCTCTCTAAGGAAAACCTGATGCTCATAGTTCTCAGAGGATTCAAGTTGTCTAGGAGCAAAAAGGGTCTCCCATTATCTCATTAGTGCACAGCAGGTGCTGTTCTTTGATAGCACAGCTGAGTGACAGGGGCCTCAAGACCTTCTTTGGTGGGCCTTCATGATTGAGAAATGATTATATATTCTTTGTCAGTTCCTCTTCATTCCTGTTGAAAGAACATTTTCTGGTGCAACCCACAGCTCAAATCAAATGCTTAGCTTAGTACGAGTTTTCAATGAAATATTATTTTAAGAAATGGTTATGTGAAGCCCCAAATACCAGACTAGATGAGTGATTTGTCTGACCCAGCAGGGACTTCCCATGTGAAATAGGTCACTATAACGTGTTCCTGGTCAGGGACATGGTCTTATTTTTCTTGAACACCTACTGCATAGGGAGTAGAATAAATAGAGTGATAATAGAATGAAATCTGGTATTTGTTGTATATTTCATAAATATTTGAGCATTTAAAAAGTTTTAGAAGAATTTGCATCCTGGCTAAAGACAGAACAAAGGAAGAAAAACTAATAATGTGATAAATTTCTCACCTCTGTAACTGAGAGAGTCTGTGTTAAGGACAGCCTCTTAGTCAATGGTAGCTGCTGCATTTCCTAGGTAAGTTTCATAATCACAAGTCAGGCATTCATAATAAAGCCAGTTCATCTCATTTTTCTTCGGTTTAAGACATTTCATAAGGCAGGAGGACCTAATTAAACAATGATTAGCTTTCAGAATAGAAATATATTCACCAACAGTGAATTAATTAAATACAACAAGTTAATTTGAACTTTTTTTACTGTTTTGGCTAATATTTCACATTTGGTGCGTTAGTTTTAGAATTATCAACTCTGAATTGTTACTACAAAATGAAAAGGTTGTTCTTTTCTTTTCCTTCTAACAAGTGCACTGGAATTTTTCTCTCTCGAAATGAGCATTGTCTGGGGGCGGTGGGGTTGAATGGGATCTCATATTTTTTGAATGTAATTTCTAAAAATAAATAAATAATTAAAAAAAAAAGAAATGAGCATTGTCCTTCAGACTAGTCTCCTTTGTAAAAATTATACTCATTCCAGTGATGTTGCAGTTAGTCAACCTGTTTTTGGAACTCCTCTCTCCATTCATTCATTCCAAAAATATTTATTCAATGACTGCTTTGTGCCAGCCACTGTGCTAAGTACTGTAGGCAGAGGAAAGAGCAAAGGATGGTCTCTAACCTCCCAGAACATTCAATCTAGTTTCATGACACTAGATTCTAGTTATATTTCTCACATGATCAGAGAAAGTTGTGGTCCACATCAGAAAATCTGCCTTATTACTTTAATACTCTGTATGTATTGCAAAATCCTATTCATCTGTCCAATTTCCCCCCTGATTCATTACACGCGAATCTGAATGATTTTACCAAAATGAAAGGAACCACCTTAACATCCCTGCTTCTGGCCTCTTAGCCTCCCTCCTCTGGATTATTTCCTCTGGTCCCTCCGCCCACGAACTTGGTCCTCTAACATTTAAAACCCTTCAACTGCTCCCCATTGCCCTAGAGATAAAGTCAAAACTACCTTCTGTTCTTATTGCTTGTCCCAACTCTTACTTCTTATACTTAGGGACCTAGACTGCCTCTTTATTGGGTTGGTGTATTTTCTTAGACCTTGCAGATCTGAGACTCCCCTTTTATCACCTATGCACCTGAAAGACAACTTTCCTGGGTCTAAATTCTTGGGTCTCCAATATTATCCTTCAAAATGCTGTAGACATTGCTCTTTTATCCTGTGGTAGTTATTATTGAAGAGAACAAACCATCAATAACTTGATTTCAGTTTTGTTTGCTGCTTGCATGTTATTTTAGTTTGCCAAAGGGCTGCTGATGCAAAGCACCGGAAATGGGTTGGCTTTTATAAAGGGAATTTATTTGGGATAAAAGCTTACAGTTCCGTGGCTGTGAAATGTCTAAATCAAGGCACTATCAGAGATGTTTTCTCACCAAAGTAAGCTACTGTTGATCATGTTGTCCCACCATGTGGTGAAGCAAGATGGCTGTCACCAATCTCTGCCGAGGTCACTGCCTTCCCCTCCAGAATCTACCATCTCCCAGAACTCAGCTGAGAGCAACCAGGCATCCTCTCTCAGTCTTGGCTGCTCCACATTTTGTCCCAGTTCAACTGCAAGCTATCAGGCCCCTGGCTCATCTCCATCTGGGCCTCAACTCTTTGAGCCTCTTGGGGGCTTTTCTCCTTGAAGCTCAGCTGTGGGCGAAACTAGAGTGCGTTTTCTTACATGGCAGTATCAAGTATGGTGGTTTCCTTTTCCTGGGTGTCTCCATTTATATCAGACCCAGCAAGAGGGCAGAGATTAAACCTGAGTCCAATTGAAAGGGTCTGACACCCACAGGGATGGATTAGTTCAGAAGCATAATCTTTCCCTTTTAGGGATTCATAAAATTTCAAACTGCCACAGATGCTAATGGGATTCTTTTAATAATAATTTACCAGGATAAATCTGGAGATATATTGATCTTTGTGTGGTAATGTTTGTAACAAGGAACATGGTGAGCCTCTCCAATATCCAATCTGAGGTAATTTTTTCTGAACTGAAATTTTTCTTCATTATATCTTTGAGGATTGCTTATTTACCCCATTTACTTCTTCAAAAACACCTGGTAATAGTAGGTAGCATATGTGACCTCCATTCCACAATGGTTATTTTTTCTCCAATCTTTACCAAGCAATTTAGGGATGTTTTTAAATTTATTTCTCTGCTTCAATTATTCAGCTTTGTGTGGTGTCAAGGCTATTTATTCCTTCTGATTCATTCTTTCATCCTGACTACTCTGTTTTGTTTTTTGGTTTTTTTTTCTGGTTTGGTTGCACCACAGGAGACTGGTATAAGGGTGTATAAATTCCTAAATGAATATGAAATATGCTGGCTTCCTTTTTTTCTTTATTTTCACTTTGGTTTCAGAGAAGGCTTATTTTTTTTTTATTGTTTCTTAGCTGTCACAAAGATATATCTCAAGGCAGGTTTTCTCACGACCTCACTCATTTCTCTGTTTTCCTGGAAAGCGGATGTATATATTTAAGCGCTATATAAATCCTGAATTTGAGGGATTTTATTAGTATATTTTCAAAGGCATCAGCACCTATTTGCTGCATTAGTCATAACCTGGATAGGACTCCCTTACTCTATGATTATGTTGCTAGTCCTTCTCATTAAGTTACAGTCATTTATGTTGCTATTGTCTGTGGATGAAAAACACTCAGCTAAAACTCATTTTTTTTCTCTCCATGTTCTTGGGGTTTTCTTCTTAACTGCATGAATGATGTTATTTTCCCATATACCTTAGTGCATTTAGTATTTTATGCAGTTTTGCTAATATTTATCGTGTATTTTTTTTACTGTCTGAGCATAAAAGTAATGCAAACTCATTCTCTAAAACCCAGACAATATAGAAATGAGTCATTTGTTTTAAAAAGAAGTTCATAGAAAGGAGAAATGATATGAAATAGGTGATGATGTTTTGGCTTCTGGGAAGAAATTGATGGAACTAAATTATGTTGCCTAGTGTATTAGTCAGGGTTCTCTAGGGAAACAGAATCAACAGGAGATATCTGTCAATAGTATGAGATTTTATAAGAGCCTCTCACATGACCATGGGGATGCACAAGTCCAGTTTCCACAGGCAGGCTGCAAACCAGGGGCTCCAATCAAAGTTAAATGAAGGCCCTTGATGAGTTTCCGGAAGATGTTGGCTGTCCAAAGATGAGCTGGAAAACTCTCTCTGAATGCTGAAATCACTTCTCCTTTTAAGGCATTCAACTGATTGGATAAAGTATCACTCACTGCTGATGGCAATCTCCCTCACTGATGTAGATGTAATCAGCCATCTATGCAGTAATCTCACTGATGACTAAGGCCCATAAATGTCCTTGTATTACAGTTAGCCCAGTGCTTGCTTGACCAAACAACTGGGCACAATTACCTGGCAGAGATGACACATTAGCCTAACCATCACACCAAGGAAAGAAATAGGTAGTGTTTTAGTTTCCTAGCTGCTCGAACAAATACCATACAATGGGTTCACTTAAACCATGGTGATTTATTGGCTCATGGTTTTGAGGCTTGAAGTCCCAAATCAGGTGTCAGTGAGGCAATGCTTTCTCCCCAAAAGTGGTGGCATTCTGGGGCTGCCAGCTGGTGATCCTTGGTCCTTGGATTTTCCATCACATGGCAACTCACATGGTGGCATCATCTCTTTTCTGGATTCCATCGACTTCCAGCTCTGGCTATTCCCTGTGGCTTTTCTTTTCGTATCCAATTTCCTTGGCTTAGAGGGACGTCAACCTTATTTGATGAAGGTCCACCCTCATTCAGTTTGGACACACCTTAACTAACAACGTCTTCAAAGGGCCTGTTGACAAACAGGCTCAACTCACAGGACCAGGGGTTGGGACCTGAGCATGCCTTTTGTGGGGGATATGAGTCAATTCCCAACAGGCAGGTAGGCACTGTTTTTATTCATTTTATATAATTGTTAAGATAATGTTCAAGTTCCCAGAATACAGAGGAAAATGCTTTGCCTTAAATCTCAGAAACTTCTCGATACTTAGAAAATACAATTATATAATTCTCAAGCAGTATGTATTATAGCTCAACAAGCCATTTAACAGTCAGATGCTGTACATGTTTCTAACTAACAGGGATACATGCATGCTTATGATAGAGCGAGCATTTAATGGAGTTGGACAGACTGGAGTTCCAGACTCCAAAATACAGATGATGAATTGCAAATTCCTCCATTTGATCCCTATGGGTTCTGGTTTCCTCCTTAAAAGCTGTGTTTGAATGATATATAGTAGATGGTAATAGCATCTGGCTTCAACCTTGAAACTCCCTTTGGGCATATTCTGTTCTTTTAAAAGAATAGCTTCCATGTTCTCGAAAGGATTATTATTTGGAGCAACCATTGCTTGGACAATTAATAAGTCCTTTCAGAGATAAATGTGTGTGCATGCATATACAGATGTGAACATAAATGAGGAAATATATATAAAAATAATGCATATTTTCAAGAAGGGCACAAACTTCCTTTTGCCTAGTTAAATGTTTTTAGCACCAACCAAGTGACTAATGAAGCCGTTCTGATTTTTCTGTAATGGCATACCTCTAGTTACCTGATTGTCCATCATTTCCAGAGAACATGAAATTCACTATGGGAAGGTAGTTTCTATATTCATTCATTTCTTCACTCATTAATTTATTGCAAACCTATTATGTTCCAGGCATTGTATTAGCTTCTGGGAAGACAAAGACTGCAAAGGGGGAAAGGGGCTTTGCTCTCTCTGAGTTAATAATACTCTAGTGGAAGCTATAGATGATTACAACACAGTGTAATAAGTATAGAGAGGTGGTTCCAGGATGCCAGTGCAGCACATAGTAGGGACAATAGAATAAAGGACTAGAATGTAAAATGGCGATCATTTCCTGAACTTTAATCATAAGGAGGGTTCCATGCTGAGTATCCAAGGGGTGTATGACCTCAAGGAGTTTAAGATCCAGTTAGTAAGAAAGTGTGTTTACATGTGAATAGAGTAATGGCTTGAGCTTAACTCTTGGATGATAGTAAGGAATAAAGTTAAAGAGGTGGTTTGGGGCACATTATGGAGAACCCTGAATGCTAGGGTGAGTTCTTACACTTTATTCAATGTGTTAAGTAGTAGAAGGTGGGCATTGAAGGCCTTCAAGAAGAGATCAATGTTAATGTCTAGCCTCCCTGCTATAATAAAAGCTCAAAAGTCAAGGGACCTGCCTCCCTTTTTTACCACTCTCAGTCCAGAGCCTAGCACAGTACTTACTTAACACCTAGTATATGCTCAATAAATATTTGTTGGCCAACCTGCAAGGTCAATTGTAAGACAGAGAGGTATCATAGGAAGATAACTGTGTCTGTTCTTGAAAGCATGTATTGGGTGAAAGAGTAGAGCGAGGAAGACTAGTGTGGTTGCCCTTGAGTAGAGTAATGAAGACCCATTGGGAAGAGAATGAGGAAATGATAAATGAGTGATAGAAATGGATGAAACAAATATTATTCTAAGGTTTCTAGAGGATAACAGGAGAGTGCTGGTGGTAGAAATAGGGACTCTAACAGAGAAGCTAATTTGGGGAGAAAGATTAGGAGTGTGGCCTTTAAATATGTGAAGATATAGTGTTGGATACTCATTCAGCAGTTTTCAACTAATCTGCAATAGACTAAGCATGGAGATTATAGGTAACTTGTTTTTGTCTTTTTTCATCCCATGCAGTGGTTATTTCCAAGCCAGTAGCTACAGAAGTAGCCCTGATGCCAAGGCCATGGCATTTTTTGCAGACCTGACAGCAGGCAGAAAGGACACTGTGCTTTCCCACATTTAAGTTTTTTGAATCTTGGGGAAACTAATCAATCAAATGGTAGAGCAAGTGACTCCCACAGCACATGATCATCATCCAAACATGATTTTAAATACCTAGCAATTGAAATTCTATCTTCCAAATTCTGTCCTGCAATTTCAAGGTCCAGTTCCATTAACTAGCATGACAAGGAAAAAATGCTACGTATGTCCTGGTTGAGAGCAGGCAGTTAAATGGTGTTTAAAAAATAGTAATAAAAAGACAATAGCAATTTGCTAAGCCAATATGTCATAACCTTGATTATGCAAAAAGTGAAGTGGAGTGGAGTGAATTTGAGGTCAACTTTTCAAACAAGTCATCAGGGGGAAAATAACAGAAGTGCCAAAGAGCTAAATATGCATGAAACCTCTATTGAAGTTTAACAGAAAAATGGGACTCTTGTCAGCCAGCTGAGTACTCAATAATGCTAATACCACTACAAACAAGTTGTGGTTTATTGCTTCAATTTCCTACATACTGGCAAGAGAATTAGCAAGACTGATGCATTAAGATCTTAGATTTCAGTCAAATTAGGTGACTAAGAGCGTGATGAAAAAACACTTGTTCTCGCAGGGAACACAACTCTATCAGGAACCTGTTATGTCCTGCATCAGATCATTGGATGGGTTGCTGATTTAACAGTTACACTGAGAAGGAAACTCCTTTTTTTGTACAAGAGTGATTATATTCTAGGTAATTTAAAGGAATAATATGCAGAGGTAGGAAGTGCAGGTACATCTCTGAATATTTGTGTATGAATCTGAGAGATAAATAAAATACAATGGTTCTGTGAATATCCCTTTTTCATTATAGAATGCGAGGTACAACGAAAGGTAAATATAACTAAGTTTTTCCTCCAGTTGATATGGAGAGTCTCCATGTAATTACATGACACATCTGAAATCTCATGGTCAAATAGAAGCCTCTTCTTTTAAGTGATTTCTCAGCTCTAGTATGAGTGACATCATCCAATGACAATTGCCGCTGTTATCCTCAAGCGTCTACCTTTTCTGGCTTATAAACTGGACAGAGAAAGGATATTGGGGCTTTTCAAAATAGAATGTACATTTATAGACTCTTTAGAAAAGGGTTATATGATCAGAGGTAAAAAGAGCAGACTGACTGACAGAGGGTGGAAGATGTTGCTAAGGAAGAACGGAAACAGCTTCAGCACCTTAAGTGAAAAATACCCTTGTCATGGACTTGGCTCAACTGAAAATCACCTAACAATAGCACGTGGAGAAAATAAAAAGGTGCTCATTGTCCAAATATTTTTCCCCTGTGGAACATGGGAGTCCTCTCCTAATTTGTAATTTCTGCAGGAAATTTACCTCCTTTGATTCTTCTATTGGTGCAGAGGTCATGGGTTCATTGAATCATAGATTGTGAGTCTTTAAAGGTCAGTGGTTTAAACATTTTAGCAGCAGGATTCTTTTGGAAATGAAATCTCATGTGAAAGACCATTATGTGTATGGATGAAAGCAAAGCTGCTTTGGTAAAAGTGGGGAAGGGAGCTACACCCACCAGCTTGCCCCCATTTGTGCAAGAGTCATCCCTAAGACACCTGAGAAGATTCCTAGAATTGTAATTGTGCTTAGAAACACATTCATTTCACAGTTGATAAACACTGGGTGGACTGGGGGAGAGTGTAAACTACAATGTAAGCCATTATCCATGTGGGGCAGCAGTGCTCCAAAATGTATTCACCAAATGCAGCGAATGTCCCACGATGATGACAGAGGTTGTTGATGTGGGAGGAGTGGGGTGAGGGGGTTGTGAGGTATATGGGGACCTTATATTTTTTGAATGTAACAGTTAATAGAAAATAAAGAGAGAAAACAAATTTTAAAAATTAAAAAAATACCAAAAAAATACAAAAAACAAACAAACCCTGAGAGGCAGAGGCTCACTTAGCACTGGAACCCAGGTCTCCTGAGCTGGGCTGGAATTGGGATGGAAAAGAGCCACCTGCTGGATGGGGACTTAGTTTTCAGGCCTTTGTGGTGACCTGCCAGAAATAATTAACACAAAGGGGACATTGGTGCTAATTTCCCTCCCATTTTTGAGGGGTAAAAAGCTCTCAGGTCTGTGGAGGAAAGGAAGAGATGAGGCCCAGTCATTAGGAGGGCTTCTTACAGAAACTGAAGTTGCTTGGGAAATTGCAGAACCATCGACTAGAATACATCAAGTACAGAAGGGAGATGTAATAATAGAAAAGTAGTTATGCACCTAAGTCCTGAAATGCAGTATTACATCCATCCTGAGAGGTAATCACTCCTGTCATTACTAAGCTCTGCGATTTCTCAGTCTAGCATGATAGACGGCTTCACACTCAATCCCATCACAGGCGGATCTCGTTTCAGAACCCTGAGCGCTTAGGGCTCAGCTGGGGTTCAGCCAGAGGAGAGTAAGAGCCACCCTGGCAGTTTGTCACTGACCTTTAGGTATTGTTTATAGGCCTAGTTAATTGAAATAAATGAGGTTTTTTTCATTAGTACTTTATGGTGCCATTTAAAATTATAATCTTTCCTGTCCAAGAATTAGTTTAATATGATCCACTATGATTATCTCTAATTGGATTTAATTTAGATTGAAATGTTTGAGTTCACATAATGGATAGGGCTCCAGTGCAGGGAGAGCATGCACATGTGTGTGTGTGTTTTCAAATTTCAGGACATTGATTTTTCTTGCTATCGACAGCTGCAATTGTATGTTACTAAACCCTGGGCTAGCAAAGCACCCGGAATGTTATTTTATTCCAAAGATAGTTTGTCCCTGTTGAAAGTTGTAGTTAGAGAACATGCGGCATATAAAACTCTATCTTGGGAAGAAACAAAATAGAGCTGCACTGTTTTCTTCTCCTCCCACCCTCACCCCCAAGGGTAGGCTGCAACTTTCTCAGTAAAATATGGAGCTATACATCTCCATAAAGGTCGTAAGGTATGGTTGGTTTTCCCCAGTGGGGATGCTGAAGAAATCTCTTTAAGAGGCAAAATGTTAAATGACATGAATATTTAGTTGGAGAAATAGTCGTGGGGAAAAAAATCATCTGGGGCCCTGAATAATGGATTGAAATGCTCCTCGTTGTGAAAGAGCAGGGTGTAATGGCTGGCATCGAGAGCCAGCCCATTTCCGGCACCTAGCAGCGGTATATGCTTTCTGATTGTTTATATGTCCTGCTGAGTGGAATTTTGCCTGTGTCCTGTAGCTTACTTCCTTTGTTGGGGTTATAAAATGACTCTGTTTTACCATAATAAGGTGACTGAAAAATTTTGGTGCTTTTCCAAACGCGTATTTTTAAAGCCATTTTACACAGTGACACTATGTCTTTGGAGTTCAGTACCTCACCGGTGGCCTCGTTCCATTTCTAACAGGATGTACCGGTTAATAACCTGCTCCCACCTCAGGCTCATTGGGTCTGAAACCTGGCTGGCCCAGAGGAACCATACTTTAGTTATTAAGATTTCAGATGGATTACCCGCGGCTCAGATGCTGCGGATGGATTTGGGTATCACAGCGTGCAGATTTAAGACTTGCTAGTGAAAACCCCAGAAATGAGTTATCAGAGCTGCACCCTGTAAAATTGGAGGCATTATGTACCAACTAAACGTGTGCATGAAACCAAAAAAGGCAGAGAGGAACAAATCTGGTTCCCAATCAAACCTTTCTTTTGGTTTCTATCAAGTTGTTCCTAACATTCCAGGGGCTAGAATTCAGAGCCCTGGGAATCTATTAAAGTAAGATCCAGAATACTGTAGGATTTTTAAGAATCAGGAGTCTAGGGGAAATAGTGCTACCTGTTTGAAACCATACAGATTTACCATTACCTCATTCACTCCGATTTTGCTCCACCATGAAACATCTGGGCACAGGGGTCAAAGAGAAATTGTATCATCAGAAGAATGAGTGAGATGCTTATATTATGGGTGAGAAGATGACTTGAAAACCCAGAAAGGAGAGTTAATGATTCCTCTTTTATCCTTCATAAGGGGCAGGCGATCCCCATTAATTATCAAGAGAAGGGAGAAAAGTCCACTTTTCATTTCCTTCTGTCGAATGGAGTATATAAAAAAATCTGACCACCTCTCAAAGAGTCTATGGAAGCTTATGTTTAGTCTACAGCAAAGGGTAGGGTTCAATAAAAAGGGTAAAGATTGTTTTGGAGACTTACATAATTTAGTAAAGCAGTTCCTGATTGAAATAAATGAGGGGGAAGTCCAATGAGAATCTTGATAGTACCGCAAAGAAACAATTTCCTTGATGGTGGGGAAAATTATTTATAATTTCATATCAATCTAATCTAGGATGTGAGCCAGGGATTCCCAATTCTTCTGTACTCCACATGTCCTCCTATTTACTTCAAGACCATACCTTCCTGTCCCCCGTTCTCTGAAATACAAGCAGTGACTGACATATTTGTTATATTACAGATTGGAGTGAATGTAAATTATTTTTTAGGGTGGGGGAATAGAATTTCACAATGCTCCATAAGATAATTAGAGGCACTCCAAGGTGTCACAAAACCAATATTGAGAAACTGAACTAAGTCTTCCGTTATATTTGGTTTGAAGAGTTCGTAACTTTCAGATTTGTAATGAGAGTGTTTAGAAATCCTGAGGACAAACTTCCTTTGGGTTTTTACCAATTTCACCTTATACCACAGTTTTTCCAATACAGTAGCCATCTGTTTTGGAGTGGAGACTGATAAGTCCTGTCAGGAACGTCGAATTCCAATTATTCTTTTTGGTGCAAGAGACACGACAGCCTCAGGGGAACTTTGTGCTCCAGGTCTCTAAATAATGCCATCGGTTTTAGAATGCATATTTGGTGATTATGTGCACCTGAATGGACAAACACAAGAAGCAATCTGGGGTTAGATGATTGCTAGTACAGCCAGCCATTGATGGCACAGACAGCAACCCGCTGTTTGATTTTGGAAAGGGTCAAATGAGGGTGAAAATAGCCACTGGAGGCTGTTATCATCTTTTCTTTATAATAATAATAATACTAAATGCACCTAAGAAAAATTCTAATATGTGTTACAAAATAAGAACCAAAAAGCAATGGCCACCAGAGGTTCTGAGGGATGGGAGAGGGAAAAATAGGTGTAATATTGGGGCAGTTTGGGAACACTGGCATTGATATGCATGACATTGCAATGACGGATACAAGCCATTGTATATTTTGTCATAACCTACAAAAATGTTCAGGACAGAGTATAAACTGTAATGTAAACTGTATCCATGTTAGTGGCAATGCTCCAATATGTGTTCATCAATTGTAACAAATGTACCACACTAATGAAAGATGTTGTTAACAGGGGAAAGTGTGGGATGGGGAGGGAGTGGGCATATGGGAATCCCCTATATATATTTTTTTTATTTCTTTTTCTCCCCTTCCTCCCCTCCCCCCCACCCCAGTTGTCTGTTCTCTGTGTCCATTTGCTGCGTGTTCTTTCTTTTGTCCACTTCTGTTGTTGTCAGTCATATGAAACTGCCAGTTTCATGGGTTAAAAATCATCAAATACCGGCAATTTTTTGTGTGTGGTTCAATCTGCGATAAAGACATTTCTGGCACTTATTGTATAGATTGATTCTGAAAACTGAAATCCAATCAATAACATTATAATACGGGATATATGTATATTTTTCATGACAGAACAAGGCGCTGTCATTGGACCCATCGTTTTAAATGCTATCTAATGACTCCCAAATAAAAATCCCCAGTCCTAACGACTTCTCTGAGATGTAGACTCCTATCTACCTACCTGTTTGATACCCTTGTCTGGGTAACTACCATCTCATACTTAATCTGTCCATAATAGAATTCTTAATTTCTAGCCTGTAAAACCATCTACCCACCTCTTTCCAATAAGTGGCACCATTACCCACCAATTGCTCAAACCCCAATTTGGGAGTCATCTTAGTTTCCTATCTTTCACCCCCCACAATGTTGTATTGGATGCTCCTGCAATATATATGCTGAATTGATCAATTTTCACCTCCTCCAACACAACTACCCTCATCCAAGCCATCATCATCATTTTCATCATACTTTAGCAACCGTCACCCAACTGGTCTCTCTGTTTCTATTCTTTTTTATTTTAAGATTTTATTTTAAGATTTAAAAAAATATTTATTTCTCCCCCCCTTCCCCCGTCGTCTGCTCTCTGTGTTCATTCACTGTGTGTTCTTCTGTGTCAGCTTTCATTCTTGTCAGGCGGCACCAGGAATCTGTGTCTCTTTCTGTTGCATCATCTTGCTGTTTCAGCTCTCTCTGTGTGCAGCACCACTCCTGGGCAGGCTACACTTCTTTCCACATGGGGCAGCTCTCCTTGTAGGGCGCACTCCTTGCGTGTGGGGCACCCCTATGCAGGGGAAAACCCTGCATGGTACGGCACTCCTTGTTTGTGGCAGCATTGCATGTGAGCAAGCTCACCACACAGGTCAGGAGACCCTGGGTATTGAACCCTGGGCCTCCTATATGGTAGGCGGACACTCTATCAGTTGAGCCACATCCGCTTCCCTCTGTTTCTATTCTTTCTTTGGGGGGGTATGGTTTTTATTTTTATTTTTTCTTCTTTATTTTCTTTTAAATGTTACATTCAAAAAATAAGAGGTCCCCATATACCCCTCACCCCACCCACATCACCCCTCCCACATCAATAACCCCTTCTATCATTGCAGCACATCCACTGCACCTGGCAAATACATTCTGGAGCACCACTGTACCACATGGACAGTGGTCCACATTGTAGTCCACACTCTCCCCAGTCCACTCAGTGGGCCACAGCAGGACACACAACATCCAGCATCTGTCCATGCAGCACCACCTAGGACAACTCCAAATCGTGAAAATGCCCCCACACCATATCTCTTCTTCCCTCTCCCTACCATCAGCAGCCACTGTGGCCACCCTCTCCACATCACTACTATGATTTCTTCCCTTACTAATCACAATAGTTCCTCAGCAGAATACCAGTAAGTCCACTCTAATCCATACACTATTCCTCCATCTGTGGACCCTGGGATGGTTATGTCCAGTCCCCCTCTACATCAAGAGGAGGCTTAGATTCCACATGGATGATGGATGCAATTCTCCTGCTTGCAGCTATAGGCACTCTTGGCTCCCTGGTGTGGTGGTTGACCCTCTTCACCTCCCTGTCAGCTGGCCAGGGTAAGTCCAAGAAACCATAGGTAGGAGCCGCAAGTCTACTGAGGCCGGGGGCCTGGCCGTCACATGGACAGTCCAGAGAAAAAGGTCTCCTGAGTATACACTAACCCAAATGCCAACCAGAGGTCCGGTAAAAGTAACAGAAGAGTCATGTGTAGAAAGGCCATATCTGAGTCCAACTCCATCACACTCAGGAACACAAACTCCAAAGTAGGGCCAACTGACATGGCCCTGAACTCCAGAGCCATCTTCCATGACCATAGAACCTGTGGGTCTCTGCAGCCCTCAGGAGAACCAGCATCTGGGTTTCCATCTACCTTGACTGTCTCTGGTACCCAGCTGAGGCGTGCATAAGCATGACCTCTCTGATGACGTCCCGACTCATTTTTGGAGACTCATAGCCATATAAACTCTTGATTTCACACCTATGGTCCATTCTCCAGAGAATATCCAGAGTGATGTTAAAGAATAAATCAGATTATCTCCCTTCCCTGCTTGAAACCCTCCCGTGGAGTCCTGTTGTATTTAAAATGAAATGTAGGCAAGTGGCTGTGGCTCAATCAGTTGGGCTCCCATCTACCATATGGGAGACCCTGGGTTCATGTCCTATGGGGCCTCCTTGTGAAGGCAGGCTCACCCGCATGCTGAGTAGAGCAGCTGTCCTCCAAGCGCCATCGAGTGCTGCCTGGCCTGCAAGCTTGCCAACTCAGCAAGGTGATGCAACTAAAAAAGGGAGACAAGCAAAAAAAAACCACGGAAGAATGTGCTGCGAATGGACACAGAGCGCAGACAGCAAGCAAGCCACAAGGTGGGGAGGAAATAAATAAATAAAAATAAAATAAAATAAAATAAAATAAAAATGCAGACACAGAAGAATGCACAGCAAATGGACACAGAAAAAAGCAGACAGCAAGTAAAAGCTGCAAGGTGGGGGGAGAAATAAAATGAAATGTAACAAATTTTTTTCATATGGCCTGCAAGACCTACATAATTTAGCCCCCAACTACCTCTCTGATCATATTTCCCACCACTGCTGCCACTATCTTCCAGCCACACTGGCCTTCTCACTGTTTCTGCACTATGCCAATATCATTTCCATCTTAAATTCATAGAATTTGCCATTTCCTGTGCCTAGAACACACAGCCCCCAGATCTTTACAGAGCTGGCTCTTTGTTGTCATTCAGATTCCAGTGCAAATATCACCCAATCTCAAATAGTACACACAGCCCAACTGATAGTCACTCACCCAGTTTTATTTTCCTCATAACACTATGAATAATCTGAAATTTCTCTTTCTTTATCATCTGTCTCCCACTATTTGAATGTTGGCTCCATTTGGACAGAGCATGCTTTTGGTTTTGTTCACCATCATATCCCCTGAGCACCTAGAATAGTGTCTGGCATATAAGAGGTCCTCAATAGGTATTGACTAATAAATATAATTCATAGAGAAGGAAATGCAATCCTATGTCATTAAGAAATATCAAGATCAAATGAATTTTCTTTTCTCATACTTTATCATTCAAAAAGGTCACATTTTAGTTTGCTTCATATTTGGGCTTTTGTTTATTTGTTTTGTGTAGCCTTTTGCTGTTGTTTTTGTTGTTGTTTTACTATAGTCTCTAATTTCCTGCCTTTTAGGGATTGACTCATGAACCCCACAAGAGTCATGTTCAAGTCCTAACTCCTGGTCCCATAGGGGTGAATCCATTTGTCAATAGGATCTTTGAAGATGTTATTAGTTAAGGTGAGCCAAACTGAATGAGGGTGGGCATTCATCCAATATGGCTGAAGTTCTTATCAGCAGAGGAAATTTGACACAGAAGGAGAAGCCACAGGGAGGAGACAGGAAGACACCTATCTCCATGTGACAGAATATTGCCAGAAAGCCATCCTCAGAATGCTACAGAATATGAAAAAAGCATAGCTTTGTTGAAACCTTGATTTTGGATGTCTTGCCTCCAATACTGTGAGCCAATAAATTCCTTTTGTTTAAGCCAACCAGTGTATGGTAATTGTCATAGCACCCCTGGCCAACTGAGACACTGCCTTTCTGTCTTCCTTCCTTCCTTTCTGACGGAGGGGAAATTTGTCTTCATTTTATCAAGAACCTCAACAGTTTATGTGATAGAATTTTTTTCTTCTTGAAGATATTTTTCAAGCACCCCTCTAATTTACTCTGCAACCTTGGTCCAATTGTATTCTATCATTCTGGGATATTTTTTCATTCTCCCCTTTGAGTAGTTCTATTATTTCTTGGATTCCATGGCTTTCTCTACTTTTATAGACTATGTCCTTGAATGTTTTTTCCCAATAAAAAGATTAATGAAAATAAAAATTTCTGAGTCTTTGTATGCTTGGAGAATGTCTTTGCTTTGTCCTCCCACTTGATAGTTTTTGTAGATATAAAACTCAAGCTTCAAAATCATTTTCCATCAGAACTTGAAAGTTATTGTCATTTATTGTTCCAATAAGGAGATTAATGTCTGTCTGAGTGTTCCTTCTTTAAAGATATCTGATTTTCTTTTTATACTGGGAAGTTTTTCATTTAGTTATTTGTTCAACAAAGGTTTATAATGCAACTACTTTGTGCCAGGCACTATTCAAGGCACTGAGTTTGCAAAAATGAACTAAACAATGTTTATAATTTTGTAGGCAAAAATCCCTTCCTCATGAAACTTATTTCCTAGAGGGTGAAGACAATAGAAAGGATAAATATGTAAAATATATAGTATATAAGATGATGATAAATCTTAGGAAGATGAATAAAGCTTGCAGGGATAAGAAATACTAGGGAAGGGAATTAAATTATTAGACAGTGTGGTCTGGGAAAGCTTCACTAGGAAGGTAAAATTTTTTTTTAAACTATTATTCTTTTTCGTTCTTCCCTTCCCCCTCCCCCACCCTGCTGTTTTTGTCCATTCTCTGTGTGATCTTCTGTATCTATTTCTCTTTTTGTCTTCTCTTCTCATCTTTCTCCTCTAGGATTCACTGGGATTCGACCCTGGGGACCTCTGATGTGGAGAGAGGTTCCCTGTCAATTGCGCCACCTCAGTTCCTGATCTCTGCTGTGCTTGACCTTGACTCTCCCCTTCATCTCTTTTTGGTTGCATCATCATCTTTTTGCATGACTCACTTGCACAAGCACTTGGCTTTACTGCATGGCCACTCAGCTCACCATGCGGGCACTGGTTTACTGCACGGGCACTGACTGGCCATGTGGGCCCTTGCACAGGCACTTAGCTCGCTGTGTGGGCACTCGCATGGGCACTTGGCTCACCACGTGGGCACTTGGCTCACTGCACAGGCACTCACATGGGCACTCGGCTTGCTTCACAGGCACTTGTCTCACCACACAGAAACTTGTGCGGGCAGTTGCCCCACCACGTGGGCATTTGGCTTGCCATGCAAGCACCCACATGGGCACTTGGCTTGTCACGTGGGAACTCAGCTCACCACATGGGCCCTTGGCTCACAGCAGGGGCTCTCGGCCTATGATGCAGGCACTGGCACACCACACAGGCATGCTTTCTCTCCTTTTTCACCAGGAGGCCCCAGGAATCAAACCTGGGTCCTCCCATATGGTAGGCAGAGACCTTATCACTTGAGCCACATCTGCCTCCCAGGAGGTAAGTTTTTAATTAATTTTTACACACATTCCATATCCACCAAACATACACTCCCCCTTCTCCCCACCCTCATACCCTGGTAATCTCCAATCTATTTTCTCCCTCTGCAGATTCGTTATTTCTAAATATCTCTTATAAGTGACATTTTACAATATTTGTCCTTATGTGTATTGCTTATTTCACTATCATATTTTTCAAGATTCTTCCATCTTGAAGCATGTCTCAGAACTTCACTCTTTTCATGGCCAAATAATATTACATTATATGTAGATATCTCAGTTTGTTTATCCATTCACTTGCTGATATGCTCTTGGATTGTTTCTGCATTTTGGCTATTGTGAACAATGCTGTAATAAACATTGGCATGTAAGCATCTGTTTAAGACCCTGTTTTCACTTTCTTTTTGTATATACTTAAAAGTGGAATTTCCAGGTCATATGGTGATTCTATATTTAAGTTTTTGAGGAACCACCATTTTCACTAAGAAGGTAACTTCTGAGTAAAGATCTGAAGGAAGCATGGGTTAAACCATGCTGATTTAGATTTCCAGATAAAATGAAGAACTTCTGAAAAGCCTGGTGTGAGAGGAACTGAGAGGAAACATTAGGGGTAGAGTGGAGTGAAGGGAAGAAAAGTAGGAAATGAAGTAAGAGTGGTTATGAGTTCATCATGGAGGACCTAAGAGGGTAAAGACTTTAGTTTTTACTAGTGAACTATGTAACTATTGCAGGGTTTTAAGCAAAGGCTAGCTTTGCTACTGGATTGAGAAGAGATTAAAAAGGGCAAGAGAAGTATCGGGGAAACCGGTGAGTACACTATTTCAATAATCTGGGTAAGAGATGATGATGGCTCATAGTAAAGGTGGTAAGTGTCCAGATTCTGGATATATTTTGAGGCAGTGCCAACAGGATTTTCAACAAGTGATGTGTGTAAGAATTAGAGGAGTCAAGGATGAATCCAGGGATATTTGCCTGAGCAACTGAAAATATGGGGTTATTAAGATATGTGAGGTAAATTGCAGGAGAATGTTTTGTTGGGTTTGGCGTAGGTAGGATATCAGAAGCTCAGTTTTAGACCGTAGGCTTTAAATGTCTATTAGATATCCAAGTGGAGATGTCATGTTGACAGTTTGAGAGTCTGGGGCGATGAGAAACCAGCAAAGAAGACAAGGATGTAATGACTAGTGAGGTAGTGGGAAACCACCATGAATGAGATGTCGTGGAAGCCAAGTGATTTTCTCTATATCCTTCATAAATGGAAATTTCAATATGAGTAGTTATGGTCATTTTTAAAATCCTGTTTGGCACTCTGAAGACACTTATCTAAAGAGTCCTGTGTTACCTCATCTATGGAAATTTTTCCTCTAATGAATCTTACTCTATATCAATTGTTTCTTTCCTTCTAGAACTCCTATTAGATAGATCTGGGACCTTCAAAATTGATACTCCATGTTTCCTACCTTTTCATTCTTTTTAAAAAATTTATTCCAAACCCCCCCCCCCAAGATGGCTCCCTCACTTGTCTGCTTGTTGTTTTCACTGTCTTCTCATTGTGTCTGCTTATCTTCTTTTAGGAGGCACCAGGAACCAAACCTGGTACCTCCCATGTGGGAGACAGGCACCCAACTGCTTGAGCCATATCTGCTCCCTACCTTTTCATTCTTAATGGCCCATACTGTTATCTTAGCTATAAAAATTGTATTATTTTGCCTTTCTATTTTAAAAAAAATCTGCAGTCTTTTTTTTTTTTAATTTCCAAGCATGTTCTTGCTCTCTATTTGCTTCTTTTTCATTGGAGAATTCTTTTTTTGTGCTGTTGGTTTTCCTCAAACATCTAGAACATTTTTGACCACTTATATTTATGAATGAAGAACTACATTAATTAGTACATTAGCTGGCATGGGTATCTTATATACACAGTTTTGCAGTTGTGTGTGTACATTTCTCTAGCAGGCTATTCTCTGGATTGGGAATACTGACTGTAGACTCTGTGGAAGTGGGTTGGTTCTGTCAATCAACAGGCTTCTCTGTAGGATGTCTTAGTGGGAAGTAGGCAGGCTAACTCAGGACTTCTCTTTGTGAATTCTAAAGTAAGGAGGCCTTTACACTGGGGATAGAGTATTCCTGGCCTTATGCTGGAAGTAGAAGACTTTAATGTATTTCCTCCCTTTCCTTGTTTTTTCCCCCTCCAGTTGAGGTGCAATGTCCCCCTACTTCATACTCTGTCTCTTTACCTAGTTCCAACACCCATAATATTGGCCCTCTCCAAGCAAATAATCTAGTCTGTTTAAGAAATAGTTCTTGAAACTCCAGTTAAAAATAAATACTGTAGTTAGCTACTTTGTATACTTGGCCCTGTTATGTGGTAACAGTCCCTCCAATGTCACCATCCTGATTGCTGTCCCATAGCCCATTTCTTCTCTTAGTACCTGCTGACTTTGAGCTAGGAGGCTCTAAAGGGCTCTGCGAAATAAATTATCTCCCACCTCCCTTGAGCCTCCTTCCCTCATATGTGTTTTGGATAACACCAGGGTATTTGGTCCTAACCAATATACTCTGTTGCTTTCTAACATATTTTTACTCTGATTTGGGTCCTTGCAGGACAGGGAAGTAAACATGCATATTTGGTCAGTGTGGAAGTTTGATATTATTGATGAATTCCAAAACGAGATATTGATTATGTTTGTAAACTAGTCTATTCCTCTGGACATGATAGCATGATATCCTTTGATTGATTTAAATTCAAAAGCTTTACATTTACTTGATTAAATTAAGATTCAGGCTTTGATTCACCCACCTCATGAGGACATGCAGGTTGAGTCCCCACCACCTTGGTGGGCTATATAAACAGACGCTCAGTCAAGACCACAGAAGAAATGCACAGAGGAATAGAAAGCACTCCACAGACATGGAAGAGTAATGAAATTTGATCCTGTGGCCCTGGAAAGAGAGATGAGCCACTCACCTAATAGTCTACCACTGACCTTGTGAAGAGACCAGAACAGCTGAGCCCAGAAAGAAACGAGTCCACCAGCCTACAGCTGAGATCAGAAGAAGCTGGGCCCACAAAGCCTTAAGAGGAAGAGGAAGACTGAACCCTCACAGATATCACCTACCATCTTGCTTCAAGGTGTGGCAACAGACAATTTGGTGAGGATATACCTCTTATAGTACCTTGAACTGGACTCTCTAGGGCCTTGTAACTGTAAGCCTCTACCCCAAATAAATACCCTTTATAAAAGCCAACAGATTAATGATACTTTGCATCAACATCCTTTTTGGCTAATACAGTGAGTTCACTGGAAGCAGGAGTCCTGAGGCCATTCTACAACTTTAAATTCTAACTACTGTGCTGTCCTGACTTGCCAGTCATTGAATAAAGTGTTTATTGTATTAAACAGCTGTAGACGTTATTGTCTTTTCTTTTTTAAAGTACTTTTTAAAAATTTTTAAAAGATATTTAGATTACATAAATGTTATATAAAAAATATAGGGGATTCCCATATGCCCCGCTCCCTACACTTCCCACATTTTCCCACATGAACAACATCCTTCACTAGTGTGGTACATTTGTTACAATTGATGAATACATATTGACGCATTGCTACTAACCATGGTCTATAGTTTACATTGTGGTTTACACTCTTTCCTACAATGACATTGCAATGACAGATACAGGCCATTATATCTTGATATACTCTTTTTAACACACTGTCCTTCACCTCAAGAAATGGATCCTACCACATGTTTACCTTTGTTTCCTTGAGCTGGTGGAAGCAAAAGGAGTCTTGAATTAGGGAGATCATCGTTATTGACCTGTGTTTTACATAAGGCATTTTATTTAATATTCTTCAGAACAATGTGAGGTAGATTCTATCCCCCATTTTACAGATGAGGAAGCAGAGGCTCAGAGAATGTAGAAAATAGTCTGATGTCATATGCATTGTCCCTGGCAGACTTGGGCTGGGAATCCAAATCTGTTTTACTTAAAACCTCTGTGCTTTCCATCATTTTCTTCCCAACTTGTTTTTCATTTTCTTCTACCACAGGAAACAACTCTGTCCATCTTAATTGTAGTCTTTGTAGGCACTCAAAATTAAAATTAAAATTTCGACATGGCATGCCTGAAACACATTGTAGTTACAGGTTTTAACTGGTGATTATTTAGGTTTCTTAGTATTAAAAAACTTTTTTTTCCTTTGTATATGAAACATGTTGCTTTTCATATGTTAGGGCATTTTTCTCAGCAGGGTGGCTGGTTCTATGTGCCCCTTATTTCTATCACAAGTTTAATTAATAACCAGAAAATACTCTGCTGGAGGGGGTGGTTGCATTAGTAATTTTTGTCATGCATGGTCTGAGATTACATTTGCCGCAGTTGTTCATTTTTTCCAATCAGGCAGCTTTTATAGAAGAGAAGAGCAGTTATCCTGAAAGGGGTTGACTATCCCTGTCCAGATCTAACTGTCTAAATCTCACAGGCACTTGCCCCTGCAGCAGACAAGCAATGAGCTGAACAGGTCAAGGGAAGTGTGTGGGAGGAGTCAAAGAGCAGGCTGTTGCAGCAGGATGGACTTTCAAACCAGGGCCACAGGGAGCAGCTGATCTCTCTCTCCCTTCATTTGCTAGCCCCATCTCCACCAATTGCTACCAGGCTGTCCATTGCTCCACAATGCAGGGACACACACAAAACACAGGGACATACATTACACTCAAAACAGCACCACTCCTAGTGACTGGAAACATGTGCAATGGGGTTTTAGGGTTAGTGCTCCTGACCCTCTTGACTTCTGTAATCCATTCTCCTGCCTCAGTTTTTCTCTCCCACAATGCATTGGCCCATTTCTGGGGACTGCAGAGCTTGTGTGCTATGGCCTTGACTCTGTGCTGGATTCCCTTTTAATGACAGTGTTCGACCTCTTATCCCACATATGGCTTGATGATCATTCTTGGCCCAGAGCATCTCAGGTCCAATTTTTCTAGGCTTTTTGGACTTGTTCCCAAGACATATTTATTCAGCTCATACTGCTTGCCAGACATTATCCATAGTCAGAGCCAGGAGTAGGGTGAAGGGGATGGGGGAGGAGATGTAGCTCAATGGTTAAGCACCTGCTTCCCATATTTATGAGGTCCTGGGTTCAATCCCTGGTACCTCCGGAAAAAAATGGAAGGAAATGCAAGAAAAGTCCCTCAATAATCAAGATAAATATCATTTTAATGTAATATATAAAAAGTCTGAATTAATGTAAAAATAAAATTCATGAGGAACAAAATACCAAAATGTTAAAGTTAGGATCCAACAGGTCTTCAATTTGGTTGGGGGTGGAGTGAAAGAGGTGAGTGTGCAACTGCAGGGTTGGATTATATCAAAATGTTTTCTTGGAATGTTAAACAAGGGCAAGAAAATCTGTTTTGCTTTTTAGCACTGCAAAGGAGGAAGTGCTTTCAAAAGATTTTAAGTATGATAGACATGCAAAATGCCTATTATCATTTGTCCCCAGTAATGACTGCCTGATTGGATTGACATTTTAAACAAGTCTGTCCACTTCTTTGACTCACTAAAGATTTACGCTAATTTGACTCTTCCTTTTTTAACTCAAACAGAAAACAATGAGGTGGCAAATGTATTCCAGAAGTGTCATTCTAAGCATAAAGAAAGAGATCTTCTGTTAGGGAGCATTTGGTTCAACTTTCCGCCCCTTCTTTCTTTTCTTAATTACCATTTATTTAAAACATGAAAACAGAGGGAATCCCAGTGCCCAGCTCCTTGTCACAGGCAGGGTGCTGCCGTTTACAATCTCACGTTGAGAGAGGATAAGATGGCAATTGCATTTTACAAGCAATTAGAGCAACTTCTGGATTTCCACACGCTCTGTGACTTGGCATCTTGGTAGAACAGAAAAGATTTTAATGTTAGTGCTGAAAGATGGTAAAAATCATGTCTTGTGATGTAGAAAATGGAAGTTTCTTCCAAAGCTGCGCTAATGAGCCTATTTCCCTCAACTTCATTAAGCCAACCATAGAGACTGTTCAGTTCCAGCCTTTCTCGCAGTGATTAGAAAATGGTGTCAGAGAGGCAAAGGTTTAGATTTTACAAGTTCAGACTTAGTGTTCCACTCATGCCTTTGAACTACCCTGAAGTTATTACCTTATGTTTCAGTTTCCTGGCTGTTAAAACAAATACCATACAATGGGTTGGCTTAACAACAGGAATTTATGGGCCCACAGTTTCAGAGGCTGGAAGGCTGGCTTCCTTCCAGGGTCTGTGTCTTCTGGTTGGCTAACAATCTTCGGGGTTCCTTGGCTTTTCTGTCACATGGCAAGGCACACTGTGGCATCTTCTTCTTTGTCTTCTGGGTACTATGGACTTCTAGCTTCTGGCCGCTTGTCATGGCTTCTCTCTCTGGCCTTGTCTGAACTGTCTCCAGTAATAGGTTTAAGACCAATCCCGATTCAGTTGGCTACACCTTAGCTAAAGAAAACCTCCTCAAAAGGTCGTACTTACAACAGGTTCATACCCACAAAAATGGAGTAAGGTTAAAAACATGTTTTTCTTGGGTACATAACTCCAAGTCACTGCACCTTCTAAATTTAACTAAAGACATATGCAGACTCAACAAGCTCCACATCTACTACTTTGGAGTGTATCACAGATAGATTAGGAAGAGAAAAGAGAAAGGAAGAAATTACGTTTGTGTAAATAGAGTGTGGTACAGGTGTTCCTGGCTCCTAGAAGTATTGGATTCCCATGAATGATAAAACCATGGCTGGAATTTTAGACAAGCTGTGTTAGTCATCCAAAGGGGTGCTGAAACAAAGTACCAGAAATCTGTTGGGTTTTATAAAGGGTATTTATTCGGGGTAAAAGCTTACAATTACCAGTCCCTAAAGAGTCCAACTCGAGGTTACTTTCTCACCAAAAATGGTTGCTGATCTCTGAGAGGTTTCAGCCTTCTTCTCTCTCAGCTACAGGCTGGCATAGGGCTTGTCTCTCAGGGTTTCCTCTTCCTCTTGAGGCTCCATGGGCCCAGCTTCCTCTCAATCTCAGCTATAGGTTATCTGTCAAATGGCCCATCTCTCTTCCTGGGGCCGCAGGATCAAAGTCCTCTCCTCTGCCGTGTCTATGGAGCTCTCTCTCTTCCTGTGTCTTCTGTGTGTCTTCTTGAGTGTGCGTGTCTGTTTTTATCAGCCCACCAAGGGGGTGGGGACTCAATCCTGAGTCATGTCCTACTGACATGGTTGAATCCAAGCCCTAATCTTACCATAATCTAATCAAAGACATCCCAGCTGAATCTAATCCAATCAAAGGGTATCACACCCAGAGGAAAAGATTAGTTTACAAACATTATCTTTATTTTGGGGGTTCAGAAATAATCACAAACTGTCATACAAGCCTAACAAAATTACATATCAGACAATCACAAAATAGAAAAAGATATAAAGCTATTGTAAAGACATTGAAATCCCCATTAGATTGGGGAACATGTTAAACGGAGAACACAATGGGAAGCAGATGTAGCTCAAGTGATAGAGTTTCTGCCTACCTTATGGGAGGACCTGGGTTTGAACCCTGGGGCCTCCTGGTGAAAAAGAAGAGAAAGTGCCCACATGGCAAGCCAGTGCCCATGCGAGTGCTGTGTGAATGCCCACATGGTGAGTCAGTGCCCTGCACAAGTGAGTCATGCAGCAAGGTGATGACGCATCAAAAAAGAGACAAGGGGAGAGTCAAGGTGAAGCACAGCAGAAACCAGGAACTGAGGTGGTGCATTTGACAGGGAGGCTCTTTCCTCATCAGAGGTTTCCAGGATCGAATCCCAGTGAATCCTAGAGAGAAAATGAGAAGAGAAGAAAACACAGACAGCAAAAACAGCAGAGTTGGAAGAGGGGAGGTGGGGGGCAGGAAATAAATAAGTAAATCTTTAAAAAAAAAAAAAAAGGAGAACACAGGCCTAAAAAGTTTCCTAAGACTACTATAGCAAATCATCACAAACCTGGTGGCCTAAAACACCAGACATTTATTCACTCACAGTTCTGGGGGCGAGAATTTAAAAATCACTATCACTGAGGGGAAGGCAGGGGTGGATTAAGACATCAGCTTGGGTCTGGAGCTCCGTCCACTCCTTGCCTTTTCTAGCTTCTGGGAGTGGTAGCATGACTTGCCTCTGCTTCCATCACTACACTGCCTTCTCCTGCTTTTGACCTTCTTGCTTCATTCTTTTAAGGAACCTTATGATCCCATTGGCCCTCCCAGGTGTTCCAGGCTATGATCCCCCTCCCAAGAGCTTTAACCTAATCACCCCCGGCCAGTCCCTTATACCGTAGCAAGTAACATCTTCACAGGTTCCACAGATTCAGATGTGGAGATCTGTGCAAGGCCCGTTAGGCCTCTGACCACTCGCATTGAAATGTGGACGAGTGGGAGACATCATAGGATTGTGTCGTCCAAAAGCATGAGGTGGGAGGAGGGGGATAGGAGCGAGGCCACCACCCCGCTTGCCAGCCATGCTGGCCCTCCCATTAATTCCCATGGCATGTGGGGTGTTGACAATGGCAGAGCTCTGGGTGGAGTCCTGTAGGATCTTTTGTCCCGCCAAAGGAGGCCAAGCACAGATGGAGTTTGGTGATCGGCACCCTGTGAAATTAAAGTCAGGGCTTGACTAGAAACCTTCCACTTTGATCCAGAGAGATGGCTAGAAATGCAGCTTCCAGTGTGCTCAGGGGAGGGCCATCTTGGCCCGGTCAAGGCAGTGACCACTACGATGTCTGTGAAAGGAGGAAAATTGAAAGGTGTGAGGAGGTCAAGGCTGTTGCCTTCGGGATGACATTCTGCAGACTTGGTGTTGCACTAAGTCACTGAGGGCCAGGAGCGACAGGGAGTTAGTGTGATGTAAATTGCAGAGGCAGCACCTAATAGGCAGTAGCTCCGGTGAACCAGTGAACTCTCTAATTGATCTTGCTTGCATGGAAGAGAATTTGTCCTAGGCTGCTTCAATTTCAGGATGAGAGCTACAGCACTGTGAATCTTGATGAAGTTCAGACTGTCCTCCCTGAAGGTGCCAGTTTCATTTTCCAAACAGAAGCAACTTCCAGAATCTTCTAGCAGGTCCTTAGACTTACTACATTTCTATTCCCAAATCAGGACCACAAAGACCAGCAAAGAAGCCTCTTACTTTTTAAAAAATTTTTTTCTCTTTATTTTTTTAATGTTACATTAAATATGAGGTCCCCATATACCCCCCACCTCCCTCACCCCACTCCTCCACTCATAACAACAACCTCCTCCATCATCATGAGACATTCATTGCACTTGGTGAATACATCTCTGAGCACCACTGCACCTCATGGCCAATGGTCCACATCATAGCCCACACTCTCCCACAGTCCACCCAGTGGGCCATGGGAGGACATACAGTGTCTGGTAACTGTCCCTGCAGCACCACCCAGAACAACTCCAAGTCAAGAAAACGCCCCCATATCACATCTCTTCCTCCCACTCCCTACCCCCAGTAGCCACCATGGCCACTTTCTCCACACCAATGCCACACTTTCTTCGATTACTAATCACAATAGTTCATGAATAGAACATCAGTAAGTCCACTCTAATCCATGCTCTATTCCTCCATCCTGTGGACCTTGGAATGGTTGTGTCCACTCCACATCTATATCAAGAGGGACCTTAGATTCCACATGGATGCTGGATGCAATTCTCCTGCTTTCAGTTGTAGGCACTCTTGGCTCCCTGGTGTGCAGGTTGACCTTCACTTCCATGTTAGCTGAGTGGGGTAAGTCCAATAAACCAGAGTGTAGGAGCTGCAAGTCTGTTGAAGCCCATGGCCTGGCTATCACATGGTCAGTCCAGAGATTCAGGTCCCCTGGGTATACATTAAACCCCAGCACCAACTACACTTCCAGTAAAAGTAACAGGAGAGACTTGTGGACAAAGATCACATCTGAGTCCAGCTCCATCACACAGAAACACAATCTCAAAAGCAGGGCCATCTGACATGGCAGTGAACTCCATCTGCCATGACTATAGAGCCTGTGGGTGTCTGCAGCCCTCAGAAGAACCAATACCTGGGGTAGCATCTGCTTTTATCTGTCTCTGGGACTCTGCTCAGGTGTGACCTTCTATTTTTTGAATGCTGTTTTTTCACAATGAAAGTAATAAATATTCATCATAGAAAACTGGGACATTTTAGAAAAATGAGATAAAGGGAGAAATCACATAATCTGACCTCTGAAAGTTGATAATTGATAATGTTTTAGCATATTTCCTTTCAGATATTTTCTATGAATAGTGAATTTTTATGTTATGTATATGTGTACACACATGTATGTGTAGGTATATAGATATGGGTATGTATATATATATGTGTGTGTGCATGTGTACAGTATGCAAACACACACACATAGTTAAGCGTGTTTATAATTTTCTACTCTGATATTTTTACTTAACATTCTTTGTTCTTGTTTTTTTGACCCATCAGCATTAGCCCACAGTTAACCACTTCCTTCTTCTTGAAACACTCACTGCCCTTGGTTTCGCTGTCACCACCCTCTCCTAGGTTTCCTCCGATGTACATCCCACTTATTCTCAATGTCTTTGTCCACATAGCCTCCTTGACTACTAAAGGTTGGCATTTGCAAAGCTAAGGACTTGCCTCTCTTCTCTCCTTTATGTTCATGTGCTAGATGATTTTAATTCATTGCCATGACGTTGAATACTGTTTAGCTGCAGATGTCTCCAAAATTTCGATCTCTAGCACAAACCTCTTCTTTACGACCCAAGGTCATAAATCCAGTAGCCTACCTGACATCTTCCCTGAATGTTTCATGAGCATATCAAACCCAACAGGTATGCACAGAGCTCTTCAGTTACCCTTCCAAGACCGCCCCCTCCAGTCCTGCCCATTCCAGTACTTAGGTACTACTCCCCAGTAGTTGCTCAATCCAAAAACTAAGGCAGCACCCTTGATACCTCCCTTTCCCTTACCTCTCACCTCCAATCCATCAACAAACCCTGTCTATTCTGCCCCACATTATGTCTTGAATTCACCCCCTTCTTTCCATCTCCACACTATCCCTTTGGCTTAGCCAATATCCTCTTTTACCTGGGTACAGCAATAGCCTCTTAACTCTTGTCTTCCTCCAACTCATTCTCTACACAGCCTCCATAATCATCTGAAAATATGAATCATAATGTGTGATAAAATCTTTATATAGTTTCCCATTGAGTGGTTAAATGAATCCTGTACAACTGTACAAATGAGTGAGGCAGGTGGCCATGCACTAAGATGGGACGATCTCCAACGTATGTGATTGAGTGGAAAAAATCAAGGTATAGAGTAACATGTACAAAATGTAATATTTGGCAAAAGAAGAGGAGACTAAAAGAATTTATATGCATATTTACATATGAAACTTGGAAAAAATTCATGAGCAATTAATCAAAGTGGTTACCTGCCTGTGGTCAGGTAGGGGAAGATATGTGGTAGATAGATATAGGGATGGGAGCTAGACTTGTCACAGTAAACCTTTTTTAGATTGTTTGGACTTTTGAACCATGTGGGTGCATTTCCTATTCAAAAAATAGAAATAACCTCCTCCTGCACTGAGAATAAAATTGCTATTTCCTCTCATGACCTACAAGACCTTGCCTAGTCTGGTCTCTGCCCACCTCTCTACTATCACCCCCTGCCATTCCTATCCATCTCTCATGACTTCCCAGTCCTACTGTTCGTCTTTCAGTCCATCACGTACATCTTGCATTTTTCCTTGTCAGGGCCTTTGCATTTCCTTTTTCCTTTGTCTTGACTGCCATTTCTCCTGGTCTTCACATGGCTAGCTCTTTTTTTAACCTGTACATCTTTGTTAAAATGTCACCTCAGAGATATCTTCCTTGGCCACTTAATTTTAGTATGTTCACCCCACCTGTGTTGGTCAGGGTTCTCCAGGAAAACAGAATCGACAGGAGATATCTGTCAATAGTATAAGACTTTATAAAATTCTCTCACATGACCATGGGGATACCCAAGTCCAAATTCCACAGGCAGGCTGCAAATCAGGGGCTCCGATGAAGGTCCTTGATGAATTCCCACGAGATGCTGGCTGTCGAAAGTAAAGCTGGAAAATTCTCTCTGAATGCTGAAATCGCTTCCCCTTTTAAGGCCTTCAACTGATTGGATGAGAAGTCATTCATTGCTGACGGCAATCTTCCTGGTTGATGTAGATGTAATCAGGCATCTATGCAATCAACTCACAGATGACTAAAGTCCATAAATGTCCTTGTATTATAATTAGCTCAGAGCTTGCTTGACCAAACAACTGGGCACAGTTACCTGGCTGAATTGACACATTAGCCTAACCATCACACTACCCTACCTTAATTCTCAATCATTGCACTTTGGTCTCTTCTTTCATAATACTTCTCACCATTTTTTATCGTTCAGCTTAAAAATTATTTTTTGTGTGCATCTTCTGTTTTCTCTGCTAGAGAATAAACATCATGAGGATGGGAACTATTTATACCAAATCATCATTGTGGAAAACCATCATCTTCCTAGTGCCTGATGCATAGAATATGCTCAATTAGTGTTTGATGACTGAATGCATGAATTTTTTTTCAGAAATATCTTTTTAATTATTGAATAATATTTCAAGTGGATACACTATAATTAACATAACCATTTTCATTTTATTTGACACTGAGTTATTAAAATAATGTTTACAGTATACTGAATGGGGCAAGTATAATTTCTTCAACAAATGGTGCTGAGAAAACTGGATATCCATATGTTAAAAATGAAGGTGGATCCCTACCTCGCATTATACAAAAAATTAACTCAAAATGGACCAAAGACTTAAATATATAACTCCTAAAAGAAAATATAGGGAAGCACCTTCAGTACAGTGTGTTAGGCATTGGTTTCTTAGACTTTACACTGAACAAACAAGCAACAAAAGAAAAAATAGATAAATGGGACTTCAACAAAATTGAAAACTTTTGTGCTTCAAAGGACTTCATCATGAAAGTAAAAAGAACAACTACAAAATGGAAGAAGATAATTGGAAACCACATATCCAATAAGTGTTTAATATCCAGAATATATAAAGAAATTCTACAACTCAACCACAAAAAAACAAACAACCCAATTTTTTAAAATGGACGAAAGTCTTGAATAGACAGACATTTCTCCAAAGAAGATATACAAATGGCTAATAGGCATATGAACGATGCTCAATATTATTAGCCATTAGTGAAATGTCAATCATTAGAGTTATTAATAAAAAACAACAACAACCAGAAAATAGGTGTCAGAGTATGTAGAGAAATAGAAATACTTGCTCATTGTTGGTGGGAATATAAAATGGTTCAGATGCTGTAGAAAACAGTTTTGTGGTTCCTCAGAAAGTTTAGAATGAACTTATGGCCCGACAATCCCATTTCTAGGTATATAACACAAAAAATCAAAAGCAGCTACTCAACCAGATATTTACACACCAATGTTCATAGTGGCATTATTCACAAATTGCCAAAAAAATGGAAACAACCCAAGTGTCCATCAGCAGGTGAATGAATAGACAAAATATGGTATAAACATAAAACAGAATATTATTTAGCCATAAAATGGAAAGACGTCCTGATACATGCACAAATATTCTTGAATGTTTTTTTAAGATTTATTTTATTTATTTCTCTCCCCTTCCCCCCGTTGTCTGCTCTCTTGTGTCCATTTGCTGAATGTTCTTCCGTGTCCACTTGCATTCTCTGCAGCACCGAGAATCTCTGTGTCTCTTTTTTGTTGCGTCATCTTGCTGCGTCTCCATGTGTGTGGTGCCACTCCTGGGTAGGCTGTGCTTTTCATGCAGGGCAGCTCTCCTTGTGGGGTATATTCCTTGCATGGGGGGCTCCCCTATCTGGGGGACACCCCTGCGTGGTATGGCACTCCTTGCGCACATCAGCACTGCGCATGGGCCAGCTCCACACGGGTCAAGGAGGCTCCGGGGTTTGAACCCTGTACCTCCTATATGGTAGGCAGATGCTCTATCAGTTGAGCCACATCTGCTTCCCAACATGCTTGAATCTTGAAGACATCAAGTTGAATGAAATAAGCAAGACACAAAAGATCAAATATTGTATGATCTCAGAGATGTGAAATAATTTGAGTAAGTTAATTCATAGAATCAGAGACTAGAAGGCATGCTACCAGGGGCCAAGGTAGGGGTAGAAAATGGGGAGTTAGTGCTTAAGTAGTACAGAGTTTCTGCTTGGGGTGAAGGAAATTTTTAGAAATGGATGGTGGTGATGGTTAGCAAAACATTGTGAATGTGATTGCCACCACTGAATTGTGGATTTGAATATGGATGAAAGGGGAAAATATGTGTTGTGTATATGTTACTAGGATGAAAATATTTTTTAAAAATAGGACTGTATAAGAGTACATAGGACAAACAGTGAACACTAATGTAAGCTGTGGACTGTGGCTAATGGTATACTTATAACGATATTGTTTTGTTAGTTTTATCAGGTGTGCCACCCTGGTGCAAAATGTTGGTGATGGGAAGGACTATGTATGTGAGGGGGTATATGGCAGCTCTAGATTTTCTGCATGAATTTTCTCACTGGCAACTTCTCTAAATAAAAAAGTGTATAAAATTATGTTTAACCTCAACATTGTCAGTATTTTATATTGTCTTGTTTAAAAATTTTTTTTAGTATGATAGGTTGAAAAAGATCTTTTAGACTTTTAGTTTGCATTTCTTTGATGATTGATCAGATGTTACATTTTTTCCATATTAGTCATGTGGATTTCTTCTTTTATAGACTGTCCTGTAATTGTCCTTAACATCTTTTAAATGATGCTTCTCTCTTTCCCCAATATTATTGTCTTAAATTGGAGTCTTACCGTTTCTAGCCTAGATTGCTGTCACAGATTCCCTACTAGACATGTGTTCTCCAGTCCTGCTGCTCTCCAACCTAGCCTTCTTTCCTCCAGCCAGAGTGTTTTCTTTTTGAAATGCCTATGACATGCATATTAGTTCACAGTGTTGCCTGCATATAATGCTTGGATTCTCTATTGCCTAGAAGATAATGACTAAGGCTTGCAATGTTATGACCCATAAGTATAGCCTCAATGGCTCCAGCCAAAAGTCTCACCCTCATCCAACAGCTTATGCATGCACACACACACATGATTTACATGATCATCGTATCTCTGTGTCTGCTTAAGTTTTCCTCTTGTTCTGGAATCCCAAATTGCGTCCACCTGGCAACATATATTCATCGTTCAAAACTAGGTCAAGGTTCACTTGTTCCATGAAACTTGATTTCCCTAATCTTGGTAAAATTGACCACTACTTCCCTTGTTTTCTCCTTATACCCCATTCAAACTTGTATCACAACAGCTATAATACTTGTTGTGTTGCCTTTTTACATGTTTGTCTCCCTGTAAATTTCAAACACTTCAAGAGGCAGGCCATTTCCTATAAACTTGATGGTCCTTAGTGTGTAGCAGATTTCTTCAAATACAGTATCCAGTGAATGTTTCTTGCAAGTATCTTGCCCCATTATTAGAGTATTAGTATTTTTCTTATAGATTTGTATGAGTGATTTATATATTAAATATAGCAATCCTTTTATTTATGATGAAAATTTTTATCAGTTGCAAATTACCTTTCAAGTTTGATTACAGGTTGGTTGCATGGTTTGGGTATTTTATAGAAGTTTTCCATCTAAAGAAGGTCAAACATACTGATGTTCTAAATTATTTTTTCCATTGTTTTTAAATTTAGAATTTCCTATCTCCATTAGAGATACGGTAAATATTTATGTGTTTTCTTCTAATTTTATGTTTTTTTTCCCAAACATTTAACTCAAGAATCCATCTATTTACTTTATGGTGTGATAAGGATTTCATTTATTTTTTCATAGTTAGCTAACCATTTGTCCCAACACCATTTATCAATAACCCTTTCCTTCCCCCTTGATTGGAGATGCCTCTACATCATATATTAGTTTCACATACATAGTAGGATCAGCATGGGATATTTCTATTTTTTCATTGATAATTATGTGTATGTTTGTTCCCATACCCTAGTGCTTTAATAATTGTAGATGTATAGCATTTATTTCAAATGCTGTGGAGTATAAATAAGAATTTTAATATCTGATAGATCTAATTCCTCCTCATTACTCTTCTTTTTCAATGTTTTCTATGCAAATATCTTCTATTTGTTTTTCCAGCTTAATCTTAGGATTGTTTTCTCAAGAACCCCAAAGAATCAATTTACGATTTTCATTGGGATGCAACCAAAATTATAAATGATTTTAAGGGAGATTTGCTTTCTCTTTACCACATTCAGCCTTCCACTTCAGGGACATTGTAAGTATCCCTACATATTCACGTCTCTTTTTACATATCTCTCAGTAAAGTTTTATAGCTCTCTTTTTTATAGGTTTCGCATGGTTCTCATTAAGGTTACTCCTAGGCATTCTGGATTTGTTCAGCAGACTTCTCTGGTATGACTGAACATGCCAAGGAAGCCCACTGATAAATCTAAACCAGGATACCAGGGCCCATATTTTTTAGGTCATGTGGTCTGAAGGTAATTGAGGTTAAGTGCGTGGGCTTTGGTGTCTAGACAGATCCAGTTCTGAATCCTGGTTCTGTCACTTATTAGCTAAGTGACCTTGGGCAAGTTATGTAAATGCTCTGTCTCAGTTGCTTCATAGGTAGAACAGACATCCTAATTGTACCTCTACTCACAGGGATTTGGTGAGAAATAGGCAGGCCCCTGAAAGTAAAAGCTGAGCATGGTGCTGGGCACATAATAAGTGCTCACTAAATGTAAGCTATGATGACGGTGCTGCTGGTGGTGATATTCACTTGGCATAGCAGGGCAAACCTGGGCAACGGACTGCTCTGAGAAGTTCAGATTGCCAAAATCATAGGAAAGTGGAAAGAAAAAAAGAGTACCAAAGGTGATTGTAGTAAGGAGTTTGAAGGTTCCCACCCCTGGTCTGAAGAATGTGGAGAATGGTTGCTTCATGGTTTGCACCACCCTCACGGGCCAAGCTGGGGAAGCCTCCAGAGGCTGATGAGAGGGAAGGGGAAACAGATGGCTTGCATAGATAGAGTCATTCTTCACACATCTACTTCCCTACCTACCCCGCTGGGGCCTGGACCCAGGGCAGGGAAAGAATCTGACCTGAGATCTGGCCTTGGTGGCCATGGGTACCCCTGGAACCAGATTTGTTTTTAATCACAAGATATGCTTGGTCTGTCTAGTGTAGACCAAGGAGTGAAACTGAGAGATTCCTTTGGAGCAGCAATAAGACTGGGGGCCATAGATTTGGCTCAGTGTTATTTTACGAAACATAGCACAAGTTGCTTAAGAATGCCAGTGGCATTTACCTGGAAGGCAAGATCACTTTTTAAATGTGTATGGTCATGGAGTTAGTGAGAGTGTAGGATGGGAGGAAGGGAAGAAGGGAAAAAGATGAGAGTGATTGGTGCCCGGGTATGAACACACACACAACTATATGCTCAATTGAGACATAAGGACAGTGGAATTCGAGTTTTCATATATTTTAAAATGCAATTTAACAATGACTTTTATATAAAAGTTCCATCCTTCAATAGCAGATATGCAAGGGAGTCTTGGGTTTCATGGTATCCTATAACATTAGTACTAAAAAGCCCTTGGAGACCAACTAATTTAAGGGCTTTATTTGACAGATGGAGCCACTGAGGTCCAGAGGAGGAAAATGACTTGCACACAGTCATGCGTCAAGGTGGTTGGCAGAGCCACAACTAAAACTAGTGTCTCCTGACTCACAGTGCCCTTTCTTTCTACCATAATGCAGGATATGCCTATTTGTGGAAACCGATAGGAATTTGTGTCTTGGCACATACTCATCCTTTCTCCTGGGACCTTCCACTGAGTGTAGGACATGTCTTATAAACCCGCAGGTTTATGTTTCTTTCATTTCGGGGCATAGGGTGATGGGAAAATGGTATAGCTCACATAGAGAGTGAGAAATAACACTTTCCAGAAGCTAAATTGCCTTTTTCTCTTTTTTCTTCCCACTAGAGCTATTTCTGAAGACATACACATATACTTTTAAATTGTAAACATTTCATGTCTGGAATCAAAGACTGGCACATCTGAATGTGGACTTTGAGATGTTCTATGCCAACCCTGCTTTCCATTTGAGCTTCCAAGGGATCTTTGATATTACTTACCTTACTGTGTGGTAATAATTTGGCTCTACAGAATTCTGTCTCTCAGACTTAACTCCAGGGCAAGGACTGACCCGATTCCCTATCCAAGTGCAGAACAGAGACTCAGGAAACATGTAGGCATAGAATTCAAAGAGCGGCGAGAATACGAGGGAAAAGCCCAGGTTGTTGTCTTTGGACTTGTATGTATGCTGTATGACCTTGGGCCAGTTAATGAAGTACCTGTCTCCTTCTTTGCATAAGGGGATGGTGGTAATAGTGCCACCACCTAAGAGAGGATTATGAGGATAAATGAGCTGATGATTACTGTGGTGGCTTAGAGCTATGTTCTTAATCTTAATCCACTCTTGTGGGTGTGAACCCCTTGGAAATAGGACCTTTTGATGAGGTGACTTCAGTTAGAGTGTGGTCCAACTGAATCAGATGGGTCTTAATCCTATTACTGGACGCCTTTAAAAGCAGAATGAAATTCAGACAGAGAGAGACAGCCACAGGAAGGAGGCAGAAGTCAATGGAACAAGAGAAGCCAGGAGAGGCCACCATGTGCCTTGCCATGTGACAGGAAAGTCAAGGGCCAGGGATCGCTGGCAGCCAGCCCCAGAAAGCTGCAGTCTTCCAGGAGAAAGCATGGCTTTGAACATGCCTTGATTTGGGGGTTCTCCTAGCCTCAAAAGCATGAGCCACTAAACTCCCGTAGTTTAAGCCAACCCATTGCTTGGTATGTCATTTAGCAGCCAGGAAACTAAAACAATCATGAAAGCCTTTGTAAACTGAAAGGGGCTATAGAAAAAGCAGTCATAAGATAATAATGGCTAACATTAATTGAGCACTCACTATGTGCTGGCACATTCAATCTGCTCAACAGCATTATGAGCAAAAGGCTATCATTATCCCCAGTTTATAGATGGGGAAAGTGAGGCATGGGGAGGGTGAACAATTTGTTCAGGATTACAAAACTAGTAGGTGGTTAAGATATTATAAACTAAACAAACACTATAAACTTGCTCCAAATGAGAGACAGGACTAAAATCCAGGTCTCCTGGCTCTGAGTCCAGTGCTGTTCCCACTGAAACTGATGGATCATGGATTAGGAAAACCATCAGAGGATTTCCTATGGAAGCATACTTGGGGCATGGCACTGATGCTGAGTATGCCCATTTGCTGGAGGAGAAGGTACAGATCGTGGGAATATAAAAGTCTCCCTGAGGTCTTCAAATCCTGGGTCAGTTTTCAAAATGAGTTATCAAGGGGCCTGGGGGCAGGGTGTATACAGACCAACCTGAGTTTAGGGACAGATTACTCATTTCCATCTTGTCCATATTTCTACTCCAAACCATCTGTATCTATAACATATGTATTTATTAATGCCAACTTGCTGAAAGGTTGTTGCTGTTGTTATTGTTTTTAATAAGGTATGACACAAATATAACTCTGCCAAAAGCAAGCACCTTTGAAATACAATTTGACATTTCTAATAAACACCCAGTGGCATGGGGCTTATTGCTTGGCCTTTGTGTAGGAAGCTAGGACCTTTTTGCTATTTCTGAAAACAAACTCCACTGCTCAGCACTAGTCCAGAGACCCTTTAAATACTGAGAAAAAATCCACACTGTGTACAATTTTCTGGGCTACCTACTGTGTGGAATGCATGTTGTGTGTGTTTGTGGGGTGAGACTACAAGGAGAGAATACACATTCCTTGTCTTGGCCAAGCTTAGCATCAGGCAAGAGTAAGATGTAGACGGCCTTACAGCCACAGAACACTAGTTTTCTTCAAAGAATATAATAACAAGGTCAATAAAATACTTACAGAAGGCTTTATATTTTTTTACATCCATTCATATGATTTAAGTAACTGTATTTATTTTCTGAACACAGGTGTGAATTTAAAAAATCATCAACACTGTAGAAACACAGAATAAAAACAGTGGACGTTCATTGCCTTTATTGAATGTCTCTCGTAATCCCACACCCTCATGCACACACATAAATAATTTGTTTATTTTTTAAAAAGGGATCACCCAGGGCAAAGAGTTTCCCTCCCCATACACCTAGCACTGTCCTGTGCTTTTTAATGGTGTTCCATTGAACATATACTCTTTAATCCTTAGGACTGGGGTTGACAAGTTACAGCCCACCAGCCAAATACGGCCCCCTGCCCATTTTTGTAAATAAAGTTTTATTGGAGCACAGTCATGCTTATTTGTTGACATATTGTCTCTGGGTGCTTTCCCACCATGACCGCAGAGACAAGTAGTTGCGACAGAGACCATATGGCCCACAAGACTGAAAATATTTACTATCTGGCCCTTTGCCAAAGCAGCTTCCTGACCCTGCCTAATAATAAGGACAGAATTAGGCAAGTCAAGGGTTGCCTTATTTAGATGTGTTTCCGTGTGCTTCCATGTGCAAATCTGTATATGTGTCCTATGCACTTCCTGCTATACGGCACTTTTATTCTTGCAATATTGAGAAACAGTGAATCCAATTTTCAATGCCCTCACACACACAGATGCACAGTCACACACATTCACCTACCCTCACTTACACTTGCGTACACACACAAAACCACATGGCATGATGTGAGAGGGTCATGCCAACGGCGCTGGCAGACTAAAGTCGATGTTGGCTTTCTTGTTCACCTCATTCCAGGAGGTGCCCCAGGCTTCACTTTCATTGGAAAGAAGGAAAGGTTGAAGAACAAATGGGATGGAAGGGGCCTTTGACAGGTCCACAAGCTGACGTTAGGGAAGGCCTCCGGTCGAAAGAACAGCAAACCAGGAGACCATGTTGGAGGTGGGAGATGCAGACAGAGCCGTGGGAGGAAGGCTCTCTAGAGAAGGGCAAACTAAGGGAGAGGCCCAATCCCATGCATCAGTAGTTGGTTCTGGGGCAGAAAGGGGAAGGAGAAGCCCCTGGCAGGGCTGTGGGAAAGGTGGCAGCCCATCTCACCCAGGATCCTGTGAAAATGCAGATCTGAAGCCTGTAGGTCTGCAGAGGGGCATGGGATTCTGTACTTCTAAGGAGCCACAAGGCAAGGCCAAGGCTGCTGGGTCCTGGGTCCTAGTGCCTCTCTATGGAGACACAGGTGTTCCCACTGAAAAGGCCCTTCTCCTTGAGAACATCCAGCTGCATCTATGTGATGCCCCTGTTTTGTCAGCTCCTTGCTTTTGGTGCTCATAAGATTCATTTCTGAGAACTCAGTTTCACAGTGTTCATTATTATAATGGTTTGTCTTTTTCTGAAAGGTAAGGTGGGTGCTTTCCTGGGTTTGTTTCCTAACTGTTCCGTACTATGGGCCCGGCACTCAGGATAGAACATTGAACAAAAACAGACAGACATATCTGTCCTCAAGGAGCTGGCATTTTCGTGGAGGAAGAGACAAGAGACTAATAAACAAGAACACAGGAGTGTGTGGCCAGGGATCAATTACAATAAATTATTGTAAACAAATAAATCCAGGCAGGGGAATAGGGAGAGCAGGCTGTGGGGGGTGCTGTTTTCAGTAGGGCAGTCAGAGAAGGCCTCAGGGATAACAGATAACGTTGAAACTTGTTTCTAGAGGAAACAAGAAAGCAGCCAGGTGATATGTGGGGATTAAAGCATTCCTGGCAGAGGGAAGAGCAAGTTCAAAGGCTCTGGGGCAGAGGCCTGCCTAGCCAGTTTGGCAAACAGCCAGGAGATGAGTGTGGGAGTGAAGAGGGGGAAACAGTAGGAGGTGAGGGTGGAGAAGCAATTGGGGGCCATGATGGGGAGGGTCTTGCAAAGACTCAGGCTTTTTACTTTTGCAAGATAAGAGCAGAGAATTTTTTTACATCATTCTGGCTTCCATATGAAGAATAGCAGGTGGGATGGGACAGGGGTAGGAATGGAACAAAGACACCAGGCAGAAAGCTGGAAAAGTTTGCTTTACTTTGGTTTGTGACATAAGTAAGCATTTACTGCCAACAGGTTTACTGGGTTGAACTCGGTCTAAAGAATTGGCAATAAGGCTAACAACAGGTACGACTGACTATTCCAGGCTGTCTGCTAATGGGCTCACTTGGTGTTACCTCACTGAATCCTCACCCCAACCTAATCAATAGGTCACTGCCATTTTCAAAGGAGGAAAGCAAGGTGCAGAGAGGTTAAGCCACTTACTCAAGGTCACACAGCAAGCAAAGGGCAGAGTCAAGGTGCGAGGCCAGGTCTCTAATTCTACAGTGCTCTCCTTCCTCCCCAAATCTTAAAGATCACAATTAAAGACAAAATGAAAACCACTCTCATCTCTGTAATGAAATTATTTTATCCATCTTTATTAAATACAATACAATTTTTTTCCTGCTATTCCATGGCTTTATGACCAGCTCTTAAACTGGAGGGCTGCAAAATAACATTATGAGTATAAGGTCCTAGGTGGGGAAATAGAGTGCAGTTTCATCAGGTTCCTCCCCTGGCAAAGAAGAAAAGGAGTTTGTTCGCAGCCGACCGATCATCTTTTATTTTCCAGGCTTTTCGAGGCAAACTTATTGGTGTTTCTTTTCCTCTAATTCAGGTAATTTCATCAGCTACTTGTATGAAAAGGACACAGGCCAATCCCCCCTCTAGATACTGCTGATTAGTTTATGTTGGAGGCCATCTCTAGCACTTGGCAGTGTAGGGTGGTTCACCTCTCTGAAATGGCATTAAAGTAAACAAGGGGAAGAAAAGCAAACCACAGTGGTTAATATTGCTTTTCAAGCCCAATGCTAGAATATTGTACACAATTGATCTTTGATCATGAAATTTGCTCCAACTTTTTAAGGACTCTACAGTCTCTGCATCTTGGAAATTCAATTTAGCAGCCAAAAGGCAAAGTAGCTACTATGGCCTTTTTTCTTTTTTCTTTTAATGGACTTTCAAAATTTTTAAAGACACTTAGATTACATAAATGTTAGATAGAAAATATAGGGAAGGGAAGTGGCTGTGGCTCAATCAGTTGGGCTGCCATCTACCATATGGGAGGCCCTGGGGTCACATCCCAGGGCCTCCTTGTGAAGGCATGCTGGCCCGTACGCTGTGGAGAGCTGATGGCCCGTGTGGCACAGAGAGCTGGCACAGCAAGATGATACAACAAAGGGAGACAAGCAGATACAGAAAAAAACATGCAGTGAATGGACACAGAGAAGAGACAACAAAGAATGGAACAATCCGGAAAGGGGGGGGTAGTAAATAAATAAATCTTTAAAATATATATATAGGGGACTCCCCTATATTTGGGGGATTCCCTTTTGCCCCACTCCCTACCCCCCCAAATTTCCCACATTAACAACATCCTTCATTTATATAATGGCCTGTATCTGTCATTGCAATGTCATTCAGAACAATTCCAATGTCCCAAAAATGGCCCCGCTTTGCACCCGTTTTCCCCTCTCCCTCCCCTCAGAAACCCCAGTGGCCACTGTCTATATATCAGTGATAAACATTCTTCCATTGCTAGCATGATTTTTAAGATCAGCTCAACTTTGAAAGGCTGGGGCCAATTAAGCAGGGAAATGATCTCTTCTAGGTAAACCAAACCTACTAATTGGTCCATCTAACTCAATGATATTACTCTCTGCCCTTCCCCACTCTCCTGAACATGTGTTCACACTTGTGCACACGCATGCACTCACTCACACACACACACAGGAAAGGCTGCAAGCTGTCTTTCTAGACCGTCTATTGCTTCAGAAGCCACTTCCTGGCCTGCACTTTCATCTGAAATCTCGGTAGGACATCTCGGCCCTGAAGGCAGTTATTTCTGTTGGTCTCTGGTCGAGAGATAGGCAACGTCCCATCTCCGAAGCCATGCTGCCCCTGCCCCCATTGCAATCTGCTCCCTGCTCAACAACCAAAAGAGAAGAAGAAACGTCCATGGGCAGGGATTTTTGTCGGGTTTTGCCCGCTGGCTTTCCTTAAATAAACTCACAGGCAATGACCAGCACTATGAAAAATCCTTACCCAAGTCGCCCAAGCTTTGCCTGGGGAGCTGCGTCCTCAGGCCACTTGAGGCGGTGCCGCGCAAAGGCTGGATCCCAGAGACAGAAAAGAGTGTGTCACAGAGGCAGCACTCAAGGAATTTTCTTGAATATCTGTTGATTGTAGAGAGATGGAGAAAGAAAAAAAGAAAGGAGAAAGACCAAAAGCCTGTGGCTGTCAGAGATGAGGAACCAAGGCCACCATGTCATGTTATTCATGTGGCTATCTTAGCCCTTGCCCCAGAGAATGTATGTACTTTATGGGTTTGCATACTTAAGTGAGCCAAGTTTAGGGTATTGATTAGGGACAAGGTTAAAGGGTCCCCCTCAAGGGCAGGGACCTCATATGCTTCATCTTTGAATCTCTAGCTTCTAGCACGGTTATTAGGACAAACGAAGAAAATGTTTATGGAGTGCATGAAGGAATGATGGATGAGGCCATGAATAGAAAGGGTTATTTTTAACTAGAGATCAAAATGGTGGGGAATGAGGGAGAAAATATCCCTAACGATGACCATAACAAACTCTCTGTAGCATTTACTCCATGCCCATGATAGTTCTAAATATTTTCACATAGTGCCTCATTTAATTCTCGTATAACTCTCTGAGTTTCATGTGTATTATTAGCGTCATTTTTACAATGAGAACTTGGAGGTTTCTTGACTGTGACCACACAACTAGTTAGGTTGAGAGCTGGGACTTGATCCCAGGCATACTGACCTAGAATCCATGCCTTTAATCCTCCACATTGTACCAAATCTAGAAGTTCGGGTTATTTATTATAGAAAAACATAGAGGTTAATGCTATTAGAAGTCAGTCTTTTCCACTGTTTTTCCATACATTTTCTGAGCCAAACTTTTAGATTACCTTTTAAATATATATATTTTTATATATATTTATATTTAAAAAATTTTAAAGTATATATATATATACTTTTTAATTTTTTAAAAACTTAGATTACAGAAATGTTACATAAAAAATATAGGATATTCCTATATGTGCCACTCCCTCCACCTCCCACACTTTCCCACATTAACAACATCCTTCATTAGTGTGGTACATTGGTTTCAATTGATAAACACATTCTGGAGCATTGCTACTAAGTATGGACTATGGTTCACATTGTAGTTTACACTCTCTCTGGCACATTTTTGTAAGTTATGACAAGATACATAATGGCCTCTATCTGTCATTGCAATAGCATTCAGGACAATTCTCAAATCCTGAAAATGCCCCCAAATTACACCTATTTTTCCCTCTCCCTCCCTTCAGAACCTGACTGATGTTTGATGAGCCCTATTAGAGCGTATAAGTCTATTTGCTGTGTATTTTAAAGCTCATTGTAGTTTATGGGTTTGCATACCAAAGTGATTCAAGGTTAGGGTAAAGATTAGGAAGAAGGTTAGAGGCTGGCTCTCAAGGGCAGGGACTTCATAAGCTACATCTTTGAAACACTAGCTTCTAGCACAGAGGAGATATTGTTCAAGGAAGGATACAAAAATAAAAGACTGCTCATGTGCTCTACTGAAAATATCATGGCTGAGCCACTGATTGGCCTGACTTTGACCTAGCGCAGAAAGCCATGTATCAAGACAGAAAAGGATAATATGTAACCTTGGGAATTACTTTGAGACCCAAAGACTAAAACACTATGAAACTGCCCTTCAGTAATGAACTCCACCAAGATGAGTAAATATGCCAAGCGAGTGGAAATTAAGTTTGTTTGTTTTTATGTTTTTGTTCTTTGGTCATCTTGGGGAGGCAGGCTAATAAAATGTATGTACATCCTTTCAAGGCCTTTTAAATATATATCACTATTATTACAATGATAAAGAGACTTAGAAGTGTTCAATGCTGTTATCTTTTTTTTTTTTTGGTCTTTATTTTTTTAATATTACATTAAAAAAATATGAGGTCCCCATATACCCCCCATTTCAATTGTATGGTTTAACGGATGGGATTTTAAAGCTGTATTCCTATTTCAGTATTCCTCTCAGCTAGTAAAACATTAAAAGTCCAGTGGAAATGGAATCAATCAGATCACGTTATATATACTCAACTGTACATCTCCATTGTCAACAGTACAGTGAAGAGAGCTGTGTTGGAGTTTTAGGGGAATTATGTCTTGGTTGGTGGCTCTCTTGAATATGTGTATTCTTAGGTTAATATTTTCTGTTCATTCTATAAAGACAGCAGTGCAGTACAGGTATTGTAGGTTGTGACCTGTACTGTGATACAGTTTCTGTCTTTGCAGCTATCTATGTTCCAGTACAATTAGGTGATTGGGCCAGGTGACTGTGACAAGTTGATAGTAGAATGGCATCCTTGGGTAGTAGTTCCCAGAACTTGCTACGGTTTAGCTCTCAGAAGGAAGGCACTAGACCAGGGGTTCTTCACCTTTTTTGTTCCATGGACCCCTTACTAAGTCCACACTATACTGTGTAGTATTTAAAAAATATATCACACCCGCACCAACAGGTCCCCACAAGAATAATGGTTTTTTGAATTTCAGGTCAAGCTCACAGATCCCTGTTTAAGAACCCCCATGCTAGACCAATGATCACATTCTGTGACTTGGCAGAAGGTATTTTGTAGAGTGTCATCCCTGATGCAGAGATAGACTTTAAAAGGATGTTAGAGAGGGACAGTGGCATCATTTGGCAACATTCAATAAACATTCAAAAGTGTCCGCTCTTTGCCAGGCTCTGTGCTGGGCCCTGGGGACACAGAAATGAAGAAGTCACAGTCCTGGCCCTATTTGACTTTGAGCTGGTGTCTAATAGCTTTGGCATCCAATGGGAAGCTGATTTGTGGCTGTGGAAGATAAAGGTTTTGTTTGCTGTGAGCAGGAAGACATCAGCAGGGTGTGCCGATTCGATTGCTTGACATTTTCCCTTTCACATTTCACTAAGGAATAATGACTTTCGGTGCAGAAATCAGGCAGCTTGGCAGTTTGTAATGGGGATGATTAAGGATTTTCCTAAGAAATGTGGGGCTGACAATAGCTCTAAATAAAGGTTTAACTATTCATAATTAATTTAGTCATAGTTAATACCTTGCTACAAATGTTGGTAATGTCACTTGTAAATATGTCATTGACTTAGAAATGAAAGCAACTTATTGAATTTTCTAGCCCATTCTATATCAATGCAAAATTTTTCCCTGCTGTATTTTCTTAATTGTTTAAGCCAATCAGTCATGCTTTTAATGACTTGATGTATTAATAAATTAAAGTTTGGGACCCACAGAGAGAAAATATATATACATATTACAGTAAATTATGTTCCTTACAGGAGGTTATATTCTTGCCAATAAAGAAAAGATTTGCTTTTTACAAAACAAAGAAAGGAGCCTTCATATTTTAAGAGGGAATGTTGAACTTAATGTAAAGGCTAGCAAGCAATTTATAGTTATTAATAAGCCTTCTATTTGAGTAAAATGAGTACAATTTAATATTTAGCCTCACCTTGTTACAATAGCTTTCTTTCTTTTTAGTATCATAATCATTTTGGATACCATGTGTCTTGAGATTTTGGAAAAATGTCCTTGAGGAAATGGAAGAACAGTTGACCTTTCAGCAGGTGCTGATTCTTCCTCTCTGGTACCCCTGCTTTTGTTCAAGTTGACATAAAGTTCCAGCTTTTCCCCTTGTTTCTCCGGCTGTGAACTCTAATACCCTATATTATTATCAAGAAACACAATGCAGTCATGTCTTCTGATTCCTAATCTCTCTTTCTCACACACACACTACGCATGCACATGTGAAGTGCTGTTTCCATCTTTGACTACTGGTGTCCAAGGTAGAAAGATGATCTGTGATTAGAGCCAATTAAGCAAGTATTACAAATCTTAAGAACTAGGCCAACAAAGAAATGAACAGAAAAATGAGGACTGGAAAAATAGAAGAGGCAAATTGTGGCACATACAGTCTTTAAAACATGGGATGCTTTCCAAATCATTTGACATTTATGTGCGACTTTGTTTCCTCAAATCTGAGTACAAAGAGCCCTCTGGCCAATACTTATTTATTTCTAACATCTGTGTGGGAGTTCAGCATTACATCAAGATCTCCTTTACATGGGTGAACTTGGAGACTTAGGTAGACTGTACTTTCAGCACCATTGACTCGGGAAATAATATGGAGAAAACCAAGGCCAATGCCAATCTGACCAGCCCCACCTCTCAACCTTGACACTGCTTTTGTTCGGATCAGTTGTTTAAAACCAATTCTGGGGTTTTCTTGTTTACTTCTTGAACCATATGACTAAGGGACAGGCAACCTTCTTTTCCTTTCTTGAGTTGGGAGAATAGGTGCTTTTTATTTTCAGATTCAGATTTAGGACTACAAGATTTTCCTTGACTTCATTAATCTTATACCTGTATCTCTTTCCTCTCATGTTGAAAATTCCAGGGATAGGGAAAGGGTGTGCGGGCTCCTGGTAGAGTTTTTGGAGTGGAAGAGACTGGAGCCCATTTAAATGTTGCTGGGAAAGTCTGGATACCTGGGGAAGTTGGAGGTAACTAAGAGGAGGGGTAATTAATCAATAGTGTAAGATTCCTGATAAAGTGAGAAGAAGGACACTTTGTCCATTGTCTCACTGGGCATGGAGGAGGATTCTCAGATCCGGTGCAGGCATCCTGCGAAGTCTTTGCTTTTTGTATGCTCCCTCCCCTTGGATTCTGTGGGAATGCAGTTTTTTCCCAATGTTGATCTTGTCACAGCCATTTAGGCTTGAGATGGGACATCATATGTCAGTTCCCTACTGGCCACAGCAGTGGTATCCTTAGGAATAGAACTGGCTTGGATTCCCAACCCAAGGTTCTTTCTCCATACGATTGCTCCTGTTGTTGAACACAGTGTTGTTGTTGTTTTAAATTATCTCCATTAAATTTCAATTTCCCATGAACACTCTTCTCTGCACTTCAGTACATTCCATCTAATAGTTGGATTTGGAGCTGGTTTCTGCAAATGAAATCAATCTGAGGGGGTGGGGTCTTTCTTACCCAGATGTCTAGAGCAGTCTTCCTGCTCCCACACTTCCCATGTCCCTTCCAGCACTCAGTTCTATGTCTTCTACCACTTATTACCATTTGGAATCACCTTGTTGTCCACTTGTTTATGGTCTGACTGACTGCCCTGCCTCACTTTGAGCTCCATGATGATGTGATATTTCTCTGTTCTCTTTACCACAATATTCCCAGTTTCTAGAACAGTGCCTGACATATAGCAGGCTTTGGCTAAGACCTTGCAGGAGTCTGTAAGAAGTTAATTCTTGTTGATTTCCGAAGACAATCATTTGCAATGACATTGCTCCTTCAATGGAGTTTTTGTAATAGTGTGATACGTATTTATTGCAATCATGTTTAGATCAAATAACTTTTGAAATGCTACTATGGGTCAAGGATTGGAGTAAGTGTTTAGAATACAAAAAATAAGCCATGATCCCTGCCCTCAAGAAGCTCATAGCCTAACAAGAGAAGAGGTGTGTAAACAAACATGGACATCTAGGGCAAGAAGTGCTGTATTAGAAGTCTGTGTAAATCTGTGGTATTCATCACTGAATTCAGAGGGGTGGTCCAGGGATCTTTGAAAAATACTGATGCCTAAAAGAATCCCAACTCAAAAGATGACATAGTGTATTATTCTATTTATATGAAATGTCCAGATGAAGCACATCCAGACAGAAAGTAGACCAGTGGTTGCCAAGGGTTGTGGGGCAGGGGATGGAAAAGGGAATGACTACTAAATTGGAATATGATTTCAATTTGGGGTGATGAAGATATTCTGGCATTAGATAGTGTTTTGTGTTGCACAATCTTGTGAATATTCTAAAAACCATTGAATTGTGCACTTTAAATGGGTAGATTGGCTTGCAAATTATATCTCACTGAAGCTGTTACCAAAAAAAAAAAAATGCCAAAGCATGGCTCTCACCCTTAGAGATACTGGCTTAATTGGCTTGGAGTATATAATGGGCATTGGGATTTTAGAAACTTCTCTAAGGATTCTAACATGCAGCCTGGCTTGAGGATCACCAGCTTTTAAATACATCGAGAAAGATTTCTGGTGGCAGCAGATGCTCCAGCCAGGGCCTGAGGAATAAGCAGATCACTTGCCCTCCCATCGGTGTCACCAGGTCTTGACTCAGCATAAAAAGAGTCTGCTACTGCTAATGTGCCAAGATTTCACCAATACCTAGGCATCAATCCATTTCAGCAGCATTGTCAATAAGGCTCTAGATGGTCAAGCAGGATTCTGTTCTTTCACATTTAAGCCATCAGTATGTCCTCTGCTTATGTATACACTCTGAATGTGCTGTGTAATGAAATTTTTGGAATTTGGCAGGAATAGTTCGAACCAGTGAATATTACAAATCTTGAATAGCCTTGGCTCTAAGATGACTTACTCTTCAATCTGATAAATTGCTGACCTTTTTTTCCCTACCCCATACCTGGTAAGAGAGTAGATATATAGAACCAGAGCAGTTTAGCATAGGAAAGTTCTTACATTCCAACCCCACCTTTACTACTCTAAAAGGCTACCAAAACAGATCAAAAGTGCTTTAATTATGATTACTTATGCATAGAAGATGACAGTTTGGTTCAGGAATGAATTAGGGAAATGTCTGGGAGTTAGAGACATGGCCCCTACTTCACACTCCAGAGCCTTAAATTTAGGCTGCAAGGCTGAATTTTCAAATTACTGACCACAAATCATTCCCATCTCAAGTGAGCATTAATGTTCTAGTGCTTTTCTGCCTCCTACTACTTGAGCATTGGGAATATGATTGCAGTAGATAAGAGCTTTCTCATTAGCAGGTGATGACTACGGAAACTCCACAGGAGTAAAACAGAAGAGTCAGAGAAGATGACAAGAATAGAAGAAAGAAGACCAGGGAGAACGCAGCAGGGATAACAGAAATACAGAAATGCAGATTAGAAGTGGCAGCTCACAGACTCAATAGACAATAGGCTGTCCTCATCGGCATGACCTGGGTCCTTGTTAAAACCCAGATCAGTGGTCCCCATGCTAGAGAATCAAGTTCAGCAGGCCTGTGCGGGGAGCCGAGAATCTGAAGTTTTCCATGGTCCCACCCAGAAGCAAATTGCCCCCTGCCCACCCTGTGAGGAACTGCAATAGAATAGAGATGATCAAGAGGGAATAATAGTACTCATGACAAACATAATTCCCTAAACATAAAGCTTTTTCTACTCTATTTCATTATTTGCTCACCACACAATCTTATGAGGTCGATTGGGCTGATCTTGCTTTCCCACTTCACAAATGAGTCCACTGAGGTTTGAAGATGCTGAATTTTTTGCCCATTGCTGCATTAGAGTAGATGATAGCCTCAGGATGAACCCCAGGTCTTTCTACTCTTAGATGGCCATTCTTTCTATTAAACCAAGAAACACACACTAGAAGAGTGTTTCTCTCTCTGATTCTGTGTCTGTTACCGAATGTCTTTTTTATAAGAGCAGCAGTTTTATAATTTGAGCCCACCCGAATCCAGTTTGTCCTCATCTTAATTTAATGAATTCTCTCTGCCATGACCCTATTTCCAAATAAGGTCATGTCCACAGGTACCTGGCATTAGAGTGACAACGTGTCTTTTGGAGGACTCAATTGAACCCATAATATATGTATAATATATGTTGTCCTTGGGTTCTGAATTCTGGGGGTGTAAGGGACAGCAAACCCAAAGTTCTCAACTCCTACAAACTCATGGCCATCTCTGTGTGAGTGGGCACACATCTGTGAGGGGCAAGGGTGGCCTAGTCAGTTGGGCCCACCTCTGCATCCCTTATTTGATCCTTTGGCCTCCTGATCTACTGCATTGAGAATAAACCTAAGTAAAAGTGATTGTTTTTAGTTTCCTGGGCTTCTCAAGCAAACACCCATGCAATGGTTTGGCTTAAACAGTGGGAATTTATTAGTACAGTTTTGAGGCTGAAAGGAAGTCCAAATCAAGACATGATCAAGGCAATGCTTTCTCCTCAAAGACTGTGGCATTCTGGGGCTGGCTGCTGGAGATCCTTGGTCCTTAGCTTGTCACAAGGTGGGCATCTCCTGGTCTCTCCCTTCTCTTCCGGGTTCTGTTGCTGTTCAGCCCCTGGCTGCGCCCTCGGGGGCTTTCTCACTATCTGGATTTTATTCTGCTTATAAAACACTCCAGTAATAGGATTGAGACCCATCCTGATTAAGGTGGGTCACACCTTAACTGAAGTAGCCTCATCAAAAGGTCCTATTTACAATGGATTCACACTAATGAATTAACTTTAAGAACGTGTTTTTCTGGGGTCCATACAGCTACAAACCATCACAATGACCTTAAATCTCGACTATGCTGCATGGCTTGCTTGGTCTCATGCAACTGTAATCAACTGTTCCTTTTCTATCTCCACAGATTTATAAACCTTATCAGCAGGTCTACAGGGACCACATAGAGGAAAGGGCTCTGTATTGCTTCAGTCTTTTCCTTTCATTGATTTCTCTTACCCACCCCCTTGATTCAAACTTTTCTGACACTTGATCCTGGTGGGCATATGTTTGTCTCGACATTCATTCTTTCAATAAATATTTTTCAAGCATCTCGTATGTGCCAGGTATAGTTCTGGGCACTTAGGATACAACAGTGACCAAAAAAGGCAAAAACCCTGTCTCTGGGAAACTGACATTTGACAGTATAGTCAATGGTGCAAAGTACCACAGAGGAAATAAAGCAACCAGGCAAGAGGGTAAGGAATGTTGTGGTTACTTTAAACAGGTAGTCAGTAAAAGCCTCACTGATTTGGTGATGTTGGAGTAAAGACCCAAAGGGGGAGATGTTGGAGGAAAGACCCGAAGGAGGCAACATTGGATAAAGACCTGAAGGAGGTGTGGGGGCAAGTAAGACAGACATTCTAGAGAAGATAGCTCCAGGTGGAGAGAACAGCAGGTGAACAAGCCATGAGATGGGATGTTTGGGGAAAAATGAGGAGGCCGGGGCGGCTGGAGAAGAGTAGGGGAAAGCATGGGGCATGGCAAAGTGCCCACATGTCACACAGGGTGCCTATGACCTGCCCCACCACACCATGGCTTGAAGAGAAAATCATGATTAATAGAGGATCAAATGGCCTTTTCTTCACTCGCCCACAATAAGTATCCTTTTATTTCCTTCTATGAGCATTTCCTGTGATATCTCAAGCCCAGGCCTACCAGTCCCCTCTGAATGAGGCCCACTGAAAGTCTTGCCTGGCTTGGGTATACTTTTGTGGCTAACTTGATGTGATCCACGTCCAGTAGTGCCACTTTTGTCCAATTTCTAACATCTCTCACCTGCTTTTTATAAACATTGATATTATACCAAATAATAACTAGAGTTATCATGTATTGAGTGCCTGCCACATGCTAGCCACTTCTTAGATGTCATATCATTGAATCACCCAACAACTTGGTGGGATCAATATTATTATCCCCACTTTCCAGATGAGGAAACTGAGGCACAGGATGGATGAACACCTTGCCTAAGTTTGTAAGTGATAAGGCCAGGCTTTAAACCTGTGTCTGAGTCAGAAACTCCTCCTCTTTCATCACACCACACTGCAGATCTCCTTAGATAAGTCGCTTCCCCCATGAGCTAGTTTCATAGAATTGTACCTTAAGATGGTCTTTTGAAGGCATATCTCTGAGAACTTGAGATCACTGTCTTCCCATAGCAGGTTCTGATGTCTTAGAAAACAGCAAAACTTCACTTTCCTGGATCCTTTCTGTTGCCATAATTGAAATATTGCTTTGTTTAAGAGGAATTTAGGAGTCTTCCCTATATCCATGTCAAATGTTTTGTCATTTGAGAAATTAATGTTAGCTATTATACCAGAACATGATCAGAAATATCACTGTCTTTCTCTTTTGACTTCACAGAATCTATTCTTCTAAAGTTTACTTCCTAGCAATTCTACTGACTTCCTTCTTTCTTGTTACTTTGTTTCAGAGGACCTTGGTAAATAGTTTCAGTTTAGGGTTCTTCTAGGCCAATTCTAAGTATTTGACATTTCTTCAAAAAATAATAAACTTTGTTTTTAGAGACATTTTAGATTTACAGAAAAATTATACCGAATGTATAGGGAATTCCTACATAACATCCCCCCACATACACACAACCACACACATAGTTTCCCCTGTTATTAACATCTTGCATCACTCTAGTGTGTTTATTACATTTGATGAACCAATATTGAAGCATTGCTACTAACCAAATGTTTCCAACAAGGTCATTTTTTTCCCTTCACATAGTTGACATTGCCTCCCACTGTCACCCCTCAGTCAAATAACCTTTGATATCTTTTCCCTTTCACGTACATTTTAGGGGTCATAACCATTCCCATTTTTTATCTTTTTCATTCCCACATCCAAAAAATATATATACATATATAAACTTAGTAGAGCATTTTTAAAGACATCTAACTGATATATCTTTCCATGTTCTTAAGTTGTAATGCCCTAGGATGTGCTCCATCATCCCCTGCTATTAAACCAGTGGGTTTCAGTGCTTTAAGGGAGGGCAGATAGAGTTGGAAAAAAGGCAGTCCTTATTGGCCTTTAATCATCAAATTAGATGTTTTTATGTCCTCAAGGAAATAGAGGCCTTGAGAGTCAGGGACCTCTCAATTTCCAAAATTCCTTTATATATATGAAGTTGAGAATGTCACACCCACTAGAATAACTATAATTAAAAAATGAAAACCGGAGGAGGAGGCAAGATGGCGGCTGAGTGAACTTCCCGGTTACTAGCTCCTGGAGGGAATCGGCTGGGAGGCATCGGAGACTCTTTGGGACCGGGCTGTTTCGGGATTTTTCCTGGTCCCAAGGTGTTTGGACATCGATTTGGAGGGAAGGTAACAGAGAGGATCCGTCTGTGAAATATACACGGAGATCCCAGCTACGTGTGGAGGATTCCCTCCTTGGGTAGGCAGAGCCGAGGCAGCTAGCACCGCGCCGAGCCCCGGCGGGCGGCGGCCAGGGTAGCCTACCTGGGCCGCGGTGGGCAGCGGGCGGGGGATCCGAGCCACGCCGCGGTGGGCGGCGGGCGGAGGAGCCGAGCCGCGCTGTGCCGCGGCGGGCGGCGGGCGAGGGAGCCGAGCCCAGCCGAGCCTAGCCGCGCTGCGGCGGGCAGCGGGCGGGGAAGCAGAGCCCAGCCGAGCACAGCTGAGCCGCAGAGGGCGAGGGGGCCGAGCCCAGCCGAGCTCAGTCGAGCCCAGCCGCACCGCGGAGGGCGGCGAGCGGGAGAGCCGAGTCGCGATGCACCGCGGCGGGTAGCGGGCACGGAAGCTGAGCCCAGCCGGGCCCAGCCGAGCCTAGCCGAGCCGCGGCGGGCGAGGGAGCCGAGCCCAGATGAGCTTGGCTGAGCCCTGCCACGCCGCGCCGGGCGGGAGAGCCGAGCTGTGCTGCGCCGCGGTGGGTGGCGGGCGGGAAAGCCGAGCCCAGCGGAGCCCAGCCGAGCCGCGACGGGCGGGGGACCCGAGCCCAGCCGAGCCTAACCAAGCCCAGCCAAGCCGCGGAGGGCAGGGGACCGGAGCTCAGCCGAGCCCAGCCGAGCCTGGCGGCGGGGTTTCTGTTCTTTGTTTTTTGTTTTGTTTTTTTTTTTTTTTAAATTTAATTTTATTTTATTTTTGTTGTTGTTGTTGTTTTTTTTTAATCCTCTCTTTCCTGTCCCCATTATTCTTCTTATACTATTTTATCTTAACAGTACAATAGGTCCTACAGGAAATACCTCACATTTGCTGGGTTTCCTCACCCTCCACTGCCTCATTTCTCTGTCAATAGATTTAACCTATCTACAATATCCCCTTTCCCCTACAACTTGATATCCTCCACCATCTGCTATCTCTCCTATATTCCATCTTCCTTTCTTTGACCCACAAACTGTCTAACTCTTAATTTCTAATACCTTTGTTTAGTTTTCCATCTGGTATTCGTCCCTGAAACTATTACCTTTCTTTTCTCTTTCCCTCTCTCACGAAAACAATAGCCTCTTAGTACGTACCACATTCCTCCCATATTCAGTCGTCTACCTCATTATAGGTACTTTCCTACTACTATAACTCTACACAATTTACATGATCTAACCTCCATCCTCCCAGAACTCATATTGTTGCTTTGTTAACATATATCACCAATACTACTTCACACTTTTTCCTCCCTTACACAATTGCCTTTCCCCAGCACTAATACTTTCCTTTAAAGTGAGCTTAATTAGCAATAAGAAATTGGAATAAGAAAAACAAAGTGACAAAGAGAAGATATAACACTTACGCAAAAACAACAGCTAATTAATCTCCAAGACAAGACAAAGAAGCTAAGGAACTGATTAAACCCGTCAAGAAAAAATATTGACAAGACAGCAACAAAAATCTACAAACCAAACCAGTAATCAGGAAAACATGGCTGAATCCAATCAGGAAGGGGGGCAGGACTTCGCACAAGCAATGAAAGATCTCAGAACATTTATCACCGACAAATTTGATGAAGTAATGAAAGAGGTTAACAGCATGAAGACAACACTTGGAGGGGAAATTGCAGACATGCGCAAAAAAATAACAGATATGATGGAAATGAACACCACAATTCAAGAAATCAAAAATACACTTGCAGCAAATATCAGCAGACTAGAAGAGGCAGAGCAGAGAATTAGTGATGTGGAAGACAGTGCATTGGAAATCAAACAGATAGTAGAAGTGGTCAATAAAAAGGTAGAAAAAATCCAGATAGGACTTAGGGACCTGAATGATAACACAAAACGCTCAAACATACGTATTATAGGCATTCCAGAAGGAGAAGAGAAGGGAAAGGGGTCAGAAGGACTATTGCAGGAAATAATGAATGAAAACTTCCCAAATCTACTGAAAGAGACAGATGTACATATCCAAGAAGCACAGCGCACTCCACTGGTCATAAACCCCAACAGGCCCAACCCAAGACATATACTTGTCAAATTATCCAATGCTCAAGACAAAGAAAAAATTCTAAAAGCAGCAAGAGAAAAGAAAACCATCACATACAAGGGAAACTCCATAAGATTAAGTGCTGATTTCTCATCTGAAACGATGGAGGCAATAAGGCAGTGGTATGATATAGTCAAGGTACTAAAAGAAAAAAATTTCCAACCAAGAATACTCTATCCAGCTAAACTAGCATTCAAAAATGATGGAGAGTTCAAAATATTCACAGATAAACAGAAACTGAAAGAGTATATCAACAAGAAACCTCCCCTTCAAGAAATTCTTAAGGGAGTTCTGCAGGAAGAAAGGAAAAAACAGGACAGTCAGAGATGGAGGAGAGTGTAAAAGCAACAAGAAAGACAAAAATAGAAGGGGAAAATAAAATAATACAAACAAAATATAACAAACACAAATCCAACCAAAATATGGCTACCATAAATAACTCTCTAAACGTAATAACACTGAATGTCAACGGACTAAACTCACCTATCAAAAGATTCAGACTGGGACACTGGATAAGGAAATACGACCCATCTATATGCTGCCTACAAGAGACACATCTTAGACCCAGAGACTCATGGAGGTTGAAAGTGAATGGCTGGAAAACAATCATACAAGCAAACAACAACCAAAAAAAGGCAGGAGTAGCTATATTAATATCAGACAAAATAGACTTTAAATGCGAAACAATTGTGAGAGACAAAGAAGGATACTATATTTTAGTGAAAGGGACAATCTGTCAAGAAGATCGAACAATCATAAATATTTATGCTCCTAACAAGGGCGCCTCTAAATATGTGAGACAAACGCTAGAAAAACTAAGTGAAAGAATAGATGCATCTACAATTATAGTGGGGGATTTTAATACACCACTATCAACTCTGGACAGAACATCTCAAAAGAGAATCACTAAAGAAACAAAACATTTGAACAGTATATTAGAAGAGCTGGATCTAATAGACATATATAGATCATTACACCCAAACACAGCAGGATATACATTTTTCTCAAGCGCACATGGAACATTCTCCAAGATTGACCATATGCTAGGCCACAAAGAAAGGCTTAATAAATTCAGAAAGATCGAAATCATACAAAACAATACCTCTGACCACAGTGGAGTGAAGCTGGAAATTTGCAAGGGACAGAGACCCAGACTCCACACGACAATTTGGAAATTAAACAGCACACTCTTAGAAAAACAGTGGGTCAAAGAGGAAATCTCAAAAGAAATCAATGACTACCTTGAAACAAATGATAATGATAACACAACATACCAAAATTTATGGGATGCAGCAAAAGCGGTACTGAGAGGGAAATTTATAGCCATAAATTCATATATCAAAAAAGAAGAAAGAGCAAAAATTGGAGAACTAACTGCACTTTTGACGGAATTAGAAAAACAACAACAAAGTAACCCAACAGGAAGAAGAAGGAAGGAAATAACAAAGATAAGAGCAGAACTAAATGAAATAGAAAATAAGAAAGCACTTGAAAAAATAAAGAAGACCAAGAGCTGGTTTTTTGAGAAGATCAACAAAATTGACAAACCTTTAGCGAGACTAACAAAGAAAAAAAGAGAAAAGATGCAAATACACAAAATAAGAAATGAGAAAGGTGATATCACCACTGACCCCACAGAAATAAAGACTATCATAAGAGGATACTTTGAAAAACTATATTCCAACAAAAATGACAATTTAGAGGAAATGGACAAATTCCTAGAAACTCATAAGCAGCCCATACTGACGAAAGAAGAAATTGATGATCTTAACAAACCAATCACAAGCAAAGAGATAGAATCAGTCATTAAAAATCTCCCAACTAAGAAGAGCCCAGGGCCAGACGGCTTCACAGGTGAATTCTACAAAACACTCCGGAAAGAACTAACACCAATCCTGTTGAAACTATTCCAAAAAATCGAAACAGAAGGAACACTGCCTAATTCCTTCTATGATGCCAACATTACCCTAGTACCAAAGCCAAACAAAGACACCACAAGAAAGGAAAATTACAGACCAATTTCTCTAATGAACCTAGATGCAAAAATACTTAACAAAATGCTTGCTAATCGTATTCAACAACACATTAAACAAATTATACACCATGACCAAGTGGGATTTATTCCAGGTATGCAAGGATGGTTCAACATTAGAAAATCAATCAATGTAATACACCATATAAACAGATTGAGAGAAAAAAACCACATGATTATATCTATAGATGCAGAAAAGGCATTTGACAAAATACAGCACCCCTTCCTGATAAAAACACTCCAAAAGATCGGAATACAAGGAAACTTTTTGAACATGATAAAGAGTATATATGAAAAACCGAAAGCCAACAATGTTTACAATGGCAAAATCCTGAAATCCTTCCCTCTAAACTCAGGAACAAGACAAGGATGCCCATTGTCTCCGCTCCTATTTAACATTGTCTTGGAAGTACTTGCTCGAGCACTGAGACAAGAACCAGATATAAAAGGCATTCAAATTGGAAGGGAAGAAGTCAAAATTTCATTATTTGCAGATGACATGATCCTATATATAGAAAACCCTGAGAGATCTACAACAAAGCTCCTAGAACTCATAAATGAGTTTAGCAAAGTCGCAGGTTATAAGATCAATGCGCAAAAATCAGTAGCATTTCTGTACACCAATAATGAGCAAGATCAGGAGGAAATCAAGAAAAAAATACCATTCACAATAGTAAATAAAAAAATCAAATACTTAGGAATAAATTTAACTAAAGAGGTAAAAAACTTATACATTGAGAACTATACAAGATTGTTCAAGGAAATCAAAGAAGACCTAAATAAATGGAAAAATATTCCCTGTTCATGGATAGGAAGACTGAATATTATTAAGATGTCTATCCTACCAAAACTGATCTACACATTCAATGCAATCCCAATAAAAATCAACACAGCCTTCTTTAAGGAACTAGAAAAACTAACTATGAAATTTATTTGGAATAGAAAGAGGCCCTGAATAGCCAAAGACATATTGAAAAAGAAAAACAAAATAGGAGGAATCACACTTCCTGACTTCAAAACATACTACAAAGCTACAGTAGTGAAAACAGCATGGTACTGGAGAGACACACAGACCAATGGAATCGAATTGAAAGTTCAGATATAGAACCTCATGTATATAGCCATATAATATTCGATAAAGCCACCAAACCCTCTCAACTGGGAGAGAATGGCCTATTCAACAAATGGTGCCTGGAGAACTGGATAGCCATATGTAGAAGAATGAAAGAGGATTACCATCTCACACCTTATACAAAGATCAACTCAAGATGGATCAAAGACCTAAATATAAGAGCCAAGACCATAAAGACCTTAGAAAGCAGTGTAGGGAAACATCTACAGGACCTTGTAATAGGAAATGGCTTCATGAATATCACACCAAAAGCACGAGCAGCAAAAGAACAAATAGATAAATGGGACTACCTCAGAATTAAAGCCTTCTGCACCTCAAAGGAGTTTGTCAAGAAAGTAAAAAGGGAACCCACACAATGGGAGAAAATATTTGGCAACCATATATCTGATAAGAGAGTTATAACTTGCATATATAAAGAACTCATATATCTTGAAAACAAAAGATAAACAACCCATTTAAAAAATGGGAAAAAGACTTAAACAGACACTTCTCCAAAGAAGAAATACAAATGCCTAAAAAGCACATGAAAAAATGCTCCAAATCTCTAGCTATCAGGGAAATGCAAATCAAAACTACAATGAGATACCATCTTACTCCCATAAGATTGGCAGCTATGAAAAAAACAGTAGAATACAAATGCTGGAGGGGATGTGAAGAAAGGGGAACACTCATCCATTGCTGGTGGGAATGCAGAAGGATCCAACCATTCTGGAGGACAGTTTGGCGGTTTCTCAAAAAATTATCCATAGATTTGCCATATGACCCAGCAATACCACTGCTGGGTATATACCCATCAGATCTGAAAACAAAGACACAAACCGATATATGTACACCAATGTTCATAGCAGCATTGTTCACTATCGCCAAAAGTTGGAATCAATCCAAATGTCCATCAACAGATGAGTGGATCAATAAAATGTGGTATATACACACAATGGAATACTACTCAGCTGTAAGAACCAATACACTACAATTGCACGTGATAACATGGATGAACCTTGAGAATCTTATGTTGAGTGAAGCAACCCAGGCATTGAAGGACAAATACTATATGACCTCAATGATATGGAATAAGTTAACTGCCTCAGAGAGCTAGAGTCTGGAAAAGTGGCTTACAGGAAATTGGGGGGTGGAGGAAGGATGTGAGTTAATGTCTGCAGGGGTGGAATCTGTGATGAGCTGGCGGTAAGTATGAGCACAAAGAAGGGACAAAATGGGGGCAAGGGGTTACCTTCGGGTGGGGTTTTCTGGGTTTGGGGGGGGCTGGGGATGGGAAGAGGGGTAATATTGTCCAAGAAATAGGTGGGAGGGAGGGGCAACATACGAATATGGGAGAGTGTCAGAAGTTCGTTGAGAACTAAATGTTGAGTAAAACGTATCAAAGTATAAGTAGGAGGGTTACCTGGTTAGGACGCTCAGGGGGTATGGTCTGATGCGTGACGGACTCCGGAGGGAATAGCTGAAGGCTCATTTTGCCAAGGTGGGTTCTACCATTGGGTGGGGTGGACCCATATCCTGGGGAAGACTAATGCCGTCGAATAGAGAGAACTGTATCTCTCGTGAGAAAGGACGGCTCCCAGGGTATTAGATTGGCAGGCGTTGTGGGCCCTAAGGGGAGGGGAAAATGGATGTGGAATGGATGGAACAAAGGTAAATAAGGGGGCAAAAGAGTAGTTATGTGAGAGTACACGAGGATGAATATAAAACAGCTAATATTACACCAAAAACATATAGGGGACGACAGACTAATAATGAAAACCATAAGACAAAACATAGGATAACTAAAAAATTTAGAAAACTGTACAGCCTAAAATATGGACCACATAGTAAGCACAAATGTCACCTTGTTTGAAAACTATAGTGTTGGAATCTGTACATCAGTTTCAGGAAATATGATATGAATAAGTTAAAAGATTATTGCTGTGCAAGGGAAAAGGTTTTAGGGTGGATCTGGGGAAATACTGTATATTGTATATATGAATTTCAGTGATCTAAGACTCTTCTGAAGCTGACATTATGTTGGGATTCACTTTATGCGAAGTTTTGGATCACAGAGTGGTTCAACATTGGCAGCGGAGGAATACTGATATGGGATGTTATTGACAGGATATATATGGTTGACAGGGAGTTATACAGGGCATATGCCCAGGGTATATGGTAATGTCTATATATACTCATAGTGGAAACAAAAACAACAGCTGGGGGGTTACTGGGCTCCTGGCCGGGGGGTCACTGTTGTGGGCCCTGGGAGAGCAGCGGCAATCCTCCAGGTGCAACGGCAAGAACCAGGAAGGAAGGAGGGCCCAACAGTGGGCTCGTGATACTAATGGTTACACTTTTGAGCCTATACACCTGCAATAAGAACAAGGCCTAGAGTAGCATCGTGCCTGGGGGTTTCCTCCTGACAGCCTTCATGTTACTCAAATGTGGCCACTCTCACAGCCAAACTCAGCGTGTAGATGAGATGCATTCCCCCCAGCGTGGGACATGACACCCGGGGATGAGCCTCCCTGGCACCGAGGGATCACTACCACATACCAGCTGAAGAAGCAACTATAAAATGACCTTGAATTAAATATTCAATGCGGAACAGCAGAATATACCTGTCTACATATAATGACATGACTTCGGGAAGCTGTTTGACCTAATGTAAGGGGGAAATGGAAAGGAGAAATGAGATTATAAGGCTGTGAGTCTCTAAAAAAGAGTCTGGAGGTTGTCAGAAGGAATACCCCTATGTACAAGTGAACAGAGTCTAAGAGACAGATAAGGTAGATACAACCCCAGGTATTGGTTCTTTTGAGGGATAAAGAGACCCACGGGTTCTATGGTCATGGCAGAAGGGGTTCACTGCCTTGACAGATAGCCCTTCTTTGGACCTGGTGTTTCTGCGTGATGGAATTGGACTCAGAGGGGATCTCTTTTCACAAGACTTGCATGCTACTTTATTGGAATTGTAGTCGGTGCTGGGTTTAAGATATATGTAGGGGATTTGAATCTCTGGACTGATAATATGACACCCAGGCCCAGAGCCTCAACAGACTTCAGCTCCTACACTTTGATTTATTGGACTTACTCCACTCAGCTAACATGGAGTTGAAGAAGGTCAACCACCACAACATGGAGCCTAGAGTGTCTACAACTGGAAGCGGGAGGAGTGCATCCAGTACCCATATGGAATCTAAGCCCTCACTTGACATAGATGTGCAATGGACACAACCAATCCAATGTCCACAGAGAAAATGTGGAATGGGTGTGGGAACGGTAGCCATGGTGGCTGCTGGGTGTGGGGAACGGGAGGAAGAGATGAGATGTGGAGGCGTTTTCGGGACGTGGAGTTGTCCTGGATAGTGCTTCACAGACAATTACAAGACAGTATAGATCCCCCCAGGGCCCACTGGATGGAACGTGAGAGAGTCTGGGCTATGATGTGGACCATTGACTATGGGGTGCAGTGATGCTCAGAGATGAACTTACCAGGTGCAATGGATGTGTCATGATGATGGGAGAGAGTGTTGCTGTGGGGGGAGTTGGGGGCGGGGGCGGTGGGGTTGAATGGGACCTCATATTTTTCATAATGTAATTTAAAAAAATAAATAAATAATTAAAAAAAAATGAAAACCAATAATCCAAGTGCTTACAAGGATGCAGAGCAACTAGAACCTTCACACATTGCTGGTGGGAATACAAAATGATGCAGCCAGTTTGGAACACAGTTTCTCAAGTACTCAAAATATTATACAACCCAGCAATTCCACTCCTAGATATCTACCCAAGAGATATGAATACATAAGTCCATGCAAAACTTGTCCGTGCATGTCACAGAAGCATGATTCTTAATAGCTCCCAAATGGAGACAGCCCAATTGTTCATCAACTGACAAATGGATAAACTGTGCAATACCCATGCATTGGAACATTATTTAGGCATAAAAAGGAATGGACTACATATATATGCTAGAACATGAACAAACCTTGAAAACATGATGCTAAATTAAAGCAGACATAAAAGGCCACATACTGTATGATTCTATTGACATGAAATGTTCATAATTGGCAAACCCACAGAGACAGAAAGCGGATTAGTGGCTGCCAGGGGCTGGGGGGAGGGGGAAATGAGGAGTGACTCCTAGTGGGTCTAGGGTTTCTTTTGAGGGTGATGAAAATGTTCTGGAATTAGATCAAAGAGTTGCACAACACTGCAAGTAAACTAAAACTCACTAAATGATACACTTTATTTTTTTAAATATATTTTTAATTTCCTTTTAAAGATACTTAGATTACATAAAAAAATAAGGGATTCCATGTGCCCCACTCCCCACACTTCCCACTCTTCCCCACATTAACACCTTCTTTCATTAGTGTGGTACATTCATTGCAATTGATGAACACATTTTGGAACATGGCCACTAATCATGGATTATAGTTTACACTGTAGTTTACACTCTTTCCCACTCAGTTCTGTAGGCTATGGTTGTATATATATGGCTGTATATAGAATGGTTGTCCATTCTCACCTCCTTGCTGCGTAAGTCCAATGAGCTGGAGGGTAGGTTTTGCAGCTCAGCTGAGGCTCAGGGCCCAGCTGGCACAGGTACAGCCCAGAGAATCAAGTCTCTTGAATGGACACCTACCAATGTCAGCACCAACTATAGGTTCTAATAAAGGGGACAGAAGAGGCCTGTGTAGAGAAGTCATATCTGAGTTCAACTCTGTCGCACTAGGGAAGACAAACTCTAAAGGAGGACCCACTGGCGAGGCACCAACCTTCAGAGCTATCTGCCATGACTGTAGGCCCAGAGGTCTCCAGAGCCCTCAGGAGCCCCACTATTTGGGGTAGTATCTACTCTGGCTGTCTATGAGATTCTGTTGAGATGTGCATAAACGTTACCTCTGGGAAGACCTCCTGACTCATTTTGAATTCTCGTAGCCATATAAACTCATTTGTCTTTACCTTTTTCAAGGTATTTTTTCACTTGCATTGCTCATTGGTGTTTGGTAGTAATCCCTTGGTGCCAGGGAGGCTCCCAGTCATGTCCCATGCTGAAGGGAAGGTAATGCATTTATATGCTGAGTTTGGCTCAGAGAGAGGCCACATTTGAGCAACAGGGAGGCTCTCAGGAGGTAACTCTTAGGCACCTTACAACACTAGGCTATGTTGCAACTTCAAGAACAAAGTCTCATAAGGATAGTTATAAATATCAAGGGCCCATCAATGGACACTGGTCATTGCCCCTGTACTTGGGTGATTATTTCTGTTCCATTAGAGAATGTGGCAGAGCTCCCCAGGATGGGAATTCAATATTTTTTCAGTTGTTGTGTGAATCTTTGCCCACTGTGACAATGCCACATGAATACTTGAACACATTTTTATACCTTACATGTAGGCCCAGTGAACTTCCTCCCATGTATCCCCCATCGATGACACCCCACACCAATGATCCTCCTCTGCCATAGTTGTAAACTTTCTGTGACCCAAACCTTCTTCAAAAATGAAGCCCAGAATATTGCCAAATACAATTAATAGGAAAATGAAATAGTAATGATAGGTTTAAACATAAGAAGTAAAATATGTAATAATTTAGAAAAACTGAAACTAAGATAAAATAAAAATTGGGAGATATTAAAAAATAATGAAAAATATTTTTTAAGTTTTTTTAACAGTTTGCCTTTCATAAATGATACACTTTTAAAGAGTGAATTGCATGGTCTCTGGATAATATCTCAATAAAGCTTTATAGAAAAGAAGATGAAGAAGAAAGAAAAGAGGCAAGCTTGGCCAACTGGGACTCGAGAGCTTTACCATAAGCCACAAATTGGGAAAACTCAGACTATGATGGCTACTCTCTGGGGAAAAAAGTGGAGTGTGCTGTGAAGGGGAAGGGGAGGGAAAGAGTGAAAGAAAAAGGGAAGGGTAAGAAGGTAGACGCCAGTGTGCTACTAACTCCTCCAGTGTGCTACTAACTCCATATTATGGGTGGAACTTTTCAAGAGAATGGAAGTGTGACAGAAATGTTCCAACCAGATTAGGGGGAGATTTGACAACAGACTCTTTGGGATTTTAAGAGACCACCTTGCAGACCACCCCTCATCAACAAGGGGTACCCATAACAAAAGAGAAATGGATGCCAGGCAGATTTAGGCAGGGAGAGAGCAACATGTCCTTCAGCTCCTACTTGACAAAGAGGAATCCAGAAGTTTCCACATTCTCCCTGTGAAGGACACTGGAGCATTGGAAGGCCTGCCATGGGACCACTGCAGTGAGGGGCAAGGTGACCCCATAGCGAAGGCCGCCAGTAAGTGAACCCGGAAGAGTCTGGTTTTGATGGGCAGAGACTGTTTCCATTAATTAGGAAATTTTATGATGCTCCTCCCTCCCCACCACCATCCATGGGAACAGAGACTTCAGATACAGATGAGAAAGTCATCAGGGTTTCTCCATCTCATCACTATTATCATTTTAGGCTGCATGGTTCTCTGTTGAGGGAGGCTATTGTGAACATATTTAGCAAAAGCCCTGACATTTTCTCATTAGATGCCAATAGTATACCCTCCTTCCCAGTCGTGACCATCTGCCCTCTGGGGGGCAAAATTGTCCCTGGCTGAGAACCACTGAGCTATAGCAAAAAAGAATGCCATGCAGGGTATGCATATCTGAAGATGAAGGGAAATTTTTCAGCCCCACTCTCTACATACATGTTGTAGCCAGGCCTCAAATCTTTCACATGATGTGAGATGAGCAAACCTTCCTTTCTGTATGGCGCCCTCCCTTGTTGGCCACTGTGAGGAGCCTGAAAGTCATGCCCTTTTATGCATAATACATGCCCTTCCTTGTATTCAGCCTTGTTTTTGATACTAAAATTACATCCTGTTTCTTTTCTCTCAAAGCCCCACAGGCTGTGGCTTGAGTGTTCTGTATCCTTAGATTATTTGTGTTACCTGTTCTGAGATGTACTTTCCCCCGTTGGTGTGATTCTTATTCGTCCTTCCAGGCTTCCTTTCACCTCCCTCATCTTTCTTCCCTCCCACACTTCCTCCCCTTAACTGAGACTCTTACTTCTGCCCTTCTCTTTGCCTCTTCTTTCTGGAACTGGGTCCATCTCCGTGGGTTCTGCTATGCCATGCCCTTTCTGCTGTTTTGTTCTCCATTCATTTCTTGGAGGTTCCTGTCCCTGGGCCACCCCACCTCCACCGGACTATCATCTTCTGTGGACTCTGACGAAGCCATCTCTTCTGAAGGAAAGGTTCAGCCTTCCATCCTGGCCCCATCTCTTATTCCCTTACATCTCTTGTTTCCCCCTATAGCCTTTTCTCTGTTTCTCAGTTTCTGGCTTTTGTTTCCTGTCCACTGTCTGCTTCTTCCCTATTCCCCCATCGTGCCATTCTTTTCCCACACGTGGCACAAGGCTGTGGCCCATGCTATACCTACATGAAAAGCCGCTGGAGGATGGGCAACCTGGTGTCGCGGAAGGACACACACAGCTCTGTGAGTCAGTCAGACATGCAGGGTAGCTTCCACTTTCCTTGCCTATGTAAAAGTGGGAGTAATAGGAGTACCTCATCCATAGGGGTACTGGAGGATTTAAATGAGATAACAGATGAGCAATCATTTTGTGATGTACCATGTTTAGTACTTTCACAAAGGGCCTGGGGTACAATAAGGGCTTAAGGCAAAAACGACTTTGAACGGAACTTCCCACATGAGAAGCACACAGTCCAGACCTCAAACCCAAACCCAATTTTCTTCATACATCAGCTTCTTCTTCAGGTTGAAATCTCTCCTCTGTCTATGGTTTGATTCCTCCAGAAAACAAAGCTGTTCCCTGAGCCTTCCACAAGGAATCCTTCCCAGATCGTTTCTGCTGCCTTTTCTGTTAGTGCAGCTTCCAAAAATAAATTCCTCCCCCCCTTTTTTAAAGCATCTATTAAACTCCTTTACTTTCTGGGATTTTAATTACGACAAATATGTCCCCAGGGTTTGTGCCAACTGGATTAGTAATCAGAGTCCCCAGGACATGGTCTCTGTGCATCTTCTGAAACAGTTCTGCACACCAAATCTTCCCTTGGAGGACTCTTCCTACCCACTTTCTCCCCCCAGTTTAGAGGGAGTCCTTATCTTCTCTCAGCCCCTGGCCTCCTCTCTGTCTGTAGCTCTCCTGGGGACTAAGGAGAAACGCTGTCATTATCTACTGTATTTTTCTCTCTCTCTCTCTTTATTTTTTTAAAATGTGACATTGAAAAAATATAAGAGGTCCCCATATGCCCCCCACCCCCCTCACTCCACTCCTCCCACATCAACAACCTCTTTCATCATTGTGGCACATTCACTGCATTTGGTGAATACATTTTGGAGCACTGCTGCACCACGTGGATAACAGTTTACACTGTAGTTTACACTCTCCCCCAGGCCACCATCTATTATCTGCTGTCTTTTTCACTCCTTCTTCCTGCTACTCATTCTTCTCTTTCTCCTCTCTCCCTACTGCTGCAGACTTTCAGGTTTTTATTCTTTTCCCTCTGATTATCAAATTCAATTTAATCCTGTGCAATCAACTGATCAGGTGGTGTTAACCCATTTGAATGGATGAGGAAACTGAGCCATGATGAAATCAAAGCAGTTTGTTCAAGTCATGTAGCAGCACAGAGCGAGCTCAGGAGTGAAGATCCCTCCTCCAAGCCTGAGGCTTTTTCACTTGTCCAGATCATATTGGCTTCAAACGGAGCATCAAGGATGGCAGTAGTGGGTATTGTTTCAATTCCTTAAAGAAATTAAGCCAAGTCATGCAGGAGGACTTTGGATGACTTGCCTCTAAACCTAGCCTGGAACAGTGTTTATCATTAGTCTTTTTCCTCCATATTTGTCATTTATTCTTTTAAAAATTATCTGAGTCCTTCAACGGGAAACTAACATTTCCAACTAACAAAGTCCTTTGATAGCCATCATTTCCTTTGAACGCTCAAACCACCTTGTGAGGAGGCTTTTATTAATCCCATTTTACAAAGCCTAAAACTGAGGCTCAGAAGGCTTTAATGATTTAGTACCACTGGCTTGGCTAAGAACGAGCAGAGCCATGAGTTAGACCCTTTTCTTTTAGTCTCCAAATCTCATGCTCACTCAATTTTAGCATTCCACTTCACACAAGAAGGGGCTGCATTTCTAAAATCCATTTAGCTTTGCTTATGAATATTTATTATCAGGAGTAGAAATGCGTCAAATTCTCTGACAAACAAGTCAAATGCAGATCTGTAATATTAGGTTTAGCCATTGATCTGAGATGGCGCCACTTACAAAATTAGAATTCATTACAGGTAATAGGTCTTTCTCATGACTTGGCTTTGCTGGATCTTATTATCTGATAAATAGCACCAAAATAAAAAGACTTGGGGCTTAATACAGTCATGAAAGCAGCTGATTTAGTCCCTAATTGAGCACAGTGGATCAAGGCAGCCCCTGGCTGCTCACCCTGAAGGACTGGCGCAGGGTCTGGGGAACTAGACTGGGCTCTGGTGAGCTCTGTGTGAACCACTGGATTATTTGGCACTAGGGGCTTGATCAGGATTTCCGTAATGAAGTTAGAAGCCAGAAAGGGCTGAGACTGAATTATACAGCTCTTCGAAAACTCAAACCTTGTTTATAGTAATCACTGGAATCAATTTAAGCACCAAGTTAAAAGGCCAAATGCCTGAGTCTATTTTGTAAAGGGAGATGTGGTTCCCTCTAAGCCAGGGGTTCTTCATCTTGATTCCATGGATAGAAAACAGGTGGCTTGTGGGTGCACTGGACATCGTGAAGAGTACACATTGAGAGGATATATTCATGTGTACATCTTCCTGGGTAGAGGATTTATAACTTTCATGACTTTCACAAAGAGGGAGAGAAAAGGCTAGCCATTGATGGAGAAAGCAATTGAATCCCAGGGAGTATGTCCATCAGGGGACAGTAGGGACAGAAAAATGTCCCAGTCAGAACCTAGGAAATCAACCAACTAACATATGTCACACATTTTAATGAAATGTTTCTCAGACAACCATAGGAATCACAGATGGCATGATAGGATTTCATGATGGGCAGTTTGGTGATTTTAAAATTTTTTAAATATTTTTATTACAGAAGTTGTGAACTTACAAAACAATCCTGCACGTGTGCAGAATTCTTACACACAACCCCTTCACCAACACACCACACCATTGTGGAACATTCATTATGGATTATGAGATCACAGCATCAGAACATGAAAGATGATTTTTGACCTGGGGCCTATGGATGTACCATGTAAGGTCCATAAACCCACTGAAATTGGATAAAAATTTTGCATGTACATGTATAAGAACATATTTCTGGGAAGAGGAATTCTACCTTTCATCAGAGTCTTAGAGAGGGTCCTTGACTCTCCAGAAGGTTAGGAGACAATGAGGTAGGCAGGAAGAAATCTGCCTTGACAGAGAGGCCGTGGACAGGAGAGCTTGGGCTCACCACATCACTGAGCGTCAAGTTCACATTCAAGACGAGAGATTTCCCCTCTGATTGTGTAAGATACTATAAATGAGGAAGGCCATTGCCAGATGGAAGACTTCATGGGCTGTTTATCATTATAAAGTGGGCAGGAGGAATCGACTGACCTGGTGGGTTAATGGGAATTCTGAGGAGTGGGATCATTACATGATAATTCAGTGCTCAAGATTTCTACAGCCTCTGTCTCCATTAACAATATAAATATTTCTTTAAAACAACATTCTCAATTTGAGTACAGAATCATAATACATTTCTTCCCTTGTTCAACTGCTAAGAATTGATTCTCACCTAGTTGTGTGGATGACACTTAGCCTTCAGCGTTCCATGGAACCATCCATGAGGCATGAGTTACTGTGCTATAATTCACACCTTGCTAGGGTTTCTAGCTTTCATAAAGGAAACTGTACTTGGCATCAGTGGGAAATCTCCAGGAACTGACTGGATCTGTGACAGGACTGCTTCAGAGTAATCTGGAATTCAAATAGTGCTCTTGAGTTTCCCAATCCATTTCCAGCAAGAGCAGGAGGCTGTTGCAGGTGTGCCCCCAATTATGTAATAAGTGTGCTTCAGAAAATCAGTGTGGAAATTACAAACACATACACACATGATGAGGCTTTGAATTAACATAATGTGGTCACTATTGCAGAATAAGTTTTTGTGAAACGAAATGTCTTTTTGTAATGTGACTATCAACACTGAGTTTTTAAGCACTAGTTTTGGTATATTGAATTTGCTTAATCTGAAACATATCCATATGTGAGGCCAGGGAAACAACAATTATATTCTTCGTGTGTTCAGGCTGATCAGGTCAATATTTTCACATGGTTCTCTTTAATTATTTTTTAAACAAATCAATTTTATTGATGCATATTAATAAAGCATGCAATTCATGCAAGTGTATAATCAATGGGTACTTGGTATAATCACATAGTTGTGCATTCATTAATTCAATCCTTACTAGAGAATTTTCTCTAAATTTCAAATATAATAGTAATAATATACAAAAAACAGACAAACAAACAAGAAAATTCTTCATCTCTCAATCTCTCTATGCTTCCCCTGATGTACATACCTACTATCTCTAATTCTTTTAAGTTGGGAGCAGATAACCCAGTTACATGGATAATAAACTATGAAAATTGAGCATACAAGAAAAAATTAGCATTATAATCAAATAAAACTTACAACAAAGTTAATGTAAGGCGTGTCTAATGATTTTTGTGGTAATTGGGCCAAAAGATTAAATGGTTTCTGTAAATGGCTATAATCAGGGTGACTCCTGCAAGACAACCAACATTTTTAGGGATGGTGGGTTTGAAGAGTCTGTTTAAGAAAACTGACCTATGGTCTCTTCAAGGCCACCTACATCTATGACTCATGAAAAGTCAAGCCTTTTCTTCCTTCAACTGGGCATGCCCATAGCCCAGGTTTCAGAGTTCCTGGGTTGACAGAGACTTATTGTGTCAGACCAAACCCCATAAGACCAAATAGGGTAAGCTACACTCATCTTGGAGCAAAGGTTCCTCAACCTGAGCATGAGCCAGAATCCCCTGGAAAGCATAGGGGTGGAATCTATGATGAGCTGGCGGTAAGTATGAGCACAAAGAAGAGATAAAATGGGGGCAAGGAGTTGCCTTTGGATGGGGCTTTGCGGGTTTGAGGGGGGCTGGGGATGGGCGGAGGGGTAATATTGCCCAAAAAATTGGGGGGAAGGAGGGGCAACATACGAACATAGGAGAGTGTCAGGTGTTGGTTTAGAGTAAAATGCTGAGAAAATTGTATCAAAATATAATTAGGAGGGTTACCTGTTTAGGATGCTCAGAGGGGATGGTCTGATGTGGGACGGATTCCTGGGGAATGGCTGAAGGCTCATTTTGCCAGGGTGGATTGTACCATTGGGTAGAGACCCAAGAAGTGAGAGTTGGGGTGGACCCACATCCTGGGGAGGACTGATGCCATCAAATAGAGAGAACTGTATCTCTCGAGAGAAAGTGTGGCTCCCAAGGCATTAGGGCAGTTGAGAAAGTCAGGCCCTGAACACTGCTGCAAGCATCTCTGGACGTGGCTCCTCGGGAAATGGAGATTGGCTGTCACTGTGGGCCGCAAAGGGAGGGGAAAATGGATGTGGAATGGATGGAACCAAGGTAAATGTGGGAGCAAGAGAGTAGTTTCACGAGAGTACACGAGGATGAATATAAAACATGTAATATTATACCAAAAACATATAGGGGACAACAAACTAATAATGTAAACCATAATGTAAAACATAGGATAACTAAAAAATTTAGAAAACTGTATATCCTAAACTATGGACCACATTGTAAGCACAGATGTCACCTTGTTTGAAAGCTATTGTTTCGGAGTCTGTACATCAGTTTCAGTAAATATGATATGAATAAGTTAAAAGATTATCGCTGTGGAAGGGAAAAGGTTTTATGGTGGATGTGTGGGAGTACTGTATATTGTATATATGAATTACTGTGATCTAAGACTCTTGTGAAGAGATGCTCAATAATTAGAAAAAAAGAAAAGAAAAAGATAGGATGTAGAAATTTTTCCAAATCAATATGTACTCTAGATATAACCTTTAAACCCATCGCTATATTCCATTTTACTAGTAAAGGAAACTGACATTATATTGGGATTCACTTTACAGGAAGTTTTGGATCACAGAGTGGTTCAACAATGGCGGCAGAGGAATACTGATATGGGATGTTATTGACAGGCTATATATGGTTGACAGGGAGTTATACAGGGCATATATATGTCCAGGGTGTATGGTAATGTTTAGATATACTCATAGTGGAAACAATTAAAAACAACAGCTGGGGGGGTACTGGGTTCCTGGCTGGGGAGGCTCTGTCGTCGTCCCTAGGGGAGCAGAGGCAGTCCCCCAGGTGCAACGGTAAGAACCAGGAAGGAATGAGGGTCCAACAGTGGGCTCCTGATATTAATGGCTATGCTTGTGAGCCTATACACCTGCAATAAGAACAAGGCCTAGAGTAGCATTGTGCCTGGGATTTTCCTCCTGACAGCCTTCATGTTACTCAAATGTGGCCAGTCTCGAAGCCAAACTCAGCATGTAGATGCAGGGCATTCCCCCCAGCGTGGGATATGACACCCGGGGATGAGCCTCCCTGGCACCGAGGGATCACTACCAAATACCAACCGATAATGCAACTAGAAAATGACCTTGAATTAAAGGTTCAATGCGGATCAGCAGAATATCCCTGTCTACATATAATAACATGACTTCAAAATGCTGTTTGACCTAATGTAAGGGGGAAATGGAAAGGAGAAATGAGTTTATATGGCTACGAGTCTCTATAAAAGAGTCTGGAGGTTGTCAGAAGGATTGCCCTTATGCACAACTGAGCAGAGTCTCAGAGACAGATAAAGTAGATACAACCCCAAGTATTGGTTCTTTTGAGGGCTAAAGAGACCCACGGGTTCTATGGTCATGGCAGATGGGGTTCACTGCCATGTCAGATGGCCCTTCTTTGGAGCTGGTGTTTCTGCGTGATGGAACTGGACTCAGATGGGATCTCTTTTCACAAGTCTTTCATGCTACTTTACTGGAATTGTATTTGGTGCTGGGGTTTAAGATATATTTAGGGGATTTGAATCTCTGGACTGACAATATGATAGCCAGGCCCTGAGCCTAAACAGACTTCAGCTCCTACAATCTGATTTATTGGACTTACCCGACTCAGCTAAGATGGAGTTGAAGAATGTCAACCACCACACCATGGAGCCTAGAGTGCCTACAACTGAAAGCAGGAGGATTGCATCCAGTATCCATGTGGAATCTAAGCCCCCACTTGACGTAGATGTGCAATGGACACAAGCAATCCAATGTTCACAGAGAAAATGTGGCATTGGTGTGGGAAGGGTGGCCATGGTGGCTGCTGGGTGTGGGAAATGGGAGGAAGAGATGAGATGGGGAGGCGTTTTCGGGATGTGGAGTTGTCCTGGGTGGTGCTTCACAGACAACTACGGGACATTGTAGATCCCCCCAGGGCCCACTGGATGGAACGTGGGAGAGTGTGGGCTATGAAGTGGACCATTGACTATGGGGTGCAGTGATGCTCAGAGATGTACTTACCAGGTGCAATGGATGTGTCATGATGATGGGAGAGAGTGTTGCTGTGGGGGGAGTGGGGGTGGGGGCGGTGGTGTTGAATGGGACCTCATATTTTTTGAATGTAATATTTTCTAAAAAAATAAAATAAAATAATAAAAAAATAAAAAAATTAAAATTAAAATTAAAAATAAAACATGGCTATTATTCAATATTGTGCTAGCAGTTCTAGCTAGAGCTATTAGGTTAGATAAAGAAATAAAAAGAACCCAAACTGGAAAGGAAGAAGTAAAACATTCACTATTCATTGATGATATGACCCTATATCTAGAATCTACTGAAAAATCCAAAACAAAGCAACTAGAATTAATAGATGAGTTCATCAAAGTGACAGGATACAAGATTAATATGTGAAAATCAATAGCGTTTCTATACACTACTAATATGCAATCTGAGGAGGAAATCAGAAAAATTTCCTCTTATAATAGTGACTAAAAGAATCAGATATTCAGGAATAAACTTAACCAAGGACATAAAAGACCTATATTCAGAAAACTACAAATCATTGCTAAAAGAAACTGAAGAAGCCTTAAATAAATGGGATGGTATTCTGTGTTCATGGAAAGGAAGACTAAATACCATTAAAATGTTATTTCTACCCAAATTGATTTACAGATAAAACACAATCCCAATAAAAATCCCAACAGACTTTCTTTGCAGAAATGGAAAATTTTCCAATTTATTTGGAAGTGTAAGGGACCAACAATGTCCAACAATGTCCTTAAAAAGAATAACAAAATTGGAGTACTCTCACTTCCTGACTTTACAGCATATTACTGTAAAATACCAACAATGTCCTTAAAAAGAATAACAAAATTGGAGTACTCTCACTTCCTGACTTTACAGCATATTACTTAGATGTGGTAGTAAAAACAGTATGCTGGCATAAGGACAGACAGATTGACCTATGCAACTGAATTGAAAACACAGAAATAGAACCTCACATCTACAGCCAAGTGATTTTTTTTTTACTTTAGTCATTTTTTATCCCCCGTCCCCCGCAGCTTTTTGCTTGATGTCTGCTTTCTGTGTCCATTCGCTGTGCGTTCTTCTGTGTCTGTATTTTTATTTTATTTTTATTTATTTATTTCCACCCCCCCACCTTGTTACTTCCTTGCTGTCTGCTCTGTTTCCATTTGTTGTGTGTTCTTCTGCGTTTTTGCTTGTCTCCCTTTTCGTTGCATCACCTTGCTGTGTCAGCTGTCCACAGCACTTGTGGGCCAGTAACACTTTGAGGTGCTTGTGGGTTGGCAGCTCTCTGCAGTGTGTGGGCGAGCCTGCCTTCACATGGAGGCGCCAGGACATGAACCCAGTGCCTCCCATATGGTAGACAGGAGCTGAACTGATTGAGCCACAGTCACTTCCCTGAGACAGTCAATTTTATTTTAGAGCAATTAAAATAAAAAAAAAACACTTTTGCATGTAACTTCATTTTAACCATTTCCAGAGATCTTTAATTTTTTGTATAAATCCAAATTTCTCTCTCCTTTTAAATATTTTTTCTTTATTTTTAAAGGAGTTTTAGATTACATACATGTTACCTCAAAACTATAGAGGATTCCCATGGCCCCACCTCCTTCCCTTCCCACACATTCTGCTATCAACAACATCTTTGCTTAGTGTCGTACATTTGTTACAACTGATGAACATATATTGAAGCATTGCTACTAACAATGGTCTATAGTTTACATTATGTTTTATACTTTGCACCACACAATTTTATAGGTTTTGATAAAAAGCAGACAGTATCTTCAAGCAAGACAGTGCCACACATCTGTCCCATGTGATCTAAGCCCCGTCTCAATCAGAACCAGAGTGGACATCAACATCCCCAAATCTTCAAGACTGAGGAATGAATAAACATAAGTGAGGAATGCAACTATGGACCAAAGTAGACTTATTATTATTCCAGTAATGGAAGAACTTGTAACACTGATATAAAGACTGTGGACACCAGAGGTTCTGAGGGGAACAAGAGGGAACAATAGGTATAGCATGGGGCATTTTTGAGACATTGGAATTGTCCTGCAGGATTTTACAATAATGGATAACAGCCATTATACATTTTGTCAAGTGATTTTTGATGAGGCCATCAAGCCCTCCCGGCTGGGTCAGAACCGTCTATTCAACAAATGGTGCTGTGAGAACTGGATAGCCACATCCAAAAGAAAGAAAGAGGACCCCTATCTTATACCTTATACAAAAATTAACTCAAAATGATCAAGGACCTAAATGTAAAAGTGACAACCATAAAACTCCTAGAAGAAAATATAGGAAAACATCTTCAAAATCTTGTGGTAGGCTGTAGTTTCTTAAATTTTACAGCCAAAGCATGAGCAACAAAAGAAAAAATAAATGGGACTTTCTCAAAATTAAACACATTTGCATTTCGAAGGACTTTGTCAAAAGTGTGAAAAGGCAGTCAACTCAATGGGAGAAAATATTTGGCAATCACATATCAATAAGTGTTTAATATCCATGATGTACAAAGAGATCATAAAGCTCAACAATAAAAAAGACAAATTACCCAATTAAAAAATGGGTAAAAGACTTGAAAAGACAATTGTTCAAAGAAGAAATACAAATGGTGAAGAAATACATGAAAAAATGTTCAACATCATTAGCGATTAGGGAAATGCAAATCAAAACTACAATGAGGTATCATTTCATACCTATTAGATTGGCCGCTATTAAAGTCAGAAAACTGTAAATGTTGGAGAGGATGTGGAGAGATAGGAATGCTTATTCTCTGTTGGCGGGAATGTAGAATGGTATAGCCACTGTGGAGGATTGTTCATCAGTCCCTAAGGAAGTTGAATATAGCGTTGACATGGGGCCCAACAATACCATTGTTTGGTGTATACCCAGAAGTACTGAGAGCAATGAGACAAATAGACATCTGCACACCAATGTTCAAAGCAGCTTTATTCATGATTCCCAGAAGTTGGAAACAAGCCAGGTGTCCATCAACTGATGAATGGATAAACAAACTGTGTTGTATATACATGATGGAATATTAAGTAGTGGTAAGAAGAAATGAAGTTGTGAATTATATGACAACATGGATGAACATGGAGGACATTATGTTGAGTGAAGCAAGCCAGACACAAAATGACAAACACTGTATGAATGTGCTGTTATGAAATAAATATGTTGTATAAACTCATGGAATTAATAATTAGAATATAGATCACCAGAAAATAGAATGAGGGTAGAGAATGGAAAGTTGAAGTTTAATCTGTATAGAATTTGTAAAAAGGTTGTTTATAAATCTTTGGAAATGAAGAGAAATGCTGAAAGCACATCATAGTGTGTTGTGGGAAACTGGCTTACCTGTGTCTTATTGTAAATGTTTCAGCTGTTCTATTGTAGATGTTGCCTTATTGTAGATGTTGCAGTTGCTCCCTCTTATTATAGATGATGTTGCAGTTCTGATAGCAAACAGCTGCTTGGTAGTTTCCAATAACTATGAGGTGGAAACTAGGGTTGAGGCTCTCAGTTCCAGGAGCTGTGAGTCCCCTGGTCCCATCTTTATCTCCTCTCTTGTGTGTCTCTCTCTGTCCTTTATTTTGGCAAGTTCTGTGTTGCCGTCCCCTCGAGTGAACCTATAGCTGAGCTGATCGCAGCAAGTGGTGCCCAAAGTGGGGCACAAAGGGAAGAAGGATTGCCTCGAGCAAAACTAAAGTGGGTGTAACAGCACAGAGCCCTGAGCGGTTTGGAAAGCCTTCAAAGTCCTTGAGGGTTTGCTTATATTTCCCCAGGAGATGGAGAACGTCCTGTGGGGGTACCAGCTCATCGGATAAAGCCATACCATGAATGCCAAGAGATGACAAAAGTTCCTGTGGGACCCAGAAACTCTGGTCATGCAGATGGAGGGATGAACGTCAGAAACTGCATGGCTGGGTCTCATTCTGAAGACTAGAATGGCTTTACATCAAAGTATTTAAACTACAGAACTTGTTCAAGCATGGCATGATAAAGCAAGTGTGACTTAGGGCCAGAAAGAGATTAAGAAGGAAATTGAGAGGAGGAAAACAGGAAAAGAAATGTTGAATTATAAAAGGAAACAATGAGGAAATTCTAGATTAATAGATTTGGAACTGCTTCTGTGTTTTTTTCAATGTCAGTGTATGTGTTGTAATTGTTTCGGTGTGTGTAAAAAAGAAAAAGTAAGAGTAAAAAGGAAAAGATAGAAAAAAAGAAGGAAAAAAGAAAGAGGAAGGAAAAAAAAGAAAGAAATGAAGGAAAAAAAGAAAAAGAAAGAGAAAAGAGAAAATGAAAGATATAAAAGTTAAGCAAAAATTAAAAAAGGTAAAAGTTTGTGGGAATGCTAACTGAAATATAAGGTATATATTTAAAGTGATTAGTTTTATAAAATCAGAAATGGAGATATGTGGGACAGAACTAGTATGCATATAGCAAGTTGTAAAAGTATTGTGGTCACATTCAGTGAGATAATGTGTTTTGTAAAAGTAAAACAAGCCTGAATAAATACAAAAAGTGCAAAAACTGTGTGAAAAGGTCAGCAATGAACTTTTGCAGTTCTTCAAGGCTTTCTGCCCTGGCCTGATGGCAATGAATATGGCTGCATAGAAGAAACCTGTGGCACTGACCCTACTGAGAAACATCAGAGACAATGGTATTTTAAGGGCTTGAAATAGGCAAACAATTGGGACAAGCTGTAAGGTCCCTGCTACCCTATCAAATTATTGAATGTTGTTTTGTTGGGTAATGCAAAACTATATTCTCTGCTGTAATTAGTAAATACAATGTTTTCTCATGTTAATTGAGATTGACTTAGCCTGTGAATTGGATATGGCCAACATTAATTGAGTACTGGCCTATATAGCCTTGTTAGTTGGGAATCTTAAGTCCACGAAAAATGAAAGTCTATTCATTAAATGTCTGCTAGTTGGAAGTCTTATTGTTTGTTGTTGTATAATCTACAGTAGTTATGGATTATGTATAAAATGCTTGAATACTCATGAGAACTTTAATAATGTAACATATTATATACTTGTGATTTGATGAACTGTAAGTTAAAAATATATATGTACCTTGTTGAATATATAAATCTCTTGTGTTAAGTTTGAACAATCCTTGGATCAAAGGTATTGAGAAAAAAATTTAATGAGTATTGTTCAAACCTAAAAGTGAAAATATCATGCAGGAAGCTTTGTTAATCAGTGAAATGTCATTTGCATAGACTTTGCAAAAACAAAAAGGAGAAAATGTTGTGGGAAACTGGCTTACCTGTTCCTTATTGTAAATTTTTTACCTGTTCTATTATAGATGTTGCCTTACTGTAGATGTTGCAGTTGTTCCCTATTATTGTAGATGATTTTGCAGTTCTGATAGCAAACAGCTGCTCTGTAGTTTCCAATAAATACGGGGTAGAAACTGGGGTCGAGGCTCTCAATTCCAGAAGCTGCGAGTCCCCTGGTCCCATCTTTATCTCCTCTCATGTGTATTTCTCTCTGTCCCTTTATTTTGTAAAGTTCTGCATTGCCTTCCCTTAGAGCCACCCTGCCACTGAGCTGACCTCAGCATTAGTGTTTGTAACTAGCAGGGCTATTATATGGGTATGAGAGTAGTTGAAAGGTAAAGTCTAAGGTTATGCATTTTACTAGAAGGAAAGCTAAAAATGTAACATGGGATTGTATAACATAGTGAATCCTCGTAAAACATGAATATGGGTGATATTGCATATATAAGACTGTTTTAACAAAATATAAATACAAGTAAACTAGAGAAGGAAACAGAATAGCAGCTGTGTATGGCAGGGGAAGCACAGAGAGATTGAGAGGTGATGTGCTTGCATTTGTTTATTATTATTATTGGACTAATGAAAATACCCTAAAAATGAATGAAGTGATGAATGCACAACTATGTGTGATTATACTGAGTACGACTGATTGTACACTTTGGATAGATTTATGCTTTATTAATATGTATAACATTAATTTGTTTAAAAAAAGTTTAAAAAAACAAACCTGTCAATAACTTTGTTTTGAGTGACAAGTATCCCCAGCTACAGAAATCTGAACTCTTTTGAAACTTGACCTAACTTTTTTTTTTTTAATTTTTTTATTTTTTATTGAATTTGTAATAATATTACATTAAAAATATATATGTGAGGTCCCATTCAACCCCACCCCCCCCACCCCCCCTCTCCCCCCCCCCCCAACAACACTCGTTCCCATCATCATGACACATCCATTGGATTTGGTAAGTACATCTTTGGGCACCTCTGCACCTCATATACATTGGTTCACATCATGGCCCATACTCTCCTCTATTCCATCATGTAGGCCCTGTGAGGATTTACAATGTTTGGGGAACTGTTTTTAGAAAATATTTACCTATCTTCATGTAGGCAAAAAGTTTAGGAACTTTTATTGGAACTCTGTATTTATGCATGATTTTTCTGTAAACCTGCAACTCCTCTGATACATTTTTTTTACCAAAAAGAAAAAAATTGATGGCCAGACCCTCTTCTCAGAGCTACTGATATACTAGGCCTAGGATAGGCTTAAGAATGTGCATTTCTTACAAGCTCCCAGGTGATGCTGATGCTGAGAATCACGGCCTTAGCTGAAGGATACCACTGCTTGAGCCTCAGCCTCCAAATGGCTAGTCAAGAGAATTCCAAAGAGTGGCAATCTTTACCCTCTAGCATGGGGAAAGAATTGGAAGTGATGATGCTTGGCTCCAGGGGCTGCCACATCTCCTCACTCTCCCTGCCCCCAGTGTCTTCCTTGCATTCAGAAATTCCTTTATTTGTTCAAAGTGATTTACTCAGCACTTACTAAGATAAAGCTCCAGACTAGGCGTTGGAGATACAGAGAAGAGTCAGACATGGGTACTGCAAAAGAGAAGCTTATAATTCAGAAGGTAAGATGAGCCACACACACCAGTGAAGATCTAGGTTAGCAACACCAAGTGCATGTGAGAGGTACAACTACTTATCCAATAACATCCCCCAGGGTCATTCACCTCCCACTTTCTCAAAGGTAAGTTTCCCACATTCTTTCTCCATAGTCACCCAATGCCTCTTGCCCCATTCTCACTCTCAGCTAATGACCTTACTTTTTACTGAATACTGAAGCAATCATAGTAGAATTTCTGCAAGGTTCCATGACCACAGCTTCCCAATTACTTATACTATCTGCACCTGAACCAATTACAGCGTTCTCTCCCATTACACTGGGTGAACTGGCTGTGCTTTTGCTTAGGCCATCTTCTACAATGGTGCCCTAGATTCCATCCCCATCACCTACTCAGGACTCCTTCCCCCTCTCTCCTTCCTAATCAAATTTTCTCACACCACTGGACCTTTTCCATCAGCATGGAAACATACTGTATCTTTCATTGTGACACCATCTACTCTTGACTTTTCCAACAAACCTCCCTCAGAAAGTTGTCTATACCCATTCCCTTAACGTCCACTCCTGTTCTCCATTGAACCCATTGCAGTCAGGCTTTCATCCCCCCAAAACTACATGTGTCAAATCTACCAATGTCAAATCTAATGGTCCTTGCTCAGTCTTCATCAAGCAGCAACATTTGTATACTTGATCCCTTCCTCCTTCAAACGTGTTCTCCAGTTGGCTTTCAGCACACCACATTCTGGGCTTCATCCTTACCTCACTGACCACTAATTTCTCAGTTCTAGCTGCTGATTACTCCTCCCCTTCCTGATCTCTAAGCATCATGGAGCACCCCAGGTCTTAGTCCTCGGTTCTCTCCTCTTCTCTATTTATGCATCCTTCCTAGGTGATCTCATCTGGCTCCATGGCTTTAAATACTTTGAAAATATTGATGTCCCCCAAATTCCTCTAATGAATGTGTAGCTGTAAATTTTGATCAATGCTCTGCGAGAAAGACACACAGTGCTGTGATATCATACACCAGAGGTTCTTGTCTTAGACTATAATATGGGTTGGAAAGGCGGCTTATAGGACAAAATCCACCCTGCAGCATGTTTTTGAAAATAATGTTTTTTTGGAGCCTAACCATGTCCATTTGTTTACATATCGTCTAAGGTTGTTTTTTTTTTGCACAACAATGGCTAAGTTAAGTAGTTGCAACAGAGACTACATGGTCTGAAAACTTAAAAACATTTAGTAGTTGGCCCATGATAAGGAAAATTTGCTGACCTCTGGGCTAGGGGATCAGGAAACATGATATTTGAGCTGAGGTCTGGAAGATGAATAGGAGTTATCCAGTTAACCAAGGAATCAGAAGATCTAATCAAAAGCTAGTGGGGCTGGAGAATGAGGTCGACTGGGAGAGCATGCCAGATGACGCTGGTTAAGGACAGAGGCAGTTGTGTGCCTCAAACACTTCCAACAATAATGCTGCCAAGACTTTTTAGTGCTTAGAAGCACCAGCAAAAATACAGGTTGATTCATTAGGTCTTGGGTGGGGCCTGTGATTCTGTATTTCTAACAAGCTCCCAGGTGACATCTTTGTAGCTAGTCTGTAGATCGCACTATTACTAGCCAGCCATATTCCTCCTGGAATGTACCAGAAGGGCATGATCTCATTACAAGTTGAGTGGTTGGATGAGGGGTAAGAAGGAATCAAGGATGATTCTAGGCTTCTGGCTTGAGAAACCAGGTGGTGCCACTCAGATGGGAAGACAGGGACTGGCCACATTTAAGGATGGAGATGATGAGTTGAACTTGAGGTGTCCATGGGACATTTAGATGTAGACATCAGGTGGTTGAATATTCAAGTTTGAAGCTGGAAGGGGTGTTTAGTAATAAAGGAGAGCTCTTCAAAATTGGGTAAATAAGACTTCAGAGTTTTCATAGGCTGAGAGGGAAAATCCAGGCAAAGGTGTAAAAGAAGATTTGTGCAGTGATGGGGCAAAGATTTATGAGGATGAACCTGAAAGAAATGTAGATGGATTTGCTGCCATTGGACAGAAAGAGAAGCACCTATTCTGAGACGGAGGTGCAACAGGTAAGAATGGGTATTGATGTAGATGTGTTGGGGGAGAGGCAAACTTGAGAATATTCCCTCTGCATGCCTCTATTGTTCTTGTGAAAAGAGAAACAAGGACATCTTCTGATAGTGAAGGGGATAAGCATTGAGAATTGAAGAAGGGGAAGAGAACATTTATGGCATATCTGTGTGTACATTTGTGCAAAATACCTGCAGTATGTGTCTGCTGATAAAATTCCATTTTATTTTATTTTATTTTCCTCTAAGCATCATGGTTAAATGGTGTAGTGCAAAAAGCTCGGGACCTGGCCAGAATCAAGAAACCTGTGCTTTAGCAGTAGGTCTGCTGTTGATTTACTATTTGACCCTTGACAAATCTTTTCTACTCTCTAAGCCTCAGTCCCCTTATTTGTAAAATGAGAGTTGGAATTGCTGATCTTTAAGGCATCATCCAGTTTTATGGTTCTGACTCAATACAGTAAAAGATTTTCAAATGCAGCACATAGAGAGCAAGCAGAAATATTTGCATTTTATCTTGGTTCTTAACAAGGAATACCTGCTCTACATGGAATTGGCTCAGAGTCAACATTTCAATATTTCTGTATAAGGAACCTAAATGAAAATTCTTAGCTAAACCCACCCTAAAGGTAATCAATATAAAATATATTGGATATAAAGGATAAGAAATTCTTAGTTATTTAGGTCTTGTAGAATTTCTGACAAAGGGTACATAAAGATATACAGCATTTATGATCTCCAAAGAGTTTGGTAATCATGACTCCATCATCACAAAAGGCTCTGGGAGATTGTTACTTTCTTTAAGACAGTGTGGAAACTGAGGCAAGGAGATTGTGATTTGTCTTGGGCCCTAAACAGACTCTGGAAGTCTTGTTCATTAAAGTCAGGGACCTGAAAGAGGGTCTAGTTTGGCTGATTTTCTTTACTTGAAGTTGAAAATGTTCAGGTCGAAGCATGTCCCTCACATAATGACATAAAGTATTAATATATGACATTAACAAGCTTCTCTTCTGTGACAGTTTGAGATTATTTATGAATCCCCAAAATAGAAAAATTATGTTTGTAAACTGATATATTCTTCTGAGTATGATACCCTTTGATTCTATCAGATTCAGCTGAGAGGCCCTTGCTCAAACTACCTGTTAAGATTAGGGCTCTGATTTGACCATGTCAATAAGGCACAACTCAGGTTGAGTCCCTGCCCCCTTGATGGGCCAATATAAACAGACACTCACTCAAGAAGGCCCTCAGGAAGAGAGAGAACTTTGTCTTTTTTGATTCTGGGGCCCCAGGGAGAGATGAGCTATTTGCTTGATAGCTTACAGCTGACCCTGGGAAGAGAGCTGAGACTGATAGGAAGCCCTGAGAGACAAACCCTTTGCCAGCCTGCAGCTGAGATCAGGAAGAATCTGGGCCCACAAAGCCTCAAGAGAAGTGGAAGCCCAGAAGGGAAGGTTGAAACCCGGCAGAGATCACCCACCATCTTGCTTCAACATATGGCAGTTGACTTTGGTGAGAAAGCACCTCTTATGGTACCTTGAGCTGGATTTTCCATGGCCTTGGGACTGTAAGCTTTTACCCCAAATAAATACCCTTCATAAAAGCCAAGAGATTTCTGGTACTTTGCATTGGTAGCAGTTTGGCAGACTAATACAACTTCTTTTAGTAGATATTTCAGATATTCCTTGAGAGCAGGGACCATGGCCAACTGGCCTTGATAGTTCCTACTGTTATTAGAACACATAGTAGGAATGCCACAAGTGGTAGTTGTATAGGAAATTGTTAATTTTCTTTATTAACTAAAGTCAGTAGTTTACATTATGTTTCACTCTTTGTGCAATAAAGTTCAATGGGTTTCAGCAAATGCATGGTGTCATGTATTCAGCATAATAGCATAGAGAAGAATTTCACTGCCTGAAAAACCTCTTGTGTACCACTTATTCATCCCTCCCTCTCTCAGCCAACCCCAAATCCCTGGCAACCACTGATCATTTTTCTGTCTGTATAGTTTTGCCTCTCCCAGAATGTCATATAGTTAGAATTATACAGTATGTAGCCTTTTCAGATTGGCTTCTTCTACTTAGCAATATGTATTTTAGGTTCTTGCACATCATGTCTTTTCATGGCTTAAAAGCTCATTTTTCTTATCCCTTAATAATAGTCTACTGTATGAAAGAACCACAGTTTGTTTATCCATTCACCCACCTATTGAAGGTGGGTAATTATGAACAAAGTTGCTGTAAACATTCATGTGTAGGTTTTTGTGTGGACACATTGTATATATTTCTTAAAGCATGATTTTTCCTAAGAAATAAAAAAATTTAGGCTTTTCCAGGCTAAGGTCTGGTCACAATCAGGAAGGTAAAGCCTGATCCTTAAGCTTGGAACTTTGCTACAGATATCATGGTTCTTTAACTGAATTCCTGATAGGAAATTGGTTCTTTCCCAGCCTGCCACCTGGAATGAGAAGGTGAATCTTGGATTTTACATTAAGTTGCCATGTGCCAGTGAAACTCCATTTTTTTCAGTTTTCCCATCTAGAAGTTCAGAGCAAGAGTTCCTCCTAGTATCTACTCCAAAAGTTTTGTGACTGTAACTCAAGTATGCTGAGCTCTTAGATGAAAGGTGCTATATGTGTGCAAAATTTTATTATAAACAAACTAGGTATTTTTTCACCAAGGAGGGTTTTAAGAGAAAAATTAAGAGTTTGTAGAGTACTAGTTAATAAATATAAATGGATATAATAAAACTTACCTACCTCAAAAGGGAGTTGAAAGACATAATTGATGCTTATAAAGTTCCTTGAAGTTGTTGAATTAAAGAGTCTAGAGTTTGCAAGGTATGATTACCTTCCTTATTATAAATGTTATAATTAATACACACACATTTTCCAATTCAGCTGCATAGCTGGAACTTGTTTAAAATGAACAAACCCTTTAAAAAGAATATTTTGGAAGGCTAGCCTCTATTTCCTTCCCCAGTTCTGACTCATTTGGGTGGGCTCCAAATGAATTGGGCTCTAGTCTCACCCAAGTATATTCTGCCACCTGTATTTTATAATTTTAGTAATCTGTCTTGCATGTGTGGCAAGAAGAACTTAAATAACCTCATGTTATCCGTCACTCAAGCTTGACAGAAATCAGGAAGCAAATAAAAGGGAGGAGAGATTTTTCTATGTCTAACAAGGTTACTTCAGATTGCTTGATGTTCTCTGTGACATTTGCTTTAAAAAACATCCTTCCAGCTTCATTAAAATGTCTTTAGTAGGTAGCGACTCAATATCAGCAATATGTGTCTTGATTTTTATATGCCCAAATGATTGGCGATTGGCCTTAGAACTGGAGGGAATGGAGGGATAAGTGAGTGAATGGGGCAAAGGGGGTGGGGACTGTGGGGCAGGACAAGGAAATGACCAGTGCTCTGTAAGCAGCAAAAGATCTATGGAACTTTTTAGAAACATTCTTTTGCTGAGAGGGCAGATACAACTAGTTCGGATTAAAAAGGAATAACCCATTTAGGCATGTACTGTTCCAAAGGACCAAGAACAAAATGCGTCTGCCCTCAGCCCATGATCCCCAGATCAGGGTGTACCGGGGAAAACAAAACAAAGTGGCTCTTTTTGGAGTTCAAAAAACACTTGAATTCTGTTCACTGTAAATTCTTTCTACTTTGCTGTAGACTTGATATTTTTATAGTAAAATGGTGGAGGAAAAGAGAAGAAATGCCTCCTGACTCCTCTTCCATGACCTTGCCTCCCTACCTCAAGCATCAAATACACAAAATCAGATTACCCCGCATCTGTTTAATTACATTGTACATTAGATATTCGAGAATGTCCTTTGCTCTTATAAAGTCAAATTTGGCATTTCTCTTTCTCCACCTATGGAGGTGAGAATAGGTCTGAAAAAAAAGCTGAAGCATGTTAGCAGTTTCCTAAATACACTGAATCATACAGGAAATAGGAACAGCCATCATGACAGGTCCTTACACCCCTTCCCCGCCCACACACACACAATTAACTCCCAAATATCCAGTATAATCTGAGTTTTTCCTCTTTGGAAGTTGCTGAAAGGAAGAGAGGAAAGGGGCAATCAGTGACAGTAAAAAATGGTGATGGGCTTCATTTTGCAGTATACCCAGCAGGTCCTTCAAAAAAATGGGGGTTAACTGCTAAACAAGCAAATTGAACGAGTCTTGTTGAATGGCTGTTGCAATTATGGGGATTGTATTTTCCAAATCAGAAACTGGGATGCTAACTTTGAACTTGGGATTGCCTGGAAAACCCAGGATGAGTGAAAATATCCAGCACTCTCATTCCTGTCTGTCCTCCATCCAGCTGAAGGAAAATATTTGAGGTGAAGTTCTATGACGGTTTGTCATGAATCTCATTTTATGTTAAGGGACAATTGACATTTTGAATTGGAGTCCTGGGGCTGAAAGCACATGTGCATAATGTAAATATCTTAATTTTCATTCATTATGCATCTTTCAGAGGTACATTATTATACATAATTATGCGTATGCCTCTAAAGAGATATGGCTCTACCTACAGCGACCACATTTCCCAAATCCCAAACTGAGACACATACTCGGATATGTGGCCTGACAAGGAGATTGGATTTTTAAAATATTCACTTTTTAACTAAGTACTTGGACACTTTCAGCTGGGGCTGAAGTCTGTAAGCCCAAATGAAGATGAAATGGGCCTGTTCTTCAGAGAGAAATGGTCAGAAGGAGGTCATGTCTGGATGACCCTGAAGCCATTTAGTTGTGAATCTCTTGCAGCTGGAAGGAGTGATGGAGGCTGATGTGGAAGCTTTCAGAGCACAGCCTCCATTTGGGAAGGAAAAGAGAAAGGGAAACTAGTATTTCCAAGGGCCAGAGAGTACATTGGAATGAGTCCTACTTCAGCTGGGGTCTGAGGTCCAGGGTTGGCTGTGTGTTGGCACACAAGCATGATGCAGGTGCATGCAGGGGCTCCAACCAGAAGTGAGCCACTTATTTTCTGGGAGAGAACAAGCCCAAAGGAGAATTTGATGTGAAAATGTGACATTCTGGAGGCCTTAGAGGCTGAGTTTTCTATCCCTGACTCTGGCAGTGTGATTTGAGCATTAAGTCCATCCAGAATGAGGCTGCACCATGACTCACATGAAGCCAGTTTGCAAGGACCCTGAGAAGTCTTGTGTGGCGATTCCTGATGCTAGAGCTGATGGTTCCTTCCCTCTAATACCCCCACAGAGGTTAGAGTGTCATGCAACTGCCTCACCTTCAACCGACACCCCAATAACTGTGAATTTGTCCATGCGCTAGGTCAATGTTCAACTTTGAATCACTTTCATCTGTTCCTAGCATCCCTGCCCTTTTCTAAATGAACTGGGGCTCTTAGTTTAACCAAGACACTATCTCATCATTTGTCTCTTTACTAGGCACAGTGTAGAGGTCTGGGCTCATCAGCCTGGGAAGGCAGAGGCTGAAGGGAAAGTGACCCTTGGTATGCTGATGAGGAAGAAAAACATGGATGACTACTGATACCCTTCCCTGTCCCTCTAGTGTGAGTCCGGTGTCCCAGGAACCACCGGAGCAGTGGTACATGCACTGTCTTAATTCCTCCTCACTTCCAGCCTATGAGGTAGGTTCTAACTCTCATTTCCTCCACTTTGTAGATGATGAAACTGAAGCTCACAGAGTGAGAGGAGTTCAGGGCCATGTCAGTTAGCCCTACTTTGGAGTTTCTGTTCCTGAGTGTGATGGAGCTCAACTCAGATATAACCTTTCTACACATGCCTCTTCTGTTACATTTACCGGACCTGTGGTTGGCATTTGGGTTGGTGTATACTCAGGAAACCTGAAACTCTGAACTGTCTATGTGATGGCCAGGCCCTGGGCCTCAGCAGACTTGCAGCTCCTACCCTCTGGTTTCTTAGACTTACCGTGGCCAGCTGACAGGGAGGTGAAGAGGGTCAATCACCACACCAGGGAGCCAAGAGTGCCTACAGCTGCAAGCAGGAGAATTGCATCCATCATGCATGTAGAATCTAAACCCCCCTCTGGACGGAGACGGGGACTGGACATAGCCATCCCAGGTCCACAAGATGGAGGAATAGAGTATGGATTAGAGTGGATTTACTGGTGTTCTGCTGGGGAACTATTGTGATTAGCAAGGGAAGAAATTTTAGTAGTGATGTGGAGAGGGTGGCCACGGTGGCGGCTGATGGTCGGGAGAGGGAAGAAGAGATGGTGTGGGGGCATTTTCAGGATATGGGGTTGTCTAGGAGGTGCTTCAGGGATGGTTATGTGTCCTGTCGTGGCCCACTGGGTAGACTGGGGGAGAGTGTGAACTACAATGTGGACCACTGTCCATGTGCTGCAGCGGTGCTCCAGAATGTATTTGCCAGGTGCAGTGGATGTGTCACGATGATGGAAGAGTTTGTTGATGTGGGAGGGGTGGTGTGGGTGGGGTGGGGGTTATATGGGGACCTTATATATATATTTTTTGAAAGATTATTTATTTATTTATTTAATTCCCCCCCTCCCCCAGTTGTCTGTTCTCTGTGTCTATTTGCTGCATCTTGTTTCTTTGTCCGCTTCTGTTGTCGTCAGCGGCAAGGGAAGTGTGAGTGGTGCCATTCCTGGGCAGGCTGCACTTTCTTTCGTGCTGGGCGGCTCTCCTTACGGGCGCACTCCTTGCGCGTGGGGCTCCCCTACGCGGGGGACACCGCTGCGTGGCAAGACACTCCTTGCGCACATCAACACTGCGCATGGGCCAGCTCCACATGGGTCAAGGAGGCCCGGGGTTTGAACCGTGGACCTCCCATGTGGTAGACAGACGCCCTAACCACTGGGCCAAGTCCGTTTCCCTTATATTTTTTTAATGTAACATTTAAAAGAAAACAAAGAAAAAAATAAAAACAAAAAAATAAAGTCACAGAGCCAGTGAGTGGCAGGGCAGGGAGAGAAGCCAGGTCTACATGATTCAAAGCTTATGCTCCTAATTACCCATACACCATGTCTCCCCTGGAAGTATATAAATAGGTGAATCTGGACTTATTTAATCCCAGGATGCTAGAATGAAAGGAAAACTCCCTCCCATAAGCATACTGAAATTTTTAAAAATATATTTATTTATTTCTCTCCCTTCACCCCCCCCACCCTGGTTGTCTGTTCTCTGTGTCCATTTGCTGCGTTTTCTTTGTCCGCTTCTGTTGTCAGCGGCACGGGAATCTGTGTTTCTTTTTGATGTGTCATCTTGTTGTGTCAGCTCTCCATGTGTGCGGTGCCATTCCTGGGCAGGCTGCACTTTCTTTCACGCTGGGTGGCTCTCCTCACGGGGCGCACTCCTTGTGCGTGGGGCTCCCCTACGTGGGGGGCACCCCTGCGTGGCACGGCACTCCTTGAGCGCATCAGCACTGCACATGGGCCAGCTCCACACGGGTCAAGAAGTCCGGGGTTTGAACCGCGGACCTCCCATGTGGTAGGCGGACACCCTAACCACTGGGCCAAGTTCGCCGTCAGCATGCTGAAATTGAAAGGAGACAATTGAGAACAAAAGTACCAGGGAACAAAAGTAGTACATTTTTTTTTGGATTGGCCCTCAAGCCCTTGAGCCCAAAATGATTGGTTTAAGTAGGCTCTAGATCAGTCCTTGGACACTGTAGTAGAATGAATCATGTCCCCCTAAAAAGACATGTTCAAATCTTAATCCATGTTCCTGTGGATGTGAATTTGTTTTTAAAGATGTATTTTATTAAAGGCATGGCCAAATTGAATCAGGTTGGATCTTCATCAGTATTCCTTAGGGGACTTACAAAGAGGAAATTCAGGTGCAATCAGTAGAAGCCTGAAGTCAGAAGAAGTCAGAGAAGAGAAAGAGATCGCCAAGTGATGGTAGATTGCCATCACCAGAACACTAGCAACTCTGGGAGAAAGCATGGTCTTGCCAACATCTTGATTTTAGACATCTAGACTCCAACTTGTGAGCCAATACGTTCTTATTTAACCCAACCTGTTGTGCTGAATTTTTCATAGCTGCCTTGGCAAACAAAGACAGACACTGAGAGGTCTGTAGCTTAGAAATAGGGATACCCAAGTCATATTCTCCAACGAAGCTAAATAAATGAACATGCTCCCAACCCAACAGAGAGCTTACACCTACTCACCTGAAAATGGTACAGGCAGCGAAAGCCACAAGTGCTTTTATTTGGGGTGCAATTCTGTCGGTTCCATGCAGTGGCCCTGCTCATTTCATACTAACAAGAAGCTGATTGAGAGTTACTTAACTCTTGATTAATTTGGGGGGGAAAGGGGGAAGCAAAATTAATTATTACTGCCTAAATGTCATTGGTAAAGAAAGTTATTCAAAAATATAAACACAGCTTGATATGGCAAAATGTTTCAAAATGTGTGACCCCAGGTGGGGAAAACCTAAAAAGAGGGTACCCTAAGTGGTAGGAAAATTGGGGCTGTTGGACTAGATCATATTGTGAATGATAGCCTCATCCTGAGCTCTTAGGGACGTCAGGAAATTTAGAGCGAATTCTAACTTGGGGGGGGCACCTTAAGAAGAACAGTAGCCACGCTCACTCAAAACCCCTCACTGGGGACCTCTAGGCTAGCTGGGTCACTGGAATGACCTACTTCTTTTGTAAAAGATCAGAGCACAAGAAACCAGACATCCTGTACCATTTATGCTAACTAAAAACTCAGAAATATGCACAAAAGGGACACACAAATACAATAGATCTGTGACTTGGCCCCCAAATGCATCATTCTCGCCTCCTATTCCACCGATGGTCGCAGGCTGTGCTTTGCTCGAATGCTCAGATCCATTGGGGGTAGAAATCCCAAGCATAGCAACAGTGTCCAAGCAGAAGCAGCAGTCAAATGTCCTTAACTAGCAGAGGAAAGGCTTGAGTAACGATAATCAAGCTCAGAAGCCAAATCAGAAGTGAGTGCAGTTAAAGCAGGCACGACTGGGGGGGTAGAAATGGCAAGGAGGGGCCACAGGCTCTGTGTTTTGCTTTTTTCACACAGGACCTCTGGAAATCTACTGCTGCTTGGCAGACCAGCTGAGCGCTCCTCAGCTAACTAGGAGAAAACCATTGACAGGAAGCTGAGTAGCAGGAAACAGGGCCTAATTTTTCCCCAGAAAGAGCAATAGCTGCCATTGAGGGATGGCTTATCGTGTGCCAGGTACTATTCTAAGCACACACCATTGTGGCAGGCACAATTATTGTGCCCCATTTTACAAATGGGGAAACTGAGGCTCAGGAAAGCTAAGTATCTTTCTGAGGTCACATGATTTGAGAGGAGCAGGGCTGGAATTGTAATGCAGGAATGTGTGAATTCTGGGTGCCAGCATTCATCCACTCGGTCAGGAAGGGCAAACTTTTTTCTGTAAAGGGTCAGATAGGGTCCATAGAGTCTCTGCCACAACTACTCCACTCTGTCATTAGAGCACAAAAGCAGCCATAGACAATATATAAAGGAATGAACCTGACTATGTTCCAATACAACTTTATTTTTAAAGACGGGCAGCAGCTAAGGGAAAGAAGGCAGATACAAAAGGATAAATATTGTTTGATTCCACTTATAGGAGATATCTAAGCAAATTCTTAGAGACAGAAAGGAAATTAGAGGTTCCCTGGGGCTGGTGGTAGGCAGTGGAGTACTATTACTTAATGGATATAGAGTTTCTCTTTTGGGTGATGGAAAAAAGTTTGGTAGTGGAAGTGGTGACGGTAGCAAAACACTGTACAAGTAATTACTACAACTGAATTATACCCTTAAAAAAGCATTAAAATGGTGAATTTTATATGATATATATATATATATAATTGCAATTAAATTTTTCAAAAGTCAGGTGGTAAGTTGCATTTGGCCAGTTTAGCAACTTCTGAACTAGGCTCTAATTGTCTGCAACAGGAAGTTGGTCTTAGAATGAAGTGTCCTCAGCCAAACGCAGCGTGTAGATGCGATGCATTCCCCCCAGCGTGGGACATGACACCCGGGGATGAGCCTCCCTGGCACCGAGGGATCACAACCACATACCAGCTGAAGAAGCAACTAGAAAATGAGCTTGAATTAAAGATTCAATGCGGAACAGCAGAATATACCTGTCTACATATAATGACATGACTTCGGGAAGCTGTTTGACCTAATGTAAGGGGGAAATGGAAAGGAGAGATGAGATTATAAGGCTGTGAGTCTCTAAAAAAGAGTCTGGAGGTTGTCAGAAGGAATACCCCTATGTACAACTGAACAGAGTCTAAGAGACAGATAAGGTAGATACAACCCCAGGTATTGGTTCTTTTGAGGGATAAAGAGACCCACGGGTTCTATGGTCATGGCAGAAGGGGTTCACTGCCATGACAGATAGCCCTTCTTTGGAGCTGGTGTTTCTGCGTGATGGAATTGGACTCAGAGGGGATCTCTTTTCACAAGACTTGCATGCTACTTTATTGGAATTGTAGTCGGTGCTGGGTTTAAGATATATGTAGGGGATTTGAATCTCTGGACTGATAATATGACACCCAGGCCCAGAGCCTCAACAGACTTCAGCTCCTACACTTTGATTTATTGGACTTACTCCACTCAGCTAACATGGAGTTGAAGAAGGTCAACCACCACAACATGGAGCCTAGAGTGCCTACAACTGGAAGCGGGAGGAGTGCATCCAGTACCCATATGGAATCTAAGCCCTCACTTGACATAGATGTGCAATGGACACAACCAATCCAATGTCCACAGAGAAAATGTGGAATGGGTATGGGAACGGTAGCCATGGTGGCTGCTGGGTGTGGGGAACGGGAGGAAGAGATGAGATGTGGAGGCGTTTTCGGGACGTGGAGTTGTCCTGGATAGTGCTTCACGGACAATTACGGGACATTATAGATCCCCCCAGGGCCCACTGGATGGAACGTGAGAGAGTCTGGGCTATGATGTGGACCATTGACTATGGGGTGCAGTGATGCTCAGAGATGAACTTACCAGGTGCAATGGATGTGTCATGATGATGGGAGAGAGTGTTGCTGTGGGGGGAGTGGGGGGCGGGGGCGGTGGGGTTGAATGGGACCTCATATTTTTCATAATGTAATTAAAAAAAAAAAAAAAGAATGAAGTGTCCTGGAATCATAGACCAAGTGACCTCTTGGACGGAAAAAGAACTGAGCAAAAGGGGATGGGCTTGAGACTTAGTAGTGTCACTGTCTTTCAGGGGGAACTTGGGCAAGTTATCATTGCCTCGTGGTCTTAGTTTCCCTATTTACAAACATTTTTATTTATTCCCTAAATAAAAACGAGAATCCTTGTTCAACTCACCTTACTGGAATATATTTTTCCGGAAGATGGGGAAAAATAGACAGCCTGTGTGTTGGAAAAAGGAATTATTATGCAAAACATACATGTTGACTTGTCTTTAGACTGGGGAGTGGCTGTCTGGAGCCCAGCTTAGTAATTTCCCCATAGACTGCATCCTGGGCCTGGACCCCTAGTGTCTCTGGGATGATGCAGATACCACCATAGCTTTTCACAGCAACCTTAGGTGAGTCAGTGGCACTCGTATCCCGTTAAGAAAGTCGATTCCTATAGCAGCAAACAAAATCAGGAGCAGCCCCCACACTGTGCAAAAGAACAATGGGAAGCCAGCAAACCTGCAAGTGAAAATCAGATGAGACAGGGAATTGCCAAGGGAGTAGGTTAAGCTCAGCTTGCGTGGCTAAAGCTGATAGCTGACGGAAGTGCTGATGTTGATAATGTACCATCTCTCCTGGTGACAGGGCTTGTTTCCATTGGGCATGAAAGGGAAAGAGCTCTTGCTTTGTTGAAGCATGTGTTTGTGATACCATTAAAGAGTCAAATCATATACTTCTTCCTGGTGAGGAGCACCTCAGGGCTAACCATCAATAGAAAGCATTGCCTTTGGCCTTGCTCTCACATCCAGGTCCTGGGCAGAAGTTCTCCGACTTCAGAAAGTTCAGCCTTAATAAGAAGGCTGCAAAGAGGGGCCCAGAGGACCACAGTCATGACTTTGTCCAAACTGAGACCTGAGAGGTGGCTGGTAGTAGGATCAGGTCTAGAACCCAGGGCCCTCTTGACTCTTCGGCCCAATGAGCTGTCTGAGCACTGGAATCCAAAGCATCTACTTTAATACCCTCCTGTGTATTTCAGATAATTTCAATGAAATGCCCTAATATTGGCAGGTGAACCCAAGGCAAGGATTTCTTACTTATTATTCGTTTTTTGCCAATTTTCAGTTCAAAGCCCAATATTTTGTCTCCTTCCTTCCGAAGAAATCAAGAGAAAGTTCCTCTACATCTCTGTGTTCCCATGAAATATCTTAAACCCTTAGACTGTCAACAATATCATGCTCTTTTATCTTTTTTTCACCCAGCTGTTATTACTCATGGTCAGGTCAAAAGGAGATAAAATTGTTCCTCAATGTCTTTCAAGAGAATGAGGGATATCTCTTATAACTTTTTTTAGCTTTCCTTTACTAAACCTAAATACTGTATTGTACCTTTTTTTTTTTTTCAGAAGGTATTGGAGATAGAACCCAGGGCCTCATGCATGGGAAGCAGGTGCTCAACCACTGAGCTACATCTGCTTCCCTGTGTTATACCTTTTAAGTGAATACTTTATGTATTTGGCCATTGAAGTTACTAAACAGCAAAGTAATGTCTTCTGACTTTGTCCATCTAAGAAGATTTTAAACACCAACTCCTCTGAGTGACTAGAGGTGGCAGGCAGTGACAGCTTTTTCCCTAATTGTCATCTAGACTTGTGTGCCTACTTGCATGGAGTTTTGTATTTTATCAAGTTACCAGGTACAGTATGCTGTCACCAAGGCCAAGGTGTTCAACTCTGTGCTATGCACTATACACTTGGGGAAACATGGGGTAAGAAGAGGTTGAGGAGAGTGGGGAGTTACGAGGACGGAAAGGGTGAATAGCTTTCCTACTTCTAGTAGAGTGATGACAGGACCCTCTCCATCCTCAGTTTTCTTATCCCATGAAGTTGGGGAAATAATGGGGCCTACCTCATCAGCTTGAGTCACAGGTAAAATGAGTTAATGCAGGCAGTGCCTGGCAGAGGTGTGCTCAAGAAACCTTAGAGACCCTCTCCATCCTCAGTTTTCTTATCCCATGAAGTTGGGGAAATAATGGGGCCTACCTCATCAGCTTGAGTCACAGGTAAAATGAGTTAATGCAGGCAGTGCCTGGCAGAGGTGTGCTCAAGAAACCTTAGAGATTATTTCCTTGGGGAGCCTGAGAAGTTTAAAACACTTATTTTCTTTGAGACAGGGAGAAATGTGAAATATGTATTTTGAAGCCATGGATAATGTTAGATAAAAATACAGAACTGCCAATTGTTAGTGCTGACACACACGGCCTAGTCAATGCTAAGCCTAGTTAAAGTCAATTTCTCCATCAAAAATTCCATGTTTTGAGAGAATTATTTTCTCCCTCAGCCAAATGCTTTCCTGTTCTCAATGTAACTGGCGTGTTTTATTATTGCTACATTATTTCCCACTGAAATATCTTTTCTCCAGAGTATGTGATGTCATTTATAGCTGCTGGCACAAATATTTTTTCCATATTTTGTCAATTAAGCATGTCATAGAATTTAATATTTACAGTCTCGTATGGTTCACTGAATTGCTTGAAGGAAAAGGGAAATAATGTCAAGGGTAGCAAAACAAGACATTCTACTTTCTGCACCAAAGAACTGGGGTAGAATCCTACTCTGTTGATTTCATTCCTGAATATTAAATATAATTAGGAGGCTTGTAATGAGCATACTGATAACTTTGTTAAGCATTTCTAAGAACAAATTAATATTTAAATATTTAATGTCTGGAACTCAAACTTTTTCACTCAAGTTTGCCAATTCCCTCATAGAAAACAAGTCTTGCTTTAGGAAACAGATGGTTCCCTTGTGGAAGGTAAAATTGCTTATTGCCCAAACCTGGGTAACACAGAGGTAAATCCATTTGTGTTGGTGAGATCAGCACAGTAATGTGGGCAAGTTGTAGACATCCTTCATTTTGGGGGTAGCCCAGTCATTAATGCCCTGATCCCCTCAGCTGAGACAGAAAATCATAGTAGTTTCATATTTCTGTCTCCTTCTACCCCATTGATTCGTTGAGTGAGGAGCAAAGCTGTCACAACTCCTATCCAGCCTTACCCTTCGGTGACAGAAGAGCTGGATTTTTTGAACAGAGTTCAGGCATGAGATGCCAGAGAAGAGTCAGAAGGTCAGAAATCAGAGTGGGCAAGGCATAGGCTAAAGGAAAAAGAAGGTGTCAGGATTTAGGGCTGGCAGAAGAGTCTGAATCCAAGCAAATAAGTGAACTAGGTTAAGCTGAAGATGTCCGTGATCAAAGTGCCAAGATGTGAACTTGATCCAGATGGTAAGGTCTGGTTTGGCCAGAGGTCTCCCATGTCCTCTATGCAGAGGTATGGACTGGTCCTGGGATGGGCAGTATTGAGCACAAAGAAGCAGCATGGTATGAAGAAAAGAGCATTGGGCTTCCAGTCAAGAGACCTGAACTTTAAGTCCTGACTTGAAAGTATTCTGGCAATTCATTGTTCAAGAATGTTCCAGGTATATATAATGTGTCAGGTGCTGAGTCAGGAGCTAGGGACACAAGGGAACTCATGGCCTAGAGGGACAGAGAGGAATATACAGAGAGAAATTATAGGAGAGAATGATTATGTTAGTGCTGTCACAAGTGGATTGTGAGGACTTCCATTTAAGATGCTGGTAGGAGAGCTTGTTCAGAACAACCCTATTTGTGAAAATTCAAAACACTGGAGATGGTAAATTAGCTTAAATGCCCCCAAAGCAGGTTATTAAAGTGCCATCAGGCCAAATTTAAGGGCAATGGAAACTGAGGTGTTTTTCCCATTCTGGCAAGCTTAGCCTTCCATTGTGGTAGCCTCCCAGGGTAAGGGAGAAGTGATAGTTCAAGGCCCACCCAGGGAGAGAGAATCATAAAAGATTCACCCTCATTTTAAGCTTGAAACCCAAAGGATTATGGTCTCTTGGCAAGGAGGAACCAAAAGTCTCCCCTCCAAGGCTGAATAAGAGAAATAGAAATAAAAGGAAGAAAATATTTAAAAAACTTGTCCCTGACAATTGTGGCCATGGACCTGTCCTCACATGGGTTGTCAAAGAAATCTCAAGCTGTCAACTTGACTGATGGAAGTCCTGGACTGGTAATACACCCAAGTACTTGGCAGAGGCAAACACAAATCCTTCTGGAAGAAACCATTTTCATCTTCAGCCTAAAAAAATGTCCACAAATCATTCTTCCAGGAAAATGAGAAGTGCATTGCTATCTCAATTAAAACAAAAATAGGGAAAGATTTAAAGAACACCTCAAACAAATTTAACCTTATAGACACATATAAAGCATTAAAAATCCACAACTGTAGAATGTAAATTATTTTTAAGCACATATGGAACATTTAAAAACCTTTGACAACACCTCGGGCCAAAAGCAAGACTAAACACATTTTGAAATATTGCAATCAGCTCACTGTCCCCAGTGCAATAAGTAGAAATCAATCAGAAATATACAACTAAAATATATCCATGTGTTTAGCCTTATATTTTTTCATTGCATTTTAACTGAAAAACATAAACATTTAAAATGACACAATTTTTTACTGTTTTAAAATTTCCTCATTTTCCGTTGAGTTATAACATAGATACAGCCAAGTGTATAAAGCACCCTAATCCTCAGTATATGGTTTTATTAAAAAAACAGCATACAGTAAAAAAGACTTGTGGTGTATAATACTATGAGGTAGATATAGATATAGAATTTTTCCATCACCCCACCCCGAACCCCTGGCAACCTCCTCTGATCAGTTCTCTGCCACTACAGTTTTAGTTTTGTCTTTTTGAGAATGTCATAAAAATACCATAAAAATGTCACTAAAACATAAATAGAAGGTGTCTAATAAAGATGGCAGAATGAGAATCTTCAGGGCTTCATCCCTCACAAAAGCTTTGAACAACAAGCGAGGACTGACAGAAACATCTTTCTCAAAGCTCCAGAAAACAGTTAAAGGAATACAGTAACAGGGTATATGCCAAATCAATTCATCTTAAAAGTGGTAGAGGGGCTGGGGATAGGCAGATGGGTAATATTGCCCAAAAAGTGGGGGGAGGGAGGGGCAACATACGAACATAGGAGAGTGTCAGGTGTTGGTTGAGAGTAAAATTCTGAGAAAATCGTATCAAAATATAATTAGGAGGGTTACCTGTTTAGGATGCTCGGAGGGGATGGTCTGATGTGGGACGGACTCCTGGGGAATGTCTGAATGCTCATTTTGCCAGAGTGGGTTGTACCATTGGGTAGAGACCCAAGTAGTGAGAGTGGGGGTGGACCCACATCCTGGGGAGGACTAATGCCATCAAGTAGAGGGAACTGTATCTCTCGAGAGAAAGGGTGGCTCCCAGGGTATTAGGGCAGTTGAGCAAGTTAGGACCTGAACACTGTTTCAAGTATCTCTGGACGTGGCTCCTCGGGAAATGAAGGTTGACTGTCACTGTGGGCCCCAAGGGGAGGGGAAAATGGATGGTAAATGTGTGGAACCAAGGTAAATGAGGGGTAAGAGAGGAGTTTCGCGAGATGGAAACATCCTTGAATATCCATCCAAGGATGGATATAAAACATGTAATATTACACCATAAACATATAGGGGACGACAGACTAATAATGTAAACCATAATGTAAAACATAGGATAACTAAAAATTTAGAAAACTGTATATCCTAAAGTATGGACCACAATGTAAACACAGATGTCACTTTGTTTGGAAGCTATTGTCTCAGAGTCTGTACATCAGTTTAAGTAAATACGATATGAATAAGTTATAATAATATCGCTATGGAAGGGAAAAGGTTTTATGGTAGATGTGTGGGAGTACTGTATATTGTATATATGAATTACTGTGGTCTAGGGCTCTTGTGAAGAGAAGTTCAAAAATTAGGAAAAAGGAAAAGAAAAAGATAGGATGTAGAATTTTTCCAAATCAACACGTATTCTATATCTAACCTTTAAACACATCACTAAATTCCATTTTACTAATAAGGGATCCTGACAGTATATTAGGCTTCAGTTTTCAGGAAGTTTTGGATCACAGAGTGGTTCAACAATGGCAGCGGAGGAATACTGGTATAGGATACTATTGACAGGTGATATATGACTGACAGGGAGCTATACAGGGCATATGCCCAGGGTGCATGGTAATGTTTGGATATACTCATAGTGGCAACAATTAAAAACTACAGCTGGGGGGGGTACTGGGTTCCTGACTGGGGGTGCTCTGTTGTGGTCCCTAGGGGAGCAGCGGCAGTCCCCCAGGTGCAACGGTAAGGACCAGGAAGGAATGAGGGTCCAACAGTGAGATCATGATACTAATGACTATGCTTGTGAGCCTATATGCCTGAAATAAGAACAAGGCCTAGAGCAGCACTGTGCCTCGGAATTTCCTCCTGACAGCCTTCATGTTACTCAAATGTGGCCAGTCTCGAAGCCAAACTCAGCATGTAAATGCAATGCCTTCCCCCCAGCGTGGGACATGACACCCGGGGATGAGCCTCCCTGGCACCGAGGGATCACTACCAAGTACCAACCGATAATGCAACTAGAAAATGACCTTGAATTAAAGGTTCAATGCGGATCAGCAGAATATCCCTGTCTACATATAATAACATGATTTTAAAATGCTGTTTGACCTAATGTAAGGGGGAAATGGAAAGGAGAAATGAGTTTATATGGCTACGAGTCTCTAAAAAAGAGTCTGGAGGTTGTCAGAAGGATTGCCCTTATGCACAACTGAGCAGAGTCTAAGAGACAGATAAAGTAGATACAACCCCAGGTATTGGTTCCTTTGAGGGCTAAAGAGACCCACGGGTTCTATGGTCATGGCAGATGGGGTTCACTGCCATGTCAGATGGCCCTTCTTTGGAGCTGGTGTTTCTGCGTGATGGAACTGGACTCAGATGGGATCTCTTTTCACAAGACTTTCATGCTACTTTACTGGAATTGTAGTTGGTGTTGGGGTTTAAGATATATTTAGGGGATTTGAATCTCTGGACTGACAATATGATAGCCAGGCCCTGAGCCTCAACAGACATCAGCTCCTACACTCTGATTTATTGGACTCACCCCACTCAGCTAAGATGGAGTTGAAGAAGGACAACCACCACACCATGGAGCCAAGAGTGCCTACAACTGAAAGCAGGAGGATTGCATTCAGTATCCATGTGGAATCTGAGCCTCCTCTTGACATGGAGGTACAACAGACACAACCAATCCAATGTCCACAGAGAAAATGTGGCATTGGTGTGGGAAGGGTGGCCATGGTGGCTGATGGGTATGGGGAATGGCAGGAAGAGATGAGATGTGGAGGCGCTTTTGGGACTTGGAGTTGCCCTGGATGGTGCTTCAGGGGCAATCACTGGACATTGTAAATCCTCCCAGGGCCCACTGGATGGAATGTGGGAGAGTATGGGCTATGATGTGGACCATTGACCATGAGGTGCAGAGATACCCAGAGATGTACTTACCAAATGCAATGGATGTGTCATGATGATGGGAGTGAGTTTTGCTGGGGGTGGGGAGTGGTGGGGTGGGGGTGGTGGGGTTGAATGGGACCTCATATTTTTTGAATGTAATATTTTTACAAAATGAATAAAATTTAAAAAAAATAAATAAATGCAATACATCATACTGGATGGGAATCTAAGTATGGAGGAGAAAAGGCATAAATGGGCATTATTGGCACATAAAAAGAAAATGGAAAATACAGTGAAAACTTTATGTCAATGTTGGATTTCTTGAACTGGATAACTGCACTTAGGGTGATTACATAAGTGAATATCTTTGCTTGTAGGAAATGTGTGTGAATGTAAGAATTGTACATGGATGTGTTCAAGGACCTCCCAACTTCTGGGTGAGGAGGGGTCTGCAGATTGAGTTCAACCATGTGAATTTTTATTCCATTGTTCCTGCCTACCTAATGAGACCCATATAAACACAGGACACTCAAAGCCATGATGGGATCTCATGATTATGTAGCAGGAATGTGATGTAGTCTGACTCCACATGAAGAGGAGGAAACTTAAGTATGAGATCCTTTCAGATCTTCCTCTCTGCTTCTCTTCTTTTGGCTTCTAATTTGTCTCCTGTTACTCCAATATAACTATAATTGCAAGTGTAGCAATTTCAGGGAGTTCTGTGAGTTGTTCTAAAAAACAACTGAACCCAAGTGGGTAGTATCCAGTTGAATCTGAAATTGTAGCCAGTTGGTCAGAAGTGCAGATGGCCTGGGCCTCCAAACTTGCAACTGGTTCCTGAAGGGTAATCTTGTAGAGGATTACCCTCAACCTGTGGAGCTTGGCTTACCTCTGGGTAGTTAGGGGTCAGAATTGAATTGATTAATTTACTGCAATATTTGCAGTTGGTGTCAGAAGCTGCTGTGAAAGTTCAGAGAAGTTTTTGTAAAACCTTTTCACTACTAATGTACTTCTACTGTCCCAGGATCCCACCCAGGATACCACATTACATTTAGTTGTGCTGTCTCCTCACTCTATGCCCATCTGTGACAGCTCCTCAGTTTTTCCTTGCCTTATGTGACATTGATAGTTTGGAAGATTATTGGAGAGTTATTTCATAGAATGTCTCACAATGTGGGTTTACCTGATGTTTTCTCATGATTAGACTGGACTGCTCATCACATCATCTTATGGGACATATTATCTCAACATGACTTATTAATGGGCATATTAACCTTGATCACCTGGTTAAGATGGTGTCTGTCAGATTTCTCCATCATAAAGTCACTTTTTCCCCTTTCTATACTATTGGAAGTCCAGCCCACACGCAAGGGGAGGGGTATTAAGCTCCATCTCCTAGATGAAAGAGTATCAGAAAGTTTGTGGGCATATGTTAAAACCACCACTATAATTAATAAGCATTTTGGGAGGGGTACTTTGAGTCTATACAATTATTCTATTTCCCTTTGTCTGGCTGTGAACCTACAGAATAGGTCCTGCCAAAGTTCAATGGACACTTAAGACCAAAAAAGGAAGTAGGCCACTCCATATAGCAAAATAGTAACAGTTTATTAGGGAACTTACAGACTGGGAAGCTGGTCTTGGGTGGCTGCAGGATGTTTAGAGTAGCAGTCCATGCTACCCAGGGAGTTACAGGGGTTATATGGGGAAAGAACAAGGAAGGCACAGAGCCAAGTTGGGTGCAATATCATAAACATGTTTCTTTGAAGTTACTGATGTGTAACAGGAGTAGTTGAGGAGAGATACATATAATAACAGGAGTTAAAAATGCTTTTTGACCTAAATCAAGGGGGAAATGGAAAGGACAAATGAGTTTATATGGCTGTGAGTCTCTAAAAAAGGGCCTGGAAGTTGTCAGAGGGGTTGCCCTTATACACACCTGAGCAGAGTCTCAGAGACAGATAAAGTAGATACAATCCTGGGTATTGGTTCTTCTGAGGGCTACAGAGACCCACACGTTTTATGGTCATGGCAGATGGAGTTCACTGCCATGTCAGTTGGCCCTTCTTTGGAGTTGGTGTTTCTGTGTGATGGAGCTGGACTCAGATGTGATCTCTTTTCACAAGCCTTTCCTGTTACTTTACCAGAATTGTAGTTGGTGCTGGGGTTTAAGATATATCAAGGGATCTGAATCTCTGGACTGACCATATGATAGCCAGGCCCTGAGCCTCAACAGACTTCAGCTCCTACACTCTGATTTATTGGACTTACCCCACTCAGCTAACATGGAGTTGAAGAAAGTCAACCACCACACCATGGAGCCAAGAGTGCCTACAAATGAAAGCAGGAGGATTGCATCCAGCATCCATGTGGAATCTAAGCCCCCTCTTGACATAGATGTGGAATGGACACAACCAATCCAACGTCCACAGGATGGAGGAATACAATAAGGATTAGAATGGACTTACTGATAGTCTATTCATGAACTATTGTGGTTAGTAATCAAAGAAAATGTGGCATTGGTGTGGAAAAAGTGGCCATGGTGACTGCTGGGTGTGGGGAATGGGAGGAAGAGATGAGATGTGGAGGCGTTTTCGGGACTTGGAGTTGTCCTGGGTGGTGCTGCAGGGACAATTACCGGACATTGTAGATCCTCACATGGCCCACTGGATGGAACGTGGGAGAGTGTGGGCTATGATGTGGGCCATTGACCATGAGGTGCTGCGATGCTCAGAGATGTATTCACCAAATGCAATGAATGTGTCATGATGATGGAGGAGAATGTTGCTATGGGGGGAGTAGTGGGGTGAGGGGGGTGGGGTGTACATGGGGACCTCATATTTTTTAATGTAATATTTTTAAAAATGAATTAAAAATTAATTAATTAATTAAAAAATAATAGATATACGAATGGCTAATAAGCATAAAAAAAAGAATGTGCACATGCACTTTAAGATACACCTACAGGGAGGGATTTTTTTTGCCATATCTTGGAATTTATGACTTCTCTGGTTTATGGCCTCATACTCCTTAAAGCGTTTCCCACTAAGTTAAACATTCGTCGTGTATCTTACCTTCAGCAATCATTGTTGGTAGTCTAATGGTAATTTTCTATATCTTTCTTTTATTCCATCTGCATTTATTATTTGAAATTCTTCTGTAAGGAAGTTTTCTCCCTTTACCCCCATTTATTTTTTTATTCAGTCATTCATTTATATTCGTATAGACTTAGGGATATTTCTTTTATTCTTTGGTTATAATCCAATACTATCATTGTATTGTTACTTATTTTCTTGCTCAAATTATTCCAGCTCTGGCCATAGGGAACACTTTTGGGTTGATTTCTATATCCTTTTGATGTGTCCTCATTTTTTTCCTGCATTTTATCCTGCCCTAGCCCTAGTGTCAGTCATTTCTCCAGGAAATGCTCTGGGTGCAGCATGTGCTCTTTGTCACTGGGCTATCTCTGCTTCTAGGACTTCTCAGTGGACAGAGCTAGGAAATATACCCAAAACTACTAACCCATGTATGCATACATATGTATTTATTTCTGGATCTGTGTATATGTGCATGTATGTATATGAACATGAGTACATATTGTTAATTCTGACTCTAATCTAACACCATAAGATTCATTCTAGCCTTTTCCCTCTTGCTTATTTGTAACTTCTTTCTCTGACAATGAAGAAACTTGGCCCTCACCATCCACCATCCATTAACTTCGTTGTTCAACCCTAGTATAGTTGTAAAGTAGTTTCAGAATTGCCGACCTATATCCCTGGGAGAAACAAAGTTATGAACTGGAGTACACTGTTTATGTGCATTTCTTTTTGTCTTTAACCTTACAATAGCTAGTCAAAAAATTGTTTTCCAAAGTGACTTGGGTCAGCTCGGTTTTTCCACACCCCTTTCAGCAAAGTTGTATCATACATGCATAATATAATGAGATGCATTTGTCACAGACTGCATTCCATCCTGGCTTCCCCTGATATTCTCTTTGATTTTTACAATTTCCATACAGTAAAGTTCCCTCTTTGTGGTGTACAGTTCTATAGAATTTAAAACATGCATAGTTATATATCCACTATCATTGTACCATAGAGAACAGTTCAATCATCTTAAATATCCCATTGTGCAGAGTTAATACATAAGGGGTACACAATTTCTGTTTGGGATAATGGGAAAGTTCTGGTAATGGATGGTGGTAAGCAGAGTACCACATTATGATTGTGATTAATCTCACTAAATTTTATGCTTGGGGATGGTTGAGATGGGGATATATATATATATATATTTCTGCAATCAAAAAATAAAGAGACAATGAGAATCAAATGTAATTCACAATTCTGGCTTGGATCTAATCATGGAGGAGAAAATACCCAGAAGGACATTATTGGGAAACATGAAAAAATTGGAATATATTCTGTGAGTTTTATAAAAATGTTAAATTTCTTGACCTTGATAACTGCACTTAAGGTAGTTACATAAGTGAATGTCCTCATTCTAAGGAAATGTAGATGACAGTATTAAGTAAGAGTTCAAGGAGCATGATGTATACAATCTACTCTCAAATGTTTTGAAAATGGATAAAAGGATGGATGGATGGATAGAATGAAAAATTATATGGCAAATGGGGCAAAATGTTAAAAGTTGATGGATTTGTGCATCTGGGTGTAGGTCAGTTTGGAGTTCTCTGTATGGGTTTTGTACTATTTTTGCAACCATCATGTATATTTGAAATTATTTCAAAATATGAAGTTTAAAAAAATTTCCTTGAGCAGGCCCATTTATAATCCAACGAATCCTCCCACACCAGCACCTGATAATTTATGATATGTTTTCCATCTCTATAGATTTGCCTTTTCCAGAAAATCGTATTAATGAAATCATACAATATAAGTAGCCTTTTCTATCTGACTTCTTTCATTTAGCAAAATGCATTTAAGGTTAATTCATGTTGTTGCATGGATTAATGCTTCATTTATTTATATCAATGAATAGTATTTCATTGTCTGGATGGACCAGCCTTTTTTATCCATTCAGCTATTGAAGGACATTTTGATTGCTTTCATTTTTGGCAATTATGAGTAGAGCTGCTATAAACATATGCATACAGATTTTGCTGAGCATAAATTTTCTATTCACTCCAGTAAATATCTAAAAGTGGCATTGCTTAGTCTTATGTCAAGTGTATGTTTAAATATATAAGAAACTGCCAAACTGTCTTCCAAAGTAGCTGTATCATTTTGCAATCCCCACCAGCAATGAATGAGAAGCATTCTTGCTTCCCATCTGTTTTTTTTCTCTTTATTTATTTTTTAACGTTACATTAAAAAAATATGAGGTCCCCATATACCCCCCACCCCCCTCATCCCACTCCTCCCCCCATAACAACAACCTCCTCCATCATCATGACACATTCATTGCATTTGGTGAATACATCTCTGAGCACCGCTGCAGCCCATGGTCAATGGTCCACACCATTGACCACACTCTCCCACAGTCGACCTAGTGGACCATGGGAGGACATACAATGTCCAATAACTGTCCCTGCAGTACCACCCAGGACAACTCCAACTCCCGAAAATGCCCCCATATCACATCTCTTCCTCCCACTCCCTACCCCTAGCAGCCACCATGTCCACTTTCTCCACACCAATGCCACACTTTCTTCGATTACTAATCACAATAGTTCATGATAATCTTATCAGTAAGTCCATTTTAATCCATTCTCTATTCCTCCATCCTGTGGACCCTAGAATGGCTGTGTCCACTCCACATCTATATCAAGAGGGGGCTTCGATTCCACATGGATGCAATTCTCCTGCTTTCAGTTGTAGGCACTCTTGGCTCCCTAGTGTGGTGGTTGACCTTCTTCACCTCCATGTTAGCTGAATGGGGTAAGTCCAATAAACCAGACTGTAGGAGCTACAAGTCTGTTGAGGCCCAGGGCCTGGCTGTCATATGGTCAGTCCAGAGATTCAGGTCCCTGAGTATATACTAAATCCCAGCACCAAATACAGTTCCACTAAAAGTAACAGGAGAGGCTTGTGGACAAAAATCATATTTGAGTCCAGCTCCATCACGCAGAAACACAAACTCCAAAGTAGGGCCAACTGAGATGGCACTGAACTCCATCTGCCATGACCTTAGAACCTGTGGGTTCTCTGTAGCCCCCAGAAGAACCAGTACCTGGGGTTGCATCTACTTTTATCTGTCTCTGGGACTCTGCTCAGGTGTGCATAAGGACAACCCCTCTGATAACCTCCTGGCTCTTTTTGGAGACTGATAGCCATATAAACTCATTTGTCCTTTCCTTTTCCCCCTTTTATTCAGATCAAAAAGCATTTTTAACTCCTGGTATTATATGTAGACTGAGATATTCTGCTGGTCCAATTTGACCCTTTTATTCGAGGTCATTTTCTAGTTACATCATCAGCTGGTACTTGGTAGTAATCCCTTGGCACCAGGGAGGCTCATCCCAGGGAGTCATAGCCCATGCTGGGGGGGAAAGGCAACACATTTACATGCTGAGTTTGGCTTTGAGACTGGCCACATTTGAGCAACACGGAGGCTCAGAGAGTCCATCTGTTTTAATTTCCTAGGATTCTTAAAGCGGAGACCATGAAATGGGTTGGCTTTAAACAATGGGAATTTATTAGCTTACAGTTTGAAGCCATGAGAAGGTCAAAATCAGGGCATCATCAAGGTGTTGTTTTCTTTCAGAAGACCAGCTGCTGGAGATCCTGGGCTCCTCTGCCACATGGTAAGATACATGGTGGCATGTGTTGGTCTCTCCCTTCTCTTCCTGGTTTCATTGCATCCAACTTCTTGATTCTGTGGTTTTCTCTCTCTCTGTATTCATTTCATTTATAAAGGACTCCAGTAAAATGATTAAGGTCCACCCTGGGCAACACCGAAACTGAAGAAACTTCATCAAAAGGTCCTAGTTACAAAAGGATTATATCCACAGGAATGGATTAGCTTTAAGAATATGATTTTCTGAGACACATACAGTTCCAAACCACCATCCCATCATTTCCAGCCATTTCTGTTTCAGGTTTTTTAGTACTTATTTTTATTTTGGCAATTGTTAATTGGTATGTGGCGACTGTCATCAAAATTTTAATTTGCATCTTGTTAATTGCTAGTGATATTGAACTTCTTTTCATATACTTATTTGCCATCCTTGTATCCTCTTTTGTGAAGTGTCAGTTCGAATTTGTTGCCCATATTTTAACTGGGTTGTTTTCTTACTGTTAATTTTGAGAGCTCTTTATATCTTCTGGAAACAAGTTCTTTGTCAGATATCTGGTTTAAAAATGTTTTCTATTTTCTCACAGTCTCTCATTTGTCTTTTCATTTTCTTGTCTTTGGTAGAGTTAACAGTTTTTAATTTTGACAAAGTCCAATTTATCTTTTCAAAATCATGCTTTTTAGTGCCATGTGTAAAAACTCATCTTCTAATCCCATGTCATAAAGGTTTTCTGTTATGTTATCTACTAAAAGGTTTATGGTTTTATATTTTACATTTAAATCTACTATCCATTTTGAATTAATTTTATATAAAGTGTGAGGTTTAGATCAAGGGTTGTTTGTTTTTTTGCCTATGGATAATCAATTTCTCTGGTACCATTTGTTGAGGAGCAGAGGAAGGTCATGGTCTGATTTGGATTCTAAGAGGATTCTTCTGGCAGCTCAGTGGAAAAGAGACTCTAAGGGTACAAGGATGGAAGAGGCAAGGCCAGTTTAGGAGGCTTTTGAATAAAACCAGAAATAGTTGGATTCTGAATGAGATGTTTACCTAACAAGAAAGCATTAATCATAGATGGAAGCTGTGGGAAGTAATCATTTGGTGTCACCTAAATTCAGGCAATGGTCTGAAAAGTTATAACTGTGAAATCAAATTTGGCAAAGAAAAATACATTACAACAGCACAAATAAACCACCTAATTACAGTTTAAAACTCCTAAGCTGCAAACAGCTGTGTGTAGGAAACCTAGGATGCTGTCAGACTCTGCCTCATTGTTTGGATGAACAGTGGAGTCTCTATTATCTGCACGGGTCTCCACAGAAATATTTATGACATACTCACTAGCTTTGCAAAAATTATAAGAACTCAGTATTAGGAATTCTGGGATTACTACTTGAGAAAACCAAAACTTGAATTAAATGGATTCAGTGCTATTGATTGGTAAAGAGAAGGAGATTTTTACTTAGCTTTGTTTCTGCTACTCAAAAGGTCATATGTGATCTCAAATCACACCTCAGGTTTGTGATGTGTGCACTCAATCATAACTGCTTGTTAGGGGCCTGATGTAAATAAATGGATGTCCAAATGTTTTTCAGAGTACATTGCCCCTCCATGCTCAGAGTACTATGGTCGTTATACTGTAGATCCTAATGAGGCAAAGGCTTACAAATCTTCAGTGACTTCATACGGATGATATATACAAATGAATCAGGAGCTCATTCAGAACAAGATGGCAGAGTGAGGTGCTTCAGGGCTCTACCCCCTCTTACACACACCCACTCAGAAGCTGTGAACAACCAGCAAGAACTGGCAAAAATATTTTTCTCAAAGCTCTGGAAAACAGTTAAAGAAGTACAGTAACAGAGCCAGCACTAAATCAAGAGAAAGTCTACTTAAAAGGGGTAGGCACATATGATGCCCTGTCTGGCTTCTCCCAGATCACTTCACTGGCTCAACACAGTCAGCTGTACTCAATATGAACCCTAGATCCTGGATCTGGAGGGAATAGAGTAAAGCTTATGTGGGAACTTGTAGAACTGGCTCAATTTGTCTGGGGGTGGCCTGAAGGACTCACTGTCCCAGAACTTGCCCTGCATGTAAAAAGCAAATCAGAGAGCTTGCCTACAGAATGCTGTGAGAGAGCAGTCAAGTCATGCTGCCTGAGGCAAAGGATTGCTGGCTGTAGGACATATAGTGCAGTGCCAGACTATCAGAAAACTTTTTCTTGGGAGGAGGGGACATTTGTATTCATGAAAACATGGGAATTCCTAGGACCACTCATGTACACCTAAGACAAGGTGCATGTGCAAAAAGGATCATGGTGACCCCTATGCTTTGGCATAGACCAATTCTCTAAATTTATAGTATGGAAAACTCTGAAGGCAAGCACTCACACAGGTTAGTCTGTGAGGACTGGGAAAGATGTTTTCTTTTTTCCTTCTTCGCTATTTCATTAGTTCCTGACATTGAAGGAATGCTCAGTCATAATACTAACTGGTACAAGCTTAAGCAACAGGTGCTTCAGAGTCTAAATTCCAGTGATAACACTTTAAAATATCAAATGTCTAGGTTTCAATAAAAAATTACAAAACATACCAAGAAACAGGAAACAGTAGCCCAAGCAAAAGGAGATTAAAGCATTAGAATCCATCTATGGGGAAGACCAGACCGGGAACACACCAAAGACTGAAAAAATAGTCCTAAATATGCTCATAGAGTCAAAGGAAAATACGGACAAAGAACTAAAGGAAACTCACGAAACTATAGAAGAAAACAAAGAGAATATCAATACAGAGATGGAAATTATGAAAGGGAACCAAACAGAGCTGAAGAACACAGTAACAGAAATTTAACATTCCTTAAAGGGGTTCAGGAGTAGATTGGAGCTGGCAGAAGAAAGAATTGGTGAACTTGGAGATAAGATCATTGAAATCATTTAGTCTGAAGGAGAGAACGAGGAAAGAGTGAAGAAAAGTGAACAAAGTGTGAAGCATGAGGAACCTGTGGAACACAATCAAGAGTACCAATATACCTATTGTGAGAGTCCCAGAAGAAGAGAGAAAGGAACAGGGAGAACAGTCAAAGAAACTATGGTTGAAAACTTCCAAAGTTTAATGAAAGCCTTGACTATACACATCTAAGATGCTCAATTAACTCCAAACAGGATAAACTCAAATAGACCCATATGGCCCCATGTTATAATCAAACTGTCAAATGCCAACGATAAAGAATTCTGAAAGCTGCAAGAGATGTCATGTAAAAGTGAGCCTCAATAAGATTAAGTGCCATTTTTTCAATAGAAATTATGGAGGCAAGAAGGCAGTGAGATGACATATTTAAAGTGCTGAGAGCAAAATATTGCCAAGCAAGAATTCTGCATCTGGAAAAACTTTCTTTCAAACATGAGAGAGAGATTAAGAAATTCCCAGATAAACAAAAGTTGAGGGAGTTCATCACCACTAGACCAGCCCTACAAGAGAGGCTAAAGAGAGTTCTGCAGGTTGAAAGGAAAAGACAATAGATTGAAATCACATGTAGAAATAAAGATGTCTGCTGAGGGTAATGACATGGGTAAATATAAGTGACAGTAATATTGTATTTTTGGTTTGTAACTCCACTTTTTCACTTCCTGCAAGATCTAAAAATGGAAATTTATAAAATGTAATGATATTACATGTAAGCTGTAATATCATTACTTTTAATGAATTTCCCTTTTGGGTAGACTGGGGGAGAGTGTAAACTATAGTGTGGACCATTGACCATGTGGTGCAGCAGTGCTCAGAGATGTATTCACCAAGGGCAATGAATGTCCCATGATGATGGAGGAGGTTGTTGTTATGGGAGGAGTGGAGTGAGGGGGGTTGGGGGTATATGGGAACCTCATATATTTTGAGTGTAACATTAAAAAAATAAAGACAAAAAATATAATGATAAATCAGTGGTTTGGAATTTATTATGTATATACATATAATTTGTGACAAAAAGGGCACAGAGGTGGGAGGAAGGAGGGTTATAGGAATATAGTTTGTGTATATTATTGAAGTTAAGTTGGCACCAAAGAAAATGATATATTAAAGATTTGTGATGTTATATTACAAGTTCCATGGTAGCTACAAAGAACTAGATTATATGCAAACTCATAAAGAGAAAAATTAAAATACAGGTGGCCATGGGCAGGGCAGGAGGAATGGGGAGTTAATACATGAAGGGTATAGGGTTTCTGAGTACTTGGGAAAGTTTTAGTAATGGAATGTGGTGAAAGTACCACAATATTGTGAATGTGATTAATCCCATTGAATGATATTCCCCTGATTGGTTGAGATGGAAAAATTTATATTGAATATATGTTACCACAATTAAAAATAAAAAACAGAAAGAACAGTTAAAGGGGCAATGACAACTAAATGCAACATATAATCCTGGATGGGATCTAGCAAGGGAGGAGAAAAGGCTCAAAGGGACATCAGTGGTACATGTAAAAAATTGGAATATAAACTTTAAGCATTATGTCAATGATAAATTTATTGAGTGGTTGCGTAAGTGAATATCCTTGTTATTAGGAAACATACGTGGAAGTATCAAGTGTTCAAGGAGGATGATATATACAATCTACATGCAAGTATTCAGAAAATGGATTGAATGATAGATAGATGGATAGCTAGACAGATTGATACAGCAAATGTGGCACAAAGTTAAACTGGTAGATCTGGGTACCTGGGAGGGAGGGAATATGTTGGACTTCCCTGGATGGTGTTTGTATTATTATTTTTTTCTCTTTTCACTATTTCATTTCTTTATTTATTTTAAAGGATGCATAGATCACACAAAATGTTACATTAAAAAATTTTAAGAGATTTCCATATACCCCAGTCCCCACGCCCCCCACTCCTCCCACATCAACAACTTCTTTCATTAGTGTTGTACATTCATTGTATTTGATGAATACATTTTGGAGCACTACTATACATCATGGATTATAGTTTATACTCTACCCCAGTCCATTCAGTGCGTTATGGCAGGATATATAATGTCCTGCATCTGTCCCTGTGATATCATTCAGGACAACTCCAAGTCCTGAAAATGTCCCCATATCACAGCTCTTTTTCCCTCTCCCTGCCTTCAGCAACTCCCAGGGCCACTGTCTCCACATCAATGATATAATTTCTTCCATCGTTTTGTAACTATCCTGTGAATAGAAAGTATTTCAAAATAAAAAGTTAAGAAAAGTGAAGCGGCTGTGGCTCAATCAGTTGGGCTCCCGTCTCCGATATGGGAGGCCCTGGGTTCGCATCCAGGACCTCCTTGTGAAGACAGGTTCACCTGCATGCTGCAGAAAGCTGCCCGGCCCACAAGTGCTACAGAGAGCCAACTCAGCAAGGTGACACAACAAAAAGGGAGACAAGGGAAAACACAGAAGAGCGCACAGCAAGTGGACACAGAAAGCAGAAAACAAGCAAGCTGCAATGGGCGGGGGGGGGATAAATAAAAAAATAAATACAGACACACAGAAGAACACACAGTGAATGGACACAGAGAGCAGAAAGCAAGCAAGCTGCAAGGGGGGGAATAAATAAATTAAAAGTTAAGAAAAAATTAAATCAGGTTTTTAATGTTGAAATTTGTGAGCTGTAATTTTATTAGGGTATATTTATCTTCTTGCTACTGAACATATCTGCAAATAGTATATCTTTGTAAAATCACACTAAGAGTTACAGATTGTTTATTTTTAAAAATAATTTAGAGCAGAGTGAATATCTACACCTTAATGGAGATAAAATATGTTGAAGTTTTTCCTTTGATTAGTTAGAGATTTTGCGTTTACTGTAGAATCCATGAGGTACTTCTAATCTAATGGAAGCTGACTAAAATAATGATGTGTGGATTTTCTAGATTCTGACAGAGTCATTGGGTAATAACATCGTAGAGATAGAAGGACATGAAGCTGTTATCTACTGCCATATCCTCCAAAGGGTGGAATTCCTTCTCTAGCCTCCCTGAAAATTGACTATCAAGCCTCTGCTTGGATATGCTCCTCCATGGGGAGAGTATCCTGTATTTTGGAGCAACTCAGTTTTACCAAACCTGTCTCCAAGACCCTTCTACCTACTGGTCCATTGTGAATAAATCAGAGCTAGTCCACTCCTTCTTCCACTTGAGAACCCTTAAAATCCTAGAAGCCCACTATCCCTGCCCTCTACACCTTTCACTGAGCTGGCTGCCCTGCTCTGGGTGTACATATGTGAAATTTCCTCCTCATTATTGGCATCTTTGGTTTTGCATGGCAAATACTTGGGCATCCCAGTTGGACCTTTCCTAGGGGCTTTTGAGGTTTCTGTCTCAGAATTCCATTTGCCTAAGAAGAAATGTCCACAGTGTTCTGGATCTGGGAGAGCTAGAAGGGGAGGGAAACGAACAATGGGGAAGCCAGGCTTCCTTAGAGTCATGCAGGATAATCTTCAAGTGTGAACAGGTGGCCAAAGAATAAAAACACAATAAAATCTTTGAGTCACCCTACAGAGCTCTCCCTCTGCAAGTGTAATCAACCAAATGTATTTGCTGAAATCTTCTGAAAACTGGCTATCTATTCTGCCTCCCTATACTGTCATTGACTAATTGCTACCAATTCCATCTGATAGTAATGAATTAGACGACTAAATGTTCTATTTGATCAGTAAACTGATGTAACTGGTCCACAAGCAGTTAGGGAAGGGTTACCTCACACTTCTCAGAGGCTGATCCAGATCAATTAATCTATCATTTGATCTGCTGCTCAGTGACAGGCCATCAGGAACAAATGCTAATTTACTTAGATTTGGTTCATCAGTACTGGCTAATATGTATGTATTGCTTATTATGTGCAAGACAAAGTGTTAAGCATTAGGGCATTTAATCCTAATAATTATTAGGGAATTCTCTTCACCCAAACTTTATAGTTTATTTGCACTTTACAAATTATTTACACTTTACCAAATGCAAATAAATTGGAACAGCAATAAGAGCTACTGGTGTTTATGAAGAGAGAACTCTTAAGAGGAAATAATAAGTGTTTGGGACTCTTTTTGCCAAAGATTGGTTTTAAGCAGTTAAAGGTTACTTTGTCAGTTGCCCCCAAGTAGAGGATTGTCTTCAAGGAATGGTTCTCATGTTCTTCCAAAATGAGCAGTGGAAGAAACATAGAAACTAGGGATCTAAAGAAGCCGAGCAATATGAAAATGATGAATCAAGTGGGTAGATGGAATTAATTTAGCAAATAGCAAATAATTTCGCTGGACTCCGCACAGTGGATATCTATAGCTAGCTCATTATGAACAAACAATACATTAATAAAATAATTAAAACTTTACCATAGCATTAATTAATGCTAGGAGGATTAGTATTAACACTTCATTCATAGAAGAGCCAAAAAATTTGTGTTGGGGAGGGCTTACTTTATTCCACAAGGTAAATAAAAGCAATAGTGTCCAATAAAAGTACTGTATTTTAAAAAATCTTTCCATTTATGGAAGTAATTCCAGCCAACTGCACTTTAAGGATAGTATACATGCAGGACAGACTTCAGAAACCTCCATGAGAATTTAACTCAAGAGGAAAAAAAGAACTGGGATACTTTCTTCTAATTCCAATTCATTCCACCATCTCTGCTACCCAACAATCCCTCGCGGAGTTATATGGGGAGGGCAGGTAGTGGCTTCTCAGTGATCACACACCCCTTCCCTGAGTGTCATTTGATCCCCATTTCTCACACCATCTGGGTTCAAATTTCAGCCCCTCCATGTGCTAATTGTCTGCCCCCCACACACACACACTGAGTACCAACCAACAGGCAAATTGGAGGGGCTGTCATATTGAAGCCCCCAAGTTTCTTACAGTGATGTTAATTAGCGCATTCCATGATTTGGTGTCAAACTCACTGTCATGACCCTATTATCTTTGGGGCTCTTTATTTTTCATATTTTCATCCAAAGAAAAATATACTTCTTGATGTGTTACATTCTTTTATTCATAGACCACTGGATGCCTAGCTCTTCATTCTGAACTTACTACTCAACATGGAGTCTGGCCCATTGACCTTCTTGGCCTTGTGGAAACCAGAATAAAAATATTTTCTGGGAGTTCTTTTTTTCTAAATATTATTTTTGACAAGTGCTGGATATTTTAACTGATCTTTGACTTAAACCCTGGCAGTCTTATCTTTTCTGTACTCTTTTGCTCTTGTGGATGGGTTAGGGTAATTATTCTGAAAAGAATGTCAAAACATAGCAAATGGTTTAGAATAACTCTGTTTATATCCCTTGGAGTGAGGGGGGAAAGGTCTTGGGAGAGAATTAATAATGTCCTATAGCTGCTTGCAAGGGACATCAAACAAATTGATAGTGATCTTGTTTTTACTGCAAGATAGAACTGACATTCATAAAGATGAGCTAAAGCTGCAGAGCAAATGCCTGAGCCAGATGGAGGGGGTGTTTGTGCAGGTCTGAATTGTTCACTAGTGTAGGTTGGGAATTCAGAGACAAGATGGGTAGTCAGTAAACTCACTGGAGAAGGGTATTTATGGATAAAATGAGGATTTGAGAATTCATGGCCAGCATCAATATATATTTGATTTGGTCCACATTATTTGGAACAATTTTTAAAATCACTGGCTTCCACCTGCATCTCAAGGGAATCCTTCCACGCCACTTTGAATGGGGCTTTATCTTTTTCTTCTCTCAGGGCACTAGGTATCAATGGGACAAATCATCACTCCATGGTATTGTCTTGTGTATCAGGAGAGCAGAAGTTGCCTTTTAATAAAATTAGAAAGCACCAAGATTTTCTCAGAAGGAATCTCAATTTTCCTTGTTAGTATGTTCTGATGAAATCACAGAAGAGCCAGAGCATTTTTTTGCTTCTCTCAGGTGAGTAGGGGTCTTTGCCTATTATTTCTAGGGCCCCCGTTGAGCCATTCTCCACCTCTTGGCTTGCAGAGAACTCAGGAAACTGTACTTCACTTCTAAAGTACAACATGTAAAGAACACTTGGCCTAGAGGGCAGGAAGTGACATGAAGGTAACTGCAGTTCGAAGCAGACATTCTAGGTAGGAGAAGAGTTCTCATTTCCATCTAAAACTTGCATCCAGGTAGAGGCAACAATTTCTAGATTCCTAGGCAGGGAAGCAGGTTGTTGTGGTTCTTAGTCCACCTCTGCCACCAACTCCCTGTGTGACCATGAGCAGATAGGCCTCAGTTTCCCCATCTCTAGCATGAATCTGTTGAACTAAATGAAACCTAGGATGCTTTCTGGCTTGAAAGCTAAGGTACTTTCCACCACACTATGCTGCTGGTGTCCTATAGGGTGTGACTTCTTGGGGCCATAGCTGTGCCCAGTCTCTTTCCACAATTAGACAGTATACATTTCTATTTCCTCCCCTCCTCTGCTCCTTTGCTTTTCTCATCATTGTGCTTTTTTCTCTTTGTTTGTTCTGGTCCTTCTCTTCCCTTTCTCCTAGTCCTAAATTGGGGGTGGGTAAAATCCCTCCGGACTCTGTTGAATATTCAGCTGGCATTTAGCCGGAGCAAGGCTGCTGACCTCTGTTCTCTAGATAAAGCAGACTTTTGATTATAAATCAACTTTTAAAAGACCCTGCGGTGACTTCGTTTTCAGCCTGGCACTCAGGGACCCCTTTAGTGGGCTGCTGGCAAGATCCTGTCAGCAGTCAGCAGTCCCCCGAACCTCATTAAGCCCCACCCCAGGGAGTTTCCAGGACTAGAGAGAGGCCTGCTTTATAGGACCCTTCTCAGAAACCAAGAGTCTTTCACGCCAGGAGCCACCTGGACATATTAGCAAATAGGTTTCTGATTTGTTTTCTAATTTGTAGAGCAAATTTTTGTTGCCTGTTACATTTTCAACAATCGTAAAATATCCCCTTCCCTCCAATCCAGGACATTTAATAAAAGCTAACATCTCCTCGCTGGGCCCTCCCCACTCCCTCCTCACCCCAACTCCATGGGAGAGACACTATTCTGCTGCTAAGGAAATTGAGGCATGGGGATATTATGCAATTTGCCAGAGCATATAGAGCTAAGCTGGGAGGTGAGCTGGGCGTGCAACCCAGGTAGCCTGGACAAAAACATGTGCACTTGATCACCAGGACCTTCTCACATTTGCTTTCCTACAGTTCCCCAGCTCGTCAGTGGTGGGACTGGAACCAGAACCCTTGCTTGTTGGGGTGGAGCCCCAGCCCGCCTCCTCAGCCACCATGTCTTTCTGGGATGTGGTGGAGTAGGGAGTGGCTCACCACCACGCTGTACCTTTTCTCCTGTGATTCCATTGCTATGATAATTGAAGCGGGGGGTGGAATTCCCTAAACACAACCAACAGTTGTAGCTTGTCAGGCTTTGGGACATCATTTTGTATAGGGGAAACCCCAAACCAAATGCATACCAGGAGAATTAGAGAAGTGCCAGATTAGAATGGCATGGAAATTGTGATACCTAAAACCTGGGCTTGATGCAGAAACTAAGAAGGGGGGGTGGAACTCAGCAAAATCGACTTTCAGCATTCATACCATAAACTATCTAATAAACTTGGCAATTGTCATAATATTTGGTTTCATTGAGAACACAGCCTGTTAGCAACAGGGAATAACTTAATCTGGTAATTAAATACAAAATTCAGTTCTCATAGAAACATAGTAATTAGCCTTTTCTTACCTTAGGATATCTGCATCAGCAAATACTGGAATTTCTCAAGAAGGGAAATAAGGGGATTTTTAGGTCTGTGATGTCCACAGCAGTGTGCCACTGTTGGTTAGCAAGTTCAGCGCTCAGGAGATGTTTTTTCCTTTGAGATGCTTTTCTTGCAATTAGGGTGTGCTACCACCTGGAAACAGTACAAGAGATTCAGTTAAATTCATGTTGCCTGAACTACAGAAGATTCATATATTATAAGCTAGAGCCCAGCTGTGACCTTCCACTACTTTAAATCCAACCAATTCTTCCTCCCCAAATTAATCTCACTTTAACTCTTTTTTTTATTAACGCATATTTATTTGATAACTTTGCATTTGTAAGTTTACACCAGATACCGTCAATAAAGGAGAATGATGAGGCCGTTTTCAAAAATACAAAAATACATGAAATCAGGGTGTCATGGATGACAATTCTATCACTATTGTTTAACAGTACTGGGAAAATGTATAACTTAGAAATGACCCTAAATGGTACTTTTTAAAAAGGCTTTTCTTACCATCTTAGGATTGTCTCCTCTAAAAATGGTTCACAATCAAAATGAGTAAATAACTGTTTTGAAGTCAAATCATCAACAGTCAACACCTGTTTGGATGCTGATAACAAATATACAAGTCAATAAGCACTCAAGTTTACAATAAGAGTTAACATTGTCTCAAATGCAGTTTTATCCGGACTCTGCTGATAGATGATGTATTTACTTGTTACTGAACAACTATTACACAATCAAGAAAGCATGCACTTAACAGACAATAAATATCATGAAAATGGTAAGACGTCAATCTATTGAGGACATATATTCCAGACATCATGCATTAAGTCATTTGATCCTAACAATAACCCTATACTATTATTTTTCCATTTTTAAGATGAGGAAACTGATGTTCAGAGAAGTTTACTTTCTTGCACACACAAAGGTAGCATGATGCTACACGTTAACGGTGTCAGATCTTTGCCTGGCACCTACGTGAACAGCATCGTTAATGCTGAACTTCCCTGCTTTACATGACGGGACACAGATAGGTCTGATTTAAACACCCATGCAGTACTACAGCTTCCTTACTTAGCGAATAATTAAAAGAAGCTTGGACATGAATTCCGGCACTGAAAGAGAAGCTCTGTTCTCAGTTCTGCACAAAATGAGTTAGCTTGGGAATAAAACAAAACCAGTTGGTGACTGCAAATACTTTAAAATTTGGTTTTAGTTTGAGCCTACCTGTTATTTAGGGTGAATTTAAAGAGTTTGAAATACATTTTATTTATTTATTATTTTTTTAAATGTATTTTAAAGATGGACCTGCTGAAGAATCTCTGGGGAGCACAACTTGGAAACCACCATCATGGTGGAGGATTAACTGGCATGAGTGAGGCTGTTTTGGGCTCTGTCACTTCCTAGCATTTGGATGTTGAGAAGACTGCTTAATCCATGTGAGCTTCAGTTTCTCTTTCAAAAATAATACCTATCAGGGTTGCTGTACACATTTAATGAGATATGCATCAAATATCTGGCACACAGTAGGTCCTCTATAAATGTGAGCTCTCTTCCTCTCTTTGCCACCACTAAATACTTTCCTCTGTAACCAGACTGGCCTGCTCACTAAATCCAAACATGCCCTGTGCACGCTCATTCTTGGAGGAACTTGCCTAAATTCTACCCATTGTTTGAGAATGCCTCTCAGACTGAAGCTGTTCTGAGAACAGGCATTAGGGCAAATCGTTTGCGTGTTCATGCCTAACATGTCCCCTAGGCCTTGAACCATCCATACAGACACCCGGCAGAGAAACAGGAAGCCTTACTTCCCAAATAAGAAGAAACCTAAGGGCAGAGATGGTCATATTCTATTGGCACTGTGAACTTATTTACACTGTAATTACCTATTTTTTTCATGTGTCTAGACCTCTTCTCCACTAGATTATACAACTCCTTGAGAGCACAGCACACTTTGGGCAGGTTTTTGGCTCTGTATATGCTTGTACACTGTCTCACAATACCAGGGACTCAAGCATCTGCTCATTTGAGAAAGGAAAATACTTCACAAATAAATAGTAAACTATTTTACCAAAGATACATTTTCTAATGTCAATTTTCTTTTTCTATGGTATGGGTTAATTCTGGTGTATTGAGGGTATTTAAAGTAAACCTGAATTACTGATACTTCAGATTCCTTTAGGCTTATTCTCTAATATTTGGAATTTACTCTTTTGTTATTAATAATTTTCATAGGGCCACAAAGCTCTCGGGCATTTTTGTCTTAGAAAGAAGAATCAAGACTTTCCTTGAACGCCTTGATTTCAATCTGGTACATTAAAGAAAAAAATAATGAGAAGGCCTTAGCGTAGTTAAGTGAATGTCCCCAGGGCCCCTGGCTGTAGGACCTGCTCCAGTTGCTCCTCAGTCGTGGCCCCATTATCCTAATGGCCATGGACAAGGCTGGCCCACTCGTCTGGCTCCTCCTGTTTCTCATTTTCAAAAGTCGCCTCTTCTTCCTCTTCCTGAATGACCTTCATTACCTCAAGGAAGCTGGGAGATGGTCTCTGATCTCTCAGCTCCCTAAGCCTACACCAGAATATTTCACTGAGACTTGTCCCAGCCATGACTTGCTCCAAACGGACCTGGTCTGCTATATTTTTAGGAATGGCACGTTTCTCCACAGCTCTCCGGAACAAGGCTTCTAACCATAACACATAGGCTGAGACTTTTTCTCCTTCCTCCTGATAGGTCTTCAGAAATTTAACCTGTGAGATCCTGAGGCTCTCCAGGCTCCCAAACACTTGTTTAAATGCCTCCAAACTCTCTCCCACACTTATGGATGGATTGTCTGCCTGCACTACACGCATGAGGTCCAGGGCAGGGCCGCACAGACTTTTTCCATCAACCACCTCTTCTTTTCTGCCTCCAGTACTGGCCGATCCTTGACAATCTCAGTGCCCTGTTCCAACCAGATTTCAAAGGGCTCTTCCTCTGGGACTGGAACAGCACTCCCGGAGAACACTCTCAGTTTCCGGTATCTCCTGGGGAGCAGAAGCTGACATGCATGCACCATTGCCTGTCCCACTAGTACGTGCCAATAACTCTGGTAATATGCAGGGGGCTGCGGCTGTAGGTACCCCCTCATGACCAAGGGCTTGGAACATACTTGATACTGTCTGTCCCTCTTTTTCTAGAAAGAGGTAGTCTTTCAAGAAATTCAGCATACTGGTTAGGGGTCTTAAAGATCACTTTCCAGATACCTCCCTATTCCTGAATCTCAGTAGGGATCACCGAGCTGTCAACATCTTCCATAAGCTCTAATAAGACAGCAGTGGCATTATCCTGCCACCTGAATATTTTTCCAAGCAGTCTGTACCTGCCCAGAGGCTTTAAAGTCTCCTGAAGAACCTCCTGAATCTCAGCCTCATCACAGTCCACTGGTATCCCCATAACCGGCATTGATTTCTGAGCATCCAGACTCATTATCCTGCACCAGTCCTCTAACAGTGCCAGTGCCATTGTCCCAAACATTTACCAATTAACTTGTGATGCAGAAAAGCACAGCCTTCGATTTTAAAGATCTCGAATGAACTCCTAAACTTATAATCCACCAGCAAATGGGTCTAAGAGCTTCCTCAATGTCTTTGGGACCAATAACTCTTACTAGCCCAGTGGAAAAAGCGTAGTACTTCCTGTTAGGTCTCTAGAACGGACTCATGGTGGGTGGGTTGTATCTCAGTTAGAAGTGTCGTGTTCTGTGGCTCTGCAGTCGGTTGTTGTTACTTTCACCGATGCTGGCAGCTGTGTGGTGGTGCTTATCCTTCTTGATTGTCGATGCAGTTGAACACTTGCTTTCACCATCGTCTCCTGATCTCTGATGCTTTGCCTTTTTCTATTAAATGGTGAAACACCTTCTGCTCCGATGCCCAGAACGCTTGGACAGAAGTCTTATAGTAGAGTGGCTGTGTCCCAGAATGTTCCGTGAGTAAAAAAGCTTATTTATCCTGCTTCTAGCACAGGAAGGTGTCACTCAACTCCACGACGGTGTGTCTTAGTCTTAGCTCCAACCAAGCAACCTCGTCTCATTCAGACTCCTTCCCAACTATCAGGATGGTTCATCTTGTCACTGTGACTGGTTGTCCTCAAGATTTCATCCTATTGACCCAGGCGCCCAAGAGCGGCCAGCAGGTCTTCCGCTCCGCAACCATTAGCCGGGGATCTGGCCGCTTCACTTCCGGAGCGCAGGGCTCTGGGCGACGGGGCCCTCCCCCGCCTCCCCTCGTACCCGCGCTTTCGGGAACTGGCAGCCACTCGGCTCCCGCTGCCTGCCCCAGCGGCAGCCTCCCAGGCCAAACTTCGGTTGGAGCTCACGCCGGTGGGGGGGGGGGGTACAGAGGGGGGGAGAAAGCCCATCACTTTAACTCTTAAAGAAGCAAGACAATGGACCATTACTTGGTCCAGTTGCTAACTGTAAACAAGATTGAAGAGACAAACTCTTGAGGTAGGGGATGATGACAAGCCTTTGCACTATGGTTAAGCCCGACTTCATCACCTGGCTCTTCCGTTTGTTTAGCAATGGGACTGTAGGCAAGTTACATAATGCTTCAAAGGCTCCTTCCCTTGTCTGGAGTGGACAAGGTTAAGTGTCCACTATCATACTGCTGTGAAGATTCAGTGAGATACTATGAGTGAAGTGTGGGTCGAGTCACTGAGCTACCTGTGGTTTTCCACAAGAGCCAAGCCCTCTCTTATCCTTCTCAGGGCCTTGTAGGCCATCTTTGCTCTACCAGAAACATACCATGTCAGGCCCATCCACTTCTCCCAGCTCACTCTGAAATGTCCTCTGGTGTGCATTCAGACACGACCTTCCTTACTGTCTTCCTTACTGGGAACTGTGGTAGAAGTGATAATGGTCTGGTGGATACGTTTAAAAAAATAGTTGAAGAGGCATAATTAAATATTTATAGGTTGTGGTGGTTTGAGTCTTTTGTGGACCCCAGAAAACTATGTTCTTAAATTGGTCTATTCCGGTGGATATGAACCTATTGTGAACTTTGATTAGATTAGATTCAGTTAAGGGGCATTTGACTAGAGTATTTCAGTAAGACATAGCTCTCTGTGGGTCTTAATCCTCTTACTGGAGTCCTTTATAAACTGGAGTCAGCAGAGCCTCAAAAACAGAAACCCCCAGAAACTGAGAGAGAAGTCCCTGGGAGCCAGGAGCTGTAATCAATGGAAGACAGAAGCTGAGAGGAAGCTACTAAAGTCAGAAGCTGAAAGCAACAAGGCCCAAAGAGGGGAAGACGAGCAGACACCACCATGTGCCTGATCACCCACAGCAGCAGCTCAGGTAAAAAGCATCTCCTGATAATGCCTTGATTTGGGCACTTTTACAGCCTCAGGACTGTAAGCTTATTTTATATTGTAAAAGCCAACCCAATTCTGGTATATGCCTTGGCATCCTTTAGCAAACTAAAACGTAAGTGAATTGATTGGCTTTGAAATACTTCTGGAAAACATGGTGGGAAGTGAATAAATGAAAGCAGATTGGCAAGATGTTGATAACTGTTGAAGCTGGGGTATGGGGTGACTGGGGTTTAATACTCAAGTCTCTTTACTTCTGTGTATAGTTGAAAATTTCCTTTAAAAATAAGTCTTCCTTGAGTTGCCCTTTCCTCCCCAAGCTGATTTCAGCACCCCTCCTAGATAATCCTTAACAATGCTACATTCATTAACTGCTGTCCTAATGATCTGTTTCCTGGACAGTGTCCATTCACCACGTAATCCTTCAAGGCCGGGATCCGCATATTATTTATTTCTGTATCACTGCCTGGCACAAAGCATAAATGATGTAGAAGCTTCACTGGGAACAAATGATTAACTTTTACATGATTTTGTTTGAAATGCCTCTTTCACATTTGGAAGCCTCCTCCTCTGATGTGCTGGTTGTCAGGACCTTCCAGGAGCAATCGTCTCAGGTGCTAAGAGTTCTCTCCCATTTGAGCCACTGGCTTTTAGAGATAATTAAAGAGAAAAGCCATCTTAACACATCCGTGTGCAAAGAATCGAAAAATTTCCATCCCTAGTTATCTTTAATTAGGAGTAGGTGATTTTCCACTTTGCTCAAAGAATTCAACATCCACCTCGCAACAGCTTAAGCTGTGACCTTGATTTGACAGATGTGTACATAGCACTTCCTTAACAGTTCTCCAGCAATGGCAGTGGCCTTCAAAACCATCGTCTTCTAAACAGATGTAAAGAAGGCTTTGAACATAGATTTATAGCACGTTTATGACAACGTTGGTGGTGCTGCCCCTGAGACTTCCCAACATTCTCTAGCCTGGCACATTTATATTTATTGCTAAAGGTCAAGACATGTGGTATATTTCTGAGGGTCAAAAGCCTGTTGTTAGAATCTGTTTCACTTAATTATCAAAACTCCATAGCACTATTCTGCTCATCTTGAAGCACTGGGACCTTTCTTCACCAAGTAATTAAGAGCAAATTAGTCACTCATTCAACAAATATTGGCTAATCTCTTACTATGTGTTCCATGCCCTATTCTAGGGACTAGAAACTGAGAAGAGGACAAAGCACACAAATACCCCTGCTTTCATGGAGTTGACGTTTTAGACTATTTCACTATTCCTGTTTTAGGGTTGCAAGGCAGTTGCATTGGAAGCATCAACGAGAGTTATCCACTCCATGCACCACCTCACCACCCCTCCCTTCTTTCCTGTCAGTCAAGGACCTTATCCTAGTCATCTCTCTCCTGACTACTCATCAGTTTTCTCCTTACTACAGGATCATTTTCACCAGCAGACACACATGCCATAATTTCTTTGGATTCAGAAAAATCCTCTCAACTCCACATTCCTCTTTAGCTACCAACCCATTTTTTGCTCCTTTTCCAAAAGTCCTGAAAATAGTTATCTATCCTCACTGTCTCTACTTTCTCTCCACCTGAATAGTAACTTCTTCACCTCCAATTCTCTATGGAACCTTCCTGTCTTAGTTTGTCTGAGCCGTGATCACAAATACCACAAAGTGGATTGGCTTAAACAATGATAATTTATTGCCTTGTGGTTTTGAGGCTAGAAGAAATCCAAAGTCTAGATATCAGCAAGTCTTGTATTCTCCCCACAGACTGTAACATTCTGGTGCTGGCTGCAGGCAAGCCTTGGGGGGCTTTCTTGTCACATTGTGATGACCTCCTCTTTTCCTTCCAGGTTCCCACTGACTTCCTGCTTCTTCTCCCTGTGACCTTCTCTCATCCTGGCTTCTAATTTCTTCTTGTTATAAGGCCTCCAGTAATCTGGATAAAAGCCCATCCTGATTCAGTGAGCCACACCTTAATTAAAAATATCTTCAAGAGGTCCCACTTACAGTGGGTTCATACCCACAGGAATGGGATTAAGATTAAGAAAACATCTAAATTGGGGTACATAATTCAGCCTACCATATTATTCATCAGATGTTTCCTTCCCCAAAAAGGCTTTGTCAAGGCCACTTATGATCTCCACTTTGTTAAACTTCTAGTCCTTATCTTGAGTGACATATCAGAATCATTTGGCTCAATTGATCAATTCCTTTTCTTTGAAACACGTCTTGGATACCATGCACTCCTGGGCTACCTATTCCCTCAGTAGCCATCTCTTCTTGGTCTCCTTTACTTGTCCCTCCCTTTCCCCTAACCATTTATCTCTTCTCTATCTACACTCACCCCCATGGTGCATTCTCATGGCTTCAAATGCCACCATATGCCAGTGACTCTCAAACTACTACCATATGGCTCAGACCTCTTCCTTAACTCCAGGCTCATACATCTACCTGCTTACTCCACATCCATTAGGCATATCATAGTATAGATAACCCTACCTGACTTCCTGATAATTCACACACACATCCCCCCCAAATTCTCCGTCAGGAGAATTCCCGATCTCAGTAAATAGTACCTCCTTCCTTTCTTGGCCTCTCTCTTTCTCTTACACCACATCTTATCCTCTAGAAAATCCGGTTAGATTTACCTTCAAAATACATCCAGAACCTGGGAAGCAGCTGTGGCTCAACCAATTGGGCTCCTGTCTACCATATAGGAGGCCCTGGGTTCACGTCCCAGGGCCTCCTTGTGAAGACAAGCTGGCCCATGCCCGTGGAAAGCTGACGGCCCGCATCTGTGGAGAGCTGGTGCAGCAAGATGTTGCAAAAAAGGGAGACAAGCAGACACAGAACATGCAGCGATGGGACACAGACAGCAGACAGCAAGCAAAGCAGCAAGGGGGGAAATAAATAAAAAATAATAATAATAAATTATTTTAATGTATTTTATATATATATATTTTTTAAATAATAAAATATATATATATATTTCCAGAACCTACCATTTCTCCTGACCTCAGTATGTGCTCATCTTGGCCCAAGCCGCTGTTAAATTGCCTGAACTATTATTTACAACAGTAGCCTCCTAAATGGTCTCTGCCTCCACACCCTTGCCCTGTACTGCCTATATTCTTCATAACAGCCAGTGATTCTATTAAAATATCAGTCAGGTCATGTCATTCCCCTCCTTAGAACTCTCTAATGGCTTCTCATCTCCTTTAGAGTAAAAGTCTCTACAATCACCTCTTGGGCCCCTACACTTTTTTTTCTGTCTGGAATACTCTTCTTTCTGATAACCACCTGATTTGCTCCTGCCCCTCCTTCTGGGGTTGCTCAAATGTCATCTTCCCATGAAGAATTTCTGTTATGGATTCAACTGCGTGCCCCAAAAGATATGTTGAAGTCCTCATTCCCAGTACTTCAGAATGTGATCTTCATTTGGAAATAGAATTATTACCAAAAGAATTAAGCATGCTAAAATGAGGTCCTACTGGAGTAGTGTTGGCCCTGCATGACTGGGGTAACCAGAAGAAGAGGAAATTTGGACAGTCAGACAGAAAGAAGGGAGAACGCTGTGTATTTTCTGCAAGTCACTGCCAAAAGCCAGGAGAGAGGCATAGAACAGAATCTCCCCTAAGTACTTCAAAGGAAGCATGACTCTACCAACACCTAGATTCCAGATTTCTATCCTACAGATCTGTGGGAAAATAATTTTGTGCTGTTTTAAGCCACCCAGTCTGTGGTACTTTATTATGGCAGGCCTGGAAAACTAAGACACCTTTCTTGGCCATTTTATTTAAAACTATGACCCTTCTCTTCCCCATACCCCCTCCCCCCATTTCATTTTTATCCAGTGTTCTTGTAATCATTTAACATACTGCATATTCCATTTTCTTGTTTACTGTCCCTCTCCACACACAGACCCCACAGTCCCACACTAGGGATGTAAACACCAGGAGAATCAGGAATTTTTTTTTTCGAGGTAGCGGGGAGAGGGATTGAACCCGGGACCTTGTACATGGGAAGCAGGCACTCAACCACTTGAGCTATATCTGCTCGCAAGAGTCAGGGATTTTTGTACAATTTATTCTTTGCTGGATCTCAAGTACATAGAGCAATGTTGGTCACATGGTAGTCGATTTTTTGTTGACTGACTGAACGAACGAATGAATGAATGAATGAATGAATGGAAACTTATTCTTAACCAGGCCCAGGAGATTCATCAGTCAATAAGACATGCTCCTTGCCCCAAGTTCATAGTGTGCAGAAGAGAGAAAAGTAACTAGAATTTCCATTCAATATTTTAGTTGCAACATTAGGGATGTATGCCAAGAGGGCTATGAGAACACAGTTTAGGCACTTAATAAATGTTTGCTACATGTTGAGAGAATGACTTCCAGTTAGATTTATTATAATAGTAACGACAAATATTTCTCTTGAATTTCCAACACCCTCCTAATGACTCTTGTCCTTTTCATTCCCCTGGGGAAGAAAAGGAAGATGAAGAGGGCCTGTTGATGCAACACTGTCCAGCTTTGCCCTACAAAACCTGAAGAGAAAAAAAAAAGATATTTGCTACTTTCTAAAATCTCAAAGCAAAAATGGAGTTAAACTGAAAGAAAAAGGTAAAAATGTGCCAGGATAGGTAGTCCCCGACAGAATTGCCACAAGACTTATTTCTCCACATTAAGATGTAAATCATAAAGTCCTTTGAGGCAATATTTGCCAGCTGCGTGTTTCTTTTAGTTAAAGGTGAGTCAGTTTGAGGGGGAGAGAAGAGAAAATAACAAAGACATGAATTGCCGAAATGAAACCTTCCCCTGCTGCTAAAACTCTGCACTGAAGCTGTATTTGACAACAAAGCAAGGGACTGAAAAATGAAAAAGTGAGTCAACCAATTTTTCTGTCCGCATGACCCATATTCTTTTGACTTCTTCCCCACTGAATTGAAGGGTACAAAATTGGGCATTGGAGAAGAGGATATTAAGAGAGGCATTTGTTTCCAGATCCATCTTTCTTTCTCATATCTAGCTTTTACTGGGTGATAGGGGGATTGAGAAGTCAGCAAAAAAGTTCTCTAGCCATCCCAAACATGGTTTGCCTACTGGGGTCTCAAATACTCCTGTTTCACTTTTCTTTACATCCTGGGACTAGGACCTCCTTGATCTCTAATAGAAGAACACAGTCCTAACAGAGACCACTGATAGCTGTATTGTGGAGTACCGTTCTCACTTAAGCAGAGTGCATAGACTGAGAAAAGAAGAGGACCAAGGCTGGATTCATGTAATCCCTACATTGAAGGGGCCCCTGAGAGAGAACATGAGGGGAACAGTCAGAGAAGTTGGAAGAGTTACAACAGTCAAGGGAAGAAAGGATTTATAATGGACATCAGCAGAGCCACATGCCTCTGAGAGGCCAGATAAGATGAAGGCTAGCTAACTGGTGGAAACAACCCAAGTGACCATCAACTCACATGTGGATAAACTGCTTGGACAATTTTTGCCCACTGGAATATGATTCAGCTATAAGAAAGAAGTTCTGCTCCATACAACAAGGATGAACCTTAAAAACATTATGCCAGGTGAAAGAAGCCAGGCAAAAGAGGCCTCATATTGCATGATACCACTTATATGAAATGTCCATATGGTGGATTGAATTATGTACCCTGATTTAGATATGTTCTTGGTCTTGCTTTGCATTACCATGGATGTGAACCCACTGTCAATAGGATCTCTTGAACATGCTATTTTTAGCTAAGGTATTGCCCATCTGAATGAGCATGGGCCTTAATCCAGATTACTGAAGACTTTATAAAGAGAAAGACAACAGAATCCAAGGTGAGAGAATGCCACAGGGAGAGGCCAGAAGCTGGAAGTTGGAAGGAACCCAGAAGAGAAAGGAGAGAACATTGCCATGTGTATCATTGTATAACAGGAATGTCAAGGAACCCAGGAATTGACAGACAGCCAGAACACTTTCAACCCTGGGAGAAAATAAGCATTCTAGCCACTAAAACAGTGAGGCAATAAATTCCTCTTGTTTAAAATAAATCATGTGGTATTTGCTATAAAGCCTGGTAAACTGAGGCAGTCGAAAATAGGCAAATCCATAGATACAGAAAGTAGATTCCATATGCAGCTATATATTCTATGGGGCTATACATTATGTATAGGGGCTATATATTCTATATAGGGGTTGGGGGGCAAGGGAGTGACTGCTAATGGGTATAGGGCCTCCTTTGGGGGTGACAAAAACGTTTTTGAAGTATATAGAAGTGGTGGTTGCACAACACTGTGAATATATTGAATGTCATTGCATTGTAGACTTTAAAATGGTTAATTTTATGTTAAGTGAATTTTACTTCAATAAAAAAAAATAAGTTGAGGACCAGGAAATGGCCATTGGATTAAGAAGTCATTAAAGACTCCTGCAAGTGCAGTGTCTGAAGTGTGATGGGAGAAGAAACTAGACTCCAATTAGTTGAAGCATGGCTTTTTTTTTTTTTGAGGTATCGGGGCTGGGGAATGAACCCAGGGACTTCGCAAGTGAGAAGCCAGCCACATAGGCTCCCGTGAGTCGGTTTTTGTTTGTTCGTTTGCTTGATGTTTGTTTGTTTGTTTTTTGGAGGGACCAGGAACTGAACCCAGGACCTCCCACGTGGGAAGCAGGCACTCAGCTGCTTGAGCCAAATCCGCTCCCCTGGTTGTTTTTTTTTTTAATATATATTTTTAAATTTATTTTTAAAAGATACATAGATCACATAAAATGTTACATTGAAAAATATAGGAGTTTCCCACAAGCCCCACTCCTCCCACATCAGCAACTTCTTTGATTAGTGTGGTACATTCATTGTAATTGATGAATAAATTTCGGAGCACTGCTACACAGCATGGATTGTAGTTTACGTTGTAATTTACCTTCTCTCCCCTGTCTGAGTTTTAAGAAAGGGGTTGCAAGGAGTAAAGAGCAATCTTTCAAGAAGTTGAAATATAGGGTTCAAGTTAGAGGGTTAAAAGAGGATGTCGTTTATTCTCAGCAAAAGAAGGGAGACTTAAGCCTTTGTGTTCACTGAGAGGAAGGAACCAGTGAAGAGAGAGGGGTTGAGGATAAAGGAGTATGATTGGCTGTCTAATCCACTCAATGGGAGAAGATGGGTAAGGGAGCCAAAGCAAAGAGACTATGTTTTCCTTCATATGGGAGATAGGAAGAAGGGATGCCAAGGCAGACGGGCACGTGGAGATAAATTTGAGGAGATTTACATCTGTTGGCATTGATTGGAAGGAAGGGCAATACAGAGAATGATTAAAGCTGGACATCTGAAATAGCCCCATGTTGTTACTGGAAGTTGACTGACTTCCTAGTCTATGATTCTTAATGAGGGAACAAAGATTGGTCTCAAGAGTCTTTAGTTTTTATCTATTTCCATTGTCTCCATAGGGCTCATATTTTTTTGATCCTATAAATTCTCACACAACCCCCATGCATGTGAATTTAAATTTTGAATTCCATTTCTCTAATGAGTAAATGTAATTGTAATGATAAAAATAACAATAAATCCAGGAAGAACTCCAGTTGTGCTAATCTTAAAGTACAGTGTCTGAGGCATCTAAAGTTCAGGACCTTAGAGAGTTAATTAAGTCAAGTTAATTGGAAAAGATCTAATCTCCAGATAGGAAACATGGTTGATTAGCTTGCTTATGCTTAAACAGAAAAAGAGAGGTCATTACAAGACATTTTAGAAGATTATTGATTGATATATAATTTCTTAATTAATTTTGATTGACAATGTCTCTTGCTGCTTGAATCCCAACCCTCTTTGGAATCTCCTCTGCACAATTGATCTATTGAAATTACAGTGATTTGGCGAATGGTTTATTTGTGGTAAATCTATTTTTACCATACAAAACATCCTGGCACTTGGCATTTTCTGAATTTCAACTCTACAAACCAGCTCTTTCACACATATGTGTGGCATGCTGCCAAGAGCCAAACTAGGATGAAGGAAGTTTCTGGGAGCAGGGAAGGTGCCAATGGCTGGTTTGAACAGAACTTTTAGTCCCTCTCAATCTCTATCAGCTTTCCCTCTCTCCCAAGCTGCTTCAAGTAAACACACGCTCCAGGCGAAAACTGTGCTTTCTTGGCAAATGCAACTTCAAGACAAGACTTCTAACCCCTCCTTCCAACCACTTCGCGGTCTTCAAGCCCCTGCTGTAGAGAATTACAGCCACCACTGTGGCTGCTCTCAGGGAGCCACTTCTAACCATGGAGTTGTGTCACTGCATCTGCTCAGGAGGCTGGAGAGGGAGTTCTATTTTGGATAGTTTAGACTAATAATGATCTTCTGAGTGTATTTAATTATAAATTCTTTAATTACAAGAGCTACAATAAGGTTGAACTCCCCAAAACTACCAAAGAGACCTTGAAATCAGTCAAGTTTTAATTCTCTTTCATCTATTATTTATTTCTATCTTTGTATCTATCATGTGTTTTCACTGATCTTAGTGGTATAATATCAACTATTAAGATACTTCATTATCTAGACCCCTTTTTCTTCCCAGATGTTAATTATCAGAAAATTTGTTTCCTACCTTTCCTCACAGCCATAACTGTTTCTAAATATATATATATATATATATATATCCCCCAAATAAGTTCTGAAGGCAAATTAACCTCCCTTTCAGCCATATTCCATATGCTAAGGCTAATGATTTCAAAACAAAAATCTGGAATGAACCATAGGCTTTTGAAGAAAAGGAACTTATGTGGATTTCTAACTCATTTTGGGGTACTTACACACGTGCGAGTTACCTTCACCAAATGTCCACTCTTCCAACCATTTCAGAAGCATAAAAGATAGAATCCAAAGGATCAAAGTGAAAAGAATGGAGAAAATGGATAATAATACATAAGGCAGCTGTGTTTAAAAGAAACCTTCAACTATTTCCCACCTCACCACTTAGCACAGCTGTAAGGGAAACTGCTATAAATGAGCATGTTTTCCATTTGGACAGTATAATGAATTTTCCCATAATACTTATACAATTAGCTAAGCCTGGTCTTTTTTTTTTGCATAGAAAATTTTCCTCCTTATTATAATAATCTCTTACATGTTTATATCACTTTATTCTTTTTGTTGTTTGCACTTCCTTTATTTTTTATTTTTTTACACTTTTTAAAATTGAAGTTAATAGATCACAAAGAATGTTACATTAAAAAACATAAGAGGTTCCCACATAACCCACTCCCCACCCCCATCATTTTTGTAAGTTGTATTTTCTTGAAGACATATACATCACAAAAGTGTTACATTTAAAAACATACGAGGTTCCCATATATTCCCCACACTCCCACCCAACTCCTCCCACACCAGCAACCTCCCCCATCATTGTGGCACACTCATCACCCTCAGTGAACACATTTTGGAGCACTGCTGCACCACATGGATAATAGTTTACCCTGTAGTTCACACTCTCCCCCAGTACATTCATTGGGTTATGGCAGGATATATAAAGTCCAGCATCTGACCCTGCAATATCATTTAGGGCAACTCAAAGTCCCAAAAATGCCCCCACATCACATTTCTTCTTCCCTATCCCTGCGCTCAACAACTACTGTGGCCACTTTCTCCACCTCAATGCTACAATTTCTTCTATTATTAGTCACAATAGTTTTATAGTAGAATATCAGTAAGTCCACTCTAATCCATATTTTATTCCTCCATTCTGTGGACCCTGGGATGGTGATGTCCACTCCACCTCTATATAAAGAGGGGGCTTAGGTTCCACGTGGATGATGGATACAATTCCTCTGCTTGCAGTTCTAGGCACTCTTGATTCCCTGGTGTGGTGTTTGACCACCTTCACCTCCTGATTAGCTGACCTGGGTAAATCCAATGAACCAGAGAGCAGGAGTTGCAACTCTGCTGAGGCTCAGGGCCCAGCTGGTATATGGACTGTCCAGAGATTCAAGTTGCCTGAGTATACACCATCCCTAGCACCAACCACAGGTTCAACAATGCTCTTGGATATATATCCTTTCACTTCAACAACTTACCCAGCAATTGCTCTGTGCAGGCATTTGATATACTTTTGTGTTCAGCCCTCAAGACAGACGTGTACAGGAGTGCCTGGGAGCTCAGTTTGTGGATGAGCAAACTGACGCTCAGATTGGTTAAGTGTCTAGAGCATGCACATGCCGTTGAGAAGTAAAGCCTGGCTTCTAGATCCAACCCAGGGGACCCAGAGCCCATGCTCTGCCACCATGCTCTTGGCTTCTGAACCTTGCCTTCTCCTTCCTCTTCTTTTGCCCTTTTTTGTTCCAAAGCTCTATTGCCAGTCACAATGGGGCAGTCATCATTCTTTACAAGAAACAAGTGTTAAAAAAATGGCAACTGTAAAAAGAACAATACGAGTAGTAATGGTTAATAATTTTTTGAGGTAAACTGACTGTGTTGGGTACTGACTGGGTGCTTTAGATGCCTTATCTCACTGAGTCCCCACATCATGCCCACATTGCATTTGAACTTGATTCCATGCAGGGAGGTGGCAGAGGTGGTGTCATTCTTGACTTTATGCATAAGACCACAAGGCTCCTCGAGGTCCAAGGTCACACTGCTAGTGAGAGGTAAGGTGGATATTAGAGTCCAGGTCTTCTGTCTTCCAGTCTGGTATCCTTACTCTCTACTATAGCTCACAAATGCCAGCAGTTGGTCACTCTGCAGCCCAAATGATACTTTCTACATCTTTTATCATTTCCTTCCACCTCCTCACAGCAGATACCAATACTGCAGTAAAATTAATGATCGTGTCCTTCTTTAGTGCTTCTCTATTCAAATTGCTTTATGCCCTGAGGATAGGCAAGTGATGGCCTCTCCGTGCTTCTGTGTGTCTTATTCATTTCATCTTATTTCTGCCAACAAATAGAACTTCTGATGGGGATAGATAAGATTCTGACTCATTGAGCTGCAAGGCAAGAGTGACTCAGTAGAATGATTATGTTCTCAGGGAAGTCTGGAATAGTCATCTCAGGGAAGAAAGAAAAGAGTATGTACTAAGAAAACAATATCTATCTCCAGAATTAATGACTGTGTCAACACTCCAAAGCATCCAGTCCATTTTGTCCAAAGTTCCATAGGCAACTAGCTACTTTGCTTCCCTTGTCTAGGAGGAGACTTGGTAGAATGACAAGAGCATAGAGACTATGAGAACTAGGTTCTTGACCCTGCTCTACCACTTATAGCTGCATGACCTTGGGGAGGTCACTTCCCTTTTCTAAGCCCATGTCTCTTCATTGGAAAAAAGGAGAACGCTGTCCTAAAACAACTCTAAATAACGTCTTTCTTCAAAAATAATGATAGCTAAAGTTTGTAGAGGACTTCATAAACCACTTCCACGAAACCTATCTCATTTGCTCATTATTACAAGCCTACTAGGTGGGTATTTTTCCCTCTCCATTTTACAGAGGAGGAAGGGACCATGGCTTAAGTAACTGACTCAAGGTCATAGAACTAGAACAAGTGACATCAGGAATCAAACTCATGCCTCTTATATCCTGAGCTCCATCTTCCTTTTACTATACCACATCTACATTTGCTTCCTCTATGTGCATTTGTCTGGATCTTATTGATTGATATGACAGTCCTAGCAGTTGATTCAGTTGCGTGTATAGATTTTTCTTTTCAAAATGACCATCCATTGCCATAATTTGTTGGCTCCTAAGGGAAAGCAGTTTATGCTCTAATTTTGTGAGAGAATAACCTTTTTAGAGAGAACCAATATAGAAAGTAAGTAATTTTCTGAATAGAAATTTATATTTACAAACATGTCCCTCTATTTAGGGCTTAAACTTACTCAGGGCACAAATAAATCCCAAATATAATTCCTCCCCTTTCAAGACCAACCAAAAGCCTACTTTGTACCCTCTTACCACCTCTACTATCCATATAGACATCTGAGATAGAGACTGACAGGTGTTCCGTGCCTTGGGACAGTGCCCCAAGGGATGCAGGTCTGGCTAGAAAAACTCCAAATGGGGAATCCCATCTTCCCCAAGGTAGAAACCTGACAAGTCACTCATTTTTTTATTGCTGGGTGGAAACATTCAGGATCTATGGTTTCAAATGGTCTTGTTCGATTGGACCCAAGAATCATATGCTGATCTCCTAAATGGCAAACTCTGTGGGTGGGGAAGGAGAAAGATGAATGATGCCTGGATGGTTTCTATCCATAAGGAGCTTACATTCAAGCGGGGAAGACTGACAAGTCACAATAAAGAACTCCACAGGGATTGAAGTATGTAATACATGAAAATATAAACAATGAATAGGCTATGAAGCCCAGAGTATTAAATAAATAAATATGATCTGGCGGGGGCATGGGAGTGTGAGACAGAATGTATAATCAGATGATCAAGGCAGTCTTTGTAGAGAACGTGGTACATGAGATGTGATGTTAAGATGTGATTATAATAGATGGAGAATGGAAGAAACAGCATCCCAGGCAGAGAACAGCATGGGCAAATTTGCAGAGGCATGAATGTATATCCTGAGATCTGGGTGGTCTTGAATTCCATACTTTATTCTGTGAGCATCAGGGAGGCATTTCTAGTGTTTGAGCAGGAGAGAAATGTGATCTGTGTGTGACTGAAGAACAAAAACTCAGGCAGTCGTATGGGAGACACAGGAAAACCTTGGATGTAATTATGAGGTTATGGGATGGTGAGGGGATAACAAGTGCCTGAATGGCAGAGACGATGAAAATGAAGACATAAATGCAATTTTTCAGGGCTTTGCATTGAAGAGGGAGAATTTGATCATTTGGAAATAGGAGTAATGGAGCAAAATACATCTAAGATGCCATTCAGGTTTGGTGCTTTGGTGACCAAATGTTCACTCTGATATATTAGATTGAATCCATGAAATATCCAGTATTAGACCCTTTTTGGACCTACAAAAATGGCAATTTCATATGGTTCAATCTAATATAAGCCTTCTTTATTCAAAATAATAATGTATTTATTCAGTAGTTAGTGTGTGCAAGGCATTGTGCTTTGTTTACATGCATTATCTCATATAATTTTTAGAAGTACTCTAGGAGGTATGTGGTATCATCTCCATTTTACAGATGAAGAAACTGAGGGACAGAGATGTTAAGCAATTTGCTGAAGTTCACAAAAGTAGTTGATAAGTTTGTGGGAGTGGAGTATCAGGGCTCAAACCCCCATATGTCTGACTCAAAAGTCTACAGTCTTAACCACTGCACTGTACTGAATTGCATGTTTATTCCTCCAGATAACTTTTAGAAAAAAGTTCCTCAAAAAATTCCTAGTGGAATTTTATTTGGGATTGCATTAAATCTGTAGATTAGTACTTTGGGAGAGGATATCTTTACACTATTGAGTCTTTCTATCAGAAAGCAAAGTGTGCTTCTCCATTGATTCAAATATTTCTTTACCCTCTTTAGTAGAGCTTTATAGATTTATTCATAAGGCTTATTCATAATGATTGTTCCAAAGATTTATCATTTGGTTATCTGTTGGGTTTTTTCTTTTGGGTTGCTAATGTGAATGGGATATTTTTTCTTCCATTTTACAATCTAAATATTTATTATTTGTATTTGGAAAAGCTATTGATTTTAGTACATTAATTTTGTACTTAACCATTTTACTGAATTCTAAGTATCTCTTGAATCTGTCCCTCTGTCCAATCACAAGACCACCACTCTCTCTCATCTGAAAGACCACAACAGACATCTAACTGGCCTCTTCGCACCCCTAACATCTGTCCTCCACATGATTGCCACAGGGAACTTTCCAAAATACAACTATGCTCATGTTCCTTGCTTTAAACCCTTAAGTGGATCCCACTATACTCAGGAGACATTGAAATGCCCTCATCAAGGTCACCAATATCCCCAAGTCTCATGGCCTAGTCTGGTTCACATACCTTTCTGACCCCACCTTTTACTAATCTCCCACAAGGATCCAACATGCTAGCCAGACCAACTATTCGTATTTCCCAAAATGCAGGATGAATGCTCATGCCTTAGCAGTATTGCATGCTGTGACTAGACTACATTCCCTCTCTACTCCACTTCTGCCCAAGAACTTGCCCTTTAGGTCTCAGCTCCATCAGCTTTTCTCTGAAACCTCCCATGAATGACTCCAGCAGCTTCAGCAGGCTTTTTTCTGTGCTCCCACATTGCACCATTTATAAGGCCCCATTATTGAATACACTGTGCTGGACTGTGATTGTTTCTTTACATAGGTTAGGGGTTAAGATGGGCTTTGGAACCAGACAGAACTGGATCCACACCCCACGTCACAACCTGCTTTCTCTATGACCTTGGGAAGAGTATATTAACTCTTGGAGATGATGATAAGTGCTCCACAGGGCAACTGTGAGGATTATTTAGAAGGAGAATCTGTGCAAAGTACATAGCCCCATACCAGGCACAGGATAAATGCCATTATTATATCTATATGGGTGGGGTTTTTTAATGAGCAGCAAAGAAGATGAGGAGACGGTAGACTAACCAGATTGCTTGCTAAAGAGGCATAGGTGTTGTTAAGGAAGGTGTCAGGAAGTTACACTGAGGAGTGAAAAGAGGACTTAGTTTTCTTTTGGCTCTGAGGTGTGAGGGTTATGGAAAAATTAGAAGTTTCCATTGTAAGCATTGCTAGAAGATGGCCTTTTAAAGGAGAACTGAAATTCAGTTAAAGCAAAAGAAGTTGCAGAGGGAATGTTAGTTTTCGCTGGGAATTATGTGTGATGTACCTGGAAATCCTCAATCCTTCTACCCCAGAGACCAAGTTGGTCTAACAGACTGAGGAAAAGTAGAGGCGATGGGTGGAGAGAGGCCAGATGTGGAGCCACTGCAGACCCAAGTCAAGGTTGAATGTGACAAAGGTTTTATTTCACCAGTAGCTCAGGCGTCTTTGACATTCCAGAGACCTGCAACTACCTGAGTATTCCTCCTGAATTAAGTATACAGAATGGATCTCAAATATGGTTTCTCCTAGAACCCTTTTCCTATGACCTGGTTTCCCACCCTAGTAACTAATGCTCCGCTGATTACTTTATACCCCTCTCCTGGAAGAATCTGTATAGTTTTGGTTCTTTGGCAGCTTGTTTGTCACGAGGACGGGAGAAGAGCTCTGCTCTCTTCTGCCACGGTCTAGTGCCTTAACCAGTGCTTTGCCTCCATGTGTCTTCTTGAGAAGGCCCTTCTGAGGGTCTGGCAGTGGAATTCTGGTAGTATCTATACCCTGGTGCCATGGTATCTGGAGCTGAGGCAGGCTTGGGTATGATGGGGTCTTGACCATTTGCTGGCCAATTATTTTCCTTTTGTTTGTGTGACTCTACCATCTTGTCCTATGAATCCCTCCTCTGGTAAGGGAAGACATACGAAAAAGAGAGGGGAAGAGGGAGGGAAGGCCAGAAGGAAGGAAGAGGAGAGAGAAGAGAAAGAATAATCCACTCTGCCTTTGTTTGTAAGATATCAGCCAGTGAAAATGCAGATTTCTGAGGCAGACAGATCAAGGCAGGGCCAGGACCTCACCACCTTTTAGGTGTGTGGTGTGGGGCTCATTATTTAATCTTTCTGAACTTCACTTCCCTTCTCAGTAAAACAAAGATATGATTTCATGTGCATGAGCAAACATGCCAAAAATCGATGGGGCCTCTTTCATTTTGTTATAAATAAAGTTTTTTAAAAAGCAAAAACTGGCCCAGGAGTTGAATACTGAGGACAGTTTGGTGGTTCACTTTGTGTTCCTGAACCTAGGTGTTGTTGTGAACATGAAACTTCTTCAGTGAAGCTAATGTCAATGTGAAGTGTACACACAGTGCCTAGTGCAGTATCTGAAACATAGCAGGCCCTCAATAACCATTACCCATTTTTGCCACCATCATCGTCATCATCATCATTTGTTCTGTGAAAGATGTCCAGAGTAGAGAGAAAGTGATTTTTGGAACATACAGTAGACACGTTTGCTTTTCCAGCGTTGGTGTCTATGGTAGCAACAAAGATTTATTTGATTCTTATTTTGTCCAGACAGGCATCTTCTGTCTTTTATCCCAGGTATTAATTAAGTGTTGATTAACCTTGAGTAATGGAAATAAAAGCTGTGCAGTGTTTTTTGGCTATTGCTTCCAGTCATCACCTGTCAGGATATACAACGTATTATATTTAGAAAGTCCCTAGAAGTCCTTTGTCCTCAAACCTATGAATCCTTCAGACATCTCAGGGAACAAGTAGAAAGTTCTATGCATCGGGAAGCAGTTGCCATCTATTTCTGATCCTTGCATTGAAGGTCCTTTTCCTCTCTTTTGTGTTTATTTATTTATTTATTTTTTAAAGATGTATTTATTTATTTAATTTCCCCCGCTCCCCTGGTTGTCTGTTCTTGGTGTCTATTTGCTGCGTCTTGTTTCTTTGTCCGCTTCTGTTGTCGTCAGCGGCACGGGAAGTGTGGGCGGCGCCATTCCTGGGCAGGCTGCTCTTTCTTTTCACACTGGGCAGCTTTCCTCACGGGAGCACTCCTTGCGCGTGGGGCTCCCCAACGCGGGGGACACCCTTGCGTGGCACGGCACTCCTTGCACACATCAGCGCTGCGCATGGCCAGCTCCATACGGGTCAAGGAGGCCCGGGGCTTGAACCGCGGACCTCCCATATGGTAGACGGACGCCCTAACCACTGGGCCAAAGTCCGTTTCCCTCTTTTGTGTTTATATGTGTGGTGAGTGGGTTGTTAAAGAAAGAGAGCTTGAAGATGAAAATGGACTAGAGCTTTTCCCTCTTTACCATTTAAGAAAATGATTAAACTTTCCATTTGGGAAGTATCAAAGGTACACCTTTAGTCAATAATGAGTCACTTTTCTGTAATATTCTTAGACCTGAAACCTAAAGCATAAGGGATATTTGATATGTGTTTTCTTAATAGTAGAAGTGAGTTAAACTCTCTAAAAAAATCAAAGGCCTCTGTGTCCACGTATATCGGATTTGAAGGTGTCACTTAAAATGGAAAAAAAAAAACACCTTTCCTTTTTTATGGGTAGTAGCAATTCACTCTCCTCTAACAATGCCAAGGGGGTGAAGAATTATTACAGATATTTTTAAAGACGGATAGACTTAATTTTTCACATCCTGAATTGTTAACAAAAGAACAGTAGCAAAAAATATTTCAGGAGGCAGCCATGCACACACACCTGGGACCAATTAAATATTTTTCCTTCAGCTTAGTCAGAACACCAGGGTCTCCTCTCATCGTTGCCCTCCATTCCTCAATTTTGATTTTTTTAAAAGCTATTTTTAACAAGCTAAACTCACTGATAATATTGGGGGATTTAGTAAAATAAAACAATTGACTAGTTCTACTGGTATCAATAATAGCTCAAATTTACATTGATTTTGCAAATTTCTAATGGCTTTAATACATTATTTCATGTGCTCCTCACAATAGATAACAGTATTCTAAAGTAAGGGGGTGTCCTGTAAACACAGTTGTAACCAACTGAAAGCAGATTGAAATCGAAAGATACCAATGACAGATGATATATGACTGACAGGGAGCTGTACAGAACATATGTCCAGGGTGCATGGTAATGTTTGGATATACTCATAGTGGCAACAATTAAAAACCACAGTAGGGGGGGTACTGGGTTCCCGGCCAGTGGTGCTCTGTCGTGGTCCCTAGGGGAGCAGCGACAGTCTCCCAGGTACAGTGGTGGGGACCGGGAGGGAGTGAGGGTTCAACAGTGAGCCCCTGATACTAATGACTATGCTTGTGAGCTGATAAACCCAAAATAATAACAAGGCCTAGAGCAACTTTGTGCCTGGGAATTCCCTTCTGTCAGCCTTCATGTTACTCAAATGTGGCCAGTCTCGAAGCCAAACTCAGCATGTAAATGCAATGCCTTCCCCCCAGCGTGGGACATGACACCCGGGGATGAGCCTCCCTGGCAACGAGGGACCACTATCAACTACCAACTGATGATGCAACTGGAAAATGACCTTATACGGAAGGTTCAATGCGGATCAGCAGAATATCCATGTCTACATAAAATACCATGACTTTAAAATGCTGTTTGACCTAAAGTAAGGGGGAAATGGAAAGGAGAAATGAGTTTATATGGCTACGAGTTTCTAAAAAAGAGTCTGGAGGCTGGCAGAAGGTTTGCCCTCATGCACAACTGAGCAGAGTCAGAGAGACAGATAAAGCAGATACAACCCCCAGATATTGGTTCCTTTGAGGGCTAAAGAGACCCATGGGAGTTATGGTCATGGCCGATGGGGTTAACTACCAGGGCAGATGGCCCCTCTTTGGAAATGGTGTTTATGTGTGATGAATCTGGACTCAGATGGGATCTCCCTTCATAAGACTTTCATGCTAATGTGCTGGAGGTGCAGTTAATGTTGGGGTTTAAGATATATTTAGGGGATTTGAATCTCTGGACTGACAATGTGATAGCCAGATCCTGAGCCTCAACAGACTCCAGCACCTACAATCTGATTTATTGGACTTACCACACTCAGCTAAGATGGAGGTGAAGAAGGACAACCACCACACCATGGAGCCTAGAGTGATTACAACTGAAAATGGGAGGATTGCATCCAGCATCCAGGTGGAATCTGAGCCTCCTCTTGACATAAAGGTGCAATGGACACAACCAATCCAGTGTCCACATAGAAGAGGTGGCATTGGATTGGGAAAAGTGGACATAATGGACAAAGGGTATGGGGAAAGGCAGGAAGAGATGAGAGGTGGAGGCGTCTTCGGGACATGGAGCTGCCCTGGATGGTGCTTCAGAGGTAATCACCGGACATTGTAAATCCTCACAGGGCCTACATGATGGAATAGAGGAGAGTATGGGCCATGATGTGAACCAATGTATATGAGGTGCAGAGGTGCCCAAAGATGTACTTACCAAATCCAATGGATGTGTCATGATGATGGGAACGAGTGTTGTTGGGGGGGGGGGGAGAGGGGGGGGTGGGGGGGTGGGGTTGAATGGGACCTCACATATATATTTTTAATGTAATATTATTACAAATTCAATAAAAAATAAAAAAATTTAAAAAAAAAAAAAAAAAAAAAAAAAAAAGAAAGTAAATTCAGCACTTGAAAGCAGATGTGACAGGACTCTGTTTGAATGCTCAGTGCAATTTATTTGCTTGCTTAATTGTAAGCTGCCCCTACAACCAATGCACAATAGCCAAGACAGGGCCACACACATCATTTAAAGGTGGAGGATACAAAATCTTTAAAATCTAATGGCCACGCCAGTCCATATTATTTCTTTGCATAAATGTCTGGTTACCACTGATTACAAAAATATATTTTTCTCAATTTGTATACACTCCATTGGTGGTCACCATGTTTACAATGTTTTCAAGGATTCCGGATCATCAACATCATTTTACTACATAGCAGCTGGTCAGATGGTATTACCTTCCCATTGTACAGTTGAGGAAACTGAGTCTTACGCAGGTTCAGGATCACACAAGATCACACCCTCGCAACATAGTCAGGCTCAAACCCAGGTCATCTGACTGCCTAGCCCAACTGCATTGCCCTGCTGCTAAGTCACTCTTTCATTTCCACACTTTTAAAATGGCATGGGCAACCATGGTTTTCATTTTCTGGAATGTAATTTGATACAATACACTAAAAACCATGACATGGTATCAACATCAAGAGTCAAAGACTGTATATAGATACTGACAAAAACACACAAAAGCATCTTTCATCAGCGGCATGTTGCTTTGTGATTGGAATCTACACCACAAATGACTGGTGGGTTGGAGATTTGCTGTGCACTTTCCAGGCATTTTCTGGCATGTGGGCACGTTTCCTCCTATAACTGGTCCCTTTTCTTTAGAGGGATACCAAAAATGCTTAGTTCCCAGGGGGAAGGAAGGTTACTAGAAGTTGGAAATTTCTGGAAAATGGTCTTTGAGTCTTTCATACTGTGCCTCTAGATATCACAAGAGCTGGAATTGGAGCTGTGTTTGAGTAAACTCTCAGGAGCAGCTTGTTTGGGAGGGTACTAAGAGGGATTTTATAGTCAGAAAAGAGTAATCGGAAGACATTTCCTTCCGATTTGGGCAGGAGTATACATTTAGCTTTGGGGGATATCCTGGGTCAGTACTTTGTAGTGCAAATCCCCACTACATTAATGACCAAAGGCCTTGCAGAAGGCTTCTAAATAAATAATGGAATTCAATGTAATGAGCAACTATTGAGTAGCTACTCCCTGCAAGGCCTCTTACTTTTTGGTGGACACAGAGAGGATTTAACCATGGTTCTTACTCTCCAGGGAATCTCCATCCAGTTGTTGAATAAAATTATTAACAACCTACTATGCGTCAGGCATAGTAAAGGCACTGGTGATACAGAGGAGGAGGGGGAGGAGGAGGTGAGAGAGGAGGGAGAGAATTTCACAGGAGGCGCTCAGATTCTGGGGGGTGAAAAACAAGTAGTGAGCCTCATACAATTCAGTAGGCTCAGGGTTAAGGGGGGACAGAAGAGGTGCACCAACATAGCCTAGAGTCTTCCAGCAGGGTCCCAACACTGGACGACTCTGAGAGACAGCCATCACGTAACTTGCAATGTGGGGGTCCTGCTTCAAGTGGGAGGTGCTGCCTGAGCTGAATAAATCATAACTCAGAGTCAGCCAATAGAATGGGGGAAGGAGGATAGGTCCACTGACAGCCTATATTAGTCTGCAATTTAGACCAACATCACTTCCTCCAGATGCCTGCAGCTTGGTGGATGAATGCAATTCAGCCCCCATTGCTCTCTCAGCTGGGCGCCCTTGTGCAGAGAACAACCTGAACTTTAAACAACTCTTTATGGTGTATGTGTGATGGGGGAGGACTTCCGTCAGACAGAACAGCCAAACCATTGACAGGAAGGAGTGCAAGGAGCAAAGAACAACTTGGTGGCCTGGAGCGGATGACTTGGAGTGATACAAAATGTAGCCCTAACTTTTGGGCAATTCTCACATGGAAATGCTCTCACCGGGCACAAGGATATTCACTGCAGTATTGTAATAGTGGGGGAAGAATAGAAAAGGAACTAACCATAATGTTCATCAAAGAAGCATTGATGCACTACAGTGTAACCCGCCTACGGGGTGAAACACTATGTAACAATTAAAGAAGAGGTAAATTCATACATTCTGACATGTAAATATGTCCTCAATATTTTATTAAGTTAAAGAAATAACCAAGTTGCTGGGCAGTATTTAACATAAAATCTCACAGTTAAATGCTTATACATTCATAGAAAAGCCTGGAAGGATACACACCAGATCGTTATTGTTGTGATTATTTTTTTGCTAGTTATGTTTTTTAAACATATTTTTTTTTTTTTAGCATTTTTGGTCATGTGTTTATTCACTCATGGCATTCCATTCACCATTCTACAATATTAGATTTTTTTTAAAGTGGTATTTTTTTAATTGACTTTGTAATAATATTACATTAAAAATATATATGTGAGGTCCCATTCAACCCCCCCCACCCCCCCTCTCCCCCCCCCAACAACACTCGTTCCCATCATCATGACACATCCATTGAATTTGGTAAGTACATCTTTGGGCACCTCTGCACCTCATAGACAATGGTCCACATCATGGCCCATACTCTCTGCCATTCCATCCAGTGGGCCCTGTGAGGATTTACAATGTCCGGTGATTATCTCTGAAGCACCATCCAGGGCAGCTCCATGTCCCAAAGACGCCTCCACCACTCATCTCTTCCTGCCTTTCCCCATACCCATCGTCCACCATGTCCACTTTTCCCAATCCAATGCCACCTCTTCTATGTGGACATTGGATTGGTTGTGTCCATTGCACCTCTATGTCAAGAGGAGGCTCAGATTCCACATGGATGCTGGATGCAATCCTCGCATTTTCAGTTGTAGGCACTCTAGGCTCCATGGTGTGGTGGTTGTCCTTCTTCAACTCCATCTTAGCTGAGTGTGGTAAGTCCAATAGATCAGATTGTAGGTGCTGGAGTCTGTTGAGGCTCAGGACCTGGCTATCACATTGTCAGTCCAGAGATTCAAATCCCCTAAATATATCTTAAACCCCAACATTAACTGCACCTCCAGCACATTAGCATGAAAGTCTTATGAAGGGAGATCCCATCTGAGTCCAGATTCATCACACATAAACACCATTTCCAAAGAGGGGCCATCTGACCTGGTAGTTAACCCCATCGGCCATGACCATAACTCCCATGGGTCTCTTTAGCCCTCAAAGGAACCAATATCTGGGGTTTGTATCTGCTTTATCTGTCTCTCTGACTCTGCTCAGTTGTGCATGAGGGCAATCCTTCTGCCAGCCTCCAGACTCTTTTTTAGAAACTCGTAGCCATATAAACTCATTTCTCCTTTCCATTTCCCCCTTACTTTAGGTCAAACAGCATTTTAAAGTCATGTTATTTTATGTAGACATGGATATTCTGCTGATCCGCATTGAACCTTCCGTATAAGGTCATTTTCCAGTTGCATCATCAGTTGGTAGTTGATAGTGGTCCCTCGTTGCCAGGGAGGCTCATCCCCGGGTGTCATGTCCCACGCTGGAGGGAAGGCATTGCATTTACATGCTGAGCTTGGCTTCGAGACTGGCCACATTTGAGTAACATGAAGGCTGACAGGAGGAAATTCCCAGGCACAATTTTTAAACATATTTTGAAATAATTTCAAACTTACAAAATATTTGCAAAAAAATAACACGAAACCCATACAGAGAACTCCAATATACTCTCTATCCAGAAATGCAGATTTACCAATTTTTAACATTTTACCATATTTGTTCCCTCTATTGGTCTGTCTATTTCTTAACATTTGGAAGTAGGTTGCATACATCATGCTCCTCGAACCATTAATACATCCACGTGCATTCCTAAGAAAAAGGATATTCACATATGTAACCGTTTAAGAAATTTAACATTGATATAAAGTTTACAATCCATATTCCAATTGCTCCAGTGGTTCCAATAATGTACTTTTGGGCATTATCTCCTCCATTATTAGATCCAGTCCAAGACCATGGATTGCTTTTATTTTGGGATTTTAAGATTAAATTTTTTAAAAATTTATCTCCCCTCCCCGCCCGGTTGTCTGCTCTCTATATCCATTCACTGTGTGTTCTTCTGTGTCCGCTTGCATTCTTGTCAGCAGCACAGGGAATCTGTGTCTCTTTTTGTTGTGTCATCTTGCTGCATCAGCTCTCCGTGTGTGCAGCGCCACTCCTGGGCAGACTGCACATTTTTTGCGCTGGGCAGCTCTCCTTACAGGATGCATTCCTTGCACGTGGGGCTCCCCTATGCAAGGGACAACCCTGCATGGCATGGCACTCCTTGCGTGCATCAGCACTGCATGTGGGCCAGCTCACCACACGGGTCAAACCCAGGGCCTCCCGTGTGGTAGGTGGATACTCTATTAGTTGAGCCAAGTCCACTTCCCATGGATTGCTTTTAATTGTCATTGTTAGATAGGTAAGATGGCATCTGAGTGAGTGCACCTCACAGTCTATCCTGCAAAGAGGCAGCTAAGTGGGGTTGGAGTCTTGCTGGAGCAGGCTGTTTTGGGGGCTTGCAAGGCAGGAGGTGTGTGGACATCGATTTGGAGAGAGAGTGACAAAGGTAGTGCTTGCTAAAGGTAGAATTGTGGGTTGCAAGAATGGAGGTTGGAGGCTGTGGGGAGGCGTGTCCCTTCCCACTAGGGCTGACAGCCTCAGTGTTTCCTGAGAACCATTGGTTGTGCAGCAGCATTCCTGGGCCCTGTGATCCCCAGATGCATGGTCCCCAGGTCCGGGTCCCCTAAGGCCCCATAGCCTGCATTCCACAGATGTACTTACCCCGAGTCTGCAGTGTTCCAGATTTCCCTTTCCCAAGTCCAGCACTCCTGGAGGTCTGGGATTGCCCTAGCCCTCCTGTTTTGAACTGACTCTTTGAGTGGGAGGGATACAGTGAGGGGTGCACCAGAGGGGCTGGGCAAGTGTGAGTTCAATTTTCTGGTCTCTCTCCCACCCCACCTTTTATTTTTGCGCTTGGAGGAGCATGCTGGCTGGCTTGGGGAGAGCCTGGGAAGAGAGGAGTTGTGAATCTCCTGAGAAAGCCCAATTCACCTAAATACCCTGGGATAGGAAACTTGGTGTGGGAAAAGGTGGAGTCAGAAAATGAACTAGACCTCTCGTAGCACACCTACAGGAAAGGGACTATAGGAGGTGCTTTCCAAGCTTCCTATAGCATACTTGGGGTTCCTGGTGAGGTGTGGGTACTCTCTCTCTGGAAGTAAAGAGTCATTGTTTTCTGTGGGAAGCTGATTCAACAAGGACCCACTTGAGTCTCCTACCGGATCTTCCAGGCAGCTTTCCTGCTGACTGGGGGAGAGGGAAGGGAAAAAGGGAAAAAGGGGGAATGTCAGATCCCTAAGTGTTTTATTTAACAACAAAAAGGATTCCTTGCCTGACACTTTGTCTAGTATTTTGTTGGTTTGTCTTCTTGTTTTTCCTTCCTCTTTATCCCCCCAAGGCCCTTTTTTCTTTTTTTCCCTTTTTCTTTTTCTTGCTATTTCCCCCCTCCCTTTTGTCCCTTTTTTTCTTTCTTTCTTTCTCTTCTTTTTTATACTTTTTACATTAGGTGCTGCAGGGAGTGGTTCACATTTGCTGTGTTTCCTCATCCTCCATTTCCTCTTTTCTGTGTATATTGATTTGGGCCACCAACACTATCCCCTTTCCTTTACATCATTCTATCCTCCATCATTCATTGTTTCTCTTACATTACACCTCTCTTTGTTTGCCCCCCTATATTTATGATTTTTTATTTCTAATACCTTTGTTCTGTTTTCTGTCTTATATTCACTCTTTTAATTATTGTCATTTATTTTCTCTTTCCCTCTCTCCTGAAAACACAGGTCTTTTTTAATTCACACTATATTCCTCCCCATATTCAGCTTACTGTCTCATTATATGTAATATACTTTTCTTACTGTTATAATTCTACATACTTTACATGAGTCTAATATCCAGTCTCCTAGATCTCACATGGTAGCTCTGTTAATATTTACTATCAATACAACTATTATACTTTTTCTTTTCTTACTCCTTTTGCGTTCTCTGGCCCTAATATTTTCCTTCAAGTGAACTTAGACAACAACAAGGAAATAGAATAAGAAGTACAAAGTGAAAAAGAGAAGACTTAACATGCACACAAAAACAACAACTAATTAAAACCCAACCTAGAAAAAGAAGCTAAGGAACTGATTAAACCCATCAAGATAAAATGAGGACCAGCAACAAAAAACTACAAACCAAACCAATAATCAGGAAAACATGCCCCAGTCCAATGAATAAACTAAAAACCAGGAAGAGGAGCAGAACATCAAACAAGTAATTAAAGCTCTCAAAACATATATGGGGAACCAATTTGATGAAGTGAAGGAAGAGATTAAGAATATGAAGAAAATACTTGGAGAGAATACAGAAGAAACTGTAATCATACATAAAAAGACAACAGATATGATGGTGATGAACAGCACAATTCAAGAAATCAGAAATACACTCTAAGCAAATAACAGCAGATTAGAAGAGGCAGAGGAAAGAATTAGTGATGTGGAAGACAGTATTTCTGAAATCAAACAGATAGTAGAACTGATCAGTAAAAAGACAGAAAAAATCCAGCCAGGATTTGGGACCTGAAAGACAATGCAAAACACACAAATATATGCATTATAGGCATCCCAGAAGGAGAAGAGAAGGGGAAGAGGACAGAAGTGGTGTTGGAGGAAATAATGGCTGAAAACGTCCCAAATCTACTGAGGGAGATGGATGTACATGTCCAGGAAGCAAAATGCACCCCAAACAATATAAATCCCAACAGGCCTATGCCAAGAAATATACTTGTCAAATTATCCAATGCTCAAGACAAAGAGAAAATACTAAAAGCAGCAAGAGAAAAGAGAACCATCACATAAAAAGGAGGCTCCATAAGATTAAGTGCTGATTACTCATCTGAAACAATGGAGGCAAAAAGGTATAGTATGCCAACTCGATATCTCATTTGACATAGTCAAGTTACTAAAAGAAAAAAATTCCAACCAGGAATACTCTATACAGCAAAGTTAGCATTCAAAAATGATGGAGAGTTCAAAATATTCACAGTTAAACAGAAATTTAGAGAGTATGCCAACAAGCATCCTGCCATTCAAGAAATACTAAAGAGAGTTCTGCAGGAAGAAAGAAAAAAACAAGAGGACAGAGTTGGAGGAGAGTGTAGGAGCACCTAAAAAGACAAAAACAGAAAAAGAAAATCAATCAAAATATGACAAACACAAATCCAAAGAAAATATGACTAATAGAAATAGAAATAATTCTTTGAAATTAGTAACACAGAATATCAATGGATTAAACTCACCTATCAAGAGACTCAGACTGGAAGATTGGATATGGAAATATGACTCATCTATATGCTGTGTACAAGAAACATATATTAAACCCAGGGATTCAAGGAGGTAGAAAATGAATGGCTGGAAAACAATCTTACAAGCAAACAATAACGAATAAAGGGCAGGAGCAGCTATATTAATATCAGACAAAATAGACTTTAAATGCAAAACAATTGTGAGAGACAATGATGGGCACTATGTACTAGGGAAAGGGAAAATGTTTCAAGAAGAAAGAACAATCATAAACATTTATGCCTCTAAACAGGGTGCCTCCAAATATGTGAGGCCAACACCAGAAAAACTACGTGAAGGAATAGATGCCTCTACAATTATATTGGAAGACTTTAACACACCACAATCAACTTTGGACAGAACATCTCAAAAGAGAATCAATAAAGAAACAAAAACTTTGAACAATATATTAGAGGAACTGGACCTAATAGACATATACAGAACATTACACCCAGATACAGCAGGATATTCATTCTGCTCAAGTGCACATGGATCATTCTCCAAGATAGACCACATGCTAGGCCACAGAAAAAGTCTCAATGAATACAGAAAGATCAGAATAATACAAAACAATTTCTCTGACCACAGTGGAATGAACCTGGAAATCTGCAAGGGCCATGGATCCAGATTTGGTAACAAGATTTGAAATTTAAACAGCACATTCTTAGAAAAACAGTGGGTCAAGGGAGGACACTCAAAAGAAATTAATAACTACCTTGAAATTAATGAAAATGATAACACAACATATCCAAACTTATGGGATGCAGCAAAAGCAGTACTGAGAGGGAAATTTATAGCCATAAATTCATACATCAAAAAAAGAAGAAAGAGCTAAAATTGAAGAAATAACTGCACATTTGGAGGAATTAGGAAAAACAACAACAAACTAACCCCAAAGGAAGAAGAAATAAATAAATAACACAGAGCAGAACTAAATGAAATAGAAAATAAGAAAGCACTTGAAAAAATAAAACCAAGAGCTGCTTCTTTGAGATGATCAATAAAATTGACAAACCCTTAGCTAGACTAACAAAGAGAAAAAGAGAGAAGATGCAATACGCAAAATAAGAAAGGAGAAAGGAGATATCACCATTGACCCCACAGAAATAAATACTATCATAAGAGGATACTTTGAAAAACTATATTCCAACAAGAAGGACAATTTAGAGGAAATGAACAAATTCCTAGAAAAACATAAGCAGCCTAATTTGAAGAAAGAAGAAATTGACACTCTCAACAAACCAATCACAAGTAAAGAGATAGAATCAGTCATTAAAAACCTCCCATCTAAGAAGAGCCCTGGGCCAGATGGCTTCACAGGTGAATTCTACCAAACATTCTGGAAAGAACTAACACCATTCTTGCTGAAACTCCTCCAAAAAATTGAAACAGAAGGAACATTCCCTAACTCATTCTATGATGCCACCATTACTCTAGTACCAAAGCCAAAGACACCACAAGAAAGGAAAATTACAGACCAATCTCCCTAATGAACCTAGACGTGAAAATCCTCAACAAAATACTTGCTAAACATATTCAACAACACATTAAACAAATTATACAACACGACCAAGTGGGATTCATTCCTGGTATGGAAGGATGTTTCAACATAAGAAAATCAATTAATGTAATACACCACATAAACAGATTGAAGGAAAAAAATCACATAATCATATCTATAGATGCAGAAAAAGCACTTTACAAAACATAGCACACTTTCTTGATAAAAACACTGCAAAAGATCAAAATAGAAGGAAACTTTCTGAACATGATAAAGAGTATATATGAAAAACCCACAGCCAACATCATTTACAATAGTGAAATCCTAAAATCTTTCCCTCTAAGATCAGGAACAAGACAAGGTTCCCACTATCACCCCTTCTATTTGCCATAGTCTTAAAGTACTTGCTTGAGCACTGAGGCAAGAACCAGACATAAAAGGCATCCATATCTGAAAGGAAGAAGTCAAAATTTCACTATTTGCAGATGATATGATCCTATATATTGGAAACCCTGAGAAGTCTATGATAAAGCTTCTAGAACTTATAAATGAGTTCAGTAAAGTCACAGGTTACAACATCAGTGTGTAAAACACAGTAGCCTTTCTGTACACCAATAATGAGCAATCTCAGGAGGAGATCAGGAATTAAAGACCATTCACAGTAGTAAATAAAAAAGCAAATACCTAGAAATACATTTAAATAAGGATGTAAAAAACTTTTACTCAGAAAATTATAAAATATTGTTCAAGGAAATTGAAAAAGACCTAAATAAATGGAAGAATATTCTCTGTTCATGGATAGGAAGACTAAATATTATTAAGATGTCTATACTACCAAAACTGATCTACAAATTCAATGTAATCCCAATAAAATCAAGGCAGCATTCTTTAATGAACTAGAGAAACTAACTATGAAATTTATTTGGAAAGGAAAGAGGCCCCAAATGGCCAAAGACATATTGAAAAAGAAAAATGAAATTGGAGGAATCACACTACCTGACTTCAAAACATACTACAAAGCTACAGTTGTGAAAATGGCATGGTATTGGCACAAGGACAGACAGACTGACCAAAGGAACCTAATTGAGAGTTCTGATATAGATCCTCATATATACAGTCATATGATATTTGAGAAGGCCACCAAACCCTCTCACCTGGGAGAGAATGGCCTCTTCAACAAATGGTGCCTGGAGAACTGGATATCCATATATAAAAGAATGAAAGAGGATTATCAACTCACACCTTATACAAAAATCAACTCAAGATGGATCAAATTGAAAAACTTCAATTTCTATAAGAGCCAAGACTGTAAAGACCTTGGAAAGCAATGTAGGGAAGCATCTAAAGGACCCTGTAATAGGAAACGGCTTCATGAACTTCACAACAAAAGCACGAGCAGCAAAAGAACAAAGAGATAAATGGGACTTCCTCAAAATTAAAGCCTTATGCACCTCAAAGGAGTTTGATAAGAAAGTGAAAAGAGAGCCTACACAATGGGAGGAAATATTTGGTTACCATATATCTGATACTAGACTTATATCTTGCATATATAATACTTACCAAATGCAATGGATGTGTCATAATGATGGGAGAGAGTGTTGCTGTGGGGGGAGTGGTGGGGTGGGGGTGGTGGGGTTGAATGGGACTCATATTTTTTGAATGTAATATTTTTTAAAAATGAATTAAAAATTTTTAAAAAAAGAACTCCTGTATCTTGAAAATAAAAAGACAAACAGCCCATTTAAAAAATGGAAAAAGATTTGAACAGACACTTCTCCAAAGAAGATATACAAATGGCTAAGAAACACAAGAGAAAACGCTCAAAATCCCTAGCTATTAGGGAAATGCAAGTCAAAACAGCAATGAGGTACCATCTTACTCCCATAAGACTGGCAACCATCAAAAAATCAGAAGACTACAATTGTCAGAGAGGATGTGGAGAAATAGGAACAATCATCCACTGCTGCTGGGAATACAGAATGATCCAGCCATTCTGGAGGACAGTTTGGCAGTTTCTCAAAAAGTTAGCTATAGATTTGCCATATGACCCAGCAATTCGACTGCTGGGTATATATCCAGTAGAACTGAAAACAAAGACACAAGCTAATATATGCACACCAATGTTCAATAGCATCAGTATTCACAATTACCAAAAGTTGGAATCAACCCAAATGCCCATCAACAGATGAATGGATAAATAAAATGTAGTATATACATACAATGGAATACTACTCACCTATAAGAGGAAATACAGTACAAACACATGTGTAACATGGATGAATCTTGAAAACCTTATGTCGAGTGAAGAAACCCAGACATTGAAGGGCAAATACTACATGACCTCTCTGATATGAAATAAGTAAACCAAGCTGTCTCAGAGAGCTACAGATTGGATGATAAACTTATAGGAAGTTGAGGGGTAGAGGAAGATTGTGAGCTAACACCTCCCAGGGTGAAATCTATGATAAACTGGCTGTAAGTGTTTGTACAGGGAAGGGTAAGATGGAGACATAGGGATACCTTTGGGTGGGGTTTATGTGCTTGAGGGGGGCTAGGGTTGGGAGGATGGGTCAGATGACTCAAGGAATTGGGGGGAGTGCTAGGGGGAGCCGTTGAATTTGGTAGAATGTCATGTATATGGTTGAAACTATACTGATGAGAAAACTGTTTTGAAAATATAATAAGGAAGGATCACATGTTTAAGGTACTTAAGGGGAGGATCATCTGATCCAGGGGGAAGCTTCTAGGGAGTATGTGAGTTCTCATTTAGTCATTCTGTGTTTTATCATTGGGTGGAGACCCATACAATGAGTGTGAATGTGTACGCACATTGTGGGGAGACCTGATGTTCCCAAAGAGAGAGAATTGTGTCTCTCGAGGGAATTGGTGGCTCCCAGTGGTTTAGGGCAGTCAAGTATGTCAAGTCCTCAACATTGTTGGAAGTATCTCTGAATATGGTCCTTCAAGTAATGAAGATTGATTGTCATGGTGGGCCCTGAGGGGAGGGAGAAAGAGGTGTTGAATACATGATATCAGTGTAACTGTGGGTCAGTGAACGTGTACCACAAGATCATGCAATGATGGATATAGGACATGTTAAATTACACCAAAAATGTATAAAAGTCTATAGTCTAAAATATAAACCATAATTTAAAACTTAAGATAACTAAAAATTTAGGAAATTGTGTAGCCTGAAATATAAACCATAATGTAAACCCAAATGGAAACATGTTTGAAAGCTATTGTTTCAATCTGTACATCAGCTGCAGCAAATATAATATGAACATGTAAAAAGATCCTTGCTGGGGAAGGGAAAAAGGGTTTGATGTTGGTTATGTGGGAGTACCATATATTGTATATGTGAATTACTTGTAATCTAAAACTTATGTGAAGACAAACTTAATAATTAGTACAAAAAAAAAAGAAAGGATGTAGACACAGGACGAAATGGAAGAAATTGCCTTGTTACTGTATATACAGGGCAACACCTATAGCAGTGATGAAAGGCAAAATGTCAAAAACAAAGCTTTTTCATTTTTTCATACCCCAATTTATTTTTCCTTTATTTAATTTTTCTAAATTACTATGTATTCTATATCTAACCTTTAAAACCATTACTATATTCCATTTTACTATTAATGGAACCTGGCAATATATTGGGCTTCCTTTCTGAAGAAGTTTGGGACTACAGAGTGGTTCAACTATGGTGGGGAAGGAGCACTTGTGTGGGGTGATATTGGTGGGGTGCAGATGGTTGGGAGGGAGTTCTCCAGGGTATGTATACAGGGTACATAGAAATTTTGTATATTTTCATATTGGTTTCAATTGGAAATGACAGCTGAGAGAGTGCTGAGTTCCTGGCCAGGGGAGCTCTATCACATTCCCTAATGGAACAGCAACAACCCCCCAAGTGCAATGGCAAAGACCAACAAAGATGGATGGTCTAATGATGCGCCCTTGATACTGATGGCTCTGATTGTGAGCCTGTGTGCCTGAAATATGAACTAGGCCTATAGTTGTGGGGTGCCTAAGTGTTACCTCATGAGTGCCTCCATGTTGCTCAAATGTGGCCACTCTCAAAGCCAAACTCAGCATGTAGATGCAATGCCTTCGCCCCAGCATGGGACATGACTCCAAGGGATAAGCCTCTCTGGTGCTGAGGGATTACTCCCAAGCACCAGCTGATGATGTAAGTAAAACAAGACCTTGAATAAAGGGGTCGAAGCAGACTGGCAAAATATCTCAGCCTACATGTAATATCAGGTGTTAAAAACTGCTTTTTCACTTTGGGTAAAAGGGAGAAATGGAAAAGACAAATGAGTTTATATGGCTATGAGTCTTCAAAAAAGAGTCAGGAGGTCTTCAGATGGGTCACGCTTACCCACGCCTCAGCGGGGTACCAGAGATAGCCAAGGTAGGTGGAAACCCAGGTATTGGTTCTCCTGAGTGCTGCAGAGATCCACAGGTTCTATGGTCATGGCAGATGGCTCTGGAGTTCATGGCCATGTCAGTTGGTCCTACTTTGCAGTTTTTTGTTCCTGAGTGTGATGGAGTTGGACTCAGATATGACCTTTCTACACATGCCTCTTCTGTTACTTTTACTGGACCAGTGGATGGCATTTGGTTTGGTGTATACTCAGGAGTCCTGAATCTCCAGACTGTCCATGTGATGGCCAGGCCCTGGGCCTCAGCATACTTGCAGCTCCTACCCTCTGGTTTGTTGGACTTAGCCTGGCCAGCTGACAGGGAGGTGAAGAGGGTCAACCACCACACCAGGTTGCCAAGAGTGCCTATGGCTGCAAGCAGGAGAATTTCATCCATCATCCATGTGGAAACTAAGTCCCCTCTTGATGTAGAGGGGGACTGGACATAACTATCCCAGGGTCCACAGGATGGAGGAATAGAGTATGGATTAGAGTGGACTTACTGGTGTTCTACTGGGGAACTATTGTGATTAGTAAGGGAAGAAATTGTAGTAGTGATGTGGAGAGGGTGGCCACTGTGGCTGCTGATGGTTGGGAGACAGAGGAACAGATATGGTGTGGGGGACTTTTCAGGATTTGGAGTTGTCCTGGGTGGTGCTGCAGGGATGGATGCTGGACGTTGTGTTTCCTGCCATGGCCCACTGTGTGGACTGGGGGAGAGTGTCGACTACAATGTGGACCACTGTCCATGTGGTGCAGCAGTACTCCAGAATGTATTTGCCAGGTGCAGTGGATGTGCCGCGATGATGGAAGAGGTTGATGATGTGGGATGGGTGGAGTGGGTTGGGTGGGGGGTATATGGGGACCTCATATTTTTTTAATGTAACGTTAAAAGAAAATAAAGAAGAAAAAATAAATTAATTTAAAAAATTGTCATTGCTAGTTAATTTTGATCATGGCTGTCATATATAAGCATATTTTAAAAGAATCTCTCCCAACCTAATTTTAAGAAATTTCTTCCTATTCATCTTTTTATTTTCAGTGGTTCATTCCATTAAATCTTGAAATGAAGGAGGGAAGGAAGGAAAGAGGAAAGAAAGTAATGGTAGTTAAGGCTAGAAAGCCTTCCAGGTGAGTTTGGCAAGACCACTGTGCTAATCTCCAAAGTCTGGGCCTGATGCTGGGGATGGAGGCGTGGAAGTGCACTGATGATGTTGGACAGAGGAGTAACTTTAGAGATTGCGCTGGCAGTAATACAAAGGAGGAGTGGAAGGGGGAGAGTGTAGTGGCAGTGGAACTAGTTAGAGGCTATTTCAAGGGCACATGAAGGGGGAATGCCATCATTTCCAACCAGGCTGACAGTTTGGTGTTCTCTCTCCTCATCTGACCCTGTCACAATCTATTCCTCACCCAGCAACAGAATTCAATGTTTTCTGGCATAAGTCCAATCATACCACTCCTATTGGCTCTTCACATTGTTGACCTTGGTGTCCAAGGCTTGGGGATGGACCTCCTCTTCATCTTCATCCCATCCCAAGCTTCTCTTTCTCTTTCTGCTCTCCAGCAAAACTTTTGCTTTAATTTTTGAAATACACTAAGTTCTTAGCTCCCTTAAAGCCTTTTCACGGACTGTTCTCTCTGCATGGAAAATTTTTTTTTTTCTCCAGGCCTTGTTATTATCCTAATCTTTAAGATCTCAGACAAAATGGCATCTAATCAAAGAGGTCTTTACCTCACCACCTTAACTAAAGTGGCTTCCCCATTGCCCTATGTCCTCATATTATATAGGGGACATTGCTGATAGCTTACCTTTCTTCCTAATGGATTTTGTTCAGGTATTTACCCACCCCCCATTCAACCATATGTCTTAACGGAGGCTGATACAGCCCCAGCTCCAGGAAGGGGCATGCTTGGTCAATGAGTAATTATATTCCCTTTGACAGTGAGTGGTTGAGGAGTGGGCATGACAGCCAGCCCTGGACAGTTCATTCATTCACTCAACAGATATTTTCTGCAAACCTTCCATCTACCAAATGCTCTTGTACATCCTGGGAACACAGCAGTGAACAAAGCCAACAAAAATACTTGCCCTCATAGAGATTACAGTCTAGTAGGTCTAGACATGCAAGGAGTAAAGCTAGAAGTAGGGAGACAGGTTAGAAGAGATAATGAGGGTGGTGATAGTGAAGTGGAGAGATGTTGTGGGATTCTGAATATATTTCTTAATGTACTGACTGTGAGATATGAACAAAAGAGAGAAGAATCCAGGGTGATTTTTTTTTTGAGACTGGATCTATGACCATGAAACTGAGTGTAAAGGGAGAAGAGAGAGGGCCAAGGGAGCTCAGATGAAGGGGAGATGAAGGGGAACCAGCAAAAAAGAAAGGGAAGGAGTTCAAGTGAAGAAGGCATTTCAGGGAGGCTAGTGTGAGCAACTGTGTCAAGAGCTGCAGAAAGGTCAAGTAAAATAAAAATGGAGAAGTGACCCCTGGTTTCATTGACATGGAAATCACTGTTGACCTTGAAAAGAACATTTGGATTGGAGGTGGAGGCAGGAGTCTTATTGGAATTGGTTTAAGAGAGAAAAAAGTGAGAGAAATTGAAGTCAGTGAGCATAGGCTATTTTTTTCAGGAGTTTTGCTATAAATGCAAGTAGAGACATTGGGTGGTATCTGGAGGGCAAATCAGAGTCAATAGAAGGTTCATTTTATTTTGCTTTTTATTTACTTCTTTCAGGATGGGAGAAACAAGAGCATATTTACACACTCATTGGGGAGAGTCACTTGGAGCCAAGTGCTTGGTTAAGTGAGAAAGGCTAGTGTCTACTGCACAGTTCACCTGTAGTAATCTGAATGAAAATTCAAGTAGGCAGGAGCTTGTGGGGATTCTCTTCTGTTTTCTCAATGAAATAGGAAACATAGTCACCAGCTGAGAGTGAGGTGGGGGTGGAGGCATTGGAGGCATGGGAGAGAAAGGAAGGTATGAAGCTGTTAACTAGGAGAGTGGGGGAGAGAAGGACTAAGGAAATGTGATGGCAACTCAGGATTAAGTTCCTCTAAGATAATGATCATTAACTTAAAGTGAGACCAGTTGGGCTGCACGTTTTTCTCCAGGCATATTTAGCTAACAGGTACAGGTGCTGAGTAAGAGAAGAGATGGATTTAAAGAGACTTGTTGGTAAGCCTACTGCAGAATTTCTGGGAAATTTTTTCTCTTCTGAGTGGAGAGGGATCCAGATCATATGGGGTCTGAAGTTTATAGAGTTTGGGGGAGGAGGGGGCATTTTTTTCAGAAAAATAATACAAAACTTCAAATACGAAAAAGTTTATATTTAGAATGAAAAAATAAATCACAAGTTATGACTTAAAAATCTGACATCACAGGGAAGTGGATGTGGCTCAACCGATTGGGCTCCCATCCACCATATGGGAGGCCCCGCGTTCACTTTCCAGGGCCTCCTTGTGAAGGCAGGCTGGCCTGAGCTCGTGGGGAGCTGACGACCCACTCCATCGGAGAGCTGGCACAGCAAGATGATGCAACAGAGGGAGACAAGCAGATATAGAAGAACACACAGTGAATAGACACAGAGAGCAGACAGCAAACAAGCAGCAAGGGGCGGGGAGGATAAATAAAATAAAAATAAATAAATAAATCTTTTTAAAAAAATCTGATATCACAAGTTCAGCAAAACAACATATTATTTTAATTAACAGTCTAGCAATATTTTGACAGTATTTTTTCCCCTATGTTTTTGGCTAGCATATTCTTCAATTGCTTCTTTATTATGACAGTAATTTTACTCTTTAATATTTTCTATAGAAAGATAACCTAGTGTTTCCTCTAATGTGGTTGATTAAAATTTTATTTTTTTTATAATTGACAATTTAGATACATCATTTTCAGCATCACAACTTGATATTGGGAATGTCAGATAGATTTTTAAGGATATTGTCAAATTTGAAAAACCTCTATCAAGTTTCTTTCATATATGACTTCGAAAGTTTCAAGGCTTTTCACAAGCTTTCTTGTGCTGGGAATTGTGTTGCAAAGTGATAACATTCAGAAACCAGTTGGTTCAATGCCCTCCTAGTGGTTGCATATTGAGTTTTCTATTGTCTTTGTTAATGTCATCACATAATGGAAAATCAGAAAAAAAGCTAAATTTAAATATTTTCCAATATGATTCACTGCTTTTCATTAAGTGGAATATCAAGCAATCTAAGGATTTTCATTGTATGTTTTTTAGTTACCATGCTGATAGGAGAGGACTTCCATTTTGATAAGTGTGAAAGAAAATCCAATTTCCCCCCTATAATGTTACATGTTTGGTGGTAGGAAGAATTTTCCACAGACTATCTTCTGGCTCTGTTATGTTTCAAACCTTGTTTTGCCTCTAATATCCATATATTTCTGGTGATTGGAATGGTAGGGCATATGACACTACGATATCATTTCATGATTCCAGGTAAGTCAGCGCTGTAAGGAGGAAGAAGATTCTTGGAGGCCATTCCTACTCTGGGATGGCTAGCGATCACTTAGGTATGTATAGAAGCAACTGTGAACATATAAGAATATACCCCTAGATCCAAACTAAATGTATCCACAACTCAGCTCTCCCCTAGCTGGGTCCCTAAAAGACCATGGCCATTCCAGTGCCACCTGGCACATGGCAAAGAAGTGTGACAGAAGCGATGTTAGAGTGGAGAGACAGGAGCATTAACTGAAAGTGGTTAAAATATCTTTGCAAATTTTACAAAACCTGTGACAATGCAAACCCATCGGTCGACCCTTCCCAGAGTGTTGCAAGGAGCCTTGCAAGTGAGGGACACTGAAGCTTAAACTTCATTAGCGTTGTTATGAAGGTGCCTCAGTTCTTATGAGAGGCCAGGGGAAGAGCGTCTCTCTTGTTCCTGTGAACATGATTGTAGCTTCAGGTGATACCGAGAGTTGCTGCAGCTTCTTGCTCCCAGTCTGAGGATGTAGCCAATCCAAAAGATGACACAGCAGAGATAGAGACTATTTGGATCGTTGATGACATTGTTGAGCCATCGATGATTGTTGAGCCCACATTCCCTGTGAACTTCCTGTTACATGAGGTCACAAATTATTCTTTAAACCCTTTTGAGTTGAAGTTTCTACTATATGTAGCTGCAAACATCCTGATTCTCTCTGGTTATTTACTTTTAAGCACGCATAATTCTCAAAATTTATATTTTGAGGAGGTTTCTTGTTTTATTTTGTTTTCTGTTATCTCACCATGTCAGTTCCTCAAGACCTTGTCTATATTGTCCAATGCAGTATCTGTAAAAGCAAAAACAGTGCCCAGCTCAGAGTAGACACTCACTAAATATCTGTTGAATTGGATGGATGGATGGATGGATGAATGAATGAAGGAATGAATGAATGAAATACAGAGTTAACTGTGAGTGGGGCTGGCAATGAGACTTCACTTTCATCAGTTTTACACTCCCAGCTCTGCACCTTCACAGGAATGAACCCATTTCAGGGAATATATTCTCCTGGTATTTTGTGATTGCTATGCTGAGTCACTTCCATTAAAGACCTTTCTCTGCTCCACTCAGGACCAGCGACCCACTGGTTCCATCCTGTCAACAAGGCCAGGATGCTTTGAAAACTGGCTGTGCAAGCCCAAACATCGCACTGACTGGTCTCCATTTGTGGTAGTAAATGATAGGCTATCTAACAGTTAATGTAGCTGGACCTCTTGGTAGAGAAAAGAAACATTTTCTTTGGGGAGTAACTTTTTGCTACTAAATATGCTTTGTTCCTCACATCCCATCTGTCACCCCATTATGACATTTCCCCACACAGAATATCATCTGTGTTGACTCTCTTCTCTTTATTCCCTGAGTTGGCTCCTTCCTGGAGTTATCTAATGTCTTCAGCACTTTCAAAAATGTTCTCCAACAACCCACTTTCCATCTCCAGCCAGTTTCATCCTTAATTTCCCATATCAATAACTGCTTTCTACCAAAGAGCCTGTAGTGTCTCCCTGGGATCCTGGGATTGAAGGCCACATTTGTATCCTCTCAGCTTTAAGGAAGGCCATTAGATTCCCTACAGAAAGTGATTGGGAACAGTAGTATTAGCACTAGTGACAGAAGCCAGTTCCTACTAGAGCATTAGGTAGGCACAGGATGACTCTGTAAATGAGAATGTCACCAGGATACAAATCCTTTCATTCATCCTTCTTCCCTCCCTCCCTTCTTCCTTTCTCTCTCTCTCCCTCCCTTCTTCCTTTCTCTCTCTCTCTCCCTTCCTTCCTTCCCTTCTTCCATTCTTTTCTTTCTTTCTCTTTCTTTCTTTTTCTTTCTTTCTTTTTCTTTCTCTCTCTCTTTCTTTCTTTCTTTCTCCCTTTCTCCCTTTCTTTCTTTCTTTCTTTCTTTCTTTCCTTCCTTCCTTCCTTCCTTCCTTCCTTCCTTCCTTCCTTCCTTCCTTCCTTCCTTCCTTTTATTTTCTTTTCTTTTCCTCCTTCCCCTGTTCCAGACACCGCAACTGAAGCTGAAGCTACAGAAAAAAAATAAGACGATCCTTGTCTTCAAGGTGCTCACTGTCTAGTAGAGGAGAAAGACACATATCCTGGTTTGAGAAGGTAAGCACTGGGTTTTATGAGAGCCCTTAGATGGGTCATCTAAGCTGTCAGAGAGTCTCAAGGCTGTACAGAGGAGATAGATCCTATGACATGTTCTCAAAGCCAAGTTCTGGCATAGTATTTATGGACAACATTCCAGAAAGAGAGAACAACATGCACAAATGCCTAAAGGCAAGAAAGAGCATGACATGTTCAAGGAAATAATGGAATCAGTGTGGCTAATTAAACAACTGGAAGAGGAGGTTTGGGGAGTGGATTAGGTGAAACAAGGGAAATAAAAAGGAACCAGAGTATAACTGACTTTTAATGTCTTAATGGTGCATTCAAGAATTTACCCTGAGTAGTTAGAGGGAAGAAGAGATATGATGTGGGGGCATTTTGAGGACTTGGAGTTGTCCTGGGTGGTACTGCAGGGACAGATGCTGGACGTTTTATGTCCTGCCATGGCCCACTGGGTGGACTAGGGGAGAGTGTAAACTACAATGTAAACCATTATCTATATGGTGTAGCAGTGCTCCAAAATGTATTCACCAAATGCAATGAATGTCCCATGATGGTGAAAGAGGTTGTTGATGTGTGAAGAGTCAGGTGAGGGGTATGGTGGGTATATGGGGATCGCATATTTTTTAATGTAATATTTTTTTTAAAAAAGAGAGAGAAGAAAAAAGAATTTACCCTATGAGATAGGCATTGATGGATTTTCAGCAGGGAAGCAACATGATGAGATTTGCATTTCAGAAATGTTATTATGGATTCACTGTGAAAAATGGGCTGGAGAATATGTTCACCATAAGGAGACCACTTAGGGGCTGCAGCAGGAACTGAGATGAGATATAATGGTGACCTGGTCTGGGATGTAAGTGGCAGACATGGAAAACATTGAACAGTTTTGGAAAGTGTTTTGGAGACACGGTTTACTGGAATTTGCAGCTAATTGGTTGTCAAGGAGTTGCAAGAGAGAGAGAAGTCAAGATAAAGATGGGGGTAAGCAAGGCGTTCTTGAATAAGGCACATCATAAAAGAAAAGGTTGATGGATTGGACTTCATTAAAATTAAGAATTTCAATTCATCAAAAAAAATACCATTCAGAGACTGAAAGGGCAAGTCACATGCTAGGAGAAGTTATTCACTTACACATATTTGATTAAAATCTAATCTAGAATAAGTAAAGAAATCCTTCACTTCAAGAAGAGAAAAAGCAAACCAATTTAAAATTTGAGTAAAAGACTTAAGCCCTCACTCTAAAAAAAGGATTTTCAAGTAATCAATAAGCATATGGAAAGGTATTCCACATTATTAGTCATTAGGGCAATGCACCTTAACATCACAATGAGTTACCAATATACATTCCACCAGAATGCCTGAAATTTAAAAGGTTGACAGTATTAAGTGTTGGTGAGGGTGTGAAGCAATAAGACCTCTCATATAACAGCTGGAAGAAGTGTAAATTGGCACAACCACCTTGGAAAACTGTTTGGCAGCATCTACTAACATCTGCTAATGTTAAACCTATCTTGTGGCTCAGCAGTTTTGCCTCTGGATATATACCTGAGATAAATGAGTGATTATTTCTAACAAGGGAGACATACAAAAATGTTCCTATCACTGTTTCCATAAAAGCCCCAAACTGGAAACAACCCAAATGGTCATCAACAGTAGGATGAGTACATAAATATTTATATATTCATATAATGGGATACTCTGGAGCAATAAAAAAGGAACAAAGTACTGATACACTCAATGACATGCATGCATCTCACAGATAAAATGTTCGTGAAAGATGCAGGAGTATATACAATACGATTCCATTTATGTGAGCAGGCAAAACTAATCAAAGGTGATAGAAGTAAGAACAGTGGTTACTCTGGGGGATGGTACGGACTAGGGAGAGTCAACAGGGAGCCTTCTGAGTGCTAAGAATATTCCATATCATGGTAAGTGTGTTCGTTACATGTGTATACACATACATAAATATTCATTAAGCTTTACGCTTAAATTGTTTGCAATTTATTATAGTAATAAAATAGGAGTAATGGATGACTCCCAGCCTTGTAAATTGAGCAACTGGGTAGATAGTGGTGGTAGCATTGGTTGGAACAAAATTGTAGTGGTTTGTGTTGCAGGGAAAAGATGAGGTCAGATTTGGTCATTCTGAGATGGAGGTGCCTAAACACACTGAGAAATATTAGGAATTTCAGAAAAGAGATCTAGACTGGATTCTTTCATTAGTATCTATTTTCCACACAGAAGTGTATATGGTGGCCACAAAATAAGCATGGTGACGATAAGACTCAGAACCATGTATAATCACTAGCAGCGATACTTGCTTTTTGAAACTCTCATACAAAAAAAATAATAATAATGTGGGAGGTGGGGCAAGGTGGCATCTGAGTGAGTGCACCTCACAGTCTCTCCTGCAAAGAAGTGGCTGAGTAGGGTTGGCGTCCTGCCAGAGCAGGCTGTTTCAGGGGCTTGCAGGGCAGGAGGTGTCTGGACATTGATTTGGAGTCTGCGACAGAAGTGGTGCTTGTTAGAGGTAGAATTTTGGGTTTCTGACACAGAGATCAGAAGTTGTGGGAGGCAGGACCTTTCTCCCTAGGGCTGGCGCCCATAGCGATTCCTAAAAACGTTTGTTGTGCAGGGGCGTTTCCAAGCCCCGTGTTTCCCGGTCTGTGTCCGCTTAGCCCCCGTAGCCCAGCTTCACAGACCCACATACCTTGAGTCCGCAATATCCCAGGCTTCCCATTCCCGAATCCAGTGCGCCCTGAGGTCTATGATTATCCTAGCCCTCTGGTTTTGGACTGAATCTGTGAGTGCGAGAGATTTGGTGGGAGACGCAGAGGGACCAGGCAAGTGTGGGTTCAATTATCTAGTCCCCCCCAACTTTTTTTTTTTTTTAGCTTGGAGGAGAATACCAGCTGGCTTGGGGAGAGCCTTGGAAGAAAGGAGAGGCAAATCTCCTGAGAAAGCCCAATTTACCGAAATGTCCTGGGATAGGAAACTTGGTCTGGGAGAAGGTGGAGTCAGAAAATGAATTAGCCCTCCCCTAGCACACCTAACGGAGAGGGACTGTAGGACATGCCTTCCAAACTTCCAATAGCATATTTAAGGTTCCTATTGAGTTGTAGGTGCTCTCTCACTGGAAATAAAGAGTCATTGTCTTCTGTGTTGAGTTGGTTCAACAAGAACCCACTTGAGTCTCCTATCGGACACCTCACACAGCTTTCCTGCTGCCCTGGAAGAAAGGGAAATGAGGAAGGGACAAAGGGGGAACATCAGATTCCTAAGCATTTTATTTAACTGCAAAGAGGATTCCTTGCTTGAAACTTTGCTTTTTATGTGTTGGTTTGTCTTCTTGTTTTTCTTTCCTCTATCCCCCCAAGGCCCTTTTTCTTTTCCTGTTTTCTTTTTTCTTTTTCTTGCTTGACTCCCCCCCTTCCGTTGTTCCTCCTTTTTTTTCTTTTGTTCCTTGCTCTTCTTTTTTATTAATTTTTTTAATATTAGGTGCTGCAGGGAGTACGTCACATTTGCTGTGTTTCCTCATCCTCCATTTCCTCTTTTCTGTGTGGATTGATTTTGGCCACCAACACTATCCCCTTTCCTCTACATCTTTTAATGCTCCATCATTTATTGTTTCTCTTAGATTACACCTCTTTTTGTTTGGCCCCCAAATTTTTGGACTTTCTATTTCTAGTACTTTTGTTCTGTTTTCTGTCTTTTATTCACTCTTTATATTATTGTCTTTCTTTTCTCTTTCCCTCTCTCCTGAAAACACTGGCCTTTTAATTCAAACTATATTCCTCCCCATATTCAGTTGATTGTCTCATTGCAGGTACTCTACTTTAATGAAGGTTATAACTATACACAGCTTACATGAGTTTAATATCCATTCTCCTAGATCTCACATGGTTCCTCTGTTAACATTTACTATTAATATTACTATTATACATTTTCTTTCCTTACACATTTTGCTTCCTCTGGCCCTAATATTTTCCTTCAAGTGAACTTAGCCAGCAACAAAATAAAATAGAATAAGAAGAACAAAGTGACAAAAAGAAGACATAGCACATATGCAAAAACAACAACTAATTAAACCCCAAGACTAGACAAAGAAGCTAAGGAACTGATTAAACCCATCAAGATAAAATGATGTCCAGACATCAACAAAAAACTACAAACCAAACCAATAATCAGGAAAACATGGCCCAATCCAATGAACAAACAAAAACCAGGAAGAGGAGCAGAATTTCAAACAAGTAATGAGAGCTCTCAAAACATATATTAGGGGCCAATCTGATGAAGTGAAGGAAGAGATTAAGAATATGAAGAAAACACTTGGAGAGAACACAGAAGAAATTGCGATCATATGCAAAAAGATAATGGATATGATGGAGATGAACAGCACAATTCAAGAAATCAAAAATACATTCTCAGCAAATAACAACAGATTAGAAGAGGCAGAGGAAAGAATTAGTGATGTGGAGGAAAATACATATGAAATCAGATAGTAGAATTGATTGATAAAAAGATAGAAAAAATACAGCAGGGACTTAGGGATCTGAATGACAATGCAAAACTCATAAACATACACATTATAGGCATCCCAGAAGGAGAAGAGAAGGGAAAGGGGACAGGAGGGGTGTTGGAGGAAATAATGGCTGACAACTTTCCAAATCTTCTGAAGGAGAGAGATGTACGTGTCCAGGAGGCACAACACACCACAAACAGTATAAATCCCAAAAGGCCTACCCCAAGACATATACCTGTCAAATTATCCAATGCTCAAGACAAAGAGAAAATTCTAAAAGCAGCAAGAAAAAAGAGAACCATCACATACAAAGGAGGCTCCATAAGATTAAGTGCTGATTTCTCATCTGAAACCATGGAGGCAAGGAGGCAATGGTATGACATAGTCAAGGTACTAAAAGAAAAAAATTCCCAAACAAAAATACTCTATCCAGCTAAGCTAGTATTCAAAAATGATGGAGAGTTCAAAATATTCACAGATAAACAGAAACTAAGAGAGTATCCCACAAGAATCCCACCCTTCAAGAAATACTAAAGGGAGTTCTGCAGGAAGAAAGAAAAAAACAGGAAAGACAAAGTTGGAGGAGAGTGTAAGAGCAACTAAGAAGGCAGAAAGAGAAAAAAATCAAACAAAATATGACAAACACAAATCCAAAGAAAATATGGCAAATATAAGTAATTCCTTGAAAGTAATAACACTGAATGTCAATGGATTAAACTCACCTGTCAAAAGACTCAGACTGGAAGATTGGATAAGGTAATATGACCCATCTATATGCTGTCTACAAGAAACACTTGTTAGACCCAGGGATTTTAGGAGTTTGAAAGTGAATGGCTGGAAAACAATCTTACAAGCAAACAATAACCAAAAAAGGGCAGGAGTAGCTATATTAATATCAGACAAAATAGACTTTAAATGCAAAACAATTGTGAGAGACAAACATGGACAATACATATTAGGGAAAGGGATAATCTTTCAAGAAGAACAAACAATCATAAACATTTATGCTCCTAAAAAGGTAAAAAGGATGTGTCCAAATATGTGAGGCAAACACTGGAAAAACTAAGTGAAAGAATAGAGGCCTCTACAATTATAGTGTGGGACTTTAATACACCACTATCAACTTTGGACAGAACATCTCAAAAGAGAATTAATACAGAAACAAAAACTTTGAACAATACATTAGGGGATCTGGACCTAATAGACGTATACAGAACATTACACCCAAATACAGCAGGATATACATTCTTCTCAAGTGCACATGAATCATTCTCCAACATAGACCACATGGTAGTCCACAGAAAAATTCTCAATGAATTCAAAAAGATCAAACTAATACAAAATAATTTCTCTGACCAAAGTGGAATGAAGCTGGAAATCTGCAAGGGCCAGAGACCTAGATTTGGTAACAAGATATGGAAATGAAACAACACACTCTTAGAAAACCAGTGGCTCAAGGAGGAACTCTCAAAAGAGAGTTGAAACTAATGAAAATAATAACACAACATATCAAAACTTATGAGAGGTAGCAAAAGCCATAATGAGGGGGACATTTATAGCCATAAATTCATACACCAAAAAAGAAGAAAGAGCTGAAATTGAAGAACTAACTGCACACTTGGAGGAATTATTTTTTTTAAAAAAGGAACCCCAAAGAAAGAAGAAAGAAAGAAATAACAAATATAAGAGCAGAACTAAATGAAATAGAAAATAAGAAAGCACTTGAAAAAATAAACAAAACCAAGAGCTGGTTCTTTGAGAAGATGAAAAAAATCGACAAACTCTTAGCTAGACTAACAAAGGAAAAAAAGAGAGAAGATGCAAATACACAATATAAGAAATGAGACAGGAAATATCACCACTGACCCCACAGAAATAAATACTATCATAAGAGAATACTTTGAAAAACTATATTCCAACAAGAAGGACAATTTAGAGGAAATGGACAAATCCCTAGAAAAACATAAGCAGCCTACATTGAAGAAACAAGAAATTGACGATCTCAACAAACCAATCACAAGTAAAGAGAATCAGTCATTAAAACCTCCTAACTAAGAAAAGCCCTGGGTCAGACAGCTTCACAGGTGAATTCTACCAAACTTTCCAGAAAGAAATAACACCAATCTTGCTGAAACTCTTCCAAAAAATCGAAACAAAAGGATCATTGTCTAACTCATTCTATGATGCCAACATTACTCTAGTACCAAAGCCAAACAAAGACACCACAAGAGGGAAGAGGACTTGGCCCAGTGCTTATGGCATCTGCCTACCACATGGGAGGTCCGCGGTTCAAACCCCGGGCCTCCTTGACCCATGTGCAGCTGGCCCATGTGCAGTGCTGATGCACGCAAGGAGTGCCATGCCATGAAACGGTGCCCCTGTGTAGGAGAACCCCATGCACAAGGAGTGCAGCCCGGAAGGAGAGCTGCCCAGCACGAAACAAAGTACAGCCTGCCCAGGAATGGTGCCACACACATGGAAAACTGACACAACAAGATGACGCAACAAAAAGAAACACAGATTCCCGTGCCACTGACAACAGATGTGGACAAAGAACACACAGCAAATGGACACAGAGAACAGACAACCCGGGGGGGTGGGGGAGGGAGGGAGGGGAGAAAAATAAATAAAAATAAAATCTTTAAAAAAAAAAAGACACCACAGGAAAGGAAAATTACAGACCAATCTCTCTAAAGAGCCTAGACTCAAAAATCTTCAACAAGATACTTGCTAATTGTATACAACTACACATTAAATGAATTATGCACCACGACCAAGTTAAATTCATTCCTGGTATGCAAGGATGGTTCAACATAAGAAAATCAATCTATGTAATACACCACATAAATAGATGGAAAGAAAAAAATCACATGATCATATCTATAGATGCAGAAAAGCCATTTGACAAAATACTGCACCCATTCTTGGTAAAAACACTGCAAAATATCAGAATAGAAGGAAATTTTCTGAACATGATGAAGGATATATATGAAAAGCCCACAGCTAACATCATTTATAATGGTGAAATCCTAAAATCTTTCCCTCAAAGATCAGGAACAATGAAAGGATGTCCACTATCACCCCTTCTATTTAACATTATCTTAGAAGTACTTGCTCGAGCACTGAGGCAAGAACCAGACATAAAAGGCATCCAAATTGGAAAAGAAGTCAAAATTTCATTATTTGCAGATAACATGATCCTATACATTGAAAACCCTGAGAAGTTTACAAGAAAGCTTCTAAAAGTCATAAATGAGTTCAGTAAAGTCACAGGTTGTAAGATCATTGTGCAAAAATCAGTAGCATTTCTGTACACCAAAAATGAGCAATCTCAGGAGGAAATCAAGTAAAAAAATAATTATTAACAATAATAAATAAAAATTCAAATACCTAGGAATAAATTTAACTAAAGATGGAAAAGACTTATACACAGAAACCTACACAACACTGTTCAAGGAAATCAAAGAAGACCTAAATAAATGGAAGAATATTCCCTGTTCATGGATAGGAAGGTTAATATTATTAAGATGTCTGTCCTACCTAAACTGGTCTACACATTCAATGCAATCCCAGTAAAAATCAATACAGCATTCTATAATGAACTAGAAAAACTAGCTATGAAATTTATCAGGAAAGGAAAGAGGCCCCGAATGGCCAAAGACATATTGAAAAAGAAAAACAAAATTGGAGAAATCACACTACCTGACTTCAAAACATACTACAAAGCTACGGTAGTGAAAACAGCATGGTATGGGCACAAAGATAGACACACTGGCCAATGGAACTGAATTGAGAGTTCTTATATAGATCTTCATATATACAATCATATGATATTCAACAAGGTCACCAAACCCACTCAATTGGGAGAGAATGGCCTCTTCAACAAATGGAAATGGCTTCATGAACTTCACAGTCAAAGTATGAGCAGCAATAGAACAAGTAAATAAATGGGACTTCCTCAAAATTAAAGCCTTCTGCACCTCAAAGGAGTTTGTCAAGAAAGTGAAAAGAGAACCTATGCAATGGGAGGACATATTTGGTAATCATATAGCTGATTGAAGACTTACATCCTGCATATATAAAGAAATCCTATATCTCGAAAATAATAAGACAAACAACCCATTTTAAAAATAGGAAAATCATTCGAACAGACACTTCTCCAAAGAAGAAATACAAATAGCTAAAAAGCACATGAAAAAATGCTCAAAATCACTAGCTGTTAGGGAAATGAAAATCAGAACTACAATGAGATACCATCTTACTCCCATAAGATTGGCAGCTATGAAAAAAAACGAAGACTATAAGTGCTGAGGATGTGGAGGAATGGGAATACTCATCCACTGCTGGTGGGAATGCAGAAGGATCCAACCATTCTGGAGGATGGTTTGGCGGTTTCTCAAAAAACTAGGTAGAGATTTGCCGTATGACCCAGCAATTCCACTGCAGGGTATATACCCAGTAGAACCGAAAACAAGGACACAAACCAATATATGCACACCAGTGTTCATAGCAGCACTATTCACTATTGCCAAAAGTTGGGATCAACCCAAATGCCTATCAACAGATGAATGGATAAATAAAATGTGGTATATACATACAATGGAATACTACTCAGATGCAAGAATGAATACAGTACAAACACATGTGATAACATGGATGAATCTTGAGAACCTTATGTTGAGTGAAATAACCCAGGCATTGAAGGACAAATGCTATATGACCTCTCTGATATGAAATGAGTAAATCAAGCTGTCTCAGAGAGCTAGAGACCGGATGATAGGCTTAAAGGAATTTGGGGTGTAGAGGAATGTTGCGAGGTGACACCTACCTGGGTGAAATCTATGATAAACTGGATGTAAGTATTTGTACAGGGAAGGGATAAAATGGGGGCATAGGGATACCCTTGGGTGGGGCTTTGTGGGCTTGAGGAGGGGCTAGGGGTGGGAGGATGGGTAAGATGGCCCAAGAACTTGGGGGGAGGGTGGGGGGGATATTTGAACATAGGAGATTGTCAGGTATGTGGTTGAAAGTATAACACTGAGAAAACTTTTTTCAAAAATATAATAAGGAAGGTTACCTGTTTAAGATGCTTAAAGAGGAGAATCTGACAAAGGGCAGGCTTCTAGGGAGTGTGGGAGAGCTCATTTTGTCTTAGTGGGTTATATCATTGGATGGAAACCCATAAAATGAGAGTGAAGGTATATCCACATCCTGGGGAGGACTGATGTTCTCAAATAGAAGGAATTGCATCTCCCAAGAGAATTGGTGGCTCCCAATGGGTTAAGGAAGTCAAGCATATCAAGCCCTCAACATTGTTGGAAGTATCTCTGAATATGGTCCTTCAAGTAATGAAGATTGATTGTCACTCTGGGCCCTGACAATATATTAGACTTCATTTTCAAATACGTTTTGGATCACAGAGAGGTTCAGCTATGGCAGGGAGGAACACTGGTGTGGGGTGTTATTGATAGGGGGCACATGGTTGGGAGGGAGTTCTCCAGGGCACGTATACAGGGTACATAAATATTTTGGATATTTTCATAGTGGTTACTGTTAAAAATTACAACTGAGGGAGTGCTGAGTTCCTAGCCAGGGGAGCTCTATCACATTCCCCAATGAAATAGCAACAATCCCCCAAGTGCAATTGCTAAGATCAATAAAGAAGGATGGTCCAACAATGAGCCCATGATACCAATGACTATGTTTGTGAGCCTGTGTGCCTGAAATAAGAACTATGCCTAGAGCTGCAAGGTGCCTAAGAGTTACCTCCTGAGAGCCTCCATGTTCCTCAAATTTGCTCCCCAGCATGGGACATGACTCCCAGTGATGAGCCTCCCTGGTGCTGAGGGATTACTACCAAGTACCAGCTGGCAATGTAAGTAGAAAATGACCTTGAATAACAGGGTCAATTCAGAGCAGCAGAGTATCTCAGCTTATCTGTAATAGCAGGTGTTAAAAATGCTTTTTGACCTTGAATAAAAGGGGGAAATGGAAAGGACAAATGAATTTATAAGGCTGTGAGTCTCCAAAAAGAGTCAGGAGGTCGTCAGATGTGTCACCCTTATGCATGCCTCAGCAGGGTCCTAGAGACAGCCAAAGTAGATACAAGCCCAGGTATTGGTTCTCCTGAGGGCTATGGAGACCCACAGGTTCTATGGTCATGGCAGATGTAGTTCAGTGCCATGTCAGTTGGCCCTACTTCCGAGTTTGTGTTCCTCAGTGTGATGGAGTTGGACTCAGATGTGATCTTTGTTCACAAGCTTCTCCTGTTACTTTTACTGGACCTGTGGTTGGCACTGGGGTTTGGTGTATGTTCAGGGGACCTGACTCTCTGGACTGTCCAAGTGATAGCCAGGCCCTGAGCCTCAACAGACTTGCAAATCCTACCCTCTGGTTTATTGGACTTACCCCAACCAGCTGACAGGGAGGTGAAGAAGGTCAACCACCACACTGCCTACTACTGCAAGCAGGAGAATTGCATCCTTCATCCATATGGAATCTCAATATAGAGCTGGAGTGGACATAACCATCTCAGGGTCCACAGGATGGAGGAATAGAGTATGGATTAGAGTGGACTTACTGATATTCTATTCTGGAACTATTTTGCTTAGTAATGGAAGAAAATGTATCGTTGATATGGAGAAAGTGGCCATGGTCACTGCTGAGTGTAGGGAGAGGGAAGAAGAGATATGGTGTGGGGGCATTTTCAGGGCTTGGAGTTGTCCTGGGTGGTACTGCAGGGACAGTTGCTGGACAATGTATGTCCTGCCATGGCCCACTGGGTGGACTGGGGGAAAGTGTAAACTATAATACAATCCATTGTTCATGTGGTGCAGCAGTGCTCAAAAATGTATTCTCCAAATGCAATGAATGTCCCATAATTGTTGAAATGGGAGGCGTGGGGTGATGGGTGTGGGGGGTATATGGGGGCCTCATTTTTTTTAATGTAACATTAAAAAAAGACAAAAAATTTATATTTAGATTACCTAAGTGTTGCATTAGCAATGTATGGGATTTCCATGAGCCCCATTCCCTACCTCTCCCACACTTTCCCTCATTAAAACATCCTTCTTTAAAATAATAATAATAATAACGTGGCATAATGAATAAGATTGGTGAAAAATAGGTCAGTTGTTGAAGGGTTTCAAAGCTTCACTCTCAGCCTCCTTCATTACAAAGAAAAGAAAAGCCATCAGAAAACATCCTCCCTCCACAGACCACCATCCAACCGCCGTGTTTGACCGCCTCTGCCCCATGTTCTTCTCCTCACTCCGTTATCTCTACAGACAGACCAGTACCCTGGAGAGCACCACCTCTGGTCTCCCCTGCACCTTTACAAGACTCAGGATCAACCCCTCGCCCATCTGCTCACTGAGTTCATACACTGACTCTGTTCCTTAACAGATGTGGGACCCTGGGCAAGCCTCTTTGTCTTCCAGTGCCACAGTATCCTCAACTGTGAAATGGGGAGCATAAGAAAACCTATCTCCTAAGGTGACTGTGGCCATTCAATGAGATTATGCATTTAAAGTTCCTAGTGAATACCTAGTACTTGCTAGGTAGTGATATTACCTATAATGCCTCTATTGTTTCTATCAGCATTGAAGTATTCTCAAGTGTCTCCCCTCTTTAAAAAATCCCTTATGGATGCCTCGTGAGCTTCCAAATTGCCACATTTATTTGCTTGAGCATAATGAATAAACAAATAGTCTGTACAAGTTGACCTCCATTCCTTGTCTCCCATTCATTCTTCAAACTTTTCCCATTTTATCAAGGGCACCAGTGACCAGTCTGCTGCAGGATCCAATGGACACTCTTTTGTTCTCATCTTACTTAACCTTTCATGAGCATTTGCAGGGCTTTTTACAATGCTTTAAATCCTTTGGCTTTCAGAACACTACATGATATTGGTGTGCCTCCTACCATTCTGGAAGATTCTGTGTGATCTCTGTTGCCCAATCCTTTCCTACTTGAATTTTAGTTAACGTTGTATTCAAGGTTCTGTCCTAAGCCTCCCCAAGACTTCAATTACTCCCTGTGTTAGTCAAGATGGGCTATGTTATGCTGTGGTCACAAATTAGTCCTGAGACCTCAGGGCTTGAACACACAAGAAAGGTTTATTTTTAGCTTATGGACAACTCAGGGACCCAAGATGATATCTTGTCATGTCATCATCTCATGATGTGGCTTCAGTGCCTACCACATCAGGGAGGAGAGAACATGGAGAAATCCCACTCCCTCTTCACTGCTTCCAACTTCACAGTGACCCATGTCATGTTCATGGCTAAAACAAGACACATTCCTCAACCTCACTGCAAAGGAAAATGGGAAATCATTCTATGTGCTCAGTAGAAAGGAGCTGAATATGGCGATTCTATCATTTCTTCCATGCTCTCCATATGCTGATAACTTCCTAAATGATGTGACTAAATCATAACTTTTTTCTGACCTCTGAGTCTGTGTAGGTAGGATTTCTGGTTGCAAGTAATAGAGATAAAGCTCAAAAGGTATTTGCAGATAAAGTAATTTATTTTAAAGAATATTCAATTACCATGACAAATCTAGAGTCTGTGATATCAGTCAAGAATGAACCGGAACCACAGAAACTAGAATGCAGGATATACTCTAACCATCTACTGCCTTATTCTGCTGTGTGTCTACTTCATTCATTTCTTTTGTTTTTACCTGATTGTGTCTGCTCCCAGTCCTCATGGTAGAACATGAATACTGCCAGCCTCTGGGTTTCCACTGCCACTGTTTCAGTCCACAGAAGAGAACATGACTTCCCTTTGTCAGTTCTGGGTTCAAAGTGCTGGGTAAGAATATTGATTGATCTAGCCTGACTTAGGTGCCAGGTCTCTGACTCATTCCCTGTGTCCAGTCTCTCACTAAGTCAGTAGAGGGGTAGGGCAGAGGGAATGAGTAGCAGGAAGACAATTTCCAGATATTAAGGGCAGTTTTATGACAGTAAAACAATAGATGTCAAGTACAAAATTTAGCCATACATTCATCGTATGGTTGATGAATGCCTACTCTATACCAAATTCTGTTATGGGCACTTGGCATTCATTACTGAACAAAACAGGGTTCCTGCCTTCAAAGAGCTACATTCTGGCATAAGAGAATGATGAGAAACAAACAAATACCTAATATAATCTGAAGTGGTGATAAATATTAGGAAGAAAAATAAAATGTGGTAAATGTGGTAAAGTGTGACAAAGAGAGGCACCTGGATAGGATGGTCAGGGATAGGCTTTCTGAAGAGATGGCATTTAAGCAGAGACTTGAATGAAATGTGAGAGCAATCTATGAGAATATCTGGGAGGAAGAGTGATCCAGGCAGAGGGCAAGGCACATGTGAGGACCTTAGGAATGCGTTTGCTGTCTTCTAGGTAGAGCAAGAAGTTCAATGTGACTGAAGCAGAGTGAGCTAGGTGGAGGGTGGGTAGGAGCCGAGCTGGGAGAAGTAGGCAGAGTTAGCTCCTGGAGGGCCCTGCTAGCTCTGCTGAGGAGATTCAAGTAGGATCTGGATGCAGTGGGAAAGCTTTGAAGAGACTGAAGCAGAATGACATGATCTAGTTTGCATGTAGAAGCAGGGAGCCCAGTTGGGAGACTGTGGCCGTAGTCAACTGAGAGACCATGGTGGTTGTGATGAGGATGGTGACAATGGGCATGGTGAGAAGAAGCAGTTGAACTGTGGACATGGTCTGGAGCTAGAACTGGCAGAACCAGAACCGGCAGTGAATTAGATGTGGGGAGTGAGAGAAAGGGAGAGATCCAGGGAGACCCCTGGGTGTAGGGAAGTGCCATTTACCAGGATGGGGAAGATGAGGAGAAGTGGGTTTAGGTGTGGGATTGGGCAGAATTCAAGTTACAGTTTGTTGGATAAATGAAATTTGAGCTGATGTATCTATAGGTGGGATGCATCAGTATATGGATGATATAAAATCCAAGGTTCTGGGTGTGTCACAGGCACATTAAGTGGGTTGTGCTTGAAATCAAGCTCACAAGCATCCCACCCATCCCTATCTCCTCAACCTGGACCGCCTCCTTTCTTCCCTAGTTCAGTAAAATGTATCGCCACACACAAGGTTTTTGTGTGAAAACCGGTGAGTCATTGTTACCGTCTTTTCCTTTTTCATGCCCACATCCTATCAATCACCAAGTTAGAATTTATTCTAACCACTCACCACTCATGTCTCATATGATTCTTCCCTGGTACAGGCAGCTCCTGTCACACAGGCCTTCTTTCGTTTCCTTGAGCACCCTATAAACTCTCTCCTCTGGGTCTTGTTTGTTGTTTTCAAACTACAGCTTCCTCCACTTCTATGCTAGTCAACTCCAATAGGCAGAAGAGTATAGTGATGATGGGGGCAGATTTTGCAGCTGTGGAAGCTTGGCAGACTACCAGAATTTTCTGTGTGCCTCAGTTTCTCCAAATGTGTAGTGAAGATGAACTTTTGTAAGGATTCAATGGGTTAGCTCATGGAAAGCCCTTCAAACAGTACCTGGCACAGAACAAGTGCCCAGTAAACAGTTGATCTTATTCATTCTCTGGGACCCCATTTCAATGATGCTGAGTGCCCCAGACTGTTTGGGTCTCTCTGGAGAGACCCCATGGCCTGCTCTACATAGTCCTGATCACGATTGTCATTATGGAAACCCCTGATCACAATTGTAATTGTGGTAACCCCAGAGTTAGCCCTCTTCCCTTTCCACATCATCTTCCTGTGGCACTTATATCACTAAACAAAGTACTTCACACAGGTCACTGCACTCAGTACCACATGCACCTAGCTCTGAGGAGCACTGTGTTTCAACATTATCACTGAAGGAAGTAGTACATCTATCTCGAAACATGGTGTATCAAACAGATATCCCTAGATTCAGTACCACATGCACCTAGCTCTGTTAATCAGAGCATCTTTAGGGAAACATATTGGGGCAAGAAGGAGTGGGTCAAACTCTGTTCCTGAGGCATACACCCCGGAGCTCCTTCTCTGTCTCTCTTGCTCCTTCTCTCTGCTCCTACTTCTACCTCATTTCACAACCTGCAATTCCCATGGGACCCATTCCATAGCCCAAGGGACAAACACAAGCAAAGGTTTTCACCAGAAGTACCCTATGGGTTCATAGGAAGTCCTCAGTACTTAGTAAGTTTTTCTTGTTCTTGACTAGCAGCCAGTACTGCCCCCACCTGTAGTGAAAGTGCCCTCATTCAAACCTCCTCTGTGTGGCTCCCCATGAAGCTTTGGGGAGGGGCAGGGCCTCACAAGAATCCCTCCCTTTTCTTCTCCTAGGCCACAATGATTCCCCACAGTCCTTGTCCCAGACTCTATCTACTTTAAAAATAACTCCTGGGGTCAGGGGTTGGAGAGGGTTTGGCAGGACCTCCAAAGGAGGTATGGCCACTCCAATTCTGCATCTTTGAAGACATCCCACTAGAATAAAGGGCTGACTTACCAGCCTCCTCCTTTTGGCTGATCCGATGGATAACATTGGAAAGAGACACAAACACGCCTATAGACGAATGCACATCCCCAAAGGGCAAATATAAATTCTCCAAACCATGCTGTCTAAACCCTTATTAAGGAAGAGAAACATTTCCCGACTCCACGGTGATCAGCACAAGTGACCCAAGACAGCACTAGAGGTAGAATTTAACTCTATTATGCAGAGTTGTGTCAGTTCCCCTTTGTTCATTTTCCTGCTTTCATACTGTGCCCAGGGGCCTGGAGGTACATAAGGAATGGGAGCTATTATCGGGCTGTTTACCTCTTCATCGCTGCCACTTAGCTCCACAAACACCTGGCAGAAGTTCTGAAGGGAAAGAGGTTCCTTTCTTGTGACATTTTGAGAGTGATCCCTTTCCTGGACAGGGTGTTCAGCTATTATCTCAGTCTCCTTTTGTGTATGAAACAGCCTGGGTAGAAGGTGCTGACAGGACAGCAAAGAACTGCTCTTGAGGTCTGCCATGGCCTACCAGGTGGACTAAGGGAGAGTGTAAACTACGATGTAAACTATTATCCATGCGGTGCAGCAGTGCTCCAAAATGTAGTCACCAAATGCAATGAATGGGCCACGATGCTGAAAGAGGTTGTTGCTGTGGGAAGAGTGGGGTGAGGGGGGTGGGGCCTATATGGGGACCTCATATATATTTTTTATATTATTTATTTATTATTATTTTTTAATTACATTAAAAAAAAATATGAGGTCCCATTCAACCCCACCGCCCCCGCCCCCCGCTTCCCCCACAGCAATACTCTCTCCCATCATCATGACACATCCATTGCCCTGGTAAGTACATCTCTGAGCATCACTGAACCCCATAGTCAATGGTCCACATCATAGCCCAGACTCTCTCATGTTCCATCCCATGGGCCCTGGGGGGATCTACAATGTCCCGTAATTTTTTTAATGTAACATTTAAAAAAATAAAGAAGAAAAATAAATAAATAAAGTGATCTAAATGATTACTTAACATCTACCTTTGCCCTAAGTCGGGAAGCTCCATGTTTATCCTCAGAGCCTAGTGCCTGGCAACATAGTAGATGCTCAGTGAAGAGTTGATCAATGACTGACTCTCCTTTAGAGATTATAAGTGCTGAAGGAATTCAGAGAGCCAAAGTATCAGGGTGGGGGAGTGGGTGGAGGGGAGAGCATGACCAGAAAGAAGACTGGCCCAAGTTCACTGCCGGTTACCATTCATTCAGGTGAGGAGGTCAAGTCTAGAGGTCCAGAGTTGAAAAGCAGAGTGAGACTCAGCATCATGAAGTAGTATCTTTCCAAGCGAGCAGGCAAATGCAGGGGGGAAGAAGAGAATTCCAGAGGCAGAAGCAAGCACCCTGGTGAGGGAGCAGTGCTGCAGAACATAGAGACTAGAAATAGCACTGGGAATCAGGACATAGGCTTCGGGCCACTGATGGAGTCATCAATAGAAGTCACCAATTCACACAGAGAATCTAGATCCAAAGGGCAAAAGTACGGGGTGGGAACTAGCAGAATATTTGAGTCAATATCGTTGTAAGATGAAGGCTTACATCCTGTCTAAGGCCAGCTCTGGGCTCCAAATTGGGATGAAACACCCCAATAGGTCCAGGAAATTCGCTTGTTTGTGGGAAAGTTTACAAACTAAGGGCAGGGAGCCAGGTAGTTCCTAATATCCATCATATATAAAGATTTATTTTTTTATATTTATTTATTTATTTATTTCTCTTCCCTTCCCTCCTCTGCCCCGGTTGTCTGTTCTCTGCGTCTATTTGCTGTGTGTTCTTCTTTGTCCGCTTCTGTTGTTGTCAGTGGCACGGGAATCTGTGTTTCTTTTTATTGCGTCATCTTGTGTCAGCTCTCTGTGTGCGGTGGCGCCATTCCTGGGCAGGTTGAACTTTCTTTCGCGCTGTGCGACTCTCCTTACGGGGTGCACTCCTCGTGCATGGGGTTCCCCTATGCGGGGGACACCCCTGCGTGACACGGCACTCCTTTGTGTGCATCAGCGCTGCGCATGGGCCAGCTCCACATGGGTCAAGGAGGCTGGCGGTTTGAACCGCGGACCTCCCATGTGGTAGACAGACGTCCTAACTCCTGGGCCAAGTCCGCTTCCCATCATATATAAAGATATCTTACACCTCGAAAATAAAAACAAACTTACTGAGAAAGTGGGTAAGAGATTTGAATAGATACTTTTCCAAAGAAGAAATACAAATGGCTAAGAAGCACACGAAAGGATACTCAACATCGCTAGCTATTAGGGAAATGCAAATCAAAACTACAATGAGATATCATCTTACACCCATTAGACTGGTGGCTATTAATAAAACAGAGAGGGAAGCGGACTTGGCCCAATCGATAGGGCGTCTGCCTACCACATGGGAGGTGCACAGTTCAAACCCCGGGCCTCCTTGACCCGTGTGGAGCTGGCCCATATGCAGTGCTGATGTGTGCAAGAAGTGCCGTGCCAAGCACGGGTGTCACCCATGTAGGGAAACCCCATGCACAAAGGAGTGCATCCCATAAGGAGAGCTGCCCAGTGCAAAAGAAAAGTGCAGCCTACCACACACATGGAGAGCTGACACAACAAGATGACGCAACAAAAAGAAACACAGATTCCCGGTGCCGCTGATAAGGATAGAAGCGGCCACAGAAGAACACACAGCAAATGGACACAGAGAACAGACAACTGGGGAGGGGAGGGGAGAGAAATAAAATAATAATAATAAATCTTTAAAAAACAACAACAACAAAAACAAACAAACAGAGAACTACAAGTGTTGGAGAGGATGGGAAGGAAAGTGAACGCTTATCCACTGCTCATGGTAATGCAGAATGGTGCAACCATTGTGGAGGACTGTTTGGTGGTTCTTCAGGAAGCCAACTATAGAATTTCCATATGATCCAGCAATCCCACTGCTGGGTATAAACACAGAATTGAAAACAGGGACACAAACAAATATACGCACACCAATGTTCAAAGAAGCATTATTTACTATTGCCAAAAGTTGGGAGCAACCCAAATGTCCATCAACAGATGAATGGATAAGCAAACTGTATATACATACAGTGGAATATTCCTCAGCTGGAAGAAGGAATACAGTATTAATACACAAGATAACATGGATGAATATTGAAGACCTTATGTTGAGTAAAGTAAGCCAGTCATTAAATGTCAAATATTGCATGACCTCGCTGTTTTGACCTAGGCCTATTTAGCAGACTCGCAGAGCTAGAGCCTGGAAGATAGGTTATCAGGAGTCAGAAAGGGAGTAGAGGGTGGTGAGCTTATGCTCAATTTGGGCAAAACCCATGATAAGATGGAAGGCAGTAGTTTGTCAGTGGAGGGGGTGATGGTGGTGCAAGGATGTGAGTGGGGTTGATGGTGCTGGAATTGTGAGGGGGTTGGGATGAACTATCTATGGAACAGAGAGGAGGACTGGAGGAAGGAACAGGTGAAGTCTGGGGATTTGTTGGTCTGTGATTGAAAATACAATAGTGGGAATGTGGATTTTTTGGCAAATATGGCAGGGAAGGTCACTGGTGTAGGCTGTTGACAGTGGGGGATATGTGGGAAAGGGTGCACCTGGGGCATGCTTCTATGGAATACAAATGTGGCCATCTTGTCATAGGGTGCTATTTCAGTGGGTGGAGACCCACACAATAAATAGGAAAGTATTAAACTCCCACCCTGAGGAGTCCTGCTACATTCTCAGATAGGACATCTCGAGTAAATAGGTAACACCTAATAAGATAAAACAGACACCCTCGATATTAATGAATGTAACTATGAACCTTATTCTTCGAAAGTTGAAGCTTAGTAGTTGACATGGGTTCCTAGGATGGGGGAGGGGAAAATGGATGGAACATAGGACATTTTGGGGTCATTGGAGGAGTTGTTCTGCATGACCTTGCAATGATGGATACAGGTCATTCTATATTTTGTCAGAAATTATAAAATTATACAATGCAAAAGGTAAACCATAATGTAAACCGTAGACCATGGTTAGTAGCAATGTTTCTATATTTCTTCATCAATTGTAACAAATGTAAATATTCATGCAGGATACAATTGGTAGAGGAGGATGTGGGGAGGATGGGATGGGTTGTATGGGAATCACCTATATTTTCTATGTGACTTTTCTGTAATTGAAGCTTTTTTGGAAAATAAAGTGAAAAAAATAAGACACAGGGAGAACATACAGAAGAAATGGTCAATATATATAAAAGATAACAGATTTTATGGTGATGAAAGGCACAAAACAAAAACTTTTTAAATATTTTATTTATTTACTATTTATTGTTTATTTTTGTTGGTTTTGTTTTTGGGGAGGTTGTGGATGGCAGGAGGGTTGCAACTATGACAAGGGAGGATCACTGGTGTGAGATATCAGGGTGTGTGGGGGGGGGGAGGGTCCACCTGGAGCATGCCTCTATGGAATATGAATGTTTTCATATGGTCATGGGTTGTCGTCTCAGTGGGTGGAGACCCACAGAGTAACTGACAGAATATTTAATTCCTATCCTGGGGAGTCCAGCTACATTCTCTTATAGAGTGGCATGAATCTCTAGAGTACATGGGCAGTGCCTAGTGAAGGAGGACAGACCAATACACCAAACCTTTGGTATTAATGCTTATACTTATAAACCTTCTTCCTATGAAATTTAAACTTAGCTGAGTAATAAACATTTCCTAAGAGTTACCTCATGAAAACCTCCTTGTTTCTCTAATATGGCCTCCCTTTAAGCCAAACTCAGCACATAAATTCACTACATTTCCCCCAATGTAGGACATGACTCCTGGGGATGAGCCTCCCTGGCACTAAAGGATTATTACCAAGCCCCAACTAGGAATAGATTTGGAAAAAGACCTAGACCAAAGGGGGAAATATTAAATACAAATGAGATTTTTATGGCTAGAAGATTTCAAAGTGAGTTGGAAGGTCATTCCAGAGGTTACACTTATGCATGACTTAGGAGAACCTCACTGACTACCAAAGTAAAGAATGATTCAAACAGTGGGGCTCCTGAGGGCTCTAGAGACATCTAGACACTATAGGCAAGGCACAGCCCCAGGAAATTGGCACCCTATTGGCAGGCATTGCCTTGGAATATATGATAACCTAGTTCCCCAATGTATCAGAGTTAGACTCATTTATAATTTCCCTACACAAAGTTCTTCTGTCCCATTTATTTGAATCTATCAAACATAATTAAGGTATAATTAGCACAATACCCATTAAATATATGTCCTAGAGACTTAAATCTTCCGACTCTTCATATGCTGAATCTCAGTGGAGTTGCAGGCAATACCTACTGTATTAATGAGGGTTCTCTAGGGAAATAGAATCAACAAGAGATATCTGTCAATAGCAGGAGATTTGACCAGAGTCTCTCATGTGACCATGGGGATGCACAAGGTCAGTTTCCACAGGCAAGCTGCATCCAAGGATTCCAATGAAAGTCCAGTGAAGGTCCTTGATGAGTTCTGGGACACGTTGGCCCAAAAATGAGCTGGGAAATTCTCACTCAATGCTGGAATCACTTCCCCTTTTAAGGCATTCAACTGATTGGATAAAGTGTCACTCATTGCTGATGGCAATCTCCCTGACTGATGTAATTGTAATCAGCTATCTATGATTTACCACTGCAATAAATTCAATGGTAACTGAAGTCCATAAATGCCCTTGTATTACAGTTAGCCCAGTGCTTGCTTGACCAAACAACTGGGCACAATTACCTGGCCGAGTTGACACAATAGCCTAAACATCTCGGTCCACCCCTTGTCAACTCGGAAATCATACACATTACCTTAAACCATGCTTAGTCTCTAAGTAAAAACAATAACAGACATGCATATATATATATATTTCTGCCTAACAATGTTCAACTCATCTGTGAACAACCAGAAATGCATTAATTTCATATAGAATAGAGTAAAAGTTCTTAAGTTATATTCACTCTTAAACTTGACATCTTCAAATATTATGACATGAAACTGATACAATTTGTTATATGATAAGGGAGAAGTTTGGCAAAGAAGACAAAGAAATTTGTTTTGTGTACATATACCACCCAAATCATAATGAAACAAGGCAGAAAGAGTCATGACAATTACAATCTTCATTTCTGTGACTGGTCTTGTGGTTGAAGTTCATATTTATCACCACCTTCTTCCATTACCCATTCCATGTTTCCAGTACCCTCAGCAAGCACTTCAGCTGGCTGTGGTTCTTTGCCTGGTGGGGTGACCCAAACTTTCATTCCTGAAGATTCTGGGCCATTGTTAATCCTGCTTGGATTGGTTTATTGCAATTTTCCATTGACTTTATTTTTTTTTATTGACTTTGTAATAATATTACATTAAAAATATATATATGAGGTCCCATTCAACCCCCCCCCACCCCACCTCTCTCCCCCCCCCCCCCCCCCCAGCAACACTCGTTCCCATCATCATGACACATCCATTGCATTTGGTAAGTACATCTTTGGGCACCTCTGCACCTCATGGTCAGTGGTCCACATCATGGCCCATACTCTCCCCCATTCCATCCAGTGGGCCCTGTGAGGATTTACAATGTCCGGTGATTGCCCCTGAAGCACCATCCAGGGCAGCTCCATGTCCCAAAGATGCCTCCACCTCTCATCTCTTCCTGTATTTCCCCATACCCATCAGCCACCCTGTCCACTTTTCCCAATCCAATGCCACCTCTTCTATGTGGACATTGGATTGGTTGTGTCCATTGCACCTCTATGTCAAGAGGAGGCTCAGATTCCACATGGATGCTGGATGCAATCCTCCCACTTTCAGTTGTAATCACTCTAGGCTCCATGGTGTGGTGGTTGTCCTTCTTCAACTCCATCTTAGCTGAGTGTGGTAAGTCCAATAAATCAGATTGTAGGTGCTGGAGTCTGTTGAGGCTCAGGACCTGGCTATCACATTGTCAGTCCAGAGATTCAAATCCCCTAAATATATCTTAAACTCCAACACTAACTGCACCTCCAGCACATTAGCATGAAAGTCTTATGAAGAGAGATCCCCTCTGAGTCCAGATTCATCACACATAAACACCATTTCCAAAGAGGGGCCCTCTGACCTGGTAGTTAACCCCATCGGCCATGACCATAACTCCCATGGGTCTCTTTAGCCCTCAAAGGAACCAATATCTGGGGGTTGTATCTGCTTTATCTGTCTCTCAGACTCTGCTCAGTTGTGCATAAGGGCAATCCTTCTGCCAGCCTCCAGACTCTTTTTTAGAGACTCGTAGCCATATAAACTCATTTCTCCTTTCCATTTCCCCCTTCCATTAGGTCAAACAGCATTTTAAAGTCATGTTATTTTATGTAGACAGGGATATTCTGCTGATCCACATTGAACCTTCCATATAAGGTCATTTTCCAGTTGCATCATCAGTTGGTAGTTGATAGTGGTCCCTCGGTGCCAGGGAGGCTCATCCCCGGGTGTTGTGTCCCACGCTGGGGGGAAGGCATTGCATTTACATGCTGAGTTTGGCTTCGAGACTGGCCACATTTGAGTAACATGAAGGCTGACAGGAGGAAATTCCCAGGCACAATGCTGCTCTAGGCCTTGTTCTTAATTTAGGCTTATCAGCTCACAAGCATAGTCATTAGTGTCAGGGGCTCACTGTTGAACCCTCACTCCCTCCCTGTCCCCGCCGCTGCACCTGGGAGACTGTCGCTGCTCCCCTAGGGACCACAACAGAGCACCACTGGTAAGTATGAACACAAAGAAGAGATAAAAGGGGGGCAAGGGGTTGCCTCTGGTTGGGGCTTTGCGGGTTTGAGGGTGGCTGGGGAGGGGCAGATGGGTAACATTGCCCAAAAGTGGGGGGAGGGAGGGGTAGCATACGAACACAGGAGAGGGTCAGGTGTTGGTGGAGAGTAAAATGCCGAGAAAATCATATCAAAATATAATAAAGAGGGTTACCTGCTTAGAACGCTCGGAGGGGAGGGTCTGATGCAGGACGGGCTCCTGGGCAATGTCTAAATGCTCATTCTGCCAGAGTGGATGACACCATGGGGTAGAAACCCAAGTAGTGAGAGTGGGGGTGGACCCACATCCTGGGGAGGACTAATGCCATCAAATAGAGGGAACTGTATCCCTCGAGAGAAAGGGTGGCTCCCAGGGCATTGGGGCAGTTGAGCAAGTTAAGCCCTGAACACTATTCCATCTATCTCTGGAAGTGGCTTCTCGGGAAACGGAGGTTGGCTGTCACTGTGGGCACCAAGGTGGAAGGGAAAATGGACGTTAAATGTGTGGAACCAAAGTAAATGGGGGGTAAGAGAGGAGTTTCTTGAGAGTACACAAGGATGGATATAAAACATGTAATATTACACCATAACATATAGGAGATGACAGACTGATAATGTAAACCATAATGTAAAACATAGGATAACTAAGAATGTAAAAAACTGTGTATCCTAAAGTATGCACCACAATGTAAGCACAGATGTCACCTTGTTAGAAAGCTATTGTCTTAGATGCTGTACATCACGTTAAGTAAATATGATGTGAATAGGGTGTAAGGGTATCGCTGTGGAAGGGAAAAGGTTTTGTGGTGGATGTATGGGAGTGCTGTATATTATATATATGCATTGCTGTGGTCTAGGGCTCCTGTGAAGAGAAGCTCAATAATTAGGGGGGGGGGGGAAAGAAAAAGATAGGATGTAGAATTTTTTCCAAGTCAACACGTATTCTTTATCTAACCTTTAAACCCATCGCTATATGCCATTCCCTAGTAAAGGACACTGACATTATATTGGGTTTCAAATTTCAGGGAGTTCCATTGACTTTAATCATAGGACATGGCAGTACTAGAGGAACTCCTGTATTCACACAAATTCTTCTTTACCCTCATTATGTAGATGCAGACCTATTTTCCCTTGATAGTCAGCTTCAATCATCCCAGCCAGTACAGTAATTACTTTCTTTGACTATTGATTCAGAGGTAAGAGGAGCCCAAAGTGGCCAGGTAGCAGTTTTAACCTCCAGTTCAATGGAATCATTGTTGTGTTCCCTGGTGACAGCACTCCAGCACTCCTTCTTTTGAGACTAAAACATGTAGACCAGAAGAGTCTGAGGTTGCAGGGACAGGACGCAAAAATTTTCCTAATGGGTCATTAAGGGTAATAGTGTGTGGTCCACTCCCATTTCCACCCCTTGATTCCTGGGCCCATGGATCCTGGTTATGGGAGAAACAGCGCCACAGAGTGGATGCTGATTTAGAGCATACACAGCCTCCTGGAGAACATTGCCCCAGCCCTGCAACCTAGTTGGCACTGTAATTGGTCTTCAAAAGACCATTCCAGTGGGAGAATGTGGGCTATGGGGTATACCATTTATCATGAGGTGTAGCGGTGCTCAGAGATATATCCACCAAATGCAATGAATGTCTCATGATGATGGAGGAGATTGTTGTTATGGGGGGAGGAGTGGGGTGAGGGGGGTGGGTGGTATATGGGGACCTCATATATTTTAATGTAATATTAAAAAAATAAAAACAAAACAATGGAAAAAAAATACTGAAAAAAAAGAGACCATTCTACTGTTCTATCAATCCAGCTGCTTCAGGGTGATGAGGAACATGGTAAAACCAGTGAATTTCATGGGCATGTACTCATTCCCACACATCATTTCCTGTAAAACCGGTTCCTTGATCAGAAGCAATGCTGTGTGGAATGCCATGGCAGTAGATAAGCCATTCGATAAATCCATGGATGAAAGTTTTAGAAGAAGCATTGCATACAGGAAATGCAAACCTATATCCAGAGTATGTGTCTATTCCAGTTAAAAAAATTTGCTCCCCCTTCCATGGTGGATGTGGTCCAATGTTGTCAGCCTGCCACCAGGTAGCAGGCTAGTCACATCAAGGATTGATGCCATATTGGAGGCTGAGTGTAGGTCTCTGCTACTGGCATATTGGGCACTCAGCAGCGGCTGTAGCCAAGTTGGCCTTGGTAAGGGGAAGTCCGTGTTGCTAAGCCCGTGCATAACCTCTGTCCCTACCTCCATGGACACTTTGTTCATGAGCCCATTGGGCAAAGGCAGGAGTGGCTGGGGAAAGAGACTGAGAATTAGGCACTGAGCTGGTCATCTTATCCATTTGATTATTAAAATCTTCCTCTGCTGGAGTCACCCTCTGGTGAGCATTCATGTGGGACACAAATATTTTCATGCTTTTTTGCTGGCTCAAAAAGTTCTATCCACATACCTCTTCCCCAGACCTCTTGGTAACCAATCTTCCAATCATGTTCCTTCCAATTCCCTGACCATCCAGCCAAACCATTGGCAACAGCCCATGAGTCAGTGTACAAATGCACCTCTGGCCATTTCTTCTTATAAGCAAGATGAACAACCAGGTGCACTGCTCAAAGTTTTGCCCACTGGGAGGATTTGCCCTCATTACTATCTTTCAGGGATGTCCCAGAAAGGGGCTGCAGTGCTGCAGCTGTCCACTTCCTGGTGATACCTGCATATTGTGCAGAACCATCTGTAAATCAGGCCCGAGTTTTCTTTTCCTCAGTCAACTGATTGTAAGGGACTTCCCAAGAGGCCAAAGCTGTGAGCTGGGAAAGAGAGGTAACATGTCAGGGGCTGTGACCATGGGCATTTGGGCTACTTCCTCATGTAACTTACTTGTGTCTTCGGGACCTGTTCGAGCCCTATCTCGTATATACCACTTCCACTTTATTATGGAGTGCTGTTGTACATGCCCAACTTTATGTTTTGGTGGGTCAGACAATACCCAGCTCATGATAGGCAACTCAGGTTTCATGGTAATGTGGTGGCCCAAGTTTAAGCATTCAGTCTCTACTAAGGCCCAGTAGCAGGCCAAAAGCAGTTTCTCAAAAGGAGAGTAGTTATCTGCAGAGGATGGCAAGGATTTGCTCCAAAATCCTAAGGGTCTGTGTTATGATTCTCCAATAGAGGCCTGCCAAAGGTCCCAGACAGCATCTCTATTTGCCACTGAAACTTCCAGCATGATTGGATCTGCTGGATCATATGGCCCAAATAGTAGTCCAGCTTGCACAGCAGCGTGGACCTGACACAGAGCCTCTTCTTGTTCCAGTCTCCAATCAAAGCTACCCTCTTTTCTGGTCATTCAATCAATGGGCCAGGGTAGCACACCCAAATGAGGAATGTGTTGTCTCCAAAATCTGAAGAGACCAACTAGGTGGTGTGCCTCTTTTTTTGGTTGTAGAAGGGGCCAGACGCAACAGCCTATCTTTCATTTTTGAAGTGATATCTCAACATACCCCACACTACTGGACACCTAGAAATTTCACTGAGATGGAAAGACTCTGTATTTTAGTTGGATTTATTTCCCATCCTCTCCCATGCAAATGCCTTACTAATAAGTCTAGAGTCTTTGCTACTTCTTGCTCACTAGGTTCTATCAACATGATATCATCAATATAACAGACCAATGTGATGTCTTATGAGTGGGAGATACAATCAAGGTCTCTGTGGAAAATATTATGGCATAGGGTTGGAGAGTTGATATGCCCCTGAGGCAGGACTGTAAGGTATACTGCTGGCCTTGCCAACTGAAAGCAAACTGTTTCTGGTGGTCCTTACTAACAGCAACTGAAAAAAAAGCATTTGCCAAATCAACAGCTGAATACCAAGGAACAGGGGATATGTTGATTTGCTCAAGCAATGATACCACATCTGGGACAGCAGCTGCAATTGGCATCACCACCTGGTTAAGTTTGCTATAATCTGCTGTCATCCTCCAAGATCCATCTGTTTTCTGTACAGGCCAAATGGGAGAGTTGAATGGGGATATGCCATAATAGCCTTCACTCCACAAGTCAGGGATCCAATGTGGAGATTCTGCCAGGTACTGAATATGTTTATTCCAATTATGCAATCTGGAAGTGGCAAAATAATCACAGAATGGGTCCAGGGATCCACTGGACCAACTGTGAGCTGGACCTGAGCTAAAACTCCATCAATCACCTGACCTCCATAAGACCCCACTCTGACTGGTGGACCACACTGACGTTTTGGGTTTCCTGGAATTAATGTCACTTCTGAGCCTGTGTCTAATAATCCCCGAAATGTCTGATCATTTCCTTTTCCCCAGTGCACAGTTACTCTGGTAAAAGGCTGCAGATCTCCTTGGGGAAAGGTGGGAGGAAGATTAACAGTATAAATTTTTGGCACTTTAACAGGATCTTTCCCCAGGGAGACCTGGCCTTCTCATTCAAGGGGCTCTGGGTCTGTAAACTGTCTCAAGTCTGGTAATTGATTAAGGTGCTGTGATTCTCTGACTCTGCAATTTGAGTTAGGATTCTGTTCACTTGAATTACAACTCTTGTGTTTATGCAGATCCAGAAAAAATTTAGTAGACTGCCCATCTATTTCACTTCTAGGTACTCCATGATATATTAGCCAATGCCATAACTCTATGAATCTCAGACTATTTTGAGTGCTGCTTTGAATCTGCCTTTCACTGTGGTAGCCACACCCACCTTGACTTTGGCAATTAATTGCTGATGCTTGACTTTTACCAGATCAACATCCAAACATCCCCATGATGTTTAAGGATTCTAATTCCATCACAGCCCTCCCTATAGTAATATCTGGTTTACAGAGAAGAGCAACCACAGGGCTCTTAGGGAAGATGGAGTTAGTCTTACAAATTTATTCCTCACAGTCTTGGTTAAAGGTGTGTTCTCTGGGCGTTCCTGGGGATGGTGGGCAGCTCTCAAATGGTAAATCCATTCTAGCATTCCAATCTCCCTAAGCCTTTGAATTCCCTCTTCTACTATATACCAGGGCAAATCAGGCATCTCAACCTCAGATATGCTAGGCCATCTTGTGGTCCATGTTTCAGTCAGTTACCCAATCTCTTAGAGCCCTTTATAATGACTCAAGCTATATTTTGATTCCAGAATTTCTGCTTAGTGGCCCATATCAATAAATTCAGCCTGATCCAACTTTATATTCCCCTCCACCATTATCCCATACCCTTAGTATACATTCCCACACATATTCCCCTGATTTCTGTCTATATAAGTTAGAAACTCACGCAGTTCTTTCAGAGTATACCTTACTTCCTCATAGGTCACCCTTTGTATTTCACATTTGGGGGCTTGTGATTTTAGTCTAGTAATTGGTCTCAAAGACAAGGCAGGTGGTGGAGGTGGGTAAGGAGAAGGATTAGAAATGCCTTGTAAACTACTGACCTCAGGGCATTCCCTTGCATTTTCTTCTGGTGAGACAGGATTAATCTCTTCAAGCAGGGGTTGGAAAGCAGTTTCCTCAGGGCAGGCTGGAGGCTGGGCAGTGCATGCCGGAATTAGGCTGGTTCGTGCCTCAGGGCTGGGAAGAGGTCCAGACTCCCTGGGGCAGGCTGGAGGCTGGGCTGGGCAGGCTTCAGTTTGGCTGGTACCCACCTCAGGGCTGGAAGTTGTTTCAGACTCCCTGGGGCAGGCTGGAGGCTGGATGATACTAGGATGACAAGGTGTGGTCTGGACAGGGCAGGCCATGGCCTCTTATCTGGTAAAGACTCAGGAGAATTTAGGGTTCCAATGTCCCCACCAATATTATCATCATCCCATATGTCTCCATCAAAATTCTTTGTGTTCCACTCTTTTCCAATCAATGCCTTTACTTTAATTGCTGAAACTCTGCAGGTTTGAGATTTTACTTTCCTTTATAACTCCATTACTCTTACAATGAGAGTCTGAGTTTGGTTCTTAGATATTTCGAGCCTGTGGCCATAGAAGACAAGATTTTCTTTCAGAGCACACATAGAAACATTAGCATTTATGCAGTGCTTAATTATCAAATTTGAAGCCTTTAATTCATCTCTTTCTTTTGTAACAGTGTCTAGAGTATCTAGGAGGAGCCAGCCAATGTCATTATACCATTTGACTACACAAAACTGTTATGGTGTTGAAAACACTGTCACCCAGCTCCTTGCCGCTTATAAGCATGGAAGTAGGGGAATCCAGTGATGATATTTTTCATATCTCAATTGCCAACTTGAGCCATGGACTGTTAGCAGCCTCTTCAATATTGGAAAGGGAGTCATCAGTACTCTTGAGTCCAATTAGACTAGAGAACCAATTGCAAAACTCCCAGAACCACCTCAGACACCCCACTCCTGGTACCAAACTGTATTAGTCAGGGTTCTCTAGGGAAACAGAATCAACAAGAGATATCTTTCAATAATAAGAAATTTGATCAGAGTCCCTCATGCGACCATGGGAATGCACAAGTCCAGTTTCCACAGGCAGCCTGCATCCAGGGGTTTCAATGAAAGTCCAATGAAGGTCCTTGATAAGTTCTGGGAGACGTTGGCTGTCCAAAAATGAGCTGGGAAATTCTCACTCAATGCTGGAATCACTTCCCCTTTTAAGGCATTCAACTGATTGGATAAAGCGTCACTCATTGCTGATGGCAATCTCCCTGATTGATGTAACTGTAATCAGCTACCTATGATTTACCACTGCAGTAAAGTCAATGGTGACTAAAGTCCATAAATGCCCTTGTATTACAGTTAGCCCAGTGCTTGCTTGACCAAACAACTTGGCAAAATTACCTGGCCAAGTTGGCACATTAGTCTAACCATCTCACCTTTTCTCCAGTTCATCATACTCACCCAGGACAACTAACAAAATGATGATGATGACCAACACCCATTCCCCCAAAAGTATCTACAACTGCAGGCATGACAGTTCCATCCATCTGCCCTATGGGATCTAAGCCTCCTCTCAATTGGAAGTTGAGTGGGCATCATCATCCCAAAATCCTCAAGACTGAGGAATGAACAAGCATAAGAGGGAATACAGTTATAGTCTAAAGTGGACTTATTATTATTTTGGTAATGGAAGAACTTATAACATTTATATAAACGTATTGGTTACCAGAGGTTCTGAGGAGAGGGAGAGGGAAGAATAGGTGTAACATGGGTATTTGGGGGACATTGGAATTGTTCTGTGTGATATTGCAATGAGAGATAAAGTCCAATATATATTTTTTCAAAACGTATAAAATTATGCAGAGCAAAGTGTAAGCCATAATGTAAACTGTAGTCCATGGTCAGTAGCAATGCTGCAATATATGTTCATCAATTGTAACAAATGTACCACACTCATGAAAGACATTGTTGGGGCGGGGGGTGAAGCATGGGAGGGGCAGAGAGTGAAGTAAATGGGAATCCCCTATATTTTTGAAATAACATTTATGTGATCAAAAGTTCTTTTAAAAATAAAGAAAAAAACAAACAAACCTGCCTGTGCTCCCCAACCTCCTGGGCACCATTTTCATTTCTATTCATGTTCCTTTTGCTCTTCTCTTTTCTTCCTTCTTTCTGTCACTTCCATTTTCTGACTTCCTTTATTATTGTTACCACTATTATTATCATTACTCTTTTTAACAGACAGCATATGAAAACATTTTTGTTATAAAGGACCATTGCTTCTCTGAAGTGTACCTTGGGACCAGTGTGTTCTAAGACATCTTTCTGTCCTTGACCTCATTCAGAGGTTTTAATCTGTGCCTCCTTGGAACTTTTGATTCTAGTTTTACTTTTTTTGTTTACTTGGTTGGTTTTTGTCTTGTTACTATGACTTCAATTACCTATCTACTTGCAAATTTTGTAGAAGTCAATTATTCACATTGCAAGCTTCTTGAGGATGGAGTCTACTTCATTGGTGAACCCCAACATCAATTCATCCATTCAAAGCACCTGTTGATTACCTCTTCTGTATCAAGTGCTTGTTTAATCTACAGATTAATTGCCCTCAGAAGGAAGAGCTACTGACCAGCACAGAAAATACATTGATTGTCAGAGATATTTTTTTTAAATGAAAGAGGAATATAATTAATATTGTGAATGCTGATCAAGGAGGCTTAAAGCTTAGTCCACATTTATTTATTCATCCCGGATGAGTTGTAGTTGTTGTAGCCTAACTGGATTGGCTCTCTGCCAATTCTTCTGCACTCTCAAATTTAGCCTTCTGATACCTGTTCTACTGACAGGGAAGTTAGCTCTTCTTGCTAAAGGTCATCTTCATGGCAGGTTGCTGTAGTTTATTGCTCCTAACCTGGGAGAATTCCCTTTAACGGGTTCAATTTTCATAAAGTCTTATCTGCTCTTTGAAGTGGCCATATTTAGTGCCCCCAATTAATTGAGGGAGCTCAAATTTCATACATAGTTAACTATAACTTCAATCAGCTCTAGTGCCCAGAAAAGAAGTCCCCAGTGGACATTTGCCCCTGCAAGTCGTTCTGCACTGAAAAATTGGTGCCTGTTGGCAGACTATTTCTCCTTCAAATGTTCAAGTTCAGCCACGGTAGCAGCCGGCTAAGTGGAGAGTGTTTCCAAGGAAAAAAAAGAGTGCGCAATGCTACTCTAGGGTATCTGCCAGAGAAATGGAAGTAACTTTAACTTCCTCCAGGTAGATGAGTCAATGGTTCTATTATCTACTCTTCAACCCTTGCTAAATGAGTGAGGGTCCCCAAGAAGCTATACATTCTCTTCCAATGGGTTGTCCCTGTTTGATAGAAGCAATGACTCAACCTAGTTGCTGACAGGACCTCACAAATTCTACATTGTTTCAATATGGCAGCTCACCCTCTGTGCTCTTCAAAGCCCTGGGAAGAAATAGCATTAAAAGGTTCACACAGATTTCTGACTGGGATGGCCACTATGGGGAAAAGACAGAGTCATGGCTGGGGAGACAGGTAGGCTCAGCTCTCAGACTAGCTCTGACATTGACTCCTTGTCAGTTGAGGGCATCTCACTTTCCTAAATCTCATCTCTGTGTCCCCCACACTGAGACTCTGAACATTGCCCACTCTTACTCCACTTGCAACCTTGGAGCTTCTCTTAGCACTTCTCACTGCAGCTGTCCCCACCCCAACTCCCAGCATCTTGGGTCAAGCCACCTGGAGAATGTCAGCCTGAGGTGGCTTCAGGTGGCTCCTGCTTGGGGCCTATTTCTTCCCTCTGTACCTCCTCTCACTCTCTTGTGTTTTTCTGACTCCTTGAACTATTCAGAACAGAGAAGACTGCCTCTGTCATGCTGTTCTGACTGAGAACATTGGAAAAAGAAATGTGCTTTCTTATTGTTTAATGCCAAAACTCTGATAAAGAGATATGATTTCATTAAGAATTCATACAGGTGGTAGGACAAGATGGCATCTGAGTGAGTACACCTCATGGTCTCTCCTGCAGGGAGGCAGCTGAGTAGGGTCAGAGTCCTGCTGGACCGGGCTGTTTTGGGTGCTTTCATGACAGGAGATGTCTGGACATTGGTTTGTTGGGACAGTGACAGAGAAGATTCTTGCGAGAGGTAGAATTTTGTGTCTCTTACATGGAGATCAGAAGTTGTGGGCAGGACACTTCCCCCTAGGGCTGGCAGCCCAGCTGCGGTGATCCTTGAAATCTTTGTTGTGCTGCAGTATTCCCAAACCCTGAGCGGGTTGTTTCAGGGGCTTGCAGGGCAGGAGTTGCCTGGATGTTGATTTGGTGGTACAGTGGCAGAAGAGATTCTTGTGAGAGGTGGAATTTTGGGTTTCTGACACAGAGGTCAGGGGTTGTGGGTGGGAACCCTCCCCCTAGGGCTGGTGGCCCGACTGCAGCAATCCCTGAAAACTTTGTTGTGCTGTGGTATTCCCAAGCCCCGTGTTTGCCAGGTGCATGGTTCCCAGGTCTGTGTCCCCTAGATACCTTGGTAGCCCACATTCCAGGGACTCACATGCCTTGAGTCTGCAGTGTCATGGACTTCCCATTCCTGAGTCACTGCACCCTGAGGTCAGTCTGAGATCCTCCTTGATTACCCTAGCCCTCCACGTATTGTATTTTTTTTCTCCTTGATCTTGGAGGAGTATACCAGCTGACCTGGGGAGAGTTTGGGAAGAAAGGAGAGGCGAATCTGCTGAGGAAGCCCAATTTACCTAAACGTCCTGGGATAGAAAACTTGGTCTGGGAGAAGGTGGGGTCATAAAGTCAATTAGATCTTACCCAGCACACTTAAGGGGGAGAGACAGTAGGACGTGCTATCCAAGCATCCAATAGCATATTTGGAGTTTCTGGAGAGGTGTAGGTGCTCTCACGCTGGAAATAAAGAGCCATAGTCTTCTACGATGAGTTGATTCAACAAGAACCCACTTGAATCTCCTACCAGACTGCTCAAACACCTTTCCTGCTGCCCTGGGAGAGAGAGAAGTGAGGAAGGGAGAAAGGGGGAAGGTCAGATCCCTAAGTGTTTTATTTAACTGCAAAGAGGATTCCTAGCTTAAAACATTGGTTCTTTTCTTTTTTTTTTTCTGCCGCGGTTGCTATTATTGCATTGTCCCTGGTCTTTTCTCCCATTTTATCCACCAAGGTCCTTTTCCATTTCTTTTGTTTTTTTTTTTCTCTTTTTCTTTTTCTTGTTTGTTTCCCCTCTTTTCTTTGCCCCCCCTTTTTCTCTTCCTTCTTTTTTCTTTTTCTCCTTTTCTTCTTTTTATTTTCTTTTGTTTATATAATAGGTGCTTCAGGAAGCGCTTCACATTTGCTGTGTTTCCTCATCCCCCATTTCCTCTTTTCTGTGTGTATTGATTTTGGCCACCTACACTATCCCCTTTCCCATACAGCTTTCTATCTTCCATCATCTACTGTTTCTGTTACATTCCACTTCCTTTTCTTTGGCCCCCAAATTGTCTGACATTTTATTTCTAATACCTTTGTTCTCTTTTCTGTCTTTTATCCACTCTTGAGATTATTGACTTTTTTTCTCTTTCCCTCTCTCATGAAAACACTGGCCTTTTAATTCATACTATATTCCTCCACATATTCAGTTGACTGTCTCATTATAGGTACTCTACTTATTGCTATAACTCTACACAACTTACATGAGTCTAATATCCATTCTCCTACATCTCACATTGTTGCTCTGTTAACATTTATTACAAATACAACTTTATAAATTTTCTTTTCTTACTCATTTTGATTTCCCTGGCCCTAATATTTTCCCTCAAATTGTACTTAGCCAGCAACAAGAAAATAGAGCAAGAAAAACAAAGTGACAAAGAGAAGACATAACACGCACAAACAACAACTAATTAATCCCCAAGACTAGACAAAGAAGCTAAGGAACTGATTAAACCCGTCAAGATAAAATGATGACCAGACAGGAAAAAAAAACTATAAACCAAACCAATAACCAGGAAAACATGGCCGAATCCAATCAACAAACTAAAAACCAGGAAGAGGAGCAGAACATCAAACAAGTAATTAAAGCTCTCAAAACATACACTAGAAACCAACTTAATGAAGTAAAGGAAGAGGTTAACAATATGAAGAAAACACTTGGAGAGGAAATTGCGGACATATGCAAAAAGGTAACAGACATGATGGTGATGAACACCACAGTTCAAGAAACCAAAAATACACTCTCAGCAAATAGCAGCAGATTAGAAGATGCATAGGAGAGAATTAGCGATGTGGAAGACAGTATTTCGGAAACAAATGGATAGTGGAACTGATCGATAAAAAGATAGAAAAAATCCAACTGGGACTTAGTGACCTGAATGACAATGCAAAATGCACAAACATACATGTTATAGGCATCCAAGAAGGAGAAAAGAAGGGAAAGGGGACAGAAGGGGTGTTGGAGGAAATAATGGCTAAAAACTTCCCAAATCTACTGAGAGAGATGGATGTACATGTCCAGGAGGCACAACGCACCCCAAACACCATAAATCAAAACAGGCTGACCCCAAAATATATGCTTGTCAAATTACCCAAAGCTCAAGACAAAGAGAAAATTCTAAAAGCAGCAAGAGAAAAGAGAACCATCACATACAAGGGAGGCTCCATAAGATTAAGTGCTGATTTCTCATCTGAAACCATGGAGGCAAGAAGACAGTGGTATAATATAGACAAGGTACTAAAAGAAAAAAAATTTCCAACCAAGAATATGCTTGCCAGCTAAGCTATCATTCAAAAATGATGGAGAGTTCAAAATATTCACAGATAACAGAAATTAAGAGAGTATGCCAACAAGAACTCTGCCCTTCAAGAAATACTAAAGTGAGTTCTGCAGGAAGAAAGAAAAAAACAGGAGAGGCAGAGATGGAGGAGAGTGTAAGAGCAACAGAAAAGACAAAAAGAGAAGGGGAAAAAAACAAACAAAATATGACAAACAGAAGTCCAAACAAAATATGGCTAACATAAATAATTCCTTGAAAGTAATAACACTGAATGTCATTGGATTAAACTCACCTGTCAAAAGATTCAGACTGGGAGATTCGATAAGGAAATATGACCCATCCATATGCTGTCTACAAGAAACACATCTTAGACCCAGGGATTCAAGGAGGTTGAAAGTGAATGGCCAGAAAACAATCTTACAAGCAAACAATAAACAAAGAAAGACAGGAGTAGCTATATTAATATCAGACAAAATAGATTTTAAATGCAAAACAATTGTGAGAGACAAAGATGGATACTACATATTAGTGAAAGGGATAATATTTTAAGAAGAACGTAAAATCATAAATATTTATGCTCCTAACAAGGGCGCCTGCAAATATGTGATGCAAACACTGGAAAAACTAAGTGAAAGAATAGATGCCTCTACAGTTATAGTGGGGAACTTTAATACACCACTATCAACTCTAGACAGAACATCTCAAAAGAGAATCAATAAAGAAACAAAACCTCTGAATAGTATATTAGAAGAGCTGGACCTAATAGACATATACAGACCATTACACCCAAATAAAGCAGGATATATATTTTTCTCAAGTGCACATGAATCATTCTCCAAGATAGACCATACGCGAGGCCACAAAGAAAGGCTCAATGAATTCAGAAAGATTGAAATCATACAGAATTATATCTCTGACCACAGTGGAGTGAAGCTGGAAATCTGCAAGGGCCAGAGGCCCAGAATTCACACCAAGCACACACTTAGAAAAGCACACTCTTAGAAAAGCAGTGGGTCAAGGAAGAAATCTCAAAAGAATTTAATAATTACCTTGAAACTAATGAAAATGATAACGCAACATACAAAAACTTACGGGATGCAGCAAAAGCAGTACTGAGAGGGAAATTTACAGCCATAAATTCATACATCAAAAAAAGAAGAAAGAGCAAATATTGAAGAACTAACTGCACATTTGGAGAAATTAGTAAAAAAAACAACAAGGAAACCGCACAGGAAGAAGAAAGAAAGAAAGAACAAAGATAAGAGCAGAACTAAATGAAATAGAAAATAAGAAAGCACTTGAAAATATAAACATAACCAAGAGCTGGTTCTTTGAGAAAATCAATAAAATTGACAAACCCTTAGTAAGACTAACAAAGAAAAAAAGAGAGAAGAGGCAAATATACAAAATAAGAATTGAGAAAGGATATATCACCACTGACCCCACAGAAATAAAGACTATGATAAGAGGACACTTTGAAAAATTATATTCCAACAAAAATGACAATTCAGAGGAAATGGAAAAACTCCTAGAAACACAAAAGCAGCCTATATTGATGAAAGAAGAAATTGATGATCTCAACAAACCAATCACAAGTAAAGAGATAGAATCGGTCATTAAAAATCTCCCAACTAAGAAGAGCCCTGGGCCAGACGGCTTCACAGGTGAATTCTACTAAACATTCCGGAAAGAACTAATGCCAATCTTGCTGAAACTCTTCCCAAAAATTGAAACAGAAGGAACATTCCCTAACTCATTCTATGATGCCAACATTACCCTAGTACCAAAGGCAAACAAAGACACCACAGGAAAGGAAAATTACAAACCAATTTCTCTAATGAACCTAGATGCAAAAATCTTCAACAAAATATTTGCTCACCATATTCAACAGCACATTAAAGGAATTATACACCATGACCAAGTGGGATTCATTCCAGGCATGCAAAGATGGTTCAACATATGAAAATCAATCAATGTAATACACCATATAAACACATAGAAGGGAAAAATATCACATGATTATATCTATAGATGCAGAAAAAGCATTTGACAAAATACAGCACCCTTTCTTGATAAAAACACTACAAAAGATTGGAATACAAGGAAATTTTCTGAACATGATAAAGAGTATATATGAAAAACCCACAGCCAACATCGTTTAAAATAGCGAAATCCTAAAATCTTTCCCTCTAAGATCAGGAACAAGACAAGGATGCCCACTATCACCTCTTCTATTTAACATTGTCTTAGAAGAACTGGCTTGTGCACTGAGACAAGAACCAGACATAAAAGGCATTCAAATTGGAAAGGATGAAGTCAAAATTTCATTATTTGCAGATGATATGATCCTATACATAGAAAACCCTAACAGGTCTACAACAAAGCTTCTAGAACTCATGAATGAATTTAGTAAAGTCACAGGTTATAATATCAATGCACAAAAATCAGTAGCATTTCTGTACACCAATAATGAACAAGATCAGGAGGAAATCAAGAAACAAATACCATGTACAATAGTCAATAAAAAAATCAAATATCTAGCAATATATTTAACGAAAGATGTAAAAAACTTATACACAGAGAATTACACAAGACTGTTCAAGGAAATCAAAGAAGACCTAAATAAATGGAAGAATATTCCCTGTTCATGTATAGGAAGACTAAATATTATTAAGATGTCTATCCTACCAAAACCGATCTACACATTCAATGCAATCCCAATAAAAATCAACACAGCATTATTTAATGAACTAGAAAAACTAGCTATGCAATTTATTTGGAAAGGAAAGAGGCCTTGAATAGCCAAAGACATATTGAAAAAGAAAAACAAAATTGGAGGAATCACACTACCTGACTTCAAACATACTACAAATCTACAGTAGTGAAAACAGCATGGTATAGGCACAAGGAGAGACACAGAGATCAGTGAACCGAATTGAGAGTTCCGATCTAGATCCTCATATATATAGTCATATAATATTCGATAAAGCCACCAAACCCTCTCAACTGGGAGAGAATGGCCTGTTCAACAAAGGGTGCATGGATAACTGGATATCATATGTAAAAGAATGAAAGAGGATTATCAACTCACACCTTATACAAAAATCAACTCAAGATGGATAAAAGGCCTAAATATAAAAGCCAAGACCATAAAGACTTTGGAAAGCAGTGTAGGGAAGCCTCTACAGGACCTTGTAATAGGAAATGGCTTCATGAACTTCACACCAAAAGCACGAGCAGCAAAAGAACAAATAGATAAATGTGTCTTCCTCAAAATTAAAGCCTTCTGCACCTCCAAGGAGTTTGTCAAGAAAGTGAAAAGAGAGCCTATACAATGGAAGAAAATATTTGGTAACCATATATCTGATAGGAGACTTATAACCTACATATACAAAGAACTCCTATATCTTGAAAATAAAAAGACAAACAACCCATTTAAAAAATGGGAAAAAGATTTAAACAGACACTTCTCCATTGAAGAAAGACAAATGGCCAAAAGCACATGAAAAAATGCTCCAAATCTCTACCTATTAGGGAAATGCAAATCAAAACTACAGTGAGATATCATCTTACTCCCATATGATTGGCAGCTATGAAAAAACAGACTACAAATGCTGGAGAGGATGTGGAGGAATGGGAACACTCATCCACTGCTCGTGGAAATGCAGAAGGATCCAACCATTCTGGGGCACATTTTGGCGGTTTCTCAAAATGTTAGCTATAGATTTGCCATATGATCCAGCAATTTGACTGCTGGGTATATACCCAGTAGTACTGAAAACAAGGACACAAAACAAGATATGCACACTAATGTTCATAGTAGCATTGTTACTATTGCCAAAAGTTGGAATCAACTCAAATGCCCATCAACAGATGAATGGATAAATAAAATGTGGTATATACATACAATCTAATACTACTCAGCTTTAAGAACGAATACACTACAAAGACACGTGAGAACATGGTTGAATCTTGAGAACATTATGTTGAGTGAAGCCACCCAGTCATTGAAGGACAAATACTACATTACCTCAATGATATGAAATAAGTAAACCAAGCTGCCTCAGAGAGCTAGAGACTGGATGATAGGCTTAAAGCAAATTGGGGGGTAGAGGAAGGATGCAAGCTGACAACTACATGGGTGAAATCAATGATACGCTGGAGGTAAGTATTTGTACAATGAATGGATAAAATGGGGGCATACGGTTACCTTTGGGAGGGGCTTTGTGGACTTGAGGGAGGCTAGGAATGGGAGGATGGGTAACATTGCCCAAGACATTGGGGGGAGGCTAGGGGAACATATGAACATAGGAGATTGTCAGGTATTTGGTTGAGAGTATAATGATGAGAAAATTTTTCAAAAATATAACAAGGAAGGTTACCTATTTAAGATGCTTAAAGGGGATAATCTGATGCAGGACAGGCTTCTAGGGAGTGTGTGAGTGCTCATTTTGCCATAGTGGGCTATATCATTAGCAAGGGACCCATATAATGAGAGTGGAGCTATACCCACATCCTAGGGAGTAGTGATGTTCTCAAATAGAGGGAATTGTATCTCTCAAGAGAAATGGTGGCTCCCAGTGCATTAGGGCAACACTGTTGCAAGGATCTCTGAACATGACCCTTCAACAATGAAGATTGACTTTCACTGTGGGCCCTGAGGGGAGGGGGAAAGAGGTATTGAATAGATGGAATCAATGTAACAGTGTGGGCAATAGAAATGTTCCACACGATTATGCTAGAATGGATATCAGACATGTTAAATTACACCAAAAATATATAGGGGCTGATAGGCTAAAACGTAAATCATAATGTAAAACATAAGATAATAAAAATTACAAAATTGTATAGTCTAAACCATAAACCAAAATGTAAACCCAAATGTTACCCTGTTTGAAAGCTATTATATCAATATCTGTACACCAGTTTCAGTAAATATAGTATGAACATGTAAAAAGACTATTACTGTGGAAGGGAAAAGGTTTTATGTTGGATATGTGGGAGTACTGTATATTGTACATATGAATTACTGTGATCTAAAACTATTGTGAAGATAAGCTGAATAATTAGGAAAAGAAAGGATGTAGACACTGAGGAAAAGATGGAAGAAGTTGCCTTGCCAATTTGCATTCAGGGCAACACTTATTGCAGTGATGGAACGGAAAACATCAAAAACAAAGCTTTTGCATTTTTTAATTTTTTTGATACCCCAAGTTATTTTTACCTTAATTTTTCTAAATTAATATGTATTTTATAGCTAACCTTTAAACTCATCACTATATTTCATTTTACTATTAATGGAACCTGGCGATACATTGGGCTTCATTTTTGAAGAAGTTTTGGATCACAGGGAAGTTCAACAATGGCAGGGGAGGAATACTGCTGTGGGATGTTACTGATTGGGCACACATGGTTGACATGGCGTTCTCCAGAGCATATATCCAGGGTACATAAAAATGTTTGGATATTTTCATAGTGGTTACAATTAAAAACAACAACTGAGGGAGTGCTGAGTTCCTAGCCAGGGGAGATCTATCACAGTTCCTAAAGGAACAGCCACAATCCCCCAAGTGCAACAGCAAAGACCAAAAAAGAAGGAAGGTCCAACAATGAGCCCTTGATACTAATGACTATGCTTGTAAGCCTGTGCACCTTAAATAAGAACAAGGCCTAGAGCTGCAGGGTGCCTAAGAGTTACCTCCTGAGAGCCTCTGTGTTGCTCAAATGTGGCCAGTCTCGAAGCCAAACTGTGCATGTAAATGCGTTGCCTTATCCCCAGCATGGGACATGACTCCCGGGATGAACCTCCCTGGCACAGAGGGATTACTACCAAGTACCAGCTGATGATGTAACTAGAAAATGATCTTGAATAAAAGGGTCAACTCAGACCAGCAGAATATCTCAGCCTATATGTAATAGCAGGTGTTAAAAATGCTTTTTGACCTGAATCAAATGGGGGAAATGGAAAGGACAAATGAGTTTATATGGCTATGAGTCTCCAAAAAGAGCCAGGACGTTATCAGAGGGGTTGCCCTTATGCACACCTAAGCAGAGTCCCAGAGACAGATAAAGTAGATACAACCCCAGGTATTGATTGGTTCTTCTGAGGGCTACAGAGACCCTCAGGTTCTGTGGTCATGGCAGATGGAGTTCAGTGCCATGTCAGTTGGCCCTACTTTGGAGTTTATGTTTCTGTGTGATGGAGCTGGACTCAGATGTGATTTTTGTCCACAAGCCTCTCCTGTTACTTTTAAGGGATCTGTAGTTGGTGTTGGGGTTTAATGTATACCCAGGGGACCTAAATCTCTGGACTGACCATGTGATAGCCAGGCCCTGAGCCTCAACAGACTTGCAACTCCTACACTTTGGTTTATTGGACCTACCCCACTCAGCTAACATGGAGGTGAAGAAAGTCAACCACCACACCAGGAAGCCAAGTTGCCTACAACTGAAAGCAGGAGAATTGCATCCAGCATCCTTGTGGAATCTAAGCCCCCTCTTGACATATATGTGGAGTAGACACAACCATTCTATGGTCCACAGGATGGAGGAATAGAGTATGGATTAGAGTGGACTTACCAATATTCTATACATGAACTATTGTGATTAGTAATTGAAGAAAATGTGGGATTGGTGTGGAGAAAGTGGCCATGGTGACTGCTGAGGGTAGGGAGTGGGAGGAAGATATGTGATGGGGCATTTTCAGGGGTTAGAGTTGTCCTGGGTGGTGCTTCAGGGACAGTTACTGGGCATGATATGTCCTCTCATGGCCCACTGGATGGACTGTTGGAGAGTATGGGCTATGGTGTGAACCATTGACCTTGAGGTGCAGCAGTGCTCAGAGATGTATTCACCAAGTGCAATGAATATCTCATGATGATGGAAGAGGTTGTTGCTATGGGGGAAGGAGTGGTGTGAGGGGGGTGGGGGGTATATGGGGACCTCATATTTTTTTAATGTAACATTAAAAAAATAAAGACAAAAAAATTTTAAAAAAAGAATTCATACAATTCAGTGACACACACATACACAAAAACCTCAACCCAATTACTAAATGTGTAAAGAATTTGAATAGACCTCCAAAGATATAGATGAGGCCAATAAGCACAAGAAAAGATGCTTGCCATCAGTAGTCATTAGGGAAATGTAAATCAAAACCACAATGAAATGCCACCTCACACCCATTAGGATGGCTCTAATAATTTTTAAAAATAGAAAATAACAAGTTTTGACAGATGTGGAGAAATTGGAACACTTGTACATTGCTTTTGGTAATGTAAAATTGTGCAGGCCCTATGAAAAAACAGTTTAGCAGTTCATCAAATCATTAAACATGGAGTTACCATATGATCCAGCTATTCCAGTTCTAGGTATATACCCAAGATAATTGATAACGTGCTCAAACAACTACTTGGACAAATGTTCATAACTGTAATATTTACAATAGTCAAATAGTGGAAGAAATCCAAATGTCCATTAACTGATGAATGGATAAACAAAATGTGGTATAGTCATACAATGGAATATCAGTCAGCATAAGGAAGGAATGAAGTACTGAACCATGCTACAATATGGATTTGTCTTGAAAACATGTCAAGTGAAAGAAACCAGGCACAAAAATTCACATGCTATATGGTTCTACATAGTGACACAAAGTAGATTAGTGGGTGCCAATGGCTGCGGGCTGTAAGGAATGGGGAGTGACTACTAATGGGTAGGTAGCTTTTGGGCAGGATAATGAAATTTTCTAAAATTGATTGTGGAGATGTCTGCACACCTCTGTGAATATACTAAAAACTACCAAATTGGGCACTTAAAATAAAACCCAAACACAGCATCGTCCGAGGTGCTTGGATTCCAGTCCCCTCCCTGGGTGCTCTGGTGATCAGAAGGTCAAGGGTGGGGCCCAATAATATATATTTTGATAAAGTAGCCAGGTCATTCTGATGGCCAGAGAAGTTTAGAAAACACTGCTTTGATTACTTTTTCCTAAGGGCTCTTCCAGGTCTTGGGTCCTTAGCTCCTTTGCCATGCATTGCATACATGAATAAATGTGCCAGACCCTTTGGGGAGGTCAAGATGGGTGACATAGACAGTCCTTACCCTAGTGAAACTTACTTCTAGTGCTTTGTGAACCAGAGAGGCCTCTAACTGTAATTCACCAGGTATTAAAAAAAATGCTGTAGAGATAGAGCCCAGCATGTTTAGGAAATGAAATCTCTTTTAGGTGGAAAAAGAAAGCATGGCTTTCAACGAAATTCCTCTCCCCCAGTCTAGCCATGCAGAGCCCATGACCAAATTCAACAATCACTTTGGTGAAATTAATATGCAAGGGACTCGAGGGTCTTTCGGAGTGTAAAAATACGTTAAGGCCAAGGCAACGTTTACAAGGCAGCTTTAGTGCACTGCAACACAGAAGGCTGAATACATTTGAGGTTTTGGGGAGAGCCTTCCTAAGTCACTTATGGGAAGGGGCCTCACAGCAGATGCCTCTCTTGGCACTTGGAAAGAACTGCTTCTCACACTATCACTTGCTGTCACAAAGCCTTGACAATTCTGAAGTTGGCCTTGAAACAGAAATGAAACTACTACATGGCGATGAGATTGAAATATGAGACAGGATACCAAGCTAATTAATGCTTAAGGTGCAGAGACCAAGTGCCTGAAATGATGCTGATGTTTTTGAATGCAGTAGAAAAATACATATTTGCAATTGTGGGCCCTCAATTAGTAGTTCGGAATTGAATCCGGGAAAAGGAAAAGGTAGTAGAAAGCTTACAAAGAAGGAAGCACAGAAAGAGTTCACAACGAGAATATTTTCTCATGCACAATTTCACAATTCCTGACTTAGTCACTGCTGCCCATTTTCTCCGTATTTGGGTTGCTCCAATTGTCTTCAAAGGGGATTCTGCGTATCAAGAGGCACAACTATAGAGGAGAGAGAATGATTCAGGCAAACCATTCGCCCCCCCCCCCCACCCCGTGCCCCCAAATATTCCTGCTTTGGATACAAATATTAAAGACCATCTGGTTTTTAAAATTAAATTTTGGAAGCACTAGGAAGGGGCAAACTTCAGTAGGAAACACCATCTAAGAACCTCCGTCCCTCTGGCTGGCTGCACAGGGCCTGCACTTACTTCTCTCCTCCTTGTTTCTCCCTCCCTTCACCTCTCCTCCTTCCCTTTCCTTCTGCCACTGCTTGTCTACACAGTTCTGGAGTCTAAGAAACCAGAGCTGAGTTACTTGTGGGCCCTGCTCTCAGGGAGCTCACAGTTTGTGGGGATGCCCACAGATGGGCAGACAGACAAATAAATGTCAGGCAAATGATACCTGCTGTGGCCAGGAAGGAACAAGGACAGGTAAATTTGCATGGTAGTGTGATGGCCACGTGGATGGGAGGAGGGCGCAGGGGAGAAGAGAGTTGCGAGCTGGAGTGGTACTGTGATTGTGTGCAGGAGGGCACGGTACATTCTCAACGCATTTGTGATGAACTAGTCCCACTGACGGGAGAAAGGGGGAATCCAGGTTGAACGTGGACCTCTTCGTTTTTGGCCCTGCCATGCTGGAAATGTAGGATGCAAAGGAAGCTGACTGGTTTCCACCAGGGCCTCCTGATTTGTCTGCTTCACTTCTTGCCCAGCCCTTTTGCCATAGAGTCACCACAAACATCCTGAGAAGTCTTCTTTGCCCGGGGTTTAGCAAATATTTCCAACTAAAGTTGGTTGGTAGAAAATTTGCTTTGGTGAAGGGACCAGAAAGCTTTTTTTCCCCCAAAGGTAAAGATTGCACAGATTCTCAGAACCCCACGAAATAAAGGTGTCTGCTTCCTCCCCTGGAGGAAATGCTTTTAAAAAAGCAAGGCCCCTTCCAGACTCCTAGGAACTCTCAAGTTCTTAGATGGCTGTGAAATAAATGTTCTTTTTAGGATTTAAATGTGCCTGCTAAAAATCACAGATTAAAAAGGCGTCTATGAGTACTGAATGCTTGGGCTGTAGTAGTTCAGATCGTATCTTACAGAGTATTCTTGGTTTTACAGAACTGGGAAAATGGGCAGACCTTATAATGTTTCTATGCTGGAGTTGAGACCATTTGATGGGTCCTTTATGTCTAATCTAAGTTCATCAAGCATTGCTTGTGTACACCTTATTTTTTTCCTCTTTAGAATATAAAATCCCAAAGCAATGGGAATACAATTATGTGATGTTGTAAGTAATCTGGTGATGAGAAAAACAGAGACATATTGCTTATTTCTCACTTTTTCCTCCTGTTACCGAATGCCCCCCCTCCTCTAGTTGTTTCCTTGTGATTTTGTGCCACAGTTTAACACCACACATGTCCTAATTCTGAAATACAGTTTGCGGAGTATCTCTCCTGATGGAGAATGGTGCTGAAGTAAAATGTATTTTTAGCCCATGCTTAACTCCTGATTGCCCTTGCAGAGAAATTCAGAACTGCATGGGACATGGGTTTTGGAAGGAGAGGTAGCTTGTTGGGAATTCAATCCTGCCCTTCAGTCAACAAATATACATTGAGAACCCTCTATATGTCACGTGGTCAGTTTTGTCAACTTGGATAACATACTGAAACATTCTTACCTGTGGTTTCATCATCTGTAAATGGTGGCTATTGTTGTTCTGAGTCCTTAACTTATATGAATTACTTTCATTGTCGAAACAACCCTATGATCTCATTATTATCTTTACCCCAATTTTATAGGGGGAAAAAAGAGAAGCACAAAGAAGTTAAATAATTTGCCCCAAGTTCATGAGTTATTTAATCTCCCTGAGCCTCACTTTCCTTGTCTGTAAAATATGATAATAGTATGGGATTTACAAGATTATTGTGAAGAGAAGACAGTTGGAATAGATAAAGGCCCATAGAACAATGCCTGGCATAAAATAAGCTCCCTGGACTTCTGTTTTATTATCTTGAAGGTGCTTGTCACTTTCTGGCATCATCTTGTATATATGTTAGCCTGTTTATTTTCAGTCTCTCTCACAAGACTTAAACGGGACCAGGACCTTTGGCTGGGGTCTTTCATGCAACATCTCTAACTCCTAGAGCAGAGGTTGTACATAGCAGGTACTTCATAATTATTTTATGAGTGAAGACGTGAATGAGATCATGACCTCTACAGTGATGTGCAGAGGGAAAAAAAAGGTTGCCACTTTTCCATTTATTTCCTTCAAGGTAATGAATTCCAGGGATTGGTTAGCTACAAATATAATAGCCCTACATTCTACAGGGATACAGGGAAGTCTTCCTTAATTTTTTTCCTTTATTAGAGAAGTTGTAGGTATACTGAAAAGTCATGCAGAAAATACAGAGTTTCCTTCTATCCTCTCCCCCCCAAAGACACTGTTATTCCTATTGTTAAAACTTTGCACTGCAGTAGTACATTTGTTCCAATTGATGAAAGAGTATTATTATAATTTTACTATTAACTATACTTTATAGTTTGCATCAGGATTCACTATTGGTGTTGGACACTTCTATGGTGGTTTCTTTTATATATATATATATATATATATTTTAAAGATACATAGATCACACAAAATTTTACATTAAAAAATATCAGATGTTCCCATATACCCCACTCCCCACTCCCCCAACTCCTCCCACATCAACGACCTCTTTCATCTTGTGGCACATTCATTGCATTTGTTGAATACATTTTGGAGCACTGCTACACAGCATGGATTATAGTTTAACTTAAAGAAGTTTGGATTACATAAACGTTACATTAAAAATATAAGGGATTCCCATATGCCCCACTCCCTCACCATCCCACACTATCCCACATTAAAAGCATCCTTCATTAGTGTGGTACATTTGTTATAAAACTGTATCTAGTAACAACAAAAAGTTCCCCTTGTAACCACATTGAAATACACAATTCAGTGGTGTTAATCACATTTGCAATGTTGTACTGCCATCAACACCATCTGTTACTAAAACTTTCCATCACCCAAACAGAAACTGTGTATCAATTAAACATTAACTCCCCATTATCTACACTACCCTCACCCCTGTAATTTATATTATAGTTTCTGACTCTATGCATTTACATATTCTAATTATTTCATTATAAGTAGGATCATACAATATTTGTCCTTTAGTGTCTGGTTTACTTCACTCAACATGATGTTTCAAGGTTTACCCATGTTGTCATATATACCAGAACTTCATTCCTTTTTATGGCTGAATAATACTCCATTTTATATATATATATATATATATATATATATATATATATATATATATATTTACCACATTTGTTTATCCATTCATCTGCTGACAGACACTTAGGTTGCTTCCATCTTTTGGCAATTTTGAATAAATCCACTGTTAACATCAGTGTGCAAATATCTGTTAGGGCTCCTGCTTTCAATCATTTTGGGTATATACCTAGAAGTAGGATGGCTGGGTCATATTGTAATTCTATACTTTGCTTTCTGAGGAACCATCAAACTATTGTCCACAGTGACTGCTCCACCATTTTACATTCCCACTGACAATGACCAAGTGTTCCTCTTTCTTCATATCCTTTCCAATATTTGTTATTTTCCATTTTTTCGTAGTTGCCATTCTAGAGAGTGTGAAGTGGTACCTCGCTGTTGTTTTGATTGGCATTTCCATAATGGCTAATAATACTGAACATCTGTTCCTGTGTGTATTGGCCATTTTTATATCTTCTTTAGAGAAATGTCTATTCAAGTTTTTTATTCATTTTTATTGGGTTGTTTGTCTTTTGCCGTTGGGTTGTAGGATTTCTTTATATACTCTTGATATTAAACTCTCATCAGATATGTGACAGTCAATCTTCATTTCTTGAGGAGCCATGTTCAGAGATACTTGCAACAGTGTTGAGGGCTTGACATGCTCAACTGCCCTAATGCCCTGGGAGCCACCATTTCTCTTGAGAGATACAGTTCCCTCTATTTGATGGCATTAGTCTTCCCCAGGATGTGGGTTTACCTTCACTCTCATTATATGGGTCTCTACCCAATGATAACCCACTCTGGCAAAATGAGCATTCACATATTTCCTAGGAGTCTGTCCTACATCAGATTATCCCCTTTAAGTATCTTAAACAGGTAACTTTCCTAATTATATTTTGTAAAGGTTTTCTCAGCATTATATGTGGTTTCCAAATATTTTCTCCCACTCTAGGTTGACTTTTACTTTCAGGTTAAAGTTCTTTGACACACAAAATTTCCAATTTTGATGAGGTCCCAGTAATATGTCTGTTTTTTTTTTCTTTTGTTCTGTGTGCGTTTAGTATAAAGACTAAGAAAACATTGCCTAACAGAAGATCCCAAAGATGCTGCTGTGTGTTTTCTACTGGGATTTTTATAGTATTTGGGTTCTTATATCTTGAGTCAATTTTTGTATATGGTGTGAGGTAAGAGTCCATCTTCATTCTTTTGCATATAGATATACCCAGTTTTCCCAGCACCATTTCTGAAAGAAATATTCTTTCCCCATTCAGTGGACTTGACACCCTTGTAAAAAAAAAACAAAACAGTAGGTTCTGGATGTGTGGATTTATTTCGGAACTGTCAATTCATTCCCTCTGGTCTATATACATGTTTTTGTACCAGTACCACACTGCTTTCATTACTGTATCTTTGTAATAAATTTTAAGATCAGAGAGTGTGAGTTCTCCAACTTTGTTCTTTTTCAAGATGGTTTTGGCTAATTGGGGCCCCTTGTGCTCTCATGTGAATTATTTCTACAAGGAAGGTTCTTGGGATTTTGATTGGGATTGCATTGAATTTGTAAATCACTTTGGGTAGAATTGACATTTTAACAAAATTTAGTCTTCTGATCCATGAATATGGAATGCTCTTTCATTTATTTAGGTCTTATTTGATTTCTTTTAGCACTATTTTGGAGTTTTGCATGTACTAATTCTTTATTTATTTTGGTTAAATTTATTCCTAGATATTTGGTTCTTTTAGTTACTATTACAAACAGGATTTTTTAATTGAATTTCTTTTCAGATAGTTCATTACTATTTTACTGATTTTTGCATGTTGCTCTTGTACCCTGTCACTTTGCTGAATTTATTTATTAGCTCTAATAGCTTTCCTGTGGAGTTTTCAGCATTTTCTATTATGTTTGTTTTTTTTCTTTCTTTATTTTTTTAATATTACATTAAAAAAATATGAGGTCCCCATATACTCCCCACCTCCTCATCCCACTTCTCCCCTGATAACAACAATCTCCTCCATCATCATGAGACATTCATTGCATTTGGTAAGTACATCTCTGAGCGCGACTGCTCCTCATGGTTAGTGGTCCACATCATAGCCCACACTCTCCCACATTCCACCAAGTGGGCCATGGGAGGACATACAATGTCCAGTAACTGTCCCTGCAACACCACCCAGGACAACCCCAAGTCCCGAAAATGCCCCCACCTCTCATCTCTTCCTCCCACTCCCTACCCCCAGCAGCCACCATGGCCACTTTCTCCACACCAATGCCACATTTTCTTCGATTTACTAATCACAATAGTTCATTAATAGAATTTAGGTAAGATCATATTATCTTCAAATAGGGAAGTTTTACTTCTTCCTTTCCAATTTGTTTGCCTTTTATTTCTTTTTCTTACCTAATTGCTCAGCCTAGAACTTCCAGTACAATGTTGAATAACAGTGGTTACGGTAGACATCCTGATCTTGTTCCCGATCTTAGAGAGAAAGCTTTCAGTCTTTCAACATTGAGAATGATGTTAGCAGTATTTTTTCATATATGCTCTTTATCATGTTGGGGAAGTTTCCTTCTATTCCTAGTTTACTGTGTATTTCTACCAAGAAGGGTAATGGATTCTGTCAAATGCCTTTTCTACATCAATGAGATGATTATGTGATTTCCCCCCCTTTTGTTCTATTAATGTGGTGCATTACATCAATTAATATTTTTATGCTGAACCACCCTTGCATACCTGGGATATCCCACTTAGTTTTGGTATATCATTCTTTAAATGTTCTGTTAGATTTGGTTTTCTAAAATATTGTTGAGGATTTTGCATCTATATTCATAAAGATATTGATCTCTATTTTTCTTTTCTTATGGTACCTTTATCTGGGTTTGGTATGAGGATGTTGCTGTTCTCTTAGAAAGAGTTAGTAAGTTTTCCCTCTTTTTCAATATTTTGGTGTTAATTCTTCTTGGGACATTTGGTAAAATTCACCAGTAAAACCATCTGGCCCTGGGCTTTTCTTTGTAGGGAGGTTTTTGACTATTCATTCAATCTTTACTTTTTTTTTTAAAAGACTTATTTTATTTATTTAATTCCCCCCCCCCCTCCCCCGGTTGTCTGTTCTCTGTGTCTATTTGCTGCGTCTTGTTTCTTTTGTCCACTTCTGTTGTCATCAGCAGCACGGGAAGTGTGGGCGGCGCCATTCCTAGGCAGGCTGCACTTTCTTTCGCGCTGGGCGGCTCTCCTTACGGGTGCACTCCTTGCGCGTGGGACTCCCCTACGTGGGGGACACCCCTGCGTGGCACGGCACTCCTTGTGCGCATCAGCACTGCGCATGGGCCAGCTCCACACGGGTCAAGGAGGCCCGGGGTTTGAACCGCGGACCTCCCATGTGGTAGACGGACGCCCTAACCACTGGGCCAAGTCCGTTTCCCAATCTTTACTTTTTATTCATCTGTTGAGATCTTCTATTTATTCTTGAGTCAATGTAAGTAGTTTGTATTTCTAGGAATTTGCCCACTTTATCTTGGTTATCTCATTTTTTGGTATACAGTTGCTCCTAGTATCCTCTTATAAACTTTTTAAAAACTGCTGTGTGTCTGTGCATCAGTACTAATAACCTCACTTTAATTTCTGATTTTAATTGTTTGTGTCTTCTCTCTTTTTTCTTTTTTAGTCTAGCTAAAGCTTTGTCAATTTTTTTTTTTTTTGTCTTTTCAAAGAACCAAGTTTTGGTTTCATTGATTCTTTCTATTTTTATTCTCTATTTCATTTTTCTGTGCTCTTTGTTATTCCCTTCTTTCTGTTCACTTTGGATTTAGTTTGCTCTTCTCTTTATAGATCCTCTTGTTGGGAGGTTAGATCTCTAATTTGAGATCTTTCTTCTTTTTTAATGTAAGCATCGAGGCTATAAATTTTTTCTCAGTACTGTCTTTGTGGTATCCCATAAATTTTGTTACAAAGAGTTTTCATTTTCATTCACCTCAAAATATTTCCTAATTCCCTTCATGATTTCTTCTTTGACCTATTGGTTATTTAAGTGTGTGTTGTTTAATATCCACATATTTGTGAATTTTCCAGTTCTTGCTCTGTTATTGATTTATAGCTTCATTCTATTGAGGTCAGAGAAGATACATGGTATGATTTCAATACTTTTAAATTTATTGACCCTTGCTTTGTGACCCAACACATGATCTCTCCTGGAGAATGGCCCATGTGCACCAGAGAAGAATGTATGTTCTGCTGCTGTTGGGTAAAATGTTCTGTATATACTTGTTATGCCTAGTTGGTACATCATATCATTCAAGTACAAATTAACCTTCTTACTTTTTAATGAAACAAAAAGTACATAGGCTCAATTTCTGATTATACTTTACATAAATCACCTATTAATCTAATATAATGAATATCCCAGCACAAATGTAAATTTGTAATTGACTATCGCTTACATTATAGTTTGGGCTCCTACAGATTGGGATTAGGAGTTCTGGGTACCTGATTAGGCAGGGGAGGAGGTGGGGAGCAAGGAAGAATGGTAGAGACAGATTTATATTAGGGATGTAGTCACGTGCATATGGTAGTCCAAAAGGAAGAACAAACTCTGGAGATCAATTCATACCAACAAAGGGCAGGGAGTTCAGTCCAGAGGCCCAGATTATAGGGGTATGCCTTACTAAGGAGGGACCAGGCTGCTGATTGGTGAGGGTCCAAGCACTAGTGTAGGAATTAGCAGCAGAATTATGGTCATTTGGATGAACTGGGCATACAAAGCATGGGGTTATGTCACTTTTCCTACTCAAAACCCTCCAAAATCTTCCTGTCATGCTCATAATATCTGCATTCCTTAACATGGCATGGGTAGTGTTTCCCAAACTATAACTATCTTGTAGTTAAAAGTCACCCAGAGTTTTTGTTACAAGGTTTCAATTTCATGTGAGTAGATAATATCCCCCTACACCACATCGTTGTCCTCTTCTACTAATCCTTGGGTCACTGCCCCAAGTTATTTTTTTCTTCCTTTTGATGATTTTAGCTCTTGGTTCAATGTCTCTGTCTCCATAGTACTCCTGTCTTAATTACTTGTGATTTCAATACTGATGTTGATGATCTTTCCTACACCTTGGTCTCTCTGATCCTTGACCTCCATCTCTCCTCCAATAAATTATTCTCTGTCCCTTACCCAGTCATTCCCATAGCCATACCCTAGATTTTGTCATTACCAATAACCACAACTCCTGCAACCTAAGTTTATGCATCCTATTCCCTGTCTACCACCTCATGTCTTTCCAGCACATTCCCTATCCTTCAACAATAGCAGACCTTATAATCCATTGTTTCTACCAACTTCCTTCAACAATAGCAGACCTTATAATCCATTGTTTCTACCAACTTTTCACTGCATCTAGACCACCTGATGACTTCATTTCTCTCCTCAATTCGATCATCAAGCATTATAATTGCTTTCTGCATGTATTTTCAACTCCCTTGCTCCTTTCCCACTTTGCTTAGCAAAACCATAACCTTAGTAAAATCCACCTCTGTCAACTCTGTCCCAGTACCTCTTTAGCTACACATGACTATTACACACACATGCATACACACAGAAGCACAACTGTGTTGGTGGTCTTCCTTTAAATTCATGACCATGAACTTCAAGTGGATCCTTAATGTTGCTCAGCAATCATACCACATTTGCTGTGTCCACATACACTCCCAGATATAGCCAAGATGACCATTTCACATCATTTTCTCACTACACAAACTTCAAACTCCTTCTCTGTATCTTCATTTTCAGTTGATAGACATGATTCTTACTGAGAAAATAACGTAATTAGAATAACCTCTGCCACCACTTCTATCCACTTACCAACATTTTTACCCCTGTGCTCTGTCTTCCCTCCTATTAAATTGATGAACTGTTAATGCTGAATCTTATGGTCAGTTCTTATTTCTCATCTTACTTGAAATAGCTACAGCTTTTGACACAGGTGGCCATTTTCTGTTTGAACAAAAACATCCTTCATTTAACAGTCAAATACTCAAACTTTTGGTCTTCCTCCTAATTCACTAGTTGCTCCTCCTCAATCTCCTTTGTTGGTTCCTCCTCCCTCCCCAATCTCTAAACACTGGAGTTTCATAGACTCAGTTCATGGACCTCTTCTCTATCTATTCTCTTGGTGATCTCATCGATGAGTCTCACAGCTTTAAATGCCTTCTACATACTGGCAACATTTAAATTTATATTTCCAACCCATACTTGAATAAACAACTGAATACACAACATTGGTATTGGACATCTAAAATATGCCTCAAATTTAGCATATCTAACTTTGCCCCACTCACTTTCTACAGCCTTCTCCATCTCATCAGTGGCAACTCCTTCCTTCCAGTTCTTCTGGCCCAAATCCTTGGAATGACACTTGACTCCTTTCACACTCTACACCCAAATCATCAAGGAATCATATTTATCTTCAAAAGATGTTGAGAAAATGGCCAGTTCTAACCACCTACACTAATTTAAACTGCCATTAACTTTCATTTGGATTACTCAAGAGTCACCTCTTGGATCTGTGAGTTTATGCTCTTCATTAAATTAGGGGGAAAACTGGCTATTAAGTTACCAAATATTTTTTTCTAATCCCCCTTTCATTTCTTTTGGGGACTCTATTTACATATATATTAGGCGGTTGAACTCAGACAACTCATAGGTGCTCTGTTCATATTGTTGGTATTATTATGTCTGTGGTTCTTTCAGGATAGCTTCTATTTCTATGTCTAACAAGTTTATTAATCAGTTCATTTCTCATGGAATGTCTAATCTGCCATTAATTGAAGTCTGCTATATTTTCCATTTCAGATGTCATTGTAATCACTAAACTTTCAATTGCATCTTTTTAAATATCTTCCATATCTCTACTTAACACATTTGATCTTTACTCTAGCTTCTTGAATATATGGAATATAGTTTTGAGGTCCTTGTTTACTAATTCTAACATCTGTGTTAATTCTAGGTCTGTTTCAATTGATTGACATTTCTTCTCATCATAGGTAGTACTTTTCTCCTTCTTTGTATGCCTCATAATTTTTTATAGAATTGCAGGCATCATGATTTTTATCTTGTGGGGTGTTGCATATTTTTGTTTTCCTATAAATATTCTTGAACTTTGTTCTAGGGGTCATGATTAAGATACTTTTTTAAAAATTTTATTTTATTTATTCATTTTTTAAAAAAATACTACATTAAAAAAATATAAGGTCCCCATTCACCCCCACCGCCCCCACCCCACCACTCCCCCCACAGTAACACTCTCCCCCATCATCATGACACATCCATTGCATCTGGTGAGTACATGATTAAGATACTTGAAACAGTTTCATCCTTTTAGGTCTTGTTTTTAAGCTTTATTAGCTGGGACCAGAACTACATTTATTCTTGGCTTAGTTTCCTCCACTACTAAAGAAAAAAACCTTTTCCGAATACTCTAACTGGTGCCCTGTGAATCAGAAGGCTTTCTAGTCTGGCTGGTGGGAAATAAGCACTATTCCTAGCACTTTTACTTCTAATTCTTTCAGATACTTCTTTTCCCAGCATTGGGTAGTTTCCTAACATGCATGCACTGATCAGCACTCCACTGAATAATCTATGAGGACCTTCAGCAGATCTCAGAAATGCTTTCTCTTCTCTGGTATTCTGTCCTGCAAAATCTAGCTGCCTCTGTCCTCCCAGATCCCCAATTCCATCGCCTCAACTCAGAGAGAACAACAGGTTCTGCATGGGTCCCTCTTCCTGTGTTGCAGCCTGGAAACTCTCAAGGTAGTAAGCTGGAACAATCCTAGGGTTCACTTCATTTGTTCCCATCTCTCAGTGATCAATGCTCCATTGCTTGATATCCAGTGTCTTGTGAATCCATATTTTGACTGATATTTTTCCATTGTTTTGGATAGGAAATTTAATTCAATCTTAATCTTGGGCAGAAGCATAAGTTTCTTTTGATATCCTTGTTTAACCTTTTCCTACAATCTGTTCTAAGTATAGCTGCCAGAGTGATACTTTCAAAATGTGAGATCATGCAATTCTCCTGCTTGAAGCATCCAATGGTTTCCCACCTCACTCAGAGTAAAAGCCAAAGTTCTCACAATAGCCTGCTAAGCCCAGTATTATCTGCTAGGCATTGCTCTCCTACTTAGTCTCCTTATTATTCTTCAAACAACCAAGAATGCTCTTGCCTTAGGGTCTTTGCACAGACTACTCTGTCTGACTGGACTGCTTTTCACCTAGATAGCTGCCTGGTTAACTCCTTCACCAACTTCAAGTCTTTGCTCAAAGGTCATTTACTCAGTCAGTCCTACTTTGATGATCCTGCGTAAAATGCAACCAGACCACATCCCTAGTACTACCAATTCCACTTACAAGGCTGTTTTGTTTCTTCTTTAGAGCATGTGATGGTTAGGTTCCTGTGTCAACTTGACTAGGTAATGACATCCAATGGTTTGTTCAAACAAGCACTGGCCTGATTGTTACTGCAAGAATATTGAGTGGACTTAAATCACCAGTAACTTGATTGTATCTATGGCTGATTACATCTATAATCAATTTAGGAGATTGTCTTCAACAATGAGAGCAGTCTCATCCCATCAGTTGAATTCACCCTTTAGGGAGAAGTGATAATTTCAAAAGTCAGAGGGAAGAATTTCCATCTCTACTTCAACTAGACAGCTTTTCCTGGGGAACTCATCAAAAACCTCATTGGAGTTCCTAGCTTACTGCCTGCCCTACAGAATTCAGACTTTAATTCCATTCAAGACACATGATTCAATTTCTATAATAAGTCTCATATATTTACATTGTATATACCCTCCCCAGAGAACCCTGACTAATCCAGATTAAATCTACTTTAATTTCTTGACTGTCAAAGCAAATACCTTGCAATGAGTTGGCTTTAACAATGGGAATTTATTGGTTCATGGTTTTGAGGCTAAGAGAAATCCATATCAAGGCATCGTGAAGGTCCATGTTTTCTCCCAAAAGACTCACATCCTGGGGTTGGCTGCTGCTGATCCTTGGACTTTGGCTTTTCTATCACATGGCAATGTACATGGTGACCCCTTCTGGCTTCTCCTTTCTCTTCCGGGTTCCATTGATTTTAAGCTACTGGTAGGTCTGTCTGTCTGTCTGTCTCTCTCTCTCTTTCTCTCTCTGTCTCTCTCTCTCTCTCCCTCCCTCCCTATATGGTGTTTAGTAATAGGATTAAGACCCGTCCTGTTTTAGCTGGGCCACAACTTAAGTGAAGTAATCTTATCTAAAGGTCCTATTTACAAGAATTCACACTGACAGGAATTTAAATTTAAGACATGTTCTGCTGGGATACATAATTCCAAGCCACCACCATATGGATCAAAATCTAATGTACTATGTAATTTTGTATTTAAGATGTTTATAGTCTGTCTTCCCCCATTAGAACAGAAGATTCCTTGAGACAGAAATTTTTTCAATTTTTTTGTGGTTGTTGTTCGTTGATGTATCCCTGGTGCCTAAAATGGGGCCTTCCTTTTAGTAGGACTATTGAATCAGCATTTCCAGGAGGGAAAGACCTGGTTTTTCATATATTTGTATATTTAACATCCACCTTACATCAAGTAGATTTGTGGCACTCTGGCCTAATAAAACCTTATACTAGCTGGCCTTTCCTTATCTTCCTGAACTAATTTCTCTATTCTCTACATTGTTTAAGTTGCTTGACCATGCTGGTCTTTTAATGGTTCCTATAACAGATCAAGCATCTTCCTCACCCAGGACCTTTGCACTTACTATTGTCCCTGCCTAGAATGTTCTTTGCATTGCTTGCTTCCTCCTTTTAGTTCACACTATGCCCAAATGTAACCCCTTCTGAGAAGCATTTCTTGCCTTCCTTGTCCTCTTCATTCCTGATCCCCTTTTCTTGCTTTATGACTGTTCATAGCACTTATAACTACCTGTAATAAGGAAATATATTTATTTCTACAAGAAAGTATAAAAGTAATAATAGCTAACACTACCTGCCAGGCACTATGACAAGTGGTTTGTATATAATCTTTATTATTATTAATATTATTATTCACAACAACCCCAAAAGAGATCTCATTTTGTAAATGTGGAAAATGGAGGCACCAGGGGGTTAAGTAGCTAATTCAAGGTCATACCACTAGTAAGCAGCAGAGCCTGGAGAATCTGGTTCCTGAGTCTACCTCTTGTTTAGGTGCCAAGAAGCCAAGAATTTTTGCCTGTTTTCTTTATCCCTGTATCTCTAGGGCTTGGAAAATTATTTGGCATATCTTAGGTGCCTAATAAGTAATATTTAAATGTTGAATCATTGGAGCTGCAACCCAGTTCCTAGAGAACTAGGATATCAAGATCAGAGCTGGTCCTTGGGGCAGGACATGTCAAGGGAGAGAGAAATTCAGACACCATGTAGTATATTGGTTTTACATTCTTTTCTTTTTAGCGGCCAAACCCCTTTCTCAAAAGAAATCTCCAGTGGAAGTGTAGTACAGCAAGTATGCCAAGCAGGAACAGCTCTGGCAGGAGCTAAGATGGAAGGCTGTGTAGACCCCAAGCATTCCCTGCCCTCGGAGGCCCCCTAACCGAAACCCAGCCCCTCAGTTTACACTTTTCACCTGACTTCTGTGTCCTTATAGCAGTTCAAACATTCTGTATGTTCCCCATATCTAGCAATGGAGTTGACCTCAGCTCAGAGAAGGGGGCGAAATCTCTAGCTCAGGATTCTCAGGCTCCGCTGGAAGCCTGGAGACCTTGGGGGCTGGGCCTTAACCCATGGGAGTTAGAAAAGTGCCCATCACAATTTCATCAAGCTCTACCTCATCCCAGGAAGAATAGCAACCAGGCTACTGCTGCCTTTGCATTATTAGTAACTCGTCATTTTTAATGAAAAGTTTAGGCTGAGTTTGAGTGAGACAAAACCCTGCAATTAAAGTTCTCTGATCGTACAGATCTACATTGCCTCATTCTAAAGCACAGGAACCGCTGAAAACACTATAAATCACTCCCAAGTGCCTCGGTTAAAACTTTATTTCAGCATGCAAATTATAGTCATAAAGCATAATGAAGCCCATTTGAATATCAAGTACAAAAGTCACCATATAAATATAAAATAGGAGTGAATGAATGTGGTTAACGTTTTATTTTATAAATGCAATTTGCCTCTTGAAGAGTTTAAAGAGCTTCTGGCCAATATCTGGAGGGCCCATCTGAATTCCATGATCAGAAATGTCACTCTTCTAATTATGGAAGTTACAAGAATATGAATATAAGGATATATATGTATACATATACTATATGTATATAGATATACATATATATATGCATATATACAAGATTTTGCTTTTTTGGCCTGTTTCTTCCTTCCCTCACAGCATAAGTGGGAATAAAGGTCTTAATCCTTGGCCCATGCTTTGCCTTGGCTCTTGGCTTTCTTTCTTTTTGTGAAGTCTATCCTATTCTAGCTTTTCATTTAAGCTTGTAGGCAATACAAGGATACATTGCCTGAAGTTACTATTGCTTCTGTGAAAACCCAGCTATAGTCTGATGTCTTAATCTGTGCCTCCTTGTAACTTCAGATGTTAGTTTGTTTCCCATCACCATGACCTTAATTATGTATCGTTTCAAAAACATTCTGGAATTTCCTTTATGGCACATTTTATCTGTCTGACTAGATTACTACCTCCTTCTCAAGGGAAGGAGCTATGCAAGGGCCTTTTATTTCTATGATAAAACCCTATCCTCAACGCACTCATTCAAAGCATTTTTTGCACGCCTACTCAGTGTAAGGCAATGTATCAGGTGCTTTTGAAATTAATGAACAGATTAATTGCTTTTGGAAATAGAAGCTTCTGACCTGTTTTAGAGGAGGAGAGCCTCAAAGACATAAGCCCCTAAGCATCATGACCTTCACTGACTTTGCAGTCACTCCCTTTGCTGCTATATCTGGGAGATCCTAGGGTTCTTCCCTTCAGGAAACTCTACCCTGTTTTGTCTGAAGTTGAATCTGTTCATTGTTGAAGTCAGCCCTACCCATTAGGAAATGTCTCTTCACTATGTTCTAGGCTATTGTTTGGGTCAGTCTCTCCAGAATGGGTTTCCTCAAAATGTGACCCTATACCCTGAAGTGTTTGAGAAAATGCAGATTTCTGGGCCCAATCCTAGACTTTCAAAATAATATTGCTGGGAAATGGACTTTGGCCCAGTGGTTAGGGCGTCCGCCTACCACATGGGAGGTCCGGGTTCAAACCCCGGGCCTCCTTGACCCGTGTGGAGCTGGCCATGCGCAGTGCTGATGCGCGCAAGGAGTGCCGTGCCACACAGGGGTGTCCCCCGCGTAGGGGAGCCCCACGCGCAAGGAGTGCACCTCTAAAGGAGAGAGCCGCCCAGCGCGCGAGAAAGTGCAGCCTGCCCAGGAATGGCGCCACCCACACTTCCTGTGCCGCTGACGACAATAGAAGCGGACAAAGAAACAAGACGCAGCAAAAAGACACAGAAAAACAGACAACCGGGGGAGGGGAGGGGAATTAAATAAATAAAAATAAATCTTTAAAAAAAAAAATATTGCTGGCGAGGCCTGGGGATCTGCATTTTATCATACACACCCCCCGTGATTACGATGCGTGGAATTTTAGTAGCTCTGTGATCCCTGTGTAAAGACCAGCTCTATCTTCAATATTTTGACTTGCCCTCATCTTCCTTCCCCCACCCAGACAAGACTTCCTCCTTTATCTGAATTGCTATCTCTAATCTGAGGAGTCAGCTCTTGCTTAGATGCAAAGCAAATCTGTCTGCCAAGGACTGAGCTAAGTGACCAACCAAGCCTGTCATTTAGTCAATTACATATCCAGATCTATATCTTATAAGTTTGGCTCTTCTCCCTGAAATCCAGAACCCAGGTGCCTTCAGGGATATGGTCTACCAGAAGCTTCCATAGTCCGAGCTATAGCAAAATACTTCAAATTGGCATTAATAGTTATGCCGGCAATAATCCCACCACTGAACAAGGAAGTTCTCTATACACTTGAAGCCATGTTGCTGCAAATACACTTATTTCAACATGTTCAAAATACTGTATATTTATTTGCATTAATCCCATGGCTAATTACTGTGCATCTTTTATGCACTTGATACTCTGCTAGGCAATGTGCGGCTAAAAAAGAATTAAGGTATTATTTCCATTTTTGTAGAGTTTAATAATGGCATAAGGATAAAGACTTTCCTTTGAGTGATTCTTACACGTCATCTGTACCTTCATATTCTGGGGCAAGTTATCAGGGGATCCTTTTAAATCCAAGGTGGGGGCATTTTGCTGCTTAGCTTCCTGGAGAGATCAGTCAAAAGGAAAGAAATAATTTATTCAGCAAATATTTAATGAATATTGGACATTGTGCTAGGCCCAGGGAATTGATACAATGGTGACCGAGACAGATATGTTTGTTGCCCTTATGGACCTGGCAGTTTAATGGGGACACAGGCAATAAATAAATAAAGTGAACAGATGAAACAATCACATATTGCAGAATGCATACATTTTATGCAAGCAATGATGTGACATATTCTGGGGGGTGGGGGTGGTATGGAATAATGATGAAGAGAAGTGGATGGATTCAGGATATATTTTAGTAGACCCATCCAGTCTTGCTGATAGATTGGATGTGGGAAGATGAAACCTGAAAGGAACCAATGATGATTCCTAGATTTCTGGTGCCATTTACCGGCAGGAGAATGACAGGATATATGACAGTTTAAGGATAGATGGGCTGGGAAATTAAGATCTCTGTTTTAAATATGTTTAGTAGAGAGGTTCTATAAGAAATGCAAGAGTAGATTTGTATATGTGAGCATGGAACTTCAGGAAAGGCCAGGGCTGGAAATATAAAACTCGGACTCATCAGCATAGAAGTATACTGATTCTCCTGGGTAAAGAATGCAGATAGAGGAGAAGAAGAAACCCAAAAGTTAGCAAGAATGTCAAGAGATGCTCAGACTCATTAGTTACCTGAGTAATAAAAATGGAAACAACAATGAGATTACCCGAAAGACAGGTAAACTTAGAAAAGTGGAAAATGCCAAGTAATGATGTGGAAATGAGCATCTAGGAATCCTTTTGCACTGCTGTGGGGAGTGGAGACTGGAACAGTCATTCTGTAGGGCAGCCTGGTACTACTTGGTCAAATTAAATACATACTCTATGACCTCACAGTTCAGTTCCTGGGCATGTACCTCAAAGGGATATTCCCATAGTTCCATGGGGGACATTAGCAAGGATGTCCATGGCAGGGTTGGTTGTGGTGGTAGCAAATTAGTGTGTCTATCACTGGAGGATTGAATAGGCAAGCCATGGTATGAGCAAGCACGTGTGGAGTACTATGCAGCAGTAAGTAACAGATTAGATGGATCTAAATAGTGTCGGGCGAAAGAGTAGGAAACAAGATACAAAATATAATGAAATGCGTAAGTTCAAATATATGCATACAAAATGACTTTCTGTATTTTATAAGAGCATTGCAATGGTTAATTTCATGTGTCAACTTGGCTAAGTTATAGTCTCCAGTTGTTTGATCAAGCAAGCACTGACCTGATTTTTATTGTGAGGGTATTTTATGGGTTTAAATCATTAGTTGATTGTATCTATGGCTGATTACATCTACAAGCAACAAAGGAGAATGCCTTCAACAAAGACAAAAGGTTCATCTGTTCAGTTGAAGGCCTTAAAGGGAGAACTGATCAGTTCAGCAGTCGGAAGGAAGAATTTTTAACTCTATTTCAGCTGGCCAGCTTCTCCTAGGGAATTCATCAAAACCTTCATCAGAGTTCCCCACGTGCAGCCTGCCCTATGGAATTCAGACTCAAAAATCTCCATAGTCACATGAGCCAATGACTATAATAAATCTCTCAATATTTGCTGACTAATACAAACACATATAAGCACAATGATACACATCGAACACATTAGAATGGTTATCCATGAGGCTGACAGGGAATGGGATTGGGGGATGGTAATGGATGGGAATGAATGAATGAATGAATGAATGAATTAATTAATTAATTAAAAAAACAAGAGAGGGACCTTTCACAGGCCAATGGTAATGGGCCGTGTTCTGAGGGGAGATGAGAGAAGCAGGCCCCAGACTGAGGCACACAAGGATTTAGAGGTTGGGACAGGTGAAGGCATGAGTTCACATGGTAGGTTTCAAGTCTACATTGCCCTAAGACTGGAAGCAAGATGCATTCACACATTGGTTCCCTGCTGGAGGCTAAGAGTTTCACCCTTCATTTTCTTGGGAACTCCAATGCACCTAAACCACTAACACTCTAAAAAATTTTTACTCTGGAGATTCATGACACGTATGTTGAGCATTTTTTATTTGTCTCAGGAAGTACTATCCTTCAACAATTGAAGAGTAAAAGGGGCAACAAAAATATGCAGTGCCTCTGTTTTCTCACCTTTGTAATAGAAGTCATGGGGCTCTCATTATCTCTTGCCTGGACTTTATACCAACAGCCTCCTAACTGATTTCCCTGCCTGAAAACTCCCGTCCAATCCACCATCTATGTTGCCAGGATGATATTTCTAAAAATGCAGAGGTAATCAAGTCATTTCCCTAATTAAAAGTATTGTATGACTTAGCAGTGCCTTCAGAAAAATTGCCCACTGTTATGATCAAGGCAGTGTGATACCAGAGGACAGCTAGGAGTTTTGGAGTCAGACAGATTAATTGGCCATTAATTTAGGACCTTATGGAAGTTACAGCACCTCTCTGATTTTTGCTCCTATATTTTAAAATATGGATATTTCCTAACAGCTAGGGCAGTGGTTCTCACTTTAGTGTGCATTAGAATCTCCTAGATGGCTTGCTAAGACAGGTTACTAGGCCCCAACCCCAGAGCTCCTGATTCAGTAGGTCTGGGATGGGCTCAAGGTTATATATTTCTAACAAGTTCCCGGTGGAGTTGATGTGGCTGGTCCAGGGACCACACTTGGAGAATCAACTTTATAGGTACTGTGAGGATAAGGTATGATATTTCTCAAGAATCTCCTTCTTCCGGCCACTCCAGAAATGGAAGTTGTTGTTGCTTTCATGTCCCTCTACTGGTTTGTCTCCACTTCTCCAGTTGCTCTCCGCCAGCCTGCACACATCCTGTGTGCCAACCACAGCCAAGCACGCACTGTTCCCTGAAACTTCTGTGCAGTTTTGCCCTGAGGGTCCTTTGTCTGAGCTTCTCTTTTTTTTTTTTCCTAGAAGGCCCTTAAACCTCCTCCCACCCACACCTTAATCCCACTTGGGAAGAGCCTCTGCCTCTTCAAGGTGCAGCTCAAATATCCAGCAAATTTTTGTTCTCCACTTGTGAGTCACTGGTCTCTCCCACACTTCTTCCTTCGGTTCATTGATTCCTTCATGAAGTAAATGTTTATCAAGCGCCTACGGTGTGCCAGACTCCATGCTAGCTGCTGGAATACAGTGTTGAGCAAAACCCTGTACTGTCCCTGCTCCTGAAGAGCCTGAAGACTCAGAAGGGGAACGAGATGCTAATCAAATAAGCAGACATCAATGTAAAATTGCAACCGTCTATAACAGAGGAAGGTACATGGGGTATTAAAATTGCTCTTTCTCTCTATGAATTGAACTCTGTAACGTTGGAATGGGGGAACAAGCCAGAAATGGCTTGGGTTTGCAGAGTACCTTGTAAAAAATGAGCATAGTGTTATGGGGACTATTGCGTTAATTCTCACAATAGGACTATATGGAATCTCACAGCTAGCACTTACCGAGCACGTTCTAGGTACATACCAGTATTCTATTTAGTATCAGGGATGTGAAGACAAAGAAGACATATTTCTTATTCTCAGGTTTTTCACAGTCCCATGGGAGAGGTCATATTATTGCACGCAAAACTCCAACCCAAAGCAGGGTATGAGAAACAGCATAATCATGTCCCTCTCTCACCACCCCCCCCCACCAGAACTCACACTTCATCATGTAGGTAGTGATATTTTCTCTTTTGTACACCAGTGTTGTCCAGGATCCAGATGAGTGCCTAGTATGAAACAGATAAGCAATAATATTTGTTAGATGACTAATGACTTCCCCACTCTCACAGCCATGGTTCTGGCTTCCATCATCATGCACCATGACTATGGTTCTGGCCCCCTACCTGGCCTCCTGGCCTCTAGCCACCTTCAAGCTACTCCCCCATACCACAGCCAAGACCAAAACACAACCGTGGACCTCTCCTATTTAACAGCATTCAGCTGCTCCCTCTGTCCTGCTGGGGAGAGTCCAGGCTTCTTATATGGACTATGAGGCCCTTTGTGTTCTGGGCCCCAGCTTCAGCTCCAGCTGCTGTCTGTCACCAGCACCCACTGTGTAGTTCAGCCAGGGTGTCATGTTGGTGGTTCATTGAGTGTGCCTAACTCTTTCTCTCATTTCTGTTCCTGGAAACTTCACCCCTCACCTCTGTTCCATTGGCCACTGCTGGTGAATGTAAACTAAAAGCTGAATTTCTCTACTCTTGGATCCTCCTGCCACAGATTTCCTTATAGCCTTTCATATATCCTCCTCTTTCAATTGGAGGAAGGGATATATGGGAGGATAGAGTTAATTATGAATGATGATGCCATTAACAATTGAAGGAGAATGCCAGTGATTTTCCAGAATCCCAGACAACTGTAGCTCTCAATTTAAGAACCTGTATCAGTGGACATCACCATCCCAGGGTCAACAGGATGGAGGAATAAAATATGGATTAGCGTGGACTTACTCGTATTCTGCTATAGAACTACTGTAACGCTAGCAATGGAAGAAATTGTATCATTGATGTGGAGACAGTGGCCACAGTAGTTACTGAGGACAGGGAGTGGGAAGAAGACATGTGATGTAGAGACATTTTCGGGACTTGGAGTTGTCCTAAAAGACATTGCAGGGACAGATGCTGGACATTATATATCCTGCCATAACCCACTAAATGGACTGGGAGAGAGTGTAAACTTCAATGTAAAGTATAACCCATGAGGTGCAGCAGTGCTCCAAAATGTATTCACCAAATGCAATGAATGGGCCACAATGATGAAAGAGGTTGTTGATGTGAGAGAAATGGGGGAGGGGGTATGTGGGAACCTCTTATAATTTTTAAAGTAACAGTTTTTGTGATCTATGAATCTTCTTTTTAAAAAACAATAAAAGGGGGGGAAGAACACATCTCTCAAATTCATTTTGGAAGAATAGATAGTTTGATGAAGGAACACAACTGATTCTGCAGAAGGTGATGTAAGCCCATGGTCACCTACTCTGCAAATCAATAAGGGGCCAAGATTGTGAAGGGATCTTCCCCCTAAACTCACAGCCCAGTGTAGAAAAAGCCAATGCAAAGGCCATGGCCAAATCATGTGGCTGTTCCTCAAGGGAAGGCTCCAGTCTCTTCAGAATATCTGTGTCCTCTTCCTGCACGTTGTTGACTGTTAACACCTGGGCTTTAGCTGCCATAAGAAGAAACTTCATTAAAATATTTTGGCACTTCTGCTTTTAGTTGACCTAAGAAGCCATGAAGCATGAAAACAGGGCATGAAAATGAAACACATCCTGAAGATGGTTATGAAACTTTTTCAGACTCGAAAAAATGTTTCACTTCAGTTTGCTTTAATATTTGGTGGGAGTCCACATGATTTCCTCCACTTAAACCAGTGGGCCTATGGCTATTTTCTCACCATCTACTTCTTGGCTAAAATGCTCCTCTGGCCTCCTTGGGGCAGGCTGGGCCAATTCTGGTGAGATCACACTGTGGAAACTTCCAGGTATAGTAGGCCTCTGCTGCCCATTGTCCCATCCTAAAATGGCAAAATGTGATGGTTGACTCAGTCTGAGTAAATGCTCCCTATTATGGGTTGAGTTGTGTCCCCCAACAAGAAATGTTGATGTGCTAATCTGTGGATCCTTAGAATGGGACTTATTTACAGATGGAATTCAGCATATTAAAATGAGGTTGTAATGAATCAGGGTGGGCCTTTTTGAGGACTGGTAACCTCATAAGAAGAGGAAATTTGGACAGAGAAAGGAGAGGGGAGAGAGAGAGAGATGGCCACATGATGACAGAGGCAGATACTGAAGTCCAAGGATGGTCAGCAGATCACCAGACACAAAGAAGAGGCAAGGAATGATGCTTCACTACAGATTTTGGACTTTTAGCCTCCAGAACTGTGGAAGAACAAATTTCTTTTGTTTTAAGTCACCCTGTTTGTGACTTAGAAATCTAAGACACTCTGTCCCCCGCCCTCCCCAACACATGTCCAGCCCCTGGTATGGTGCCTTATGGGGCTTCCAGAAATGTATCGAATCAAAAGGTGCATTATCCTCATTTGTGTGAGACTGAACTCTGCTGGCTTCTCCCCACAGACCAACCTGCTTTTGCTATAGGGTGGAATGCAAGGTGCTGAGGGTTAATTCTAAAGTTTCAGGAAGACTTCCCAAAGCATGGGCCCTGACACCAACACAGCATGGTGCCTGCCAAACAGCAAAATGATACCTTTTTTCTCTACAATTGCCTTGTCACTTAATTAGCGAAAAAAATTCGGCCTTACAACTTTTCTTACTCTCTTTTAATGACGAGAAATAGGGTAGTCATGTTGTTGCCCATTTATAAATATATCACTTCATGCTTAAATTTTTTTCTATCCTCTGTGCATACCTCAATCCTCTTTGTGAGGGCAATTCACCTGAAAAAGAAATCTTCCCATGCCATCACTCCATTCCTACTGGTCTGGCAGGTGACATGTGAGCTCCTTGACACATCTGGCAGCCTAGGATGCTCCGGGGTTGTAAACGATGCTGGGAAACCATTCTGCCATGGCCCGTGGGTTGCAGCAAAAGGATCCCTGGATACTACCACATGCCATTGTCTGTCTTTTCCACTTCCAAGACAAGGGTTATAATTGGGAAATGGTAAACCATAACAACTTTTGGACACTTAAATGACTGTATTTTTGTTAAGAATCCATGCCACCTGGTTAGATGCAGAGGTCCTAGAGCGACCCATTCAAGTACCATTTCAGAAGTGTGAGCTTGTCTTACCCCTGGAAGGGCCGCATGAGGAGTTGTCACCTTCACCATTTAGTTTTGCTCTGGATACCACAGGCTATTGGTCAAACTACCAGAGTGACCGATTTCTAAATTAGAAAGTTGAGAAGTTGTCCACTCAGGTTGGAGCCGAGGGTTCCCATTCAAACTGGGTCCTTTTCTAATGAAAGCCATTTTCCCAAGTGGCCCGTCTTCCAGCCTGACTTGGTCAATCTCTGATGCTTTGTTTCCAAAGCACTTAGGCCTCTGGAACAGGTACCCATCCAATTCTTTTGGCTAAATTTGTAGCCTTCTTTATGGTGCCCTTAACCTGGATAACTAGGGTTACTGTGGAGTTTGGTGCTTTTACAGAGACAACTATCTACAAACTACTCCATGGAGTCTCCTTTGAACTGTAATTCTCACTTATTATTTTGCTCTGTCACTTTTCACATTTGGGGGGCAAAGTTTATACCGCCATAGACACTTCTTCATTCATCTCCTTTCCACCTTTGCTTCTCCCCATGTAGTTATCCTCCCACAGTCCTTGCAATCATTTGGAGTCCTGACCTATGACTATTAATGAGCAACGGCTAAGCACCTGTCCACAGTCAAACTCTGATGTTCTATATGCACACATCTGACAGTCCGCAGAAGGCACAGGATAGTCAGGGGTCTCCTTTTCAATGGAAACATTTAAGTCACCATTTTATTTAAAAATACAACTAGATATCAACGTGTTTATATAAAGAACATGAGCATTTAAGTGGCATTTTTCAAAATTCCTAGAGAAAATCTATTCTTTCTCCTTTCTGATATATCTTTAATATATCATAATCAGTGGTTTTAGTAAGGATTGCAACATAAATATATGTCATTTTCAAGTAGATGCAGATCCTGTCTGTTAGGGAAGGAACAAATGATGACAAATGGAACCAACCCACAGCATGTCCTGAATCCAGGCTATTGAAATCTGCTCCAAAGTGTAAAGAATTAGTTGTCACAAATGTGTTTCCTCTTGGAAGGCATTTGTTGTGTCATTTCTACGTGGGAGAAAAAAATGAGGATAGTTGACGGTTAATATTTATCATTTGTGGAAACAGCACTGAGAGTCAGCCTGAGGAGAAATGGCAGTCATATTTCTAAATGAAAACAGGACTTCCTTTGTGGTTTAACCCAGTGAATAAATTGTGGAAAAACACTATTCTCATTTTCAATACCCAATATTTAGGACAAAGAGGCTTGAAGCTTACTTTTGTCTGGTCAATCTCTTCTTCACATTTCTTAGACCATCCTGGGCACTGCCATTTGTTTAGCCATTATCCAAAACTTTGCCCTGTCAGGCCCTGTCCTTCCTAATCCTGATCTTGTTATCATTCTCCTCCTCCTTGTAGTTCATTTGTGGTTCACACCTTGATCTTGATCTCAAAGTCAAAGCCCCATGAGCTCTTCTGGGAATGATCCTTTACATGTGTAGAATACTTTTCACTTTACAAAGACTTGCACCTTTTTATGTCATTTGATCTTCACGAGAGACTATGTTTCCCCATTCTACAGATGTGAATATTGAGATTCAATAGGTCATGACTACTTTCACCAAATGTCTCTGCTGCTGCCCCTTCCCATGGGACATGGCAGAATGGCACTTCCTGGCTTCTTTATGGATAGGGGGAGCCAGATAACTAGAGCTTACCAAGAAGTAGCTTCTCTTCTGTGCCAAATATTTAATTATCACTGTAATACCCCCCACAGGGCTCTCTTTTCCTTCTGTCACAGTGACTGGCAGTGTTCACTATGGTGGCAGCTAAGTGACTACAATGGGCACAGAGCATGAGCTCTTGAGATTTGGGGGTTGTAAATCATTGTCATCATTTCGGCTGCCACACTCAGTAAGAATTATATTATTATCTGGACTATAATGCAGGTCTCTCCATTTTCCAGCAAACTGGTGTTTCTCCAAATGTCTTCCAGCTAAAAGAGTGAGTTTAATGCACCACTAGCTTTGTCTGTGTCTCTAAATGCTAAGGTGCAAAGTGAATTTCCAGGAGATGGAGTGAGTATTTGACATTCTCCAGAATCATTTGACCAGAAAGCCTTTTTTTTTCCCATAAGCACTTGTGGGATTAGCCTTCTGCAGAATACACTTTGGAAAACACTGCACTATATTCGCTGTGCTGCTGTTTATGTATGTTTCTTCATCTTCCTGAGATCAAGTGCTTTGGTTAGACATGTGGTTGGGGAAGTTAGGTGGAGAATCAGAGGGAGATCAGGGTGAGATTGAAAATCCCATGCCAACAAGATCAGCCTGAGTGGGAGAGCGGAGTGGCCATGGGGAATTTCAAAAGGAGCAAGACCAGGACAAGAGTGAGGTGAAGAGTGAAGAAGGCAAAAAGGCAGTAGCCAAAAGACAGGTACAGGAGAACAGTCAAATGAGCCTCCAAAGGGTGTGGTTGGTGGAAGAATCCATAGGTGAGGCTCAATGCCCAGGGTATATGGTAATGTCTATATATACTCATAGTGGAAACAATTAAAAACAACAGCTGGGGGGGTGCTGGGCTCCTGGCCGGGGGGTCACTGTTGTGGGCCCTGGAAGAGCAGCGGCAATCCTCCAGGTGCAACGGCAAGAACCAGGAAGGAAGGAGGGCCCAACAGTGGGCTCTTGATACTAATGGCTACACTTTTGAGCCTATGCACCTGCAATAAGAACAAGGCCTAGAGTAGCATTGTGCCTGGGGGTTTCCTCCTGACAGCCTTCATGTTACTCAAATGTGGCCACTCTCACAGCCAAACTCAGCGTGTAGATGTGATGCATTCCCCCCAGCGTGGGACACGACACCCGGGGATGAGCCTCCCTGGCACCGAGGGATCACTACCACATACCAGCTGAAGAAGCAACTAGAAAATGACCTTGAATTAAAGATTCAATGCGGAACAGCAGAATATACCTGTCTACATATAATAACATGACTTCGGGAAGCGGTTTGACCTAATGTAAGGGGGAAATGGAAAGGAGAAATGAGATTATAAGGCTGTGAGTCTCTAAAAAAGAGTCTGGAGGTTGTCAGAAGGAATACCCCTATGTACAACTGAACAGAGTCTAAGAGACAGATAAGGTAGATACAACCCCAGGTATTGGTTCTTTTGAGGGATAAAGAGACCCACGGGTTCTATGGTCATGGCAGAAGGGGTTCACTGCCATGACAGATGGCCCTTCTTTGGAGCTGGTGTTTCTGCGTGATGGAAATGGACTCAGAGGGGATCTCTTTTCACAAGACTTGCATGCTACTTTATTGGAATTGTAGTTGGTGCTGAGTTTAAGATATATGTAGGGGATTTGAATCTCTGGACTGATAATATGACACCCAGGCCCAGAGCCTCAACAGACTTCAGCTCCTACACTTTGACTTATTGGACTTACTCCACTCAGCTAACATGGAGTTGAAGAAGGTCAACCACCACAACATGGAGCCTAGAGTGTCTACAACTAGAAGCGGGAAGAGTGCATCCAGTACCCATGTGGAATCTAAGCCCTCACTTGACATAGGTGTGCAATGGACACAACCAATCCAATGTCCACAGAGGAAATGTGAAATGGGTGTGGGAACGGTAGCCATGGGGGCTGCTGGGTGTGGGGAACGGGAGGAAGAGATGAGATGTGGAGGCGTTTTCGGGACGTGGAGTTGTCCTGGATAGTGCTTCACGGACAATTACGGGACACTGTAGATCCCCCCAGGGCCCACTGGATGGAACGTGAGAGAGTCTGGGCTATGATGTGGACCATTGACTATGGGGTGCAGTGATGCTCAGAGATGAACTTACCAGGTGCAATGGATGTATCACGATGATGGGAGAGAGTGTTGCTGTGGGGGGAGTGGGGGGCGGGGGCGGTGGGGTTGAATGGGACCTCATATATTTTTTTAATGTAATTAAAAAATAATAATAATAAATATTTAAAAATAAAACAAAATAAAATGAAACTAAAAAAAAAAAAAAAAAAAGAAGTGAATATGGGAGAGGCAGAGGTGGAAAGGTGGCCTTACCAACAGCTCCTGAACAGATTATAAAAGCCAGCAGTTAGGGTGCTTATTAATTCCTAGAGTAAGCCCTTGGCCCCATTCGTCGCTTAGTCCTGTAGACATTATCAGGATCCCCATTTTGTAGATGAGGAATTTACCCAGGGTTACACAAAGATTAAGAGATAAATTTGGGATTTTCAGCCATATCAGTCCAATTTCAAACGCTGTGTTCAGTCTCTAGGATTTGTTGCCTCTCCATTTTTCAGGAAGCTTAGTTCTTATCAAAGATATTTCCTACCACATTGGCTCTTTTCTTTGCTAGCCTAATTAGTGGAATTTGAGTGTATTAGCAATGGAGAATAATCTAGAACAATAGACTTGTGGGATATAATATTGGGGACTTCCATGTTTGGGTAACCAGTTTTTCTAGTACTTTTTTCAAAAGCCAACCTTATGGATAAGTCATCCTCCAAAGTGGAGATACGTAAACAAAATGCTTTTAAAACACAATGATGAATAGAATCCCTTTCTGATTTAAGGAGACATCATTTGGATCTCAAAAAGAAACTCTGCAGTGTGGTTTATGGCGGAGCCAAACGTGGTTACAAACTGTTCTCTACTCCATGGACAGGTTGGGACATTTGAAACTAGGGAAATCAGATCTAACTTCCTAAACCTGTAAAAGGAGATGACTTCTTCTTTTTCAGAAAGTCTCTTTTTTTTGTTTCACTGATGAAAAATTAGATTTGAATCATTTTGCCCCCTCCCTTACCTTTCGTCTCTGTGATGAGGTCCACAGAGATCAAGAAACGTGCGTCATCAACTTTGAAACTTTCAAAGCCTGTGATTCATCTAGAATTTGTTGAGCAGATGAGTCAGTGTATTGATTAACTTGAATGTAGCTACTGACACTTCACCCTGTCATACTAGTCATCCAGACCCAAAATTGGTGATGAGGTACTGTCTTATACTTTTGGGTCCTCAGATTTTGTTTGCCGTGGTTTGATTAGTTTCCCTCCCACCACCCATGACTAGTTGTCTACGCAGAGCTTTAAACCAAGCTATATACAAAGACATTTATGGACTCCATGTTTCATTATGAACTACTTGGAGATTGTTAAAAATATATAGTCTTGTTTCATGGTAGTTCAGGTTTTAACGTCATTGCAGTGGGACTAGCTTAGAAAATTCATATTTGGTTTAAAATAAAAACCTTGCTTGCATTTATGAACGACATGACCCTGATCAATTGCCCATCACATTTTTCAAGTAAACTCTCCAATCCAAATGGATTTCTCATGAAATAAACCATTCATTCATTCAGCATTTATTATTATTAACTTCTGGAGCCCAGCACCTGTGCCAGGAACTCTCAAGGATACAGAGGTAAACAAAATCCTGTTCCTGTGCTCAAAAAGTTTATAACTTAGCAGAGGAGTTAATATCTCTGGGTTCAAAACGCCCTTGAATACAAGACTTATGTAGCAAATGAGTGGTGCAACAGAAGTGCAAAATAATTCCAAGGACAGGGATCTTACTCTCAAATGGAGAATATAGGAAGAGCATCCCAGAATATCTATAATTTTGAGAAGCAACAATGGACAAAGGAGGTATGATCAGAAAGCAAGAAGGCATAAAATATGAGGTAAATTCAGGAATTGAAACTATTTTAATAACTGCCCATGCATGATGTAGGACAATGCCTCTCAAACATTTGTAAGAAGCACCTGAGGGTCTTGTTAAGATGCAAATTCCATTTTGGTAAATCAGGGGTGAGAAATGTGATTCTTGCCCTTCCAACAAGCTTCCAGGTGATGTCCATGCTTCTGGTCCATGGACCACACTTTGGGTAGCAAGGTTGTAGGGCACTGTACTAGGTGTCAAAAGACCAAGGTGTGATAAATCTCAACACCATGAAAAGAAAGTAAGGGCTACAGGATTTTTAAAGGAAGGTGAGGTCAATGAGCACTGGGATGGTTAGAGGATATTCCTTAGATGTAAATAGATCAAGAACTAGGTTGTGAAAAAGTAGAGAACTTAGTCAAACCCAATGGAGGATGCAGAGACTCTAGTACATAAAATATGGTGAACAAACACGCAGGGACAGGAAGACATGTGATGTAACCAAGCACTAATAAATAGGCCAGCCTGGCTGGAGTGGAGGCTTTGAGGGAGGATGAGTGGGCTATAACACTAAAAGCATAAAATTAAGGCCAGAAATTTCATTACAATGCCTTGCTAGGTAGACTAAGTTGCTTGGACATCAGCTTGAAAACAAAAAGGTCTCCCTGTAACTAAACCACGTACACACAGCACTGGGCCTACACATAGGAGGCACTTTTTGATATTGTACAGAGCTACCTTATAGGCACCTGGCAAGAAAGGGTAGGAATATAAGTGTGTGGCTTATTTTGTCTTCTCTAGGGTATATTTACTGTTTAGTACAATCGTGTACCAGAAGGAAAGAAGAGTCAGTTAGACTTAAAAGACTGAAGAGGAGGAGAAAGGTCATGCAAAAGATTGAGATTTGGAAGGTAATCATTGAAGCCTCAGAAGATGATGAGATTGGTCAGGGAAGAAGTTTAGTGCAGGGGTTTTTAACATTTTCTGCAGGGTCTTAAACGCCTTTGAGAGCTGATGAAAGCAATGGACCCTTTCACCCAAATGAATGCACAGATGCACACACAAACACAATTTGGAATAAACTTGCAGAGGTTTCCTGGAACTCTCTGAAGCTTGTCCATCTATTCCTACATTTAGAAACCCTGTTTCTAAAGAGGAAAAGAAAAGAAGTGGAAGTACAAAGCCTTGGAAGAGGAAGCAGTAAAGAAAGGCAAGGATTCCTCTGTGCCAAGAGGCAAGAGAAGAGCGTAAATCCTTCAGTACAGGATCTCCTGAGAGAAGGGAAAAGAAAGTTTCTAGAAGGAGATGGGGAATGTCAACATTATCAAAGACCACCTGTACATAGGTCAAGAAGGAAGAGCACATTGGATCTGGCAATGTCAATGAGGTGCCAGATAAAAAATTCAGGGGAGTTTAAGTTACACAAATTCTGCTAAGAAAGTTAAAGAGTAAGTAGGCAATGAGGAAGTAGGTTTGGAGAGAAAGAAGAATTTTAAAAAAAGAAATGGTAGCAAAGATGCGTTAGATATAGAAGAATTCTAGGATGAATAGGAATAAAGGTGAAGAAGCTCCATTCACTAAATTAGGGTTTGGGGTTGTCTTAATTTAGGAGGGGGAGTGTAGAGATGGCAGACTAAAAAAATGTTGGAATTGACTTTTCATCTATGAAAGATGAAATCAAGATTTATAATCAATATTTGATTTAATATGAAACACATGTTGCTTTCATGCTTGCAATGTTTCTCTGTGCCAAGTGTTTCCAAAGGACTGACCATATACACTTGACATAGTTAATCACAATGTATGACAGTTTGAGATTTTTGTGAATCCCAAAAAGAGAAAGATTATGTTTGTAATAAATCTCTTCCTTCAGGTGTGATTCCCTTTGATTGTGCTGGATCCTGTTGAGCAGCCCTTGATTAAATTACCCATTAAGATTAGGGCTTTGATTTGACCATGTCCATATGGAGTCCCCCTTATGGTTGAGTCCCCACCCCCTTGGTGGGCCAAAGTAAGTAGATACTGACTCAATAAGACAGATGGGAAGAGGAAAGTACTTTGTCATTTTTTATCCTGCCATGTAACAAAAAGGAGAAGGCTGAAACAGTGACAGCCCCAGGAAGAGATGGACCATTTGTCTGATAGCTTACAGCTGACCTTGGAAAGAAAGCCAGACAGATCTAGGAAGCCCCAAGAGATAAGTCCAAACAAGGAGAGAGAGGAATGGACCCTAGATGGAAAGGAGGGACACAGAGATCACCAACCATCTTGCTTCAGTGCTGACTTTGGTGAGAAAGCAACCTTGCATTGGACTCTTTAGGGCCTTGTAACTATAAGCTTTTACCCTGAATAAGTATCCTTTATAAAAGCCAAGAGATTTTTGGTACTTTGCCTTGGCATCCCTTTGGCAGACTAATAGACAGGGCTATCTTCTTAGGACAAAATTCTGGGCATACCTGCTCTAAGCTATAATCTTCTGACTACATTACTGTAAGTGTGTTTTCTGTAAAGAGATTTTCAAGAATGGTTACTTTGCTCATCAAGCCAAAATCTTCCTGTGGAGAGACAGTGTTATCTATAGAACTGATCCATTGGAGAGGCCACCATTGACAATGAAATAAATTGAAGAGTGCAGTTATGGTACCCAATATTCACTTAATTGAAATTACTGCACACACATGCATATGTGGCACAATTTCATATTAAATTTTGAATGTACATCGTGAGTATCAGATAGCCAAAAAGCAGGGCTTTGGAATGTCTAAAGCTAATTGGCATATGAGCCAATGTAAAGAACAGTCCAATTTGGAGCATACTGAATCCAGGAAGATTTTGATATTTTCTCTGCTTCTGGCTAAGGAGAGATATAAAGGTCCTAAGGGGGAAGTTATGCAGACCAGGAGGAACAAAGACTGATCCAGCCTAACGTAGTAAGGCGCAAACCCATTTGCATATCAAATATAAGTTTGTGCATGCCAAATTTGTGAAGGCATTGTGATTGAAATGTAAAAACTGTCTCTAGTGTAGACAGTCAGTCCTAAAATCATCCCATTTGCTTTTATCAGTGCTAATATATGTCTCCCATGGAGGTAACAGGCGTAAAGCACCTAGTGTGGGGTTTAGAGCACACAGTAGGTATTCAGGTAGGGTGCTCCCTGCCACCCACCCTGATTCTCCTATTTTGTTGTTGATTGCTGGAAGGAAGTGCTGCTGTTTTGATAATGGTGTCGTGGAGCCAGCCTGAGCAAGTAAGGTTTGTACCCATGGTAAAACTTAAATTTCATTTGAATTCATAAATAGTTGGATTTTTGAGCCTCCACATGAATTTTGTCGACATTTGTCCACATTAAAAAACACCACACCAGATGACACATTTTGGCACTGCATTTAATCTCCATTTGAGAGACAGAATTGTAATGGGGAGTTGGCAGAGGTGTGTGTCTGCATTTCTAGCTGGTTGTAGCATTCTGTTCCTCTGTGAAGCTCTTCTCTTCTTCTCCTGAGCTGCGAAATAATGGCCAGGCTCCCCAAGATGCCAGTATTTTACCATTGTCAATTCACCTTTGACCCTAGCCCACACTAATTAGTCATCGATGGCATTCTAAAAAAATCACCAAACTAAAGAGCTGTAAAATGTCGGGGGCTGTCCATCAGCCACTCAGCTGGTAACATGCAATTATGTCTCTACCAAGAAACAAAACCCAAAATAAAACATTTGCTAAATGCCTAATTGCCCTTCTGGGGTTCCTCTTGGAAGAGAAGGACATAGAACCCAAGCCTTTAACAAGAAGGCCATGGACTCTGAGCCCCCGGAGGTCACAAAATGCCATGCTGCCACAGGAGCACACATACAGAGAACAGAAGCAGCACACTTGGTGATGCGTGACTGTCCAGTCAAGCATATGGCAGGTGCAAGCTCCTCATGTGACATCTGCCTTTCCTTTTTTGGATCTCAAAATCAATCGACCACTGTTTTTTGAGGGCCTACTGTGTGCAGAGCCCCCTGCTTGTGTCTGTGGTGATTATCTGACTGGCTGGATTTGAAAGCAAGACCTGCTGGCCTTTGCTTTGATGCACACTCCGTTCTCCAGGATTGCCTGTGTTTCTGATTAAGTATTTAATGGGTGGCAATGGGGCCAAGTGCTAAATATTTCCTGTAATCAGAAGACAAACCTAAGGCGAGTGGAATCTCGTCATGAAAATGGAAAAATATTAATGTTAAATCATTTCATGTGGAGTTGACTTGATTTTGTGCATGGAGGGAATTTCTCTACTGAGGGTAAACTCCATGATAGAGCATTTGAAGACGGGGGTGGGAACTAGCATTTATTGAGCTTCTGCTCCATATCTGTGCTTGAGAAGTATGACAGAACAATGATTTTGAGCCTATTCACCCTCACCCACTCCTTGGATAAATACTTTGAGGAGCAGTGCAGTACAGGCCACATGGGTTCAAATCCCAACTACAAGACATACTAACTGGGTGTTCTTGGGCAAGGCCTTTAACCTCTCTGTGCTTCAGCTTCTTTGACCTGAAAATGGTGATATCAGTGGTACCTACCCCATGGCTATTCTAAAGGGCGAACTTTACAAAGTATCTGGAACAGTGCCTGGCATATAATAATAGTAATCACTATATTAATGTTAGTTGTTGTTGTTTTTAGGTGGGAGGAAGGGTGAGAGAGTGGGAGGATTAGCAAGATGTTATGTCCCTGTAGCTCTGAAGCTGCGGGTTGGGGGAGGATAGGATTATGGGAACTGTAGGCAGGTCCTGAGGTTCTGAGAACAGATGTGCTTTGCGCTGCACTCCGTGGGTGGTGGACTTCCAAGTCCAGCATGGCCCAGGAACAATAGATTAGGAAAGGATAATCTATGGCTAAACATACCTAAGTGGCCTCACAGTCTCTCTCAACCCCAGAGTGGTGAGGATGAGGAGCCAGAGCAAACGCCATATACCTGATGGGGTAGGGGGTTAAAAGGGCCAGGGCCTGGGGGGAGCAAAGGCTGTCAGAGCAGTGGCAACTTGTGTGGGCACCAGCAGGGGAGGATGGTGCCTGCTGATGACTAGCTGCTCTTTACCCCAGAACCCCGAAGGGAAATGGAGAAGGAACCCCCTGAACTGCCTGAGATGATATGTCTGCCACCTAGCAAAGTGGGGGGCAGAAAATAGAGTCTAGAATCCCATCCAGGTCTCTGAGTCCCGAGGCCCTGCCTCATCTTCCCGCTGTGGGCATTTCTAGATCTCAAATAAAGCGGGGCCCAAGACAGTGTGCACTCCGTGATGGAAAGCACACACTGTACGTCCTGCTGGGCCTCCTTCTCTGCCCAGATCTTGAGCAGTTTCCTTCAGTGTGCCGGAATGAACCGCCCAGCCAAGGTAATCATCTCAGCCCTGCTAGCCTTTCAAAGCTCACCTGGCAGGTTTCCCAGGCAAAACCAGGCAGGGTCATTTCATTGCCAGGAAAGGAGCTAGATAACACTCATTCTTGCAATTTTCACATGGTGTTATTTCTTCCCAGATGAAATAAATATGTCAGGCATCAGACTCTCAGTGACAAGAAATCTCCAAGAACATCTTGGATACTGTTTTTGAAAGAAGGCTTAATCCAAAGATTGGCATGTCATTGGAACAAAGAAACCTTAAACCCTTAAGCCTTGAATTGTTTTGGCAGCTAAGACCAGTGCCGCCTTCTAATTCAAACAGACAGTTCCTTTAATTGATTGATATCTTTATAGACTATTTTGCCACGCTTCAGTCTCACCTTTACTGCTGTGCCTTCTCAAATGTACCTTCTCCACCCAATATGATACTGTAAAGCAAATACAAATGGTAGCTCCAAAATTAAAAGAGCTCCAACAAGCAAATGCACTATGGTCAGTTGAATTACGCACCCCAGAAAAAGAATGCTCTTAGTCTTAATCCTATTCTTGGGGCTGTGAGCCTATTGTAAAAAGGACCTCTTGGTGATGTTATTTTTAAGTATGGCTGTGTGGCCTAATTGAATGAGGATGGGTCTTTATCCAGTTTACTGGAATCCTTTATCAGTGGAAGAAATTCAGACATAGTAAGAGAAAGACACAGGGAGGAGCCAGAAGCTGGAAGTCAGGGGGCACCCTTTCAGAAGAGAAAGGAAAGAGCATTGCCATAGGAAAGCCAGGGCGCTCAAGAATTACCCACCAGCCAGGAGGAAGCCAGCCTTCCAACCTCTGAAACCATGAGCTAACAAATTCCCGTTGTTTAAGGAAACCCTTTGTGCGGTAGTCATCATGGCAGCCTGGAAACTAAGACCTGGACTGCTCGGGAAACTAAGGAAATCCCTGATAATTCGAGGCCGTACTAACATGGAACCCGGGAAGCACTGTGCAATCACTGGAAGGCACAGCAGCATTGGGTTATGGTTGTTTCCTGTTGAAAAGGCAGGAGATCGAGAGCTGCTATCTGAGTCAGGCTTACCTTGTTTTCATCAAGCTTTATACAGCTCTCTAAGCCACAGAGTTTCAACTTTGTAGCAGCACACATAATATATGATGTGCTTTTAGTTATAAAAATCTACCCTCCTTATGCAAAGAACATGGGATCTTATTTCCATTCTATGTTTGGAATTCTGACTGGAGCTTATTTAAATCTTCACTGACTTACCTTTAGGCAGTATCTCATTTGAATGCTCTCATTTCCTAATGCTAATATTGCAGTTTTTCTGATGCTTTTGGTTTCACTCTGCTTCTAAGTTGAGAGGGTCGTTTTTAGATACAAATGATCATAGGCAAAAGAATGCAACAGGAAGTTTAGAATCATAGGGAAATGTTATTTTGTGTTTCCTGTCGATGCTAAGACTCTCCCCACAGGTTATGAAGGTACAGATTGAGCAGGCGTAAGTCTCCCCTTCTGAGTATGGTATAATGGTGTTAACTCCTGATTATCCACGTGGACATTATCCTCTTTTTGAATTGGTGGCATTGATTTTTTCCATTCAACCTTCTCCCAGATCGTCTCCCCCTTCCCCATAGACTGGATTTATTTACCTTCTCATTTGCTAGGGATACAGACTAATGTGAAAAATGTAAAACAAAATTAGGAGCGGCGGCTAGATTAAAAGATGAAATGATCTAAGCTGAGATAGAATACATTTCCAAAGCCAATTAGAAATGACTGGGCTTTTCAGATATCTTGAGTTAGCTGTACTATAATTCCTTTCCACTGTTAGGGGTTATCAAGAGTTGGCTGCAATTTTCATTTGGTGTTGAATCATGCATGTACAAGCACAGTTAAGCCAAGAAGCATGTATATCTGCCATATGGAGCTGCTACAGAAATTACCCAGTTGACACCGAAACAGTGAAAATAAGCGGCCAATCTTAATAGAACAGTAGAAATAATGTGAAGGTGAAAGTCCAGAGGATGCAAAAGTTGACCTCCATTTTCTTAAACCCTCCCCACTTCTCACTGATCTATTCTTTCAAATAACAATGTCTGTTAGATATGGAGATTTGCATGAAAATTCATTAAAAGTTACATCCCAGGGGCAAAGCAAGAGACCATTTCAGCACCTGTACACACTTGTATCTCCAAATAATTGATCCTGGTGAACCAAGCAAACCTTATTTGTACCATATGGAACCTAGCAAACCCTTCTTGACATATCTGTGTAAACGTCAAAGGCCTTTCCTCAAATTCCTTAAAAATTTTTATTGTGCTAACATACAGACAACACAAGATTTCCCGTTTTAGCCACTTCCATGTGTATAATTCAGTGATATTTATTACACTCACAATATTGTGCTACCATCACCATCATCCATTACCAAAACATTCTCATCACCCCAAACAAAAACTCTGTACCCGTTCGGCAATAACTCCCTATTCTTCTCCACTACCCCCTGCCCCTGGGAACCTGCAATCTACTTTCTGTCTGACCCATTTGGTAAAATAGAAAATTGAATCTGTGTATTTCAGAAAGAAGCTGAAAAAATAAGTAGTTGCTTTGTACTATCCAAGTAACTCACTAATCTTAAAAAAGTATTATTCTTGGAAACTGAAAGTCATATTTTGTAAAATTATGCAGACGTAAAACCCACAAGGTCATGTTCATCCTAGAGAAACTTTAAAATTGACGTTGGTTCCAAATGCTGGTTATATTCACTCTTCTTTACTCTGGGTCTATTTTACTTCACAAAAAACCTTCTCAGTATAGTGCATTAGGCTTTGTGCTAGTGGAGGAGGATAAAGAAGGAAGTCTAGCTATGAGTCCATTTCTTCTATCTTGGTTTCATATGACTTTACATGGCTACATGACTGAAATATCAGGGTTTTATTCCGCATTATCTGTTTTTTTTAATCTGTAATTTAATTCTTTCTTTTCTTTTTTTTTCTTTATTTCTCTCCTCTCCCCTCCTCTCCCCCCCGCCCAATTATCTGCTTTCTGTGTTCATTCACTGTGTGTTCTTCTGTGACCACTTCTATCCTTATCAGTGGCACCAGGAATCCGTGTTTCTTTGTGTTGCATCATCTTGTTGTGTCAGCTCTCCGTGTGTGCGGCACCATTCTTGGGCAGGCTGCACTTTCTTTCGCACTGGGGGGGTTTCCTTACGGGGCGCACTTCTTGCATGTGGGGCTCCCCTATGTGGGGGACACCCCTGTGTGGCACGGTACTCCTTGTGTGCATCAGCACTGTGTATGGGCCAACTCCACATGGGTCAAGGAGGCCCGGGGTTTGAACTGCGGACCTTCCATGTGGTAGGCAGAGGCCCTATCCATTGGGCCAAGTCTGCTTCCTATGTATTATCTGTTGATCTTTCTTTTATAGATAAATAGTGTCATGAAGGTGCTGCTGGTAAATTAGTTCTTGTTCTTGATCATGTTGCAAAAGGACTGTCCTCTTCACATCAAACTGGAAAATAATGGAAGCCAATATAGGAATGACAAAATGTCTTCTTTACTAACAGGAACAGTGGGCCCAGGCATTTGCTGTAGGGTGAATTCCTTTGAAACATTGTTCCCAGGTAGATTATAGGTTTGAGACTTCAAGTTTATTCAGCACAACAGGGAGAGTAAACTAGTCAGGCACACATCCTTTCAGAAACCTGAACCACAAGGCAGTCCCAGAAAAAGCTTGATGAAGTGGAGGAAGATTCTGAAAACTCTTTCAGTCAAGTCCTGCTCTTTCGCTAAGAAGCCAGGGGACTTTGGACAAGTCATTTCCTCTCTCTGTACCTGTTTCATGTGAGGATCAAATCAAAGAGTTTTGCAAACTGTAAAATGCTAGAGAATTGTACTGACTTCCTATTATTAAAAAGTGGTATTCCTCGTCTCCTAGGAGAACAAAGGCACTGCTGGTTGTTTATCTTTATGTCATGTGTAATATATGATTTGCTATTGTTTAATAGATATAGAATGTTTATATTCTACTAGGATGCCAGCTGGCAGAGTTTGCACCAAAGTCAAAACAGATAAATAAGGAGATAGAGTGTATTAGAAGGTGTAGTGTGAAGATTCTTAAGTGTTCTATGTTAATGGCTATGCCTAAATCATTTTGCTTACTGGATATTTCAGTTCAGAAGGTATAAATAGTTAGATCTCTCTGAGCTTCTAAATGTTATTTGGGTGCATTGTTGTTCCCCAATCCAAATTGCCTAGTTTTGAAAACCTATAGGCCCTTAATAGCCTTTACCATTCAGTGCCTAGAATATACAGAACATTCTCTGGGTATTATCAGTATGTGACTCTCAAGAAGGAACCAAGTCATTTTCTGTACTCATTTTTTTTTCAGTGACACAATGTCACAGTGACATTCTCCTCTTAATCATTCAGGTCAGAAAATATCACTGTCTCTAAGCACTTAGTGAGCAGCAGAGCACCCCAGTTATATAGGCTGTGCCTCCACACTTCCATTGGATACCCCATGCCATCTTTTCAATCACCCCTGCCTATGGATATGGCTCTGGACTCCTTCCTTAAGCCACCTTGGGCATAAGTAAATAAAATGCTCAGAAAGAGAACACCTTTGAACCTCCCTATGGTGGGTATAGTAAGTAGTCTTAAAGTTATAGCAACAATTGCTGTTATTTAGGATGCACTTTTTGAGGAAGTAGCCCTCAATGTCTTTTCTAGAATTGCTAGTGGAAATTATTTTGGAAACTTTGGCAGACATTGTTGGTTGGAAAATCCGATAGCCAGTTCCAACTCCCTTCTCTATTGCTGCCTAAGGATGCTGGAAAGCTGGATAATTGCAGCTAGGTGCTGCCCTGTGACCCAGCATTGGACAACGAGACAAAGTCTGTAGAGATACATAGGGAAAGACATTTAGTTTCTTGAAAACAGAGTCTCATGTGACTTCTCCTTTTCATTCTCCTTGCTGCAATGCAGATAAAATGTCCGGAGCTGCAGCATCCTTCCTGCAGCCATGAGGCAATAAGGCCATCCCAACTATATTTTTTTAAAAAAGACATAACTTTGAGTGTAGCAGAGTAGAGAGATGGAAAGGGCCTGAATTCTTCAGGACACTGTTGAACTATCTGCCAAACTATGGGGTGACCTTTCATCCTCCCTTCTCTTTAAGTTAAGATATATCCTTGTAGTTTCAAAAATGATAATCAAGGACTTGCAGCCAAAAGCATTCCCAAAGAATATAGAACACAAGCTTGCCTGACAGATTCAGGAAGTAGAGAACAATCGTTTTTATAAATTTCCATGACTTCTGTCTCTTGGATTGCCAAAAAGCTTTATAAAAGTATAGTGGGAGAAGGAGTTTGACAGCAGAATTTTCCCTTTTGACATTATTTTGATATGTAAAATTTGAACTGTATATTGCTAACTCCCAAATTTAACTTCTTATACTTCATTCTCCATTGACTTATAGCAAATTTGCTGTTGTTCATTACCTTCCACAAAAGGAGTCATGTAAGATCTTTCAAGTTGGCAGGAAAAGCACTCTTAAATTTCTTCTTAAAAAGTAAAAATAAACAGACAGCCACTAGCTGACAATAATTGGGGGGAATCATAACTACCTGCTTCTTATTATATCCTACCATAATGATACCAAGCCACAAAAGGAAAAAACGAGTCTACATTAAAACCAAGCCTGCCCTCGGCATAACTTAAAGACAGAGAATGCCCAAACTTCAGAATAACCGTCAGTAAAAAGGAAAAAAAAATCATCAACTCCCGGAGTGTGACCTCTTCTGCTTCTGGTTCATGCCTGCTATAAGGCTCTTTGACAAGCAAAGGCAGCCCAAGTAAAACTTCAGGGAAGGCAGGACAGGAAAGCTAGCAAAAGGTCTTAATATTATTTTAAGTGTACTACCAGAAAGATTAAGTTTGAAAATACTAGAAAAAGAAAATATCTAAGCAGATCAGAGCATGAACTACAAGGAGGGAACTTAAAATGATGCACGACTTAAAGGGGAAATCCCTATTTAAATAGACATGATTTAAAAGGGCAGGCACAATATAAACCGGCAGTCTTCAAAACACAAAGCTTTTGGGAGGGAGAAAAAAAGACAAGAAGGAAGAGAAAAGCACCCTTTGGAAATTGGGGAGTGACAAGGAAGAGAAACCGAAGGGGGGAAATTGCAGACAAGAGAGAATCACAAAATCTAAAAATGTATCACTCTACCACAACCACCAAAGTACCAGGAATTGGTTACACTGGCAGGAGAGGTGCCAATAAGTTAGGAATCTTGTAAAATGCCCCAATACCTTTTTTTTTCCATTTAAAATAAACAAGAGAAAAGCAATGTTAAGAAAGCAACTGCAGAAAAGCCAGGAAACAAAATATCACACAAATAAAATGAGAAAACGTCCCAAATCTCAAAAGAAATAAAACAAAATATGAAGTATAAAAAAACGTGTAACCCAAAACAACAAACAGAATTAAATATACTCAAACAAGCTCTTAAGGCTACCTTGAGTCAGAAGTTCAGCAACTTAAAAAGGAAATGGACAAAAAGCAGAGAAATGAAAGAACTGAATGAACTCTGGAAATAAATAGAAAGAAAAGGTTTGATTATCTCATAAATGAAGAATAAATTATGAGGCACAAGGAAAGAATAGGTTGAAATGAAAACTTTGAGCATTGAAGAATGTCAGGGGGTAAAAAGCAAGAGAATAAAAGTGATATAAAAAATAAGGGAAAAAGAGAAAAAAAAGGTCAGAGTAAAGGTATTGGAAATGGAAGAGAGGCAAAGAAGGAATAATATTTGTATTACTGGAGTCCATGAAGAAGAAGTACAAAACACTGGTATGGAATTAATATTTAAACTACAATCCAGGAGAACTTTCCAGAAATAGAACAACACATGACTTTTCCCATGAGTACTTAGGGAAATGAACCCAGAATGATCAAAAACAAGATGTGACCTGATTAAACTATTAGATTAAAAAATAAAATATTTAAATCCTCCAGGCAAAAAATAAATTAAACTTTCAAAAAATTAGAGTACCAAAGACTTTTCAAAAACAACCTAGAAAGCAGAGCAACCATGGATTAGCATAAAACAATTCAATGAAAAACAGTATCAACCAAGGAAGACTATATATCCATCCAGACTCTCCTGCAAGTTTCAAAAATGTAGATAAAATTTCTCAACAGACAAGAATGTAGGGAGTTCTACATTCATGATCTCATTTTGAGGAATTTACTAAGGGATCAGCTTTATTCCACCAAGTTAGGGTTGGGAGACATCTACAAAAATGGTGAGTATATTAATACAAACAAATGTAGTTCTAGAAGTAAAAGTAGGGATGAGGGTGCAATAGTAACGTACAACACTTATATACTGTGACAAAGTAGCAATAATAGAACTAAAATTTGGAGGAGAAAGGGGATTGGAAGACATAAATAGAAAAAATGTAGTGGCTATATTGGCAGTAAGTATGTATTAAAGTATCCTGGGATAAATAAAAGTAAATCAAACAGTAAAAGTTTAGATACAAAACCTAGCCATGAAGTGCATTTTTAAAAACTATAAGTACAATGTAAATATTAGAACAAAAAGACAAACCTTTCTAAGTAACCAAATAAAATTATAAACAAAGGGAAAAGAATTTACCTCTTGTGGAGAAAGAAACAAAGTCATATAAAAATATACACAGGGTGCAGAATTATGGTAGATTGGAGAACAAAACATTTCAGTCATATCCATAAATGTGAGTTTAACTCATTAATTCTTTCTTTTCTGTTTCCTTTTGTAACCTTTTCTTTCAAATCAAATTTTACATTCACATGGTTTAAGCAGCTAAATAATTCTAGAATAAGTCTTTATTAAGAAAACAGCCCCACCCTATCTCTCATCTCATATTCTCATCTCATATCTTTCTCTCAGAGAAAACCATTTTCATAGTTTGACACTTCTGTTTTCTGGACACTGCACCTCCATTTCAGCCCCAACTGCTATCTTATTCTCTCCTGCCTGAGCCCTGGAATCTCTACATTTGTCTCTTATCTCTAGAGATGGTGACTTCATTAAGTTTAGCAAATTGGTGATAAGTTTAATTACGATAATGTAGAGATATAAAATGCAAAATTTTCCATTTTTACCATTTTTAAATGTACACTTCAGTGGTATTAATTACGTTCACAACATTGTGCTACAATCTCCCCCATCCATTATCCAGACTTTTTCATCACCCTAAATAGAAAACCTGTACCTATTATGCAATAACTCCCCATTCCCTTTCCCCAGCTCTTAGTAATCTTTAATGTAGTTTCTGTCTCTATGTATTTTCTTATTCTAGATATTTCACGTAAATGGAAACTTGCAATATTTGTCCTTTTGTGTCTGGCTTATTTCACTCAACATAACGATTTGAAGGTTTATCCATATTATACTATGTATCAGAGCTTCATTCTTTTTTATGGTTGCATGCTGAATATTATTGTACGGATATAGCACTTTTTCCCCTCCCCCACCCCCGCCCTGCTGTGGGGTTTTTTTGCTGTCTGTGTCCATTTGCTGTGTGATCTTCTGTATCTATTTCACTTTTTTTTTTTGTCTTCTCTTCTCATCTTTCTCCTCTATGATTCAGAGGGATTCAATCCTGGGGACCTCTGATGTGGAGAGAGGTTCCCTGTCAATTGCGCCACCTCAGTTCCTGGTCTCTGCTGCACTTTGCTTTGACTCTCCCCGTCATCTCTCTTTTGTTGCATCATCATCTTGCTGCATGACTCACTTGCACAGGCACTGGCTCACTGCGCAGGCACTGGCTCACCATGTGGGCACTTGCATGGGCACTCAGCTTACTGCATGGTCACTGGCTCCCTGCACAGGCATGCTTTCTCTTCTTTTTCACTAGGATGCCCCAGGGATCAAAACTGGGTCCTCCCATATGGTAGGCTGAGGCCTTATCACTTGAGCCACATCTACCTCCCTGATATAGCACATTTTGTTTATCCATCCATCTCTTGAAGAATACTTGGGTTGTTTCCACCTTTTGGCTGTTACAAATAATGCGGTTTTGATAATTATCTCTTAAATTGACTTGCAAAACAAGCTCCAACTATATGCCATATAGAAAGACACACGTACAGGCATTTTGGGACAGCTAAAAAAAGGGGATGGATGGCTAAAAGCATACCAGGCAAATGAAACACAAAAGATACAATGGCCCTGTTATCAGACAAAATAGATTTCGAGCCACAAAGCATTTCAAGCCACAAAGTAGCAAGAGGAAGCTTTTTAATTGTTAGTTTTCTCTTGGCTAGCAGTTCATAAACTTTATTAATCTTCTCAAAGAACCATCTTTTGGTTCTATTGATTTTCTCCATTGCTTTTCTGTTCTCAATTTAATTAATTTCTGCTCTACCTGTTATTATTTCCTTCCTTCCTCTTGCTTTGGATCCCAGTAAATCTTCTTATTCTAGTTTTTTAAAGGTGGATGATTTGGTTACACATTTTACACCTTTCTTATTTTCTAATTTACACATTTAATGTTATAAATTTTCTTCTGAGCACTGCAATAGCTGCATCCCACAGGTTTTGATGCACTTTATTCTTACTTTCATTCAGTACAAAATATTTTTTTGTTTCCCCCAATACTGTCTCTTTGACCTATGGGTTACTTGGATGTGTGTTGTTTAATTTCCAAATATTTGGGTGTTTTCCAGCTATCTTGTTTAGTGATTTCTATTTTAATGCTAGTATAGTCCAAGAACATACTTTTATGATTTCTGCTCTTTTAAATTTTTGTTTTTTGTTTTATGGTCCAGATCATGGTCTGTCATAGTGAATGATCCATGTACATTGAAAAAAATGTATAGTCTGCTGTTGCTGGGTGGAACGTAGTGTAAATATCAATAAGATCAAGTTGGATGATAATTTGTTCAGGACATTTATATACTTATTGATTTCTACCCACTTGTTTGAACAATTACTGAGAGAGGAGTGCTAAAGTCTCCCAATCTAATTGTGTATTTGTCTATTTCTCCTTTCAAATGGACCAGTATTTTTGCCTCATGTATTTGTAAGCTCTGTTCTTAGGTACAAACACATTTAGAATTGTTATGTCCTCATGAAGAATTGACCCTTTATCATTCTTAATATCCCTTTTAATCTCTGATAATACTCCTTTTTCTGAAGTCTACTTTGTCTGAAATAAATATATAGCTACTCCCACTTCCTTTTGGTTAGTGTCTGTGTGGTATGTCTTTCTCCATCTTTTTGCTTCTAACCTACCTATTTATTTGTATTTAGAGAAGCAGACTTGGCCCAAAGGATAGGGCGTCTGTCTACCACATGGGAGGTCCGCGGTTCAAACCCCGGGCCTCCTTGACTCATGTGGAGCTGGCCCATGCACAGTGCTGATGTGCACAAGGAGTGCCGTGCCACAAAAGGGTGACCCCACATAGGGGAGCCCCATAAGGAGAGCTGCCTAACGCGAAAGAAAGTGCAGCCTGCCCAAGAATGGCGCCACACACACGGAGAGCTGACACAATAAGATGACACAACAACAACAAAAAAGAAACACAGATTCCCGGTGCTTCTGATAAGGATAGAAGTGGTCACAGAAGAACACACAGCGAATGGACATAGAGAGCAGACAGCTGGGGGGGGGGGGCGGGGAGAAGGGGAGAGAAATAAATTTAAAAAATAAAATCTATTTGTATTTACAGTGGATTTCTTGAAAATGCCCCGACATCGTATCTCTTCTTCCTTCTCCCTGCCCTCAGCAAATTCCGTGCCCACCATCTCTACATCAATGATACAATTTCTTCCATTGCTAGAGGCACAATATAATACCAGTAAGTCCACTCTAATCCATATTCTATTCCTTCATCCTGTGAACCCTGGGATGGTGATGTCCACTCCACCTCTAAATCGAGAGGGGGCTTAGATCCCACATGGCTGATGGATGCAATTCTCCTACTTGCAGTTGTAGGCACTCTCGGTTCCCTGGTGTGGTGGTTGACCATCTTCACCTCCCTGTTAGCTGACCTGGGTAAGTCCAAAAAACCAGACAGTAGGAGTTGCAACTCTCCTGAGGCTCAGTTCCTAGCTGGCACATGGACAGTCCAGAGATTCAAGTCTCCTGAGTATACACAAACCCCCCTACCAACCACAGGTTCAGTAAAAGTGACAGAAATGGCATGTGTAGGAGGGTCACATCTGAGTCCAACTCCATTACACTCAGGAGCACAAATTCCAAATTAGGGCCCACTGACAAGGCACTGAACTCCAAATGATATTGCAGGGACAGATGCTGGACATTATGTATCGTGCCATAACCCACTGAATGGACTGGGGGAGAGTGTAAACTACAGTGTAAGCTATAATCCATGTGGTGCAGCAGTGCTCCAAAATATATTCACCAAATGCAATGAATGTGCCACAATGATGAAAGAGGTTGATGACGTTAGGGTGTAGGGTGTGTGGGAAGCTCTTATATTTTTAATCTAACTATATTGCGATCTATGTATCTTTTTTAAAAAGGCAATTGAAAAAACATAAGGGGAAAAATTAAAAAATAAAATAATTTTTAAAAAAGTGAATGACTAATACAGTAATATATATTTCACCTAACCAATAAAGGAAAAATTGTCAAGTAAATGTTTTAGTGTACCCTTTTTCACAAACTAAAAAAAAATCATATTTCTTGGGAATAACCAATGTGAAAATATATGAATCATCTGTGGATATTTTATTTCAATAACATATCTATCTGCCAAAAATAAAATAAAATACAATAAAGTGTATTTCTTATAGGCATAAGGACATATTTTAGTGCTAAAAGCCGCAATTGACAAAGAAGATAGATCACTTATGAATATTTGTGCACCAAATAAAAAAAGTAACCACCTTTATGAAGCAAAAGCTGCACAGGATGACACTAATAATGGGAGAAATTAATGAACTACTCTCAGCACAAAATGGATTAAGTGAACAAAAAATAAGTGAGAAGTTAGAAGATCTAAATAGTAAAATCAATCGGTAGAATTTATAGAGATATATCAAACTCTCATATAATAGCAAATATACATTCATCTCAATCAGCAATGGCACTGGAATAAAATTGATCAGTACTGGGACATAAAGGTGACATACAGAAATATTGGTAGCTTCCACAATGTAGAAACATGAGATGGAACAATTTCTTATCATAATGTAATGAAAGTAGATATTATTAGCAAAAAGAAAGGGCCTTTCAACCTGAAATTTTAAAAACCTTCCATTGAACAACTCTTGAGTGAGAGGGGAAATGTAAACTGACATTACAGAATTAAGTAAATAAAAAATTACGCTGAAAACACTATGTATCAGAATCTATGAATACATTAAAAAGAATGACTATAATATAATTCACTGCACAATACATATTTATTAATAAGAATGATAGACTCAAAATAAAGACCCAACTTTAAAAAAGACTAGAAAAAATATTTTTGATGTAACATTTATGTAATTGAAAGCTTCTTTAAAAATTAAAAATTAAAAAATAATTATATTTTAATACAATCTTGCATGCAATGGAGCATAACTTTGAAAGTTTCTATCTCTGCCCACTAGTTGAATATTTTTGCTAGGTATGAGTTTGGAGTTTATGGTTGAGGTTTTTAAGAATTAGGTTGAGTTTTAATATTTTCATGAATAATGGAAATATCATAATAAAACTTCAAATATGGCAAAAAAAGACTAGAAAAAAGCAAGGAAGAAAATAATAATAAATTAATGAAGTAAAGACAAGATAATGAGATGTAATTAGTAAATCAAAATCATGTTTTCCTAAATAATCCACCAGTGAAACCACTAGCTAACTTTTCTTAAAAATCACTAGTGAAACCACTAGCTAACTTAATAAAGAAATAAAAATCTGAGAAAGTAAAACTACACAAAATAAAAAATAACATTAGGGAAGAAATTTAAATAAAATTTGAGCCTACTTTGCAGACCTCCACATAAATACATTTGAAAACCTAAACGAAATGGATGATTTCTTATAAATATCCAGATGACCAAAATTGAGTGCCTTCAATTTAGAAAGCTTAAGCAGACCAACTTCCATGAAAGGAAGAGAGAACGTTTTAAGGACTTATCTAATAAAACAGAGACAACTTCTGACCCTACCCCCAAGCACAGATATTTTCACAGGGCTATTCTATCAAATCTCCAAATACCCCGATTGCGTCGATGCTCTGTGAATTATTTGTGAACATTGAAAAGGAAGAAAAACTTAACTCGTATTATGAAGCAAGTATAGCATGGGAACACAAGGTATAATATGGATACCTAAATCAGATGAAGGTGGTATTAAGAAACCACACTAGAGAAGAGTACCACTCATGATTTTCAATATAAAACTACTAAATAAAAGATTAGCCTATAAATTCCAAAACTACAGTAAGAAATACCACCCCATGGCCATGTGAGATTTATTTCATCAACACCAGGTTGGCTCATTAATAGTATATATATCAACATCATATACTGCATTAATCAGTCTAAGAAAAAAAATCATATGGTTATCTTCATAGACGCTGAAAAAACCTTTGACAAAATTCAATACCCATTCATGATTTTAAAAAAAACAATGAAGAAAATAGTAATGGAGGGATACTTTAATAATATGATTATACATAAATATGGATGCCCATAATATATTCCTTAGTTCTGACACTAGTATTTTAGTTATGGAGAAACACTAGAGGCTTTTCCATTAAGATCAGGAGCTAAGGTAGGATGCCCACTATTTTCACTACTATCCAGCATTGTGTTAAATATATTAGCCAATGCAGGTAGAGAAACAAAATCAAGTAGAGGGAAAAGAAAAAAAAAAAGGGAAAGAAGTAAAAATTACTTCTACTCACAAATGATATGATGATATACTCTGAAAACCCCAGATGATCAGTGATAAAACTAACGCAGGCAACAAAATAATTCATTATAATAGCAGGATATAAAATTATATATCCAATTCAATTGCCTACATATACACAAACAATAGACAGAGGACATAATGGTAAAGAAAACCCAAGTTACAATAGCAACAAAGACTATTTAATACTTAGTAATAAATTTAACAAGAAATGTAGAAAACCTCTATGAGGACAATCTTAAAAACACTCCTGAAAGACATAAAAGTAGACTTGAACAAATGAAAAGACATCCTCTGTCTTGGAAATTATGTCTCAACATCATAAAGATGAAAATTCATCCTGAGGTAATTTATAAATTCAATCCAATCCCAATAAAAATATCAACAATTTTATGGAGCTAAATAACTTGGGTACTAAAGTGCATATGGAAAAACAGACATGCAAAAAAGAGTGGGAAAAATATTGAAAAAGAAAAACTAAGATAGAAAACTATCTCTACAAGACTTTAAAACATAACACAAAACCTCTGTATTTAAAAATCATGTGGTACTGGTGAATACATAGACAAAGAGACCAGTGAATTAGGAGAGAAATTCAGACCCAAATATATATGGGAATTTAGTACATGAAAGAGATGTTAGCACAAATTACCTGAGTAAAGACAGGATAAAGATGGACATTTTGTGGTTGTTGTTATATTTATTTATTTACTTTTATTGTGGTAACATATATACAACAAAATTTCCCATTTCAAAAGTACAATTCAGTGGCAATGAATACTTCCACCATGTTGTACTACCATCACCACCTTCCATTACTAAAAGATTTTCATCACGCAGTACATAAACTCTATCGCCATTAAGCAGTAACTCCTCATTCTCCCTACCCCCGGTCCATGATAATCTCCAATCCACTTTCTGTCTCCATGAATTTGCTTCTTGTAGGTATTTCCTATAATTGGAATCATACAAGGTTTGTCCTTTTATGTCTGGTTTATTTCATGGAACATAAAGTTTTCAGAGTTCATCCACGTGTAGCATGTATCAGAATTTCAATCCTTTTTACACCTGAATAGTATACCATTGTACAGCTATATCATATTTTGCTTATCCATTCATGCATTGATGAACATCTGGGTTGTTTCCATGTTTTGGCTAGTGTGAGTGATGCCGCTGTGAATATTATTGCACAAGTATCTGTTTGAGCACCTGCTTCCAATTCTTTGTGGTATATACCAAAGAGAGGAATTGCTAGGTCATGTGATAATTCTATGTTTCACTTTTTGATAATTTAATAATTGACAAATTAATCTAGGTTTAGTTTTCTGATAATTTTGATAATTATTTTGATAATTCTATACTTAACTTTTTTTTCCACAGAGGCTGTACCATTTTACATTCTGACCAGCCAACAATGCACAAGAGTTACCATTTGTGCACATTTTTGCCATTATTTTCTCTTATTTAAAAAAAACAAAACATAGCCGTTCTAGTGGGTGTGAAGTGATATTTCATCCTTGTGGTTTTGTTAGGAAGGACGTTTTCAGAAGTAGTTCTGGGAAAACTGGGAAGCCATTAGGAAAAAAGTGTATGTATATCTGTGTTACACATAAACTCCAAATGGTTTGGAGATCCGTCTGTACAAAAAAATGAAACCATACCTATACTGACAAAAACATGGGTGAATTCCTCTTTTAGGTAAAGCTCTCTAAGTATGACTGAAAACCCAGGGGCCATAAAAGAAAAGATTGATGAATTCAACCATGTAAAAACAAACAAACAAACAAACAAAAAACTTGGCCAAGAACACAAGAAACAAAGTCAAAGACAACTGACAAACTGGGAGGAAAATAATTGCAACATCTATCACAGACAAAAGGCTTAAATCCTTATTATATAAGGAATTCTTAAAAACTGAGAGACAAAAAACCAAGAGTCCAATAAAACAATGGGAAAAAGACAAGAATAAACAATTCGTGTACACTTGTGTGTGTACATATACACACATATATGTATATGCACACACACACGCACATGTTTCATTGCTGTATCTGCTGAGAGGTCCCAGGAGCAGTGCCATCCTAGTAGCAATGAGCATACCCAGCACTGAGATCCTGGTTTCTAAATACGTTGTTCCCATAAAAGGAACCAGAGACCACTGGAGAAGTGGTTGATTCCAGCGCTGGGGCAAAGAATATGTAAATTGAGCCAGCAATATCTTGTGGTAACCAAAGATAAGGAAGTGCTTAAATATGATGAGGGCGTGTCAAAATGATAGGGGTGCCAACCTGAAGGAGCTCCCAATGGCCAAATAATGAGAGTGTTGGCTTTAAAACTACAGAATAAAAGAAATATTCATGAGTCTGTGTTGATGTAATACAACAAATCAATCACTCAAAAAATGAGGGAGAAGGGACCACTGGTCCTTACTGAAGAGTGCCAGCCAATAAGAATAGAGAGAAAGAGGGAAATTAGAAAATTAGCATAAGAACATCATAATAATAATTGTTGCAGGCAAGATTCACTTTGATCTGGGAACTCTGAGTTTTCTAGATTATCCCCTGTGTAGGCATCACAATAGGCTGTGGACTCTTAGGCCTGGTTGATGTTTTGCTTATGATCCAAGAGGAACACAAAGTCCTTTAATGATGGGCTTGTTGTGAGAAGTTTGTTCCTTATTTTATGGTTTTCTTGTAAGTCTCATGGAGATTGTGATCTTCTTGTCCCTATAAACTTTCTTGATGATTGTCCAAGCTCAGAAAATGTTAACTGTGGACAAATTTCTTGCCAATAAGATCTATCAACTTTATTTTAGTGAGTTTCTAGAAACTGCGCTTTGGTGAGTGCTATGCAGTGGTTCTGGCTGCTTGGAGACCTATTAATAGAGGTTCATGAGTCTGAAAAAAACCCTTTCTCTCCTAAAATGTGTTTTGGTTGAGGCAAATACCCAAACAAAGCAGGAGCTTGTGAAGATGGAAGGAAAACACCAGGTCACATTTTCATTCTTCACTAGCTCTTGAACAGGAGATCACAAAATTTTCCCACATGCCACATTTGCCTCAGATACATTTGAGGTGGATGAGCATAGTAAGCAAAAGTTTTGCCTGCCTCAGTGGTAGAATATTGTTGCCATTTAGCCTAGGCTAAATAAACACTTGCCCAAACAAAATCCAGCAAATTAGAAATGGGGAGGGAAGAATTCTATCCTGCAGATAACTGAGGAGGAATTTGGGAAAACAGAAGACCCTATGTTGGCAGGGCCTTTGTAACCCACATATGCATATGATCCCATGTTGGTTTTATTCTTTAATTGATAGCCACTTTGGCACCATACACTCAGTAGAGCCAGTATAATTTATTCCAGGAAAACCCATTTTAAAGAAGGTGAATTATACGTGTTCTCTAAGTTGAGTTTACCATTTTCTCTTTAGGGGGAAAGCATCTACTGAATACTTGGGAACTTTCTGGAGCTTAATTAACACTCATTGATGACTATTGATTAGAGAGGCTAGCAATCTTCAAAAAGCAAACCAAACCGAAAAAAAAAAACACGAAATCTAAAAACACCTTCAACAATTCTTTTACATTCCCTCAGGTAGAAATAATGCATTTCTTCCCCCAAAGGATAAGATCTTAATTAATAGTGTGTATCATGGCTATTTTATGACACTGTAGCAAAAAGATTACATGACGCAATGGCTTAAGATTTCAGGGCTGCATGATTTGGGCATTCAACCGAGACTGAGGAGACCTGGTTATGGTTTCTTAAGCCTGATAGAACAAGCTGTGTGACCCTGCTGAGCAATCTGCCCCTCTGTTGCGCTAGAGCTGATCAATAAGGTTTCTGGTAGTATTGATGTTCCATGATTCTATGCTAGATAAAACTAAATGCTGGCAGGAAACAAGGGCCATCTTGGGCATCCTCCTGCTGATCCATTTAAATTTAAGTAATAAGATGTCATCATGTCAGGAGGAAAGTCAAAGAGTACAGCCAGTTGATGTAAGTGATCTACTGGACCACGAGTGTGATGTCTTGAAGTGAAGCTTGGTGAGGTATGTGGCCCTCTTCCTAGCTGTGGAAGAACTTTGGACTGGAGGACACTTTAAATTGGGTCCCTCATAGTAAAGCAGAGAGGACCATTGGGCAGCAAAGGGCAGCCAACTACTTGGCCTTTTCACAGAAGACCCTGTTGTCACTGGCAGTGGATTTGAGAGGCATCTGATTCACTGAGGTGGTTCTGAGTTTAAGGAATAAAAAGCCCAAGCAAGGCTGCTCAGTAAGTGGTAAGAACCTTCTCTACCATTTACTTGCTGCCATCCAGGCAGACTCTGAGTCTCTCTGCCTTCGTCCTGATCCGGTGAACTTGCTGTGTAAAGGAAGAAGGAAAAACCCCTGAGTGGCAGGGCAGCATGGCCCCCTTGAAGCAGGAAGAAGGCAATTCTCTTCAGGTCAGATCACCAGACAGATGTTCCTGGAGCTGAGACCTCTGCTCTCCCTTCACCCATTGAACAAGGCCGAATTTTACCTCTGAGGAGCATCCCTGAGACAGAGCATCAAAACTTTCTAGGATAATTCAGAGCTTGAGGAGCACATTAGTACATATCAATACTTTCCCAAACTAGAAAGACAGAGGAAGCTAAAAGATTTCTTCATGCAGTCACTCACTTCATTTCTAAGTAATGCCATCACTAACAATTTGATGACTAGCAACTTACTAGAAAATACCTCTTTCACATGATGCCAAGAACCAGGAAGGTTTAAACAGAGACACTGATCTAAACATCTTTCAAGCTTTCAAAGCGAAAATCAGTGAGCTGAACCCTTTCAACAAAATGCTCGCCAAGTAGAAAGAAGTTTATAACTCTCAAATATGATTTTTAAAAAGATTAATTAATTAATTTTTCTCCCCTCCTCCACCAGTTGTCTGCTCTCTGTGTCCATTCACTGTGTGTTTTTCTGTATCCACTTGTATTCTCGTCAGGGGCACCGGGAATCAGTGTCTCTTTTTGTTGTGTCATCTTACTGCATCGGCTCTCCATGTGTGCATGAGCCCCACTCCTGGTCAAGCTGCACTTTTTTTGTGTGGGGTGGCTCTCCTTATGCGGCGCACTCCTTGCGCATGGGACTCCCCTATGCAGGGGACACCCTGCGTGGCAGGGCACTCCTTGCGTGCATCAGTGCTGCATGTGGGCCAGCTTCACTGCACGGGTCAGGAGGCCCTGGGTTTGAACCATGGTCCTCCCATGTGGTAGGTGGATGCTCTGTCCATTGAGCCAAATCTGCTTCCCTCAAATATGATTTTAAAAGCACCAAAGCTTCTGATTTATCAACCAGGCACTGGACTCCAGGACACATATGCCCTTTTCAAACCCAAAGAAGTTAAGACAATTCCTACCAACACAGCCAGCACCCTTAGCACTGTCAACCTCACCTGCTGCAGAGGCCTCCAGGACACGCCTCCAGGACACCAGCTCTGGGAATGATGAAAAGGCTCATTTACAGGGGACTTTTTACAAAGCACTTTCACATATATGAGGTTCCCTCTCTGGTCACTAGGAAAATGCTTCACTTCCCTCTGGAATGCAGCCCTTTCACCCTGTGGAGTGGGCGCTGGGAAGAGACTCTTGGCAGCCCACTGCTGAATGGGCTTATGAGACCCTGCTCGGAGCTCCAGGAAGTCAATTTCTCAATCACCGGATCAGGAATGCAGTTGATTGATCGGGGCGGTCAAGGCGACTCTTCACTTTGCCTCCCTCATCACTATAAATCACCAATCTGCATTTGGCCATGGACTAAGAGTTATACAAAGGGACTTCAAATCAAGAAGCCACAGACTGTCAGAACTGGAGCCTTTCCAACTCTCTGTATTTATAGTCATGGAAATGGAGTCCTGGAGAAGTCAGGAGAGTGAGCCACGGATTCGCAATTTCGTGGCAGCACCGTCTTTATACAGAAGAGAAAATGCCACCATCGCCTGACCACCCACCATCACTTGCAATTCAGCAGTCAACTACAGAGGTTTCTTAGCCCTAGGTTTCTAATCTCCAGGAAAAGGACCCTTCTGAGTCTCCTTAGATGATGAAGCAAGAATTGCTCCACCGTGTTCTTGCTTCCTGTTGCCTATGAGACTACTTTCTTTAATATGAGGGCATGGCTCAGCCAACTGCCTTACTCCAATTCAGCCACAGTTAAGATCAGGGAAATTGCACCATGAGAATTTTTTTTTAATCCAACAGTTAACTGATGCCACTGCAGTTCCAAACGCCCAGGGGGTTCTAGTTCATCAGGGTAGCTCTGGGATTGTAAACAATAATGTGGTAAGTAGAAAGAGCACTGGATTTGGTGGCAGGACAACCGCATTCTAGCCTCAGCCGTGTCCCTGTGTGACCCTGGCAACGTCGCTTAACCTCGGTTTCTTTAATTGTCAAATTGCTGAACCGCCAGGGCTACCATGAGATGACAGGCTCAGTGAATGCACAGTAGAGGTGGGATGGCAGCGTGGATTTGTGGATGAACTGTGGCAGCAAACAGACTTGGGGCAAAGCCTGGCTACGGCACTTATAAACTGTGACTTCAGGCAAGTGCTCTGTTTCTGTGAGCCTCACTTTCCTCTTGCAAAAGAGCCATAGTAATAGTACCTGCCCCTGAGAATCTTGGTGAGGAGTCAATGAAATAATGTATGTAAAGCACTTGGCACAAGGCCTGGGAGGAAATAAAAGATCAGCCGGTAGTATCTGTTTTTATTATTATGTTAAATATGTGTAAAGAATTACTGCAATGTGCTTTTTAAAAATATTTATTGTGATAACATGCATAGAACACAAAGTTTCCCATTTGAACCATTTACAAGCATACAATTCTGTGGTATTAATTGCATTCCCAATGATGCACAACCATCACCACCATCCATCACTAAAACCCTTTCATCGCCCCAAACAGATACCTCGCACCCACTAATGCAAGGTGCTTTCAATATAACATATAAAAGAGGAATACCATCGCCTTTAAAGTCCCATGAATCGAGCGAAGCAGATGATTGACATAGGGTTATATGATGTTTGATATTTAGGATCCAAAGCCAGGGATGCTGGATGAGCTGTTCATTGGGATCATTGTCAACAATAACCAGAAAACCCTAGAGTAGGGACGCTGAATCAGAGTACGGGATGGGGATCCAAAGTACAAAACTGTAGGACCAAGGAGTTTGGAAAAGAATTACACGAGGCTCATCCGCTGTTCAGAAGCTTGGCCTGGGCTTTCCAAACAGGTCCTGACCCAAACTGAGAGCAACTCCTGGGATTCGCAGCTGAGGAATCTCCACAGAGACTAGCTGGAGAGGACCTACTAGGTGTCAAACACTGTGCTAGGCTGGCTTTTAACGACACCAACTCCAGCCCTGCCCTCGGAAGACTTACAGTTTCTAGGAGGCCTGGCATGGAACATGTACAGATATTCTGAGGCAAGGAAAGATGGACATGCTCCTTTGATGTTGGCCCTGCCAAATTGTTGGCTCTACCAGACGGTGAGCCCCAGCAGTGGAAGTCGGTGCTTCTCAGTGGAGCCCACAGAGTTCCCTCCAAGAGTGGGCCAGCTTCCTGAGAGGAGCCGCAACCTCCATCACAATTTCCTCCTAGAAAGTAAGTCAGCCAGGTCAGAACCAAATGCTTAATATTTTAAGTGGAAATCCGAGGTGTGACAGGATGACACATGTATCACACGCTGCCACTTTGTTCATTTCCTGGAACTGACATGCAGGGTGAAACTTTCTTAAATGAATCTTAATTTTAGACCCTATCTACCAGAACCTGTGGAATGGCACCTTGAATACAACTGTAAAAATGGAGAATTTAAAGTTCTCCAAAACAGAGACTAGTACTTGGAGACTATGAATTAAACTCCTTTTAAAGCCAATTCAAGTCCAACATCTCACTTCAGAAAATCCGAGATCAGCATTGCTATAAAACCCAACCTTTTTAGTTTCACTTAGAAGAATTGGGTTATGGGGGGAGGTCTCAGTTTGTCTCTGAAAAGGTGGAGTCCCCTTGGCTGATAAACATTCCAGTAGGTTCCTTTGTGTTGAGGTTTTGTGAGTGGGGGAGATTGGTGAGGGGCTGGGGGAGGGGCCATAAGAAAGGGGAGAGTTGAAGCCAGAGAAGGCTGAGTCTGCAGCTTCTGTAATACTGGGTTGAACTGAGAGTCTGAGAGGGGCTTTTCCTAGGGAAGTCGGCACAACAGGCTGGCCCAGAGGCGCCTCCCAACCTAACTAAGCTGCCCCGGCTTGTGGAATGGGAGGCAAGGAAGCTGACTGACCCTTCGGCCTAGAGCTGCCGAAGGGACAGCAGTAGACTGTCCAGATTCCAGGTAGCCTTTTCTATTTCCTCTTGCTTCTGGTCTCCCTGCATCCCACGTTCCCTGCCCTCCTGCCAGCTTTGGGTACTGGAGGCCCGGCTTGGAGGCAGCAGGAAGGTTCCCCTAAAGAGGAGAGTTCTCTTGCACAAGAGAAGGCAAAGCTTCTGCCCTGCCCAGTAGCTGATGCTCAGTGAGAATGTGCGGGGCCCGGGGGCTGGCTGTCCCCGGGGATGGCCTGGCCCCTTCCGTGCTGCCTGCTAAGAGGTAGATGGGAGCTCCTTGCACCCAGCCCAGCCTTCCCATTTGGTTTTGATCTCAGGAAGGGAAAGCCCCTGCCCCTCCTTTGAAGCAGCAGCCGGCACCACTTGTCTCTTCTCTCCTTCCCGCAGGCACTTCTGTTCAGAGTGCTGCCTCTTGCTGGCTCCTTCTGCTTCTGCTTGGTCCTCCTGCTGATTGGGAAGAAAGTGCACCAGTGGGGCGATGGGGGGGTCTGGAACTCTTAAAGGAGCAGCTTTCATTTCTGTTGGAATTTCCTTTACCTAGCAGATTATTTTGCTTTCTCTCCCTGATCAATATCATCTCTGGAGAAAAGTAAAGCAGACACAGAGTGAACGTAATGATCATTTCGAAGTTAATTGTAGATGTGCTGATTTTCCTCTAAAGATTTTCAGGTAGATCCAGCACTAACCCTGGTGACAACCACTATTAGCAGTCAAATCCAATTCAAATATCGTTTACTGAGGACAGAAAGATGGGGCCATGAATCTGAGTAAGGCGGGTCACTGTCACCTTTTATGCAAATAGCTCTTTGTCATTAAGTCTGTGACCAAAGGAGCTAAGAAGTAACCAAATGGACCAGCAATTTTGAAATGCAGCCTTCCTTTGGCTGTCCATTATTGACTTTCAGTTGATTCACTAGTATTAGTGGAGGGGCTTGATCCTATGCAAAATAAACAAACATTTGAATCAAGCCTCACTGGATGCTGGTGCTGGAGTTGCTTACGTTATAGAGTCTTGTTTCTACAGTCTAACGATGGGTTTTCTTTCTTTCTCTCTGTCTTTTTTTTTTTTGCCATGCAGAGATTGTGGAAGGGTCCAAATCCTGGGCGTCTTGAAGCTCCTATTTGAGGAGTCACCAAGCCTGGAGCTGTAGCACCTTCCACTGTGTCCGGGTCTGGGCGGGCTTTGCAGGTTCTAGGTTCTGATTCCTGCTCTGGGGAAATTGGCATATCTTGGCAATATATTTTTGCCAAGATATGACGATATTTTGCCTTTGGAAAAATAAAAATATAAAAGAAAAGCTATTTGGATGATTTGAGGAATAGGAGATAATATTAGAGAAGCATATTTCAATTGAAAGGAGAACATTAGAGAGGGGGGCTGGCGCTGGGGCAGGGGGGAGCCGGAGGACCTCTGGGTCAAGCTTCTTCTTTTATGGATGGGGAAACTGAGGCCCTGAGAAGAGACTTGCTCAGTGAAACAGAGAGCCACCGACGGACTCAGAACGGGCACCCTGCTCTGTCAATTCTCAGCCTACCGCTCTTGCTTAGATAGTTCTGGTCCTGAGATTCCACAGTCAGGATGCAAATCGACTGTACGTGAGCCCAGAGCCCTCTTGCTCCGGAGACTTCAGAAATGGTCCCCCTTTCCCTCATGGGCATTGGCCAACAGGACCCACCTGGTCCTGGTCCTGCAGGGAGGTAGGAGGCACAGTTAAACCCGGCTCCTGGAGAGAGACAGATTCTCTGGCCCGAAGGGAAACGGCAAACTGGAGAGTGAGCACACTCTTAGCGGTCTCTCCATTTCTCGGAGGAGGAAAGTGCTTTTGCCGAGGCACGTGGCAGCTCTGCGGGAGGGTGACACTGGAACCCAGTTTCTCAGGGTCCTACCCTGCATGCAATGGCAACACCAGGGAGCCTTTCGTGCTGACACTTGCAGCCCACTGAATCCAGGGCCGCCAGCTGGTGGGCCTACTCGGTGCAGAAGGCGCCCGGAACGGCACTGCGGCATGCAAGTCCCCGCGACGCCGCGGGGACGGTGAAGGTGACCGCCGTCTCAGCCCAGGGCCCGCTTGCCCCGCACGGCGGGCCCGCGGGACGCTCGGTTAGCAAAAGTTTGCTCCAGTGCTCCGCGACACGAGGAGGGTCCCGAGCAGGGGCTGTGCCTCTGGGCAGCGGGGGTCGTCCCCTCATTGCCGGGACCACTAGTGCCCCCTTTGCCAGTTCCACGCGATAATCCCAGGGGTGGGGTTGGGGGCGGAGGGGGTGCAGAGACGCCGAAGCCCGCGTCTAGTCCCCCCCAGTCCCTCCCCTCCCCGGCCAGTCTCCCCGCCAATGCCCCTCGGGCCGGGGGCCTGGGTTCCGGGTCTCCCCCACAAGCCCGGCTCCGCGGCGGTTCCCACCAGCTGATGTTGACAGAAGGGGGTCCCCAGCGGGGCGGCGTGGGCGGGACGAGCCCCTGCCAGATCCGGGGATGATAACGTGCCGGCTCCATGTCGCGGCTTCGGGCTGTCCAGGCTCCGCCCCCTGTGAGTGTGTAAGTGTGTGATGCTGCCGCGGCCGCCGCCGCCGCCTGTGCAGCCGCCGCCGCCGCCGCCGCCGCTGCCGCCCCGGCTGCCGCGCCGCGCCGCTGCCGCTGCCCCGGCCGCCCACGCCGCCGCCGCGTCGCCGCCCGCCCGCAGCCCGCCAGGCGGGCGGCCCGGCCGGCCCGAGCCCGCAGCGCCTGCCGCCGCAGCGTCGGGGCGCCGGGAGCGCGGGCAGCCGCGGAGCGAGCGGACCCGAGCGCGCGGCCAGGCGCTCTCCAGCTCCGGTCCGCCGCCGCCGCCGCCCGGGAGCGCAGCCCCACGCAGCCCCGGCGCCCCGCGTCCGCGCCGCCGATGAGGGCCGCGCACTTTTAGCCGGGCGGGAGGGCCGGAGAGCCGGGCCGCGGAGAGCTGCGAGCCGCCGCGCCGAGAGTCGCGCTGCCCCGCAGCGAGCAGGGACGGCCGCCCGCCGCCACCGCCGCCGCCTGGCCGCTATGGATCTATTCGACTTTTTCCGGGACTGGGACTTGGAGCAGCAGTGGTAGGTTTGGCTTTTTCTCGTTTTGACTTGTCCTTCGAAGAGCGGGTCCCCTCGCTGGCCCTTGGGCTTTTCGCCTTTGTTAAGAGGAGCCGGGGCTGTGGTGGGGGGCGCCCCGGACGCCCTCCCCCTCGCTCGAAGCCTCCCCTGGTCCTGGCCGCAGGGACACCCGGGTTGGGGGCCGGGGCCGGGGAGGCGCGCCGAGAGGTTGGGATGCGGGTCCCGAAAGCGTCGCTGGCCCCTCCAAGTCCGAAGAGTTGCGTTTAGCCCGAATGGCCTCGCGTGCCGCCCTCTCCCGGGCTTTCCTTCCCCACCCGCTCGCCGAGCCGGCCTCTTCACGCAGCGGATGCTGCCCGCCCGCACCGCCTCAACTTTCCAGGTGCCCGCCGCGCACGGGTGCCGAGGCCGCGGGAAGGTGCGGCCGGTGGCCGTCTGCTTCCCCGCCATCCGCCGCGCACGCCACCCGCGCCACCTCCATCCCGGCGCGGCGCACACGCCTTCCCTTCCCAGGCTCAGCCCGAGTGCCCTGCGCCCGGGCGCGGAGCGGCGGCTTCGGGGGCCACTGCTCTCGGGGTGGGCTGGGGTGGGCTGGGGCCCCCGCTTCCGGGCAGTCCCCCAGGCGTGGGGCTCTCGGGAGCCGGATTTGCGAAGTTGGCCCCCGAAGTCGGCGGGTGCTACCTCAAGGCGCATTTCATTGGTGGCTGGGTGGTTTGGGTAACCGGCGCCCAGCTTGGATTCGGAGGTGCAGTCGGCACTCGCAAAAAGCCCGTAAACTTGTCTCTAAGGCGAGTTCCATTACATTTTCGTCGTTGTTGTTGAAAGATGGTGCAGAGGGGACGAGGGATCCGGAAAGTTGTTAGTCTCAGCGCGATGCTCGCGCGCGCGCGTGCATAAAGACCGAGATACAGATCTATCAAGTTTTCAAGGACTTCACCTTCCCCTCCCAACGTTATAACTGTTTCTTCGTCAGAACGTTTCCACGGAGCGATTTTTTCCCCCGCAGCCTAAGGAATTCGATGGGGGGAGGGCGCGGTGGTGGCGACTTAGAATTGCACCCTTGGTCATTACCTTTTAAAATGTAGTTCGCAAAACCTACCCACGGTGCGAAATCTTTTACAGTGTTGAACTACTAGCGGCCGTTGACCATGAACGCTGTATATTTTTATAAGGATTTCCCTTGTTGATCTGATATTTTAGGCAATTTCCTATTTTGAAAAAGGGTCATATGCTCAGCCAATAGCTTCATTAGGCCAATCAGGACTTCTTTAGAGGCAAAGCCAAGATAATCAGAACTTAAATAGATTTTATTTTACAGCAATCCTCGGTAAATCCTTGAAACCGCAAATTACCCTGTATCAATATTGATCTGTAAGGCATTTTTGATCCCATGCAGGGTTTTATCGACTCCGCAGGAAAACATTACCTTACCTTCCCCCCCCCCCCAAAAGAACCACGCTCTTGTTATTTAAAAGTAGCAATCGCAATAAAATTACGGTTCAATTAAATATTATGCTCCTTACACAGCCTTTACTCCGCTGCTTCCCTAATTTATTTTGTAGAGGAATGATAACTACAGCATTACTATTTGCATACAATTTGCCTAATATAGTTGTGGGTAACATCATTAATTTAATAGACACTGTTATAACTGATTTCGTGGGTGTCGTGCAAATGTTAAACAAATATGAGGCAGTAGGTTTTCAAAAACGTGTTTATTATTTAAATTTCAGTTTAATCTTAGGCACGTGTAGCTGCATATTTAAAGGGTGCAGATTCTTTTAGGTTCCAATTATTTTTACCACAAAGATGCACACGCCCAAATCCTTTTTTGGGGGCCCCTTTTTCTTTCATTAAGAAAAATGCAAAACCTCTTTTCCTCCAGATGCTTAACTGAGCCTTAGTCAGTTAAGAAGCATGTGGACCAGGACACGGCGTGGATATTATGTGAAATACAGACGAATTAGTGTCTGCATAAAGAAGTCTGCCATGTCCCTCTGTGCACGTGTCCCAGGATGATTTCTTCTTCTTACTCTTTGGTTGAGATGGGCAGGCTTCCTTATGCATCTGTGTTTATAAACATGTGGAAGGCAGCCGTGCTTCTCTGTTTTGTACACCCCCACAGAGGAAAGGAGCATGAATGTTACGTTATCCGATGAACTTTATGTAGAGGTAGACACTGGGTTGAGTGGAAATCTGTACCTTTACAAACTCTCTTTGGATACCCCCAGTGTGTGGGCCACATGTTCATTGCCTGTTTATTTCCCCTCCTTGGGAGGAGTTGTTTAGAGTGATGGCATCCCCACCTCCTTCCCAGGAGGACAAGCAGCAGCAAAGTTCAGATGTTCATCTACATTGGACCTATTCTTGACATTCGCTTGTGGAGCAGAATGTCCTGAGCAGTCTCAGACTGCAGCCCTAGGTAGCTAATAATACATGGAACCAGACAGCTTCAAAACAAAATCATTTCCTTAGCTATCAAGAATGCAGACTTTACAGACACAGGTGTTATTTACAAACACTTGACTCCTGTCAACAAAACGTGGGTGCCCATTGTTACGCGCACATTTGTTAGGACGACTGCAAATGGAGAGGATGGGGTATAAAAGGCACTGCAGTCCACAGGTATGTGCAGAGTGTGTGTGAGGGTGCTCACGTGCATGGTGGAATGCATGCCTGGATCTCACAAACTGCAGGAATATCTTAATGGGTCTTGCTCTGGCCTCAATTAAATGGCCAGAGCTCCAGTTCTTTAAGAATCCTGAATGGATGAGCAGTGCTCACCTGTACATGAACTCTGGAGATCATGTGGCTAGATTTGGACTTGTTTGCCAGGAAGTGGGGGTGGGGGTAAACTCAGAGGTCCCACTATGTGTATACAGCTTTTCAGTTCCATAGGCTGTGTACACCAATATTAATTGGGCATTGCTTTGTGGCAGGCTAAGGCTCTTTGTGAGGATTTGTATTTTTATTACTGAAAAATGAAGTGAGAAAGACAATACAGAAAGCTGCAAATTCGTACACATAAATGATGCAAAGAAAACCACTGTGATAGCAGAATCCCGGCGTTCAAAGGCCTCCTGAAGATTGCAGTTCCGCCATGGTGACAGTGGCAGACCTCTCAGCCCTCTTGCTGCGGAGGACGGCATCAGTTGTTTGTAGTTTCTACGTGATGTCTCCGAAGCAGCCTAATTAGAGGAGAGCTTGCAAACGGGCAGTTATACAGGAAGAGGCTGACACTCACTAAACTGTTATATAAATAGAAAGTTCAAAGGTCCGCGTGGCTCTGTCAAGGCTGAGCCGGGGCCATGTGCGGGCCAGGCTTCTCTTCCTCCAGTGGGTGAAGGCAGCCTCAGGGGCTTGCCCCAGCAGCCCGCACTTTCCCTAGTTTTCCTGGGCCTTGTGTGTGTGGTGGGGGGAGTGCCCTGCTCTCCAGACAAAAGCGAGCTGTTTCCGCTCCTGCCGGGCATGGCCCAGTCACTGCCACAGCCTGGCCCCCGACCTGCTCTGCCTTCCAGGTCTTCCGAGGCCTCCTGGAGAGGAGACCAGGACTCTTTATGGATGGGAAGGTATGGAACAAAGCGAGAACACAACCTTGGCCATCCTGGGGACACTAGGACTGCGTGGGTTGGGGAAAGGGATGGGGGAAAGAAATTCTGTTTTGACGGTGGCCCACTGGTGCCCAAGATTTCTTGTTCTCCAGCCCCACCCATTGATCTCTTTTTCCCCCACTGCTTTGGCTGTCCACGAAAAGAAAGGCAGCCCATGGACCATTTTCTTTGCTAATACCATATGCATCATCCAGTGTGTTTGAGCATTCCTTCAGCAAAACATTTTGGGTTGCGTTTCGTAAGGGAGTAGATGGGAAAAAGAGACTTAATTTAAGGCAGGGAAATGATCTAGTGATAAGGTCTCCTCCACACCCTCCCAACCTCCCCCCCCCCCCCCCGATAGAATAAAATCTATCTCAGTAAATCTTAAAAGATGCCTCTATTGGAGGAGGAAGAAAAGAATCTCATGTTAGAAATCAGTTTAATGAATACATGAGAATTGTTTTGCTAATGGTTCAGTCAAGCATTTAACAATTTTAAAATATACAAATCAAGATTGAAAATGACTGCCTCCAAAATGAATCTGTCATTATAGACATAAGTGAGATTCCAAGCATTTAAGCATTTTGTAAATGGATAAAAATTATATTGTATTTAAACATGCTAATTAGTGTTGAATAGAAATGGCTTTAATGTGCTGAACCTTTATTCCATGCTTATCATTCTTAGCTAAGACTATTTCTTGCCTGCAAAATTTACACATATTTAACATCATGGCAAAAACGTAAAAGTTCAATGAAATGGCCACTTTTGGAATAATCTGGAAGCTGTAGCCCTAAAAGTTGGTAGCTGCAGGTCATGCCTCTGAGAGGGAAACCGGCATATACTTGATTAGACTGTCAAATAGACAAAACAATTGGTACAGTGACTACATTTTTTCAGTTTTAATTTTGTCTTTTTCTGATTGTTGTGGGATAAAGAGCAAGAGGTTTTCAAAACTTCTGTTTAATGATAAATGGAATGCAGTGTATTGCTGATTAAAGCACTCAAGGCCACAATTTAGAGAAACCTATTGTACTTTGTGTGTGTTTCTACTATTATTTGAGTATTCTGTGCCCCAGGCTATGAGCTAAATGCTTTAAGTACTCAATCTGAATTCTTCAGACACCTTTATGAGATAGGAACTGTTATGATCTTGATTTTACAGAAGTAACAGAACCACACAGTTGCTCATCAGAATGAATTTGGGGTTCAGCCTAGACAGAGCTGACTCCGGAGCCTGTATCCTCAATACCTGATGTTTTATCTGCACCTTTCCAGCGTGCATCATGTTTTTCCCATATGTCATCCCATTTGATCATTGTGAGATCGAAAGTGCACGTGTTAAGTCCCATTTTACAGATGCGGACCCTTAGCCCTAGGGAGTCTGTGTGACTTACCTAAGTTCACAGAGCCTGTTAGGAGTAGATCCAGGCCAGAAGTTTCGCATCTCCCAATTTCCAGGCCAGGTGCTTTCCCACAAAACCTCATTGCCTATTTTTTTTTTTTTTATTACCTTAAAGGGCCAAGTATTTCGCTCTCACAGAAAGAAATGAATTGCACTGGGTATGTCATACTTGTGTAAAAAAATATCTGTGTAATTGCCATGTAATTGACCAGCGTGGAACTCTGTTTTTTCTTTTAATTAAAAGGACAACATTGTTCTCACTGATGCAGTCTATTAATGCTTCTTTTATGGATACCCCTTTAATGAAACTGGATGAATTGAGAAAGATATATAAAAGAGACTAAATTCAAGTCCTTGAAAACTGCCCACTTAAATTTTATGTCCCCTCATTTTGAAGATCTGATACTTGAACAGGAAGAAGACCAGGCACAGCTGGTGGTGGGAGGTTAGATGATATTTCTTTCCAAAGCTTTGCTGTTCACCCCACCTATTATATGATCCGCACAAACACCCGGGGGGTTTGTCAGGACTGGCATTATTAGCACTGTTTGGTAGATCAGAAAACTTAAGTTCAGAGAGGCTAAGTGACTTGCCTAAGTTTACACAGTAAGTGAATATCCTTAGGATTTTGTGTTTATTGCTCTTTTTACTACATCACCACTGTTGCATTAAGTAATTATGTTGAAATAGCCACATTGCTTCCTAGGGAGTGGCGTATCAGCCTTTTGCATCATCTAGCACAACACCTTGCCAATCATAGGTGATCAATAAACATCTGTCGATTGATATTTGATCCTGGAGACTTCTGATGGGGAGAGAGGATCCCTGTCAATTGCTCCACCTCAGTTCCTGGTTTCTGCTATGCTTCACCTTGACTCTCCCCTTGTCTCTCTTTTGATGCGTTGTCATCTTACTGTGTGACTCACTTGCGTGGGGCACTGGCTCACAATACAGACACGTGGGCACTCATGAGGACACTGACTTGCCATGCGGGCATGCTTTCTCTTCTTTTTCACCAGGAGGCCCCAGGGATCAAACCCAGGTCCTCCCACATGGTAGGCTGAAGCTCTATCAGTTGAGCCACATCCGCTTCCCACATGTATCTTTCAAAGGTAGTTGCTTAGGACATTCTGACGATAATACTGGTATGCTGCTTGTTTGATGGTGCTTTAGTTGTTTTTAATTGTTTTCAGGTCTCTTAGTCTCATTTCTTTTGCAGAAAATATGAGATAAAACAATAGTTATCAAAAAGAGGCTTGACAGGAAAAAGACAACATTAGGGCCCATACTAATGGTGTGATATTAAAAGGTATTCCTATAAATTCTAAGATATCTGTAGGACTGAAAAAGTCAACAGGAGTTTATGGGCTGGAATTCTGTCTCAATCTGTACAGAGAATGTTAAAGAAGAATGTGTGACAGAACTCTGAAGGAGGGTTGAATGGTGGGAGGCTTGGGAATCCTCTAGCTTTCCTTGAGTTTCAGCCTTTATGACTTGTATTTCATCATGAGAAGGCTATTTTTCTACTTAACTGTAGCAGATCCATACCATAAATTATCATGACTGTTAAACAAAGGTCCAGCACTGGGTTCCTCTAATGTAAAACTTTTATGTTACACTTTAATGAAATTTTATATGCATCTTCAAAGCAAGGCACACTTTATACCGTGGAAAGGGTGATACTCTGAATTGTTGAATTTGTTTTAAAGTAAATCTTTTCGATGACCTTAGCTGCTAACATCTACCTACTTACTGAGCTGAGACAAATTATCTGAGAGCTTAAATAAAATGGCATGATTTAAGCAGGGCTGACAAAAGCACTACAGGTAGACTCTAATTTTGATTATGGATTGCTTCGTTTATGGGATGCTATTTTTTTTTAATATACCTGTGCATTTTGCTTCATTTGAAAAAGAAATTCAGCGAGTGATTTAAAGGAATCTTTGGTTTGGTTCTTCAATAGGCATGAGCTGGTATATGAAATCTTTAAGAGCAGAAATCGGGAAATAAGCAAAGGAAACAGCTTTTGTTTCCATTGCAAACTCAGAATCACTGATCTAATGATGATCTTTCTGTGCTCTTTTCCTTGGGGAAAAAAGAAAAGAAATAACACATTACTTCCATCCTATGAAGAATGGTTTATTTTGTTAGCTCTCAAAATAATATTTCTCTGCATTGTTCTACCTTCTTCAGTGAAAACTGATAGTGGAGACTGATTCACACTGCGACTTTTATTAAACCATATGGCAGAAGTGAGAATTGCGTGTTTTGTAGGCAAAATATCCCCTGGAAGTAACACTGAAATGGTTTATTTTTTATATTAACAAAAAATATTAAATATTCTACCCGTGGTGTTGCTGAAATGGTAATCTCAGTGTTAATCATTGGAAGAAGACATTTTCTAGGAGTCTGGGGTCTTCTTGATACTTGAGTTCTACAGTAGGGTTTGATCAAACCAACCAGGCAGAAGGAATGTCATGAGATCAGTTTAACCTTCAGATAGTGGCAGTATATACACACTGACCTATAGCTACCTGTTGAACAATGAAAAATGCCATCAGTAAGGCTTTATCTCCCCCTCCAGGAGTCAGTCAGTCAACTAATTTTTAAAAATAATAAGTTAATTTTCTAAAGGCACTGATTGTTTTCAAGCCAGGTCGGCACACCCACAGTAACTAAATTAAATTCAAGCATGATGGATGTTTCCGATGAAGTGCCATGGAAGCATGGAGTGGTTTCATCAATTAGCCATTTTTAATTTGCTGGCAAAATTCTTGGCTCTGGGGTGTAGACATTAACCAATTCCTAGAACCTAGTGTTTTAAGGCTGGGTCACCTGATCCAACCCCTCGTGGTACAGATGAAGAGATCGAGGCTCAAGATGGCGAAGTGCCTTGTCCAGAGATGTGCTGTCAAGAAACAACAAAGCTGAGTCTGGAACACTTGTGCCCAGATTTACCAGTTCAGTGTTTGTCGACTTTAGCCAGAACTCATTTTCTCGTGCATTTACTCCCTGCTTAGCGTTTGGCTAGTGGGCTTTGAGGGGGAGCACAAATGTCAAGGATGACCTCTGGCCTTCCAGGGGAAATGGTGTGACACAAGGACTGTAAGTACAATGGGAATTCAGGGTGGGAGATAGAATGTGAGCTAGAGTAGGCAAAGCCATTCTTGTCAATGTCTGTGGCTCTCTTGCAGTTCTGTTAGCACATTCCAGAGGGAAGTGGAAAGCAAGCATTTGACTTGTTTAGAGGATCAGGAGCACCCAGCATTCAACATTCAACAGTTTATTTTGCACCCTGAGCTATCTGCTTTGACAGTAGCTCACATTCATGGGATAATTGTTAAAGCCATGTTTTGCTCCATGACCGAATGGAGCATTCTCATTAACACCGACCACCATTTGCTGAGGGACAGCCACAAAACCCTGGACAAGTGATTTGAATGTCTGAGCTGCGGAAATATTTATGCAGACATTCTTCAAAGAAATATCAAATGAAAATTTGTTTTCCTAAAACAGTTGAAACAAACACTTGCAAACTGGCACAATTGCTGGCCGACGATGTATTTTTAAAAGAAGTGTGCATCACTGTGGCTCTTGACATGGGTGAAGATGCATTCTTTCTTTTGTTCTTTCTCTTTTAAAAAAAAATTCACATTTTTGTTTGGAAAGTGTGTACTGATACTTAACCTGCTTCGTTTCTTTTTTTCCTGAAATTTGAACTAGGCTCAGGTACCAGTCTCATTTCATGTTTACATCTGTGTTCATGATCAGTTTTATGGCCACCAAATAACGCTTTGTCTGGCTGTCTCATCCTACTAATCTTGCACTACCTCTGGTGAGCCTTTAGCTGCAATCCCACCATGTTCTCTGTAAGCACACACCCTTGTGTCCAGTTGGGTTAGATGTCCCTCTGTGTTCCCCTACTTCTTGAGCCTGATCATGATGTCTTGTTTTTTCTCTTTCTTGCTTCTTGGTCTCTTCCACACACCTGAGTTGTTTTAAGGGATGAGAATGTGCCTATTATTTCTGTATCCCTAGTGCCTGGCCCAAAGTAGAATCTGATGTAGCCTATTTAGAGGCAGCATCATTATTCATTTGTGTATTCATTCAGGCACTGTGCTAGGTCTTCAAAATAGTCAGTCGAGGTGGGAAGACACATTTCCTGTATGAGGGGCTCTGATTTGTATTGACCGATTCCCTATTTTACAGAGCAGGAAACTGGGACAGAGGGGTACAGCAACTTTTCCATGGTCACGCAGAGCTAGAATCAATGGGAATCCTTAGCTACACTACTAACCCATGATGGTACCCCTCAGACAGATGGTCTGGTAGTGGCCAACCCCACATGCACTGGGGGCCTTGTAACAGACTGGGTTTATTAGACCTTTGTCACGCATCATTGGTATTTCCAAACAAGCGTTAGGTTTAAGTTCATCACCAAATATGAAGTGTCCCCGACCAGATGGCTCCTCCATCAAGAGACATGCAATTCCACACTTTTTCTGGTGGAAGCACCAGATCCTGTGCTTGGGAGGCAGGTGCGTCGATCTGTAAACTTTGACTTATTTCAAACTTAAGGAGGATGTGCTGTCTATGAGGGCAGAGATTTGTGTGGATTTTATTCACAGCCGTATCCCCCATGCTTAGAGCAGGGCCTGGCACACAGTAAGTACTCAGACATTTTTTGTTGAATAATGAAATGAATTGTTATATGATAACCTGGTTCGTGCTTTGTGTTATCAAATTTGCCAAGAGCTAGCTGAGAGGTACAAGGATGAGTCTAAGGGAAGAGTTAAAGTCACAGTGGTCCTTCAGGTAGGTACAGGTAGGTGCGTTGCCTTTCCTTGAATGGATATTTTCCTGAAAAAGAATGCTTATTAAAAGTTTGTAAATTAAATGTTCTAGATCTGTATCTTTCTTACCAGGGATCCTGTGGTGAATTCTTTGTGAAACCAAGTAATAGCTGCCAAACAGGCATAATTTATCTGATTTATCACTTTAGAGTTTTACATATAGGATGTCATCTTCACAAGGTATACCTGCATTTATCATCTACAACATGGTTGCCAGGGTAGCTCTGCAGGTTTTGGAAAAAAATGTCTTAACTTGTTACCATCACTGGATCGAGGCTTTCATCTACCAAAGATGGGTGTGGGAGAACATGCCTTCAGCATCGGATGAATATTTTTCTCCACACTTTTATATCCTTGTCTCCACTGAGTCAGATGCTTTAAGAAAAAATAGTTCCTGCTTTGGAGGAGTTTAACCTAGGATTTGGGATTTCCTAACATACATTTTTAAACTGGACACATTTTCTATTTTTGCCTCTGGAGGATTCTTATTACTATTTCATCCCAAGGATGTGCATAAAAGTTTCCACATGCGTTGATTTTTAAGAATGCCATAAGGTGGTTTGATAGTCTGGGTAAAGGAGCGAGCATTTGATAAGCATTAGGTTATGTGCATCACACACATTGCCTTGTTGAACAACAACCCTAAACGAGAGCTGGTTTTATCTCCATTTTACAGACTGGAAAGTGGAAGACCACATTCACACAATTAGTAAGCTGCACAGGCCCAATTCAAACTCAGGTCTCCTGGTTCCAAAGCCTGTCCACCACAAACTGTCATTACTGGTAATGGAGTTTGATGGGCAATTAGAAGATATTAAAAATAATGTTGAAAAACAACTAAATGTTATTTTATTGCTTCTCACAATGCACAATTAAAGGCCACAAGATGCAGATCAGGAACACAGATAGAAAGGAAAATGAAATGAAGGATTCTAGGACATTTTAGTGGAGATAAAACACCCAGTTCATTAAATTAACCAGATGTTAAGGTACGTACTAAGAAGAGAGACAATAAGTACTTATGAGCCTTTAATACATTAGGTCTCATAATCAGAAATTTTAAAAAAACGTATCTGAAGATTAAAGATCCAGGAGAAACCCAAGAGCCATGATGAATCTTTCTCTTTTTTTTAACTTAACTATTTTAAATGATCTGTATTCCTTTTTTTACAATTAGGTATTTTGACCAATTGGTTTTTAAGTTTCTTAACAGTGTAAATTTCAACATGTGTTCAGGCTGCGAGCAGTGAAACTTCCCTTTGAGAATGATGAAGATCATTATCTTGGAGTCTGATTAACGTCTTACCCAGCGATTACAATGAAATGCCAATGCACACTCTAATGCCATTGAAAAATGACACCAGTGGCAGCCTTCTACGCTACAGGCTGTTGTAAACAATTGCAGTTAGTTGTATATCTTGAGCAAAAAATAGGAATTTGATAAACCTAGTTCAGAAGGCTTGGAAAGTTAAAGTGAATTTTAAATGTAGATTAGTAGCAAATGATGACAGCCAAGCCAGCATGACCTCGGTTGATTAATTTATAAGGATGCTGGTCAATGATTTTAACCAATAGCTATGCATAGTAGAATCCAAATGGGATCTGTCTGTTAAAATTACACAAAGTAGGGCATTTGATTTATTTCGTAGTTTCTCAAAGCTCAATTTTAACTTCATACAAATAATGCATTAGTCACCCAGGATAAATGGCACATCGAATAAAGTGATTTTGTCTGCTTCTTGTAATCTGATTTGGTAAAGGATTACATATGACTTTGGAGTTTATTCTGAAATGCTTGTTTGGTGGAGTGGGATCTTGACATCTCCTGTTTCATATCTCATTAGATGAGACCAGGTCATACAGCCCTTTTCCTGCCTCTGGGTTTCCAGGATTTGTAAGGAACATTCTGGTTTGGGAGCAGTATTGAGAACAATTGCATCTACTGTGGGGCAGGCACGAAAGGGTTTAACTACATTGCTACTCTTAATATGCTGTTAGCCAAAAAATTCAGTTTTTGAGATTGGTTAAGTGTGTTTTCAAACCCGGGGTACATATTCTTCTCAAATAAATTTAGTAAAATTACATGACAGCCACTAAAATTCACTAAAAACATTCAAATGTGGGAAACCACCGATCTTTGCTTTGGTGCCCTCTCTAGTCCACCATCTCCACTCCTGCCCTCATCCTTGACCTTGGGGTGGAGGAATCCTTTCCTGATATCTATCATGGCTGTACCAAGGGAGATCCATCTCTCTGAGTCTTACCATGTCATGCAAAATGCAATTTCAGGGCCAATACCTAGCAAACTTTGGCACTCTGATCACCATTATTTCTCTCTTCCATTAAGTTCATGGCCTTAATTAAAGATGGAAAAGGTGTCTGCCCAACTGGGAAACTTTGAAATCTATTCAGCCTGCAATTGCTAGAAAAACCTGGAAGGGGGAAGGTGTGTTTTCAATTCATGACTGTCTGGCAATATATGAGTTTATATTTTTAAAATATATATAAAAAAAGGTCCAGAGCAAGTTCATAGAACCTCTTGGACATCAAATGACTCCTAACAATGAAGGTAAATGATGAAGTATGGGGAAAGTTTCCTTAAATTGAACATAATCATAAAAATTCAAGGAAAAGTAATATATTTTGCAAAATTTATGAGTATGTGTGTGGGGGGAAGCAGTTTGCACACTTGACAACCCTCAGTGCATCTGGCCTGGCACATTCCTGTCTGTAATGAGAATCTTATGGGGTGCTGGGCCTGGGGTTTTTTAGGCAGGGCCTTCTCCCCAGGAGTATCATAGATGATATGCAAGTCAGAAACTTCATGGCTCATGGCATTGCTTAGAGATGTTTTAGTTAAGTTGCCTCCACCCAGCTTCAGGGGCAGAAGTTGGGAAGAGGGCCTACTCATAAATCTTCATTGAGCTTTCAGGAATTCATTGCTCATTGTCGTTCATAGGAATGAGAAAGGGGGAAGACATATCGAATGAACATGCCCTTTTGATTTTGCAGAAATGCTGCGAGTTCTTGTGGTTCAAGTGACTTTTATAATTCGATAGACACATGTCCATTTAATAACAGCAACAACCAGAATCCCACAGAAGTGTCAATACCAGGAATGAAAAGCTGGATCTTCAGAGACAGAAAAGAAAAAGTGCAATAGAAACATTAGGGGCATTTTTTTCCAGGTGTTTATCCACCATCCCAATTGTGAATTTGGACCTTACATTCTTGAATGTGTGGGAGGGGGTGGGTGGAGGGTCGTGAAATACACATTTCGTGAATCCATGTTGGTGCAGACGCCCTCTAGCACCTGGGCTTCCATGAACTCAGTTCTGATGTGACTTTATTCTCAAAAGAAATACTTTTGGAAATAATACTGCCTCTTACAGGTGGTGGTTGGGGATGGCAAAAAGTCTCCCTTTGAACTAGGGTCTGTACTGATGCTCCATTCACTGCTACTGGCTCCCCTGGGATTCTGGGCACCTTTCTCAGCCTGCGCGGAGCTCAGGTAGAGTTGGATGGTACTTCTAACTATGCAGCCCTCCTTCTTCATCATCTTCCCTCCTCTTTTATATTCCTGACAGTTATTCCCATAAACAGCTTAGTTACTGTTTTTACAGTTTTACTTGCTTCCTTGGGTAGGTCTATCAGTGTCTGGAACATCCTCATATCTGGCAAATTTTCAGATTTTTTCTTTTGGCTCTTTATTACTGATCCAGCATACTTACTGCAGTGTTCTGAAAAGGGGGGAAACCCTAGCACTGCTTTCTGGGAGCCATTTCACTAATTTCTCCAGAAGACTGCTTGTGTGTTTGATGAGAGCATGTTGAAAAGTTGTAGTGAATGAGGCAGCTTACACTGAGTGACTGAGGAGATAGAACCAAATCAGACTCCTGTTAAGGAAAAATAAGCAAATTTTCTCTTTCATGAGTTTATTTTAAAAGAGTAGTCAACAAAATCCTCTGTTTTCGTCACTAGGAAGAAGAGGAAATAACATATGCAGGGGACAGCAGCCTTTAACATCTTTTGCAAGCTGTTCCAAGGCATTCCAAATTTCAGGTACAGAAATGTTGTGGCTACTGTAGATTTATGACCCATCCATTCCAGGCATCTGGAATTTAAATTGTCACATTATCAGACCTTAATTTTCAGCTAAATGGAAAGACATTTGAAATCCTAGCTGTTTTGCTTTGGCAAGTTAAGCCACACTTGTTTATATTTCTAGTGTCAAATAGTAAGACCCAAGTTCCGTAAACAGACAATGGATGGTCACGCCTTCTTAGCATCATGGCTGCTACTTTGCATCCTTTTATTACATATGGACAAGAGAAATAAGGCTCTCTGGGCACCACGGTTTTTATCATAATGATAATCTCCCATTTAAAAACTGAAAGATGAAAATCATAACAGCTGTAAAGTTATGAAAAGAAATATGGTCAAGTTTCACGAATCAAGGTGAACTAATTTTAGTGGTGTGCAGGCAAAGTGATAAATGCAGATACGGCTCAATTCTCATGAAATGTGTGATCGTAAAGAGGAAAGGGAATGTTCCTCTCAAGGCAGCTCATATTTTCCATTGCATGTGGGAAGGCTTCTCTAGAACTTCCAGCCAGTGGTTGCAATTCTGCCCTAGGGGGCCACACAGAATATATATAACCCTTCCAATTCATGACACCCCTTCCCATCATATTCTCTCTTCTCAGAGCAACGGCACATCCCCATCTCTACCCCAGAACATAATTTCAAGGCTACTGGGAAGTGGTTGTGCCCAGAAGACTGTTTTAAAGATGGAGCAGGGCTAGGCAGTCTTCTCCACATTCTCCACACCCACCCCCCCCCCCCATACACATTTCCTCAGGAGAAGCTTGGTTGGAAAGTAGATCCTCAATAGCCCTTTACTGAGGCCTTCACCTCTGGATAGCCTCTTCTTTAACTGCCACAGTACAGGGACCCCAAAGGATCAAAAGACTAACAGGATGTTTTCCAAAAGGCATCATTAATGCATGTTGAATCCTGGTGCCTCCTGGAAACTGGCCATCTCCTTCATAGTCACCAGGCTAGCATGCACGTGGTATCAAGCCTTCCAGTGACCTTGTGAGGTAGACAGGTTTACCATTTCCATTTTTTAAGCCAGGGAAATTGAGGCCCAGAGAGGCTAAGTCACTAGCTCAAGATCACATAGGTAGGTCATTTCAGAGCCAGGATTTGAATCCTGCTTTGGAATACTGCTGCTCAGAGACGAATCTCCAGATGCTGCTCCACATGGGCCACTTTTGAGCAAACCATGATGTTGGCATGCTGAAAAGACACTCTTCTGGCTGCAATTGTCGCTTCCCCTGCAAGGTGGAGGCTGGGTCCAAGAACCACCGTTTCCCCCGGACCCTGCCTCCTTGAATTGCCAGGCTCTCCTTGCAGCCTGCATGAGAAATCAATGGCTAAACCCCTGGCTTTGTGATAAGTGCAACCCTAAGTGTTGTGTCTCCTGAACAGGAGAAATGTGCATTCATTCATTTATCCATCAAAGATACTTCGGGTATCTACTACAGGGTTATTATGGTGACGTGGCATAAATGATCAACCTTTGTCCAACTCTCATTCTCCTTTAAGTTAAACAGTTTGATCAGTCCCTGCAAATGGAAGGCTCTTCATATATAACCTTGGGCAGGTAACATGCCACCCTTCCTTCCTTCCTTCCTTCCTTCCTTCCTTCCTCCCTCCCTCCCTCCCTCCCTCCTCTTTCTTTCCTTCCTTTCTTTTTTCCTCCCCCCCCCCCCACATTGCCTGCTCTCTCTCTGTCCATTCACTGTGCATTCTTCTGTGTCTGCTTGTCTTCTCTTTAGTCGGCTCCAGGAACCGATGGTGGGACCTTCTGGAGTGGGACAAAGGTACTTGATCTCTTGTGCCACCTCAGCTCCCTAGTCTGCTGTGTCTCTTATTGTCTCTCCTCCGTGACTCTTTATGTTGTGTCATCTTGCTGTGCCAGCTCTCTCCGTGAGCCAGCACTCTGTATGGGCCAGCTTGCCCTGTGGGCCAGCTTGCCTTCACCAGGACGCCTAGGAATCAAATCCTGGACCTCCCATATGGTAGATGGGAGCCCAATCACTTGAGCCACATCCACTTCCCATGCCGCTCTTTAAGATGACCAAGACAGATGCTGCTTTCCTGGTCCTCCCAGTCCAGCCTTCTGTACCACTGTGCTCTGATTCATACTGAGATGTGCGTGAAGGAGATCAGCATGGGAGAAGGGATTGATTGGTTGGAGCCACAGCAGTCTATTTGCAAAGTCACTATTCTGAGAGGGCTTGAGTCATCAACCATCTCTTGAAACGCATGGCCTGGGGTGTCTAGCCTCCTTCGTGGCTATGGGGAGCCTAGGCTGACCCAACATGGCCTTGAATTTTTTTTTCAGTATATGTTACTCATTATTTCTACCTGTTGCACGGGGGTGAACTGGAATAAAATAATTCTAGCCACTATGACACAGCACTATATTCTTGACTACTGAAACTCTTCAGTGGGTAGTCAACAAATCATTTCCTATACTGCACTATCAGTGAATTATTACACATCCCCGAATTCAACTGTATAGTATGAGTTCCTTTTGACAGAGACTCTAAATTAAAAAAGAGTTTGCCCCACAGCATGTCACAGCTATTAATGGGGTATCCTAAGATGATTAGTGTTTTGTCACCAAATGCGTTTTTGTAAATATTTAGCTTAGAGTGAAGACTAAAGACTCCCCTTGATTTGGGGAAATAGTATGTATATGTGCATGATTTAAGGCTTTTAAGGCAACTGTAGGTTCCATTTTGGCTTGGTCTGGTCATGGCACGGGAGTATGGATTTTGCTGATCAGACCAAACAGAGCCAGCTGTTTTCTTCTAGAGGGCCACCTTGTCTAGCAATGTGGGTGACAGATGACAGCCTTTGTGGGGAGAAGTTTATCGTATTTAATTGGGCAAAGGTCTGCTGTGTTTGCAGTGGCTCATCGGCAAGAGAGGGTAGGTTACCTTGTAGAGTTCAAGGTAGATGAGTATGTATGTCTTGGGTCTCAGCAAAGCCTAGATTCCCCTTATCAGGAATGTTGCAGAGGGATTCCAGCATTAGATAAACGTTGAACTAGATGACCTTGCAGGTGGTTTCACACCGAGTTTTTGTGATGCTTGAAAAATCCCTTAGGAGAAAAGCTGCAGTAGAGGCCACGGGCCATGAATCTCAAGACTTGAAATTGTCAGAAAATAATGTTCAAATCGAATCACATTAATCCAATTTAAATTCTAGAAATATCAGGCTTCCAATATTTTGCCTGATTTGGGAGAATGGTTGGGAAAAATCAGAGAAAGTCTGTTGCACCATAAAATGTAACAAGCAATGAAAACAACCTCATGACTCCAAAATGAAGAGATTTTTAAAAAAATTACAAGAATTGAGAATCCCTGACTTATATATAGCCATCTGTTACTTTTTGTCTCATTTGTGAACTCAACGAATAGAACCTCTTAATTACTATTGCCTGCTATTGGCGTTTAAACAATACCTTACGTAAATTGTCACAGTGAAAGTTGGTCACTGCTTTCTCTGATCTCCTCACTCTTGCATTCCTGACTCAGTGCAGGGACCGGACTCCGTTTGGTTATTGACATGCTTGTTACAGAAGTTGAGAATCATCCGCTGGGTCAGAAGTGAGATGTTTAAGTGCTTGCAGAAGAGAATGTATATTTAGCTCCCTTTGATTTACTCACTTTCTGTGTGCTTTCAAAATAAAACCTAAGCATCTTACTCTTCTTTGTTCATAACATCATGGAATAAATACGGTAGTCTTTAAACGCCTTCTTAGTGAAACCACTTGCAGCAATTTCTAGTTCAGTTTGGTTATTTAGTAAATGTCTCCCACTCATGTACACATGAGTATAATAAAAAGCTAAAAAAATGATGTTAGAGCCAGACCATTCAGAGATCTGTGCATGCATGCATGTGTGTATACGCTAACTGTAAATTCTAGGCTTTTGTGAAACTTGAAATCTTAAGGTATATAGTCCTGATAACCCCATTCCACCCACCACTCCTCACGTACTCCAAAAAAAGGGCAACCTTTTTGTCTGGTTGTAGGCTGTTTTGTCTAAATAAATTATAGCATTGTTTTCAATGTTCTTTTTCTTTTCAGAATGAAATAATCAATGCCAGCTGCTCTGAACACTTGTGTATTTAAAGGCAAAAATATATAATACCAGTTTATATCTGACATGCTTTCCAAGTGCAGACTTTAGCTCTCCTATATTTTAAAAACATGTAAAATTCCTTACTGTCCAGGTGGGACACACCCAGCTGCATTCTGGGCCTACTACTTGTCCAAAACTATTTTCTAAAATGCTTTTGTGTTGGTGAAAGCCCCAGTGCATATTGCCTCAAGCCCTCTTTCCCTCTTTAATTTTGAGATCCCTGTACATTTGGAGGGAAATGTAATCCGTATGTTTCTGATTCATTTACACTTCACTCATCAAAATTTTGTTTTGTAAGAGCCATTTGATGTTCAGGAAGCTTTTGTGCGTTTTTCAAAAAGGCCTTTTAAAACCCTACCACCCCCACTCCTGCTCCCCATAAGAAATTCATATTTTGTTGAGGACTAAATGAGTGAAAATGCCCAACGGGTGTTGTGTTCGATTTCCAATTTTTCAGTCCTAGTGTGGCAGGGGGCTCTGGGCTCCCATGTTTTTGTGCTGGGCCAGCCAACTGGGGTGGGTTGTCATTCTCTTCTGTATTTTTCCTTTCTATCTTTCTTTGTTTTGTTTTTTTTTTTTTTGAGTTACCAAGGCTGGGGATTGAGTCTGGGACCTTGTTAGTGGGAAGCTGGTGCTCAACCACTGAGCCACATTGGTTCCCCTGAGTTGGATTGCTACTTGTTTGTTTTTGTTCTTGGGAGGCACCGGGAACTGAACCTGGAACCCACCATGTGGGAACCAGGTGCTCAACTGTTTGAGTCACATTCGCTCCCCTGATTCTTCTTAATACATCTAAAAGGAATGGGGAATGGGCTCCCCTTAACCAGAACTGTCATCGAAGAAAGGCATTCGTCCAATTTGTCATCTGAAATTAAACGTCCAAAAGTGGAAATAACTTCTATCCCACAACTATAGAGCATCTTTTACTTTAGATGGTGAAGTTTTGTGTGTTTCTTTTATTTCAGTTAGCTCACCTACAGTTGCTTCCTTTTCTTTTCTTTTCTATTTAATAAGGGAACTGATGGAAAAATAAATCAGAAACACTTTTGACAATTCTCTTTGATTGTGGCTGGTGCCTCTGGACCTTTTTCCTAAGGTAACTTGTTTATGGTTACGATTACCAAGGTCTTTGACAGCCTCCCTTCCATAATGACCCAAACAGCGCCCCTAAGAAGAAGTCTTTGTGTGGAAGTCAAACAGATTAGTGGAGCATAAAGACGGCATACATGGGGAAGGCCCGTGTAGTCATTTGTCAATGCCTGACCCAGGATGCACTTAAAATGAACTTTGAATCCAAGCTGTCCTAAATCCGCCTCCCGCCCGCAGGGGTTTGGCCTGAGAGGGAAGCAGGCATGTGAGTGTGTGAGAGGGCTCACCAGGTACAATCCAAGGGAGCCTCACATGGTGTCACCGTCACCATTCCTAAACCCTGCGGCCCTGTGACCCTACGGAGGACTGGCTCAGTGCAACCTCAGAGTTAATTCGGGTATAACTCCCAGTAGTTCAGCAGCCTGAAAATAGAAAAAAAAACAACAACAAAAACCAACAAACCTCTTTTGCTTTGTTCTTGCTAAAAAGTTCTCTTAGAAAAAGACTTCTGTAATGACGACTGCAGACTATTTTATAGGAGATGGTTTTGGTGATCAAGGAGACATTTCTACTCTATCTCATAAACTGTAAGAAGGTGTTAGGACCAAATAATATTTCAATTTTTTTTAATGTCCATGGATTTCTGTAATTAATGGTAATGCTCTTGCTTGGATTTGCCATGATGGGAAAGCCAAGGGCGAAATTACCACCTAGGGTCTCAGATTTGACCTGATCCATAAATTCTTATTTCTGCAGCATGAGAGTATGTGGATTCAGAGTAAACTAGGAATGAAAAAGGAAGTCCAATGAGTTGCACCTGGGACGCTCTTGGGTCCTCTTGGTGGAACCGGGTTCTTACCAGTGGCATGAGCTTTCTGCTTGTTTTGGGCCATTGTCAGGAAAGGGCTACCAACAGGGGCAGAGAACTTCTAACAGAGCCTGTGCTGGAGTGCTGGCATTTGTCCCCAGATGGCCAGCTAGTTAGTGTCTTTGGGTTCTCACAACCTGCCCCTGGGTTCCTTTTGCTAAAGTGTGCCCCGAAAAAGTTCTGATGCAAAATAGCCAAACCGTGACTCTTTGTTGGACACCTGTCTCCATGAAGAGAGGAAACACAGTTGCCCCTGTTGGACCTGAAGCCTTCACTTCTTCTCCAAGGATTGCAGGTGCACGGCACACTATATTTAACTCTGGGCTGACGCAGCAGCGGTTAAGAGGGCTTGTGAAGACATTCGTGTGGGCTGGGCAGACCAGCTCTCCTCTCTGGTCCATCTATTAACAGGGACAATTTCACATTGTGTGTACGTTCTTGTATGTTGTACTAAGAGGTGAGATTGGGCTTTCTGGACCTGCACTCACTTTTTAATGGAAACAAGCATGCATTATGTGTACAAAGCAACAGGAAAAATATGTCTTTGAGGGAAAACTTCACTTCCTTCCTGCTTGGGGAATGGGCTGCAGGGACCGTTTCAGTTTCATGTTCACTATTTTTCTATTTGTTCTAGGGTTCCACTGAGTGGGAGGTAAACTTTCAATGTACATCAGTTATTTCAAAAGACATTGAGTGTAAATCGCTAGTACGGTTGCTTTTATATCATTGCAAAATTGCACAACAATTGCTTAAAATTGTGTATTTAGACTGACTCAGGCTGGGCAGAAGTGGTATCACTAGCCTTGTCCTCATTTTTGCAGCAAAACGAAACAAAGCGATTTTGCTAAGATAGTCCTATCTTGTGGATATTGCCACATTTATATTGTTACTTATTGCATGTTAAGCCTTCTGGCACATATTCGCTTATAAATATTCCAATACCTTAGTATAAAGAACTGGAGTATATGATCACACATACACACAAGAGAACACACACTAATAAAAAGAGCGACCAAGGTGGAGAAATCATGCAAGTTTTCTGAAGTCAAATTTTGTTTCAGCGGCAGCATTGAGAATACATCCCTGAAGCCAGAATTCAGCTCCAATGACTAAAACACTTGCTCCCTGAAGCATCTTTGTGGAATGCAGGAGTGATGCATATGCATATAAATCTTTGTTATGGGGAATGGGAGATATCATTGCAACTGTTAATATTAATGTCTTTCTATGATCAACATTAATTACCAAATGAGTGTATCGGGTTCTGTGATCTAGGTTCTGTGAGTGATTAAAATTATTTATTTTCATTTTTAAATGAAAATGTTAAGTCGTTTTCCTGCGGATTTGAATTCCTTTGGCTTCGTAATAGTGACATAAAACATACACATGCCCACATACTCCATTCATGTAATTAAACCAACTCGTCAAACATACTGATGCAAAAATGTCAGAAAGGTGTGGGAAAGAGGATTAATTAATTCAGAAGCATGTAAACACTAAAAAGTTTGTCAGTCTGCTTGCATTGTACACATGCTGCCCATGTATGACTTGTGACAGCTTATGGACAGATGGCCTAGTGATTTACAGCTCTGACTTCAATTACATACTATGTAGTTCAAGTGAAAATAGCTTTCTTGCAACACAGAGAGACATGTTAGCAACCATTTTATAAGAAGTGTTTTGAAATTAGGATCAAAGTCGAAGCCTACTTCGTTTGATTTCATGCAAAAAAAATTTGGAACACCCGTTCATAAAAGAGTCTCCAAACATTAATCTGTGTTACGTGGCAGTTTTTAAATTGTGCAAGTTTAAAAGTGAATTATAACTGCCTTTCTTTCCTCTTTTACATAGCTCATAGTAGATATTTCTGCCCTGTTACCATTTCAGAAAATCCTTGGGTCCAGTTCTCCCAGATCGAAAAAGAAATGACATCTTCTTCAGGATAATCATTTAGGCAGGGGTGAGGAGGATGGTAAAGGAGAGAGAATTCTTTTCTGTGTTTTGACTTGTAAAGGCACCCCACCCTTCTATTTTCAAAGCTATTAGGCCTGGTCATTCTCACTCAAGGCATGGGTTCCTATGGAAAAAACCCTGTCTCTTGCCAATCAACCTTAGGTTGGGCATCTTCTGTTGAAATCTGTGTGTGTGTGTGTGTGTGTGTGTGTGTACACGCGTGTGTGTGATTTAAGGTTCATCTGTATCCCTCCTTCAGACCATAACCTAGACTTTGAATTTGATGGGGGGAGGGGAGGCAATATAAAAATAAATATGTCTCTATAGGGAAGAGGCGGCAATGTATTTTTTTACCTTTCCATTTTTAATTTGCCCATTCTAAATATTGTCCCAGCAGGGTCTGTATGATATTATACTTTCCAGAAAATATTCTATTTTTGTGGGCTAATGGTGGAATTTACTTTTCATTTTTTTCATTGCTTCTCAGATGAGTACTTCCCCAGGAACTTAGTATTAAAATTTCCCTTTCCAAATGTACCATATGGAATTCCCAATGGAAATTATTTTTAAAGTGTCAGTCTCACTCAGGGACTTGGCTGTACAGTCAAGTTCTTTTCCTAGCACTAACCCTTCCCCCGTTTAAAACATTTTCATAAATAAAGATACAGAGGAGCTAAAAAAAAAAGGTTCCCTGAGTACTTGGTTTCCATTAATAGTCATGTAGAATTTTCCAGAATGTCCCCACCTTAAAGGGAGTGTAGAGACAAAGCCTGAACTGACTACTTATGACACTCTAGGAAGCCAGGTATAAAGAGCACTTCTCAACTCACAGGACTATTTTTTTTTCATCACAGTGAGCAATTTTATATTCAGGCTGCTGGTGCCCTGCCTTCCAAGGAGCAGGCAGCAGGCAGCATGGGATTCCTTTCTGCTAGGGGTTGCAACTGCCACATCACCATTGGGAGTCACGACTTACAAAGTACTCAATCTCCTCTGTTGACAGCTATCGTGGGCAGCTCTCTCTCTCTCTCTCTCTTTTAAGTGTTATTCCAAAAGAACAAGTTTTGAGAAATTAGGTCAGTTGAATTTTCTAGTATTTTTGGAATGTAAATTAGCTGTACAAAAAAGCCTCAACTGCGGTTGTAATTGTAGCCTGTTAAAATTGAAAAACAGAGTTGTCAGAATTCTATTAGGAAAAATAGTTCTGGTAATATTTTCCTGGTATATTGACCCTGCACTAACTGTATAACAGAAAATAAGTACAAGATTTCATTTATGTGTATGTGTGTGCGCTGAATGCTTGATATTTTTCCTTTCCTTCCTTTCCACAACTGAGCCTAAGTCATTAAAAGGGCTTTGACGTAATATTCAAAATCTGACCTGCAGCCAATGTCAATATTATATAGCTAATATTGACTTTAATCAAAAAGGTCTGGCTAATGTTAAAGTTTATAAGAACAAACACAATTTTTAACACATCACTAGCTTACCACTCTACAAGTATGTGGGTAATGATCTCAGCCCAGTGAATGAACCTACTCTCATTAGAGAGTGGTGCCATTAGTCAGATTTGGGCATTTGGCTTATCTATATGGTATCTGAACAGTTTCTATTTAAATAATCAGGAGACTCATAAACATGCATTAAGTTTTTGGCTATAGATTGCAGCACTGTCTACTTATAGATATAGCCATGAAGAGATTGATATTCATTATAGTGAGTTAATACTTTAGTAATTTTTTAGTATCATTAAAAGGGAGGATGGCCGACATCTAAATGAAAACATTGTAAGCATTAGAAACACAGCCAATTGTAAAGTGAAATGCACAGGGAAAGAGAAGAACATTCTGAATGATTTATCCATGCTGGAGAAGAATTAAGGAAACACCCGCACTTGATTCATATATATAACTTCTCCCCCCGTGGGATCCCAGTGTCAGTGGGCTCAAATGACTTACAACATGTCTGGAAGTCATCAGGCCTCCACAGAGCTCCAGATCTTGCTTGCAAAGTTCCAGACTTCGACAAGTCTCAAATAGCCAATGTACACCAGTCACAACTCAAGAGACAAAACTGTGGATCCAGTGAAATCCCCAGATGTTAAAGAGAAGCAATTGCGGTGCTGGTTTTGACTCAATAAAATGATTTGCAGTGAACAAGGAAACGCTGGTAGACATGGAATAGGAAATAGGTTTAAGAAGCTGGCAATCTACTGTGAGAGAGCTTTTCCTTCCCCCGCATTTATTTACTTATTCATTCATTCATCCATTCATCCATTCATTCATTCATTCATTCATTCAGTGGATTCTATATATATAAAATCCAATTATAACCATTACTATCTTTTGTTATGAAATTATTGGAGAAGTTGTGGGTTTACAGAATAGTCATTCATAAAATACAGCATTCTTATATACCACCCTTAAAATAACACCTTGCATTGGTGTGGAACATTTGTTACAATTGATGGAAGCATAATTTTAATTTAAAAAAATGTTGAGCCAGTTGTAGATCCATATGCCGTTGTAAGAAATACTACAGAGTTCCTGTGTGCTCTTACTCAGTTTTCTCCAGTCGTAACATCTTGCAAAACTACAGGACAGTGTCACAGCCTCATTATTTATTTTGACGCTCCAGTTGTCCCAGACTTGACCACTGGGAGCTTCTTCAAGCTGACTCTTGTGTCCTTTTGTTTGTAGAGTGCTTCCTTCATTTCTGGCATCACAAGATACTCCAGGCTCATTTTGTTGGCTCAGGCCTGGAATCAACCATTTCTCTTAAGAGCCCTGGATCCTTTTATTGCAAACTGGAATTTAGAAAGCAAGGTCTGGGGGCTAGGTGTGCGTGTTTCTCCTGGGGTGTCATTGTTTCTAGGCCTTCTTAGCAGAAAGAGTTGGTAAAAACACACATACACACATCTAGATCTATTTCTATATCCATTGGTATATGTATTAAAAGACCATGAGCTTATACTGACATCACCAATGCCAATCCAACACCACATTCCAGGCATCCTCCTTTTCTTATTGGCAATTCCCTTCTTTAAAACTGAGAAACCTGGGTCTCACTATTCACAACACACTTCCCGTATTTGCTCAGTGCAAACTTGCTAACCCACACCATGATGAACAATTGGTTCAAGCAAAAACCACCAACAGCTTCTAAAACCGGTGGGTGAAAGTTTGAGGAGTAATGAGATATTTATGTAACTTCAAAGTCTCTTCCCACAAAATATTTCTGAACAGCAATGCGGAAGTGTCACATTGGAGGAACCTGACAGATACCATCTTTACCAAGTGGTCAAAGTCACCATCACCAGTATTGGGGCAAGTTGACATCATGTCCTTCCTGAGATTAAGTTCGGAAAAGGATACAACATCGATTCTGTGTTACTCCTTCCAAGAATGTATAAACTAAAACTATTCCTGAGGAAATATCAGTCAAGAAGCCCACATTGAGGAACAGTCTACACAGTAAGCACTCCATAGACTTCAAAAATGTCAAGGTTCTGAAAAACAGAGAACTGAATAACTGTGCTAGGGTAAAGGGTCCTAAAGAGACAAGGCAGCCTAATGCAAGACATGATCCCAGGATCAGATCTGAACCTTTTTTTTTTTTTTTTAGTTTAAATGACAAGATTGAGATGATGAGATGGTTGAAACAATTTAAATTCAGTTGGTAGATTAGACGATTAGATGATAGTATGCTAGAATAGCGGTGTTAATTTCCTGATTTTGATAATCGTATTGTGGTTATATAAGAGAATGTGTGTGTGTGTGTGTGAGAGAGAGAGAGAGAGAGAGAGAGGGAGGGGAGGGAAGGGAAAGGGAAGGAAAGAGAATGATAAATCATATGTGGCAAAATGCTAGCAATTCTGGGACCCTGGTGAAGGAGGTACACAAATTTCGGATAATATGCTTAAAATGATTCTGTAAGTTCAAACTCTTTTCGAAGTAAAAATATTTTAAAGAGTAGATGGGGAATGTTCTTTTCTGCTCATTTACCACAGTCATTTTCAGGACCAGTAATGGAGTCCCTTCTAAGCCACCTAAGACTACCTTGCCTGCTCGCCCCGACTCTAGGGCTGGCTCCATTCCACCTCCCATTTTTCGTCTTGATACCACCCTCTTCCAGCTGCAGAGACCTCACCAGCTCTCCAGTGACCACTCGCCTCTCCATGGAAGAAAGTGGTGCTGCTGCCAACAATAGGTGCTGTTCTGTAGTTGCAGATTTCAATTTCCTTGATATACCTAAAGTAGCCTAAGGCAAGGAGCAATTTGTGCCAGAAGTGCAGACTGTTGTAACTTACCTTGCTTCTTAAATTTGCCTCCTCAAAAAGGAAGGGCAAGGGGGCCAATGCAAAAATTGAGGGATTTGCAAATTTGTTAATTTGGTATTTGTCCACACCTCACTTTATGCATTTTGTCTCCTTTGGGAAAACTGTAGCACAAGTCCTATGTTAATAAACTGAATACTATCTTTAGTTTTTCCTGGTGGGCTTCCCATTTAAAGGGAAACAGAGGTCAATTCTTTTATAAAATAGGGCATCCCTCCCTCTTTTTATAATAGGCAGTATTTTCTGTGTTCACCTTCTTTAGGTGTGAGGGCCACAGATTTGTTGGAGAAAACCTCACGGTGTTCTTGATGTCCAGCTTAGACCTTAGACCTTAGGCAAACTCCTGGCCATGTGGTCTTGAGAGGCAGCATGGAAACTGGTGTCAGGAGTGATGTTTGTAGGAATCACCTGGGTCAGGAAAGCTTCCGGAACTACAGAGAGTAGTCCCCATCACATTTTGAATTCTTTTCAATTATTTGGTGCTCTATTTTAAAGCAGTTAATAGTTTAAAATAAGGAGTATTTCTAAAAGGAACTGCCCTTTCTAACTCACTTAAACCCGTCTATTTAAAAAAGCCACATGAATGTTATTTGCTTTCAGAATATTACACAGTTGGGTATGGAATCTGCTTCAACTTCAGCATGTTGAGTAAAAGTCTCCCCTATTAAAAAAATCATTGCTGTGTGAGTACATCCATACAAACACCATTAAAAGAGTGATCAATTATTTTAGAGACTTTGCTTCAGCAACTTCTTCAGGTTTCCTTTTCTGGGCAAAGAGTTGAAAATCATAACCTAGAATTATTTTGACAATAATTTTGTTCCAGATTCTGAAATGTCACTAGCCATCCAGATGTACACATAGACCACTGAAAGAAAGGTAGACACGCTGTCTCCTCCAAAGATGATAATGGAGTTGGACACCCGGGTAGTGGCCAGGCCATTCTGTGGGCCTTTTTTTTAAGTAGGAAAATCTGTGCTGGTCCAAGGGTGACTTGGATGGGTTGGGGGATAGATCGATAAGCATGACCTTACAACCCTCATCATTCCACTGGACATTTCCTTTCATCCTGTGACCATGAGGAAATGAGGCAGGGTGTTGCTACTGAATGAGCCGCTGACTGGGAGACCAGAGGTTTCTTTGGTGGCAGCAATGATATTCAGAAACTGAGCAGCTCTGGGCCTTAGCTTCTCCAGGGGAAATGGAGGCTTTCTCAGGCACCTTTTCTGGCTCCATGAAATGGCATCTCCCTACCCCAACCCCGGGTATACATAAAAACACACATACAGCAACTGGGTAATCAGTACGTGAGTTGATGTTGCCGGTGGTGACATTTCTGCTCTCCACCTAATCATTTGTTTGTTTAACTGATGGTTGTTAACATATCAAAACTGAGCTGGAAAACTGTGATAGATTGGGTGTATGTTTATTCTCTTGTCTCTGATGCGAAATGGTTTTTTAACAACAGCCTTTTGATGTGCACAGAGCCCCCAATGAGGCTAGAGGAGCAAATAAATTAGGCTGAGGGTAGGCGTGCTCCCACCACATGGCAAGTGGCTTTGAAGTTTCAGGCACTCTCACAACTAGGTTTCCCACCCAAACAATGAGGCATCTTCAAAACCCACCCAGGTGCTCCTAAATATTTCCAGGTGGTTGCTTGTAAAGATGATGAAAACAAACCTGCAACTTTTTCTCCTTCACTTTGGGGCTGGGAACAAAACGACATCAGCTAAAATGCTGAGAAAGCAGCAAGGAGGAGTAGTCACGCAGATTCTGGAACCACAATGCCTTAAGTTTGAAGGCCAGCAGCTCTATCACCATGCTGTGTAACTTTGGGCAAATCACTTCACTCCTCTGTGCCAGTTTGTCATCTATAAAGTAGAGTGGAATACCCGTGTCTGACTTGTGGAGTGGTCGTGATTGCTGGACAGGCTAATATGTACAAGAGCCGAAAAATGGGCCTGGCCTATGATAGTAGACATCCTTACATCATAGAGATGTTGGGAGTGTTAGAAGAGTTATTTGAAAAGCACTTAGAACAGTGTTTGCCTCGTACCAAACACTCAAGAAATATTAGCTATTACTATAATTATTATTCACAGGCATTTGTGGGTAGGTTTGCTACTCTTTCCAATTGAAAATAGACTTGCTATAATAGTACTAATTATTATTATTTTGTTATTATATAATCTTGTGCCTGCATATAAACTGCTGAATCAATATTATTATTACTATAAAACCTATCACTCCATTAAAATGCCTGGGAATCTCCCGTTAGTTTGTGCTGGAAATATTACTCAAGATAGATGATTTGGCAGACTTTGCCTTGGTGTGATTTTGTGGACTGTGCATAACTCTGGTATATTTCTTCCCCTCCCATGCCTTCCTCTTTTCATATAAGTTAATCCTGTATATTGAGATCCCCTTGCTCGACTGTAATTCTTGGAAAATAGCTGCTTTTAAAAAGGCTGCTTGCAATGTCTATTATCGTTAAACTGCAATACCCCATGTTACCAGCAGGTGCTGCCAGCTAACACATGACAAGTTTCAGTCTCAAAATTTTGAAGTTTGGAAGCTTGGAGTTCGGGGAAACAAATTGGTGCCATACTTATTAAATGAGTAAATTGAAAATTATGTAAAAAGAATTGGCCTACAATTCATGCCTGTAGGTATGGTACCCTGACTATCCTTGATTTGTTTTGTTTTTTTAAAGATTTATTTATTTCTCTCCCCTTCCCCTGCCCCCACCCTGGTTGTCTGTTCTCTGTGTCTATTTGCTGCATCTTCTTTGTCTGCTTCTGTTGTTGTCAGCAGCACGGAAATCTGTTTCTCTTTTTTTGTTGCGTCATCTTGTTGTGTCAGCTGTCCATGTGCATGGCGCCATTCCTGGGCAGGCTGCCCTTTCTTTTGCGCTGGGCGGCTCTCCTTATGGGGCGCACTCCTTGCACGTGTGGCTCCCCTACGTGGGGGACACCCCTGTGTAGCAGGGCACTCCTTGCACGCATCAGCACTGCGCACGGGCCAGCTCCACACGAGTCAAGGAGGCCCGGGGTTTGAACCGTGGACCTCCCATGTGGTAGACGGATGCCCTAACCACTGGGCTAAGTCCGCCACCCATGAGAGATTTTTAAAACTTAAAATCTCCTGTTCTCACCCGTTCAAACATTTTGCAAGTGTTTGAGTGCCTACTGCCTACAAGTGCTCAGCTGACTACTGTGGAGACAGATGAGAAGGAAGAAGGGAAAACAGAGATAACTTTGCTCTGTTTTTTTCTTTTTTCCTTAGGCACACAGGAAAAATTCAATCAAGGAATTGTTTTAATGGCAGTTCGTGCAAATAGAGCTTCTATTAAAATGGACATTCTTTAGTCAAAATATTCCAGGCAGATTAAAACAAACAAAAACATAGTAAAAGTCTGAGCATAACATTTAAATGCACCCTTATATTGATGAGGTGGAGGTGAATCCCAATACCACAGTTCTCGCCAAGCCATATATGAAAAAGTCTTTCCAAAGCACTGTAGATACTGGGAGAGCTGAATATTCAGCTTCACAAAGGAAGGCACTTAAGCTTAGTACTGATCCAAATAAACTGAAAACTCATGTTCTGGAACTGTGACTATTTTCCTATTATATCTTCCATGTAGCACTGATATTTCAAACCACATTTTTTTCCCCAACTGCCCTTTCACCTGGACCTTACATCGAAAATATAGTATTCATTAGAGTGGATAAGCATCTTCAGGAAAGCTTCTCTCGGTTCCACTGGAGTAAGAAGAATGTAAATATGTACTCATTTTGTGCATAACTATTTTCTATAAGTAAAGCACTAAGTAGAGGGATGAACGTGGGACCTCTCTGAGCCTCAGTCTCTTTATCTTTGTAATGGGGTTGTTATGCCGGCTCGAGGGGCAATGTGAATGAAAGCATCTGTAGACTGTTAAACAATATACCAATGTGAAGGGGTTAAGGGGTTAGAGCTTTTCCAAGTCTTGGTTTTAGTTTTGGAAATATTACAGATATAGAACATGTGTTCTGTCTACATGGTAAGTTGGAAATATTTGTATTTTTCATTATTAGGGATCTGGTATTTGGTTACTTTAAAAGCTAATCAACTCGGTTGGATTTCTCCATTTTTATTTGTATTATTATTATTATTTGGTAATGGTTGTTTATACATGTGGGGAGAACATTTGCAAGAGATCATGAATTGCCCATTTTAAATACATAAAATACTGGGCTAATGTCTGCCCATCTTATTTGTTCAAGTGTTATTCACACTCCTTAATGGTGGTTTTTAATCAGTTCATCATCATCAACAAAAGCACATCGTTGAAATCTAGATTTAGTAACTCAGCAAAGGCAGAGCACACAAATTGACATTTGTGTGTTTTCTTGATTCCCATTTTGTGCAAAGCTAACTTAAGATGCCAATGACTCACGAAACATATTGTTTAAACATGTTCAGATTGCTAACAGACCATACTGTTATGCCTTTTAGATTCCAATAAACCATATGAAAATGCTAATTATTGAGTCTACATTAATTTGTGTAAATTATGCAAATTGAGTAGCAATTAAGCACAACTGCAGTTGAGGTGGATTCCATGCTATTTTTTAACTTAATGTTGGACTGACATAAACTCTGTTCACTAAAATAAATTGTTTTATTGTTGAGTGTTTACAAAGCAATTGCTGATGATAATTGGTTGTAGATGACACTATTGTGCATTTCAGTAAGATTTATTTCACCGTATGCACTACAACCAAAACACCCACACAGGAAGAATGGTCAAGATATAGCTTTATGGCAGTTCATTCAGAAAAAAACAGGGCTTCTGTCCATTAGACTAGGCATTCTTCTTTAAAGTTATTGTAGAAAGATGGAAACAGGTAAGGAAAGAGAAATGGAAAACACTTGGAGAGATGTAGTTACGAGAACATTTGAAAGAAGTAGAATTTAGCAAGAGATCAAGGCAGCTCATTCAGTTGTTAGAAGTAATTGTATTCATAGGTGTCTCTTAGGAATATGGATGAGAAATTTCGCCCTGATTTGGTTAAACCAATCATGTATACTTTGACTCTGGCACATCATGCTTTTTTCCCCCCACAAATCACTCAGACATACACACATATTCTAACTAAACAGTGTGTCCTGACATTTGTGTGTATGTGTATTTAACAGTGGGTGGAAAACTATCTTAATACTGTATCACATGTTTAGCTAAATTATTAATTGTCAGCATCTTGGGGGTAGCCCGGACAATTTTCAGTGGTGTTTTCACAGAAGGCTAATTCTGGAAGACCTCTTCCTTTTCCGTTTCTCCAGAAAACAGGATCTACAATCACGCTTTATGACTGCTGATCAGAACCCAAGGCGAAACATATTTCTGTGTCTGGGATTCAGATTGGGTTTTTCAGATGCAACGGTTAAACGCATTGATGCAGTCGTTATGAAAGGAAAATAAATCTTGCCTTTCACCGAAAATTATTGTGCGATAGGGTGTGTAAATTATGATTTGCAAGTGTGGTAATGGCTTTAAGGTTGAAGCGCGCCATTGAGGTGATGAGTAGATCATGTCACCCTTTGGTAATTTATTTCATTTTAGTTTCTCTAATCATCATTGAGCTTGGGGCATCTAGATTCATAGCAAGAACTCTTCCTGAGTGTTGAATCAAAATAAAGAGAGCATGGTATGGAATTTCCACTAGGTCCATATTGATGCCGTTATTCTAATAAGAACTTGAGTAAGACTAATCTAGAAATTGACTGGTTTTACTGTCTTCATAAATGTGTTTTCCATAATCTCCAAACCCTCTTTCAGGTGCCTGGGCTTAAAACATATCAACATTCTGAAAAATTTGAAGAGCAGGTCATTAACTTTAGTACTTGCTACTTAATATCTTCGTAAGATACATCTCTTAAAGGACTTTATTTCAGTTTAAATTTTATGGTTCAAAATATAGTCCGCTAAGTCCTTTGGTTTTCTTTGACCCACTACACTTAATTAAAAATCCCCATTGCTACTTTTGCAGAGTTTCTGTTTCCCTGAGAAGTCCACTGGGGGAAACATCAGGTTTTAAAGCGAGGTCTGCACTTTGAAAATTTAATTCACACTAACTCATTAGGTCAGTTAGAGCCAAAAGGATTCAAATAGAATTCTACCTCCAGAGGAAGCTGTGCATCGCGATTTAGTCAAAATCTCCTCGTTGCATCTCTTACCTTGAACTAGAATAACCGTGGGCCAAATCTTTGGTAGTAAGTCAAGAGTCCAAAGGCCTCTGCCTAGGACCATCTTCATGACTTAAGGCAAGTTATTCGAACTCACTGTGCCTTAGCACCCTCATCTGTGGCTTTTGTGAGCATCCAGTCATACACTTAGGTGAACGCTCTTTGAAAACCTTAAAGTGATGTATAAAAAGCAAAAGTTGAGGCTTGGTTACTAGATGAAGGTTTTTAAGTGTCAGCATCACATGTTGAGTTAAGCTAAAACTCTGGTGCCAGACAACCTGTTATTTGAGTCATAGCACTACCCCTTATGAGCTGTGGCAACATGAGCATGTGTCACTTAGCTTTTTGGGCCTCAGTTTCCCCATCTGTAAAATGGTGAAAATAAGACTTTTGTGAGGATTTACCAAATTAATGTCTGGCACATAGTAAGCAGTTACTGTCGGGGCACATTATATTAGTGATGACAGAGTCACAACATTATTCTCATTTTGCAGGTACCAGAAAATATCTGATAAGGCTTTATTCCTTTTCCTTTTCATTATCCACCTATCAGAGGTTTAGATTCCTAAAACTTTAGGGCATCATTAGGCCACTCCAGATTTGTTAACACAGTTTTGTTTCTAAATCACATGGACAATTGTGTTCCCTGCTTGCTCAGTGGAATGTGGTGGCTCCACAGATGACACCCAGAGCTGTAGGGTTGGGATGCTAACTCTTCTACTTATTAGTCATCTCGCTTTGGAAAAATGTTACTTAGATTCTTTACTTAGATTCTCAGTTTCCTCATCTTTGACATGGAGATAATTATAGTCCCTAACTCAGTAGGGTTATTGTGCGGTCATGCTCTCAATAATGCTAGCTGCTGCCACCATCCTTGCGGTGGTGGTTACAATGTTCTTGTTGTTATTATTATTACTGTTATTCTCAGTTAAGTTCAAACTCCCATGACTGGCATGTTAAAGTCTTTTATAATGTCTTATGCCTCTGTCCTTTTCTTTCCTCACTCCTACGATGGCCAGATAAAATTCAGGATAGCTAGTTAAATTTGAATGTCAGAGAAACTGAATTTCTTATAAGTATGTCCCAAGTATTGCATGTTGCCCATTTTAACAATTTACAAGCATGTAATTCATTGGTATTAATTGCATTCATCATGTGATGTTATTCTCACCAACACCCATTACCAAAACTTGTCCATCACCCCAAAAAGAAAACTCTACCCATTGTGCATTAACTCTCCATTCCTCACTCCCACCCCTGGTACCCTGTAATCTAATTTTTTCAGATTCTGAATTTGAGTATTCTAATGATTTCATGTAAGTGAGGTTCATATGATAGCTGACCTGTGTCTGGCTCATTTAACTCAATATGATGTCTTCAAGGTTCACCCATGTTGTAGTATATATCAGCTTTACCTTTGTTTTTTGGCTGCATAATATTCCCTTGCATGGTCATACCACATCTTGTTTTTCCATTCATCTGTTGATGGACACATGGGTTGCTTCCACTGTTTGCCTTTGTGAATAATGCTGTTGTGAACATTGGTGTACAGATATCTGTTTGAGTCCCTGCTTTCAGTTTTACCCTCTGTTAAGACCCAAAATCATACCCCTTTAGAACTGGCAGGTGATCTTCTTGTGCTTGGCCACCTCCCCCAAAAGGTTGGGAATCATAGAGGGCATGCCAGCTGGGATTTGCTGCCCTCCCACCTGTGCCTAGCATGGTGCATTCTGTGCCATTGACATGCCAACCATGTCTGCCAAGTGGAATCACCTGTGAATGCAGAGGGTCCATCCTAACATGAAGTTAAGAGAGAAAGAGCCTCAGTTATAACTTATCTTGGTTTTTTTTTTTCATGAAGAAACTAATGCAGATACATAGCAATCGTTTTATCCTCAAACTAAAAGAATTTTGAACTACCGGCATTGAAGGTTTGTAAACAGAATAATACATAACTTCATAGAAAATAAGAACTGATATCAGCCTTATAGTTTTCCTTTTTTCTTGTTACTCCAAATGCTGTAAAGTGTGTCTCAAAACCAAAAGGAGGAGACATTTAACTGGTCTAATAATTTTTTTAGCATCTGAGACCGTTGAGGATTGTAGTCTCTGTATATAAACTCTGGATACACGTTGCAATAACTGCACTTTTGTTTAAAATAGATTAAGCCAATAGAAAAAAGGAGCTTTTTACCCTTCTCAGTGAGCCATGAATTCTGAATCTATAGCTTGCAATTGTAAGGGTTTTTGTTTTTGTTTTTTGTTTTTTTTCCCAAAGCCTTTGAGGGCTGTTACTCAATCTGGTGTAAACAATTTATTGTTAACATCCTAGAATATTTGCATTTTAATTAAAGAAAATTTTAATTAAACTCAGAACTTTGCTCTGAAAGGGGGAATTGGGGCAGCTAGGGAACTTGCATTTCAAGGCACCTACTCAAGAGACGACTAACATGTCAAGAATTCTGTTTGGTGCCATTTATATAGCAAAATGGCACAGGCGTCTTGTTAACTTGTTTGAGAACACCTCCCAGCTGCCTTTGGGGACCCTCCTCCAGAGCAGCCACAGGAGGTCGTTTTCTAGAAAGTCTATAGACTGGCTGGCTAGGTGTTGAAATGTTTTTGAGACAGAGAGAGACAGCAAATCACATCTTTTTGTAAGGGGCAGGGTGGGTGGAACGGATAGTCAAAAGAGAAACTATTGTGATAAAAATATGTTTATTTAAGTTCACCTCAACCATGAGAGATAAACTGGACAAGACTGAAAGTAAACGTTTCTGCTAAATAGCATATTTAAAACTCTGTGTAGCAATAGTGTATATAACACAAAATTTGCCATTTTAACCATTTTCAGTGTATAATTCAGTGGCTGAATAATAGTATGAATAGACCTTTTGTCTATTCCAAATAGTAGTGCTATGAACTCTGGTGTCGAAATACCTGTTTGAGTCCCTGTCTTCAGAAGACAAATTGCTGGGTCATATCATAGGGTAATTCTGTGTTCAACTTTTTGAGGGACTGCCAAACTGATATCCACAGTGGCTGCACCATTTTACATTCCTGCCAGCACTTGCTGAATGGCATCTTAAAGTATGCTGATGGTAGTTGATTGGCGCCATCATGGAGATGGGGAACTATTTCTGGACCTAGAGTGACATTCAGGTCTCTAGGTCCTGCCACTTAAAAACTGTGCAACCTTGGACAGGCCATAGAATAAAGAAGGTAGAGCTAGGCTTTCGCCGGACTTCAGTTTCCCCTGCTGTAAAATGGAAATGGTAACCTCTGCCCTTTTAAACCCATGGACATTTCGTGATGCCCAAATGAGAAAATGCATGTGGAAAACCTGGCTAAAAAAACATGATAAAAAAATTCATGGTAAGATCCACGGCAGAATTTAATGTAAAGTACAAGAAAACAGTGACTCATGTAAGCGTTGGGGGAAGTGCCTCATCTTGTCAAAATACCAAGCTGGCATCTTGATTGGTCTTGGTTCTTAATGTCATCATGAGTATCTCGTGGCTAGTATTTTGGGCCTCTGTCTCCACTTTCAAATTTGGCGATAGCAGGATGTGAACTTCTGCTTAATCCAAGAATATGGCGGAAAATGAGGTGCCTGAGCTTTTTCTAAAGACCATTGAGGCATTGGAAAAGGCGTGTTAGTGCTGAAAGCAAGTTCAGTAGAAATGGGAACAGATATCAAGGAAGAAGCTTGGTGAGCTTGGGTTAAGTCCCAGGAAGAGGACGTTGCTTACGGGAGAGGTTCATATCAATAGCCGAAGCCTGGGGTGGCGGATTCGGTTGGCCCAGTGGTTAGGGCGTCCGTCTACCACATGGGAGGTCTGTGGTTCAAACCCGGGGCCTCCTTGACCCATGTGGAGCTGGCCCATGCGCAGTGCTGATACACGCAAAGAGTGCTGTGCCACGCAGGGGTGTCCCCCGCGTAGGGGAGCCCCATGCTCAAGGAGTGCGCCCCGTAAGGAGAGCCGCCCAGCGCGAAAGAAAGTGCAGCCTGCCCAGGAATGGCACCACACACATGGAGAGCCGACACAAGATGACGCAACAAAAAGAGACACAGATTCCCGTGCCGCTGACAACAGCAGAAGTGAGAAAAGAAGACGCAGCAAATAGACATAGACAGACAACCGGAGTGCGGGGAGGGGAGAGAAATAAATAAATAAATCTTTAAAAAAAAATAGCCGAAGCCTGTTTGCTGAGTGCCTCCTGTGTGCACTAGGTGACACCGAGATCAATGATGGAGTCGCCTTGATCATGCCACCGAACTCTAGATCTGACAATGATGCACAGTGTAGATTCTCGTGGCTCTCCAGGAGTTTTTACTGAGGTCCATACACTATCCAGTCACTGGCAGTCTTTGTTGCGTGTCCTCCCTCCTGCTGAACACACAGCTTCAGAAGTTGCTCTCTTTTGTTTGTGGAGGTTAGGATAGTAAGGGTGCCCCCTTGTCCTGCCTTTCTGAAATGAAGTGCTGACAGCAGTGGGTAAGGAGGCAGTGGCTTAGGGAGAGTCCCAGATGGCACCATTGGCAGCTTCACGATTATTCATTTCTTCTCTCCAATGGTAGGAAATGAGGCCTTTCCTGCTGGGCGAGCTCTGACAGCTGCATTGTAGTGGTAGCACCCAGGACATGCGGTGGGTGTCCGTAGTTTATAATGAAGCAAGTTAAGTAAAAGACCCAGGTGTGGGTCCTCCTTCACCCCCTCCCAGAGGCGGCCTCAGTATCCTTGGACCAACCCCCTACCAACGTCTCTTATACAGACACACAGGTGGATATTGGACTAAATCCAAGAACATCTACCTTTTCCAATCTGGTAAAGTGTGCCTCAAGGAATTAAATCAAGCATGGGACAGGTGTTGAATGCTCGTATGCCACACAGTTGTCAAATAGAAGTGGGTATCAGCATCAGCGGACAGCTAGAATCCTGCTCCAGAGTAGCTGGTTCAGCAGGTCTTGGGTGGGACCCCAAGAATCTCCTTTTCTGGCCAGCTTCAAGGTGAAGATGGAGATGTTGGTCTGTGGACCACACTTGGAGTAGCAAGGCTGAAGAGCACTGTACCAAGGTGTGTGCTTCCCAAGCTTTACCAAGCACAGAAATCCACTAGTGAGCTTGCTACAAGGCAGATTGTGACTCAGTAGTGTGGAAACAAGAGCTGGCTGATTAGGCCTGACGGTCTAAATAAAGCCTCTTGGTTCCTCTCCTCATAGTTTTGATTTGTCAAGAAAAGTATTTAAAAAGACTGTAAACTTTCCACATTCCATCCCAAATACCTACCCTTTTCTTTTTTTCTCATTCTTACTAGATGCAAGGCCTTGTGCTAAGTGCTTCGCATGTCATATCTTACTAAGTCCTAGTGATAACCTTGTTAAGCAAACACAACCCCCGTTTTACAGATGAGAAAACTGAGGCTCAGAAAAGTCCTGTACCCTTTTAAGCAGAACTTTTTATGTCTAGACATAGATGAATAGGTTCTGCCAGCCAGAGTTCTTTTTAGTCCTCCAATAAGCATGCGATGGATTATACAGTTGTAATTTTTTCTTAAAACTTGGGGAGACTCTAAATTTAGGTTGTCCTATGGGAAGAGTTGTTGGAAGATAACATAATATTTATTGAGCATTTATTACGTAGCATGCATGATCAGATTTGCTTTCCTTCTTAATTCTAGTAACAAACCTGGAGGTAGAAATTCTGCTCCCCATTTTACAAACAACCTTAGTGTGATGTACAGTGGGTCAGCCTAACAGAGACCAAGTTGCAAATGGAAAATGCCATGCTGCTCTTAGTTTCCTCATCTGTAAAATGGGGAGAATAATACTCATTAAACAGGGAAATCATAACGCCTGGTATGGGTGTTTATTACATGGTAGCTGTTATTTATTTTTATTGTTATTTCAGTGATAAGCAACATAGGCTGGAAGCAAAATAGATCCACAAAAATTCTCTCTCTTGCTCTCTCCCTTGCTCTCTCTTTCACTCTCTCTCTCACTCTCGCTCTCACTCTGTCTCTCTCAGTCTATTCCCTGTCCCCAGCTAAATTTCTCTAAGATTGAAATATACTCTCCCTAGTTTACAGATTGGACCACATGTACCTTCAGATTATACCTTTCAGTGTTAGAGTAAGACTGTAATCTGGCGTTTAGAAGGACATGACTGAAATTGTTAGGGATAAAACTTCGTTTCTTTTCTCTTAGTCCTAAACACCAGCTGTTTTTCATTTGAAATAACGGTTCGGCATCTGCTGAAAATATGTGCACTTTCCTTAATCTGGGGTTACTCAAGAGAAAGGCGAAGTGGTTTGTATGCCGCATTTGCTGATAAAAGAGAAATGTTAAATAGAAACAGTATTTCAAGATGAGGGCTAAAATGAAGTACCTAAAACCTTACCATGTCCAGCTGGTTCATATTTACATTGCCAGAGGAGGAATTAAGGAAACGCGGCAAAGCGCAACACCTTCTGCATTCTTAAAATTAAAGGGACAGATTGTTATCTGAAATGAGCTGCATGCCAGGCTGGGGAAAGATAACAGTATCAGCCCGAACAAAGCCTGTAAAACTGTCACTGACCAGCTGAAGATTGACCCCACCCCCGATTTTCTCTCAATCAAAAAACAGAATCCCATTAAATTACATTATAAAATAGGGCCACGATATAATGAAGAAAAGCTGATGGCATTGCAGATGTGAAGTTTACATTCCCCTCAACCTGGCAATTCCCCCAGAGTGGACAGCATGCCCTGGGAGTAAACGAAGCATTTTTGGTACTTGGTCTCTGGCCACGAGGGTCCCATTCACTTACTTATTTTGCTTCAGGACACTTCATGGTTCCCTGGTGGTTCAGAAGGAATGAAAACTGCTTTTCCAAACTCCTCAGTTGCAGGAGGTGCTTGTGCACAAGGAAAATGGGCCAGGGAGAACGCACACAAGGAGAAGCTTCTGAAACTTTCAGGATCCGGTGACGTCCATTGTAAAGCTGGAAAGCAGCCATGCTGGGGACCTGGGTTAGTAGAAAATCGTCGGCCTCCTAAGGCCAAAGCCAAACTGCCCTCTCGCTGCCAGTCACCCCGGCTATAGCCCAGCCAGGGCAGGAATGTTGAAGAATGTCGGAGCTTTCAGCTACACCAGATGCTTTTGAAAAGAAAGAACTCAGTCATTCACACAGCCCGATTTTAGGAAGTGACATTTTAGATTATGATATGACACTGCAGATTTGACATGATTGTGCTAATTGTGAGAAAATATGCTACTTTGATCGAACTAGAATGAAGGGAATAAAAGACAATGTGGTTCAACTTGTAATAAAGAGCAGCAGCTCATCCTCCCAGCTTTTTGAGGGTTGCTATAGTTATCTATTCAGCACGGGATGTACAATGCAGCTAACATTTCATTACCAGCAGCCTGTTGCATGCTTATTGTTTTAAACATACAAGCTTTCGTGTGGATTGTTCGCCTCATTCCGATTCCTGGCGCTGACTGGCAGGAGCCAGGGAGCTGGATTGTCTTTAACTGGTTTTATTGTGATGTGACTGTGATGGATGTGACAAGGGCCTCTATTATTCGCTGGAGAGTGTGGGCATTAATGAAGCCATTAGCTGAGCCAAGGCAAGGGAAGAAAATAGGGAAATTACCATTATTCCGAAGCCATTAAGTTGTAATCCGCCACTTTCTCGCCTTACTCAGAAAGGCATCTTCTTTTTAAGGCCTCCCTGACTGTCCTTTAAAGATTCATTAATTCATTAACTTTCCAAGGAGATGGTGTTGGGTGGCAGAGTCAAGATTTTAATCGGTTTGGCATGTCAAGTTATTAACGTTATGCTACTGTGTGTGCACTCGTCGCTGGATCACAGTGGGTTAATTTTAAACAAACCGCATTACAGCACGTTTCTCTGATTGATGCTTCACAGAAAGCGCTTCCATCCGGAGTGTACTTTAGAGTTCGCAAAGCTCATTTAAGCAGGGCAGGCAGTGTGTTCCCCGATTTTACAGATGCTGAACTAAGACTTAGGGAGGCTAAATAACCTGCAGAAGGAAGGCCAATGGACTGCTAGATGTGCGGAGTTGAGTTTTGCACTTAAATCCTAATTGAGCCTTTTTTTATGAATTGCACTTTCCCCCTCTCTGGTTGGTGGGGGGAAATGTGAAGCGTGGAAGTAACCACTAGTTAGCCCAGATCTTTCGAAAATGAGTCACTTGTGTTGCATTCAGTGCGCGAACAATTTTTAAGTATTTGTTTAGCCCTAGCCAATCAGGGCATTAAGTATTTTCTTCAGCAGTGTCAGTGTGCTAGCTAAGTTGGGCACAGCCAACTACTTCTTCATTTGCTTTGAGCAAAGGCAGGACTCTCTGCACTGGTCGCGTGTGCAGCACCCGGGAGCATGCCCTGTGGGTGGTTTCAGTTGACCCAAAAAATGTTGAGTGAAGTCTACTTCTTGGCAAAGCAGAGAGTTCTTAATGACGCAGGTCCTGGTCCTTTAGCCCTTCGGAAGTCTGTTTTTCTCAAGCCACAGTTAGGACAGTTTTTTCCAGAGAAGGATTGTGATGTCAGTTTCCCACTCTGTCTTGGGTATACTAAGGAAATTTGCCACCCAGAATCAGTCCCTCAGCTCACTGTTCCTAAACAGATGTAGCTGCAAACCCATCTGTGTAGTTGTGTCGCACCCAGGTTGGTGGTTTGGAGCTGTGCAGCCCAGAAGAAACATATTCTTAAATGAATCCATTTCCATGTCTTGCCATGGGAAAGAAAAGCCAAGGACCAAGGATCACCGGCAGCCAGCCCCAGAATGCCACAGTCTTCCTGGCAGAAAGCATCACCTGAATGGTGCCTTGCTTTTGGACTATCCCCAGCCTCAAAACCAGAGCCAATACATATTCCCATTGTGTAAGCCAGCCCATTGCATAGTATTTGTTTGAGCAAAAAGAAAATTAAAATGAGGTCTAGGCAGGGGGCAGCAAAGACTATTTCTTCTCGTATTTTTCTGAGTTTCTCTAGTGGACTAGAAACTCAGGTCTTTGTTAAAGGAATGGCTGAAAAGGAAAGGAATGCTGAGGAAGATTCATTTAGCAGCCTCTGATCTTTTGGCCTCTGACATGCAGGTGGACCATTCCCACCTTCTTCACGGGGCATGCCACATGTGGAAATGGAGATTTGTACCCAGGTTCCCAGGATGAAGCACCAGGAATGGTGCTGTGGTTAAATCCCTGTTTTCCAGTCTCTCCTAGATCTGGACTTGACCACCTAGCCTTGGCCATTGCTGAGTGGGTTAGCGAATAGTCTCTTGAATGCTTCCTGACTGTTTGCCTTACTGTTGATTGCAGAGCCAGGACTAGAATATAGGCCTCTGAATTCTAGACCTTTGCTCTGCAAGATAGGGTCCGTGGGTGAGCAGCAGCATCATCACTTGGTAACTTGTTAGAAATGCATAATCTCGGGTCCCAGCCCAATCCTCCTGAAGGAAAATTTGTCTTAGAACAAGATCTCCTGGGGATTCATCAAAGTAGGAGAAATAGTGCTACTGAGCCTACACTGCTGATAAATCTTGACATTTGTTTGAAAAGGAGTATAATATTGAATGATTAGAGATGATGGGCTCTTGGCTTTACTTTGGCAAAAAAGAGGAAGGGGACTGATCTCAGCTGAGCATGTCATAGATATACTGTCTCAACCTTCATGACAACCCTATGACACAAGCCTTGTTTTCTACATTTCGGAGACAGGGAAACTGAGGAAGACATCAAGCATCTTGTCCAAGGCCACATGGTAATAATCAGAGCTGGGGTTTGAAACCAGGTCTGTGTGATTCTAAAGGCTCCCCACAACAGCATACTGCTGGGGGTCAGGGATGGTAGAGATGGAATTTCCTGATTCTACAGGGGACATCCGTAGAGGAATAATTTCATTATTGCTATTTCATAACCCTATTTCTTAGGGCAATATTTTAGAGTGGCTTTTGACATATTCTGATAAACATGCAAGAATTCATACTTGGGGATATTGTGAAAAATCACCTGGTGCTGGAAAGGTGTTTTAAATTGAGATGCCCTTGTTGAATGCTCAGTCATCCCCACATCTCCCTTTCAACTTTTTATTAACAGGGTTAAAGTAGGTGATCAAATCCTTTGCTGCCACCGTCCACATCACTTATTTATTTTTGTCCCTCCATGCTCCGTGAAGGCAAAAGTCTTTTAAACCACAACATCTAATTATCTCCCTTGGGAGGGAGCTGGAAAGACAGAAAACATCTGAAAGGTCAGCTCAGTTTAAGCTGGTGATTTGCCACCGTCTGAGGTGAGGATGTAGTTTTCTAACTGGAGTGAGTTGTCACCAAACAGGGGTTACTAAGCAGGGAACCTCCCTGGGCTACCCATCTGTATGAGGGGTGGTGTTTTAATTCTTGGCCTGCCCGAATTCATTATGTGGTTACATTTCCCCAGAATTACAATACTTACCAGGTTTCCATAAAAATGACCCTTTCCAAGTTCAAATACATTTGGGATTTGCCGTTTGAATTATCCACACAGTGTCTTTCCTGTACACTCATGACTGTTTCATAAAAGCATTCCAGATGGGAAATGGTTTGATGTTCTAAGAAGGCAAGCAAGTTGAGACCCTCCTTTTTGGTTTCTTTTTTTTTCTTTCTTTCATACCGACCAACCAAGCATGCTCATGATATGTCTGTGTATGTGCAAACATGCAAGTGTGCTTATCTGGGCTTAAATTCATCTCTATGTTAGGGACCGGTATTGCTGCAGAGCTACTGTGTAGTGGGCAGATTTTCCTATGTGACTATATTTATTAATTGGAATTATTTCATAAACAAGAGTGCTCCCTTCCCCCCTCCCCCGTATTTATTCATTCAGTTATTTATTTATATCAGGAAGAACTCATGGATATTATTTTATTCTATGGGTTATAATCCAAATACTTTTATTTATTTATTTTGTGGCTAAAATTATTTTGGCTTTGGCTACTGTGACCCATTCATTTTCAGTCAGAAGAGGGGCTGGGAAGGGGAGTGCACTGCCCACTGTCATGTGCTGATTTGGGGGGCACTCCCAGGATTAGAACCCAGATTGCTTTTTTGGACTCATGGTTCATTTATTTCTCCATTACCTGCTCTCTTTTAAAATTTTTTGTTTGTTTTCTTCTCCGTTACCTTCTGCCCCATTGTGCAGCACTGTGAAAGATAGCCGGCTAAGTCCTCTCACCCTGCCATGGTTTTAATACCCATTTTTTTATTTCTTATTTTTTAATATTTTTGTTATCTTTTTAAAAGAGAGACATAAATAACACAAACTGTTACAATAAAAAATATAAGAGATTCTCATATACTCCACTCCCCATACCCCCCACTCCTCTCACATCAACAACTTCTTTCATTAGTATGGTACATACATTGCATTTGATCAGTACATATTGGAGCATTGCTACACCACATAGATTATAGTTTATGTTGTAGTTTACACTCTCTCCCAGTCCATTCAGTTGGTTATGGCAGGATATATAATGTCCTGCATCTGTTCTTGCAATATCATTCAGGACAATTCTAAGTCCCAAAAATGCCCTCAAATCACATCTCCTTTTCCCTCTGCCTGACCTCAGCAACTCCCATGGCCACTGTCTCCACATTAATGATATAATTTCTTCTATTGCTGGAGTCATAGTAATTCTATAGTAGAATACCAGTAAGTCCACTCTAATCCATATTTTATTCCTCCATCCTGAGGATCCTGGGATGATGATGTCCTCTCCACCTTTAAATTGAGGGGGGTCTCATATCCCACATGGCTGATGGATGGAATTCTGCTTGCAACTGTAGACTCTCTCGGTTCCCTGGTGTGGTGGTTGACCATCCTCACCTCCCTGTTAGCTGACCTGGGTAAGTCCAACGAACCAGAGAGTAGATTTTGCAACTCTGCTGAGGCTCAGGGCCCAGCTGGCACATGGACAGTCCAGAGATTCAAGTCTCCTGAGCATACACCTACCCCAGCACCAACCACAGGTTCAGTAAAAGTGATAGAAGAGGCATGTGTAGAGAGGTCACATCTGAGTCCAACTCCATTAACACTCAGGAGCACAAATTCCAAAATAGGGCCCACTGGCAAGGCACTGAATGCCAGAGCCATCTGTCATGACTGTAGGGCCCAGGTGTCTCCGTAGCCTTCAGGAGCACTATTACCTGGGGTTGTATCTACTTTGGCTGTGTCTAAGATCCTGCTGAGATGTGCATAAATATGACCCCTCTGATGACCTCCTGACTCATTTTGAAGTCTCTTAACCATATAAACTCTTTCATCTTTACCATTTCCCCCTTTTATTCAAGGTCTTTTTCTAGTTGCATCACCAGTGGTGCTTGGTAGTATAATCCCTTAGCACCAGGGAGGCTCATCCCCGTGAGTCATATCGCATGTTGGGGGAAAGGTAATGCATTTACATGCTGAGTTTGGCTTAGAGAGTGACCACATTTGAGCAACGTGGAGGCTCTCAGGAGGTAACTTTTAGGCACCCTGCAGCTCTAGGCCGAAATCATGTGATACTCTACCCTCTATGTCAATAACCAACGAACATCTGAGCATATCTCTATAACCTATATGCATGCCCTGGAGAACTGCCTCCCACCCATGCATCCCCCATCAATAATAACCCACATCATTTTAATATATTTTAATTTGTACCTTATTGTTGCATACAGCAGAACTTTGGGGGTGGGCAGCCTGCTGTGTTAAAAACCCTTTGACAAACACATAAGACTTCACTTGCATGATCCACTGTAGAGTAGCATTGAAACTAAGGCAGATGTACATTGTGTCCTCCTTTATGGTTACACCATATGAACGCAACATAGATGCCTTCTCGTTGCCTGGGATGACCCCAGTTTATACCTGCCATCCAGGTTTCATTTCACTAGTGTCCCTTTTCACCCTCAAAAGTGTGTGGATCTGGATGACCAGTTCACCCCAAGCCAATGACTTTCAAATGTTTTCTGGACATCAGCATCACTTAGAGGCTGGTTAAAGCACAGACTCATGGATCCCACCCCAGAGTTTCTGATTTGGTAGGTCTGGGGTGTGACAAGAGGATGTGCTTTTCCAAACAAAGCTCTAAGGTGATGTTGCTGCTCCCTTTTGGAGATCTCACTTTGAGAACCACTGCCTTTAGCTTGAGCCAGTCATTGATGAATGAATGGATGAATGGACAAGTGGGTGTGTGGATGAATGGACAAAAGCTTGCCAGGTACTGTGCTGGTTGCTTGGGGATAAGAGGCAGTCTAGTGGTACAGTAAGTCAGTTAGATAGAGATGAAGTGCTGATAAAGGCAGTGATAGGAGCCAAACAGGTGCCAAGTGAGTGGATGGCACAGTGTGTGTGTGTGTGTTTGTGTGTGTATGTGTGTGTCTGCAGGCATGTGAATGAGCATGTCTGGGTATGTTTCCTCAGGGCTTAGCCTAGTAATTGGCCTGGCCTCCATTCATGTCATGACGAACCAGAATCACCAGCTGATATTACCTGCAGTGTGTCCTATTTTTTTATATCTGAAAGGCAGCCAAAAGTCATGGGGCTCCTCACTGAGGGAGGTGGGGATGTAGTGTGCAATCAATATGTTGATTAACATCAGGAAACTGTTAAGCTGTGGGTATTACTAACGTTTGTTAATAGAGTGTCATCTTTTATATCTTGTAATGATGCCACTGGGTAGATTTATTTTTAAATTTTTTTTATTTGGAAATACATTCAAATTTACAGGAGAGTTACAGAAATAATACCCCATATAGAGAAACTCAACATACTCCTAACTCCCCCCCCCCCATATACCCAGATTTACCCATTTTAATTTTTTGCCACATTTGATGGATCCATCCATTCATCCATCCATCCATCAATTCATTTTCTGAACACTTGAGCATGTATTGTATATATCATGCTCCTTGAACACTTAATACTGCCATGACCACTTCCTAAGAATGAGGACATTTACTTGTGTGACCACTTTAAGTGCAACTATCAAGCTCATGAAATTTCACATTATTATAAAGCTTAAAGTCTATATTCCAGTTTTTCTTTTGTCCCAATCCTGTCTCTTTGAACCTTTACTCTTCCCTTGCGAGATTCCATCTAGGATCACGTATTGAATTTAATTGTTGAATAGATTTATTTTTAAAAATTCTTCTCTTTTCCCATATTTAAATTAAGTTTATAGAGATTGTATTAATAGCTAGTGACACAAAGGCAAGATAGTAGTTACAGCACAGCTAATTATATTGCTGTACGTAAAAAGTGACATCAATATTATCAAGTCCGATTAATAGTTCTAAATGGTGTCAGATGCAGCAAGCTTTGGTTTGAATATAGCTTCAAAATCTTGCTAAAGCTTTTTTCTCCCTTCACATTTTCAGTTTTGCATTGGCTGTCAAGTTTTGAATTAGAGAAATAGAACTGCTAGGGAAACCAGCAGACATCACCCCCCCCAATTATCCTTTATAACAGTGGCTTTGGAGACAGGATTGACCCCTGCCCTCCCAGAAGGCCCGATGGATGACCTTTTTATCTGCTGTGCTAAAGACATAAAGTGCTTTTATGTTCCTTCATAAAAGGAGATGCAAGAGATAGACACACACACAGAAGCACACATACACTGAAAACAATTATGATGGCGACAAACTTATTGGAATTCTCCCCTTTTCCTTTTTCTTGATGTTTCGCCATCCAACTTTGAGGTGCCTGCCAGATGATTTCCCCTTCTCTCCCCTTTGTAGCCAAGAAATGTACACATGAGGAAAATAATGCAAGAACTGAATGTGGGGCCCGGTTTGCATCATTCCATTCATGCTGTGTTTCCTCCTTGAAGTTTCCCTGCCATTCTATTAATTTTTGACTGCTTCAGCAGTATTCTGAACATAAATTGTTTTCCTCCCTATCTTTAGAAAAGAGAATCCCTTAGCTGGGTCTGTCACTATGGTTCTAATCATATCATCAATAACACACCAAGTCCCATGGGTTTGTGCCTCAATTTTTCCCTTTTGGCAGGCCCAATCCATATAGTGGCTCAATGGGAACAGTATCTAGATGTGCATCATTGCTTCTTTGGGTTTACCGTGGTTGTGTCCAAAATGGTATCACCTTAGCATAGACTGGGTCTCAGTAGTTGTGTATTGAGCTGCTACTAAGTGCAAGGGGCTGTGGGAGATAAAAGTGTGACTAAGACATGGACCTTGCCCTCAAGAAATTACTGTCTTCTCGGGGAGATAATATGTGCCCACAAATTCCATCAAAAGTAGAGTGAAGAGCTTTGAGAGAGAGCTGCAAAGAGGCAATGGGAATTCAAAGGAAGATTGCTCCCTTCCAGCAGAGAAGAGAAGCCAAGGACAGGCCAAAATAATGGTGCTTTGGCTGACTGCAAGATAGGCAGTTGCAGGAAATAAAGGTGTGATATTGTGTTGTAGCCATACTGGTGGTTGTGGTAGAGGGCTTTGGCTGTCTGGATAGGGAATGGGAAGTCTTGTCTGCAGATACTAGGGAGCCACAGAAAGTGTTTGAGCAGGGACTGACATGAGTAGAGCTAGGCTCTAGGATGACTAAACTGATGCCCTGGGTCAGAGGGATTGGAAACAGGGAATCCAGTTAGGAGGACATTTGGAAAAAAAGTAGACAGTAGTTTTAGCAGCCAGCCTACTCAAGCATTTGAAATACCCTGGGGTTTTAAAATTGAACAGGTTCCGCTTATTGGCTATTTTCATTTGAATAAAATAGTTTGTCCCTGTTCATATATGCCACATAGTTCTAGTAAAATAAATAATCTGGAATAAGGATAAGGGTGGGTATGTTCACTTAGGATCTGTCTCAGGGACGCACCCAAATTGAGTGGTTTGCAAACACTCATGTGCCCAAGGATCATCCCTGGCCCTGGTTAGAATGTCAGCTTCTGTAGGGCTGGGGCATGTGGCCTGGGAGTCAGCATCCCATACCAAGTACCAAATGTGATTCGGATGCAAGTATTCTGGATGATCACACTTTGAGAAATACTGTGACTGTACTCTGTGAGGGCATAAGGCATATGTCTTTGCTAGTGACCCACTTCCTGCATAGGAAGGAGAAATAGGGAAATGAACAAAGGAGTCGTAAGGGCTCCTATCGTGGGCTGTTTGCTACACTAGGCATCTTATATACTGTTATAGTCTCCTGGATGGTAAAACAAATACCATACAGTGGATTGCTGTTTTTGTTAGCCAGAGGGCTGCCAATACAAAGTACCAGAAATGGGTTGGCTTCTATAAAGGGAATTTATTTGGGGCAAAAGCTTATAGTTCCAAGGCTATTAAAAGTCCAACTCAAGGCACCATAAGAGGTGCTTTCTCACCCAAGTCAGCTGCCACGTGGTGAAGCAAGATGGTGGGGGATCTCTACCTGATCGCTGTCTACTCCTCTGGGCTGTACCAGCTCAGACGAGGCCAATCAGGCATAGGGCTTTTCTCTTCCTGGGCCTCTTTTCTCAGGTTTGGCCGCTCCATTCAGGAAATGGCTCATCTCTCCCTGAGCCTCAGCTGTTTGAGCCTCGTCTTTCTGTCACTTGGCCGGATTAGAAATGGCAGAGCTCTCTTTTCCTGTGTCTGAGTGAGTCTTTCTCTGTGTGTCCATTTATATCAGACCCAGCAAGGGGCAGAGACTCAACATGAGTCATGCCTCATTGATGTAGTCCAATCAAAAGCCCTAAACTGATCTTACCAGTTACTCTAATCAAATGGGCCCCTCAGTTGAACTTAATGCAATCAAAGGGTTTACCTGTTTGAGGTTACATAGGAATAGAATAGTTTACAGACATAATCTTTCTCTTTTTGGATTCATAAAATAATCTCAAACTGCCACAGTTTCCTTAAACAATGGGAATTTATTGACTTAGAGTTTTGAGGCCAGAAGTTCAAAGTGGATGTGTTCAGCCAGACCATGCTTTCTTCCAGGAGATGGTGGTGTTCTGGGTCTGGCTGCTGGCAATCCTTGGTCCTTGGCTTTTCCGTCCCAAGGCAAAGCACATGGTGGAGTCTTTTCCTTTCTCTTCCTCTGGGTCTTGCTGACTCCTAGTTTCTGGCTGGTCCCCATGGCTTCCCTCTCTGGCTTTCAATCTGCTTATGAAAGACTTCAGTAATCAGGATAAAAGCCCAACCGGATAAAAGCCCAACCAGAGGAAAGCCCAACCCGATTCAGTGAGGCCATGAGTTAACTGCAGTAGCTTTTCAAAGAGGTCTTATTTACAACGGGTCCACACCTACCAGAGCGTGGACCAAGACAAAGACCATGTCCAAATTGGGATCCACGATTCAACCCACTACATATACCTTCTTTCATTTCCTCCTCACGGCATTTCTGAGAGGCACGGAATGCTTTTATTCTCACCTTTCAGCAAGGCTTCTGAAAGTTTTCAGGAGCGGAGCTTCCAAAATGCTTCCAGTAAGGAGGTGGAAGGAATTAAACGACAGCAGAAAATATTTAGATTTCTTCATCCAGGTCTTCTCCCAAAGCTCCTCTACAATCCAGGAGCTCTAAAGAGGGAAGTGCTGATTTCCCAAGTGTCCAGGCTTAATCAGATACTGACAAGGAAAAAGCCTTCCTTGGAGACACACATTTTAGCTGGAGATATTCCCTTCCCTTTTGTCCTTCCTTTCTGCCTTGTACCTGTGTCCTGGGAACAGAGTTGAGTCTCTCTCCTGCCCTACATCAGTCACCCCCCACTCCCTGCCACTGATCTTGCAGTCAGGCTCTTTCAGCACCAGACATGTTTCCATGACTTAGCTGGACCACAGGCTGAGCAAGGCATCATGGTGCTGTGTGGGCATTTTTACTCCCATCTCTCCAACTGCAGGTCAATTTCAATTGTGTTGTACTTGTGTCACACTTCAGGTGACATTTCCCTAGCCAGTCTGGGAGCACACACATGCTTTGGGGTGAGGAGTGAGCCCATCTCCTTTTCTTTGCAATCGTGGTCATGGAACAGCACACTTTTTCCAGTGGGCTTCACCAATCGATGGTCTGTAGGGATGGGGATGTGACAGTGATGAACATTTTGACTCCCCAACCACTACATCTCATCGTTTTATTACACACAAAGATCTCATTATTTGGCATCTGGATCTGTTTCTAAATGAAATGTCCATTCATTTCAAAGGATGCAGCCAAATAAATAGATCATTTCTTGGTTTTTTATATATATATATATATATTTTAAAAGATTTACTTATTTATTTCTTTATTTATTTCTCTCCCATTCCACCTCCCCCCAGTTGTCTGCTCTGTGTCCATTTGCTGTGTGTTCTTCTGTGTCCACTTGTATTCTTGTCAGCGGCACCGGGAATCTGTGTTTCTTTTTTTTGTTGTTGCGTCATTTTGTTGAGTCAGCTCTGTGTGTGTGCGGCACCACTCCTGGGTATGCTGGACTTTCTTTTTCACAGGGTGCACTCCTTGTGCATGGGGGACATACACGGGGGGCACCCCTGCATGGCATGGCACTCCTTGCACGCATCAGCACTGCATGTGGGCCAGCTCACCACATGGGTCAGGAGGCCCTGGGTTTGAACCCTGGACTTCCCATGTGGTAGGCGGGCACTCTATCCATTGAGCCAAGTCCGCTTCCCTCCCGGTTATATTTTAAGTATTTAATAGACTGTATTTTTTTAGAGCTGTTTGAGGTTTGCAGAAAAATTGTGCAGGAAGTACAAAGTTCTGATATAGCCCCTCCCCCCCAGTTCCTCCTGTTATGAACATCTTGCCTCAGTGTGGGTACATTTGTTACAATGGATGGACCAATGTTATATTATTATTAATGAAAGTCTATAATTTACATATAAGTTTCATTCTGTGCTGTACAGCTCTATGCGTTTTCACAAATGCATAATATCATGTACCCACAATTCCAGTATCGTACAGATTTATGTCACTGCCTTAAAAGTGCCCTGTGCTCCACCTTTGCAGCCGTCTCCCTCCCACTGAACCCCTGAGAACCCTTGATCTTTTTATTCTCTTTCTCGTTTTGCTTTTAAAACATCTGTTCTAGTCTTCCAATGTTGACATTACCATAAGGTGGAGAATACATTTAATGGTTAGAATGGATTCTGACCAATTGGCTCATGGAATTAAGGGGTGAATAATAATTTCATATTTTCATGTGTGCCTTAATATATGCTGGCTAGATATACCTTGCATCATTTTTAAAAGGCTTGGAAGATGGAAAGATAGTCTATCATGCAGTAACTCTGTATTGGTAAAATGTGTTTGGTTTTTCACAGACAATTATGCTTTTTTGTGTGTGTCAAGATTATACAGTTAAAAGGAGCTTTGAGAGGCCATCTGATTGGTCCTCACAATGTAGGGATAAGTTATTCTAGGCAAATGGAAGTGTCATTTGCATCCAAATCTGTCCTGAGAGTTAATTTTCACAACTTTGCAAGTGGGGCATCAATCATTTATGTATCTCTTTAACTGAAGAGAACAGAGGCCTAACAAATATTTGCTGAATAAACGAATAAGCCTTGATGGAAACTCATTTAATTGGCTACCAAGTACATTCTTAACACATACTTGGGGAATGGATGCAGGGATGTAGGAATGGGCAGGACATTTTCTGCTAGAGCTACGGGGTTCTTCTCATGTTACAGAAAAAGTCAGGTTCTTGTTCAGTTTGTAAAGTATAAATGTGTTCCCCCTCTGTATTTGAGAAAACTTATTAATTCTTTCCTCAGTCCTCTCTTCTTCTGGCAAAATAATCACAGTCTCCTGTGCTTTTCTCATGGGCTCCTCTTTCTAGGCCTGTAAGAATCTCTGTGGCTTTCTTATCCTCAGGGCATCATGATTTCTGTTGTGGAGCCCAGGACTGGCTATGCCAAAGTGAGATTTGGGGGGTGGGTTAGTGAGTTTTGAATCTAAACCTGGATGACGACAATCACAGACTTCATTAACAAATAAAGAAAACTATAGGACGACCGGGGTTTTGTTGGATTTGTGGTGACTTTTCACAAAAGCTTGGCTTTAAAATCCTGTTTGACCGCCCTTTGCTCTTCATTCCTCCGGTTGCTTTTTCTAGAACTCACACCTCCCCCACCCCCACCCCACCCCATACAATTCTGTGGCTCAAAGATTGTGCTTACCTGAAAAATATGGATTTGCTATTCTTTAACCCCCAATGGGTTTGCATCTTATTGCCACAACTGGAGTTTTGTTAGACTGAGAGTTGGCAGAATTCTGATTTAGTCAGGTGAGCTATGTCAAGGTCGGTAAAATGTTAAGGGTTGAGAGCAAATGGTCTGTTAGCCAGGGAATTTTGTGCGAATTTTGTAAAAATAAGCTATTTCCAGAATCAGGACCTTTACAGTGTACATTTGCAGAAGGTAATCATTTAAATGCCCAGGTTTCCTTTGTAGGGCTGGGGGAGGGATTGATTTCCACAGATGTATAGGTTAAGTCATAAAACAACCCTGCAACTGAAAATAGTCCACATTTACAACTGTAAAAGAAGGGTTGCAACAATATCGATGCATCCACAGTATGGTTTTGAAATTTTCACTATTTTTACGATAACTCTGAATTACTTCTATACATGCTCATATAATAGTAAGAACAAGAAAGCAGGGTACAAAGCAGTATATCTAGTTTGACCACAATTTTGTCAAATAAAATATCATATATACATATATGTGGAGGAAAAAACTGGAAGAAAATACTCAAAAATGTATTGTGTTAATGGTTATGATCAGTGGATGGTAGGCGCATGGGTCTTATTTATTACTTCTTTATTCTTCATGTTTTGTAAGTTTTTTCTAAAGAACGTGGAGCTGTAAATCAGGGCTCCTCATTCATGGCACTACTGACATTTGAGGCTGGGTAACTGTTTGCTGCGAGGGGCCATCCTGACTGTTGTCCTGGGTATCCCTGGCTTCCATCCATGAGATGCCAGTGACACCCATCCTGTACCATTATGACAAAAAAAAAAAGACTTCTGACATTGCCAGATGTCCCCTGGAGGGGGTTGGAAATCACTCTTGATTGAGTACTATTGGTATACATTAAAAGAAATCCTCAAGCCCTATAGAAACAACATTAAGACATGAACTAAAAGCAAAAACATGACTCCCCCTGCTTCGCTCTTCTCTCCTCATTCCCAGGAGTGTGCAAGTTTGGGGTGATGCCCTGGAGGAGGTTTCTGGAGTGGTGAGGTGATGACTGCTTGATAAGCCACCAAACCTGTCCTTATGAGAGAAATAGAGGACAGAGAGTGTTTTAGTTTCCTTGGTTGGTCAAGCAAATACCGTGCAATGAGTTGGTTTAAACAATGGGAATTTATTGGCTCATGATTATTTCGACACTAGAGAAGTCCAAACCAAGGTGTCATCAGGGTGATGCTTTCTTTCTGAAGACTTGCATTCCGGAGCTGGCTTCCCTTGGTCCTGGGCTCCTCTGTCACATAGCAGTGCACATGGTAGCCTCTCCTGGCCTGCCCCTTCTCTTCTGGGTTCTGCTGGTATTCAGCCTCTGGCTGCTTCTTCTGTGCCTTTCTCTGTCTCTGTGTCAATTTCATTCTGCTTATAAAGGACTCTAGTAACAGGATTAAAACCCATGCTGATTGAAATGGGCCACACCTCGACTGAAGCCACTTCATCAGTAAGTCCTACTTACAGTGGGTTCACACCTACAGGGATGGATCAAGTTTAATAGTATGTTTTCTGGGGAACATTGCACCAAATCATAACAGAGAGCAACTTGGGCATAGAGATGTCTAATCGGTTCAAGTACAGAGTTTGAACTTAATGTATGTTTCATAAAGCATTAAACAATGAGCTTCTCCCTGAATTAGCAATGGACTTCCAGTCCTCCTCCACTTCAGATTCTTTCCCAGGTGCTCAGAGGTGTAAAAACAAAAGGAAAAGTATACTTGCTGCCTGTATTCCTTGGAATAGCAACTTTAAAATTGGTCCTGGAAACTCTGTACTGTAAAGGTCCCTCTGAAAGGAAAAGGCCTTCTCAATCTTGGAGTGCCCATGTGAAGGAAAGGGTTAATCGGCAGGTATGGAGTGCTCAAACCCTGCACCTGCCAAAGAAACCAACCCTTGCTGGTGCTAGGAGGTGACCTCTGAGCCCTTGGAAGGTCCTGCCTGATAAGCATCTCACTGGACACCTGGGTCTGGGGCAGCCAGCTAGCCCAGGCCAAGACTTTGTCGTTCGGGGGCCTCACTGGGTTGGGTGGACCTCTGGAGGAGCCGGAGACTGGACAACTGAGGTCAGACAGGCTGGGTAACATGCCTCTATGACCGGGCCCCAAGGAAAGCCTGGGCGCAGAGGCATGGGTGAGCTTCCCGGCTGGCCAGACTCCATGCCTGTCCACACTGCCCTGGGAGGGGACAACTAGAGCTGGTGGCTGGTCTCTCCTGGGCCCTGCCCTGTGCACCTTTTCCGTCTGCCCATTTTATTCTGTGTCCTTTCACAGTCATAAACCAGAGCCATGAATATGATGACTTTTGTGAGTTCTTTGAGTCCTTCTAACAAATCATTGTACTTAAGAGTGATCTTGAGGACCCACAACATAACCACATAGTCTGTAATTCACAGACAGCTAAGAGGGAAAGGTCATGTTTGAATTTTGGCATGGAACCCATAGGCCATGCCCTTGTCAGTGCCCACCAGCTCAGATTTGGTGAAGAGGCTGAACTGGCTGTCTGGCCTCTTGGAAGATGGTTTCTTCAGAGTCCGGTTGAGAGCTGGAGCCCAAGCACCTGACCCTGGCAGGCTGCCCTGCAGACCCTGGGCTCTAGTAGCCTGCTGCAGGTCCTGGTCAGTACCCACATCCCTTGACGTCAGACGTGTAGGTGCTCTAGGCGGGGTTTCCTTTGCCAGGTGGCACAGAGGTGTGGCTTTTAATTGTCTTTCCTTCTCAGTGTGTCCTGAGCAGTGTATCTGAACCGTCTATTCCACTTGATGGAATGCTCACTTTGCTATTTTGTTTTTTGAGTACAGGGACAGCAGTTAATATTACAAGTCCGAGTCTTGGCATCACTGCACAGATGCCTCTGCATGAGTGTAAACATCAAATCTGGGAGAACAAGAAGCTTTATGGCTTTTGATTTTTCTTGGACATATTTTGTCCAAGCCTGTTTAGCCCTACATAAGGAAATTGGGGTCATCCATAACTTATCGCCTCTGTGGTGACAACTGCCCCATATCAGGCAATGCCCCAGCTCCATTCTGAATATTTGCTCCTTTGTGTGTGATCAAACCAGACAAGAGGAAAAGAAAGTTTTTCTATCAGTACTTTGGCCCTGGCGGTGAGACAGGGTATTGCACCAAAGACCTGAAATATTGTGGAAATTTAAAGAATGCTCAGGGTCTACACTAGAATACCAATAAGTCTACTCTAGTCCATTGTTCATTTGCCAATCCTAAGGATTCTGTGATGGTGATGTCCATTCTTCCTCTAATTAAGAGGGGGCTTTGATCTCATGAGGCCAATAGATGGGACTCTCTTGCTTTCAGGTGCAGACTCTCTCTGTTCCTTGGGATGGTCATTGTCCATCATCATCTCCTTGTTAGTTGTCCTGGCTGAGTCCAATGAACTGGAGTGTAGGTGTTGCAACTCTACTGAGATTCAGGGCCCAGCTGGCATTTGGACAGCCCAAAGATTTAAGTCTCTTGGTTGTACACCTGCCAACTCCAGCACCAACTATAGTTTCAAATAGAAGAGACAGATGAGCCATGTGTAGGGAAACCACACCTGAGTCCAACTCTGTCACAATGGGGAGAATGGAAGAACTTTTATCATTGATGTGGAAGCAGTGGCCACTGGAGGTTCTGAGGGGATGGATAGGGAAAAACAGGTGTAATACGGGGGCATTTTTGGGATGTGGGAATTGACATTGCAATGACAGATACAAACCATTGTATATCTTGCCGTAACTTACAAAATTGTGTGGGAGAGAGTGTAAACTATGTTGTAAACTATGATCCATGCTTAGTGGCAATGCTTCAAAATGTGTTCATCAATTGCAATAAATGTACCACACTAATGAAGGATGTTGTTAATGTGAGAAAGTGTGGGAGTGGTAAGGAGTGGGGCATGTGGGAATCCCCTATACTTTTTTTTTAAGATTTAATTTTTAAAAATTTTTTATATCCCCCCCCTCCCATGGCTTGCTTGCTGTCTGTTCTCTGTGTCTATTCACTGCGTGTTCTTCTGCTTGGCTGCTTGTCTCCCTTTTGTTGTGTGATCTTGCTGCTCCAGCTCTCTGCAGGCGCGGGTGAGTCTGCCTTCACAAGGAGGCCCTGGGATGTGAACCCAGGGCCTCCCATGTCGTAGATGGGAGCCCAATCGATTGAGCTACAGTTGCTTCCAATCCCCTATACTTTTTATGAAACGTTTATGTAATCTATTTATCTTTTAAAAAAAATTAAGAAGTATATTTTGAAAAATTTCTCAGGGTGATTTCTCTCTATGCCAAAATTCATTCTTGAGGATGAAAGTAGAGGAGACTCTTCTACAACGGTCTCTTAAAGGGGTATCAAAAAGGACTTGAGCTGGGTGAGTAGGAGCTGCTCAAACAGAATGCCTTTCCCAGGTTTCCACTCTGCACTGACACTAGATTCTGGATCCTTACAGAGACAGAAGGCAGACAAGCCCCCCCAGGGGTATGCTCTGAAGACCTGAATGATGTCTGAGTCTAACACTGTGCCTGTAACCCCATTCTTTATTGTTTGTTAACTTCAGCTACATCCCTTTCCCTTCTCCTCATTTGCTTCCTCCCTCCCTCCCTTCCTTCTACTGATATTACTGGACCCTCGCCAAGTCCAGGGGCACTCTGCAAAGTGCTGGCAAGAGAAAGACAATGACATTCTTTTGGCTGTGGAGCAGCTCACAATCCAGTGGGAGAAGACACTTCCAAACATGGGTTCAGCATCATTGGGGAGAGCTATGACACAGCCCTAGGGTTAGAGGAAGCTTCTGGAAGATGAGACATACCCTTTCAGGTATGGTTAGGAATTCATCAGACAAAGGAAAGGCCAGCAGGAAGAACTGCCTAAGAACAGAAAGAGCATGGACTAGCAGTCAGACAGATGGTCTGTGCCATTATTTTCAGGCTATGTAATCTCAGGCCAATTGCTTAACCTCTCTGGGCCACGTTTCTACCCTCTCTGTTTAAACAAGGATAATGATGCCTTCCAACTAGAGCTTTCACAAATTCAAATGGAGGTGGCTGGACTTGGCCCAGTGGTTAGGGCGTCCGTCTACCACATGGGAGGTCCGCAGTTCAAACCCCGGGCCTCCTGACCTGTGTGGAGCTGGCCCATGTGCAGTGCTGATGCGCACAAGGAGATCCCTGCCACACAGGGGCGTCCCCGCATAGGGGAGCCCCACATGCAAGGAGTGCGCCCCATAAGGAGAGCTGCCCAGCACAAAAGAAAGTGCAGCCTGCCCAAGAATGGTGCCACCCACATGGAGAGCTGACACAACAAGATGATGCAACAAAAGAAATACAGATTCCCATGCCACTGACAAGAACAGAAGCAGACAAAGAAGATGCAGCAAATAGACACAGAGAACAGACAACTGGAGGGGGGATAAATAAATAAATAAATATAAAAAAATCAAATGGAAGAGAAAGGAAGAGTGTTAAAAATGTGTTGCAACTATTGGCTCATTCATTCATTCATTCATTCATTCATTCATTCAACGAATATATGAAAACCCCTCCCATGTTGGCAGGTGCTGTGCTAGTTGCTAGGGGTAGGGCAGCAAATGAAGTAGGCATAACCTGTGTCCTCCCAGAGATGGACGTCTCCACGAAAGCTTTCGTTAACACTAGTAGTTGATATTATCATGAGAGGCAGAGGTGACAAAGGCTATGGTGTGTTTGGAGAAGAGAGGTTTAAATCAGGGTTCCCTGTGCCTGTGTGAGAGAGGTGCTTGGGGGTTAGTGGAGGGAGAGTGGACTGGAAGGGTAGGACAGGGACCCCCTCACAGTCCCACTCTTGATGAAAACATTTTAAAAAGCTTCAAGATTTTTACCAATATTTGAAATTCTTCAAGTATTGAAATGAAGCCACAATTAGCCATCCTCCTATGTAGAAAAGGGGAGACAATTTGGTTTACTTTGCATTTGCACATCTTCTTGACCAGATTGCAGACTCCAAGACTAGGGAACTTGGCCGTATATGACTCTTACACCCCATCCCTAAGCTAAGTCATTGCCCAGTGCTGCTGCCGGCCTTAGATTCTTGCTGATTTACTGAATGCATAGCCCCTGGCACCAGGCCTGGCACAGACTGGATGCATGGTCAATAGATGTTTGTGAAATAGCTGGATGGACTGATGCTCACAACCATCAGCAGAGGCAGCCTGGTTCTTACTGGTGCCCTCTTGCAAGTCAATCCCTGCAAAGGAGAGGCGTCTGGCCACCTTACACCAGAAGCCCTGCCCCAGCATTTGGGGTACCTGGGTGCTAGCCCTAACTCTGCCACTCATTTGATTTGCCATCTTAGGCAAGTCGCTGAACTTCTCTGGGCCCAAGGCTCACCCTGCAACTAGTGGGTTTTGACAATAGGACCTCCCAGGTCCCTTCCACCTTGCACATTTCATGAAGGGCCAGCTGCCAGGGTTCATTCCTCTGCTTTCCAGGCCCCTGACACCCACGAGTTGTGGGAGTAGTTTATGAACCTGAAGTTTGGGGAACTGAACTCCCACCACGGCAAAACGGAGTTTCCCTTGGCGATGTCTGATTCCATCATTGCTACTAAGTTGGTGAAGGCACAGGGGGAGGATTATGGCCTCTGTTGAGACCTGGGTTTGGCTCTCTGTTGCTTTGTCTTCACAGCATCCTTCCCCTGAAGGAGCAAAGGCTCAGTGAATTAACCCTCCTCTGTCCTATATTTAAAGGTAACATCTTAGTATTATTGGTGGGCGATTCCAAGTTCTGATCTGATCTCTAGCACATACTGCTTTCTTATTTGGGCCTCAGACTTGGATATGACCAAGAGCTGGCCTCAGCGATATTGCCCTTTCTGTTTATGGACAGTTACTGAATATGGCTCTCAGGGAGGGGAGAAGAGAGGCAGAAAAGAACTGGGCAGGGAGAAAGATGACAGGCAACTGCTGTGGGGTTTCCCAGCCACTGTTAGTCGTCCCCTGCCAGGTTACAGTCCCCTCACATAAGAGCCTGCATTTTCCACCCTAGAATATTCATTACGTTTTTATGTATCAGATCAGACACATATCAACAACCCCCTAATTTATGCATGCTTGCTATTAGGTTTTGTTTAAATGAGTCCCTTCCAAAAAGAATCAGCCTTCAGTTCCGAAGGAATGAACCAGCCTCGCGAGGTGAGGTGAATTGGCCTACAACTGATGTCAAATGTGGTGCTGCAGGGTTTCAGGCTGTAATTCAGCCCTGGCGGTGGTGGTTTCTGACCATGTGAAGTGTAGGAGGCTGCGTGGATGTGTTTGTGAATGACTGGAAGCCAGAGGGCAGAGGGAGCAACCAGGGGTGGGGATTTCAGTTCAGTTTCACATCTCTACCCAGAGGCATTAGACGCTGTTAATTCTTCAAAAGCCAACGATTTGTTTTACAGAAGAAATTCTGATTTGATTAAGATATTGCTTCCAGACCTAATGCTCCTTTAGCAAATCGTGCCTACATCCATGATTAGAAATAAACTGCATGTTATCTAAGCATAAAAAAGCCGCATGATTTGGAACGATTCTACAGAAGTAACATTTAGTGTAATTACAGTACATTTAGATTAATTATAGCGCTGGTACCCGGCGCCACCAAACTTAAGGTCGTATCAGCAGTTTCCTTATTAACCCTGTGTGGAATAAGTTTATGCATATTTCCCTCCAGATTATAGTGTGTACTTCTGACTTTCAGAGTAACTTTCAAAAATACCATTTCAGAGAGAGTGTTCTTTGGAAGAATATTCTTTCTGTTTTGAATCCCAAAATAGGCAGAGGTTCATTTTTTAAAAATGAGAATGATCACGATATTTAGTTGAGGAAATGTCCTTGCTATAAATGGCTTGCGTCTCCCTTTCCTAGGCTTTATAGCTTTGCCTGTAAAGCAAAATGTGGCATGTCCAGAATGTAACCACTGAATATAAGTTTGGAGTCATTCAAAAAAAACAAAAAAACAAAAGGAGCCTATGATTCCAAAGGCCACTCCCAAAGGCAAAATTGGTATCTGAAGCTCCCTCTTTTAGAATATCTTTATAGACCACAGATTTTTATCTGTTGATGGCACTCGTTGATTTTTTTTTTTTAACAACCAAAAGTAATTTGAGGCCACATTTGGCGAGGAAGGAGGCTGATAAGGTCGGAAGAATGCATATTTTATTAAAAAATGAGCTGGGACTCTAAAATAATGAGCCTCATTTTCATGCATGGTTCATAGCTGTAGCTGAAGGTAATTCCCTCAGAGGAGTTCCAAATTTGGTTGAGCAATGCCTGTCTCCTTGAAAACAGTGTATAGCATCTTTGTGACACTGCTTCAAAGGAAGTGACAGCCCTTTGAATGTCAAATGTCTGGTAGTTTGTTAGACGAATAGTCTCATTATTTAATAGTTCTACTCCCTATAAAGGCTTTTTAAATTCTAAGTTTTTAATGGACTGTAATGGCACTAAAGTTCCTCTAACTTGCCACATGTGTGAATAGCATTTCCTAAGCTATATGTCTTTACATTAATTTATACAAGAATTCTCAAAAAGTCATTTGTTAATAATAACTAGTGTTTTACTGAGCACTCCCCATGAATTAGACAGTGTGTCTTCCATGTTTTAACTCATTTTTTTCCAAGAATTTTGAGAGCCTTTAGGCGCTCATCCTTCCATTTGGTGGCTCTTACATTCACAGAGAAGTTAAGTAACTTGCCCAGCTAGTAAAAGGCTGAACTGGGATTTGAACTCCGGCTGATCTGACTCAAGGTCTGCAGATGTCATACCACAAGGTGTTTTACTCTGCTTGGTAAAGCTATGCGTTCTGGGTGGAGCCACAGCTCACTGCTTGCCAGCATTCTGTCCCTTCTCTTGATGGATTGAGGTGGAAATAAGGACTGCTTGGCCAGTTTTCACAAAGCAAGTTGTATTAAATGAAGAAAGGAATCAGGGCAACCGCAGTGAATTTCCTAAACCCTCCCTGGGTTTTCTTTTTCTTCTCCTCTATTTTGTCTGGCTCGATTCTATTTTACCTTTTCCTGGTAGAGTCGTGCGGGCAAATGACTCTTACCAGGAACAAATGATGCTATAAATCCGGGCTAAAATCAATGAGGTTATGAGCTCTTAGAGTGAGATGCAGTTTTGCAGACTTAAATGTTTTCCCTGCTTAACATGCTGCCCCTTTGGAGCCAGAAGCCAGAGGCTTGGGTATTCTTCCACACACAGTTAGTTTTCTCATTTACGGGCCTCTACATAGCCCCTCTGTCACAGAGCTGGATTCTCAGTACCAATCTTCCCCTTTTAAACAAGAGGAAGATTTAGAAGAAATAATAGAGAGCACATATGCTCTCATGTCTGACTCCAGCATATAAGAAAAGAAATGGAAAAGGAAGTGCCAAACAAAAGCAGCTCTCAATAGTAACACTGTCATGTAAAAATTAGAGCCTGGAATTCTTGGAAATAGCGCCACCCACCCCCACCTCCACCCCCCTCCTGGAGAGACGGGCACCAGCTACAGGGAACTTACTTACCCAGTGCCAAGTGCATTAATTGAGTAAAACGGAGAAAGCAGCAATGAATGCCACTGGGCTTCCTGATGACTGTGGATGGCCATTTTCTGAAGTACTGGCTTCAGTTCCATGAAGCCCATTAGCATACACCAGGATCCCGAGGTAGGCGGGGGTTGTGATGCGAGCAAGGAGGCTCTCAACCACTGTGTGCTTCATATTTGATTCATAGTTCTTCTGTGTGCAAAATGATGGAAGGGCAGTTGGAGTGACCTGTGAGGTTTTCATCCTCATTACCTGTTGTTTTTCAGGGAACCTGGGTGAAGGTAGCTTTGCGGTTGGCGATGGTCTGTTCAAGTTGACTGAGTGGGATAAATGGACATATTGTCCGCTCCCTCATCACAGAGATTGCTTGGATCAGGGAAGGCTGGGGGCTAGGGTGAGGTGAGTGAGGCACCGGCCTTGCGTGCAAAATCTGAGGTGGCACCCAAAACTCAGGACTTGAGATAATCTGTTGATGTAGTATTTGTGAAAATAAAATAAAAATTTATGCAAGAATTGGCTCACTAAGATGAACTAAATACAAAGAATAAATGCATGGAGGTAAAACCTAGAGTGTAGGTTATTAGGAGATAAGAGGAGGGCTGCAAAGGACTACTGATACTTAATGTATGTAGAAGTTTTAATTAACTTGACTGTAAATCTGTTGAAATGGGTAGACTTGATAGTAACACATTATAGTGAGTAGCAGCTGGCTTATAAACAGTATTGTGGCTGAGAAGGTAGTCTAGGGATGTATATGTTGTTTGAAAGAAAGCTAAAGAATAATCTAGGGACTGAACAACACAGTGAACCCAGAGATGAGTGAGAATTGTGGTTGAGGGTACAGATGCAAGAGTGTCCTTCTGTGAAGTAGAACAAATGTATATCATTATTGCAAAGTTATGGTAAGAATGTGTAAAAGCATGGGAAAATACAATTAATGTAATATATGGACTCTAGTTAATAACAATACTGTAATATCCTGGTATCAATGCCAAAGATGTACTGTGTTAATAGTAGGGGGATATGGAAAAAATATACCAAATGTATGCTATGGACCATAGTTAGAGGTTATAGTCTGATGATATTATCTCACAATCTGTAACAAATGTTCCACGAAAATGTAGTGGGTTGGTGGAGGGGTGGTGTATGGGAATTCCACTCATGTGCTTGATTGTTTTGTAAGTTCACAACTTCTCTAATAAAAATATATTTTAAAAAGTTTATGCAAGAAAAATGCATGATGAGCAAAACACAAATTTAAATAAAGACAGTTATTGGTTTGGAGAATCTGCCACTTCCAGAAGACGATGGCTTCCTTGAGGATAAAGACCATGTCTTACGCTCTTTGCATCCACAGTGCCAGCTGAATACTTAGTGGGTACTCAGAAATATTTGCTGGTTGTAAAAAAGAAAGCAAAACAAATGCAAGCAAATGAATGAACAAATGAGTTAAATGAATTAATGAAAGTAGCTGTTGAGTTTTTTTAGTACTTTATTAGCAGGTTGGTATTTTCAAAACTTATTCCTAAATAGAACATTGGGTCAGATTTGACCCCTTTTTTTTTTTTTTTCGAGAAATGGAACTCAAGTGGAGAGAATCGGCTCTAGAATATTTTCCATTTAATGATCAAGTAGGTATTCATGCTTGTTAAACAGATAAGAAAAAAGTAAAGTCCACTCCATGAACCTTTCCAAACCCCACTTTCATTTCATTGCATTTGAAAAGCACAGGAATGGTTTGGACCAGTGCAGTAGAGCCTTAGAACAGAGAAGGTGTTTTGTGAAATGTTAAGTTTTCAGTTGATGATTCAGTAAGCCCTAAGTGGCTTTCTTCTTTGGCAAGGTTCTTAACAAGGGCTGTGCCTCAGAACTGGGGTTGGGGTGGGGGTGGGTGTAGGAATTTTCCAAGATGCCAATCAATACCTGCGACCCACCCCCTGATGATCCCTGCTGAACCAGAATCTCTAGGGGGTGAATGACCTGGTCCTACAAGGGCCCTGTGGAATATACCAGAAGCTTTGGGAAGCTAACCTGAAGGATCCGTGTGGTCAGGCATTTTGGGGGACTGTTTTACTCTTCTTTGAGAGCCATATTCTCTTTACACACAGTTTTATGACAGTGACTCAATGCTCATTTGTCAAGAACTGAAATGGTTCACCCTCGGGTAAAGAACTTTTTTTTCTTTTACCAAAAGAAACAAACTAAAGTGGAGCAAGTTATACAATATTCATGATCACTTCAATTCAGAGATGCAAAAGTCAGTATTGAAATCACCCCATAGTTGTGGAGCACTTATGATTAGGATAGTTTTTTAAAGATCTATTTTATTTATTTATCCCTCTCCTCTTGTTGTTTGCACTTGCTGTCTGTGCTCTGTGTCCATCTGTTGTGTGCTCTGTGTCTGCTGGTCTTCTTTTTAGGAGACACTGGGAACCAAACCTGGAACTTCCCATGTAGGAGGAAGGCACTCAATCACTTGAGCCACCTCAGTTCCCTGGTTTGTTATATCTCTTAATGCCTTTCCTCTTTGTGTCTCCTTATTGCATCATCTTACTGCATCAGCTCACCATGTCTGCCCTTCATGCCAGCCTGCCTTCTCCAGGAAGCACTGGGAACTGAACCTGGGACCTCCTATGTGGTAGGCAGTAGCCCAATTGCTGGAACCACATCAGCTTCCCTCATGATTGGAATTTAGGATTCAGATTGTATGAGTTCTAATCCTATCTGTAGGACCATGGGAAATTCTTGAACTTACATGTGGGAAACTATATATGTCCTTCCTGATTCATCTGTGTCTTTTGTTATAAGGAATACCTCTTTCACAAGACTGGCAAGGCCATTCCTTCCTACAAAAATGCTGGAAGAATACAAAACTATAGCAATTTCTTTTGCCCTTATGTAAAACGTAGAAATTAATCCATTAAGATGTTTTTAATGAAGGTCTTACCCAAGTAACTATGTCATATCACTGTGGTGTGGTCCTCAAGAAATCAAATACATTTTTATAAACATAATTACTTAGAGCATTGTTAAAGAAAGTGGTTAGTTTTTCCCCCCTATTGTTTCTTAGTTTCGCAATTTAAGACAACAGAGTAGTAGAGTAGTGCCAACAAATGACATCTTGGCACAGTTTACCTGATGTCAAATGGACTGGTCCTACTGGTTGCTTTTTAATCACATTTAATCAGTTGGCAGGTTGAATTGTGCAAGCATCGTAAAACTGTTGTAGGATGACCTGAGAAATGACGGCAAACCGAAAGCAGACTCAGCTTGACTATAGTTTGGAGGCTCAGTGGAATTTATTTGCTTGCTTAGTCACAATCTGCTAACAAACCAATCTGCCATAACCAGGTGAGGGACACACATTTAAAGGTGAAGGACACCAGGGTCTCTAAAGCCCATCAGCCTGATGCCCAACACCAGGCAGGCAGGTAACTTTAACTAGAGGTCTCCAGAGCAGATCTGATGTGGAGTCAGTGGAGGGTCTACAGCTCTCGGCGGGGTGGTGGTTGTAGTATGGCTGCAAGGGTGATAGCAAGCCTTGTAGCAAAGCATGGGTCCTGGAGCCAGGAGTCAGAGTGACCAGGTATCAATCTGCCCCTACCTGATGCTCACAAAAGTGGCATCTGCATAGGATATTATGCCTTCAAGGTCTGCTGGCCCATATTCTTATTGAAGGGGTTTCCCTCTGGTAGACAATAAGCTAGTCCATATCACACAAATGTCTGGTGATTGCTTATTACAAAAATGTTTCCCTCGGTTTTCTTTTTTTACATTCTAATGGTAGTCAACATGTTTACAATGGTTTTGGGATTCAACATTATTATTTCAATACATAGCAGGTTGCTGTGGCATCTTGTAGATTCCACCTGTATTGTTGTAGGAGCTGTGTATTGATTTAGTGTTAGGGAGCCATGGTTGAGTGGTGAGCCAAAGGCTTCAAAATGGAAGAAAAGATTTGCAAATCATACATCTGGTAAGAGTGTGATATCCAGAACTCCTACAATTCAACAACAAAAAGACAAACAACCCAACTGAAAAATGGGAAAACAACTTGAATAGACATTTCTTCAAAGAAGGTCAACAAATGGTCAGTATCATATGAAAAGATTTTCGGCATCACTAACCATTAGGGGAGGTAAGCCAGACATAAGAGGCAAAATATTATATGTTCCCACTTTTATGAAATACCTAGAATAAACAAATTTGTAGAGGCAGAAAGTAGATTAGAGGTTACTAGGATCTAGGTGTAAAGGAATGGGGAGTTACTGTGCAAGTTTCTATTTGGATGAGGAAACCATTTTGGTAATGGGTGGTGGTGGTGATAGCACAATATTATGAATGTAATTGACATCACTGAACTGCATGAATGAAGCTGGTTAAAATGGGAAATTTTGGGTTATGTTACCACAAAAATTTTTTTTAACGTCATGGGCATTAGAAAACAACACCATAGAAAGAATGGAGATTCATCTTCCAGACACTGCTGCCCAGAGCCTTGTCAAGTCAGTCAGAAAAGCAGCCTCTCAGGTGTCTCCCCTTGGTCCCTTGTGTCCTGCAACCAACTCTCAAAAAAACAAAACTCTAAACCGAATGGTGTTCATGTCTGCAGGCCCAAGCCACCCATGGACCTCAGTTCTGTGTAACCTCTGTTTCCTTCCCTGCCCCAAGTCTTGGCAACTGAGACTACAGAGATAGAGGTCAACTCATCCATTAAAAAAAACCTCAAACCTGGAAACAACTGCGTTCAGGTTGAAGGTGACTTCATTATCATTGAGAATGGCTGATGGGGGCACCCTTCCTACCTTCCTCCCTCTCTTCCTGGCCCATTATCCTCCCTGCCTGCCTCTCTCCTTTCCCCTCTGTATTAGCCCCAGGGGTGCTGATGCAAAGCACCTGCAGTCTGTTGGCTTTTATACAAGGTATATTTATCTTGGGTAGAAGCTTACAGTTACCAGACCCTAAAGAGTCCAACTCAAGGTCCCATAAGAGGTATTTTCTCACCAGAGGCATTGGCCACATGTTGATGCAAGATGGTGGGTGACATCTGTGAGGGTTCAGTCGTCCTCCTTCCTCTCAAGGCTCCGTGGACCCAGCTTCTTCCAATCTCAGCTGTAACTGGTATAAGGCTTTTTTCTCAGGGCTTCTCAGCTGCTCTGTCCTCTTCAACTGCAAATGTCAGGCTCACCTCTCTTCTTGGGGCCTCTGCCTTGTCTATGGAACTGTCTCTCCTCTGTGTATCTTCTTCCTGTGTTCTCCTGTGCATCTCCTTCCATGTTCTTGATTGAACATCCCTTTATATAGCCATCAAGGGAGCAGGGGCTCAACCGTGCACACCCTAAGGATGTGGTTGAACCAAAGCCCTCATCTTGACTTAATCAAGTAAACGTAAAGCCTTTGAATTTAACATAATCAAAGGGTATCACGCCCAGAGAATGAGACCAGTTTACAAACAGAACCAATATCTCTTTTTGGAATTCATAAATAATATCAAATGGCACACCCTCCTTCCCCACCTCCCTCAAAAGGACCTGTTACATGCTGAGGCCCCACTGGGGGAACTTTGTGCCTACTTTCAGGGAGCTTCCATTCGAGTGAGGTGGGGCTTGAGGGGGGGGGGGAAGCAGACGTTCTAAAAGTCCATGTGAAGAAAGGAATACTGGATGAAGGAGTGCAGTTATGGAAGTGGAAGACGGACTTTGTCCTCAGTGGTCTGACAGAAGCCTGTCAAGTGAGGAACTCCGGAAGGCATATGATGGAGATACAAGTGTGCTCACTAAAGGCCCTGAGGCAGGGACAGGCTTGGCATGTTCAAGGGACAAAAGGAGCCTGGTTAAGGATGGTGACGTTACAGAGGAGGAGGTCAGTGAGGTAGGCAAGGGCCGAATGGTGAGTAATTCAAAGGCTGAGGTAAGTGAGTGGAATTTCATTCTGCCTGAAATGGGAAGCCACTGGCTGGGCTTAAGCAGAAGAATAACAGGATCTGATTTGCAACTGAATGACAAGGCTGCTGCAGGGTGGAAAATTGACTTGTGGAAGGTGAAGTAGGCAGGGGGCCAGCCAGGAGGCTGTTGCAGCGGGTGTAGGTGGGGGCAGTAAGAGGGAGTGAAGTGGATGGATGCAGGGGATAGTTGGGAGGTGGCAGATGTTGCTGACCGATGGATGGCTGGGGGCAGGCGAGTATAAGCAAGGCATTGAGCCGCTCTGTGGGATTAAAGCATACGATTATGTGAGAAAGAGTCTGTACCAATGTGTTTTTTCCCCCCTAAAATTACTAATCTTTGCTAAAGAATGATTGACATTTTATCTCTGGTGAGACCAAAAAATAAAAATAGCGGGAACAAACCCTGTAGCGCTCAAAGCCTGGGCTTTTCCTCCCCCGCCCCCAGTCTTTTTTATGGCGTCAAGTCTTGGGAAAGAATTTCAGACTAGACTGGGAGCTACCTGAGGGTAGATAGGCACAGCCTCTCATTCCTTCTGGGGTTTCTGGCACATGACAGGTGTGTGGTAAATGCTTGTCGAAAGGAGTGAGGAAAAGAATGCTTCAGAGCTTGCCTGCCCTTTAATTCCAGTGGGTAGCATGACAGTGCAGGGACACAAAAAGGGAGATCAAATAAAAGAATCCCACAAAGTGGGTGGGAAACCTCCATTTACCCAGAAGGGAACAAAACAGTAAACATGCCGTAAATCATTTTTCCCTTACCGTGGAAAGATTCATTAAATCTATAGTGGCACTTACCCAACTCTCTGGCAAGCTCTTAGTGTTTGGGACTAAATTTCAACTCGAGATGAGAATTTGAATTCAATCCCAGACACCTTTTAAATATGTATTTCGTTCATGTCAAAGACACTTAGGATGACAGATATACTATTATTAGGCCATATTCAGTAACTTATAAAGAAATTATGAGGAATGGGAGGAGCTGGCCTTTTCGTTTGAGGCAGTGGACTGACTGGAAGGAAAGCTCTTTTCCTCTACAGCATGTGGTAGTTCCTTCTTGATAGAGAAGAAAAGTCTCACCATGTCTCAGGAGGCCTTTTTGGAGCCTTCTGTCCTGGACTCCCCTGCCCTTTCTCACCAAACCTTCTCTGCTTTTTATTTTTTAATACCATTTTCCAATTTCAGTGACTCTTTGCTCCTTTGTTGCTCTTCTGTGCCTTTCTGTGCTCTTTCAGTGGTCAGGAAGACATTTCCCTCACCTTCTCTGCTTCCAGGTAGCCAAATTATCCTTCAATGCACACCTCAAAGTGCCTCCTCCTCCAAGAAGCCTTCCTGGATTTCCCCAGGCTGAATTTATACTTTCTTCAATGTTTCCTCTTCTTTTTCTCATGTCCGCTTTATATGGCTCTCCTGCAGCTATGCTGTATCTTTCTTCCACAGTCCCTAGGTAGTGAATTCCACAAGCTAATGGTCATTACAGATTTACTGAATGCCTAAGAGGAATTTCAGGAGTGTCATGATATCTTTGCTTGACAGGACCCCTCAACCCATGAACTTGGGAGTGGTTGACTTTGCCATGGTAAATAGTTGATTATTTCTTAGTGCTTGGGGGAGTATTATGTAATTCACCTCTAGATTTTACCTAATAGACGTAATAAGAACAAATTCTGTCTCCCTTGTATTTTATTTCCCTAGGTTGTAAAAACCTGGCTTCTCTCAAGCACTTTACTCAATGTTCCTCAAAGGCATCAGCAGCAAAAATTTATGAATATTTTTTATTAGGGATGATTTGTTTTTTATTCCTAGGAAACAGAGCTAGAAAATTTTTAAGGTCATTATCCATAATTGTTTTAAATACGTAGTGGTTTGAGTGAGTTAGTTTCAGCTCTTAGGTTCTCTGCTATCTTTAGCTCTTCCCATTTTTAAGTTACTAGTGATAAAAATAAATCTCATATTTATTAGCTTTTCTCATACTAAGGTGTTTAACAAACCTTAGGGGTGCAAGTATAATGTAGTAATCCATATGCTTGCTCATAGGTTTATGGCCCTCAGAGTATTATTCAATTCCAATTATTTTTATTTCATTGTAATTCCTCACAATAAACAGAGGAATCAGGTGCAGAGTCACTGGGCAAGTACAGATAGAAATTGCTGTCAACCCAGTTAACTTGCCTTTAAAAGGCAGCATGTTAACACAGACTGTCTATATTTTTAACTCTTTAATTAAATTTTAAACTCTTAAATATGTGTTTGTTTTTTATCCTGTTTCCTTCCTTTCAACAACCACTTCTTGCATAACATGTATGTGTGAGATTTAGAGCTCAACACGTGAGGCATAAAGATTGTCTCAGTTTGTCAGAGCTGCTATGATGAATACCACACCATGAGCTGGTCTAAACAATGGGAATTTATTGGCTCATGGCTTTGAGACTAGGGAATAAATCCAAAATCAAGATATCTGCAAGACTTGCCTTCTCCCCAGACTAGAACGTTCTGGGGTTGGCTGCAGGCTCTTGGGATTCTTTGGCTTTATCATCACATGGCAGTGTCCTTTTCTGTCTTGCTTCTGTGATATCCTGGTTCTCTTTATAAGGCCTCCTGGAAACTGAGTTAAGATCCATCCTGACTGAGTTGTCCACACTTTAATTGAAAATAGCATCTCAAAAAGGTCTTACTTACATTGAGTTCACATCATCGCATTAAGATTAAGAACATGTGTTCGTTGGAGCATATAATCCAACCTACCACAAAGATCAAAAAGGTTGCTAGAAGAATATCTGTATATCTTTATACAATAAGCTAGTTTAACATGTGTGGGCGTGGTAGAAGTTTATTGTCAGGTGTGTGTGTGTATCCGTAATGGCCTTCATTTACTGAATGCTTGCTCTCTGCCAAGCACTGTGCCAAATAGTTTGCAGGCAACATCTCATTTAAGACTTTCAATATCTCCAAGAGTAGTAGGATCTCCACTTCTCAGATAAGAAAACCAAGACTCAGAAGTGCTGCGTTATTTGCCCAAGTTGGTCCACTAAAAGGTGGTGCAGTCAGGACTCAAACCCAAGTGCCTCTATTTCAAAGCTCTTGCTCTTTAGAACTTACACATGTGAGGTGTCTTTGGTTTAATCAGATGCCACCTTCATCCCATAAATTCAGATTCAGGATCATCAAAACATATGCTGTTGCAAAAGTAGAATTAAAAAATAGGAAAATGGTTGCTTGAATATGAAAAGGGCTAGTTATGAATGGTGAAGGTTGACTCATTTTATTCTGTTCATGCTTTGGGGCTATCCTGAGTGGAGATGGACAGTGCCGCTCCTCAGAGTCTGGTCCTGGGTCTATATTTGATTCAGAACCGGAGATATAGCACTTCAGTGACTGTTATGTTCCCTCCCTCCTGCCAACTGAAGACCCCACTTACGGGCAAATTACTTAATGGGACAGCCCTTGAGATACCTCAGTCTCTAAAAAAGAACTTCCAGACTTTCCATGTGTTCAAATCCCAGATGAGCCACCAAGGTTTTGGGGCTCTTAACCTTAAGTGTTTCCAGACTGTCTTGGGGAGTTGAGTCATTTGCCTCTCAAGACTCTCTGACTGTTCTGTGACTTTGCAAAATATGCCCAAGTTTCAAGTTAGTTTCACCTAAAGCCAAACCCTATTTTGGGGCTCTTTGTAAGCAAAAGCATAATGCTAAGGCATCTCTGAACCCCTGCACTAAGTTAAACTCCCTATTGGGCATTTGATACTTCTGCTTCATTTCTTTCATCTGTAGTTCATTAATTATTTGCATGATTATTTTTTAAATGCCTATCTCTCATGCTAGCCTCTGAACTCCAGGCAGACGGGGCTATGCACTGCTTACCCCAGGGCTTGGCAAATAGTAGGCAGTCAATAAATATTTATTGATGGAGGAATGAATGAATATGGCATCAGACAGAAGACTAGACACATGCAGCCCTGTAGCATGTTCAGTCTTGATATAAGCTGTGGCCTTTTCCGTCCTTAAGTTTGAAGTACAGCCTTAGTTCAATACCTCTTTCATGACCCCACGATTTTGGGGATTTTCTGGGATGGGGGGAGCAAGTTTGTTTTCTGGGTGACTACAGGAAGACAGACAGTGTATTTACTAGCCTTAGCAGCCCCTGAACAAATGTGGTCCCCAGAGAAGGGCACACGATAATAAAGCAGGGAAACCCAGCCGTTATCTGGAATCAAAGCCACACAGGCATCAAGGCTGTGACTCACGTTCCTGTGGTTAGGAACGCTGGCGTTTTCAAGGCTAATTTATGGTAACACTGATGAGACGGAGTTCGTTTAAATAGTGTAACTGCTGAAGCATTCCGAAGTGGAAAAAGTCAGCTGCTGGTTGAGTAAATACCTTGTTGACCCCTTTGAACTCTTCCGCTATACCATTGCTTCAGAGTATTTAGCTGGAAAATACTTGAGTCCTCAAGTGACCCACGGGAGATGAATTGACCTTGGCTGCTTCGTGCACGTGGGATTTGGTTTCTTAAAACCAAGCTTACACTCATCTCCACTCAGCCCCATTGTTCTTTGATCGGTTAAGTGACGCTATAAATGGAGGATTGTGATCACAAAAGCAAAATGTTTTATACAGTGCTAGAAAAAGCTGTAGGGGAAAATTTTAGCAAAAGCACGGGTTCTTTCCTGTTTCTATAGAAACCAGTCGTGATCAGGAGGAGCGAGGTGTTCTTTCAAGTGTGCGAATTAGTGAGGCCGGCCCAGCAGTTGCCAGCATGCTGGAGGGCTAGTGGAAGGAGACCTCCTAGCTGGGACAGCACCTCCCTTGTGTCCCTTTGATCTCATTGTGGCGGGGGACATCTGGCTGGAAATCCCTGTTTCCTCATGGGCTGAGTAGGGCCATGGTCCACTGTAGTTCAGTGTCACCGAGCCAGAAGGGGTCTCCCGTCGGGAATCTCCTGTCAGAAGTGGCAGAAGAAAAACATAAGGCCAGCTCTAAGATCAGCTGTTAGCAGGCCTTTCACCGTGCTCCTTGACCTTGAGCCATGCCTACGTCAGGACCAAATCACTGAAACCAGCCTTTGAGCCATTGGATGGTGTAAAAGCTTGTTGCCCTTCCAATTCGTTTACTTCCATGAAATCTTTTCTTTAAAATGAAATAAGAATTAAAACTCTCCTTAGAATTAATCTCTCCTCGTTTCATTTCCAGGACTGTAACATTCTTGGCAATGGGCGTTGGGCAAGACTTAAAATCAAATTCTAGGGCAAACACTTCTCTAAAGCCTAATCAATACTATGGCTTTAAAATGATTTCTCAGTCTTTTAAATGAAGTTTAGGTCAGATGTAATGACAGCATGAAGCAGATGAGGTTGGCTTCAATCTGACATGTCCCAGAAGGTAAGAGGAATATCAAGTAACCGACAAAAGAGTTTTCCCTTTGATTGACATTTACTTTGTATTTGTATGTAAACAATCCCCATATATTGGCATCTCAATGTATTAGTTGGTGGTGGTGCAAAACATGATGTGAATTTAGATAGTATTTCTTTCTGCCCACAGATATATGCTCTTGATCATCAAGAGAACATTCATTGTAGTCTTGCCTTGCAGTTGGCAGAGTGGAATGAATCATTTTGAAATAGAAACTTGCTCTGATCGAACATATATCACAGGAAAATGCAAGCCATAGGGGAGTGGATTATAAAATAAAAGTAAGATGTTTAATGGTCTATAGGTTATAAACACTGTAGGTTGTCATTAATAAAATCCTGGGTGAAATGTAAAAAACCACAGATGGTGAACGGCATAGTGTCCTGTGGACGGGTATGAAATAGGTGTGTGCCTTCAGGTAAATCACTTCCTCTCTCTGAACTTCAGTTTTCTCATCTGTAAATTGGCAATCATAAAAATGATGATGAAGAAGATGACAATGAGCCTTACCGTAAGGCTTAAATAAGAATTCCAGAAAACTGCACAAATAGGGGGTGCCCAATCTGTCACATTCCTTTCCCTAAAAGTAACCCCAAAATTACTTAGCATTTCTCTTTTCCTAACTTTTAACTATCACTCTGCTGTTAAATGGGACCTCAGGTTTGGCTAAAATATACTTTGGCAGAAAGGTAAATAAACGTCCCCAAATAAGAGACATACAAGGAATTAGAAATATCCCATGTTTTCTAGATGTAATTTATTTCAGCTTCTTTTCCCCTGGGAGTAAAGTTTGGACAGAAAAACCATCAAGTCCTGTTAATATAAGATTAAGAAACCATGAGATTTGCTGTGACAGATGCAAAACTTTTCTATGTGTCTGAGGAAAACTGCGGGTGTGAGCGACCTCTGGGGCTGAAGTTACAGCATCAATCTCAAAGTGACCTTAGTGTTTGGAAGCCCTTTCTATTCATAGACGGGTCTTGTTGTCTAGCATAGGACCTGGCACATAAGAGATGCTTAATAAATATTTGTTTAATGGCTGTATGCAAATATAACATGAGAAAATAAAAATGGTGATGCTGATAAAACAAAAATTCTCAATGATTGTTTCAACATTTCTACCAACCGGAAATGGCTGGTGTATTTTTGGGGTCCTGTCATCTCCAAGCAGTCACTGTCACAATCATCAAACTCGTTTTGTACCTCACTAGCTCCAGAGCATCAGAACATCTGCAGAATCGCAGTCTCTAAGTATGCTTATGATGAGATTTATAAAGAGTGAGTTGGGGCGGGAGACCATTCATTATAAAGAATAAGTCGGGGTGGGGAGGTTGTTGTGATTTCTTGGCTTCTTTTGCTCACAAACTCATCCATTTGACCCAAAGAGCCGTTCATCTTCCTTTACTACACACCACCCATGCCGCTAGACCAAGACTTGAAGCCTGGGAACATTTAGTAAAGTAGAAATGGACACTTCCAAACAGACATGTGGAACAAATACTGTGAATGGTTCTTTTTCATTTCACAGCTACTGACAGTGCTGACTGTCTAGGTAGGTAGATATGACTGGAAGGGCCAAGGTAGGATGTGGCCATCCTTCCTCCTGAGACAGGAGAAATTCTTCCCTTGCCTAGAGTCTGGAGTTGCCATCCAAAAAGTTTGTTTCTTTGCAGCTCCCCTGATGAGACTTGTGATCCTGATGAAACCTCAGGTCAATAGAGCAACCTCATTCTTTAGAGCTGCTTGTTGGGCAGGTCTGCTGGTTGCCCAGGCCCCACTGTGAGTTCCCTTGACTTGAAGTCGTGTTTCTCTCTGGTTAGCAACTGTGGCATTGCTTTCCAAAAATCCTGGAGCTCGATTTTGTTACTGATTTCGTCCGGATTGCCCTCTACCCTGCTTCCCCCTGAAGTTAATCTAGGTTGGTAAATTTAACTGGGTCTGAAAGAAAATACCAAGTAAATTTACAGTTTGAGGCAAATTTGAAGTGAGAAACCAGATGGCAAAGCTCTCTTTATAAGAGTAAAGTAACAGACAGTATTGATTAAAGAAAGGAATTCCAAGTCTTGCAGCTAAACTGGATTCCTGTGGGAAAGGGCTGCTAACCCAAATCCCACTAGCCAAATAATGCCAATTACAAAAACAACACTGACTTTGGTGGCTCAAAAGAAGGCATTCAGAGTGCACCATTTCTTAATATCACTAAAAGCTCTCTGGGAAGTTTGAGGATGCACTTGGTCTGTAGGACACATGGACACCTGATAAAGCATTTAAAGCATTTATGGTCCAATTTACCTAAAGAGCAGCACAGGGTCAGAGAGTCCATGGTAGTAGGACTAGTATCTCTAGGGTCATCTAGACGTAGGAAGCACTTTCTAGAAATTGTGAAGAAAAAAGTTCATTGAGTCTGAGGCATTAGCAATTATTGTGACTGAAAATTGATAGGGAGTAGCAAATCTCAAGAAGGCAGAAAGACGACCCAAAGAATGGGGGAAGTATTTGCAAATCAAATCGGATAAGGGACTTGCATCTAGAATATATAAAGAATTCTTACAACTCAATAATAAAAAAAGAGAAATGACCTAATAAAAATGGTCAAAGGATCTGAATAGGTATTCTCCAAGAAAAATATAGAAATGACCAATAAGCACTGAAAAGCTGCTCAACACATTTGGCGTCAGGGAAATGTAGATCAAAACCACATTGAGACACCACTTCACACCTATTGGGACAAGTGTTGGCGAGGATGTAGAGGAGTTAGAACCCTCATACACTGCTGGTGAGAAAGTAAAATGGTGTGGCCCCCGTGGAAAGCAGTCTTGTAATTCTTGAAAAGATTCAATGGGGTGCTACCACATGACCCAGAAATTCCACTCCTAGGCATATATACCCAAGAGAAATGAAAACATATATCTATACAAAAACCTTTACATGACTGTTCACAGCAGAATTAGTCATAGTGGCCTAACAATGGAAACAATTCAATGCCCTTCTACTGATGAATAGATCAACTAAATGTGGTGTACTCATACGAAGTACTGATATTTGCTGCAACATGGACGAACCTCGAAAACATTATGTTAAGTAAAAGAAGGCTTTCACAAAAGGCCACATATTGTAAAATTCCATTTTTTTGAAACATCTAGACTAGGCAGCTCCATAGAGACAGAAAGCACATTAGTGGTTGGTAGGGGCTGGTGAGAGGGAAGAATGGAGAGCTACTGCTAATGGGGATGGGTTTCTTTTGGGGGTGATGGAAATATTCTGGAAGTAGGTGATGGTGATGGTTGCACAAGCCTGTGACTATACAAACCACTGATTTGTGTCCTTTAAAGGGTGAATCATTTGGCATTTGAATTATATCTCAATTAAAAACAAAAACCAAAACCTCAACACTAACTGAATCCATTGTTTAGAATTTAGACCAATGAATTTTTTGTTCAGGGAGGAGTATTTCATCACTGGCATTGTTTAGAATTGCTGATGGGCGATGATAATGAATAGCAGACTTTACAACTTGGTAAGGAAATGGCCCTGGGATGTATTAATCACCCTAGATTTGTCAGAATCACTCGGCGTCCGGTAAAAATGCACGGAAAGGTCTCAGTGTTGGGCCGGTGAGCAGCGGCAGTCAGCACTCAGCAGTTTGCAGGCTTTCCAGCAGCAAGATAAGTGGTTTACATCTCCCTCAAGCCTTCTGGGACCCAGATCCCCACTAGTCCCACTAGAAGAGGGGCAAGGGAGACAGATTTGGTCTCAGGGTGCCAACTAGGTCTGGCTGGTTAACGACCTGGAGGAAATACTCCATGGAATGGATGGGAACTTGAAAATCTAGGCTAACATATAGTTTCTTGATGGTGTGTCTGTGAAATGCAATTGTCAGTACTAACTCTGTGCTCTTTAAGGTACTGATAAAGACATTAGCCCGTGTGCTCAAGAATAGCAAAGGAAAGACATTAAAATTAGAATCCATTTTAGTCCAACACCAGGGTTATTTTAAGTCACATTTTGAAAAAGCACGTGGGAGAAATGTTGACTTTGATCAGAACAGCCATTACAAACCAACAGCAAAGAGTTTAAGGTTAAAGTATCATTTCCACGACAAGGGGCCCTTTAATGTTTCTTGTTGTCCTGAAAACAAATTCAATTTAAATAATGTAGAGATTTTTAATTTTATGCTATGGAAAGTGAGGCTAGAATAGGGAATACATGACATAGTTTGCATATTGGGATAGAAGGGAAAATCACAATTTAACCATAAAATGAGTACTAGCTGTCATCTTCTGATCTGACAGTGGAAACTAAGATAGCAGAGACTCCAAACTGAACGGTTGAGAACTGTCCTTGGCCTTGATAAAAAGGAGACCAAAGATAAGCCAACAGTCTTTTTCAGAGAATAAATATAGATAGAGGGATAAGTGAAGATTCTGCCCCATTTGTGTTTGCCAGGGCAGCATCAGGGTTTATGGTGGCCTGAATCATCATCAAAAGGAAGAATAAATAGTGTTCAGTCAGAACAAAAGTAACAACTGCATTTTAGACACGTCTAAGTCCTGAAAATTGGTAACCTGCATCTGTAGTACGCTAATGGTCCATCAGCCTCTGAGCTGATGATCTAATATGTCGATTACTTCCTGCCCTCCTGCCTTGGTGTCAGAGGGGAGAGCCACGCTTTGTGAATGGACCCGACTGAGCAAGCCATGTGAGTGCTGGTGTGGACAAAGCCAAAGTGAGCAAAATCTTCACGATTCTTGGCATCTCACGGGCAGCGGCACAATCAACTGGGCCAAAACCACCGGCCTGGGTCCGTTGGCTTTGATCGCCACCAGGGACCTGGAAATGAAATCTCTTTCCACAATGGGAGTGTGCAGGTTTGTCTTGTAGCACAGCTACTTGTTTCCATTTTAGAGATGAGGAAACTGAGCGTCTGAAAAGTCTATGTCGATTTTCTGCCGCCGGTGGGATATGTGTGTGGATTACTCGAATTATATAGGCGGTGCTGGTGGGGTGGTGGTGGTGTGTGTGTGTGTGTGTCTGAGCACCAGGCCTGGAGCACAGGAAGCCTTCAGTGCTTCTTTTGTCTGGCACAGCACTGAGTATTTGCCAAATGCCTAGCAGGTTCAATAGATAGTGGTTGAATAGAATTAAAATCTCTCTAAATGGGTTTTGCCAGTTGGCTTTCCTTCTGTAATTAGCTCCCTGACAATTTGAGTGGTAATTGGTTGATGGAAAGAATAATTAATAATAAAGGTTGTTTATTTGTGGGTTGAGAATTTATCACAGTTTTCACTCCTTTTCATCAGCATCGAATCTCCGAAAAGACTCGTACGTTAACTATGGAGAAATTATATTGCAAAAATATTGAATAGTAATTACAATACTTGATAGGTTTCCCCTTTAATTAGCAAATAGACTGTTCATTATGTTTTAGGTAATTGTTACATATCATTTGATTTTATTTCTTTATCATTTGTGGCAGGTGATTACATTTCCACAGGGTATAATTTTTTATCACATTATTTTGAAATTTGATTGCAAGATTATGCAGCACAGAATTCAGTGTATTCAAATCACTCTGAATTCACTCCCATTCTTTGCTTCTGGAAAATTTGCACTTCTTTTATCCTCCCTGCATGTGTATGAGAAGTAACAATTCATTATTAATGAAGCCCAGTGATGGTGAAAATCTCTCTAAATGCCAGAAATTGGAGACCTTGGGACTGGAACTTGGAAACTTCAGCTGGTGTTCCATTGCCATTGCCATCTCTTTGAAAATTCAGTCTCTGGTTAATAAATGCCGATGTTTGCCGAGGTGGCGCGTATAAGCTTTCCCGACACCTGAGGGAGCTCAGGGGCATGGAGTACTAGCTGCTAGCTTGCCTCTCCCCTGCCTTTGAGTAATTGGGCTGATCATGACCCTCATTGCTCTGTTATAGGATTGACACTGAGAGTTTAGCTATGACAGGAAATCAGTAGCGGTTGAACACAGACAGACCTCCCTGCCTCGGCTTTGATGATGTTATTTATGATGAAGGCGGGCGAGCTCATCGGCTGCACATATTATGGTCACTGTGGCACTGAGGCATCGGCAGATGGGGCATCCGGATGCCTGGTCACAATTTGCCTTATTAACTTGATTATCCGACTGACTACAAGTTCTGTGAGGTGGATATGGCAGCCTTTGGGGGCAAAGTTTCACACGACAAGCCCTGGTCCATGCGAGGCAGCTGCCTCGACTTAAAATAAGATCCTATCAGAGGAGTGAGCTGAGGCTACAATCACACAGTCTTCCAAGATTGTCACCATACAAAACGGGAAGCGAAACTCGTTCCTTCCCCCCTTTTGCTTTGTTCTGAGGAGTTGAAATAATATTGCTTACTGCTATCAGGGCAATGTCAGTACTTCGAGGGAATAACTTTCCTATTTAGGTTTGGTCATGCAGTCTAACAGCTCTTGCCTTTATAACGGCATGCAGGGAGAATGGCATGGACCTCTTGAATAATTAATACGGTTTTCAGAGCAGTAGCCATGGAAACCGAAGCAGTGTCACATATTTTGGATTATAAGAATTAGGCATATTTTGATTATCACGTTGAGCCAAAAGAGGTGGCCATCCCCCGAAGACAAAGCCATTTCCCCCAGTTCCCCTAGCTCAGCAAAATGAATGTGTATTTGTGTATATGAAGAACTGATCCATGCTTCTTAATATTTTTTTTAATATTTCAGTGTTTTAGTTGCTTCCTTGGTTCTCTTGGCTTTATATTTGGATTCTGTTTAATTGAGATGCTTTCCCATATGTTCTTCTGTTTTCAGACCATTATCTAGTGCTCTTCAGGGCATAGGTTATTATTTTTGTATTAAAGAGAAAATGTAGAGCTTAATGTGCTATAAAATAGCACGGACCACTCACTGCCTTGAGTATCACATGCTTTCTATTGCTGCCCCTATCCTCTGATGATAGTACGATGTGGGATTTTCAACAATGTTAGACAATTGCTATTCACACACACACAAGATGAAAAGTGTTACTGTGAAGTTTCTAGACCAGTTAGATCAGACGTATATGGCTCTTTATCTGTCTCAAAAAGTGTCTCTTCAGAATCAATATCCTCATTACCTTGGATGGCTGCGTGTGTCTGTGTGTGTGGGGGTGTGTGGACGAAGTCAACCAGGCAAGAGCAAAAAGCTATCATCCAGGCTTCAGTAATAGTGTACGTGGAAAGAATAAGAATAAATGGAAGTTATTTATAGAGTGTAAACCCTCTGGTTTCATAAACCATGTTCTACAGTTATTTGCTCAGGTTTATTCCACAAACAACTGTGGCGGTGTGTAAGAGTCCCCAGCCTCTGTTCTCCCAGCCCTTAAGGAAGTGATCAGTAAGACCATTAGCAAATAATGGGGGAGGAGATGGGATAAAGAAAAGCAAAGACCTGTCTTTGTCACTTCTTCTCCCTCTAGTTTTCCGCCCACTTTACAAAATGGATTTCCTTCCCCATGCACCAAAGGTGAGCTCCTCCCCCTTGCCAGGTGTCCCAGAAGAGTGGGGGTCCACCTGGGAGCCCGACGTTCTCCTCTCACCCTCTGTGGACCCTTCCTCGATGGTGAATTTCCCCCAGCATCACCCCCCTTTCTTCTGCCACAGTGTCTCCCTCGACTTGGGTCCCACCTGTGCTTTAATTAGGATGCCGGCTGCATGGCTGGCCCTGCTTCCATCCATCTGTTGATAAGATGCAGCTCCTCGCTGATTCTTTTTGGAATTGCCAGGCAAACCCTGGACGGATGATTTCAAAAGCTGCTTCAGCAAAAGCCTCAGCTCTCTCCCCGGTCCCTTGGTCGGTACATTACCTCACTGATTTTTGTTTGTTTGCTTGGTTGGTTGGATTTTTTTTTTTGGTCATGTGTTCCCCTTCCTTTAGCTGCTGGCCTTTCATTCTTTCTAGGAACCGATCCAGTCTGAACATTCCAAATCCCTCATTCCAGGAGTCCTTTCTTAGGTGATTTTGCTAGTGGTTTGGATTTTGCAAATATGTAATCCTATATTTTTGATATTTACCTGCTTGCAAGGGTGGAATCCCATATAGCCGTGTTATCTTTAAGGCTGTTTCTTTGCTATTCCTGCAGTCCTGTCCTTCCATCCTTGGTTGTTTTTGGAGGCCCAGGCTGCCATTTCTGGTAGCTTCCTAGGATCCTCCCTACAACCCCCCATCACTTTTACTAGCTTGCTCATGTTCATCTTTGGAGATTCCACTTGAGAGTTGTCTCTTCCCCTTCTTGGCACCCACTCCTAGGCTGAACCAGGTGCCCCATCTGTAGACCATGCTATAGCACAGAGCCAGGGTGTTCAAGGGATCTGTTTTATGCTTTGTCATTACATCCCCCCACCCAGACTGCCAGGCTTTTGAGAGCAAGGACTCTGTCTTCTTTATTTTTCCATTCCCAGCCCTTGGTAATGTGCCCAGCACACAGTAGATGCTCAATAATAGGTTCCTGACATTAGTGGCTCCATTTTGAACTCTTTGTAAAGATCATCAGGATGCTTCTTTTTCTTACCTGGGACTAGTTTTGCTACCTGTAGATATGATCCATGCAGGGGAAGTGAAAAAACCACCATGGGGGAACTCCTAGACATCATATTTCTCTCCTAGTTAACACCGTACCAGTCAAAGATTTTCAAATACCGACTGCAAAACAGACTTAAATTTTATTCCTTCCAAAGATCTAACTTTAGGGTGCACGTCCATTCAAGGGGAAAAAAACGTGAAAGGCTTCCAGGGACATGCATGTTAGAACTCAGCCTGACAGGCAAATGTTTTAGAAAGGCACCCCTCCCCCCAAATCACTGCTGTCCCCTTAATTAGTGGCAAATACAAAGGTCTCCCCTGCAGAGGGGCTCCAGGGGTTCACTAGAAAGGCCACCTTCTCCCAGGGGCTGTGCTGGCACAGTACCCTGTCTGCAGATTCGGATTCTAGGCCGGAGGTAGCTGCGCTTTTGCCATGCTTGTGTTCGCACGTCAGCATAGCAGCTGAGCTGTTTTGAATCATCAGAAAGCAGGGCTTTTGGAAACATATAGAAAATAGTGTGTATGATGAAGAATGGCAAGCGCCTGTAGCGTGATCCAGCAGCGGACAAAATCAAATAATAATTTGAAGTAACAGGGTTTTTTGTTTTGACAATTAAGCCACATTGTTAGTTTCTGCATGCTGAACTGGAAACCCAAGTATGCCTGTAATTGATGGCTGAAATGGCTGAATATAGACTCCACATTTGTTACCAGATTGTCTCCAATATATTTTGTCTGTAAATAATGTCGGAATAGTACACGCCTCTCTATGCAGCTAAATTTTACCTGAGATGCACACGCACAATTTTCTCTGAGTTCAATGCAAGGCCAAGCACAATTTAGTTCAGGAAATAACAGACTTTTATCAACAGCATGTATATCATGGCTACATGTGTTTTGAAAAATAAAGTGATTGTTGTCATTTGCCATAGTACAAAAAGAGTTGTCTGCCGTAGTATATTTAAATGATACCATTAGTCATTTATGCCCCCAATATAAATGCCATTTCATGTTTGCTTTATTACATAGCATAGTATAGCAAGAATCTTTAGGTGCTCCAAAACCTAAATGAAACCTGGGCTAAATAAAATTAGAGACCAATCACTGCAGACCGCATGTGGAAACCAAGTTAAAATAGTTTTCTGTTTGGTGACTGCCTGGAAAGCTTGTTGCAAAACACCAGCTGGGCTTTATTGCCTTCAGTCTGTGAGATGCCCAAATAAACATGATAAAATATGAAGATTTCTTTAGAGCCAATCCTTGTGAGGTGTTCTGAATGGCATGGGCAAGTGACAGAATGTGACATGGGGTTTTGTGTGTCCTGGGAGTGAGAAGGGGAGGACAGGCAGCATTTCTTTTACAGCCCCATCACACTAATTTCCTTTGGACCTGGCAGAGCTATCCTCTATTTCAGGGATAACATGTAACTTTAAAAATTTTCCAGAGCTAGGCGAGGTTTCGATTACCTCCCCTGCTGCCAAGTTGGTCTGAGCTCAGAGACTGCAAACTGGCCTGAAAAAGCATTGCTGTTTATAACCAAGGTGTCTCTGTAAAACTAGCTCTTCTGGTTACTTCTCCAAAAAAGTGTTAGATTTGCCTGCATACATTCGCCCATTTATACCCAGGGTCTTTGGGCCTAGTGCCTCCTATTTGCCAGATGGATGCTACTTGTTAGGAGTCAGTGAAGCCTGTGGAAATCAAATTGAACTCAGCTTCCAGAAGTCTCTATGGGGGCTTATCTTTGGAACCATCCCATCCACCTTTTGTAAAAGAAACCCCAACTAAAAAATCCAGCTCACTTTTTAAAGGTAAAAGTAATTAAAATAAAAAATATTATCTTGTTACTCTTTTAAATAATGGCTACATTCAAAGAGAGTTGTAGAGAGGTAAATATATATATATACAAAAAACCTTTTGAAGTTAGCTGTTTTGTTGCAAGGGCACACATGTAACTGTTAAATGCATATTTTTTAAAAGCCCTGACATCAATGGATCGTAACAGAAGTGTTGTTTTTTGGTATAAATAGTGACATTTTATAGTAATATTAAAGCTGTTTTCTTTTCACTTTTTATTTTGACATACTTTGCAGAAAGTTGCTGAAACAACACAGGAAATTCCCATCTACACATACCTGTCACCCAGATTCCCCAGGTGTTTGTACTGCATTTGCTTTCTCCTTCTCCATCGCTCGCTCTCTGTATGTATGTGGGTGTGTATATATATACACATACTTTTTCTGACTTGTTTGAGGATAAGTTGCAAAGACAAGACAGCCCTGAGTACTTAAATGTATAATACCTAAAAACAAAGACATAAACACAGGATGTTCATCCAAATGAAGACAACATTGGAATTATACAATGCTATGATCTAATCAAGAGAGCGTACTCAGATTGTAGATTATAGTGTCTCAATAATGTCTTTTATAGAAAATACAGACTCATGTGTTGCATTTGTCGTGATGTCACTTTAGTCTCCTTTAATCTGGAGTGATTCCTCCATCTGCCTGTGTTTCATGACACTGATATTTTTGGAAGAGTACAGGCTAGTCACTTTGCAGAATGTCCCTCCTTAGGAGTTCATCTGCTGTTTCCTCCCAATCAGGTTCAGGTTACGTGGTTTAGGCAGAAATACCACAGAAATGATGTTTTGTTCTTCTCCATGCATCATATCAGGAGGCACATACTGTTGATTAGTCCCATCATTTTGGGGATGCTAAATTAGATCCCCTGGAGAAGGTGGTGTCTGCCAAGTTTCTCCCCTATGAAGTTAGTACTTTTCCCTTTGTAATTAATAAGAGGGGAGAAACTTTGAGACTGTGTCAGTTATCCTGCTTCTTATAAGTTTCACCCGTAGCTCAATTAAAAATGGGCAAAGTATCTGAGCAGACATTTCTTCAAAGAGGATATACATATGACCAATAAGCACATGAAAAGATGCCCAACCTCATCAGCCATCAAGGAAGTGTCCATCAAAATCACAGTGAGGTAGCACATCAGACCTATTAGCATGGCTATAATCAAAGAGACAGAAAATAATGGTTTATAGAGGACATGGAGATAATAGATCCCTCACTCAGGACTGGTGGGAATGTACATTTGTGCATCCACCTTGGAAACAGTGTGACAGTTTCTCAAAAGTTTAAACATAGAGTTACCATATGGCCCTGCAATTCTACTCCCAGATATATACCCAAGAGAATTTTAAAATATGTCTACACAAAAACTTTAGCATGCATGTTCCTAGCAGCATTATTCATAAATAGCTAAACAGTGGAAACAGCCCGAATGCCCATCAACTGATGAATGGATCGAAAAAATGTGGTGTGTCCATACAATGGAATAGTATTCAGGCATAAAGAGGAATGAATACTGTTATTTGCCACAATGTGGATGAACCTTGAAAAAATTATTCTAAGTGAAAGAAGCCAGTCACAAAAGATCACATATTGTAGATTCCTTTTCAATTAAATGTCCAGAACAGGCAAATCCATAGAGACAGAAAGTAGATCAGTTCAATGGGTTGTAATCTTTTGTTATCATTATATATTTGATGCTCAAATTGTTACCAATTTGACCATTGGGAACCCTTTAAGGTGGTCTCTGTGGCCTTTAAAAAAATATTTATTTTATTTATTTCACCCCCCCCCTCATTGTTTGCACTTGCAGTCTGTTCTCTGTGTCTGTTATTGTGTGCACATCTTCTTTTTTAGGAGACACCAGAAATGGAACCCAGGACTTCTCATGTGGTAGGCAGGTGCCCAACTGTTTGAGCCATCTCTGCTTCCCCTCTGTGGCCATTTTATATGTGTCCATCATTCTTCGACTCTTTCCTTACTTTCTGCATAAAAAATACTCCTGACTCATCTTGTTCTTTCCCTGTTCCAGCCCAGAAATTAGCTCTTTACCAAGGAATCCTTTCAGTAGAAAATGGCACTTAAAATCCAAGATCTGGGCACTGTATGTTCTTACTGCTAAGTCCTTTTAGCAGTAAAAGACTGTAAGTCCTTTTAGTAGATAGCGATAAAAATAGATGTATATGCATACATACCTACACATATACACACATCTATTATGTATGTTTCTATCTACCATAGAGACAGACATCAGTATAATGAATATATGTTAAAAAGCAAGAGTTCACATTCAGTTCTCTAATTCCTATCCAGCAACAAACCCTTCATTCTATTCTTTCCCTTTTCCATATTAGTAACTCCCTGTTTGACAGTGAGAAACCTGGCTCCTATATTTATATTTACTAGTTTGCTCAAACGGAGGATACACAGAAAGTAGTTTCAGAATTGCTAATCCATGAAAAGGAGCCTACAATTAGAGTACCTAAGGGTGTATCATAAGACCCTTATGTGAGTTGGTCATCCAGCCCACTGCCCCGTTCACCAGTTTGGTTATGCTATTCATTTGAATTATGATTCACTTCATTTATTCTTTTTGTTTGTCTTCTTTTCTGGGGTTTTGTTTCTCCATCTTTATTTACTTTCTTTGTTGAAATCATTGTGAAATATTAACATGGTTCAAAAAGTCAGAACTTCTTCACCTAACAATATATCCTAGATCTCACTTCACAGCAGCAACTCACTCTGAAGCTTATTTCAGTGAGACAGTTCTCTAGCAGAGGAATCTCGCATAGTTTATTTGCATTTTTTTTTTGCAAGTGAAAAAGTCACCTTAGTGTTTTATTTCACCACTTATTTTCACAGACTGTAGTCTGGGACACTTTTGAAATGGTGGCAGAAAATATGAAGGAGACGTTAGCATCCAGGAGAGAAAACTATGAAGGTGGAGGATGTAATAATGGAATAATTGAGGAAGGGTTGAAAAACCTGGAGTTTACTATGACTTCTCACCAGCTGTTAAAGTAAGGAGCCAAGGCCAACTTGACCTGGTTATTTGTCCCTGGGGTTAAGTAAAATCATCTCTTTTTTATTGAGTACCTATTTTGTGGCAGGTGCCCTTGAGGACATATAAGAAGAACACGAGACAAGCCGAAACAAGCCAAACATGTAAAAAAAGGAAGTCAAATCTTCTGGAGTTCAAGAAAGTAGAGGGGTCGTTCCAGGGTATTAGATCATTATTTTAGAAATGGATTATCCGAGCTCAGGGAGGAGAAGGGCTCTAAGAACCAGCCTAGCCAGGGTGTATCTCTGGAGGAGGAGAGGGAATCTGAGACTGTTTTGGAGAGCTCATGGGTGGGTGAGGGGAATGGGGCAGCCATTGCAGGAGGTAGGACAGCTGGTGGGGGCAAGCAGGGGTAGTCTGTTCCAGTGGTGATGGGAAGAGCACCGGAGCGAGATGACCTGAATTTTACATTGGGCTCTGCTGTTTATTAGCTTTGCAGTTGTGATTAGAGTCACTTTTCCTCCAGGTGCCAGCTACCTACATGGATAAAAATGGTGCCTGTCATACAGAAAGCTTATGAAGCTTAAACAAGACAAGCAATGCAGCATCTAGCCCAGTGCATGGCACTTAGGGCGCCCTCAATAAATACTAGCTATTTGTCGTGCAAAATATAACTAGGCAAGTATGAGGCATCATTTGGGAAGAGTGATTACACCAGTCTTGTTGCATTGGAATGTTCAAGGTGGGAGCAGTGGGATGTAAAGCCTGAAGTGTATATTGGAACTCGTTTGGGGAGGGTCCAGCATAGTAGCTGGTATTTCTTTGGGACTCAATCTATGCTGGCACTGGTCTCTATGCTTTATGGATATTCACCTGCTTACTCCTCTTGCCAACTCTGTGAGATAGGTATTCCTTTTATCTCCAATTTACCAAGGAGGGGAAACTGAGGCACAAAGCTGTTAAGTAACTTGCCTGAGAACACATAGCTTTTTGGTGGAAGATCCTAGGTGCCAGATCAAGGACATTGAATTTTGTTCTGTAGGAAATGGGGAGTTATTCATGTCTTTTAAACTGTTTGTATAGATATGACAGTTATTTATATAAAACTGCTTGAGTTGAGTGCCTCTGTTATTATTGCAGAGAAAGAGAGACAGAGACAGAGACAGAGATAGAGACAAGTCCAGGCAGATCAGAGGAAGCCTGTCCTCACAACTCAGCACAGCTTTGGTAGGCCTAGTATTAGATGAAGAGTATAATCTTAGAGGTTTGTTTTTCACATTTGGGAAAATACAGTTTTCTTTTTAAAAGTGTCTAAATGTGTTTGCTACAATCACCCACAAGTTCTTTCATCTTGTAATCTGAGTACCAGCTCAGCGAACACACAACATTAACTATCCTTGAAGTCCAGGGCCTTATGGGCCCTTGGAAAATTTTCCTTACCTCACCTCTGGGAGACATTCACGGTGGAAATGGAAGAGTTAGTGGTGGCTGTGTCCAAATTAGCAGAAGATAATCTCAGTCATGCCCTAATAGACGTATTTTTTAGACATTTGACGTTTGAAGAGATTAGCATGCCACATGTGTTCATTTTAGGTGACAGCTTTTCCCCCTCTCAGAAGTGCGCATTATTACAAGAGGATAATACTCAAATTGTTGAACTAGAGTGCTGATAAGTGTTTTAGTAAACCTGTGGAAACACTTCTGAAGCTGGGCTCTGTCAGTCTGCAAATTAAGCAAATATATGCCCTGTTCATCTTTCCATTGCAGTTTAAATATTTGAAACCAAGAATTCTCCCGTGTTTGGTGAGTGGGACAGATATTGGATGGATAAGGAGAGTGCTTCTGAATTCTTTTACTTATTTCATTGGTAAGCAAAAGTACATCCTTTGTGGAGTGGACACAACTATTCCAAGGTCCACAGGATGGAGGAATAGAGTAAGGATTAGAGTGGACTTAGGATATTCTATTCATGAGCTATTGTGATTAGTAATCAAAGAAAATGTGGCATTGGTGTGGAGAAAGGGGCCACAGTGGCTGCTGGGGGTAGGGAGTGGGAGGAAGTGTTGTGATGTGGGGGCGTTTTCTGGACTTGGAGTGGTCCTGGGTGGTGCTGCGGGGACAGTTATCAGCCATTGTATGTCCTTCCATGGCCCACTGGATGGACTGTGGGAGAGTGTGGGCTATGGTGTGGACCATTGACCATGAGGTGCAGTGGTGCTCAGAGGTGTATTCACCAAATGCAATTAATGTCTCATGATGATGGAGGAAGTTGTTGTTATGGGGGTGGGGGTATATGGGGACCTCATATTTTTTTAATGTAACATTAAAAAAATAAATAAAGACAAAAGAAGTACTTCCTTATATTCTAGATTGTCATGGACACTAATGGATAATTTAAATCATAAACCAGTAGAATTGTAGAGCTGAAAGGAATTTTTGAAGTTATCTGGCCCATCCTCTTCATTTTTCAGAAGAGAAGATGAGGCTCCGAACAGATCAATCACTTGCCCACGCTTGTGCACCTTCTTCCCTTTCTCCCACTCTCCTTCCTTATTTTCTTCCTTCCAACAAGGGTTAATGTACTGGGCATCTTCTAGGTGCCAGGCTTCATTTTTGGCCCTGGGATACCAGCAGAGAATACGGTGGAAATACCCACTGCCCTTAACACTCCAGTCCCTTACTCTTAATGACTATCTACTTGTCATTAGAAGAATATAGACCACTCCATTCCTAGAGTGTAGACTACTCCATCACTCTGCTAAGGAGCCATTGGCTAAGGCAAGACTGGAGGAGGAGATAGTTTCTGTGCTAACCAAATAACATTATACGGCCAGCATCCTGCATATTTTAGGGACTACATACAGGAAGCCCTATTAGTTTTACCTTGATTCTAACAGTGTTTCCAAAGCCAGAAATGGCTGACCACTCCAAAATGGGACGACCAATGGGAAATTACCTTTCAACCCATTACTCGTGATGAGAAAGCATGCATTTTAGTATATGAATATTTTATTGAGCAAAGTGCCTGTGAACAGCTTCAGAATTTTGTAACATCCAGCATGAAATATGTAATATATTGCATCAGTGAAACAAGAAAGGTGATTACAAAAACCTGGCTTGAAGGGCCTAATAACTCGTGGAAAGAGCCCTACCTTTGCATTACTGCTGGAGCACTAGAGTGCTCCATCTTGCAAAAGAGCCTGCAGTGAAAGTTTGAGGCCAGCTCTTAAAAGAAAGCCTTGAACTAAAGTTACCTTTATCTCTTTGCCCAGGGAGAGAGAGAGGCTATGGGGTGCAAAGCTACTGAACTCGGTTGCGGTACCTGCCTTGCTCTCAGGACCTTTGCAGATGGGACTGATGGAAGCCAGACTTATTCACACTCTTATCAGAGAAGCTGGTTTAATGATTTTAAGAGCTCTTCATTTTCCATGCCTTCTTCTTTGGTGTGAGGCCATTTCTCTGGGTGTTCCATTGATTTTGCAAGGGCTGCTGCTTCCCCCAAAAGGCCATCCCCCGAGCTCCTCTTCTGGAAGCAGCAGAGTCCATTAGCTCTGGTGGCTTTGTTAGGCATGAGAATGGCTCTTTTGGCAGGTTTTCAACAGAAGGAAAATAGCCTGCTGCCTGACACCCTCCACCACGGGTCGGGATGTGGCACGTGGACACATACTTTAGAACAGCTTTCCAAGCCTGGGTCAGGTCAGGGTGAATGTGGAATCAGAAATATTTATTCAAGCGTGTAAAGTGTTGATATTTCTAGCACAATTATGAGAGCCTGCCCAGGTGATTCTTTGGAGATGGTGTGTCGGGCAGAGACCACAGATGTGCAAGTTTCACAGTTGTCACCCATCAGGTCACTTCCGACTTTTCAGTTTGCCCCTTTGCCCGGAAAGATCAAACCAGACGAATAAGTATTTATGTAGCCAGAGAAGGGCTTGACCTACAAATCCTGGATTCCAGTAAAGATCACACTGAGTGGTGGAGTTGTTTAGTGATTCCACCCGCAGAACTTTTTCTAGCGACCAATCACTTCCTGTTCACATTTTTTAAAAAAGTCAAAATCTGGGTATAAGCTGACTAGTATGCTTTCTCTCCTCTGGGAAAGGTGTGCTTTAGGTAAAGGCAGGGCTATTCAAAGCAGTGTACAATTTATAAGAGCTCAAGACCACCGAGTCATGCTTGTTTGGCCACCTCCTTGCCACTGCTTCCTCCTTTTTACTTTGTTCTGACGGTCTGCCCTGGAACGTTTGAGAGGGCTGATTCAAGCCTAGATTAAAGGAAGTCACAGAATCCCTGGTTGGTGTTTCAATGGCAAGTAAGCATTAGAACCCGCAGGATGCGGCGACACCCTCGCATTTCAGTTCTCCACGCTCCCTGTAGAGATCCGATGAGCCACTCTGTGTCATTGAGGAAGAGAAACTGAAACCATGTAGGTGCATGGCACGTGGCCAGTTCAGAGCTGCACGAGGCTGGCATTCACAGCAGGGGACTTGGAAAAGTGCCTCCGTCATACCTAGCCCGACAAGACAATCAATTCAACAGACTTGGAGAACCTTCTTTCGACATAAGGGAGGAGACACGGAGGCAGAGAGAACCATTTAGCTGTGCTAACGTGACTTTTGGAATTTGCTGTCACTGATGCCATGGATGTTAATTCTGGCAGGGTTAATTAGGAGAAATTAAAAAGCCGCTCTGAACAGACTGTACCCTTCGCGCTCTGATAAAGAGTAGGCTCTGGCACAAGAACGTTTCTTCATTAATATCCATCCCCAAAGGGCTACTGTGTGCAGCTTTCTGAATAGGAATCTTGAACTTCCAGAGACGTCGCAGGAAGCCAGGGTGATAGGATCCAAAGAAGAATGACTCTGCTACTCTGGGGTGTCAGGAAGGTAATGCAGCATCTGCCTGGACATCACCTAGCTGGCGACATTTGGAAAGAAGAATATGTTCACTTGCATGCTGGCCCATGATGGGCTTTGCAATATGACTTTCCCTCTATTTTGGGGACAGCCCACCGCGTCGGGGTTCTCTGTGTGGCTTTTTAATTCATGCAGTCGCGAACAGGTAGGTTTGCAAAAGAATTGTTTACCATTTAGTATGTCACCCAAGAGGCTCTGGGGTATGCATTTCTTTCTCAGGAATATATCACCAGCTCCTTAGAAACTAGGCACTCTACCACCAGCCTAATATATTATACTAAATAGCAATCGTGTTACTCCAAACACATTGCAGAAAGTAAACTGCGAAAAAAGTACCAAGATAAATAGTGCAGCAGCAAGGCAGCTGATGGGGCAAGAAAAACACAAGTTTTCCTATACAATAGTGCTTAGTTTATGTTATTGAAACCTGAAAAGGCCACATTCCAGAGGAACCTGGGCAGAAACGGAGGAAGTAGAACAGTCAGACACGGCACCAATGTTACCTTAAGGCAAACCTAAAGCCCTGTTGTTCAATGGGTTGGGCACCGAGGCTGGTCAGTGAGCGGCTGTCCACGTTAAGACCCTGCTGCAGAACACGAGTTTAGTTTTGCCTTAGTAAAAGACATCTGCTAATAATTACCAAAATACCGGCAGTTGGAAAGACAGGAAAATGTGCTACCTTCCTCAGAGAGCAGAGCTAGCATTGGGAACCCAGAGCTGTTTTTGAATTTGCTGGCTGGCTGAGAAGCAAAGATGGCCGTTGGCTATCAGGGAAAAAAGGAAGAAGACAATCCACCATGGTGCAATTGGCCCATCCCTCTCGTCTAAAGACCATGGAGCTCAAGGGGACCCAGAGGAGCTGTGCTTTGGTACCTCTGCCTTTACGTTCCATGCCTTTCTCATCCTGGTGAGTGGGCCCTACCAAGACTTTGCTTCTGGTGGTTCATGCATATTCACTCTCTCTACGTGTTTTTAGGTCTTTCTTTGCTCCATGAGAGGCATCCTCTTCTCCCCAGATTCTCTGCTAGAATGTCGAGGTAAAACCCAGCGTCACCTCAACCAAGGTACCAGGGTGTCATGTTGGATGGGGATGCTCTCAGTGGCACCCTAGTGGCTCCAAAGAAATACCTACAGACACTTCTAGAAGAACAAGGGCAAGATAGAGCCAAGCACAAGCATTGCAAATATCCAAAATAAGAAATTTCCACCTTTATTATAGTTCTTTTTGCTAGGAAAGGCTTCCCACCTCCAAGACTCGGTAAATTGGATACAGTTCCATGGTGATTTCATGAAGGGGTAAGCATAGACCGGGGGCAGGGTCATATGGGCAAAATGACAGAGCACAATTCCTGAAGCAATTTGTTGTCCACCCCTGTGAGTTTTCCATTCAGAAAATATGTGTCCATGCCAACTCAGTAGTGTGTGTGTGTGTGTGCAGTTTACTGTGTATAACCCCTGTCTCCAATTTTCTATTGTTGTTTTCCTTTGAATTCCTCTTGCTGCCTTCTGGGTACTTACTGGCCTTGTCAATATAAGTGATGAACTTTCATGCCCACTGAAACATTACTAGTCTTCATCCAAAAGCACGTGGTCAAATTTTCATTCCTCCTGGGTCTATCCTTCTTGCTATGCTGTTCTCATGGTCATGCCATCATTCAAAAGAAAGCTTTGGACCTAAGGTCCATCCACAGTCATGAGTCCCTGGGAGAGGGGGAGGTGGGCACAGGTTGTCATAATTAGCTCATGTCAAATTTCTAGGGCAGCACATGAATGGAAAGAACACTTTGGTGGTGTATGGAACCTGGCCTACAACTTAGTGCCCATTGGAGGCCGCAAGTTGTGGAGCCAGGAAGGAGGAGCTCTGGGTTCTAGACCTAGCTCCACAGCTCTCTAGCTTAGGGTCTTTAATCAAGTTAATTAACCTGTGAGAGCCTCAGTTTTACTCTCTCTTGCTTTCCCTGAAATAGAATTAATATCACTTCTACCCTGCTTTCATCACTGAGACACAAACGGAATACTATACAAATGGTTTAACTACCCCATAGTGCCATGTATATGTTGGTTTGTAAATTGTGGTTTGTATATTACTATCTAAGTTGCTTATTTAATGGCTTCCAGCCATGATCAACTCTTTCAAGGCCTGTACTGGATTTACTGCATCATTAGCAAAGAAATTTCTTCTTCTGAAGAGGGCCAAGATTACATTTTTTGTTATGTGGCCTTCTATAGGAGCAACCACGTTCAAGTACTAATTTTACGTGCTCTGAAGCACTTGGCAAGTGAAGTGGAACACTTTTTGTAAGAAACATCGTTCCTTTCATACAGTTGTTTCAAAACACAGACATATCATTTCTGATCCTAGCAAGACAACTCACCATTTTCAACTGGATTTCTTTCCTTTCATCGAAAATGCAGCTCACTTACAACTTGCACCCATCTGAGGAAAAAGTGAACACTGCCACCTTCCCTCATTAGCTTCGCCTAAGACAGACTCCTGTGTCGCAGCTGATGGAGCCTTTATGAGCCTTTTAGCCAAATGACGGATGTTTGCCTCGTTATGTCAGATCTGAGGGCACTCCTGGCATCACTCTTTATTCCCTGTCTAACACCATCAATCGAGCAGCTGCCGTGCGCCCATGATCATCAGGCTGATTATGAAAATGTGCTCAGGAGCCTGACAATGCCAATTGTCTTTTATATGAAGTGGGCAAGAGATGCGGGCTCAAGCTCGCGGTTCTGCCAGTGCCGATTTTGTGCGGGACTTCCAGGTGAGAATTGTGCAAGCTGAGTCCAAAGAAACCAGGTGTGGGCATGCAAATTTACTTTGGTTTGTTATGGGAAGAAGTTCTGAGCAGGATGGATTTTGGTCATTTTAACCACTTTTTGTCTTCACCCCTTAGTAGATTCCCCTGATCTTTTCATTTGGGTTTCATGACATATGCAAGTTCAAAATTCTCGGGGTCATGGAAAGAAAGCTGGCTGAGCCCCAGGCCTGAGGATAAAGAAGATAATTTTTTCAAAATGTGCTTTCAGAAAAAAAATCAAGATAAACATTTGTTTATGGGGCACCCAAAATTCCAGCTGTACTTCATAAAGTTTCCCTGAATATGTCATGGCAGCATTCATTCTGTTGCTGAAGATTAAAATGTCCTGGAAGGTCCCTCCGCATCCTGAGATTCTCTGAGTCTGTGGCAACTCCTGACCTGCCTGATGTCTTTAGGCTAAGTGCCTCGTGGGGAGCCAGCTCTGTGACCTTGGGTGGCTCTGGGATTGAGGCAACCTATTGCTGTTCCACCTCTCAGCTTTTCACTCACCCCAAACAGCCATGTGACCGGTCTCTCTTGGCTGCCCTGCTGGGCCTCCCTTCTTACTTGGAAAATCAGAAGCCTGTTCTAAATACTTTAGTTCAGAACCTCAGGTTGCCATGCAGTGTTTGAAAGTGATCTCTCTGCAGACCCCAAAGGGGAGCCCAGGCTGACCAAACGGAATGACCATCCCATGTATTCAGGAAAACTTGGTGAGACGGTAGCTGGAACTTGACATGCTCATTTCTAGTCCTTCCTGACAAGCTATTGATTCTCTAATCCAGCCAGTTCCTGTGGGGGCAAGCAATTTTTGATATTTGTTGAACTTTTTTAAAAATTAAAACTGTATCACAAACTCATTTCTAGATACCAACAAGGGAGTCTTAGAACATGGACGTGAATTAGGGGCTGATGGTAGATAAAATACACAGTTCAAGGCCACCTGGGAACTAAAGAGAAAGTTTGTGAAAGAGCATAGATTTGCAACCCTGGCACTGCATTAAGAATCACCTGGGAAGCTTTAAAAATGTACCCATGCCCCAAATCTACACCTGGGCAGTCTGGTCCTTATGTCTGGCATGGGCCCTGGCATGGTGATGTGAGTGTGCCGCTAGGGATGGCATGTGTGATGGAAGAAGCATGAGGTTCTGAGACCACGTCAGGGCCTGGAGCCCTGGCTCTGCCCCTGTGACTTTGGACAAATCATTTAACCTCTCTGAATCTCAGGATCCTCATCTGGAGAATGGCAATAGCTGTCTTTCTTCAAGTCCTTCCTATGTACCAGCCACTTTGCCACTGGGACCTTACCTGTACCACCTTGTTTAATCTTCACAGGAACCTCAGGATATTCTTGGGTGTACTACAGTTATCTCCATTTGACTGATGAGGAAATGGAAACTCAGAGAGTTTGGGTAATTTGTCCAAAGTCATCCAAAAAATAAGAGTGGGACAAAGATTTAACCCAGGTCATGTTAACCCCAGAGTCCAAGCTATTAACACATTGTTCTAGAAAATAATGATGATCACCCCAAGAATAATTTCTTCCCACGAATATGAATTACATGAGTTAATGTATGCTTAAATACTCCATAAACTGTAAATGCATTTGCACGTGGACATTGTTTATTATTATTAGTAGTAGTAGTAAGAAAAATAGGCTGCAAAATTCAGTTTATGAAATGCTGGCCATGGCTGAGGAGCTGCAGACACACAAACAAAAGGGGAATGTGGCTGAAACATTCCCTGGACTCTGTGCCTTAGTTAGAATTACAAGACAGTGTTTTAGAAGTGCTCAGATTGAGCCAGGCAGGATTTACTTAGGTCTGGAATCAATTCAGAAATACGTCTGGGACACCCTCCTCAAGACCTCTTTTTACCGTATGTTTATGTCTGCTAAATTTCAGGTTCTTTCTCAGTTTATAGAGCTAACTGTGTAATACCAAGCACATAATCGATGTTAACATAAAAGAAAAGAAAAAGAAAAAAGAAAAAGTGAGCCTTGGTTGTCATTATGTGAATTAGTCGCTTTGATTTTTTTCAGTGGTGGATTGAGCACACGTATGTACTTTTACTCCCTCCTTAAAAACACCGAAACTATGGTCAAGGTATTTTTTTAAAGGAGTAAATTCCAAAGGACTGGGAGAGGAAATAAAACTTTGGAATCTGGGAAGCATTTGGACAAATCGAAACTGATTTTGCAGATCTCAAAATCTGAGTTCAAAGTCAGCAGTGGGAAAGGCTAAGAATCAATCCATTTCGCACCTCAGAATTCTGAAAAGGCCCCGGAATTGCTGTTACCAGATATCTCTAGAAGTGGGAGTGAAGAGGATTGGATAGAAGCTGTGTAAGGAGCCCTTCGGGTTCTATGTCTCCTCCCTCAATCGTCCACTCTTTCCTTCTCCCATCCCTGCAGAAAACCTCTAGAGAGGGTACCAAAGAGGACTGCTCACCTGAGCTCCTTACTGGAAACAAGGAAGGCAAGTGAATATCTCTCTCCTTACATCAACCCAATGCAAGGATGTCCAGTTTGCTTCCCCCAGAATGCTGGCAGCTTGGATACATCATGACATTTCAGAGGAAAAGAAGCATTCTATTAGCTTGGAGAGGGAGAGGGAGTGGAGGAAGGGGAGGGATGGGGGAAGGGAAGAAAGAACGAAAAACAAGTATCATGCAAAGGGAGAGAATTCAGAATGGCTTTGGGCTTCTCTCCAGCAACACTGGAAGCTAGAAGAAAATTCTGAAGGAACATTATTTCCACCCTAAAATTTTGACCCAACCCAACTATCAGTCAAGTGGGAGAATAGAATAAAGACATTTTTAGACACTCAAGATGTTGCTTTTTTAAAAAAATACCTCCAAGCCACCCTTTCTCAGAAAACTACCAAAGGGTGTGTTTTGTCACCAAAGTGAAGGAATAAACCAAGGAAGAGGCAGATTTCCTTTTTGGAACTAAGAGATGCCACATAGGAGAGAGGCAAAAGGAGTCTACAGGATGTTGGTGAAGAGACACCCACACTTAGAGAGCAGCTAGTTTGGGTTGGAACAGGTCAGCAGGCTTTGAATGAAGTTTATCAAGGGGATGACATTGATAGCTGATGTGAGTGAAAATATTGATGATATCTATGCAACTGATAGAGAGTTTGTGGTTGCATTAATGACAAGTGCATAGGAAAGGAAGCCCAGCAACAGTAAATACCAAAGATGATGATGAACTTCAAAGAGTTGTGCAGGAAACAAAAATGAATGAATTGGGGTGTCTTACATGATTTAATTCTGAATACCATATATAATGACAATAATGTAAAAAGAGATATTTGCTCTACTCAAATTTTGGTATAACTATCTTGGGAAGATGGAAGGATGTGAAAGGGGAAAGGTAAAAAGGGAAACGCTCATCTTTTATAGCACAGAGTCAAGAGATAATTCCTAAAACTGGGAAACAAGAAATAGCAGTACAATTTTCTTATTTAGGGAAATGCAGGTAAATGCCAAAAGATGAAGCAAAAAGTATGGGAAGCATTTGTTTCTTGAGAAGAGGGGGGAAATGGGGCTTCATCTATAAGGTTTGCTGCTCTCTTTTGCAAATATAACAATGAAAATCACCCTGAGATGGAAAATGGAAATGAACAATGTAGTATTAGAAACTCCTACTAAGGAGGTGATGGTTGCAAAAGAGAAGTCCCCTGGTAGATAAGCAGAGTATCCATCAAATTTTATTTTGGAAGGAAAACAGTCTAACACAGTGTATCCCGAGGGAGAAGACAACGCTGTCCTCCCCTCACCCTCCACTTCATTCATTAAGGGAAATTTCCTCCATACATGGCCACTTGTGCATTGGTGTGGCTGCCTAGCCAAGAGTCTGGGAAAGCTGTACAAAGACGCCCTTCGTCTAGCCAGGTCTGTCTCCTTAATTGCTCACAAATCCAGCCGGGCTCATCCAGATACAGTGGGCAGTTGAGATGTAGCTTCAGAAAGGAGCATTAAGTGGGACCACCACATTCCCATTGCCTCCATTAGAAGTCAGGCTTTTCCCTGAATTTTGCCCTGGCGTTACCCTTTAATATTTCGGATCTCCCGCTTCAGTCAAACTGCCATACGCTCTTTGGCATATGGCGATTCAGGGTTTAGGTCCTAAACATGGCAACTATTCACTGGAGCAGATCTTAAACACCAGTAGGTAAAGTTTAATGAAATGCAGGAGGTCAGAGGACAGGAGAATTCCATTAACCACTATTTGTAACTGTTTACATATTTGATGGAACTTAATAGTTTAACCAGGAGAATATTAGAAATATTTGTTCATGTTTTCACCTCCTTTGGTATTTCTGCATACTAAAAATGGTGGCAATGACTATGGATTGATATATACTGATAGATAATAAAAATTCCCCCAATAAACTCTCAGCATGACTGATAAACAGCCTAGTGGATGATGCTATATTAACCCTTCCTGTCTCTCTGTCACCAGGCAGCAATCAAAGGGTTACAGGAGCTGGTCTCTCTAGGGAAAAAGGTAGTGACATCACATGGAGCAGATGAGGTTGACTTTAGTTAATTTGAAAAGGGTAGTACCTTGGTGGAGTTTACTAGGAACCTCAGCTTGCAGGGAGTTGTAACAAAGAGGAGAGCTTTTAAGCTGAAAAATGCTTAATAGCCTTTAAAATCTGGAGTCCTCCTGTTTTTGTGTGTCACCTTAAGAAATGCCCTGGGAGGGGGGCGGGGAGGTAGAGGTGGGCGAAGAGGGCTGCACTGTAATCTCCAAGAGCAGCGAGGGCTAGAAGAGGATTTTCATTCTCTGCACCAGGTAAAATCAGCCCAGGAGCTCTTCATCGCCTGTTGTTCCATGGTATTATTAAGTGAATACATTTTTCATGGCCCACCTGCTAGTGTAACTAATTAACAGCCATTCTCATTAATTACATTGATCAGGATCATAAAATAATTTCAAATTGCTGAACATGATCAGCAGGAGTAAAATGGTTTCACTTTAATCCCTTAATGATTTTTTCATGATTAATCAAACAAAATATATGTAGTTATTTGATCCACTTTTTTCATCTTGGAACTGCAACTCAGGGCAATTATAGTAGACATAAAGTTGATGCAAACAGAACTACATTTCAGGCAGTAGCTAATTAAGCAATAAGGCATGATGGGGTGGGGGTCTATGATTATCATGAGATAATCACCCCCCTGAGGAGTCACAAAGCAAAAGGTACAGTTGAGTACCTCTGCTCCCACAGGGCTGCGTGATTACCTTTGGCTAACCACTTATCCAACCAGTGCCTCACTGCTAATCGGAAACTCCATTTTACGCAGAAATAAATTGAGGAAAAATGACGTTGATCAGAGGAAATGGCTCACTCCAGTATAAAGGTTTCATCTATTAATAGTGACAACATTAATGCCTGCTTTAGAAGGTTAAATAATCACACGGTTCTCACATCATCTCTGGGTTTTGGGGGGGTGTGTCTTGGATGAAGCTGTTGCTTACTCTTTGGAGATTGAACACATCTGGTGGCTTGCATGTGAAACATAGCCTTCAAATGCTCATCCTGCTAATAATTAATTTTTGATCTAATGGGATGGTTGTTGCATTGATGGTAATAGAGATTATCTTGAGTGGAATCATAAAAGAATAGTAGGGTAACTCAGTTTTGAAGTCAAAGGAGAGAGAGAGAGAGATAGAGAGAGACAGACAACAGAGAGAGAGAGATTGGCTGGGGTTCAGCCATGATTTCTCTCATCTCTTCCAGCTCTGAAGCTTGGACTTCCGCCCTCCAGCCAGCTATGGGCATGGCTATTTAGGCAGAGGAAATGGTTCTGGCTCTATCTAGGAAAAAGGAGTGAACAAATCAAACCCAGACAAACCAAACTAAAATAAAAGGACGAAGATCCTTGTCCTATGGAGGTCGTGCTCCTGAGGGCACCACTGTCCCGTGGCACCAGCGTTTTCTGTCCTTGCTTGTACCCAGTACCATGGGGAAACCCTAATATACCCCACCCACCAGACTAATTTCTTCACTTAGGAGCCATGATGAATTTAGAGCAGGGGCCACACAAAAGAAAAGCCAAGTAAACAAAAACCCTCAGCTGTCTCCAGCAACTTTTTTACAGCCAAGAATGCATAGACTAATGCCTGCTAGTTGAAAAACTTCCCTTCTGCCAGGGTGCTTTGTGGCATGTTGCTTGCACTTAATATCCAGAATGATTTCATTCTTGTTAACTATGCAGAAGACACCTTGTAAACTTTAGTGAATTGGCCTAACTTTCTTTTCTGTTATTTAATATCACTATATTTTTATGAGTTATTCCTAAAATCACCAGATTCATTCATTCTACATTCCCCTCCCCCTTTGGCTAAAATAATTATGGCTTGCTCTAAAGTGCTTTATAGTTTTTCTTCTCTGTGTTAGTTCTTGTACAATAGCACATAACTTAAATAGCTGTTGGTTTTCGAAGCTGTTCATTCAGAGTTACCCATGTTTCATTTAAAGAGAGGATGCCTGGTTGAGCATCTGTGGGCTTCCCAAAGGAAATGTGGCCGTGTACTTATTGTGACCCTGTGAAATGGAGATAAATTGTGTCACAGGCAGGATACATTACTGACTTTATGACATGTCTAAATTGACAATTGAGTGCATCCCTTCCATAAAAGCATCCTTCGATTTCTTAAATTGTGACTTTAATGTAACTCTGTTAACAGTGTGATACATTTAAAAATGTTTAGGTACAATCATTGTACACTGGACCCAGGGTTTGTTTATTTTTTTCCTTCAACTGATGGCAAGTGCTGCTCTTGAAAATAGTTTTACCCTAACCTGGCTAAATAGTCAATTCAAGCCCAAGCCCATGCCATTGTTTGATCGAGTCAAGTCAATTGGCTTGCTGTAGCCCTGCTTGACATGTGGTTCTCTATCATGGAGAAACACTTTTTGGTCAGGGTTAGAAATGAACAAGACTTTATTGGAAAACAAAATATGCCCAAGAGATAGACTATTGGATGTTCTTGAAACATTGGTTTCATACTGAGTCTACTGGTCTCTCCGGCTTATCTCAGGTTCACAGCAGTGTTCAGGCTTACATTATGTATTACGAAGAGGAAATGTCAGTTATTAACTTAAGTGGCATAGGTGGGGATGTAAAAGGGCTTTTAAAGTGCCAAACGCCAAAAAAAGGAAATTAAATGTAGCTATTTATGTTGGAGCTGTAGAAATAATTTCCATTTTTTCTTGGGGTACCTGGCATTTAGATTTTAAATCGTATTCAATCTTCAAATTTGTACAATTTATGTAAAAATAATCCTGAAGCCATCTTCCCCTATAATCACCTAAATTTGCAAATGTGTATTTGGGCATGGATTTTTTTTTTTTCCCGGGAGCAACCAACCCATCACAACTTTAGCCTTAGCTAAAAATGTTAGATTTCATTGTACGTAATTAGTTGAAATGATGACAGGTGAAACTTAATTGAAGAGTGAATGTCATTGGAAGAGCGCTCTCATTGGGATTAGTTACCTTTGGTTTTAATTCCTTGTGCCTCATCAGCATTTGCTGGGGATTGTATACAAGAACCTTTGCACCTGTAAACATGGCAGGTGTTGTGATCTTTCAGGCTAAGCAGACTTGATCAAGTCTTGTATGGAATTAGCAACACAAAAGGTCTTTAGATAGATAGCCCACATGGTATCAATCACATGACATTAAAGAATTGCTCATTGGCCCAAACAAGTGGGGGATGGCTTGGCTAGGCAGATGGAAAGGGCTGCTTTAAGGAGGGATCAGAAAAAAAGCACTGCTCCTCGGCGGCCTAAATCCACTAATCTGATGTTATTATTAGCGATAAGGAGCAGTGGCCAGCACAGAAAATCTCATTCTCTGCAAATGTCATTAAAATCGGACTCTGATATTTTCCGGTCAAGTCGACAGGCTTTAGTCAAATAGTGAGCACTTTATTTGTAAATGCAGGAGGGAAAGAAAAGCTTTAGTTCAGCAGTTCTTAGGATGTCAGCTTACCAGTATTGATTAATCGTTCAGTAGTGGCAGCTGCTTCTTTATTAAATGTGCAGCTCGCCATACAAAAGATATCAGGTGTAGGAAATGTTTGTTGACAACCCACCTTTTCTCACACTGTAGCAGAGCAGACACTTAAATGTTCCTCAACAACTGTCCCTGGGAATTCACCTCCTTCCCTCTCCAGATGGTCTGCTGCCCCCAAACTCCCTGCCTGTCCCCCGAGAGTTAGTTACTAGAGTCAGCCACCACTAAAAGAGTGTTTGCACAATAAAACAATAAAACAAATACTACTTTGGAAAGATTTCATCTTTCTTCATTTTTTTTTACATTCTTATGCCTCATGGGAAGATCTTGCTACTTAAGTACTAATGGTAATTATATAAATTAATAAATTTAATAAATATAAGTAGCACAGATATTGCTATAGAATCATATTTTCAGAATTGTGACGCTACTCCTTGCCTGGGGCAGGAGACATCCTAGGAAGCTGAAAAGAACTCTTTGAGACCATTAGAGGTACTATTTAGCAAGTTATAATCTTTACATTTTGAAATTGAAATTGTACCCCAGTGAGGGGAAAGAGGGTCTGAAGTTTCCTGACATGTCACACAGAGGATAGTTTAGGGGAGAATTGGCATCTATGTAAATCTGCAGTGGTTTTACCTCAGATGTACTTTGAGAAACAAAATTCCAATAAAAGGCTTTCTAACCCTTTTCCATCCTTCAAGATCAATTTAAACTTATCTTCCTTCAGGATACCCCAGCTCTTTAAACTCCCTTGTTATTTTAATTCTGTGGTCATCACTTGGCATTCAGCATAAATTACATGTGCATCTATTCCAGACATCTATTTTTCCTCCCTGCAACTAGAGTAGGAATGGCATTGGTACATGAAATCCATATTTTCTGAATTTCCAAGAACAGTTCCTTTATAATGATTTTATCTAAGTCCCATAAACCATCAAAATACCCCATAAATTTAAATATCTCAATGTCCCAATGACAAATTTTAGAGGCCTCTTAATGCAAGCAGCATAAAACTCTCCAGACCCTATGTGTTCCTCTTATTAACATACAAAATGTGACCAATAAATTGAATGAGTGGCTTCATGCTCTAAGTGCTTGGGGATACAGCAAATGGCAAGATGGGACAAAAAGTGGTAACAGCTCTGAATGGCTAATGTGATAGGGGGAGATGGGGTGAAATGATGGCAGGGACCACTACCTTTGATAGGGTGCCCAGGGAAGGCCTTTCAGAGGAAGTGGACATTTGAGTGGAGACCTCCAGAGAGCCAGGAGAGGAGCATCCCCGGCTAAGTGTGCAGGTGTGGATGAACTTGTCAAGTATGAGCAAGACAAAGGAGGGCGGGCTGGCAGTGGCAAAAAGCAAGTATTTCAATTAGAGAGTGGTGTGAGATGAGGTTAGAAAGGCAAGAATGTAGTAGGGACAGGTACTGTACTCCTTGCAGGCCATGGAAAGTGGTTAGATTTCATTCCAAGTGCAGTGGAGTGGAGTGGGAAGCCATGGGAGAAGTTAAGTTAGGCAGTGACAAGATTGTATTTGCAAAAGTTTCTTTGATAAAAATTTGCTCCTGCTTTCTGCATGGTCACTTAGATTAAGAGGGTACCAGTGGAAGGAAGGAGTTCAGTTGGTAGGATAATTACGGCCGTTGTCAAGGTGAGAGTTGATTCTGGCTTGGGCTAGAGTCATGGAAGTGGAGGTGGAGAGAAAGAGAATCAGTTTGGGAGACGGGTGAAATATGCCCATGGGGTTGGGTGAACCAGAGGAAACAAGGATGACATGAGTGGCCTTAGTTTTGATCATTGGGCAAGTTGCTTCACTTCTCTAAGCCTCATTTCCTTCATCTGTAAAAGGTGGAAAATAGTATCAACTTAATAGATATTTTATGGAAATTGTAAGCCATAATGCCTGTAAAATGCTTAGCATAGCACATCATAAATAATCAGTGCTCAGTAGACAGTTACAAAAGAGTCTAAGGATCCCTTGTGCACCTCGTAATTAACTTTATCTTTCAGGTAATTTTGTCTTTTCCATTTCTTTTCTGAGCTTCATCAGCTCACTTTTCATTGCTCAGTTTTTTCCCCATACGTTTCTAATTTTAGTTTTTCCAGTTGGGGATTCAAGATGATTTTTCTTAATTTAAACTGGATTTTGAGAATATTACTATTCTTTTTGAGTATATTGAATTCTGTTTAGAGTGTCAGCTTATAGTTTTCTAGTGCTTGTGATTTTTTTTCAAGGGTAAGATTTTCCTCAATTGATATGTGTACAATTTAATGCTTTGGAGCTATTTATAAGCTTTTAAACAACTGATGGGGCTCCCTAAAATGTGGAATTTCAGATTTGACATGTGGAAAAGTGAAGTCATGAATTCCAGTTAGCTATGGACAATGTCAGCAGCATAGCTAGATGTCTTGAAAGAGTTCTTCCATAACTTAGAAGAAATCGCACGCAACACAGGGAAAGGAAATTCTCTACAAAATGAAATGCTCAGTATAACCTGAAGACAGAGAGTGCCAAAAGTGTGAAATAACTGCAAGTAAAAAGGGAAAAAAATGACCACATCCCAGCATGTGATTTCATGCTTCTGTCCCATTCTGGGCTCTGATACATTGACTTTGCAGTGAGCAAAGGCAGACAGAAAAACTTCAAAAAAAGCAGATGAATGCAGAATTCCCTAAGTTCTTGTATGTTCAAAACTGTGTTTTCTTTAAAAACAAAACAAAATAAACCTGTGTTTTCTATAGCCTTGATATTTGAATGACAGACTGGCTAGTTATAAAATTCTTGGTTCATTCTTTTCTTATTTTTTTTATCGCTGGCTCCATTGTTGACTTGCTTTTTATTTTGGTTTTTTGAAAAGTCTGATACCAGTCTAATTCTTCTGCCTTTGCAAGTTATTTGATCATTGTTGTCTGGAGACCTTGAGGATTTTATCTTTATCTTTGGAGTCTAATGGTTTTAGTAAGATATATCTTGGAGATAATCATTGTGGGATATTTTTCCCAGTATGCAGTGAACCCTTTGAATGGGTTGATTCAGGCCTTTTTCTATTTGTGGAAAGTTTTCTTGTAAGTTTCAATATGAGCTCTGTTCTAGTATTTTGTTTTTGTCCTCCGGGGATACCAATAAAATGAATATTATTTCTTCTTTGCCTTTCTTCCATTTCTACTACTTTCTTTTTTTTTTAATTTTTTTTATTTTTTATTGACTTTGTAATAATATTACATTAAAAATATATATGTGAGGTCCCATTCAACCCCATCCCCCCACCCCCCCTCTCCCCCCCCCCAACAACACTCGTTCCCATCATCATGACACATCCATTGGATTTTGTAAGTACATCTTTGGGCACCTCTGCACCTCATATACATAGGTTCACATCATAGCCCATACTCTCCTCCATTCCATCCAGTGGGCCCTGTGAGGATTTACAATGTCCGGTGATTGCCTCTGAAGTACCATCCAGGGCCGCTCCATGTCCCAAAGACGCCTCCACCTCTCATCTCTTCCTGCCTTTCCCCATACCCTTCGTCCACTATGTCCACTTTTCCCATTCCCATGCCACCTCTTCTATGTGGACATTGGATTGGTTGTGTCCATTGCACCTCTATGTCAAGAGGAGGGTCAGATTCCACCTGGATGCTGGATGCAATCCTCCCATTTTCAGTTGTAATCACTCTAGGCTCCATGGTGTGGTGGTTGTCCTTCTTCAACTCCATCTTAGCTGAGTGTGGTAAGTCCAATAAATCAGATTGTAGGTGCTGGAGTCTGTTGAGGCTCAGGATCTGGCTATCACATTGTCAGTCCAGAGATTCAAATCCCCTAAATATATCTTAAACCCCAACATTAACTGCACCTCCAGCACATTGGCATGAAAGTCTTATGAAGGGAGATCCCATCTGAGTCCAGATTCATCACACATAAACACCATTTCCAAAGAGGGGCCATCTGACCTGGTAGTTAACCCCATCGGCCATGACCATAACTCCCGTGGGTCTCTTTAGCCCTCAAAGGAACCAATATCTGGGGGTTGTATCTGCTTTATCTGTCTCTCTGACTCTGCTCAGTTGTGCATGAGGGCAAACCTTCTGCCAGCCTCCAGACTCTTTTTTAGAAACTCGTAGCCATATAAACTCATTTCTCCTTTCCATTTCCCCCTTACTTTAGGTCAAACAGCATTTTAAAGTCATGGTATTTTATGTAGACATGGATAATCTGGTGATCCGCATTGAACCTTCCGTATAAGGTCATTTTCCAGTTGCATCATCAGTTGGTAGTTGATAGTTTTCCCTCGTTGCCAGGGAGGCTCATCCCCGGGTGTCATGTCCCACGCTGGGGGGAAGGCATTGCATTTACATGCTGAGTTTGGCTTCGAGACTGGCCACATTTGAGTAACATGAAGGCTGACAGGAGGAAATTCCCAGGCACAAAGTTGTTCTAGGCCTTGTTCTTATTTTGGGTTTATCAGCTCACAAGCATAGTCATTAGCATCAGGGGCTCACTGTTGAACCCTCACTCCCTCCCGGTCCCCGCCACTGTACCTGGGAGACTGTCGCTGCTCCCCTAGGGACCACGACAGAGCACCACTGGCCAGGAACCCAGTACCCCCCCTACTGTGGTTTTTAATTGTTGCCACTATGAGTATATCCAAACATTACCATGCACCCTGGACATATGTTCTGTACAGCTCCCTGTCAGCCATATATCACCTGTCATTGGTATCCCATACCAGTATCCCTCCATTGCCATTGTTGAAACACTCTGTGATCCAGAACTCCCCGAAATTTGAAGCCCAATATAATTTCATGGTCCCTTACTAGGGAATGGCATATAGCGATGAGCTTAAAGGATAGATAAAGAACTTGGATAATCTACTACTTTCTTATGACCGTTTTTTCTGTTATTCTATGCTATTTTCATTTTTCTTAAATTTCTTCAATTTTCATTTCAATCTCTTCTCCCTTGTGTACCTGGTAATTATCTGTTTACTTTTTCAGGTAATTTTGTCTTTCCATTTATTTTCTGAGGTTCATCAGCTCACTTTTCATTTCTTCTTGATTTTTTTTCATACATTTCTAATTTAGCTTTTGCAGTTTGGGATTCAGGGTGATTTTTCTTAGCTTCACCTGCCCTTTGAGAATATTACTATTCTTTTTGAGTATATTGAATTCTGTTTAGAGTGTTGGCTTATAAGTTTTTTGTGCTTTGTGATTGTTTTCCTGGGGAGGGGCTTCCTCAATTGATATGTGTACAATTTGATTTCTCATGTAATGCCATATACTTGAAAATTGGTCATATATTAGGTTGCAAAGAAAACAGTCATTTTCATAAAGTTGAAATAGTAAAAGTACAACTCTTTAGTCACTGTGCAATGAAACTAGAAATTACTAATTAAATAAAATAGAGAAGGTCATTTGCACCTGAAAATTTTAAAAGCTCCTATTAAAAACCTCTTGGGTAAAGGGGAAGTAGAAACTGAAATTACAGATTAAAAAATTAATGATAATGAAAACAATACTTAAATATCTTTGGAGATGCGTTTAAAGCATTGACCAGAGGAACATTCATTGCAGTGAACTGTTTTGTAATAACAATGAAAGAATGAAAATAATGGTGCAAGAGTCCCAGAACCAAAAACTAGAAATCAACAACAAAGTAATCAAAAAGAAAGCAGAAGGAAGAAAATAATAAAGATAAAAAAGGAAATGCTGAGATAGAGAACAGAAAACAACTGCATCTAATTAATAAACGAAAGTACTTTTTAAAAAATTATGAAAATAGAGAAACCACTAGCTAACTTAATAAAAAATAAAGAGAAACTAAAATAATACTAAATAAGAAATGACAAGTGGAAAATAGCCTTTGGAAAAAAAGAAATTAAAAAAATCACAGGGACTCCTTTTCAGACATCTATGCAAACAAATTTGAAACCTAGATAAAATCTAATTTCCTAGGGAAAAACAAATGAACAAAATTGAGCTCAATTAGGTTTATAAAGTTTGACAATTCAATATCTGTGAAAGGAGCAGAGAAAGATATTAGTGAACTACTGCACAAAAAAGCACCAGGCCCAGATGGTTTCATGGTTCTGATATCACTATGTATATTAGGGTTGTTCAAATAACTGAATATATTGTAGATGATTGTGGGTTCATCACTGTTGGAAAAAGAAGTTAAAAATAAACAAAGGAGATGGGTGGAATGAAATTTGTGGTGTTGGATTGTAATTGGTGGTATTATGAACTCATGGTTTTTTGATAGGTAGGTAGATGATAGATAGTAGATATAGATGGATGATAGAGATAGATAGATAGATAGATAGATAGATAGATAGATAGATAGATAGATAGACCGATATATATGTCTGTACACATATTTACCATATTTACCATATGTATATATACACATATTTACCAGCTTGGTCTTCTGAAGCAGTGAGTAACTCAGCACCCTGATCTTGCTTTCCAAATACTATACACCAATGAATGGAACCAGGTACCCTTAGTGAAATGGTCGATTCCAGGGCTAGGGCAAGAAATGTGTAAAATCTGGAACATCCTGAAGTGCTAGAAAATAAGGAAGCACTAAAAAAAATTTATGGGAACATTTCAGATGTACAAAGGGACCAAAGTGAATGAACACCCAATGTTCAAATCTCAAATAATTTAAAAAACAAGATAAATAATGGTAGTAATAGGTGAGCTATTTATACTGCTATAAACACACACACACACACACACACACACACACACAAACAGGGGAGAAGGGATAGGTCTCTCAATTCCAATAATAAATGTAGACAGAATAGGAATGAGGGAAATGAAAAATCACCATTAGGGAAAGACCATGGCATAATTGTTGCAGGAGAGACCCATCAATGGCTACTAAAATCAGTAGGTGATGCTTGAGGAGAAAAGGGATGTAAACTTAGTGTCAAAGTACCTCTTCCAAATATTGATCAGTTAGAAAGGGAAAACTGGAAACATAAACATCCTGGAAAATATCTCCTCACCTAGGGGATGAAGGCTCTTTCCATCCATGATATCTTAATTCACGTAGCCCAGATATGATGCCCTGAGAAGGATGCAATAGCTCTGTGGTGGTTTGGAACTATGTACCCCAGAAAAACATGTTCTTAGATGTAATCCATACCTGTGGGTATAAACACCGGGCCTTTTGATGAAGCTACTTCAGTTAAGGTGTGGCCCACTTCATTCAGGATGAGTATTAATCCTCTTACTAGAGTCTTTTATAAATGGAATTAATGCAGAGAAAGAGAGGAAGCCATGAAAGCAAGCAACTGAAAGCAACACACTGGGAAGACCAGCAGACTCCACCATGTGCCTTGCCATATGGCAGAGGAGCCCAGTATCACCGGCAGCCGTTCTTCAGGAAGAGAACATCATCTTGCTGATGCTTTGATTTGGACATTTTTCTCAGTCTCAGAACTATAAGCCAATTAATTCCCATTGTTCAAAGCCAACCCATTTCATGGTATCTGCTTTTAGGCAGTCTAGGAAACAAGAACAATCTTAACTATTACTTATGTGGTATTCTTGCCCAGGTGTGCAATGTCTATCTAATCAAGGTAGAACATCTGACAAACTCAAATGGAGGTAACTTTTATAAAATATTTGACTAGTACTTATCGAAAGAGTCAAGCTCATGAAAGACTGAGGTATTGTCATAGATTGGAAGAAATCAGGGAGGTGCAACTAAATGCAATGTGGGATCCTTGATGGGCTCTATGACAGAAAGAAGGCATTAGGTGAAAACCTGGCAAAATTTGAATAAGCACCGTAGTTTAGTTCATTGTGTTTTTTCCACGGTCATTTCCTCATTTTGTTAAATGGATTGTGGTTATATAACTTGTCACCAAAATTCTCTCTAAATAAAACATTTTAAAAAGCCAAGTCAAACTTGGAGATAGATTCTGAGCACTTTCCAAAGCCAACCCATTTTTACCACCCTGAATATTTTCCAATTGTGTTTCCAAGTCCTGTATGTCACAGCAGGTGAAGGCTGTACACACAATTTTTCAGTTTCTTTGCCATATAGAGATTATCAATCTTAATAATAAAACTAGATTGGGCATAATTGAAACTTTGATGATTCAGGAGGCACTTCGAGATTTCACAGGAGGTCCTGTTCATGATTATGAACATCAAGTCATCATTATACAACATACGAGACCCACACAAAAGTGCCAATTAACGGGTTTCTGGTCCATGCATTGCCATATAAATGAGATTTTTTTCCTTTTTTCCTGATTTAGGCCAGACTTAGTGAGAGTGAAATAAACAAATTGTCCCCTTTTTTGTTGGTAAACTTTTTATTTTGAACTTCTTTTTGTTTCTTAGGCATTAACTCATTGAAGTCACTTGACTTTATTTCTGAGCATTGCAGAGGTCTATTGCCCAAAGGTAATGACTAGTAATTGGCTTTATGTGCCAAGTACCATGTTCAGGGCCATAAGTATCACAGTGAAGGGTACTAAGATCAAGATTCTGCTATATGCTGACTACTTCAAGATGAGGAAACAAATCTCATAGAGCTGAAGTAACAGGTCCCCAAATTTACCCAACTAGGAAATAGCTAGTAAATGGATCTTTCACCCAAATGTTTCAGATTCCAAAAGTCTGGCTCTTTGTATTATCCCAGGATGTCTTTATAACTGGGGTAAAGAGTCACTTGAGGACTTGGCCTGTCTAAACAAGAGGGCCATATCAAAGCAGTACATGACCAGTGGGGTACAGACTCCACAAAAGTCCTTGCAGAATCTACATCCTGATATATCACTGTTTCACTTTCCTGACTGATAAAACAAACAAATATCACTTAATGGGTTGGCTTAAACAAGAGGAATTTATTGGTTCACAGTTCTGAGGCTAGGAGAAGTCCAAAATCAATGTGTCAGCAAGGTGGTGTTCTGGAGTTGCCTGCTGGTGATCCTTGGTCCTTGGCTTTTCTGTCACCTAGAGCATATGGCAACCTCTTCTTTCTCTTCTGGGTTCTGTTGACTTGCAGCTTCTGGCTGTTCCCTGAGGCTTTTTCCTTCTATGACCCGTCTCTGTAAGACCTAATAACAGGATTAAGACACATCCTGATTGAGTTGGACCACACTTAAACCAAAGTAACCTCCTTAAAAGATCATATTTACACAGAGGTTCACAATCACAGGAATGGATTTAGAGTAAGACCATGTTTTTCTGGGGACCACAACTCCTAGCTACTATTGTTGACCTACTACAGACTGTTTCTTTCATCACTGAAGATTTGTATCAATTAGTTTATGATGTGGAAATTTGATTCTCTATTTAGTTAAAAGGGAACAAATCTCTTTCTAAACTAGATCTAAGAATCTGCCTGGTTTCTTTCCTCTTGGACAAGCTGTACACTGATACTAGGCCTGGCAGGCTGTTGCTGTCTCCCCAGGCCTGGAAGAGGGTTTGGGCTCAAAATGTTTTCTATTTACCATATGCAGTTTTTAAATAGGAATAAAGAAATGAGTCTTGCAAGAAGTTGGTGATCCATTGCCACCCTCAGACTCCTGCTAAAAGGGAATATGCAATCTACCTTGTAAAGAGAAAATTGTATCATGTTACTCAGAAAGTCAGCATACAGCTACCATCTAGCCTTGTTGTCTTAACAGCGGTCCAGGGTAGGATGTGACCCATGAGAGGTGTGTGAGTTGTTGGCACTGACCTCTCTCTCTCTCTCTCTCTCTTTCTCTCTCTCTTTCTCTCTCTCTGATATTTGATTAGAAAAATTGATGACAGATCTTTGGTCAGGTACTGGATTATACAGCCTGGCAAGACATATTCCAGCAATCACAGTCCTGCTTTTGATATGCCCAGGTGTCAGTAACGTCAAGGTGGGGTTATGTAGCTATTGAAAGGTTCTCAAAGCAAAATTAATTTTAATCAGTCTTGAAAACAAGGCAATGTAATCCATGCAATACATCTATAAAGGAATGGAAAGGGTATCAGGAAACTCAAGAAACAGAGGTAAAGGAAATTGCCTCTTTAGAAATAGTGAGAAATGCTGGCTTCCTGGTGACTTTTTGGGTAATTGACTAGCTCTGGATGAGGCAAAAGGCATTTTCATTGGTAAGAGAGTTCATGTTCTACAGACATCTCTGAAACCTGCATTTTCCATTCTTACCCTGAAATCTAGTCTTAGTTTGTGATGGCATATATGACAAAGGTGCCTTTTTTAAAAAAAGGTTTATTTTATTTATTTATATCTCCCCACTGCCTTGTTGTTTGCACTTGCCGGGTCTGTTCATCTTCCTTGTTTATTATTTTTATTTTTTTAATTATTTTTATTATTTATTTTATTTTATTTTTTAAATTAAAGTTGATAGAGCACAAGGAATGTTACATTAAAGAAAAACATGAGGTTCTCATATAACCCACTCCCCACTGCCCTCCCCATCATTTTTGTAAATTGTATTTTTTTGAAGATATAAGCATTACAAAAAAATGTTACACTAAAAAATATAAGAGGTTCCTGTATACCCTCCACCCAAACAACCCACTCCTCCCACACCAACAACCTCCCTCATCATGCGGCACACCCATCGCACTTGGTGAACATGTTTTGGGGCACTGGGCTCAACACAGATAATAGTTTACCCTGTAGTTTGCACTCTCCCCCAGTACATTCAATGGGTTATGGCAGGATATATAAAGTCCAGCATCTGACCCTCCTATATCATTCAGGACAACTCAAAATCCCAAAAATGCCACCGTATCACATCTCTTCTACCCTCTCCCTGCCCTCAGCAACTACTGTGACCACTTTCTCCACCTTGATGCTAAAATTTCTTCTATTACTCATCACAGTAATTTTATAGTAGAATATCAGTAAGTTCATTCTAGTCCATATTTTATCCCTCCATTCTGTGGACCCTGGGATGATCCATCTCTAGATCAAGAGGGAGCTTAGATTCCACATGAATGATGGATGCAATTCCTCTGCTTGCAGTTTTAGGCACTCTTGATTCCCTGGTGTGGTGGTTGACCATCTTCACCTCCCTGTTAGCTGACCTGGGTAAGACCAACGAATCAGAGTGTAGGAGTCACAACTCTGCTGAGGCTCAGGGCCCAGCTAGCACATGGGCATTCCAGAGATTCAGGTTTCCTGAGTATGGACCATCCCTAGCATCAACCACAGGTTCAATAAAAGTGACAGAAGAGGCATGTGTAGAAAAGTCACATCTGAGTCCAGCTCTGTCACACTCAGGAGCACATATTCCAAAGTAGGGCCCTCTGACATGTCACAGAGCTCCAAATTCAACTGCCATGACTATATACCCTGTGGATTTCCATAGCCTTCAGGACAACCAGTACCTAGGGTTGTATCTACTTTGGTTTTTTCTGAGGTCTTGCTGAGGTGTGCGTAAGTGTGACTCCTCTGATGACCTCCTGAATCTTTTTGGAAGACTCTTAACCATATCACGTGATTTGTCTTTGCCATTTCCCCCTTTTACTCAATGACAAAGAGCAATTTTTAACACTTGATCCAACATGTAGGCTGAGATATTCTGCTGGTCTGAGTTGACCCTTTTAATTGAGGTCTCTTTCTAGTTGCTTCTCCAGTTAGTGATCCCTCAACACTAGGGAGGCTTATCCCCAGGAGTCGTGTCCCATGCTGGGGGGAAGATAATGCATTTACATATTGAATTTGGCTTAGAGAGTGGCCACATTTGAGCAACATGGAGGCTTTCAGGGGGTAACTCTTAGGCACCCTACGGCACTAGACCTAGTTCATATTTCAGGCACACAGGCTCCTAAGCATATTCATCAGTATCAAGGGCTCATTATTGGGCCATCCTTCCTTGTTGATCTTTGCCGTTGATCTTTGTTGTTCCATTGGGGAATGTGACATCTCCCCTGGGTCGGAACTCAGCACTCCCTCAGTTGATGTTTGTAACCGTAACTACTATAGAAATATCCAATATATTTCCTAACATATTTATGTTCCCTATATACATGCCCTGGAGAACTCCCCCCTACCCACGTGCCTCCCTTCTATAACACCCCACACCAGAGTTCCTCCCCTGCCATAGTCAAACCTCTCTGTGGTCCAAAACAAATTCAACAATGAATCCAAATATATTGCCAAATTCAATTAATAGGAAATTGAAATACAGTGATGGGTTTAAAGTTTAGAAATAGAATACATAGTAATTTAGAAATACTAAAATAAAGTAAAAATAAATTGGTGCATTAATAAAATGAAAAATATTATAAAGCTTTGTTTCTAACATTTTGCCTTTCATCACTGTAATAGTTGTTGCTTTGTATGTACAGTGGCAAGACACTTTCATTTCTTCCTCATTGTCTACATCCTTTTGTTTTCTAATTTTTAATTTTGTATTCCAAAAAAGTTTTTGATCACAGTAATTCACATACACAATATAGGGAACTCCCAGATATCCAACACCAAACCCTTTCCCACTTTCCCCAGCAATGATCTCTTTACATGTTCATGTTATATTTGCTGCAGGTGATGTACAAATTTTGAAACATAGCTATCAAACATGGTTCCATTTTGGTTTACATTATTGTTTATATTTTAGACTGTACAAATTTCTAAATTTTTGTTTTCGTTATGTTTAACATTATAGTTTACATTTTAGTTTATAGACTTTTATACACTTTAGATGTAAGTTGACATGTCCATCACTGCATGATCTTGTGGAGCACTTCCATTGCCCCTTAGTTGACCTGCTTCCGTCCATGCTATACCTCTCCCCCCCTCCCTTCAAAGCACACTGTGACACTCAATATTCACTGCTTGAGGAACCACATTTACAGATACTGCAACAATGCTGAGGTCTTGACATACTAGACTGCACTAACTAATTGGGAGCCAGGGATCCGCTCAAGAGACACAATTCCCTCTCTTTGGGAACATCAGGTCTCCCCAGGATGTGGGTACACACTCACACACATTGTATGGGTCTCTACCCAATGATATAATAGACTATGATTAAATGAGCACTCACATAATCCCTAGAAGCTTGCCCCTGTACCACATGCCCCCCCCTTAAGGCCTTAAACATGTGATCCTTCCTTATTATATTTTCTAAAGAGCTTTCTCAACAGTATAGTTTCAACAAAATACCTGACATTCTTCCATATTCACTGGTTCCCCCAGCCCTGCTCCCAATTCCTTTGGTCATCTGACCCATCCTCCCAACCTTAGCCCCCCTTAAGCCCACAAAGCCCCTCCCAAAGGTATCCCTATGCCCCCATCTTATCCCTTCCTTGTACAAATACTTACCTCCAGCTTATCGTAGACTTCACCCATGTAGGCGTCAGCTCGCAACCTTCCTCTCCCCACCCAATTCCTTTAAGCCTATCTTCCAGTCTTTAGCACTCTGAGACAGCTCAGTTTGCTTGTTTCATATCAGAGAGGTCATGTAGTATTTGTCCTTCAATGCCTGGCTTGCTTCACTCAACATAAGGTCCTCAAGATTCATCTATGTTATCACATGTGTTTGTACTGTATTCCTTCTTATACCTGAATAGTATTCCATTGTATGTATATACCACATTTTATTATTCATTCATCCATTGGTGGGTATTTGGGTTGATTCTAACTTTTGCTAATAGTGTATAATGCTGCTATGAACACTGATGTACATATATCGGTTTGTGTCCTTATTTTCAGATCTTAATAATATTCAGTCTTCTTATCCATGAACAGGGAATATTCTTCCATTTGTTTAGGTCTTCTTTGATTTCCTTGAACAGTTTTGGGTTGGTTTCTGTGTATAAGTCTTTTACATCTTTGGTTATATTTATTCCTAGGTATTTGATTTTTTAATTTACTATTGTAAATGATATTTGTTTCTTGATTTCCTCCTCAGATTGCTCATCGTTGGTGTACAGAAATGCTACTGATTTTTGTGCACTGATATTATCAACTTTACTGAACTCATTTATAAGCTCTAGAAGCTTTGTAGTGGACTTCTCCAGTCTTTCTTTTTATAGGATCATGACATCTGCAAATAGTGAAATTTTGACTTCTTCCTTTCCTATTTGGATTCCTTTTATACCTGGATATTGCCTCCATGCTTGAGCAAGCACTTCTAAGACTATGTTAAATAAAAGGGGTGATAGTGGACATCCTTGTCTTGTTCCTGATCTTAGAGAGAAAGATTTTAGGATTTCATAATTGTAAATGATGTTAGTTGTGGGTTTTTTGTATATAGCCTTTATTATGTTTAGAAAATTTCCTTCTATTCCAATCTTTTGCAGTGTTTTTTTCACGAAATGGTGCTGTATTTTTCAAATGCTTTTCTCCATCTATAGATATGATCCTGTGATTTTTTTCCTTCAGGATGTTTATATGGTGTATTACATTAATTGATTTTCTTTTTTTGAACCATCCTTGCATACCAGGAATGAATCCCATTTGGTCATGGTGTATAGTGTGTTTAATGTGTTGTTGAATATGATTAGCAAGTATTTTGTTGAGGATTTTCACAGCTAGGTTCATTAGAGAAATAAGTCTGTAATTTTCCTTTCTTGTGATGTCTTTGGTTTTGGTATTAGGGTAATGTCAGCATCATAAAATGAATTAGGCAATGTTCCTTGTATTTCATTTTTTTGGAAGAGTTTGAGCAAAATTGGTGTTAGTTCTTTCCGGAATGTTTGGTAGAATTCACCTGTGAAGCCATCTTGCCCAGAGATCTTAGTTAGGATGTTTTAAATGACTGATTCTCTCTCTTTAGTTGTGATTGATTTTGTGAGATCATCAATTTCTTCATTTGCCAATGTAGGCTGTTTATGTGTTTTTAGGAATTTGTCCATTTCCTCTAAATTTTCTTTCTTATTGGAATACAGTTTTTTAAATTATCCTTTTATGGTAGTCTTTATTTCAGTGGGGTCAGTGGTGATAGCACCCTTCTCATTTCTTATTTTGTGTATTTTTGCATCTTTTCTTTTCTTTCTTTGCTAATCTTACTAAGGGTTTGTCAATTTTATTGATCTTCTCAAAGAACCAGCTCTTTGTTCTGTTTATTTTTTTGAGTGCTTTCCTATTTTCTATTTCATTTAGATCTGTGCTGATCTTAGTTACTTCTTACTTTCTTCTTCCTTTGGGGTTACTTTATTGTTTTTTTTTACTAATTCCTCCAAGTGTGAGTTTATTTCTTCAATTTTAGCTCTTCTTTTTTGATGTATGAATTTATGGCTATGAATTTCCCTCTCAGTACAGCTTTTGCTGCATCCCATAAGTTTGGATATGTTGTGTTGTCATTTTCATTAGTTTCAAGGTAGTTATTGATTTCTTTTGAGAATTCCTCCTTGACCCACTGTTTTCCTAAGAGTGTGTTGTTTAACTTCCATATCTTTGTGCCAAATCTGGGCCTCTGGCCCTTACAAATTTCCAGCTTCACTCCACTGTGGCCAGAGAAATTATTTTGTATGACTTTGATCTTTCTGAATTCATTGAGACTTTCTTTTTGGCCTAGCATGTGGTCTATCTTGGAGAATGATCCATGAGCACTTGAGAAAAATGTATATCCTGCTGTATTTGGGTGTAATGTTCTGTATACGTCTATTAGGTACAGATCCTCTAATATATTGTTCAAAGTCTTTGTTTCTTTATTGACTCTGTTTTGAGATGATCTGTCCAATGGTTATAGTGGTGTGTTAAAGTCCCCCACTGTAATTGTGGAGGCATCTATTCCTTCATTTAGTTTCTCCAGTGTTTGTCTCACATATTTGGATGCACCCTTGTTAGGGGCATAAATGTTTATGATTGTTCTTTCTTCTTGAAAGATTATCCCTTTCACTAATATGTAGTGTCCATCTTTGTCTCTCACAACAGATTTGCATTTAAAGTCTATTTTGTCTGATATAAATATAGCTACACCTGCCCTTTTTTGCTTATTGTTTGCCTATAACATTGTTTTCTAGCCATTCACTTTCAATATCCTTGAATCCCTGGGTCCACGATGAGTTTCTTGTAGACAACATATAGATGGGTCATATTTCCTTATTGAGTCTTCCAATCTGTGTCTCCAAACAGGTGAGTTTAATTCATTGACATTTAGTTTTATTACTTTCAAGGAATTACTTATATTAGCCATATTTTCTTTGGATTTGTGTTTGTTTTGTGTTTAATTTTAATTATGTTTAATTTTTTTTCCTCTTTTTGTAGTTTTAGTTGTTCTGACACTCTCCTCCAACTCTCTCTCTCCTGTTTTTTCCTTTCCTCCTACAGTACTCCCTTTAGTATTTCTTGAAGGGCAGGTTTCTTGTTGGCAAACTCTCTTAGTTTCTCTTTATCTGTGAATATTTTGAAATCTCCATCATTTTTGAATACTAGCTTTGCTGGATAGAGCATTCTTGTTTGGGAAATCTATTCTTTTACTACCTTGACTATGTCATACATTTGCCTTCTTGCATCCATGGTTTCAGATGAGAGATCAGTATTTAATCTTATGGAGCCTCCCTTGTATGTGATGGTTCTCTTTTCTCTTGCTTCTTTCAGTATTTTCTTTTTGTCTTGTGCTTTGGATAATTTGACAAGTTTATGTCTTGGGGTAGGCTTGTTGGTATTTATGCAGTTTGGGGTATGTTCTGCTTTCTGGACATGTACATGCATCTCCCTCAGTAGTTTTGAGAAATTTTCAGCCATTATTTCCTCCAACACCCCTTCTGTCCCCTTTCCCTCCTCTTCTCCTTCTGGGATGCCTATAACATGTATTTTTGTGCTTTTTGCATTGTCATTCAGCTCCCTAAATCCTTGCTGGATTTTCTCTAACTTTCTATCAATTAATTCTACTATCGGTTTGATTTCAGATGTACTGTTTTCCACATCACTAATTCTTTCCTCTGCTTCTTCAAATCTGCTGTTATTTGCTGAGAGTGTATTTTTGATTTCTTGGATTGTGGTATTGATCCCCATCATCTCCATGATCTTTTTTGTGCATGTTTGCAATTTCTTCTGTATGCTCTCCAAGTATTTTCTTAATATGCTTACTCTCTTCCTTCATGTCATTGAATTGGTCCATGATACATATTTTGAGAGCTTTAATTGCTTGTTCAATGTTCCTCTTCTCTTCCTGGTTTTTAGTTTGTTCATTGGATTGGGCCATGTTTTCCTAATTATTGATATGATCTGTAGTTTTTTGTTGCTGTCTGGTCATCATTTTATCTTGTTGGGTTTATTCTGTTGATTATCTTCTTCTAGTCTTGGGATTTAATTAGTTGTTTTGTGTGTGTGTGTGTGTGTGTGTTAAGTCTTCTCTTTGTCACTTTGTTCTTCTTATTCTATTTCCTTGTTGTTGGCTAAGTTCCCTTGAGGGAAAATATTATGTCCAGAGAAAACAAATAGGGTAAGAAAAGAAAAATGTATTAGTAGTATTGACAGTGACTGTTAGCAGAAGAACCATGTGAGATCTAGGAGAATGGATATAGAACTCATGTAAGCTGTGTGTAGTTATAACCATAAAAAAGTGGAGTACATATAATGAGATATTAAACTGAATACTGGGAGGAATACAGTATGAATTACAAGTTTGGGGGGTATATGGGGACCTCATATTTTTTTAATGTAACATTCAAAAAAATAAAGACAAAAATAATAAAATAAGCTCAAAAAAGTTCATTGTGGTCAGGAGAGAGGGAAAAAGAAAAGAGAAGAAAATAATATAAAGAGCAAAAAAATGATAGAAAACAGATTAGAGGTATTAGAGATAGAAAGTAAAAAATATTTGGAGCTAAACAGAGCAAGGTGGAATGTAAGAAAAACAATAAATGATGGAAGAGAGATTTATGTAAAGGAAAGGGGATAGCATTGGTCGCCAAAATCAGTACACAGAAAAAATTGAGGATGAGGGAGCTCTGCAAATAAGAAATGTTTCCTGCAGCACTAATATAAAAAATGAAAAAAGAGAGAAGAAAACAAAAAAGCAAAGCACAGAAAAGAGAAGGGTGAAAAAAGAAAAAGAAAAAGAAAAAAAAAGAGTGATGGTGGGGGAGGTAAAGAGGAAGAAAGAACAAGAAAACAAACCAGCAAAAAAGACCACACAAGGCCTCAAGCATAGAATCCTCTTTGCAATTGAATAAACAGCTTAGCAGTCTGACCTTCCCCCTTTCTCCATTCCTCACTTCCCTGTCTCCCAAGGCAGCAGGAAGGCTGTGTGAGGGCTCCTGTAGGAAATTCAAATGATTCCCTGGTGAACCAACTCACCTGAGAAAAGAATGACTCTCAATTTCTTAAGAGAGCACCTACTACTTACCAGTACCCCTAAATATGCTACTGAAAGCCTGTAAAGCACGTCCTACTGTCCTTCTCCCTTAGGTGTGCTACAAGGGGGCTAGTAAATTTTCTGACTCCACCTTCTCCCAGACCAAGTTTCCTATCCCAGGGCATTTAGGTAAATTGAGCACTCTCACTAGATTTGCCTCCTCTCTCTTCCTGGGCTCTCCTCAAATCAGCTTGTATGCTCCTCCAAACTCAATAAAAGGGGGTAACCAGAAAATTGAACCTGCATTCCTTGGTCCCTCTGTACCTCCCACTAAACTCTCCCACTCTTGGAGTTAGTCTGCTACCGGAGGTTGAGGGCAATGCCAGATTTCCGGGAGCGCTGCGCTTGGGAAACAGAGGGAGAAGGGATTTACCTTCTCATGGCTTCCGAGTTCAGTATTAGTAACTCACGGTTCTACCTTGAGCAAACACCAGTTCTGTTGCAGTCTCACCAGATTGATGTCCAGACACCTCCCGCCCTGCAAGTTCCCAAAACAGCCTGCTCCAGCAGGACTCCATTACCACACAGCTGGTCCTTTGTAAGAAAGATGACGATGGTGTACTTATTCAGATGCCATCTTGCCCTTCCTCTTCCTAGTTTCTTTTGGAGGCACTGGGAGCTGAAACCTGGACTGGGAGGGAGGTGCCAGATTGCTTGAGCCACCTCTGTTCCCTGCTTTGTTGTGTCTCTCATTATGTTTTTCTTCTTGTGTCTCTTGTTGTGCCAGCTTGCCACACCTGCCCATTGCGCCAGCTCGCTCTCCTCTTGGTGAGGCACTGGGAACCAAACCAGGGAGCTCCCATGTGGTAGACAGGAGCTCAATTGCTTGAGCCACATCCGCTTCCCTAAGGTTGCTTTTAATAACAGGAATGTTTTCCCCATTTAAAACGTCTTTGAGCCAAACTCTGCTTTCAGTGCGCACTTTGGTTTCCATTTAAGAACTGTGTCAACTGAGTTTGCAAAGCAGAGGGTACAATTTGAATTCTACTATAGGAAATCAAGAGCATCAGAAGCTCAGCTATTGAATTTCACTTTTCCCTCTGCTGACATTGACTTTCATCTGGAGCATCTGCAACTGGTGAGGTCTAGTTCAGTTGCATGATTTTTTATTTTTCTCCACTAACTAAAATCCAGAGATCCCAATCCAGGGATTAGGGAGTCTCATAGATTTGGGTTATTCCTGAAGGTCTCTGGGATCTTATTCACGTTCATATTTTATTTGTAAAGCAAAAGTTCCATGACATTGAAACATTAAATGGATTATACTAGCCATGTCAGTGTCTAACTTTCTAAAATCTCTGTTTAATTTAATATGGGTGATTTTCATACTTTGATATGTGGCCTTGGTGTAATTTATAAGAAGCTTATAAATATTCAAAATGCCGTGGAAATGTGGTTTGGGGGGAAAGCATTAGCACCTGCCTTCTATGCTAGTTGTGTTACATTAAGCTCTGAATGAATGTACATGGGTATATTTCTTGGATATTATTTGCTCTGCATCCTGTCTAAATCTGTGTATGTAATGACTGGTGGGATTATAAAGGGTTTCTCACTTTTTTCTTAGCTTTTAATCCAAAACTAATACTAAATTTGGGAGTTTCTTGGTGGCATTCCTTCAGTGCTGTACTTTTTAATTCTTTGTAGAAGCAGAAGTGCCAGAGTCCTTCCCTTGCTAACTTCTCCCCTTCTCCCCTGCACGCCCTTCTCGATCCAGTACATGCATTAGAAAGAAGGCTCAGGCACAAGACATGGCCCTGGCTGTACATCATCGCGTAACATGCCTCGGCCAAGCCACCCTGGGAACTGCAAGGATGACGCTTGTCCCTGATCTGATCCTTCCGGAACTTTCGTGGAAAGATAGGTAGAAAGGCTGTCTCTGGCCAAGGAGATGAAACTTCTCTCAGAGAATAATGACCTGACCTCTGCCCCTCTCACTACTTACTCACTGAACTTCAGTGTCCTTATCTCTAAACTTGAGACAAGGATAGTACCTACCTCATGGCATTCTCTAAGAGTATGTAGAGAGGGCCTGGTACATGGTATGCATGCATTATTCTTATTAATGGTGGGCTTTTCCTCTGATACCCATAATCCTACTTATAAATTCCTCATTATTTCCATTTTCAAATACATAAAGTGAGTCACACAGAAGTGGTAAAATGATCTGCTTGTTGACTGCTTGGCAGCCTAAGTTAATGACCAACCTGGGATCGGTATCTGGGATTCTTGACTTGCTGTCCAGGGTTTATTCTAGGTGATGATGATGCTCTCTATCCTATCAACATTCCCTAGCAGGTTAGATCTGTGTTTTCTTGTCTTTACTCTCCAAACAATACAATAATAACCAAAGCAAAGCCAAAAACAAGGATCCTCGCACATACTTAACAGTTAGTTTGGGCAGAATGAGTTGTTCTTACCTTTCCTCCTACCCCTTCCCCTTTCATTTAGAGATGAACACAATAAGGCATATAAAAGCTGGGCAGCTGGTTCTTTTGTAGTCTATAGGATTAGTAATTTATGGAGTCCAGTGGGAATCTACTCAACCAAGAGAATTCTGCCATTCCAACTGCGTTTCTAGGGCAAAGAGGCCTGGAGAGGCCTGCAGCTTAATGCCGGCTGATATGTATGCCTTGCCACTACTGCATCCTGGCAATTGGGTAATGTCACCCAGAGTGATCCTGGGATCAACTGATAGTATCAGCCTTTCCAAAGCCCACTGCATCTTAGTTATGCCTTATATTAAAATGTAATTTTTCATATATTTTATTTTGTCTGTATGAAACAATCAATTCCCCTTCAAAGGTAATGCAGCAAACTCATGAGATGGGAAATAAAGCTAATGAGGAAACCTCCCTTTTGAATGAATTATATTATCAAACTTTGAGAGTGGTAACTTATTAAAATAATGTTTCGTAATTCTTGTTACTCGGCCCAATATTTTCCAAATAGTCTTTTTTTAAAATGTTAATTTTTGAAGATACATAGATCACAAAAAATGTTACATTAAAAAACACAAGAGGTTCCCATATACTCCACTTCCCACACCCCCCACTCCTCCCACATAGACAACCTCTTTCTTCAGTGTGGCACATTCATTACATTTGATGAATGCATTTTGGAGCACTGCTGTACCACATGGATTATAATTGATGTTGTAAGTTTCCCTCTCCCCCAGTCCATTTGGTGGATTATGGCAGGATATATAATGTCCAGCATCTGTCCCCGCAATATCATTCAGCACAACTCCAAGTCCCGAAAATGCCCCCAAATGACATCTCTTCCTAGCAGTCCCCATGGGAACATAGGAAGCAGGTCAGTTTATGAACTATATATAATGTGACTTTGGTCAGACGGAAGGCTGGGCTAGCTAACCTCTTGATACTTCTTATACGAATTTGCATCCTGGAGCTTGGACGTTCAGGGTCAGATCAGATGGCAGGTGGAGGAAGGCTCTAGTTGTTACATTAATTGGTGGGATATTTTCCATGGTGCCCTCTCAGTGACGTAGCTCTCTAATTTATTAACATCGGCCTTCACACATGTTCTGAGACTGTTGTGATTTTGGAAATGACAGTCCTTGGAAGGTGACGTTTCCAGGAAAGTGCTTGAGTTTTGGAAGGTGCTCTCTTGGGCGAAGCTGCCTTGGTTCCTGCTGCTTCTGGATGACTCTCAGTGTCTTGCTGTCTTGTCTGCTATTTGTCAAAAGTAAATACTAAATTTTGGTGACATGGTCTAGCAATTAGAGTAATAAATCTGTGATAACGAGAAATGGATTTGTGTGTTGTATGTCATACCTTGGATGAGTTTCCTACTGCTGCTTTAACAAATTACCACCACCTTACAGCCTTAAAACAACACAAATTTATTATCTTACAGATTTGGAGGCCAGGTCTCTAAAATGGGTTGGCAGGCCTGCATTCCTTCTGGGCGCTCCAGGGAGACTCTTTGTCTTTGCCTTTTCCTGCTTCTGGAGACTGCCTGCAGTTGTGGGCTCTTGGTCCTCCATCACTCGGACCTCGGCTTCTGTCAGCACACCTTCTTTCCTGATTCTGCCCCACCTCATCTTCTTCCTCTCATAAGAACTCTGGTGATGACATTGGACTTGCCCAGGTTCCCAGGGTGATCTCCCCAACTTGAGATCCTTAAATAACATCTGGAAAGCCCCCTTTGCCATGCAAAGTAATACTGTCTGCCACTGACCAAATGCAATGGGCAGTTTCCCCTGGTTTTTATTTGTTTGCTTCCCCTTTAGTCCACTTGCCATCCCATTCCCAGTACAGCTCAAAGCATACCATGGCAGAAAGCCCCTTGATCAAGTCAGCTTCCATTCCTTCCCTAAACTTTTTTCTTAAGACAGGTTTGGACACTCCCTGTCCCGGTGGGCAGGGTACCTTCCTGTCCCTGAGCCTGAGCTGGTTCCCATTCTCTAAGCCTCCTCCTGCATCCATGAAGGGCTGGACTACTCTGGCACTCAAGGATTTTCCCCTTATCTGCACCCCCTAGTAGTTATAATCTGTGCCACTCATGTGGCAGTTGTTCTGGGGAGTCTGATTCAGTTAATTATCTTTCCATTTAATAGGCCTTATTTTTCCCACTAAGTTGTAATCTTGAGATCAGGGGCCATACTTTTCACACTGGTCTGTTCTCTACCCTGCACCCAGTAAGCCTTAAATACATATTTCTTGATAGCAGTGTTTGTGAATAGGGATTAGCTTTGCAGGCCTTTTGTTCTGGGATTTATTTTCCTGTGCTATTAATCAGGCACTTTGGGCCATCTAACTATATTGACATTTAATTTCTTAGCTTGCACATGGCAGCCCCCTCCCTCTGTCATTAAAAAATAGGTACTGGGTCATTTTTATGGCCATGAAACTGCATGAAAGTCCGTGCGAGTTCCCTGGTAAGCTGGATCCCTTTTATAGTTCTGACAATAGGGACTTCTTCCTAAGCTTCAGTACGTGGAGCTGATCAGGCCTATTTCAAGAGATTTCTCATCTATAGAGATGTTTCTCCCTGCTTAATATGTCTGCCACCTCTATCTGTAAGGCACCGTCTTTGCCCCTTCCTCCCAGGGTGCCCCAAATTCAATGGCGTGAACTCCTCCTCCGTTAACGCAATGAAACATTCACTGCTTTCCCGATAGGGGCTTTTCCACCGCATGCCACCGTTGCTGTTGCCAAACTGAGAAGTATGTTTGACGCTTTGCACAGATGAAGACACTTTTAAGATCAGGTCCTGCATGTGTGGGAGAAACATTTCTAGAGGCTTTCAAAGGAAAAAGCAGACACGGTCGTCGGAGCTCTCCTAAACTGGTGGCTTATTGAGACCTGATTGGTGAGTTAGCTAGTCAGCTCTTGGCAGCTGGTCGCTAGAGGATGTGCAGTCAGTCCTGGCTGAGGCCAGACCTTTTGTACAGGGTCATTTTTTGATCAGCGAGGAAAGATAAGCCATGTGCAAATATTTATGAGCCCACTGGTGAAAACTCCCAAGTGGTGTGAGGCCCCAGAAAAGGCGGCCTTTCGTGAAGTCATTCTTTTGTCCTTTTTTAAGTTGTTGTTGTTAATTGGCCCTTGAAAAATAGGGGAGGGAGGGGGGTGGTCAGTCTGCCACAGAAGTTACAAAATAATCACTGTATTTGTGTCAAAGCCGCCTTTGGAGGCGTTAATAATGATCACATCACAGGTTTAAGACGGTCTTTCACTCCAGTTTCTAAATTGGAGAGGCTGTTTCCAGGAGATTCAATGGTGACCATAAGAAATGGTTTTCTGGCTCATTATGGCCTGCCTGCCTTTTCCATTCCCCAATATATTCGGCCATAGAAATCAGAAGTGTGAATTCAGCCTTTCATTTATCATCCAGTTCCCCACTTATCGTTAAATCCTTAATTTTGAAGGCTCAAGTGGCCTTTTGTGCTGGCAATTAGCCAATTGCAGGTGCAAAATCTTGAAGGCATCCAGAGGCAGGCTTTGGTGGGAATCATCTTAAGAAATGGATTCCTCGCTATGGGCTGTGATGCAGGATTTGTGAGGCTGTGGGTGTAAAGACTATAAAAGAGAAACAGATGCTGTGCCAGCGAAGAATTGCCCAAGTCAGTGAAAATGAATATGAAATTGCTTGTCTAAGGGTTGTCCTTACTTGACTAGGCAAAAGAGACCCTTCACCCTAAGCCTGTTACAATAGAAGTATCCAGAGCACAGTGGGAATGGAGCCATTCAGAGGCGTACACCAGCTTTGCCATCTGCCTAGAAGTCAATAGAGATGGGGCCTTCTGAGCCCTGCCACCCCATTCAAAATCAAGGCCAAATGTCTGCACTTGGAATTTGAGTCCCAGCACAATTTGGCCCCCAGCTTTATCTTCTACCACATGCCCACATGATCCCTGTCCTCTAGTCTTTTGCTTTTCATCCAAGTGGTACCCTCTCTCTGAAATGCCTTTCCCCACACCTGAATGAATCTCTCACGATCCAACTCAAACCCTCCTCTCCTCTGAGACTCTTCTCCAGATCCTTCTGGCCAAAGGTCAAAGTCTTTGTCCTCTACATTCTTGTAGTACTTTATGCCTCTGTTTTTGTGTAGCAATTTGGTGCCAGTTCATTAAATGGATACTAACCATATATCCAGTTTTTAGGACAAAGTTGCAACAAGAAAATACAACAAAGGTTAGGCTGTTAGCCTGACCCCTGTGCAAGGATGACACACAAATTCGTGGTGTTCCATATTTAAAATATATATATTTATATATATAAGTACATGCCTTTAAATAAGATATATAAGAATTTAATAACTCATTAATGATTTAATAGAGAAACAGGGGTCCCCCAGAGACTGAGAAGGGAATTGTGAGGATAAACTACCAATTGGTGATCAATTGGAAGTGAAGACAGACCATTTTCAGAATGATAGTCGAGCAGGAAGTGGAAACTGACTGATGAGAGTTGAATTGACACGATTTTGAAAGGACAAAATGTCACCCACAGCAGAGCGCACTTCCAAGCTACAGTTGGTCTGTTTTCAGCCTGCGATGCCTTTCTGAAATTCCTCGCATTATTTTAGAATTAGATGGAAAGCTGAATTTTCCTTTTGAGTGAGAATGATGTCTGTTTATGCTTCTCTGCCTCTATGGCTAAGGGTCAGAATCAAGAAATGAGATACAGTATTCCACTCTTCAACCATCAGAAGGGTGATCCCTGCTGGGCAAAGTGAGCATAGATGAGACACACTTTTGCCTGATCCTAACCTTAGAAAGTGGACCCTCATAGTTGGCAGAATCAAAATGGATGTAGCAGGCCACTTATTGTACGTCTTGCTTTTGTTTCTCTTGAAGTTTTTTCACATTCTTACTTTTCTTTCCAGGCAAAGACGAAGAACAAATCCGTTTTTCCTGAATGAATGATCAGGAGAGAGGGAAAATGAACCAGACTTTTGATCTTCCCCACCCCCACTGTCATTCTTTATTCCCTAAATGAAAGCCCATTGCTATTGGCTAGTGAAACCGGACTGATACCTGTGTGTCCAGGTTTCTTTTTCCCAGCTCCAAAAGTTTTGCTATCACTTCTCGAATGTCTGCAGCGCATTTGTGTCCCTGTCCCTTACCACGAATCGAGCCCTCCTCTTCTTCCTGAACTTTCCAGGCCAGGAATGAGGATGGGGGTGGGGAATGGGTGGGGTGGGAGGTGGGCACTCAAGCACATTTCTGCCTAAGCAAGACAAAGTTAACAGAGTAAATAAGCAGTAAGCAGAATCACAGAAGCCTCCAGGGCCCTCAGAAGATAAAGACAAACTCTCCCGAGCTACCGCATTTCTTTGCCACTGGCCGCCTTGGAGATCTTGCATGTCGGAGGCGCGTGGTAAGTTATGAAGAATTATAATTAGATGCCAAGCCATTATCATGGCTCTGCATCATAATCCTTAAAAGAAAATTACGGTATGTGAAATTAAAATGAATCATTTCGAAATTTCCCATCTCTTTCTATGTGGGCCTTTAGGGGCCATTAAGGAGTAGAAGGCAGAATATTATGAAAGGAGATATATTTATTCTACTCCTGAGAAAGCTCCATGCTCTTGGCTTTGCCGCCTCTGAATCATCATGTCTTTCCTCCCTTGAAGGATAAATATGGCATTCATTCCAACCCATTTAGCGCATTATTCTTTTGTATATAAAATAGGCCCAATTAAGACATTCTTGTGTTAATTTCTGCAGTCTATGTATGGCTAGAAAGAGTTTAAAAATATCCATTGGAGCATATGTCTCCAAATGTTTCCTGCACCCTGAACAGGCTGCCCTTGGCCCCTGCCCCAACCCCAAGGCAATAACTCACCCAATCCCGGAAATTTGCTAGCTGATGTTTTCCGCTACCTACATTAAGGCTCTGTAATACACAATCCACTATTTAGATGACAACATGTGTTTGTAAATATCTGGGGCTTTGACCGAAATTTCCAATTTTCATCCAGATGTCTGGCATTGTAGAGACTGGGTTTAAGAGTTTACTTTCTGGATGTGTTAACTCATTCGTGGTTATCCAAGGGCACAAATAGAAAGCCACAGGCTCACCTTGCTCTCCTTCCCTACATCCCTCTGTTTCTGCCTTGGCCACTCCCACCCCACCAAGGATGGGCGCCGGAGATCACATTCCCCCCACCAGTAATGATGGGGGAAAGACATCACGTTCCCAAAGTGTCTAACTGAAATTACCTTGTCATATAGTAGTCATGTTAATTCATTTAATTAGACAAATCAACTTGGGCCCAGCCAGCAGTCCTGGGATCTAATTCCACTTCCACCAGTCACAAGCTGTGTGATCTTGGGAAACTCACTTAAATTCTTCTGGGATCCGTTTTTCCTTTGACTGTTAAAAGCCAAGGGTGCCCAGGGAAGAGGTTAGGCTCTCTGATAGCCAGGATTCTGTTGCAGTCCCAAATTCTGTGAATTCCCTTAGCTGCATCCTGTATATGAAAATTAATTGCTGATGAGTGTTACTGCACTGGTGCACCTCTTGGTGTCATTTAGCTCAATTGGGGGTTGTTTGGCATCTTGTGGGCCAATTGATAGAGGATCCAAGAACTAAAAACTAGGCTTTAGAAATTTTAAGGTAAAAGGGCAATATTTTCAAAGACCCTCCCATTTTTTTCTTTTCATGATGTGATTCACAGTTGCTTTATGTTTACTCCTTGGAAAAATCTTTCTCTTGTGTGTCACTGATAAAATCAGCACATAAGAACCTCACACAAAATATCTTGCCCCCAGATGCTAAAATAGTTGGTTCCTGGAAAGATTAGCCACCAGAGAAGATACAATAAAATTCCTCTAAATTATGATGGAACACTTTGAATTGCAAATTGTTGCTTTCCGTTGAAATTTATCTTGAAACAAAGGAGATCGCCACAAATCTTTAAACAAAAACGTCTAGCTAGAGTAGATAGGATATATAAAAGGAGCCTTCTCCATTCTCATTCATTCACTCATTCATATTAACTCTCTCTTTACATAGATACACATATACATGCAAACACATAAATGCATTGTATTTTCAGAACAAGCTGAAGGTTTTAACTTATAACCTGAATTCTGTTCCTCTTGTGGCTAACTTATAACAATTCCAAATGTCTGGTTGGGTCATTAAACAAAACTCGTACCTAGGGGAAATAAATTTATGCCCCTTGTGATCTAATGAACCGAATTTTAAAAATTATACCATTTCATTCCATTAAGAATCTTTCCCTGTATGACATCAGCAGAAATTGGGACACGATAGAGCATACAAGAAGACCTCATTTTAGCTGGGGGATTTATTTAGGTATGGGTATAATTTTCTTAGTGAAGAAAACAGTGACTAAATAAGTGAAAACTGCTATTTGAAGAGGTGGACAAGTCCTACCCACAGAGAAATTTCTAGCCAAAGTGGATGCTTATTGAGCAAGACATTTGGAACTGAAACCGTTTCTTACACCTTGTGTCCTGCTTCTAATCCTGACCCACCTGACAGCCATCTGGACAAAAGAACTACCCATGCCACCGAGTGAGGTTATGGGCCAAATGGTTCCAAGGCCAAAGAAAGTTAAATGGGAGCGCCCAAGGACTCCAGGGAAACTGAATTGATCCTCATTTTCTTCCTGCATTTTTTCCACATATTCACACATTCCATTTTTTTTCCACTATGGCCTGTTATATTCCTTTTTTAAACCCCTCAAACTGGGAGTTTTGGAGGATTCCACAAGTAGCCCTGTATACAATCCTGCCAGGCTTTCTGAAAGACCCTGTAATTTATCCTGTAGCTGGTCCCTCCTGACCTCTCACATCTTGGGATGGCAGATTTTCTTTTAAATGGCTCAGGTGTTAATGTCAGCAAAGCAGAACTGGGGATGATGGGTGCTATGTGCAGATGTGTGAATTTACTGTTGAAGCAGAACTGGAATAAAGACTTTTAAACAAAGAGCATTATAGCTGAGCATGAGGTTGCATTATATAAATGAAATCCTCCAACTCCCCTATGGTAGACTGAGTTATGTGTCCAGAAAAACAAAACAAAAACAACACATGTTCTTAATCTTTTTTTTTGTCTTTATTTTTCTCTCTATTTTTTTAAAATGTTACATTCAAAAAATATAAGCTCCCATATAACCCTCAACCCCCCTCACACCCACTCCTCCCACATCAACAACCTCTTTCATCATCGTGGCACATTCATTGCATTTGATGAGTACATTTTGGAGCGCTGCTGCACCACATGGATAATGGTTTACATTGTAGTTTACACTCTCCCCCAGTCCATGCAGTGGGCCATGGCAGGACATACAATGTCCAGTATCTGTCCCTGCAGTACCACCCAGGACAACTCCAAGTCCTGAAAATGCCCCACATCATATTCTTAATCTTAATCTCATTCCTGTGAGTTTGAACCCACTGTAAATAGGACCTTCTGAAGATGTGTTTTTTAGTTAAAATTGGGCCACCTGGATCTGGATGGATCTCATTCCTATTATTGGAGACCTTATAAAGAGATAGCCATTGGGAGGAGCTGGAAGCAGAAAGTCAAAGGAACCAAAAGAGAAAGGAGAGGGCATGATGTGAGGCAGAGATTCAAACCAGGGAACCCACCCCAAGTACTGTGGCCAGCCAGCACTGAAAGGCTACAGACCTCAGGAGGAAGCAAGCTCTCTAACCTCAAAACCAAATCTGATATATTCCTATTGTTTAAGCCAGCCCATTGTGCGGTATTTGTCATAGCAGCCTAGCAAACAAACATCACCCCCTCTCCCTTCAATATCTTCTCCGAGAGAGCTCCAATATCCTTGGCAGACATACTCTTTCATGGAGTTATTAACAAATAGATTGCATGAAAGATGGGTTACACCTTTATTTCTGTTGCTCACTTTCCAAGAGGTAGTAAGATGGCTGGAAGCCGGAGGTTGGTAGAAGAGGCAATGCTACCTTAGTCCTAGACTTCTCTGTATTGAACTACCAGTGTGTTCCACATGTGTTCTGTACCCTTACCATGTGTGGAAGACTTATCTTATTCCATGTATCTGACTCCCAGCTGAAAAACAGCACAGAGAAGTCAAGGGAAGATATGTGCATAAATCTTTAGCATCGGTCTTTTGCCATTTAGACACAATCGGGGCCTTTCCCAAGGGCCGGTCTAGATGACTGCTATTTTGCACGTGGGTTGTGTGGTTTCTGGAGTTCAGTGTTAGGTACCAGGACATTTTTGTTGCCTCTAGCACTTTAGCCAAGGCCTTCACAATTGAGATTATTGTCCTTACCAAGCATTTTCCTCAAAGTCATTAAAAGTTCATCATTTGGGAGAGTGACAGTAATTCCCACTTCCATACAGACCCTTTTGTGCTTAGCTTAGGGGAACTGAGTCCTTGCTACCTCATTCCCATGAGTGCACTGATGTAGCTGACATTGTCAAACCCTGCATTTCAGTCTAGGCAGAGCTGTCACCCAGACAGGAGTCAAAGGCATCAGATTTTCTTGGTGACTAGTGCCCTGGGCCATTGGCTGTATAAAGTCAGGCTCGCCCCTCATTCTTACTCCATAGTCTAGCAGGCGATTTCTTAGGAAATCCGTCCTCTGTGGTTTGTGGATAGCAAATGTGGGGGGGGATGAGCGAGGTGGCCGGAGAGGTGGGTTTGTAATAAGGCTAGTGTTCATTTTCCCAATAACTCTTTTCTTTCATGCCTGTCTTCCTTCATAACCTGTTCCTTAGAAGTCCTCAAAAAGTAAGATTGGGTCCTTAAAAAACTTAGGTTTATCCATTCATTTGGGATACACTGAATGCTAAACGGCTGGATGTGATCTCATCTGATTAATTTTGGAATCACTCACCATGCCCTGGGTTTGAGAAAAATATATAACCATATCGTCTTTTATGGTGATTTTTTTTTGTTTTGTTTAATTCTGAGTGGCCTTACTCTGGGGAAGACATTCAGAATAGAAGAATTGGATCTGTCTTCGCTAAGATACTGATCATGCTTTGTGGTTTTGAGCATGTCAGTTTATCCATCTCAGTGGTGTCAGAGTCTTAGCTGCTCCTCCCCTACACTGAAGCTCTTTTTCTCTCTAGGAGGTTCCAGGACTCTTGTTCCCACAGAGGAAAAGCAGTGCCTGTTTAGCCTCAGATTCGTAACCAAATGTAGGGACCACCCATTTCTTGACATCTTTATCAGAGCTGTCAACTGAATTGACAGCAACTCAGAGATGAATTGGCATCTTTCAACCCTTCTTTTTCCTGATCTCTCGCAAGGAAGAGCTGTCCGAGGCAGTAAAAGCTGATGAACCAAACAAGTGTATGAGCTCAGAAGGGGAGATCACGAAGAGCTGGTCTGTCCTGGCTGCTATAGCAGGTGTCATGGCAGGAGAGGAAACGCAACCATAATTATTCTTACGCCTTTCTGAATCATTATACCCTATTATGAGGGCAGAAGCCTTGTTGGAGGACATGGGGAACAGTTGTTGGTTTGCAAGTCAAAAGCCAGTTCCATCAGGGAATTATAGTAAAACCATAATATGTAAGACATTCATTTTAACTTAACATATATACAATGCATAGCCATTTACGAATTGTTTGATGGCTTCTTGGGGAGTTTTGCCTGGTTGATTGGCATTCCCTGTTGGCTGTCTTTTCTAAACCACTCCCACAGTCTCTTAGAGTTTAGTTTACATTTGTTTCATTAAAGTGGAACAAGAGTTTAAAGGTACTTGGGAAACAATCTCAGCCCCTAAATCTTGATTTTTACATTTTTAAAAGAGCAATCCTTGACAGTTGTCTCACTCACACCTGATCTGACAGGAGCTTTTTAGTGATGCATCTTAAGCTTCATCTAACTTTCAGGTTAGTTTTCACAGAAGCAGTGACTCTTATCTTTCACTCATATTTAATCAACTTCTACAATATTTATTTTAATTATGCAATTGTAAGAAGAACGACAACTGGCATAATTATATTTGGGAGCAAACACGACTTCTTTGTGGTAAGCATACATCTCAACACACGAGAACAGAAATTTTGAGGCCCTTTAGCAAGGAGCTGTGGGTATTTATCTCTCTCAAATAACGGGTGTTAAGACCATCTGTTCGTTTGTTCAGTCTATTTATTGAGCACCTAATATATGCCTGGTGCTTTGCAAGGTGTTGGGAGCATAATGGTGAATGAAATAAAATGCCCACCTGCCAGGTGGAACAAGGAGACTTATAAATATCAAGGTTAGTAAGAGAAAATAGAGATCACCTCTTCTCAGGGGGCTCTGTGTAGGTCTTATTAACAGAGAAGGAGCTGCAGTTTGTAAAAGAATCATGCTAAAGCCACAGTCTGGAGTGTGAGCATCTCTTTTGGAAACTTCGCCTCTTTTAACCTAAGGTTTCCGAGTTCAGTGAACAGGTATCCCCTTTGAAGCCTCCAGGGAGGGTGAAAATTCTGCACAATAAGTTGGTAATTTCATATGCAGCAAGTGCATTGAGGATTGCAATTTGACCAGTGCCATCCATTTCACTGAATTCTCGTGTTGTTTCTAAACTGGCAGCTTTAGACATTGCAAGGTCATGATAAGGAGCATGGCATAGGTTTTTCATAAAGAGCCGAGTCTTTAAAATTTCTGATTAAGTGAGCAATTTTGAAGTGCCAAGGAATGCATCTCCGAAGCTCTTTTGAATCAGCACCACTAAATTTGTCACCAGCCTCTCTTCGTTTTGAACTTCTCTCCTTTACCACCTAACTTTTTCTTCCGGTGCCTGCAAAACTATGAGCTCGCTCTAAATGTATTTGATTCTAACATGACTTTCAAACAAAGGTTTCTCAGGATGCCTCGGCATGGAAGTTGCTCCCACTCTTTAGGGTAATGCAGCCATATTTTTAGTGTTAATTTACTAATCTCTTATATTGCCTGGGAAGATCATATTTCATTTGCTTATCAGAACAGGAGGAGTTTCAACTTATTTTTACATTTCTCCCATTACATTGTTGTATTACTATTTTTAAAATCATGACCAGAAGATAAATACTATTAAATTGCTCAAAATATTGTTATTAGTATTCATTTCTTTTTACATTTCTTTTGTCTTACGCATTGATAGTGTTTATAATGCCAAAATAATGGTCACAGTCATTTGGAATAGAAGGAAAGTTTCTCCCACCCAAAGGCACACTCAGGGACACCAGCCATTCAGACAGGAACAAAAATTTCTGTCAGATGTCCCATTCCCACCTCCTCTCCCCATAGAATAACAATCCTTTTTATTTTCAGGGATATCTGGATCTTAAAATTTTATTCAGACAGAGAAATGAAGCCTAAGAATGGAGTTATAACAACTGCCTGGGGAAATCTTGAATTTATTTTGTACTCGGACGACAGCAAAATACAAGTTCACATAAGAAAACCACTCCAAACAACACTTTGAATCCCTGATTCCTTGACTGTTTTCTCCATCCACTGCAGACTTTGTGTGCTCACCAGGTCAAGTGCCTTCTGTGGGGCTGGCATCTCTGCAGGCTTCTTCTCTGCTTCCTTGTGACCAAGAGGGCACCTGCCACTCTTCGCTCGCTTTGCCCTAATAACTTGCTTTTCCTGCATGCTTTGCTTGTCTGTAGGTAGCAGCTATTCCAACGAAGGGAGGAAAGAGGTCTTTGTGGAATTATCTTGTTGGTGACTGAGAGGTTTAGTGGTGGAGACTTTTGACCCACTCTGTTCCCACAGAAGGTCAAAGGGGCAAAAGGAAACGTCAAAGAACTGGAGCGTGGTCACCCTTTTCAGTCCGAAAGAACTGTGCACCTCAGTCCGCCTCGTTATCAGTCCCATCGTGCCTTCTGCTAATGGGAGGCCACATCATTTAGTGATCTGGTGGTGACTCTCCCTCCCTCCCCTGGTACATCTAAGACTCTAGAGGCACGTTGCCTTCCTTTCATTTCTCTAGTCTTCATGTGTGGGTTAAAAAAAATCACACTTTCTCCCCTCCGTTGGACAAATGCCTTTGTTCTTAAAGACAGTGGATCCTGCAGCCATTCTGACTTAGAAGAAGGTAAAAATGCGTCCGTTCAATTTAAGCCCTGGAGACCATTATCGGCGATGGCATGTTTAAGCCAGGCACATCGTGGGGATTAATGACGAACTCAGGGGAGCTGATGACCCACAGCCAAACCAAAGGGCCATTAGCCACCATCGGTCGTTTAATTCCTGGGAAAACCCATTTCAGAATGTAATTATTGCTGTGATAACCTGAAAAAAAAAAGTAGGTGCATGAATTGTTGTAATGAGCGCTGATCATTTTATTTTATAATATTAGCCTGAGAAAAAAAGAGTAAATGGTTTTAAAAATGTGAGTGTCTCTTTTTAATTTCCAAGGAAATACCCTTTCAGAACGACTGCTGATCCCGAGCCAAGACTGCCAGTTGGGAGGGCCTCCCTTCACTCTTTGTTAAGTTCAGACCTACAGGAATCTGAGTCCAGAGGCACTGACCTCATGCCAGGCTGCCTTAGGGTCGTCTCTGCTTTGTGGAATGTTTGTCCTCCAAGTAGGGGTGAAGGATACTGAGGCAGACAGGCCTGTGTCTGCATTCCGCCTACAGACCCTACGCCCAGGCCACCTACCCCAGCAGGCACAGGCTTAGGTCTCTTCTTCTGGTCTCCCACCCTCATGCACAAATGCTGAATGAGCACCTGGCCAAGGGAAAGTGACGTGGGTGTGTGAGGGATATAAAGAAAAAGGAAGTGAGGCGCTGGGGTTTCTGAGGTGGGAGAACCGAGAAGGAGGCAGCCTTTACATTCAGACATGTGGAGGGGAAGGGTCTTTTCTAGCAAAGAGAAGAGTTTGAGCACAGGGACAGGACAGTGGAGGGCCTGGGTCCGGGGCAGGGGGAATGGGATGGAGAAGGACTGGATTGGATCAGCTTGCCTGGGCACAGGGTAGAGAAAACAGGATTTGGAGACAAATTTAGGAAGAATACTTTCAGATCATAACTGCCTGTATGGAAAAACCTTTGTTAATTTAAGTCACAGTGTAAGTAATTGTAGAAGGGTTGTGATTCCCACCAGAAAGCTTAGACTTGATTATTATCATTGCTGTAGAATTATGGTATATGATTGATAATATAGTGAATATTATTAATATTTATAGTAAGAATAATAATAATATCCTCCATCTATTGAGCACTTAAATTGCCTTTTTCTAAGACATGATATAATTTTGGTTCTACCATTGATCCTGCACGTATCATTGCATCTTACACATGAGGAGAAATGACTTGCCCAAAGTCCCAGGGCAAGCACTTCCAGGGCTGGGGTTTGAACCCGACTTCTGCTCTTCATCCCGGTATCCTGCAGTGCCGCCTCCGTCAATGAAAGCCTTCTCCGTGGGTGGTGGCATTGTCAGGACTGTGCTGCTGAGGGATCCATTTGGCTGCAATCCGTGTGGCAGACGAATGGGAGGGGGCTGACCTGGGAAAGACTGGGCATGGGGAGATCAGGGCAGAAGCTGTGGAAGTGCTCAGGAGAGAAAGGCAATGACTCAGGGTGGTAGCAGTAGGAAAATGAGAGGCAGGATCAGATTCCTAGATTAAAATGGCCTGGAAACTTGCGTTTATCAGAGATGGAGGGAGCTTGGATGGGCAAGAACCACTTGGAGGGAAGGAAGTCAAGATGAGGCCCAAATGTCAAGTGAGGGTGACGGGCAGTCTGGCGATATTGATGAAAGAAACAAGCAACACAAGAGGAGGAGCAAGGATGGGAGAAAGTTCTATGATAAAAAAAGTTTGAGGTATTGGTAGAAAACCCCATGGAAAGGCCCCCTTAAACAGGTGGGATTTCAGGATTTGAGATCAGAAGGATGTCCCAGACTGGAGATTTGGGGACCTTTTTCATAAGAGTACTACTCAAAGCTCTGAGATAGCCAATGGGAGATGTATCATGCTGGGGAGAGACAGAACCTTGTGAGGCTTCCTCATTTAGGGGGCTGGAGAACTGGGAAGGGGATGCAAACGCCTTGGAAAAATATTGACCTGTGAGAACCATGATTAGAAGGGTCCTTTAGTTGCCCCAAATCAGTGTACTTTCTTTGTACACTTGGAAAATATACTTGCATTGTGGGTTGCTTCCTCTGTTTTCTATCGTGGTCTCCTTAGAGCCAGACTGGTCACATCTAGGTTAAACACAGGAACACGAGAAGTTGGCTACGAGATGTGCCTTTTGGCTTGTCAGGGAAAAATCTGTACTGCTTGATGAAAAACAGGCAATGAGGACTTCATTCAAAGTTATACACAATAGAGAAGAGAGAGGGAGGACAGAAGGCTATTGTGATAGATTAGGTAGATAGATAGAGAGGCTAGAAGGCTGGAAGGCTATCACGATGGGGGGGGGGGGATGGGGAGAGGGCTCACCTCTCCGAAATGGAGAGCAGGAGGCATTTTAAGGACGAGGCAGGAGAGATTTTAAGGGCCGGAGGGGAAGGTCTAGCAGTGGGGTGTGCTTATTGAGCATGTTACCGCCTAAGTTGACTGGTGCCAGGTGGCACATGTTCTCTCGGGACTCTGTAAAGACCAAGGAGAGGGTGGTCAGGGGCCTATAGACCAGGAGAAGCCTGTCTCTTGTCTAAAGTTTAGTCAAACTAAGAGAAAGTTCAGGATGCCTTGGTCAGTAACGTGATGGATGGGGGATTACTTAAACTCCGCTGTTTTCCACGATGATGGGGTTCAGGTGAAAATCAACATTGTCAGGAATATAGTCACAATGCTTATAGAAAATGATATGCTACTTTCTGTAAAGATAGAGTGGCAGTTTCTTCAAGACTTTGACACTTTTTCTGTATTGATGCTGTAATTTTTGAGGGCTATCACAGTGCTGTAAGATATATTGCAATGAAATATGCCTTTACCCAAATATATCCTGTTTAAAAAAGAATGATCTAAGGGCAGTAGAAAACTCTTAGAGCATTTTAATTGGCTATATGTGAATTACAAGTATCTGAAAAGAGAGGTTGTTGTTGATGGTGATGGTGGTGGTGGTGCTGGGGTATGTGTGTGTGTATGGGGTGTTCGAGAAATAGAGAGAATGGGGTGATAATTTCTCTCAGCCTTTGTTCTCTGCTCTGTGAAATGAGGGGACAGGATCTGTTGACTTCTGAGGATACTGCGATGGTGAATTTGAGGTATCACCTTGGCTGAACTGTGGTAGCCAGTAGTTTGGTCAAACACTGGCCTAGATGTTGCTGTAGAGGGATTTTGTAGATGTGATTAACATCTACAATCTGTTGACTCTCTAAATAAAGGAGATTACCCTGGAGCATGTGGATGGGCCTCATCCAAGTAGGTGGGCCTCATCCAATCACAGTTTGAAGGCCTTTGGAGCAAAGCCCTAAGGTTTCCAGTGGAGGCAGAAACTCCGCCTCAGACTATGACATCAGATCTTCTCTGAGCTTCCTGCCAGCTGTCCTGCCCTACAGCTTATGGCATTGTACCCTGACTGATACAGATATCTTCAGCTGAGATATAATGTCCTCCTAATAGTGTGACTAGAACACAGCAGACGCATGTAAAAGTTTGAGATAAAGCATTATATGCTTTCAAGTGGCAAATTGTTAGTTTACTTTAATGAATCAAAACTTTTAAAAGTCAAATATTTGATTAATTGCATCATTAATCTGTTCCTGTTAGCTGATTGAAGCAAATTGTTTATTAAATTAATTTGCAGTCGGCAATATGTAGATTTGTAATTTAATTAAAATCCCATTATGTATGTTTTGTAAGACAAAAGGCACATTGATGGAGTGTTTGATGAGTGAAGAGCATGCCAAGGGACCAGCTCAGCTGCTGTAATGACCCTTTACCAGGCTCTCGGCTACTGGTTCCTCTCATTACCCCACGCATACGTGTGAATATGGCTCACGCTGTCCTCAGGGAATGTGAAAATCATCGAATTTCGGAATTGAGCAGCCTTTCCAAGATCTTTAGGCTCTGTTTCCTAGCCTAGGAGACCTGTGACCTCTTCTTGAGCCCTTGTGGGAACAGGTAGCTCACGTCAGCCTCAGCCTGTAAAGGCTAAGTCGGGCTGGCTTTTCTTTGGGTGGAGCTGAGCTCTCTCCCACTGTCCCGTGGGCTCTTTCAGAAGACTGCTCAGTCTTCCCCAGGAATGCCCTTCAGAGATTAAAAAATGGCACCTGTGTGTGTCTTGTCTTACCTTATTTATGGATAAATATCCCCAACTCTTTCAACCAGTGTCCATGGGACAAGGTTTTGCGCACAGTCTTCTTTCCTTGAAGTGGAGAACATTCCATTTTTTTTCCCAATAGACCAGGGAGCAGAGGACCCTAAGAAATGTTCCCTGCTCTTGTGCAGGCTGATGAGGCTCCCTGATGGGCAAGGTTATTTTCTAGAAAGGTCACCCTTTCCCAGGAGGTACTAAGTTTCTGTCTGGGCTTTGAAATGCATTGGGGACCACATCAGCACAATCTGATTTTGATTTTCTGGATAAAAGAGGGGGTCAGTAACTGGGCAGATAAAACAAATAACATGCATTTGCCTTTGTACTATAATTACAGAGAATTTGGTGAAACATTCTTCTTTCTTGTTTTCCTCAAAGATTTCCCTCAAGCTTGTGAGTGGGAAACACTGAAAGTTGCCTGGGAGCAGATTCCAAGGGAGTTTCCATTGTTGGGGTCAGCTTTCTTCCCTGCATGCCTGCAAGGTATAGGCTATATTGTAGAAGTATAGAAAGTTCCTGTTGGGCACCTCACCACCCCCTTCCAACTTTCCAGTGGATGCTGGGGCCTGGGACTGAATCTCGCTCGCAGATACCTGACCTCTTCTGCCCCTTGTTCCCAGCCAGCCTGCCCTACTGTCCCCCTTTTTAAACTCAGGATTCTTGACACAAAATCAAGACAAGCTGCTGGTGGAGTCCAAATAGATTCGTCCTTACCAGCCTTTACGGGCGTTCTCTCCTTGCAGCTCTGCAAATCTCTGATTCAGCCTAATGTCTTCTTCACAGCTGACATTCCAGAGCTTGCTTTCTCTGCTTGGGCCTATGTCTTTCTCTCTTCCCCAGACCCTTAGCAGGTGAACTCATCTTCTGTTTAATGAAGGAGATGTGCCATTTTGGATGAGTTTTGTAATCTTTTTTCCATTCCATCTGTCATAGTGCCTCTCACTGCTCTAAAGTATCTGTGAGATAGCAAAGGCGGGGAAGAAATATCCTGCCACCTTTTCAGATTGCTCTCTCCATGAATATTCTGTAGTGTTCTTGGCATTTTTTTCCTCCTCTTTATATAAGGATTCAGGGTTCCAGGATGTATTAGTCAGGGTTCTTTAGGAAAATAGCACTGACAAGAGATATCTGTAAATAGTATGAGACTTTATAAAATTGTCTTACATGACTGTGGAGATGCACAAGTTCAAATTCCATAAGGCAAGCTGCAAGCCAGGGACTCTGATGAAGATCCTCCATGAGTTCCCCAGGAAACGTTGGCCCTCTGAAGTAGAGATGGTAATTCTCTCTCTGAATGCTGAAATCACTTCTCCTTTAAGGGCCTTCAACTGATTGGATGAGATATCACTTGTTACTGAAGGCAATCTCTTCAGTTGATTGTATATGTCATCAGCCTCCTATGCAATCAACTTACTGATGATCAAAGTCCATGAAATGCCCCTTTATTACAATTAGCTCAGTGCTGGCTTGACCAAACAACTGAGCAACCGTCACCTGGCCATGCTGACACTTGAAACTAACCATCATATAGGAGATTTTGCTTGCCTAAAGGCAGGACTATACAAACTGTGTCCTAATATCTGCCATATCCTAATATCCCTAATGAAAGAAACCCCTCCTCGAAGAAAGTCGTGAGGTTATATTGATCAACTTTCTGAGTAAACCAATGAATGAAAGGAGAAAATATTTCCTGATTTTTCAGAAGATTGCTTTAAGAAAGTTTTCCAAGAGAAGAAAAATGGTAGAGTTAGACCATTTATTACTTACATAGAGGAAAGAAGCAGCAGCTAAAATGTCAGTATCCTGTGATCTTTGCTCCCCTCACAGAAAAAAAAAAGGGGGCCAAATGACTGCAGAGTGAGTTGTGGGATAACTCTTAGCTTGTGCTTGACTTCTGCAAAGTTTTGTTTTTCTGCAGCCCTATTCTGATGGGCATGGGGCAGAAAGCTCATAACACATGGGAATCTAGGAGGCAATCAGAAACTCTCCTGACTGCCTCCCAAAGGAGACAGGGAGGGGAGTGGGTGATAGCCTCATTGCTGTTCCTCCCAAGCTGCCAAGCCTGTCATGTTCTAGAAAGATCCTCTGGTCTTCCAGCAACCAAGGCTCAGATTAGCAGCAGTTCAAGCCATTGCCTCTGCAGACAGAGACATGCACCTACGATGATAAAGGACCAGATAAGGACTAATAAAGTTTCCTCAGTGGACGTGTGAATGCCTACCTCTGTGAGATGAGGAATTTCATTGAAATGTAGCCATCATTTTGGGTTTCACTGGCCTATGAATCCAGGAGTGAGAAACCGAAACTGATTTCTGTTGACCTTGAATGCTAACTTAATAATCAAATAAATACCTTGATGTTAAATACTTAAGCAGAATTTCATTAAAATCTCCTTGACATTAAGCCAAATTTTGAAGTGAATTGGAACTGGTTTGCATTCCTTAAATTGGTCTTTCTTTGAAAATAATGAAAAAGTGTTAGAGTCTTGGCCGAATTCCAAAGAATGTGACTCAACTTGTTAAAGTTAAATTTTAATATTTACACATTACATAGTGTAATATTTATACTAGGCAACAGATTGGGAATGTAGAATTCAAAATAGGATACACTTTGACTTGGAATTACAGTATGGTACTCATTAAACCCAGAGAATTGCAGGTTATCTAACACGGAGACTGGGACAGCCCAAGCAAAAGACTTTGAAATAATATAAACACTGCTAAGCCTGCAGTTCTAGGGTGTACTTGTGTGTTGGGTTTCATTGCAATGTGCTTCATAAACTGGCTGCTTGTTGACTGCTGTTGAGACACTTTAGGGAAAGCTGGCTTGCATATAGCACCATCTACTAACTTGGACAATAATGAAGTCAGGGAGCTGGACTGGCTCAGGGGTGTTGCGAAAGGGATCAACTTACAAGTGGAGAAGGTGGGGGAAATGACCAACAGGCAAATGCAATTATAGAATCCCAGTGTGTAGGATCGTAAACGATCCAGTACAAACAGCTTGCTTGACATTTGAGAACACTGAGACCCAGAAGGGCAAATGATTTGCTAGAGGTCACAGAGCTAGTGGCAGGACTGAGATGGAAAGCAAGGCCAGGACACTCCAGTCCAGCGAGCTTTGCCACCCTGAGATGGAAACCCACAGTTGCTTATCTGAGGTTTTCCAATTTTCAGGTATATCAATAAATAATGCAGACTCTTCTGGGTGTAACATGTCTCCTTTTCTTGGATGTGATGGCTCAAAGGGCATTCAAGAGTCAGTTCCTTTCAAAACCCGCCAAGTTGGGACTCTAGGAGAGCTATGAAAAACAGCAGCAAATCCAAGTCCAACTTGTGAGGTCGGGGCACCCGGCGGCTAAACGTGCCACTTGGTCAGAAATGGGATTGTGGAGTTGGAGGGCTGGGAAGTTTAACTGGGTGACATCTCTGGTCTCTTCTCGTCTGAGACCCTCTAATGGAAACGTGCCTTCCCTAAGTCTTGATTGCGAGCATACATGCTTACACATAGTCACCCCATTAGCATTCACTGCACCCTAAGATTCAGCGACATTGTTGCTCTAATAACCTCAGATTTGCTGACCCAACACCACTGCGACAGACAGTTAAAAGGTAAAGCGCTCTGTCAATCGGTTGGCCTTTTAGTCTCCACACCCTTCCTTCTTTATTTAATAACTCTCTCTGTCTTGTGCCAAACCATGGGTTTCCCTTGTAGGCTCTCTTAGTTTCTTCTTTCCTAAACAGAATCCCACACAGCCTGGAATATGGTAGCGTTTTCTCATGGAGTGGGTTGCTTGCAGACTCTAGATGATTTGTGATCATTTTAAAGGAAACGCCCCCAACTCGTTTCATCTGAGTCATTTCCTGCATAAAAACCACAGGAGGAGAGGCATGATCTTTTTACTTCTTCTTGGATCTCCCCTTTCTTTCACAGAAAAAGTGAGCTGATGGCACTGAATTGGGATTGGCAACCAAAGGGGTGGCCCAGTGAGTGAAAAGAGCACTGATTGAAGAGTTAGGGGAGCTGGGCTCCAGTCCGAGCCCTGCCACTGGCCCAGGTGTGTGGCATTGGGCCACCCACTTCCCCTCTTAGTACTAGGGAAAAACAAGGGCTTTGATCAAGATACCTTCTAAAGACCCTTTGATTGAAGGCCCTTTTCATGTTCAGTTTTCTCTAGTTTTCATGTCCCTGTTTGCACTACAATAAAGTGTTTTGCAGGTGTTTGTTTCCTTTCAGGGTAATCTTGCATCCATTGGAGGATGTAGTGTTGTCGCTATTTTTGTAATGTCACCGAACTGTTTTATTAATCAATACATTTGATGGGTTAATGCGTAAGATGTTATAAATTAGTATCCACTGATTTCGTATTCTGGTAATATGTATACATGATGAATCCATCTTTGATTGTTGCGCTCAACTACAATGTAAGAGGCCAAGTGCAGTCCCACTTATCCTGAGCAATGGAGCATCTAGTTATTGGAAGTCATTTAAATGTCTTGTATCAGTCTCTTAAGCTACTTGCATATGAATAGAAAACATTGTCAGGGTCACTTGTGGATGGTTATTTTTATTTAGCTTTGCTAAGCAAATAATCTATAAGTGGGACCTTCACCCTCTTAGCTCCTTCTCTCACAGTTCTAGTGTTTCGTTCTTTCTCTTAGTAATAGCAAGGATGATGTTAACACTCCTGAAGCAATTTACCTTTGACAGGATTTTCACATACATTATCTTATTTGAGGACCATGGCAATCCTTGGAGATAGCTTGGGAGAACTTAAGTGGCTCCAGTGACAGGCATCCAGTGACAGAGCAGGCATGGAGGGGCCTAGGCCTTCAGACTTTGCCCTGCCTTATCCATTGGGCAATTTCCATGTGTGAGGGGCTTCGGGAAGGGATAATGGAAAGCCTCAACCAATCATTCGCATGCAGACATTTACCACAACTCAGAATTGTGAAGCTGTACTATGTGTCACCTCACAGTTTTAGGCACTGCCAGGACAAAGGTGAGTAAACTGTGGTACCTGTGGTTGCCAGAATGATGCCTCTCCTGAAAGACATTTGTGTCCTAATCCCTGGAATCTGTGAATGTTACCTTACAGAGCAAAAAGAACTCGACACATGGGATTCAGTTAAGGATCTTCACATGTCAAGAGTGTCTGGAATTTTCCAGGTGGGCCTAGTGTAATCTCTAAGCCCTTGTAAGAGGGAGGCAGTCCCATGACCCACTGGATGGACTGGGGGAGAGTGTAAACTATAATGTGGACCATTGACCATGAGGTACAGCAGTGCTCAGAGATGTATTCACCAAGTGCAATGAATGTCCCATGATGATGGAGGAGGTTGTTGTTATGGGAGCAGTGGGGTGAGGGGGTGGGGGGTATATGGGGGCCCCAAATTTATTTAATGTAACCTTTAAATAAAGACAAAAATCAAGAGGGAGGCAGGAGGGTTGGAGTCAGACGAGGCGACTGACAACAGAAGCAGAGGGCAGAGACAGAGAGAGATTGATCTGAAGGTGCTCCATTGCTGGTTTTGAATACTGGTGGCTTCTAGAAGCTGAAAAAGGCCAGGATGTAGATTCTTCCCTTGAGCTTCTAGAAGGATCTCTAGAAGGAACACAACACTGTTGACATCTCTCTCTGAGCCCAGTGAGTCACGGTTTGACCTCCTGAATTTAAGAGGATACATTTGTGCTGTTTGAAGCCATTTAAGTTGGTGGTAGTGTGTTCTAGCAATGATGGGAAGCTAACACAGTGCCTGCCTCAAGGAGCTCTCAACCAATGTGGGAGACAGACTAGTAAAGAGTGCGGGCAGAGAGCCATACTTGAGGAGGAGGAGGAACTGCAGGGTGCTGGGTAGTGGAAAGTGGGGCTCTGAGCCCTGCCTGAGTGGCTGGTGGGGTGTCAGGCCAGGCTTCCTCCAAGGAAGTAACAAGGAAGTGGAGCTACCATAAATGGAGCATTACAAGGATTCGCAACTGGGACAGGATTTTCTCTGCATCCCTGTACCCAGGGGTTAGGGAAATGAATGGCTGAGGACCCCGTTTGTTTTGAGGGGTGGGGGTCAGAACAGTACAGGACCCACGGTTCCTCATCAGTCTTCAGTCTTCATCCTGGTCCAGTATTGGGGGGAGCTCTCCCATCTGCTTTCCTGGAGGCAAGCAAGCCCCCCCCCCCCAGGGTGGGAGTAGCTGATAGATCTGTGTGGAACCTACACTGAATGAAACATACATGAGTGTGTGGGTATCTAATTCGCCTAAGATCCATCGACTGAAACACAGCATATATATCAGCCTAATATACAACATCCATTAACTTAGGGACACACTGTGGAATTTGAAACAGCTGAAGCTTGAAGTTGATCATCTCCTTTCTTTCCAGTTTGTGTTAGAGCATACATTACGATGAATGGAAGCAATTACAGGCAGATTCAATGACAGTGCCATCATGTATAGGAGTAGAACCCCTCTAGCCAATCAGTGCTCTGAGTAACAATAAATTATATTAGACTTCCAGTATTACTTGAGCATGTAGGGGGCTATGGATCAATGGGTATCTGATACTTGAAAAGTGCCAACATTCAGTTCTTGTTGAATCTGTAATTAACAAATGAAACTAAACTAATCATAGGAGATTGTTCCTTTGACTACCTTCTTGTTGTCGAGCACACCGCGTGCTGAGGAATGAGTGTGAAGTGCTGCCGTGTGTGGACCTGTGCTCACATATGTCAGCCCCCGAATGCATCCATCAGAACATTCGAACGGTGCACTCCTGCGATAAAACGGTTGATCCTCACAGGCTGCTGATTCAACTGGCTTTGACAGTGTATGTTCATCAATGATTGTTTTATATTAAAAAGGTAGAGTTTAATGTCTGCTACCAATTGGCTGGCAATTTTGCAAGAGAATCTCAGTAAACTGAGAAGGAGTTCTCAAAGAAATGCGTGAAATAGGTGTGGAACAGGTAGGGGGAAAATAACCTGCTGGTGGCTTATGCGAGTAAAATTTCTTCCCAGCCATCACAGGCACCTTGGAAAGCAAACAGGCAGAAGAGGCTTCCAAATGGCACAGGGTTTAAACTTAAAGCTTCTGATAGATGAGCTGCCACTCTATTATTATTTATTCTCTTTAGTTTCTGTACCTGAGAGCTGACTTCATCTGGGAAAAGGGAATTGACATTAAGCGTGGAGTAGCACTTCTGCTCGTTTGCTATTTCAGAGATGGTCACGCATGGGCACCCACGTCCTAGCGCTGTGTTTGTGATGCTCGCTCAAAATATTAGGGACCACGATGTTCAGCAACCACTTAGCATAATTTTGTTTTACTAGTTTATTATGGACCAGTGATACTCAATTGAGTTTTAGCATTAATACGCTCATAATATACAGTGCAGTGCCTCCATATGGCGCATTGGGTCGAAGCATATTAAACATATTACACAAACAGAGCTCAACACCTCACACAGTATTGATCAACAATGCACCAATTAGACAATGCAGCCGTCATGAAAATAAACACTGGCATATGTGCCCAGGGCCTAAAGGAAAATGGAACTGAGGGGACAAAGGAGAAGAGAGAAGGGGCGATGAGGATAAAACAGGACCATGTACAGGACCAATACTGAACTATTTCATCATCACAGGTCAAGCACTGAATCCAGCATCGCTTCAGCCAGTCTCTTTCTTTAGTCCGGTACTGTCCAAGAGAAGTAGACTGTGAGCCACAGACACAAGCTGCATGTTTAAGTTGGAATTTTCTAGGGGCCACATTAAAAAAAATCACAAGAAACACGTGAAATTAACTCTAAAAACGTTTTATCAGACCTAGTGCATGCCGAATATCATTTCAACATGCAGTTTATATAAAAATTCCTTAAGGGCAAATGCTATCTTCTCTTTTGCGTGACATCCCTGGAACCCGGTGTGTACTTCACGCTTACAGCACATCTCAATTTGGCCTAACCACTTTCCAAGTGCTCAGTTTCACTTGGGCCACAGTGTCTACCATATCAGACAGTGCAATTTCAGATTATTCCATTACAATTTTATCATCTCCTCCTATACTTTATACCCCTTTGGTTAGGTGGTTTTTTAGGAGGCAGTAAAGGTAGGTTTGAATGTGCTCCTCCATCCCCTGCTGCCCAAACTCCTATGTGCCGCCCCAATCTTTCATTTTCTACAAAGGCATAATTAGGGACTACCAGGTAGTCCCTTAATAGCCATGGCCCATAGAAAGCTCTTCTTGGAAAACATTAAAATACTGCCTTGTGGCCCAAATAATGCTTCTTACTTCTGACCCTTAGCCACTCTTCCCGTGCTTTGGAAGAAGAGTAATAGAGAGCACTTTGCAATTAGAATGCCGGGTGGTATAGGAGAAAGAAAGAAGACTGCACCTGACCTCAGCAAACCAGGGGTCCCGTGAGCTTTAGGCAGTTAGCTCTTCTGGGTCTCAGTATCCTCACCTGTGAAATGGAAGGTCAGAGTGCCTGCCCTACCTGTTTCTCAGGGAGGCTGCAAATCTCATATGAGATCATATTTAGGCAACAAAAAACTGCCACTCAAATGTAAGGGTCTGTTCCTTTTCAAAAGAGAAGGAAATTTTCAAAATCCGCATCTGCACCAGATCCGGCCATTTATTTATTTTGCAAAGACACTGATAATACCTGGATTCTCTCACCTTCAAAAAAAAATGAAACCATTATGGATAAGGCTAAGCCTCCTCAACTAATCCAGCATACCCACTCCCCCGTCATCGCCCACTGCTAGTTTAAACAAATGTTCTGTCAAGGTGAGAACATCAGGATTATGGCCCAGCACAAGGTATAAGACATGCATTCGGTGCACACCTACTTTTAGACTGAAGGCCGAGCTGGGGAGCTCAGGTAAGCAAATGTCCCTCCCCTTGCCAGCAGAGCACATCTGTACCAACTTGTGCAGTTACAGATAACATGCTTGCCTTGGGTGCGTGTGCACGTGTGTGCGCAAAACTCAAGAATGGGTTACACATGGATGGGTAAATCCAGTGGATCCATAGTAGATGGTTAGGATGAGTCTGGCTCTCATTTGAGTCCACTGTTCTTTTCACAAGATCTAGAAAAAAGCTAGTGCTTTCTTATTCCCATTAATTGACAGGAATTTTGGCTGTTAATGTAGCGTGGCATTACTTGGTGCAGAGAATTTCTCCTCTCTTCAGTGAGGATAGTAAAGGGGAAGAATCATCTGCCACACAACACTGTCATGGCACCTTACAATACTATAATAATAACAGTGATTACGATGATGATGGAAACAGGAGCTGCAATTTGCCCAACAATAAGAAACTATGTCTTCTCTAAAATGTTAAATGTTAAAATATGAGATTGCAAGGCATGGTCCATTTTTGTTTTTGTTGTTTTTTTTTTCACCGCTCTTCCGCAAATAAATGCAAAGTGACAGAAGGATTTTAATAACAATCACAGGCATCCCCAGAAGAAGCATGGTTAACCAAATTACCAACACTGATGTCATTTACATGTGTCATGTTTCAAAAGATGAACATGTTGTTTTAATTTGCTTTTTAAACATCCACAACAGGGTCTCCAAGCATTTAAATAAAACAGAAACAGTTCATTAGAACAGAAGGAAACTCTCTGAATATATTGGTCACAACTTGCTTGCAAGCATTTCTGACAGCAGCCCTCCGTTGAAGAGAAAATTGCACAAATTGCCAGTTATTATCATTTTTAATAAATAAGTTTTCTCTCTCCTCCCTCCCTCCCTCTGGCTGTTATGCGATTGTGTTCAACAAGCATATTTTCAGTGGGACCATTTCTATTACAGAGTGATTGAGCTCTGATTTACACATCAATTACCCACCTTCATGGAGATTTTCATGCTCCCCTAGCTGACATCAATGAAGCATAACTGCGTAAACGCTTTATTTCATACCAGTTTTGGATAACTGAGACTGATAACTAATCATATTGAGAGACAATGTGCTATAATGCAGGAAACAATAAAAGCTTCCCTTGGAAATCTCATCTATTCTTTATGAGCTCACCATTCACATGCTTATTTATCTCAGTCGTCCATTTCTTTCTGTAAGGCTCTGTCTCCAGCTTGGTGTCACAAGTAAAAGTTCAAGTTTTGCCCTTGAAGGCCCAGCTTTTGCTAAGGCCAAATTCTCATTTTACAGCTTCCCCAAAGAACTGAGCATCGTACCGCTTTCCTGCCAGTGCTGAAGATGGGTTCTGTCAACCCTCCCATGGACAATCTGCAGGAAGAGTGCAGCCTTGTCTTCACATTGATCGTTTACTCTTCTGTGTTTTTTCCCATGGCATCTTCTGTAGGTGTCGCTTAGTGTCAACTTGAACATGTACATGGGAACTCTTCCACTGCTTAAGTCCCAGCTGTAGCTCAGCTGCCTGATTGCCCTTCCTACCCCCACCTCATCCTGACAATGACCCCATGGCTCTCTGTTCACACAGCCATACCATGTGCCAACCAGTATTGTGACTAAATTTTTAAATGTATTTGCCTATTCTGAGCACCAAACATGGAGCCTGGTGTGATGCAGGCACCCAGTAAGTGTTTGTTGATTAAACAGGAAAATGACTTAATCTATTAGTTAATATATTTGCCAACATTTGTCACTGAAACTTGGGCAGAAAAATATGTTTGCCTGTCATTTGTACACTCTGTCAGTCAAAAGATACTTATTGAGAGCTGAACACTGAGCTTGGCACTTTTCCAGATAAATAGGAAGGAGAAATGCATGCTTCCTCTCCTGTGACAGTTTCATTTAACTACTACCATTCTCTCAGACAAAGAAGGAAGTGGGGAAGAAGGATGAGCCAGAGAGTCAAAGGAGAGTTGCACAGGGGCAGAAGGGAAAGCAATGGATAACATGGAATTTGGAGTGAAAAAAGCAAATTTTTAAGGGGTAGGTCATCTATGCCTGCTATGACAAGGCCAGAAGATTCCACTGTGAACTGGCTCAGAAATGCTGTGTGGGAGCTACCCTGACTAGAGGTGACAAGAAGCCTGGAGTCAGGACATTTGGCAGAAGACAGAAAAGCTGGCCATGCCTGGCACTTTGCTGTGTCCTGATCTCAAGTTCCCCTGCCAGGTGGGTCGGTTTGCCACCAGAGAGAGGCAGTGGCCAAAAGGTTAAGGCTTGAGTACCCGTGGATCAAAGGGTTTGGTGAGACATGGAAACAGAGCCAGCTAAAAATTGTCAATTATAAACCCCTCGTTAAAGACATTAATTTCCTTAGTTGCAAAGTAATTAAGAATACTATTTCTGAGAAAATATTGTTTTAAATTAAGCATTGAAATTACCTTGCCTATAGCAAACTGAAAATAAAACACCTTTTAAAAATGCCATTTATGAGAAGCCGGCAGGTTATATTAAGACATTTCCTTGGCAGAGAATTCCTGATATTTAATGGGCATAGAGAGGAACTACTTTAGGCAGCTTTGTCCTAATTCAAAAGACAAAGTTATGTGGAGTTTGGCTGCAGAAACTGTAGGAGGGAGCCGAGGACGTGGCACATGGGAGGCTGGGTGTGGAATCATCAAGAGCTGTGGGCAGCCGAGCTATGGGAAGGCAGGCCAAAGTCTGAAGGGGGAGGGGAGGAGGAGGAAGAGGGCGAAGGAAGAAGGGGATGGGGAGGAAGAAGAGGGGAGGAGGGAGAGAAGGAGGAGGAGTCGAATTCCTGACATACATCATAGATTCTACCAAATGAGCTGCTTCATGAGCCAGAATGCAAAGAAAGCACAAAATTCACTGGAGCCCTCATGAGTACTCAAAGCTCATCACCACTGCTTCTCTCATGGACCCAGCGAACCATTTATGAGCATGGAAATCATATTTGCATTTCCTTGAAGTAGATGAAGATTGAGACCTGGCAGCTCTTTAAAGCTCAGCACTAATGCCAACTCTGATTCAATGAAAGAGAGAATAAGAAGTAAGTTCAAGTTGAGACTAAAGAGTGCTTTTACAAAGTCTGCATAAAGAGAGACACTAGGAGAATAAACAAGCAGGTGGAAAACTGGTTACCTCTCAGCGGCAAAGGGGCACAGGGTGGACACTGACAAGAGCAGGTCTTAGAAATTTGAAATAATTTTGCTTTTTAGATAGCTTTAATTTTTGATTTTATTCACAGTCATCAACAAATAAATACGTTGCAAAGTGGATGTGGCTCAAGCAGTTGGGCACCCGCTAATCGCATGGGAGGTCCCGGGCTCGGTTCCCAGTGCCTCCTAAAGAAGACGAGCAAGATAGCGAGCTGACACAACAAGATAATGCAATGAGATGATGCAACGAAGAGACACAACAAGGAAACACAATGAGAGGTACAAACGGAGTGGAGGTGGCTCAAGCCATTGGACACCTTCCTCCCACATGGGAGGTCCTGGGTTTGGTTTCTGGTGCCTCCTAAAAAATAAAGAAGACAAACACACAATGAACGTATACAGAGAGCAGACAGAGAGTGCAAAGAAGGGGGTGGTGGTGCGGGAGGCAGATAAATAAATAAATCTAAAAAAAATGTATAAAGATATAAATGTACTGTATTCACTCACTGCATATTTTCTTGCCTTGTGGTGTCCATTCAAGGCCCCCTGTTAGTGATCAGAAGGTATTTTCCAGAACTTGAGTCATGTAATTGTTCACGGCTCGCTTGGCTTGACCGCATTGAATGCGAGGTGCTTGTAATGCAATGGTTTGTGTTACCATTGGATTAATGAGCCCTAAGGAGTGATAACGAAGACTCATTTTTAATCAATGGATCTGAACCCAAGTTATTTTTCAAAGATTTTCTGTCAAAAGGGAAGCCAGACATTTAACCTCAGAAGAGGTTGCAAGAGCTGAAAAGAAACTCAGGGAAGCTTTGAGGTCTTTTGTGTCAAGGAATCTTTTCCAAGTAGGGTGTGTGTTTGTGTGTGTGTATGGATGGGAAGGGGCATGATACTTGTCAAGAAGGTGAAAGGGAGAAAAGCTGAGCTCCTCACAGTGGTAAAGAGATACCGAAGCCATTCTGAGATGCCTACGAGAGGAGGAAAGTAACACGTGTTGGGGAGCCAGACACCCCTCTCATGCAGACAGAGCCAGCGGTCCCATTGCACTATAACAAAAGAATTTAATGTCGCTGGAGGGACTGCTTTTCAAGTATATTTTAACAAGCTTCTAGAAACTTGTTGCTGTGCTAAGTACTCTGGCAAGGCAGACAGTTACCTGGGTTGCCAGTCGTGGTCATTCTATAGAAAAGTGGCATTTCCATTAGAAGAATCCTCTAGAAAATGGGATTTTAGTGCACTCTTAACAGTATTTTTGGTAATCGATATCCATTTGAGCACCTACCTGTTGTATGAGCAGAGCTTAAATGTGCTGTTGTACCCCTCAGTGAGGAATCGCTCCCTGCTAGCTTTTTTATTTTTTGGTTAAGAGGGTGGCTTCTGGATTGTGGCAGCCTCCGAGGTTTTCCTGCTGGCGCTACTTGCTAGTTGTGTGATGCTGGGCGTGTTTATCTCCCTGTATCTCATGCTTCTGTGTTTCCTCACCTGTAAAATCTCTCCTAAAAGTTTCTGTAAGGATCAACTAAGAGTATTTGGCCAGAGAGCCTAAAATAGTGCTCAGAGCCAGAGATCAACAGCTAGTTGAACTAGTAGCCTGGCGCCTCACTGCTAGTGTTATTCTGCATGACATGTCTATATTTGTAAAAACTGCTTTTTACGTTCTAGGCCTTTCTGCTAACATCTGTCTGTGGTGTGGATTTCTGCACAATCGAATACCTCAGTTACCCAAAGGTTGCCTGATCCTTGATTTACCTTAATGAAATAAGGAGTTCAATGCTCTTTTCGGGTGCAGGTCCCTCAGATTTAGGCACACCCCACGTCATATATCAATGAGCAGAGCCTGTGCAAAGACCAGAAGTCATTTTATGGGACCCACCCTGGAGGATTCTAATTTAAATGGCCTGGGCTATGACTTGGGCATGGGGATTTATGAAATCTTTCCAGGGTGACTCTGATGTGTGGTCAAAATTTAGAACCACGCTGTAGAAGATGGGTCACGTTTGGAAATACTTAGAATGAGATAAAAATACCCTAATTTAAAGCTTAGTTCAATATTTACTTCTCAGTAAACTTCACATATTACCCATTTTTCTGCCTCTATCTCAGAGATCTATTTGGAATTTGTAAAGAAAACCTTTTAGGGGCTATCTAATGAAATATACTTGGCCCTAGTCTCTTCCTAGATGAGTTTAGACCTCAGCAATTGGGAAATTTTGCTCTAGTTTCTGTGGAATAAAGTGAACTTGTGAACAGATATAGGCAAGTCTTGGGGCGGCATCTCCAATGTTTTGCAGGCATGCCGGATTAGGAATTGGATGAGTGGTATCCTGGATGCAGCTCGCACAGGCTGTGGGAGCTGGAACCATTTTGTGAGCCTCGCTTTTCTCATCTTGAAATAGAGATAATCCCTGTTTGGCTAACTTAGCAGGCATTGCTAAGGATCAAAAGAGTTAATGGCAGCAAAATGCTTAGTGGGCAGGTAAAGCTTGATTAGGGCACCAGTGGTCTCATCGAGTGAATGTGAACAGCCATGATTACGTTATAAATGCCTTTCTCATTCACTGTCACATTTAACCTGCACACTGGCCACATGAAGGGTGGTGGGGAAAGAGTTATTCCCATGTGACAAAGGAGGAAATGGAGAGGCAGAAAGGTAAAGTGATTTAGGAATGACCCAGGCAACTAGTAAGCAAAAGAGTTAGGGCTCCATTCCAGCTCTTCTGAATCTGGATCTGTTATTTCTGGTCATACTGTGAAATTATCTAAATCCTTCTTTGATTGGTGTCATGTTTGGTTTTCATGAGGTTTTTACCATTGCTAGGTGTATCAAGTAATCCTTACGGCTTGAGCATTTGCTTTCTATTAGAGGCCTTCCAACAGCATTTTGGGTATTTGGTAGTCTAGTCAAAATAATTGTGCCCTAAGCCTGAATCAGATTTTTTTTAAGTATTTAATATTTTCCTTACGATCTGCATATGACATTGCTTATTCACATTTAGAAAGGTTCATTTTGTTTAGATGAAGAATGTTGTAAGTGACTTAGGAACCTCAGAACTTTCCCTTAATGAGTAGAAAGTCTAAGAGGAGACATAGAAAACCCAATTAAATCATCATCAACTCACAGGATTGAACCTCACTAAGTGAGCATGGTGTAAGAGAGGACCAGGAATAGCCATGCAATGGAATATTATTCAGCCAAAAAATGGAATGAAGTTCTGATACATTCTGCAACATGGATAAACCCAGAAAACATTATGCTAAGTGCAAGAAGCCAGTCACAAAAGGTCATATATTATACAATTCCACACATACGTAAAGTCCAGAAAAGGCAAATCCATGAAGCCAGAACCTAGGTTAGTGATGTCCAGGATCTGGGGGGAATGGGAAATGGAGAGTGATTGCTAATGGGCACAGTGTTTCTTTTTGAGGTGTGGAAAATCTTCTGGAATCAGATATGTGAATATATGGGAACTGCTGAATTGTACACTTTAAAAGGGTGAATTTTAAGATACTTGAATTGTATTTCAGTAAAGCTGTGATAATGGAAAAAAGAGAGGGAGGATCAGAAGATAAAGGGAGTTGGGACAGAAATGGGGTGCAGGCAGTTCTTGGGGTGTCCAACTGACACCACAGGAGGATGATTTGACATGGTTTCTGGAGGAGCTGTATCTGTGGTTCCATCTTCAGAAAGGGGGGAATGAGATATCCTTACAGTGCCACCAGGCAAGTACTCAGCCTGTTTCCCAACAGGACTTATAGAAGAATTGGTATAGATACTTTTCAAAAGCACCGATTTAAAGAAATCCTAAGAACAAGCATGGACTCATTTCCCTAAGGCCTGAAGATGCTGGAATGGTCAGGTGAACCAAAACATCTATAGTAAATGTCTTGTGTATTTTGATTACTTTGATGATTTTTTGATGATTTTGATGAGTTTTGATAATTTGATATTGATTTTTTCAAATTTTGTGTTATTTTTCATGAGAACCAGCATCTGTGGGGAGAAAGTCCATTGGCTGCAGAGAGTGATTGTATGCAGAGTTTTCATTGCGTCTCAGTATGACTTTGGTTGGTTCCACTGATTGTGGAGAGTAGTTTTTGAGATTGGGGTTGGCTCTTATTTCATGTTTCCCACCACTAGAGCCAGAAGGCTCTCTTTGCTTCCCTGATGATAGTCTGCTTTTAACCTTTAATTTGGAATTCAGCACTTTGCACTTAGGTGCTCATGGATATTGGCAGACAAAATAAGTACATAACCTGGAGTTGATTTTGCAGGTATTAAATAGCAGAGATTTCCTTCTTTTTCTTTTTTAACTGAAAAAATGTATTTAGAGACTAGCTAAGCATCAAATTCAAAATAAGACTCAGTATTGAAATAAAATAGGATGTGAAACTCTGGAAAATGTATTGAGTATAAATACCTACAAACTGTGTAGAAGGCAGAAATTCATCAACAGAACCACAAGGAGAGAATTACAGTTTATGTTTGTCCCTTGGGTGAATTAAATATTTATTTTTTATGCTTTTACATTGATATTAGACAAAATAGAGGTGTTTTAGTGCCAGTTGTGCTAGTAAACAAGGTAGACTGCATTATTTACCTTCGTGTACATCCTTAATATATAAAGCGTGTATTGTATGAGTTAGCAGCATTTTTAAACACATCTGTCATTTTAAAATATCAGTGTTTTTTTTCAGTGTTTCCCTGAGTAGCTTTTTCAAATAACCGTCATCAAGTAGAGTAAACAATGACTGTTAAACTTCATGAAATATACAAACTAAATGGACTTAAACTGGTTTCTCCTCCCCCTCCCCCAGGCTCTCCCCACAGATGCAGTTAATTTTTACAACCCTTTTAGGGTCTGTACATTTTGGTATAAGGACACTAATGGGTGTTCTATACTTGAATCCAAATTAAATTAAATTTAAGTTTTTCCCTACTGGCAATTGCTAATAAATCACAATTCTAAGAAAAGTTGACCGCAGAGTGCAAGCAAGACTTCATTCTTTTTTTTTTTAAGATTTTATTTTATTTATTTCTCCCCCCCCCCCCAGTTGTCTGTTGTCTGTGTCCATTTGCTTCGTGTTCTTTTTTTTTCACTTGTGTTGTTGTCAGCGGCATGGGAATCTGTGTTTCTTTTTGTTGTGTCAGCTTTTCGTGTGTGCGGTGCCATTCCTGGGCAGGCTGCACTTTCTTTCACGCTGGGCGGCTCTCCTTACAGCTTGCACTCCTTGTGCGTGGGGCTCCCCTACACGGGGGACATCCCTGCGTGGCATGGCACTCCTTGCACGCATCAGCACTGCGCGTGGGCCCGCTCCACACCGCTCAAGGAGGCCCGGGGTTTGAACCTTGGACCTCCCATGTGGTAGACGGCCGCCCTATCCATTGGGCCAAGTCTGCTTCGCAAGACTTCATTCTTGAGACAGATGGAAATATGGGAGGTAGAAGGGACAAACCTTGGGGTATTAGGAAGAGAGTGAGGTTGAGAATGGGAAAACCTGGTTTCCAGCCTCCTCATCTGCACCAAACGTGCGGTGGGACTCCTTACCTTTCTGAGCTCAATTTCCTCACTTGTAAAACGAAGGAGCCAGAACTAGATGATTGCTAAAGTCTCTTCCTGGTCTCACAAGTCTTTGTTCGAGAAGACTCGGCCTGCCCTTGTCAGCTACCACTATAAGCTAATATAGAACTTTCTCCATCCCTGTGAATGTACATGTTACCTGAGTTTTATCATTCCGTGAATGCACCTGTGGATGCTAATAATGATTTTGGGGGTTCCCTGAGAACAACGATAGGAGAATATATGAGAAAGGAAAAGATATGTAGAAAAAATTAGTTGAATTTAAGAAAGGCTGAGTATAATTTAGAGAGACACAGATTTGAGTCTTCCTTGGCCACGACCTTGGCTTGGGGCACCTCCCCTCATTTGTGTGGGAAACATCTGAGCTTGCTAAGAGTGGCAAGACCTTGAGTTCAGCTTTTGCCTCAGCTTGCCAATATGTGGGTGAGTTTTCCTGTCGATGGGGCCAATTCATTCAGTCCTCATGAGTCTGCGTAAACTTGAATCGTTCTGACCAATAATATAATGATTGAGTCCCATTTCTGCCTTGAACATTTCTTTGTGGCAGCACAGTCCTTTTTCCTTTTGAAAACAAGCCTGGGAGTGTAAAGACACATCAAATCAACAGGGGACAGACATATGCTTCCTTGTGGCCTCGGCAGGGCTCGATGGTTCAAACACAACCTGCCTGAATCATAAGAACTTTAATTGGGTAGATAAAGAGGTCCTCATAATTATAAACTGCAGTAGGTATAACAAGAGGCTAAATATATAGCTGTGGTTTTAATTAGCTGGTGCTTCAAATTAGTAATTTTGGTTTCAGTCAGAAATCAGTGACGTTATACACTGTGGAAGCCTCATCACCACGTAGCTCATTCCTCCTCACGCCTTGCCGTGTGAAGCTCTCAGTACAACACCATGCTGAGCACAAAAGGACCAAGTTGGAGATATTTGGTTGCTTTCCAAGAGCAGTGGAACTCTGCGCAGATGCAATGCATTCTGGCCAGAGCTATGAGCATTAACTGTTCTTTGTTACATGTGTTGCAAAAATGCAGCGGGCAGATTTGCTTTCAGTGGCTAACACCAGTGTGCATGCTCAATCTGTGATGCAGATTTTCATCTTGATTTTGTTAGATAAAGACCTGATGCAAAATGCAATCAAGAACCTCCTAGCAAATCTACCTAGGGCCTATGCACTGAAAGAGCCCTTACTGCTGGCCCCCTTGAAGGCTTCTCAAGCCGGTTGAAGCCCGTTTCCTTTTCTTCTTTTGTTTCCCTTTGGCGTTTTAATTATATCTTTTCCTCAGAGGAAAAGTGCTTCAGTTCTCTTCATGGGAGAATGAAATGTGGCCTGTCATCTGGAGGAGGCAGGTGTGTGGAGTGCACAGCTAGCTAGGAAATGGACACCTTGTTCACCTTACCTGGAAGCATGAGGATTGGTTCTCATTTATGTGTAGAGAACCATCTGCTATGGAAAGCTCAGAAAGTACACGTCCTCTTCCTCCTTTGCATCAAACCCTCGACCCCATGATGTACCCCCCCACCCCATTCCCACCCCCAATCTTTCTTCAGTTTTGAACAAATAAGTGGGTGTGGCCTAGCCTCAGCCCCTACGTAGTATTGAGGCACAATGTCATGCTCTCCACTAAATAGACTGAAGATGGTCCGATGTCTGGTCGATTCCACATCCGCCCCCGATGCAGAGGCATTGCGATGCAGGGCAACTGTTTAGGGTTCTGATCTTCACCTTTTGTGAATGGAATGAGAAGTGATGCTGGACAAGGTCTTAGCTGTGGATGGCCGCTAAGACTACAAATGATAGGCTGCCTTCTAAGATTTGGCCACTTGCCTGGCTGTGCGGGGCCCAGAGCTGAAGCCTGGGCTCTGGGTAGGCCTCTGTGGGTTGGTTTTCTTTGGTTTTACCCAGGCAGCAGTCGCCATGGCTGAGCAGACTGGCGGGTGGCCCAGAGAGCTCTTCCCTATCTGGAGTTGTTTGTGTTATGAAAGTGTAATGTGCATTTAAGCATCCTATAAATGTTGCCACTGTTTTAAGAATGGCGAGATGAGGTGCTGTTTATCTGGACGTGAAGGCTAGCGAAGTCACTTGGCATGTGACAGTTTGGGGATTCCTGTGGAGAGAGGTCAGTGATTGTGTGAAGTGGCATCACCCACTCCATGTAACTCAATACCTAGTTAAGCCACATGGGTATTTCATGCTCTGGGCTCTTGCTTTCATGAGTGAAGGAGGCTTCCAGTGATAAGCATAAGATTTGGGATGTATTCAGAAGCCGTCGACTGTACTTTTATATCAGTATGTATCTTTAGTAATTCCGTTAGCTCTTATGTTCATTTGCATGCCAATTATCTAATTAAGTCTTAACCTGGTAGTTTTAATATGGGGAAAGAAACCAACGTCTATACAGCACCTGCCAGGCATTTTACATACATTTATATAGTTTACATTTTCCCCTGTATATATCTTCTTCTCACTTTGGGTATGATTAATATCAAAAATGGGGGGAAAACCTCACAACAAACAAAATAAAATACACTATTCTAAGGTTGTAGGTTGTGATTTCATTTGCACAGTCTTATATGATGCAGAAAATAATTGTTTCCTTAGTAAGAAAGTGTTCAATTCTGCAAAATCCAAGGGCCCAGCATCTCTCTGAAGAGATGTCTGGACGCTCTTCTACTGATCCTCCAACAGGAAATCTGGCAGGGTGCTGTAGATCCCAGACTTCTGGAACCTTTTAGAATATGTGTGAGTTAAGGTCATTCAAGGCTCTCTCACCTCCTTACACTATTAATAGTTCCAGTTCAAGACCGAACCCTTTCTTTGTGAAGAATTTCCCCTAAAGGCAGGTTTGATTCCAACTAGGAGAAGACCAAAACAACAACCAGGAACATGAAAAGGAGTGTGGGTCAGGATGGAGGAATAGAGTATGGATTAGAGTGGACTTACTGATATTCTGTTCATGAACTATTGTGATTAGTAATCGAAGAAAATGTGGCATTGGTGTGGAGAAAGGGGCCATGGTGGCTGCTGGGGGTAGGGAGTGGGAGGAAGAGATGAGATGTGGGGGCTTTTTTGGGACTTGGAGTTGTCCTGGGTGGTGCTGCAGGGACAGATACCGGACTTTGTAGGTCCTCCCATGGCCCACTGGGTGGACTGTGGGAGAGTGTGGGCTATGGTGTGGACCATTGACCATGAGGTGCAGTGGTGCTCAGAGATGTATTCACCAAATGCAATGAATGTCTCATGATGATGGAGGTGGTTGTTGTTATGGGGGGAGGAATGGAGTGAGGGGGGTGGGGGTATATAGGGACCTCATATTTTTTAATGTAATATTCAAAAATAAATAGAGATAAGAAAAGGAGTATGGGTGACTAAGTGATTTTGGGGGGTGGGGTGCGGGTGGGGAATGAAGGCCCCTGAAATTAAGCCCTTAAATTCTCCTGCGATTTCAGTTCAAGCACAGCCTAACTCTGGGTCTGTGCTCAGCACGGAATTCTGTTCTCCCACTTCATACTCAGACAATTCCCTGCCCTTAGGGCTTTGTGACATCTGTGGATTCCGAGCCCTAAACAGTGGCAAAGCCATGCACCTTTCATTCTGTACCTTTCTGTACAGTGGTGTGACTTTTGCCTAATATGTAATCTCTGGTAATTTCAAGCAAGGACAAAGGGAAAAGACTCTGCCATCCTTCCGTGTTCGCACATGCGGTTGCTGACCAGCTAGTCTCCGTTTTCTTCCTTAGGGTCTTAAATCCAGTGGGAGAAAAGAAAAGACTTCTCGGCTCTCCATGCAGTCTTCACTTGGGTAGCGTGGCCTCCATATTTTTTCTTCCGATTGATAATGAGAGAGATCTAAATTACTTAGATGGCTAATTAACCTCCTTCTTCTTTTGTCTTTTCCTTCTTTTCATGTCAGTCACTATGAACAAGACCGCAGTGCCCTTAAAAAAAGAGAATGGGAGCGGCGGAATCAAGAAGTCCAGCAAGAAGAGGATCTCTTTTCTTCAGGCTTTGATCTTTTTGGCGAGCCCTACAAGGTAGCTGAATATGTCTGTCATTTATCTTTCTGGAAAATGGTTGCTGATTACATTTTTGAACTCTCTTATCAGCATTTAATCTGTCTTTGAAACACCTAGATCATTTCTTTGGGAGAATATGTTTCACAAGGGAAATATATGCATACCCTGTATTAAGGGCAGTTGCAAGTTTCTGGAGGTCTTCAGACAATCTCCATCTTCTTAGGGGGGGTCACAATTAAATTAGTAAGAGACTTGTGAGATGTCCTGTCTCTCAGGATCTCTTGAATGTCCAACACTTGTGATAGCAAGGCAGCTCCTGTAGGCTTTTTCAGAATGTCGGTGGATGTGACTGTTTCTCCTCCCAGCCATTGCCATCCATTGTGAGATCCCTGCTTGCCTTCCCCATTTTAGGTGGTTAGCAGCTCTTCAATGGTTTGAGCACTCTTTGAAAAATCCCTCTTCTAGGAGAAAAGAAAAAGCCAGTCATTTTTTGTGGTGGTTAATAACCATGGGTTAAATGATGACTTCAACCAGATGGGGTAGCATAACTAGGTTGATTGCCCAATGGAGTACTGGCTAGTGGGTAACTCCAATAATGATCCTCCTGGTATGTCTACGGGTATCAACATAACTTTTACTTCCAGTTATACAATGACGGCCTTGGAACTTTTCCATTTGTGGTGGGGTTTGGGGGGAGTGACTGGGAAGAGGTTGTCGCTAGAAGAATCTTACTGAATTTCTGGCAGCTGGCTGGTTTTTATTGAAATGAAGTAGCATTGTAATTTTCTGTAATGAAACAAAAAGTACTATTTAAGAAATAAACGAATAGAGGAAATCTTGAAGATAATGACTTCTGGATAAAAGAAGGCTCTAAATGAGGACAGTAGAGGCCCCAATACAACTCAGGAGTAGACATGTAAGCTGTTTGGATTGGCAACTGGCAAGCCCTGAGTCATACAGCTTTATTCAGAAAAAGGAAGCAGTTCTTGATTGCGGCTCTTGGGAACTTTCCAAGTTTGGTAAGTCTGATAAAGAGGTTGCGCTTAGTTTCACAACTCAACTAGTAGACTTCAAGCACTCAGCAAAGTAGAAACCTTAAAAAATCATTTTTTTTCCAGACTCAGCTGATGGAATTAACATCTTACTTTTGAATGTGTGTATTTAACTATGTGATTAGTTTAGCAGACCTTTCTTGAAGGTTGGCTGTGTGCTAGTCCCTGCCCTAGCCCCTTTGTGTACAAAGGGGAGTAAGGCATAATCCCTGCCTTCAAGGAATCTGTCTTCCAGTGCCATGGTGCATGGCAACTGCTAGAGAGGTAAGTAGCAGACAGAGCAGCGAAGATGTTGTACCTCACGCCAAGGAGTTTGGCCACGATTCTGTACACGAAGAGAAGTCATTACTAGTTTTTTAAGTCAGGGCATGGCCAGGAGCAGAAGTGCATTTTTAGTAGGATGGTGTGTGGAGAGTGGAAGTTGAAATAATGGAACTGGGCATCCAATTGGACATGGGGAGCGTGGGCTAGGAATGTGTCTCAAGTCTGGGATTTCTGATGATGGTGGTATCATGAATAGGTTGATCCGGAGGAGAACAGGATCGGTGTGTATAGAGAGAAATAAGGTACTTTCAATAGGAGCATGTTGGGTTTGAGATGCCAATGGGATACCAAGGGAGAGCTGTCCAGTAGGTATTGGGTATATGGGTCAGGAGCTCAGGAGAGTGAACAAGGAAGAGATATAAGTGTGGTCACAGAATAAGTGGCCCTGGAAGCTGTGAAAATGGATCAGACCATTGAATCTGGTAGCCGAGTAAGAGGAGGGGCAAGGAGGGAAGCCTGAGGAGTAGCGACATTTAAGGAGTAAAAGAGGAAGCCAGGGAAGAAATCTAAAAAGGAGTGACCTGAAAGGTAGGGAGAGAACTAGGAGAAAATCATTTGGCTTGTGGAGGAGGGATTTGCTAGTTGCATGTGTCAGAGAGGTCGGGAAAGGAAAGAACTCTAAAGTGGCTGTTGGAATTGGTAGTCAAGGATAATTTGTGACTATAGAGAGTGTTGTTTTATTTGTTCATGGCCAAGGGGATGGTGGGAAGCCAGACTGCCTGAAGTTGGAGAGAAAATGGGCAATGGTAAAGTAAGGAAAGAGAGTCAGAGGATATAGAGTTGATCTTGCAGAGAGTTTTTTTGAATGGAGGGAAGAAGGAAGAAAGATAAGGTAGAATGTAAAGGGAGAAATTGCATCAAGGACAGCTTTTCCTTTTTAAGTGAGAGAAATTGAATATGTTTAAAAGTTGATGGAAAAGAGCCAATGTCAGTGGGGAAGGAGAGAGAAAAGTTACATGAGAGATGATAATGAGTGGAACAAAGTCCCAGAAGAAATTAGAATGCAAAATCTAGGGCAGGTGAACAAAGGAGGGAGATGAGAATGTACCATTAGGATGTGAACATAGTAAGAGAATGGAAGGAAAACTGGGGGCAGGATGAGAAGTTGCAGCAATTCTTTTTTTCCAGAAAATGGGAAGAGAAACAAAGGATGTTAGTGAAAGGGCTAGAAGCCTTGTCATTTTGGAGAGGAAGAAGGAACAATCAGATTCATTTTCCATTTTATCTTTGGATGGGTTAGGCTAATGAGCTTCAGTCAAAGAGGTGAATTCAAGTTCCACCCCATCCTCAACACTATTGTGAAGTGTGGAGTACTTGTTTTATTCCCTGTTTATAATTTTAATTCATGATGAATGAATGCTCCTGAACCTTTAAGGCAAATGTCAGCTCTTGTTAACAAGGCCTGCCATATAGAAACATAGCTATTTTTAGGGGGCAGCAGTGTCATTTTGAGTAGCAGTTGGAAATCCGTATTATCAACATTGTCAGCGGTTTAAAAATGTCATCTGTCTTGATATTACAGGGATACATCAGGTAGAGTTGCAGATGGGAACATTTAGTCTAGTGCAGGGGGCAGGCCTGTTGTGTGATGAGTAGCTTATCATAAGCCTTTGAACTTCTTGACACGGGAGGACCTTTCTTCCTGAGTCAAGACTATAAAGGAAAGGGAGAGTGCTGAGTGACCTAGTAATTTTTTTCCTGTCACTCTTGCTTGGGTGATGGGTTGTCATTCTGTGCTATGTCCATGTTTAGGGCTCCCTGGGAGATCACTGGGGAGTATGCCTTGAACCTCTCCTATATGACTGGTATGGGCATTCTTGCAGTATCTGGACATTCCAGCAGCCATGGAAATTCTAGTGCTGGCTCATGGTCCACTGATAATGGGGACACATTACAGTGTTTCCCAAGGGTTATACTGGGGATTCTTATCAAATGAAAAACCAAACTCCCCAGTGGTGGAACAAGACATGCAGGCAACTTCTTGCCAGCCAAAACATGGATCACGTGTCCAATAGCGTCAGTAGTTTATCAGTTCTCCAGGAGTCCTTAGGATCCTAATCAAGCCCACGGCCCTTTCCTGGTAGAAAGAAGAAACAGGGCTCTCTCGTGTTCCTCACTGATTTTCTTTCCCTTCTTTGCTTCCCCTCTACTGCCCTTGAATTGGAAAGAATACTGACCACCCCCAGATTTGGTTGGTGGTTAGGGAAGCTTTCTGCGGGGCTGCTTTTGTGTAACTTCTCAAGTTCCAATCTAAGTTGGGCTATGCTACTAAGAAATATGGTATTTGAAAGAGTTTGGAAAATATGAAGCCATTCGACATGTCCAGGGCGGTGTGGAAAGAGTGAGTGGGGTAGGGAATGGGCCAAGTGCCAGCTGTGTGCCTGGCACTGCACTGGGGCTTTATGTATGCACTCAACATTCCCTGCGACAACTCTATGGCATAAGCATTTTGCCTGGGCTTCGCATGAGGAATTGGACTACCAGAGAAGGGAGGTAGCTTGCCTTGTACGTTCATATCCTAGTAAGTGGTGAATCTAAACCTTGAACCCAGTCCTGTGGGATTCTGTGGCTACAACAGGATGCTGTTGGTTTTCTGACAGGAAGTGAGAAGACCTGGTAAACTTACTTGCTGTGTAACTTGGGGGAAGAAACTTCATTTCTCTGACCCATAATTTCCTCCTCTCTGAAGTGAAGAATATTACCTAATAACGAAACACATTTTGTAATGTTTCATGGCTCAGTAAGAATGAGGAAACTGAGGCACAGAGAAATTAAGGGGCTTACCTGTCATTATTTGGGTCTGAGCTGCACCACTGCTTGATTCAAACTGGGAAACCTTGCTTTGAAATCTGTAAAGTGCTATGCAAATTCAACATATTAGCATTATTATAATTAGAGTAAAGAAAGAAATAGTAATTTACAGCCTAGAGAGATTAACTGTGAAAATATTAGAATTAGAAAAAAAAAGTAAAGCAACTCATGGATAACCAATCACTTCCTTTAGTCACAAGGAAATAAAAGAAAAAAATGAAGCTCAAAACTTAAATTATTTTGCTCCTTTTATGAAAAAGAAACACGAAGGTAAAATATTCTCACAGATTACTCTTGCATTGGAATTATTCTCCTGGCTTTTATATAGCATTAGAAGCAAGTGGAGGAAAGTTTGTATTTCCTAAAGTAATGAGAGGCAAGACGTTTAAATGAAGGAGTGCTGTTAGTCATGAGCCACAAACCAGACACGTAATTTATGCCTGAAAATACTTGGACAATGCACTTCCGTGATGATGGAGAAATTGCAATTACTTTGAAAATAACGACTGCAGAGGTTGCTTTTAAAGAATCAACTAATTATCTAGAACAAGAAGTAAAGACTTGTCCAGTTTGAAGGAAGCCTGTCATTGATTGAAATGACCAAATTTCATTTTTGCCATGCTTATAATGTCCAATTGAGACTGCCAAGAACAACTGACTCCTTAATAGGATTACAAAGACTCTGGAGGGTGAAAGAGAACATTTTGTGAGTCAGAAGTTGCTATGGTGCATGATGAGAGCATATTGTGTAGGTGTACATAAATATATTTTAGGGCACATTGGTCTTTCTATCCAGGGGATCTCACAGCTACATCTTGAGAAATCTAAAAATTGGTTGGCAGTTACCCACCTACTCTGGCACCATGGGTGCAGCTCTCAATTATTTGGGGGTTGTTGAATGGTGGACTTCTTGACGCTGTGGAGTGTGTGCCTCTGGGGCTATTCCTGCCTCCTGAGCATTTTGAATTTACCAGTATGCATTTTAAGAATGATTATGGTAATTCCTACCTGTAGCCACAGCACGTCTGTTATGCAAAGCATATGGATCTTCCTTCAATCAGCAACTCAGAAAGTGTCACCAGTGACCTCAACCTTGAACTGTCTGCTATGCAGTTGCTGTCAGAAGTGTCTCAAGACAACTGCTCTATGAGGAAGCTAGTTTAAGGGGTCTGGCATCCCTCCATTCCTCCAGGTTATCTCGGCTCCATCCCTATGTTGCTAGTGCAAAAGAAAGCTATACAGAAAGCTGGATCAGATTAGCCTAGCCCCTGAGCTCCACATGCCGACCTGCCTTCACTGAGTTAGACTTGAATGCAATGCTCTCACTTTTTCATAATAAGAAATAGCCACGTGAAGAACATCTTTGCATCTTCTGTAAAATTGGTGCTGAAAAAATTGTTCCTTTTAATTGCTCAAAAAGGCCTTATGAACAAACCACTGAGAGGAATTCCTACTCAATTTTAGTGCCAGGCAACTGTTCATCTTATTTAATGAATTAAGATATGCTTGCTTCCATCAGACAGAATTCTACAACCTATGAACTTTTCCTTTCTCTCTTAACCATCAGGAAGTTCAGTTTAATTTTCAATCACACTAACAGGCTTAGCTTATCTTTTGCTTTACTATTTATGTACCTTTTTCTCTAAGCCATGGCAAATCCCTTTTTGTTTTTTGATTTTTTAATATAGTCAGGGTATGAATTATAATTTGGCTCTGTTCAATTCAGCAATCATTTATTGAGTACCTAAAATGCATTAGACATGGTGCTAAGTCTTGAGCAGTATAAAGATGAATAAAAGGTGGTCTCTGCTCTTTAAGAGCTTCCAGTCTTATGCAAGAAAAAAATATCCTAACTGTAGTATAAGCTATAAGTAGTAGGAGATTGAGTTTCTAAAATTCTTCAGAGAACTTTCATTTGTACAGTTAATTTTACACGTGTAGACACAGTTTTAAACACTGGTCAGCCTAGAAACTTTCCTAATTTCAGGTGTGTTTTAAAACCTAGAGGTGGGAAAAAAATCTAAGCCTGCATCAAACCCCCAAATCATTATTACACTAAATGTAAATGAAGAAACATTAAAACCTAACTAAGGTTCTCTCCAATGAGAACAAGAAGCACATGCCACTTTTATATACTTCTGAAATGGGAACAGGAATGTGACTAGCTTGTTTTTAAGCAAATGGACCTTGAGGTTCTTGGGCCCTGATGACGTTGACTTGGAGAGACAGAAAGACTTCTCATAGTTGAGACATTGTGGTCGTCCCTGTGCTACCTTGGGAAAAAATTCTGATTCTGTAAGATTCGGTGACAGTGAAATCCAGATAGTGAAAGAAAGGTGTTTCAGAATGGGATAGGTAAAATTGCGTTGTTTCCCCTTGTTGAGGCAGATCCTTGAAGATAGTAGGGTATCAGGATTTGTTAGGCAGACATCTGACCAAAGGTACATACTGTTGGTGGGGCCAGAACAATCCTGCATGTATTTGGAGTTTACATCAAATTCTTAGTGAACTTTCAGCACAATGAAGTCTTCTTGTTTTAAATTTAGGGATTGAATAGAGAGACTGATTTTGGCTGCTACCCACATGGCTCTTTGGGCAACTCAGTTAAAGTAGACTACTATCTACTGAGAGTTTATTCTTGTCTTAGCTAAAATGTAATGTCTACCATTAAAAATGACAAACCTTGGGACTTTTAGGAAATAAAAGGGATTTCTACCTATCTAAAGCTTTAAAATCTTTCAGTTGTACTTCTGAAAATGGAGCCATTATTCAGCCGAGGATTATATGGAATGCTGATTGTTTAATCATTACTTCCATGCCAAGGTTGCATTTGATGTCATTTAATATGTTTTTGAAAATTAGCAACCCCAAATTGACAAATATTTCTTTGATTTCTGAAATTCCCCATCCCTCACAGAGTCCTGTTAGCTTTTATTTCACAAATTTTTCCTTAGACTTTGGCATTCATATTTCTCTTGTCACTTTCCTCAGGTCTTTGGAAGTGTCTTGCATTATTTAGCATAGAGTGTGAGTGTAATACTTTATATAGTATATGGAGATCATGCTCACAGCAAGGCCAAGGTTTCCAGTCTGATGCTCTTATGGTTCCTTTTGGTGTCCCTTGCTGGTTCCTCATCTTCTCCCAGTCTCTTAAAGGTTGTTGTTCCCCACACTGTCTCCCAAGCACAATCTTCTCCTGCATTGCTCTCCGTGGGTGATTTCATTCATTGCTAGGACTTCTTTTGCCTTACATATGTGTCTACACATGCTCACCCCCCTGTCTTCACATCCAGAGAACAGCATACAGCCATACGACCTAAAGTTAGGCCAGACTTGGATAGGTACACCCTCTGGGTATACCAGGAGAATGGACTGTGTTAAGTGCTTTCAAGAATCCTTAAAACGTTCTGCATCTGTTCTCCTGAGGGTGTGTAAGTGGAAAACTGATCACCCCCCACACTATGCATAAGGAGTGCATGTACAGCTCCTAGGACATGGCAGCCACATACCACGGGTGATTTTCCCACCCAGTAGCCGCACTGCGGGATGGCTTCTTGGGTGCTGGTAGCCTTCTCTCATTGCAAAAATCTTGAGCCAGGACAATGTGGCCTAGGCACAAAGAATTCCCTTGCCTTTCTGAATTCAGGACCTGGTTTTGACACTATCTTTGACATGTAAATATAATACCTTTGAGTTTCAAAGATAAAAAACTGAGCTTTCATCAAAGTCATTTCCAAGGATACAGTTACCTACCTTTTTCAGTTATGAAAGCTCTGCATTCTGTATTACAAAACCCATGTAGGAGCTCGATGTTTTATGAAACAATCATAGGCATTTTACTAAGATTAAGATAGCCTACAGGAGTTACTGGGTTATATGGCAAATCTATAGCTAGTTTTTTGAGGAACCACCAAACTGTCTTCCACAATGGATGTACCTTTCTGCATTCTCACCAGCAGTGGATGAGGGTTCTTATTCCTCCACATCCTCTCCAACACTTGTAGTCCTCTGTTTTTTTAATAGCTGCCAGTCTAGTGGGTGTATAAGATGGTATCTCATTGTAGTTTTGATTTGCATTTCCCTAATAGCTAGTGACGTTGAGCATCTTTTCATGTGCTTTTTAGCCATTTGTGTTTCTTCTTTGAAGAAGGGTTTGTTCACATCTCTTGCCCATTTTTAAAATGGGTTGTTTGCCTTTTTATTTTTGAGATATAGGATTTCTTTATATATGTTGGATTTTAGGCTCCTATCAGATATATGGTTACCAAATATTTTCTCCCATTGGGTAGACTATCTTTTCACTTTCTTGATAAACTCCTTTGAGGTGCAAAAGACTTTAATTTTGAGGAGGTCCCATTTATCTAATTTTTCTTTGGCTGCTTGTGCTTTGGGTGTGAAATTCATGAAGCCGTTTCCTATTATAAGGTCCTGTAGATATGAAGAATTTGGTATGTTGATCGTCCACAGGATGATTTTGTTGGTTCTGTACCTCCTACACTTTAGACCAGTGTCACTTTGAAAATTTGACTTGGATTTTATTTGGCAGCAGTTTAAATTACTGGATAAATTTTTCTCAAACACTGAAAAGACACAAGAGAGCTTAATCACAACCAAAGTGAGAACATAAACACTGTTCATGAACAATTGCACCATTTCAAAGTAAATGAGTACAAAACATCAATATACCAGTAATGTATATTATTTTTATTTTTTATTTTTCTTCTTCTGTATTTTCTTTTAAATTTCACATTCAAAAAATATGAGGTCCACATATACCTGCCACCCCACCCACTCCACCCATACCACATCAACAAACTCTTCCATCGTTGTGGCACATCCACTGCACCTGGAAAATACATTCTGGAGATCCACTGTAGCACATGGACAGTGGTCCACATTGTAGTCCACACTCTCCCACAGTCCACCCAGTGAGCCATGGCAGGACAAACAACGTCCAGCATCCGTCCCTGCAGCACCACCTAGGACAACTCCAAATCCTGAAAATGCCCCCACACCATATCTCTTCTTCCCTCTCCTGACCATCAGCAGCCACCATGGCCACCCTCTCCACACCACTACTACTATTTTTTTTCCCTTACTAATCACAATAGTTCCCCAGCAGAACACCAGTAAGTCCACTCTAATACATACTCTATTCCTCCAACTTGTAGACCGGGGATGACTATGTCCAGTCCCCCTCTACATCTAGAGGGGGTTTAGATTCCACATGGATGATGGATGCAATTCTCCTGCTTGCAGCTGTAGGCACTCTTGGCTCCCTGGTGTGTGGTTGACCTCTTCACCTCCCTGTCAACTGGCCAGGATAAGTCCAAGAAACCAGAGGGTAGTAGCTGCAAGTCTGCTGAGGCCCAGGGCCTGGCCATCACATGGACAATTGAGAGATTCAGGTCTCCTGAGTATACACCAATACAAACGCCAACCAACGGTCCAGTAAAAGTAACAGAAGAGGCATGTGTAGAAAGGTTATATCTGAGTCCATCTCCATCACACTCAGGAACACAAACTCCAAAGCAGGGCCACCCGATATGGCCCTGAACTCCAGAGCCATCTGCTCTGACCATAGAACCTGTGGGTCGCTGCAGTCCTCAGGAGAAACATCACCTGGGTTTCCATCTACCTTGGCTGTCTCTGGTACCCTGCTGAGGCATGCATAAGCATCATCCCCTGATGACCTCCTGACTCTTTTTTGGAGACTCTTAGCCATATAAACTCACTTGTCCTTTCCATTTCCCCCTTTTTATCCAAAGTCAAAAAGCAGACACCTGATATTACATGTAGGCTGAGATATTCTGCCGGTCTGAGTTTACCTTTTTTTTCATGGTCTTTTTGTAGTTACATCATCAGCTGGTGCTTAGTAGTAATCCCTTGGTGACAGAGAGGCTCATCCCTGGGAGTCATGCCCCATGCTGGGGGGAAGGCAATGCATCTACATGCTGAGTTTGGCTTAGAGAGTGGCCACAGTTGAGCAACATGGAGGTTCTCAAGACGTAAATCTTAAGCACCCCACAGCAATAGGCCTAGTTCATATATAGGCACACAGGCTCATAATCAGAGCCATCAGTATCAAGGACTCATCGTTGAACCATCCATCTTTATTGGTCTTTGCCATTGCACTTGGGGAATTGTTGTTGTTCCATTGGGGAATGTGATAGAGCTCCCCTGGTCAGGAATTCAGCTCTCTCTCATCTGTTGTTTCCAACTGAAACCACTATGAAAATGTATACTGTTTTTAGATTAAAAGGAACTGGATTTGCTTTACTCATAGGTTAGTTCACTGAGGTGGTGTTTAATCCCATCATGATAGTGCAATTCAACTGACTTCCTTATCCAGTCAGCTAAGTCTTTTGCATGGTATAGTGCAATTCACAGGGATGATGTGTCAAGAACATATATAAGTCAAACATTCCATTATCATTCCAATGGTCAGTAGGTGGAAGTTGTTAATCACAATGTAGAATGCAACAGTTCAACACATGCAACATAAAATAAGTTATTGTGCTAATAAAATTCACAAACAGTGTAATTTAAAATTTTCTCCCAGTGAGCATGATGAAGGACAGGCCAGAGAGCATACAAACATAAATCACTCCAGTTCATTCCAAGAATTTTTTTGATGAGCATTTATTATTTTTTCAATACCTAGCACAAGAAAAGTAAGAAATTGTTTGGCAACATGACAATTTTTTAAAAATCCTGTATGCTGATCTACTTAGGGCTTCTGTTTGAAACATTAACATTAGGAAACACAAACCAATTCATTCTCTCTCCTCCCACCCCCATCTTTTTGTTATTTTAGACAAACAAAGGTGATGCACTTGCCAACCGAGTCCAGAACACGCTGGGAAACTATGATGATATGAAGGATTTGCTAACTAACCATTCTAATCAGAATCATCTAGTGGGAATCCCAAAGAATTCTGTGCCCCAGACTTCCATCAACAAAAACGAACCCAGCTTTTTTCTAGAACAAAAGAACCGAATGATCCCACCTCACCAGGATAATACCCACCCCTCTGCGCCAATGCTTCCACCTTCTGTTGTGATACTGAATTCAACTCTGATACACAGCAACAGAAAAGCTAAGCCTGACTGGCCACGAGATGGTCTTAACCCTAGCACCATACCAGCAAGCCAGGTCAATAGCCAGCCAAGCAAAATGCAGACTTCCACCCAGGACCAGCCCCAAGCCAGACTGGAAGACTTCTTTGTCTACCCAGCAGAGCAGCCTCAAATGGGAGGCGTTGAAGAGTCAGATCCATCTGCAAAGGAAGAGAGTAGCTTCACATCCCGTGGAGAGGATACCTTCAAAGAAATCTTTCAATCCAACTCACCAGGAGAGTCTGAATTTACAGTGCAAGCACCTGGGTCTCCCCTTGTTGCCTCATCTTTATTAGCTCCCAGCAGTGGCCTTTCAGGTCAGAACTTTCCACCTGGGCTTTACTGCAAAACAAGCATGGGGCAGCAAAAGCCAACTGCATATGTAAGGCCCATGGATGGCCAGGACCAGGCACCGGACATCTCTCCGACACTGAAACCTTCAATTGAATTTGAGAACAGCTTTGGAAATCTGTCATTTGGATCCCTCTTGGATGGAAAGCCCAGTGTGGCCAGTTCAAAGACTAAACTGCCAAAGTTCACGATCCTTCAAACAAGTGAAGTAAGTAATGTTTAAAGTTTTGCTTTGTTTCACATTTTGTAATTCACTGATCTAATTTCTATTCTCAAGTATTCACAAGTCACTCTTATTTACCTTATTGAGCCACATTGGAGATGTCTCAAGGTCAAAGTCTGATTCTTGATCATCTTTCACTTGTGTCATGGCTGCACTCTACAAATACAGTTAAATCTCAATGATTTGAAATGACAAAAAGACAAGGTCAGTCTGAGTGAATGAGAAGTTGGAGTTATAAAGTAGTTTTAGACAATGCATCTAGAGTACATAGTACATGTTCTACATTAGTAACATTTTAGATTTTGATTTGTCCCAAGTAGCGTGGGGTTCACGAAAAGAATGTCAGTCACTTTAGGCAATAGCATGCCCTAAATTTAAAGCGCAGATGTTCTTTAAAATATAGGAATGTACAAGTGTGATTTGTTGTTGGAACCAGAAGTGGAAGGAGACTTAGTTTCTTGAGTGCTATCCCTTAGCAAGATCTTAGTGTTATTTTCCGTATCCCTCTGTCTTCCCTTTAGCATCACCTTCTTCCACAAGTACCTTTGTGACCCTCTTATACCACCCTGACCCTTTCCTTCAAAGTGAAAGGCATTATGATCAACTAAACTCCCACTGGGTTTAGAATTGATTGAATGTCCTACCCATCTTAGGAATTGTTGCCTTGTAAAAGAGAAGTCCAGACGGCCCAAACCCTTTCTCAAAGAAGTGACTCATTAATGATTGGATTCCAGGCCTTGGGGACCCTGGGTTGGGGGGCATATATATTGGGCTGCCCCCCAGATACCACCATGTTAGCAAGTGGCTGCCTACTACAGCTCAAACGCTTGATTGGAAGATGCCACTGCCCGTAGATTGGATTCCCATTACTTGGTGACTAAAACTTTGAAAAAGACACAGAGGAAGAAGAAAGTAGGTTGGAATTCTAATTTAGTAGGAGTCTGAATTGTGGCAGATTCCATGTTAGTGGTGTCTGAACTAGAGAAGTCTGACCATTTGGGCCCTCTGGCTCTTCTTCCTTTGATTGTGCTCGGCAGACCTGGTGATTTCAGAGGAAGATGGGTACTCAAAAGAAGGGTACACTGGGGCTGAGTTATTGGTTATACTTTTGGAACATATGTTTCTAATATTGGTTCATTCTCGAGGCTCTTCTGCTTTTTTGTATCATCATTCATCGAGTCTTGTCAAGCTTACTTCCCAAGTACCTCTCTAGTCTGTCACTTCTTCTACACTTCTGCCTTAGAAGAGACCCTGAGCATCTCTCTGACAGCCCCTCCTAAGTGGTCTCCTGCCCTCTAGTCTCTTCCCTTTTCCAAATCACCCTCCATACAGGCTGATCTAACTGGCAGATCAAGCCATGTCACTCTCCCTTTGTTTAATTTGTCATTTCCTTCTCATCTCTTCCAGGAGGAAGTCCAAATCTCTTAGTCCAGCCTATGACGCTCTTTGCTCTCAGGTTTCATTGTCTCTTTCTGACCTCATCTGCCACCACTTCTTCATACTCCTATCCAAGCCCAGCCATAGGGTGCTACCTGTGGTTCCCTGTCACATCATGTTTTATTATCACACGTCTTTGCTTTGGAGCTGCTGTCACCTCAGCTTAGGTTGACTTTCCCTCCCTTCTCTTATGTTCCTGGTGAAGTCCTGCTTCTCCTTCAAGTCTGCTTCATTGTCACTTTCCCTGTGAATGCTTCACTGATGTCACCAGGCTTAATTATTGACTGCTCCCTCCTGGCTCCTCTAGTGCTTTGTATCCACTATGACTTGTTTCACTGTATCATCATCAGTCGTTCACTCATTTACTCATTTACCTGTCTGTCTCTTCCCCTAGACTGTGAGCTCCTTGAGGGCAGAGACCCTATCATCTTTTCTGTATCCCAAGTGCCTAGCAATGCCTGGCATATAGTAGATGCTCAATAAATGTTTGTTGAATAAATGAATTTCAAAATGGTTACTTGATTACATTTCTAAAACATAATGCTAATCAGATAACTCGAACACAAGGAAACAGTTGTTAGAAAATCCAACCCCGATTGTATTTCTTTAACTGGACTTGGCTGGCATGTGCCTTCCGCAGCTTGCCTGCTGCATGGTCATTGAGAAACTCTAATTTCAAGTGGATGACCCAATGCAGGGTTTTGATACTTAGATACCAAAAAGCGATCGGCTTTGAAAGAGGAGGACTGTGTGTGTCACGGGCGGCTGGAATGTCATCCTTGCCCCTTCTCCTTCCCCACTGTCAGCTGTCGTCCCTGCCTCATGCAGCAGCGCCGTCACTCAGGACTGCTCTGGAAATAGCACTGCCCCGTAACGCCATCTGTCAGCCCGTTTCCGTACCTCATTAGCAGAGTGACAGGCCACAGACCCCATGGGACCCACTCCGCTGTAATCCTCTCTCTTACGCATTCACAAAATGGCTGACCCAGATTCAGAAATGACTTAGCGCTTTCGTTCCCTACCCTGACACGCCAAGCAAAGATCCATTTTCAAAGAGGGTCTGAGCTCTCCCAGCTCAGGAGCCATGCAGCCTTTGGTGATGGGACAGAGAGATCTTGGGGTACAGCCTTCTAGGAAATATTGGGCCAGGTGTAAAGAAGTCATGATAGGAGATCAGTGAGGAAAGTATACATTTTAAAGTGCAGGTTGCAAGGATGGATTTGAGAGACAAGTAGAGGGAAGCTTCAGGCCCAAAAGTTGGGGGAACATACAGCCTTTGAGAGTGATGTGAAGACCAAAAATAGGAGAAAAGGAAATGAGTGGTTAGTCAGCTCAATAGAGAGCCTCAAGGGGTGTAGATTAAACTGGGCAGGGGGTGGCGCATGAATAGAGACAGAGTGGAACGTGATGGAGCTTTGAACCTAATGGAATGCACGTGGCTAAAACTGACCAAGTCTGAAAATTTGCCCTATTAAATCTTGATGTGCTTTTCGAAAGCACTTAGCATTAGAATCCAGCCCTGGCTCCTGGTGCCAAGAGTTCCAGGCATCAGGGTCTGGGTCCCCAGTCAGTGTAGCCCTCTCTGAGGAGTGGTAGCATAACTTTGCATTAGTATCAGCAAGATTTATCAAGCATTCACATTATTTCTGGGGAGCGTGTTCCCCTCTTTCCCTGATTCTAGTTACAGGTGGCTGCCATGTGTTAGTGCAGTGCATTTTGGATAGGGAGGTTTGAATGAGTGGAAAACAGACATCAGTCCAAGATATACAAAGATGCAGATATGCTTGTCCATGTGACTTGAGAGCTCAATTTATTGCTGAGAGGTGATATGTGTGTGTATATGTGTGTGTGTGTGTGCCCACATTTGTCTTTATGTCTGAGCATGCATGCCCAGCAAGGAAACTACTGATTTCTTATCCTTGAAACATTCCTTGCTTCTTAGAGTTTGTACATCACTAACAAGAGTACCAGATGCCTAACCAACTTTATGGCAAAATGTCAGCTTGTCCATTGAGGCATTTCATTTAATCAAATAATTTTTTCATTTAAAAATGTGAGGTTACAAAATTTATTGACATCCCAGGCAACAACAACAACATAAAAGGATGTGTTCTATAGTTGGCCTTAGAAGAATTTTCTGGGCACTGCATCTGAAAACAGTTCGCTCTTAACAGATGACATCTTATTAGGAAATGAATTGGTTAATAAGTGTGGGTTTGTACATGATGGTCTATTATGGATGTTTGTATTTTTACCTTAGGATAAAAATCTGCTAGGGTAGACAGCCTTGGTGCAGTTCGTTACTAGGATTGTTTGGCAAGTGAATAATTGAATGCAAATGAAGGAATCAAAGAATCAATGCCCTATATGAAGTATCTCTGTCCTAAGTCAATAAGCTTTCGAAAGTACAATAATAATGGGTGGCGTCTCATTACCATAAAAGGCCATTTGCTTTAGATGATGCTCTTGGCTATCATCGAAAACGATCTGAAGCTCCAGTTGCTTCAAAACTGGAGCCCTTCGGGAAAGTCTAATAAAACCTCTCTGAACAATGGGATTTGGCTTTAGCTTATTTTGGTGACTAGTTTTGTCAGCCAGTTGGAAAGTTATTGCTTATGTTTGTGGTTGTGCCTGTTTTGTTTTGTACCCTATGTGGCAAGCACATTGAGTATAATTAGCTTGATTTATTATGAGGTAAATAGTAAGCTCAGGTGCCTTGTGTGAGCACTGCAGGGAATGCTGGGAATGTACCCTTTGGGGTCTAGATGCGCCCAGGCAGTTAAGGCAGAAAGGATCGGAAGGTCAGTTGGCCGTGTGCCACCCAAGGTAAGCATTTCTCACTTGTTTTTCATCACAGGTTTTTTGTTTTTTAACCCATTCTTTTGGAAATAAAGTAGTATCCAGTCCAAGGCTATGACTGGATTTTAACAGCATCGGGAATCAGTTGAGATGCCTCAGAATAGCCTTACACTCTCAGGTGGCAAGCAGAGACTCTGGCCCAGTGTTTTGTTCCACACATGTGTAGAATCTAGAAAGCTTTGTACTCTCCGTCAGTTGATCACTTGGTGTCAGTATATTTATTTGTTGTCTGATTTTTCCAACTCCTTGGAATCACTGGTATTCAAATTCATTTTCCTTGCCACACCTCTTCATCTTGTCCTTAACTTCAGTTTTTCTTTAAGCCAACTGGGCATCTGGCTAAGATAGTCTTCCAAATGGAACACAAAGCCTTGCATTCTTTGTGGTGGGGAGGTTGGTGATTCTAGGAGAGGATTGAATTAAGGTTGCAATATCTCAGGGGTAGGACACATGTCCAGGGGGTCCAGGCAGAGGCCATCCTCCCAATAGTAGGGGTGATGGAAGAAGACATTGACACGTAGGTGTAATCGGGGAAGGTTTCACAGAGGTAGATTTTGAGCTTGACCTTGAAACCTGGGTGCGCAGTCCGCCTGTGCATATTAGTGATGGATAGAGAGAATGACATATACAGAGAGACAGTTAGGTGAGTCAATGCCTGGGACATCCTGAGGATAGGGCAGTTAGTCTTTAGCTGAGAGGTGGTAGGACCAAAGTGAGATAGATAGGACTGGAAAGCTTTAGGGATGGGGAGCAGACTGCCAATTGTCTTGATTGCCTAGGCAGTGTGACAGCCCCTGTGTGCTCCTCAACTTGAAGCTTCCCTTTCTCAATGGCTTGCTGAGTGACCTAAGAATCTCAAGCCAGTTGCGTGCATCAATCCAGGGACTAACTTTTTTTTATGCTTAATAAATTTATTTTTTTGTCTTTATTTTTTTAATGTTACATTCATTTTTGAATATGAGGTCCCCATATACCCCTCAGCCCCCTCACCCCACTCCTCCCATAACAACAACCTCCTCCATCATCATGGGGCATTCATTGCTCTTGGTGAATACATCTCTAAGCACTGCTGCACCACATGGTCAATGGTCCACATTATAGTTTACACTCTCCCCCTGTCCACCCAGTGGGCCATGGGAGGACATACAATGTCTGGTAACTGTCCCTGCAGTACCACCCAGGACAACTCCAAGTCCTGAAAATGCCCCCACATCACAGCTCTTCTTCCCACTCCCTACCCTCAGCAGCTACCATGGCCACTTTCTCCAAATCAGTGCTACATTTTCTTCGATTACTAATCACAATAGTTCATGAATAGAATATCAGTAAGTCCACTCTAATCCATACTCTATTCCTCCATCCTATGGAGCCTGGAATGGTTGTGTCTACTCCACATCTATATCAAGAGGGGGCTTAGATTCCACATGGATGATGGATGCAATTCTTTTGAGCTCCTCTTGCTCTCTACTTCCTTACAACTAAGCTCACCTCATTTCTTGCCCAGTAGACACCCAGCTCTTCCCAAGCCTGCTTTCTCAAGGCTTTTTCTAAAGTACTACTGAAATGGTTGTTCTAAACCCTTCCCCATTTTCTGGGAATTCTTGTCATTTATTTCCTCCTCCCTCTATTCTCTCCTAAGCACTAGCCAGACACAGGAAGAGATCTGAACTTTGGGTTGGTAATGAAGATGGCAGATACCAGTGGGTTTCTTTTTCTTCTTCTTACCTCCTGAAGTTCTGTTCTTTCTCAAATATATTTATTAGAACATATATATTATTTTCTAAGTCTGTATGCAAGTGATTCTAACCAGGTCAGAAATTTCACCCTTCCACTTTGTAGATGTATCAGACTCTTTGATTTCAGTGTATCTGCCTTGTAGCTCTGGGCTTTTATATTCCATGGCACTTAAAGGTGAATTTGGATAGAAAGAAGACAAAAGATTTATTTATTCTTATTCTGTTAAAAAAATCCCAATATTCAAATGTCCTTACAAATGTAAGTCATCTTAAAGACTGTCATTTTAAAAACTTCCTCTTTATTAATAATTTTAGTGATTGGTTATGTGATAGCTGAAAGAGGCCCTTTATATGAAAGATTGTGTGTTTTATTGTGAAGCATAGTTTGGACAAGGAGTACTGTGATACAGGTTCCACTTTGGCCCAGATTTGTGAACTTGACGGAGCAATTTTATCTCTCTAGGCCTCTTGTCATATGAGGAGCTTAGACTAGCTCATCAGCGAGGTTTCTTGTAGCCCCAAATCTCTGAGGGGTTGGCTCTCCTTGGTGGTTAAATCCAAAGCCACCTTGTTTGTGTAGTAACTTCAGTCATTCCCTCCTGGGCCCATACCTCTGCCAGGGAATCTGCATTGGGACAGCATGGAATGCTCTGAGCCCTGCCTACACACCTTTCTCTACCAGCTACAGAACACCTTGGGAATTTTTAAGACAAGGGAAAGAAAGGCAAACCAGAATTGGATGGTTTTTTTTTTTTCTAGGTCTTGACTACCCCTTCAGCCTGGAAAATTATTACATTTAAACTTTATTGTTACAAAAAGGTAACAGCTACTTGCTACAGTTCACCAGGAAGCACCAAACTACAGACTAGAAAGAGCCTCCTCATCCGTTTGTCAGCACCCACTGAAATAATGAAAGATGGAGAACTTCTATTTTCACATTACTTCTAGGAAAATATTTTGACAGATTCAGTATGCTGTAAAGTGATAAGCTTTTGTTATGTGTATTCCAAATCATCCTGTTATCACTGGCTGTATTGATTAGCTTAGTACTTTCTGAGCCAGTCATAAACAAAACAAAACTGAACAGACAAAAACAACAACAGCAAAAAAGACTGTGCTCATTCTGTGTTAAAGAATAAGAAAAATTGACTGGTAGATAACCATATTGATTCAATCCAGATGGAAAATGCAGTGGACCTTAGAGATGAGTTATAAAACTTTTTATGGGTGTTACAAGTCTGCTTAGCATTTATTTTAATTGATGTGAAAGCAAACACTCTTTAATTAACTGTGTTTTAAAGATGTACTATCGTTGGATTACCAGATAGAGTTTATGACATAGGTGACAAGAGTAAAAACCTATTACTTTGTGTCTTTTACTGCTGACAAAGTGTTTTCATGTACCTTCTCTTATTTAGATCCTAACGGCATCTGGGAATATCAATGTTCCCTTTTTCACTTGCAGAAATTTAGTCTCAGAGAGGCTACAGATCCTTTGCCTAAAATCACACAGCCAGGAAGTGACCAGGCCAGGACTAGAAACCAGGTCATCCATGTCCTTACCTCAACCAGCGCTCAGTGTACAATGTGCTACTGTATATATGTGGGTTAATTGTCTACAAGTAGTTTCTCTGCTGGCACCTATGGGGCAAGAGAATAATGAATCGAATCCAGCTTTGGCTGAAATTCCCTTGCTAGATTCATATTTCAAAAGTCTGGGGCCAAACATACCAAAAGAGCAATTTTTCTTGTGATATTACAAGTTACAGTCATGTGTTTTTCATTTACCAATATGGTGCGTAGTAGTGCTTTTGCAATATTCCTAAATGAGTAACATATGAGGCAACTTGTTGCAGGACTGTTTCTTTTTTTTTTTTTTAAAGATTTATTTATTTATTTAATTAATTCCCCCCCCCCCCCCAGTTGTCTGTTCTCGGTGGTGTCTATTTGCTGCGTCTCGGTCTCGTTTCTTTGCCCGCTTCTGTTGTCAGCAGCACAGGAAGTGTGGGTGGCGCCATTCCTGGGCAGGCTGCACTTTCTTTCGCGCTGGGCCGCTCTCCTTACGGGTGCACTCCTTGCGCGTGGGGCTCCCCTATGCGGGGGACACCCCTGCGTGGCAGAGCACTCCTTGTGCGCATCAGCACTGCGCATGGGCCAGCTCCACACGGGTCAAGGAGGCCCGGGCTTTGAACCGCGAACCTCCCATGTGGTAGACGGACGCCCTAACCACTGGGCCAAGTCCGTTTCCCGAGGACTGTTTCTTGGTTCATACAGTTTCTGAGTGTCTGTTTGGTGGGATGACTTTAGCAGAATGCTTAGACACCAAAGCTGAAATCTCGGTTTCAAGGTAAACTTTCGATGGGAATGAAAGAGTTCAGTAAAAAGCGGGAATGAAAGCAATTGCTATAGGAAGAGGAAGACTCCTCCCCAATGTTTGAACCCCTCCCGGAAAGATTAACAACAACAACAAACAGCGTTCAGGGTCATCAAGTAGATATTCAAAGGGGTGTGTCTCGCTGTACCTCAGCAAAGGAATGGAGCTCCTCCATAGACTGCCTACTTCAGAGAATTGCTGTGAGAACAAATGAACTAAATAGCTGTGAAAGGTCTTTGAACAGTTGAAAAGACTCTGGAAATGGGAGGGAGCAGTCCTTGTACTTCCCACACTGAGAAAGGATGGAGGCCAGGCAGCAACTTGTTGTGAAAAGCCCCTGCCCACCCATGGGAGGGAGGCAGGCTTTCCCACCTCGGAACTGACTTCAGTGTTAATTAGCAGTGGTCCTGAGCCACATTCTCTTTCTGCTCTTCAACTTGACTGTGCCATGGAAAAGATAGGTGCATAAATGACTTAACTCCAATTGCGGTGATTGTTTTTTGTTTTTGTTTTTTTAAAGAATCTCTAGCGCAGGATGTATAAAGTTCATTTCCAATTAAATAAGAGAGGAAAAAGGGACTTGGCAGAGCAGTTGACTGGACAATGGCCCAAAGCAGGGGTGGGCACATTTCTTCTGTAAAGTAAATATTTTCAACTCTGTGAACCGTGTACTCTCGGTGGCAAGTACTCAACTCTGCCATTGCAGCGTGAACGCAGCCATAGACGACGATATGCGAGCGAATGGGCATGGCAGTGTGCCAATACAATTTTATTTCTGGAGACTGGAACTTGAATTTCATGAATTTTCATGTGTCACGGAATACTATTCTTTTGATTTCTTCCAACCATTTTAAGATGTAAAAACTATTCCTAGCTTGCCAGCCCGAGTTTTCTGCTGATCCCTGGGCTAGATCGCGACAAAGCATCGGACAGCGAATAAACAACAAACAAATGAACAAACATTTGGCTTGTTCTGCCTGGAGGAGAGAGGGGCGGAAGGTCTGTCTTGCAGCTTGTGGAGAGCAGAAGCATAGAGTCAGGGGTGAATGTCTGTGGTTGAGGTGGATGAAACTGGCCACGGGAGGGGAGGCTCGCCCAGGCCTATAGATAAGGTGGATATGAATGCCTCATGCCCAGGATTAGAAATTTCTTCAGCACCACATATCACACCACCCTCCATTCAGGAGGGACTTTTCCCTTAGTGGCTCTTGGAATGAAGGTCATTTTCTTTTGCTTTCATAGAATTTTGCTCTAGGGAGAGGAAGTGCCTAGGCCAATGCCAATTTAGACTCTAGAATCTCTTAGGGCTCTTTTAGAACTAAATTATCAATTTGGCTTGAGGGTGAGGAGGTAGGAATTTCTAAGATTCTAGGAATAGCAGACCTCTTGCCTAGCCTAAGACTTGGGGTTCAATGGGGTGAAAAGATGGCTGGCATGTGCATGCCCCTGTTGGTAACCCATAGCTAATGTGTAGGGGTGTTTGTGCATGTGTGTGTGCATACACACATGGGCCTAGTGTGTATGTGTCTCTTTGTGGCAGTGTGAGGAAGCCAGTGGACTTCTGGGTAGAGAAACTAGGCAAGGTTGGCTTTTTTGGTGCTTCATAAAGACTTTGCCCAGCTTTCAGGACAATACCTTGGTTTGGAGGTGATAAAGAGTGAAGGAGTGATGGGAAAAAGGATCTATTTAGTTAAGACGAAAGAGGAGGTGAGGTTGAACTGTAGCTTTAAGGAGCTAAAATATATAGACTGACGATGGAAAAAAAGAGGTCAAATCTTAGCCAGATGACATGGATTGCAGCAAGCCTTGGAAGTTGGTGAGGTTTCCACAGCCATGCTTCCTATGATAGTGACAGCTCACTGCCTCAACTATGTATCATAGAAGAACATCATATTCATGTGCAATTCTATTGGGCAGGTTTTTGTTGGGAGAAGGAGTTGCCATGCTGTCCAGTTTCAGGGGTTACCATTCACATAAAACAGAGTGTGAATGATGACTCCTGGAGTTGGTTAAGGAGATGGCCCCAGTTTCAGAGCAAGTGTGTTCTTTGACTTTCCTCTGTTGATTAGGATCTCTTTTTCATCCAGATCTTGACACAAACCTACTAGGGGAGCTGGTTTCCCCTGGGCTGCCCAGAAATGCCATCCCAGACACCTGCCAGAGATGCAGGCTGGAATGATCACCCTGAGTGGGATGGTCTCATGAAGTCACTCCTCCATTTCTCCATAGCTCCTCTATTACCTTGAACCAATGTGGCCTTCAGATTTTAGGGGACATGGGATGATCTCAGTTCTTTTCCCAGGCATGATAGATGGGGCCTTACACCAGAGACTTCAGTGGAACCCACAGTCCACCCAGAATAAACCTAAAAGAAAGTGGTCTTGTTGAATACTGGAGGGCATCATTTGGACCATGGACAAGCATAAAAAAGCAATAACTCCCCCCGCCCAAAACCATGTAACATTTGAGTTTTTCCCAGTGAGTCTGATATTATGAATTGCAATCTTGTAAATCTGAAAATGTTTTAGTATGCCTTATTGGAAAAGTTTGTCAGGTGATATCTCCCCAAACTCCTATCTTTCATCTAATCCATTTCATTCATTCATCCTTTCATTTGTTCATTCGAGAAATTTCATTTAACGCTGATTGTGTGCCAGGTACTACACTAGGAGCTGGAAAACTGAGATGATGAAGATATGTTGCCTGATCTTCAGTAGCTTGAGTAGGGTCTTTGGACACAAAAACAGAAAAATAATGATATATAATAGAAGGGTGATAGGTGTTCAGTGGGAGCAGAGAGAGAATGCCTAAGCGTTTCTTCAAGGAGGTAAAGTTTAGGTTGCCTCTTGAAGCGTGATTGGAAGTTTTCTCACTGAAGCAGTGGGAACATGGACATTTCCTTCCATGGAAACCCACATCCAGTTTTAAATGGTCCTGATGAGTCCTGAGATTCATGAGACACAAAAGAATCAACTGTGTTTGGGGAGTTGAGGGGAGATTGGTTGGGAAGAAGGGGGACTTGGTGTCACCTCTAGATGACAGAGAGCCTTTTATTAATATAAATAGGGGCGTGGCAGATGATATTTTAGAAAAGTCTTGTTGGGGCAGGGGCTGGCAGGGGAGTGGGGGAAAGCAGTGGCGGGCACAAGAGGGCTGGCAGGAGTAGAGGCCAAAAGATCTTTGAGGAAGCTGTTGAAATATTCCAGGCCAGAAACGCTAGCAATCAGAACTAGGACTATTTTTGAGAGGGAATTTTAATGTCAATTTGATGGGATTCAGGGATTAATTAGATGGACCATTTAAAGGAAGCCAAGAGGAAAGAATTCCAAATGACACTAAGAGGAAGAATTTCAAATGGCTCTGAGATTTTTAGCTTGGGCAACCGTGGATGGTGACACCATTGCTTAAGACCCCTTTTCTCTGACATCCAAATCGTCACAAAGCAGGTATGTTTTGTCTTTTATCTCTTTTGTTGTCATGCTGCCATGATGATATTATACTCTTTGAATGTCACCATATTTGATATATTTTGCATGGTGCTTCTGATGTAAAGCTACATGCAAAAATTCATATTTATTTTGTTAAGTTCCAAGAAGGATGTACTTTGTATAAATGGCCTTTCCTGATTCACCACTTGAAAATTAATATTTTACTTTGGAAATATTTTATAGTGCTTTAGAGAATATGAGAAAATATTCAGGCTTACATTCTTAGAAATCACAGAAGTGGAAGTTGCAATTTTCTGTAAGTTATGGAGTGTATTAAATAATAAATTATACTTTGTATTTTGCAATTTCTGGAAGCCAGATGAACACATTTCTAATTGGATTCCATTTGGAGTGATAGCTGTGGACATTGCTGTGTTCCTTCTTGATTTTTTCTCCTTTAAACTGAAAGTGTGTAGACAGCGTCCCTCTTTCCATCCTGCAGTGTAATCTTGAGGGAGATATGGCACCCTGTTATTTTGGTATATATTTTTTTAATTATTTATTTATTATTATTTTTTTAATTACATTAAAAAAAAATATGAGGTCCCATTCAACCCCACCGCCCCCGCCCCCCACTCCCCCCACAGCAACACTCTCTCTATTTTGGTATACTTGATGTAGGGTTATCCCAACGACTGACAGCCTGTATAAATCGACACTTCAAAAACGATTTGGTGCAGTTCCCTTGTCGTTATTTGGTGGACACAGGTGTTGCCTTTCAGTTGACATCAAAGGATTTCTGGTCGTGGAAGCATGGAACTGAGATCACCACTTTTTTGAGCTTCATAGTTTCCAGGATTGAAATACATGTACTAGTGTATTGACTTGATTCTCCTTAACCATGTTTCTCTTCCCAACTCTTTGAAATTCTCTCTTTGACTGCTATAGCCTTTCTTATTTTGAAATGATTGTAAACACAGAGCTTTTGAGAGCTGAGAACCCCACCTTTTGTAGTGGAGAACACAGAAGCCCTGGAGAGGATGTCTTAGCACACACCTCACCAGTTAGTGAAGGAACTGAGCTTTTGACTCTTAACTTGTAACTCTGGACCTTAGGTTAAAAGAAAAAAGTGACGTGTATCTTAAAGAGCAGCTTCTATTCTATTAACACACTAGTTTGAGAATGCAGTCTTCTGGGAAAATGGAGTCAACATTTTCTTGGATGAGGTTGGGTGGGTATAAGGCAGTGGTGATGATGGTGGTACAGTTTGTAGAATTAGAGAATCTGAATGCTGGAAGGAATCGGAAAATCCCTGCAGCCAGTTGGCTTAAAAGAAATACATTAGTCTGTTATTAGGCTGCACCTTCCTTACTCAGGAATGGGAAAGTCCTTAAGGCCACGGTGAAACCTCCACATGAGAGCACTTTCATCAAAAATAATCAAGTGCAGTGTTGAACTTGACCACACTCCATGACTCCCAGATACAGATAAAAGTTCCTTGGCTGGCACACTCTAGCAGACATATTAGCCATGTGAAAAAACAACAACAACAAAACTTCTAACTTCTGTCTTTGGGTTATGAAAGAAAAGGTATCCCTCATGCATAAATATGTTTGTTTCACCTCGTGGGAGGAAAAGAATGGAAATTATAGCTCCAGTCTGTTATTGACTCTTCCTGAAATTAGCATTTAGAGTTTGGGAAGATTGAAAAATGTAATGCCAATACCTTCCTCAGCATTTGCTTCAGCCCTGAATCAACTCTTAAATAGAATTAGTCAAAACCATGTTTAAAATTTCCATTGTTGTGTAGCAGTCCTTTGGAACATTCAAATACCTATGGGGTTGGGAATATGTTATTGGGGAAATGTAAGATTTAGTTTGTGGGTTTTAATAGCAACATAATTCATTATGTGATTTATCTAGGTAGACATAAATATATTTCTTTCCAAACCATAGAACAATATACACATAAAAGCTGTGTAATGAAACAAGCAAAAACTGCTCTTGATGCCTGCTGAGGAAAGATGACTGCTAATTTTTTAATGGCAAATCTGATAGTAAAGTCAAAGTGGTACAGGAAAAATAAAAGGTTTCACTAATAGACATTTAAAAATTACTTCTTCATAAATCAAGACGATATAGTACTTAGAGCTAGAAATGATAGTGTTGTGCTTCCTGTTTTGAATAAACCATTATGCATTTTTGTCTTTGCATTCCTATTTAATCTGTACAGCATTATTTATTCCAATAATTAGTGTTAACTTTCTTGGCAGTAGACGATATAATTACCTTTAAAATTTAAATGGGATAAAAATGTCTTGAGAACAGGGTTTAGGAGAACTCTTAATATTTATTTTCAATTGCCTCTTTAATTATTCATTTATGTAGTATTTGAAAGAAGAATCTTGAAAAACGGAAGGCCACTGGCAGAATTACTTCCCAGATGAATGGCCTCGATTTTTCAGTTGGTTGGGTAGCATCCTGGACTGCTAAAACATTTGTGATGCCAAATGGAAGCTCTGCTCCCCATTCATGCTGCCAATCTAAATGCATTAAAGTTAGAACAGTCCACGCTGCTCTTTCTTATTCTGATTCTCCTTTTAAGTATTTTCCATCATTGTCCCTGTCCGCCTTCCTTCCCAGCAAAGTAGAATCTCAGTGTTGTAGGTCACTGAACTTCAAGCTTTCAGAACTGCTTTCAACAGGCAGGAGGCAATTACTTTATAGCTTATTTGTAAATTCTCAGTACCATTTATGTGGCTTTTGATTTCAAATATAAATGTGCAGGTGGTTATTTTCTTAAATGTATAAATTAATGAGGAACTAGTTCATCTGCTTAGTCCCTGTATTTCTGAATAAGCATCATAGTTTCAAAGAAAATCAATGTTTCTAAAGATGGGCGACATAAAACTAGCCTGTCCTGAGCCATTATGAAGACTAAGAGCCATCTCAAGGTGAAGGTGATTGTTATTCATTCATTTACTATGTATTCAGCACATCTGCATGCATAATGTAGTTTTCCTCTATATGGGGGGGATCCAAAAATATTAGAAGAAGAGATAACCAGATTTTTGCCAATTCCAATCATAGCACCTGGTTCTAAGTAGGTGTTCACTAAAGATGTGCTGAGTAGATGAATGAATCTACTGAAAACTGAAGAGTCCATAGAATGTCTGAAGCAAGTAGGCCATAATCACAAGAAAGTGTGCATGCAGTTAGGTGACAACAAGTTGCAAACATCAGGATATTGTAGGTTTGGGCCTTCTTTGAAGAGTAGGGCCCTTTGACAGTCAAACAATTCTAGGATTTGGGGAGATGAGCCTTCTAGGTGAGGGGAATGAGATGACTAAAGCCCAAGAGTTGGAAATAAGCACAGTTGTGATTAGTAACAGCCAGTCATTATGTCATGCTACCTTGACTTTGAGGGAGACAACGTTGGAAAAGGTTGGGCCCGGCTTCCAAGAGCTTATGTCTAGCAGAGCAATTAAGATATGTCCACAAATAATAACAGAGCTGGGTGAAATAGTATCAGGGAGGCAGGAGAGTTGCAGAGGGCTATGGGAGCACCAAAGAATGAGAGGGCCATGCTGGTTGGGAAGATCTAGGAGGGCTCTAGGGAAGCATGGCCATCTATGCCAGACCCTAAGAAGCAGTGTGATGGAATCATGGTCCTTAATAAGCTTTGGGGGTCTTCAACCTTTGTTAAAAGCTGATGAAATCTCTAGGCCCTTGTTAGGGATTTAATCGTGTCTCCCACAAAAGGCATGTTCAGGTCGCCACCCACGGTCCCATGGGTGGGAACCCCTTTGTCAATAGGACCTTTGAAGTTGTTAGGAATGATGGTGTGCCCCAATTGGCTGAGGGTGGGCCTTCATCCAATGTGGCTGAAGTCCTTAAAAGCAAAGGATATTGAACATGGAAAGAGAAGCCACGGGTAGTGGCCAGAGTTGGAAGTCAATGGAACCCGGAAGAGAAAGGAGCAGATGCTGCCACATGCAAAGCCAAGAAAATCCAAAAGTTGCTGGCTGGTCAGAAGATACCAATCCTGGGAGGAAGCCAGCCTTCTAGTCTCTGAAACCATGAGCCAATAAATTCCTGGTGTTAAGCCAACCCACTCTATGGCATTTGCTTTAGCAGCTAGGAAACTAAAACTCCTCTCTCCACAGAAAAATTTGTAAATGGTTAAATATGAACTATGGGCTGTCTAAGAAGTCCATGGCCAATAAGTTGAGACCTTTGGTGTAGTGGAAAAAATGAGCTTCTAAAGAGCCAGAGCCATATTCAAGTTGCAACTCCAACACCTCTAACCATGTGACTTGGGCAGGATTCTTAAGCCCTCTGAGTCTCAGTTTCCTTGTCTATAAAACAAAGATAATAATCTCTACTTCAGAGGACTGCAACATAACAGAAGTTAACAAAAATCATACAAGCTCATTTCCAGGTGCTAAACATATTCTCTTTTTCATAGTACTGGGTCGCTCTGCATATTTCATTTAGAGCAGGAATGTTGGTCACATAGCTAGTTTTTTAAAATTTTATTGAATGCTCTCATTACTCCATCCTGTCCCACCCACCAAGAAATGGTTTGTGTTTTAAAATAATCAAAAATGTGCAAATCGAAATGTTCCTACAAGGCAGCATTAACTGAGAATTATAATCCCATCCTGAATTTGAGGCTAGATCTTTCTTAGGATAAGCAAAATCAGAATATGAGCCTAAATGTTCCATTTTAATGTTGTCGATTACAGGGTGCTAAAAGGTGTGTGTGTGTGTGTGTGTGTGTGTGTGTGTGTGAATTAACATAGGCATATGGGTCCCTTATTGCACATTCCCTCTCTGGGGGCCTCAGTGCTTCCACAATCCTCAGGTACACCTGCAAGCATCTTCATCTATTTCCTCATGGTTGGTTTTTCTGTATCAGTGGATGCCTCAGGATTTCAACAGGGGCATACACACATACACACACATACTCACAAAAATATGTGTAACAATAGAACAAAAGCAGCAGGTGACAAAAACCTACTGTAGTTGTTGTACAAACTTATAATGTGGCATGGCAAACGTGTTATTTGGTGAAGAAAAAAGGAGGGTGGTGATGAATGGTTGTTTTTTTTTTTTTTAAATCAGAATTTACTCAGCAGGTCACCATATAGGTGACTCAAGGTGTCTTTGTATACTGTGATCATGTTGATTGCAGGGCTTAGAAATATGTAATCCTAATTAAAAAGAAAACCAGTGGAATAAATACTCACCACACATACAAAAGCCCTTCCATTCAGATTTTTCAGTGTTTTGCAGGTATTTTCTCCAAAATGAAAAGAGTAATTATTTGAAAATACTTTCAGCATACATACACTGTGTGGGCTAAGCTTGTTTCTCGTATCTACAATCCTCTGAAAGGAAGTGCAAAGACTGCCTGTCACTAAGGGCCAAGGTCAAGTGCCATGTTGAAAAGGTTACATAGGAAAGCAGGTTACAGGAAAGAGCAAGAACTTCAGACCAGCCTGCTACTGAGAAGAAATTTACAATGCAAGAACTAGAAAACAGAGGTGAAGTCGTGTCTGAGACCAGGCACTGTTGCTGCCTCCCTTCACTCCTCCTCCTAGCCTTTGTTATCTCCCTTTTCCAGCCGTTGCTATCCTTCCCGCCAGTCCCGCCACTTAGCCAACTCATAATCTGCCCCCTTTCTTAATCACCGCCTACTTCATAGCTGCCTGCACAGTTCCGCCTATCCACTACCGCCCCGTAGTTTACCCGCCCCAATTCCTACCCCTCCCTTGACCCGACCTTATATAATCAAGTGTATTTCCGCAATAAATTGGACTAGCTCATTCTCACAGGCTGTCTCCGTGGTTTTTACCGCGCGTCCCCCACGCCTGGAGAACCTAGGCCTACGCGTTGGCCTAGGGGCTCACTGCCGAGCCGTGGAAGCCCGCCCGGTCCTCGTAGGTTGCTAACTTAGAATAGCAGCCCACAGCAGGGGTTGCTAACTTAGAATAGCAGCCCACAGCAGGGGTTGCTAACTTGGAATAGCAGCTCACAAGGCACCAACTAGATATAGCATACTTGTATATTGAATGGATGGATAGATGGATGGAAGGAGGGATGGATTGATGGTGGGCATTACAAGCTAGCCTGATAATATAGCAAGATTAGAATCTACATAATAAATCTTGCTTATTTGCTTACATGAAACAAATACTCTTTTAAAACAAGATCCTTGCAATTTGGTTTACTTGCAGTATACACTATATTTTGTATCATAACCTTATGAAAAATGATCCTTAGCTGTGTTATTTGGATGTTTTTCCCCCTGTACTAAGAAATTCCAAAAAATTTGATGATTTGGATAGGTAGTGTAATTCCTATATTTATAATATTGTCATTATTATTAGAAGTTAAAGAAATGTCTGGTGGGTCAGAAACAGCAGTTGTTGAATGTTTCGCCACATCACACCCTTGCTTGAGGGGAATAGAGTGCAGAGATCAGAAAAGAACTTCTGTCACCATCCAGCTAAACTGAGTTGTGGTCTCGGGTCTTCTTGTATTGGTCATGTGTACGTTGGGCAAGTTGCATCTACTCACTGAATATTTTTCAGCTCTATTAGAGAGAGAAGGAGTCCCTGCCTGACCTTCCTTAAAAGCCTGGTGAAAGCTGAGGTTATGCATGTGCTAGGGCTGCAGAAACTGTAAAGTCTCTTTCCATATGAGATCAGGGCTTCCTATATCTCCAGCACAGCTTCCCATATCCTTTATTCTACCTAGTAGGAATTAAGTATGTTTCCTTTCCATCACTGTTGGTTTTGAGCATCAACAATGCATCAGTTCTACAAATGGATTGGCATTTTTGGTTAAAATATAATGTCTTTCACTCTAGCGGCAGATGTTCGTGAACTTCAAGAGTTGTCCGTGCTACGTGGTCCTTTGCTACTTTGCTTTCTTGCGGGTGAGGGAGTCTGGAGTAGTTCTAGATTACTGCCATGAAAATTGTGCTCATGTGTCGTTAACCTTGGCCTTAGGTGGCAGGTATGTCTTTTTGAGCCTAGAGCATATGTTTAGAGTCTATTGTCCCCTGTCCATTCATAAGTTGTACTGCATTTTTTGCTTATAAGTTTTAAAAACCCAGTTGCCCTTTATTCCACTCAACTTTTCTCTTTCTTTTAACAGAACCCCAGCCCAAAATGCTTCCCCCCCCCATCCCTGGTCAAGGTTTAGACTGGAGCTCTGCAATGTGGGGTGGGATTAGGGTAGGGTAAAAGACTTTTACTTGGCTGGCTGCCTCTCATAAGACCAATTTTCTTGAATCACTGATTTTTTTTTTTAATCACTGATTTTTGTTAGCTTACAAGACTTGTGGAACTATTTAGAGCCTTTATTTTACTAGGCAATATTGCCCATCAGAAAACTAGCTTTTTCTTGATTTTTCATCATGAAATGAATTTGTGCCTGGTATATATTCATTTCACCCATATCTAAGTGCCCAGAAGTCCCCCCTTTTGAGAACCTGTGCAAAGATTTTAAATGATGATAGTTATGGGCAATCTAGATCCAAAAGACATTAAAACCTTTAAAAACTTCTTTAACTGAGAAGAAGCCATGGAAGCTTTTTAATATGAGAAAGATCATTATTATGTTATAAAATAATTAATGAATATCATAGACCCTTGCTAATTAGAAGGCCCTTTGAATCAGAAAGAGTCAGCCCTTGGAATTCCAATTTCTTTGAATTCATCACTGTCCAGCTGTTTCACATCAGATGGAAGCTTCTGGTTGGCCTTCATATTTGTACCTTTAGCTTCAAATTCAGCATTTTCATGCAGTGTTGCACGTGGGCCCAAATAAATTTTGTTGAGAAATGTAATGCATTTCTAGAAAACATTTTTCAAAAATTACATGGCAATTCTGCTTGATAAGCGACTCATCCGAAAGCACATCATTAATGAGGCAGAGTCCAATTGCCCAACCCGTGTCTTCTATTCAGAACACAAATTCCTGTAACCACTCAAAATAGCACTTAGGCACTTAGAGCAAATATATACCTGACCACCTACACACCTATTTGAATTTTTAAATGTCGGAGCACAGTGCCTACGTTTAAAAATGAGCCTCAGTAAGCAAGTATAGTAGATAAATGTGATTATAATTCTTTGGTGAATTAGAAATCAGTCCATTGCAACTGTATATTGTTGTATGGTAAGCTAAAAAGGGAAATATCTTCATTTGGTCAAACATAGCCATCTTTTAGCCTCGGATTTATTATAACCTGTTTTTCCATGTCCATATAGTCTATAGATAATAACTATATTATGTATGTTTAAAAACCAGGGAAGCGGATTTTGCTCAGCTGATAGAGCGTCCGTCTACCATATGGGAGGTCCAGGGATCAAACCCAGAGCCTCCTGACCTATGTGGTGAGCTGGCCCATGCTCAGCACTGATGCATGCAAGAAGTGCCATGCCACACACGGGTGTCCCCTGCATAGGGGAACCCCACATGCAAGGAGAACTGCCCCGCAGGAAAAAAGTGCGGCCTGCCCAGGAGTGGGCTGCACACACGGAGAGCTGATGCAGCAAGATGACGCAACAAAAAGAGACACAGGTTCCTGGTGCCCCTGACAAGAATGCAAGTGGACACAGAAGAACACACAACGAATGGACACAGAGAGCAGACAATGGGGGGTGGGGGGAAGGGGAGAGAAATAATTTTTAAAAAATCTTATAGAAGGAAAAACAAAAACAAAAGAAATCCAAAGCAGGTCTTAGACTCCAACAGCTAGGTGGATGTAAGTGTGTGTTTGTTGAAAAGTTTTTCTGTTATACAAGGGGAGAGCACTGCTTCTCTGATTTAAGAAGCATAACTTAGAACAGGATTTCAGCGTCTAAATGTCCACAAAGACATTTCTATAGGTGTGTAAGCTCCAATGAAATGTGCGTAAGTTGCAATGAAATGTGCCAAGTTCGTGTCAAATCCAATGGCCACTCTGTACTAAACCACAATCCTGAGAGCTGAAGAGAAGGGAAGAACAGTGCCCAAAAGCTAAAAGTAAGTTAATTACTAGCTTGACACATTGGCTGATTCTTCAGTTGTGTTTTCAAACAAAGCAGGAACATTTTCAACCTAGTGAGTTATGCCCATCCCATAGCAGGAATTATTGGAAGGTGCCAAAGGAATATACTTAGGTCAGCTAAAGCATGGGTGTGTAGATTTTAAGGTTTCAGCCTATCTAATACAGTTAGCCAAAACAATGACTTTATTTTCCCATGCCTTTTTTTTTAAATCCTCTTTTATTAAATGTTGGATAGGCATTCAGAAAAATTTATGCCCAACTGAAAGGCCCATTTTGAGAATGGGTGAGTAAAAGCTCATTGAAAAATATTAATAGCTGTGCTTACATCATGAATAATAAGAGTTCTAGTTGGTGTTCCATCCTAGATAAAAGCCTTTTCAGAGGTTGTGTTCACGAATGTGTAATGGTTTTGGAATATAGTGCTCAAAACTGGCAAATATCTCCCTATTTCTACATATCACCCTTTCTAGGTCCCTACCAAAATATCACACTTATCTCTTACCTTCATTTTATAAAAAAAGTAGATCCACTTAATTCTTCTGCAGACTTTCATAAGTTTGATCTAGAATGTGTCTAGGTGAAAAGTTACCATATTTTCTCTCTCTCAACCTTTACTCTCTCCTCCTTCTTCTTCTTTCTCTCTCCCCTCACCCACATGCATACACACACATTCACATGTACTTTTATTTTCTTCTCAGGAGATTTGAAACCAAAAGACTGAAGAATATTTCAATTTCAGAAGTGACCAACATGGAATTCAGCAGTATCTTAACGGGAAAAATTTCCCGTTGAATCTGAGAAAACTAATAATAAACATGGTCATAAAACCATTGGGTTTATCTAATGGTTTCCATTCTGACAAACTCCTGACAATTTCATATGTATTTGAAGCAATCGAGAAATCAAAGAATGGGGTGAAACGCTTGATCTGAGTGTTGATGTGTGATCAAGAAAGATGAAGGAAGAGAGATTCGTCACAATTTAGCTCAGCAGTTCTTCAGACGCTCCCATAAATGTGCATGGTGGCAGTGACCCTTTGCCTTTTGCTCTTTGTTCAGTCAGGTTCACTCAGTCCATGTGCAAACAGTGATTGAGCACATGCTTGTACTAGCTACTGAAAGGGTGACCATGGGCATTATTGTCCTGAGTGGGAGACTTTCTCACAAAAGGGGACACTAAGGGGGGCCCAAAGGTATAATGTGGCACTTTCCTGGGCTCGTCTTCACAGATAGGCAAAAATAACAAAGCAAATCCCAGCCTTCCAGGGAAAGTGTGGGGCCACCCAGGCTTCCCAAGTCTCCCAGGAGTGCAGTGGAAAGAGAATGGCCTTTGGCATCTGACCGAACTGACCCCACTTCCTGGCTGAAGGACCTTTGGCAAGTCACTGAGCTTCTGTGAGCCTCAGTTTCTTCTGCTGGGCATGATAATAACACATAGTGTATATTTAGGGGATTTGAATCTCTGGACTGACAATATGATAGCCACGCCCTGAGCCTCAACAGACTTCAGCTCCTACACTCTGATTTATTGGACTTACCCCACTCAGCTAACATGGAGTTGAAGAAGGTCAACCACCACACCATGGAGCCTAGAGTGCCTACAACTGAAAGCAGGAGGAGTGCATCCAGTATCCATGTGGAATCTAAGCCCTCACTTGACATAGATGTGCAATGGACACAACCAATCTAATGTCCACAGAGAAAATGTGGCATTGGTGTGGGAAGGGTGGCCATGGTGGCTGCTGGGTGCAGGGAATGGGAGGAAGAGATGAGATGGGGAGGCGTTTTCGGGACGTGGAGTTGTCCTGGGTGGTGCTTCACGGACAACTACGGGACATTGTAGATCCCCCCAGGGCCCACTGGATGGAACGTGGGAGAGTGTGGGCTATGATGTGGACCATTGACTATGGGGTACAGCGATGCTCAGAGATGTACTTACCAGGTGCAATGGATGTGTCATGATGATGGGAGAGAGTGTTGCTGTGGGGGGAGTGGGGGATGGGAGCAGTGGGGTTGAATGGGGCCTCATATTTTTTGAATGTAATATTTAAAAAAAAACAAAAAACCAAAAAAACACATAGTGCCCAACACGGTGCCTGGCACATGGGAGGTCCTCCGAAAAACACTCATTTCTTCCTTTTCCCTGGAAGCATTCCTCTCCCTTTAGTCCTGGACATTTTTGTCCAACACTTAATGGCACCTAGCAGATGCGACCTTCTATTGGGGTTCTTAGCATTCATGTCTTAAGTCTAACGCTGATTAGGCCATAATTCACTGCAGAGCTGGGTCTAGGCCTTATTTATCTTTGCATTTACTATCGTTCTACCTCTCTCTCTCCTTTCCTCTCCCTTCCTCTCTTGTAAGCTATGCTATCCTAGTCTATGCTATACTAATATAGTAGCTATTGAATGATCAACCTCATTTAATGACAATATTTTAAAAATGAGATGGGTAGAGTTAGTCAGGTACAAGAAAGCATACTTGAGTCAAATGAATAAACTCGAACTTGTGGAGCTTAAAAAAGTTGATGTGCTCTAAAGTCTCATGCTTGGGCAGTGTCTTTTGAGTAGGATTTCCCCAATGACATTCCATTGTGAGACTCATCAGTGTCATTTTTATAGATGTGTATTGGCATTTTCACTGGAACTAGGAGGGAATAAATAAAAGTAACTGGCTGTCTGTTTATCACAAGGTTTCCTTTTTAAAAATAGAACAAATTATCGGGTTTCAGTTTCAACCATTTTTTTTTTTTAGTCTTGCCAAGAGCTTGTGTAAAAACCTGTAATTTTGTCCATTTTGAGATGTGTTTGAATGTTTTCTATCTTTCAAAATCACTTATGGAGATTAAAGAAATCCAAAGTTTTCTCAGGGAGGTAGCCTTGTTTCTGAATTTTTAATTAAAGTCAATTAGGTGCTTATCAGCATGTTGATTTGGTAGCAGCAGAAAATTTAGCAGTACCTTTCATGCTCGAAAAAAGATCTTTAAAGGCATAATTTCAAAATGTCATTTAGTTGATGAGATTTCTAGTTTTCTACCCATTTAGTGTGCTCCTTAAGCTGATATCAGTACTTAGATAAGAGCTCATTATCTCAAGGCTCTATTCCCCTTCTGCTTGATCCTGCTGGGAAAGCAGAAGCATGTGTCTATAACTAACTTCCTGCTCTGTATCTATACAATTTGTTTTTCCTTTGTGAGGAACCAAAGCCGTGGGGGAGTGTGTCACCTGGTTTGAGAGACATGATGTTTAAATGTTCAAAGCTGTTAAAGACAACCGACTGGGTAGAGGATTCGTATATGAGTTATCTCATTGCCTCCTTTCCCCTCCTCCCTTAGGCCCCTCTCCCTCCCTTCCTTCTGTACTGAAGAGCTGCGTGTGTTGGCATCACCTTCATACATGCAGATGCTGACTAGACATCTCCATTTGGATGTTCTAACTCAACGTAATTGACACTGAACCCACCCCACACCCTGTAGGTTTAATATCAGGTGATGGCACCCATATCCGTCCCAGAATCCTGGAATCACCTAAGACTCCTCGCCCCATGCCCCGTAGCCTGTCATCCACTAAGTCCTACCTTACTCATTCATTTTCAGTCTATTCGCTTAGGTCCACCCCTTCTCCCATCACCGCATCCCAGGTAAGCATCACATCTCTCCTGATTTTCTTGCTTCTGTCTTGCCCCTTCTCCCCGTGCCTTCTCCATGTTGGAGCCAGGCTGAGATTCAGGGTCTATCCATGCCTAACAATCAAGAACAAACCTTTGGAAAATTCCTTTGAGGTGGCCTCTGCTGCCCTGGCTGCTTCTCTCAACTGTCCCTCACACACTGCCTTCCAGCCATATTAAATGCAGCTTCAGTTTTCAGCTTATGAGTCTCCATCTTTGGGAAGGCCTCCCAAGCCAGGCATCTCTCTTTTCTGCCCCCCACTTCGGGTCCTTACGCTAAAGGACATATCTTTCACGTTCTATTTTTTTAAAACATAATCTTTTTTTTAAAGAATTATTTTATTTATCTTCCCTCCCCCCCTCCCCCCCCCCCCCCCCCCCCGTTCTCTGCTCTCGGTGTCCATTCACTATGTGTTCATCTGCGTCTGCTTGTGTTATCCAGCGGCACTGGGAATCTGTGTCTCTTTTTGTTGTGTCATCTTGCTGAGTCAGCTCTCTGTGTGTGCAGTGCTGCTCCTGGGTGGGCTGCACTTTTTTCACGTGGGGCAGCTCTCCTTGTGGGTCACACTTCTTGCGCATGGGGCTCCCCTACATGGGGGTGCCCCTGCACGACACGGCACTCCTTGCTTTCGGCAGCACCGCGCATGAGCCAGCTTACCACATGGGTCAGGAAGCACTGGGTATCAAATCCTGGACCCTCCATATGGTAGATGGACGCTCTGTCAGTTGAGCCACATCCGCTTCCCTCATGTTCTGTTTTGATTGCATGGTTTCTTCCTCAGTAGTGTGTAAACTCTTGGAGGGCCGAATGCTTCAATACATTTATTCCTTGTTGTATCCCTGTCAGGACACAGCCCTAGCAAAAAGTAGGCAGTGCTCCTTGCCTTCTAGATACTTGTAGTCTAGTGGACTGCCCTGCCCAGGGCCTATCAACTATGTTGGGAGCAGGTTTCTCACAGTGGCCCTGATAAGAGTGTCGTGGAGTGTCCCCAGGTTTTAATTGTGTGTTCTTACCAAGACCACTGCTGGGTCAGCAGCTTCTCTTTTCCTATTTTATGGATTTAATTGGCCTACTTGCTCTAGCAGTGATGCCAATATGATGCTTAGGGGACCTGAGCACATGGATATTCTTTGGTGATGTCGCTGTACTACCAGATTCTGTAGAGTTTTCTCTCAGAACTCCAAGATATTTTATCTATTTTCTATGTGCCCCTTATCAGACTGCCATGTTTATGCAATAAAGTCTAGCCTTTGGCTCTAAAATGCAAGCAGGTTTTTTAAGAGTTACTCTTAAATTAAACTCCTTTGAGTTGTCTTGTCACCTTAAGGCCAACTTGGATGCTCAGAAAAGAATTTGACTGGCCTTGTGCATTTTCCCTCTTATAGACGAACGGAATCTATCACTTATTTGTTCATTCAGAACTGTGTCAGTAGCCTTTGCTGGCCTTGGTGTGTGGGATTGCTGGCATTGTTTGCAGTTCCGAAATTATTCTTCGTGGACATAACATTCCATAGCCATGTGCAGTTGAAATAGGGCAGACAGGCCTGCCAACTCATCTAATGAAAGACCTGTTGTATGGATGGGCCCCTGATGTCAGCAGACATGAGACTGCTGGGGTCAGGGGAGAGGAAGCACTTAGAAGCCTAGATCTTCCAGAAGAAAGGGGCTGCATGATCGCCTTGCAGTTCACAGTGAGCAATTCTCAGCAAGAGGGAACCTGATCATTTTAACTGTTGTGATCAAATAATAGGGAAAGAGATGCTTCAAGCAGAATATATAATCATTTGATGGTATTTCAAGGATAATCCAGTAACCTGGAATAAAGCCATTAATTTCCCAGTGGGCTAACCACTTCCAACTAAGTCTTAGATGGTGTGGACTAGAGAATCATAACAACACAGAGAATGAAGCAGGAAGGATCCAGTGGGACTCTCTAGAACAAAGTTCTCAGTTATTTGGGGAAAATGAAGTCTCAAGAAGAGAAGGGGCTCACTTGGGGCCAGGTGGTAGACCAGTGATGAGGCTGGTACCAGGATTTTGGTCTCTTGACCCTCAGTCCAGTCTTCGTTCTTTGTTGTATTTTTGTGACTAGGCCTCTGCTGACCACCTTGCCATTTATTGGTCAAGAACCACCCTCCCTGGGTTTCAGTCTTGTATTGGCTCCTTGACCTTTAGCAAGATATTCCATGTCTCTAGTCTGCTGCAGGTATCCCATCTACAACCCAAGAATGATAATAGACTCTACCAGGAGTTGGTTCAACAAAGAATACCCACAACAACAGTACCTTGTATGTGATAAGACCTTAAGAAGATTTCGCTAATGTACTGAAAAGGCTCACAGGAGTTTTCAAGCTGTTCCATTGTTGATAATACTGAGACAGCAATAGTACATCCCTTATTTGTAATGGAATTTTACTTCATAAACTGACAAAAGAGGGTGTAAATCTCTTCATTAAATAAGGCTGTTTCCAATTACGATGGATCAATGTAATTTAAAATACATTGAACCCTCATACAGAGGGTCTGAGAGCTGGAGGTATATTATCATGTTTAAAGAGGCAATTCTGGGTAATGTCCCTTAAAGGTAAAACCAATTAACAAAAGATGGAATAGTGATTCTGCTTGTGCTTCGATTCCCATGGATTATTATTGAATAAAACCCTCTTCCTTAATTAGTTGGTGAGCAGAGGAAATATATTCTGGGCCCAGCACCCTGGTCTATGACACTTATGAAATGCAGACTTCTAACATATAAATATATTTTCCTGCTTTCATTCATTATTCAGCAAAAGCTTAGTTGATGTCTCTGTGTCTGGAATTCTTCTGAGTGCTGTCCCTGGCCTCAGGAGACCCATAGTCTAAAGGGGACATGATGACAATGAGTGCAATGAAAGAGGGATGAGCAGGGAGCCAGCAGAAGAACCGATCTGACCAAAGAGAGCCTGAAAGCCTTCCCAGGGGGTGCTTTAAGTAAGCATTGGTGATAAGTAAGAATTGGCCAGGAGGCCAGAAAGGGAAGGGAATTTGAAACTAGCATGTAGTGTGCACAAAGGTTAGGGGATATGAAAGAGTGTGGTGGTGAGCCCACCCACCATAGTTTGGCCTGGCAATGAAACCGAACATTTTGTGTTCTGCTCAGTAGGATAGACTTTCATTCTGGAAGTCAGAGTTGGCTAATAATGATGGCAGACATCAGTAATTGATTGCAGAACTCATTCCCACTGACTTGAAGCCTTAGACCCCATATCCACACAGCTCTTCAGGCAGCCATTACAATCACCTGGCCTCAGCCTTTTTTCCCAGCTGTAGGCCATAGCAATTACTGACATAAAATTAAGGCAGTATCATTTGCACTACCTATAAAAGAATTAGTCTTGGAATTAGTATAAAACTATATAGGTTTTTTTAGTTTGCACCACGTTCTTCCTTGCCTGATCTGTGGATGTGATATAGAAACATTCTTCAGAAGGACTGCAATTAGCTCAGATACAGCAATATGTTTACAAGTGTTAGGTGGAATGAAAAAGTAAAAGGTCTGAATAGATCGGGTTCTGGAAATTCGGAGAAATGCTCAAATAACATCATCTCATGGCCATTAGAAACTTGGCCTAAAACTCAGCATTGGAATGTTTCAAAGGCTAATTTATCTTAGAATTTTGCTTCTACAATAATGGATAAGTGATTTTCCTCACAAGTCCTAACAAAACAAAATTCCTACAATTACTGCCTGTTGTGATAAGGTAATCATTTAGAACATGGTATACTGGTTGATGTTACTGGGTTATATCACAAAGCCTATGGGCTACATGTGGTAATCTGGAAAATTTAACTTGACTTGCTTTTCCCTATTCTGTTTTAATATTGATTTTTTTATAATTTTTAAAAATTGTGGTAACATATGCAACATAAATTTTTCTGGTATAACCACTTTCAAATGTACAAGGCAGTGGTAATAATTATACCATCACCACCATCCCTTATCAAAACTTTCTCATCCCCTTCCCAACAGAAACCTTGTGTACATTCAGCATTAATTCCCCCCCCCCCCCCCCGCAACCTGGACTCTACTTTCTATCTCTATTCATTTGCATAATCTAGGCATTTCATATAAGTGAAATTATATTGCAATATTTATCCTTTTGTGTCTGGCTTATTTCAGCCTGATGCCTTCAAGGTTCATCCAAGTCATAGTATGTATCGGAATGTTCCTCCTTTTGACAGCAGAATTTCATTTGTAAAACTGAAAATAAATGATCTGTTTTGTGCTATGAACTAGGGTATCATAAATGCATATTTTAACAAATCAATTTTATTGATACATATTAATAGAGATTAAATCAGTCAATCCAAAGTGTACTATCAGCGGTATTTGGTATAATTGTTTAGTTTGCATTCACCCCTTTAGTCATTTTTACAGTAATTTCATTATTCCAGTAATATTAGTAATACAAAAATGCAAAAACCAACCAACCAACCAAACTCATCACCGCTTAATCTCTCTGTACTTTTCCAGCAGTACATAGCTATTTTTCTTTTCCTTCTCTCTGGTTTATTTGTATTAATGTTTTGTAAAAACAGTCCTATACATGAAATTCCACCCATAATTGTATTTTACATGAGGTTTCACTATATTATACAGTCTCATGTTACATTTTTTAGCTTTTGTTCTAGTAATACATGTCCTTAGACTTTCCCTTTCAAGCACTGTCATACCAATATAATACCTCTATTAGTCACAAACACCATGATGTGCTCTCACCATTTCCGTTCATTTCCAAAGATTTACAAACAATCTTTTAAAAAATTCTGTACAGTTTCACCCTCAGCTTTCCATTCTCTATCTTCATTCTATTTTCTGGTCATCTCTATACTAATGATTAATTCCATGAGTTGATGTAATATATTTAGTTCATAATTGCACAGTCATACAGTATTTGTCCATTTGTGTCTGCTGGCTCACTTCACTCAACATAACGTCCTTCAGGTTCATCCATGTTGTCATATGCTTCATGACTTCATTTCTTCTTACCGCTGCATTATATTCCATCATGTATATACATCACAATTTGTTTTTTGTTTTTTGTTTTTTTTGAAATTTGAGTGTCTTTATTTAAACATCAGCAGTTGTGGGATATTTGAAAAATCAGTCATAATCAACAATTAACTTGCCTTGCAATATGTCAATTCACATACATATTGTTTTGCTACGTAAGGAAAAATCAGGAGTGTTATCAATCGTAAACTTGCATTCTTTTTTTTTAAAGATTCATTTTTTATATATTTCTCTCCCTTCTCCCCCCCCCCGGTTGTCTGCTCTCTGTGTCCATTCGCTGTGTGTTTTTCTGTGACCCCTTTATCCTTATCAGAATCACAATTTGTTTATCCATTCTTCACTTGATAGACACCTGGGTTTTTTCCAACTTTTGGCTATCGTGAATAATGCCACTATGAACATCAGTGTACAGATGTCTATTTGTGTCACTGCTATCATTTCTTCAATGGTATTGCTGGGTCCCATGGCAACTTCCTTAGGAACTGCCATAAAGTCCTCCATAGTGGTTACACCGTTCTACATTCCTGCCAATAAGGAGCAAGTGTTCCTATCCACATCCTTTCCAACATTTAGTTTTCCGACTTTTTAATAGTGGCTGGTCTGCCAGGTGTGAAATGATATCTCACCATAGTTTTGATTTGCATTTCCCTAGTTGCTAGTGATGTTGAACATTTTTTCATGTGTTTCTTTGCCATTTGTATTTCTTCTTTGGAAAATTGTCTTTTCAAGTCTTTTGCCCATTTTTTAATCAGATATTTGTCTTTTTATTGTTTAGCTATATGGTCTCTCTCTATATCATGGATATTAAACCCTTATTGAATATGTGATTGTCAGATATTTACTTCCATTGAGTTCACTGCCTTTTCATGCTTTTGACAAAGTCCTTTGAGGTGCAAAAGTGTTGAATTTTGAGGAGATCCCATTTATCTATTTTTTCTTTTGTTCTTTGTACTTTGGGTGTAAGGTTTAAGAAACTACCACCTACCACAAGATCTTGAAGATGTTTTTTGACATTTAATTCTATGAATTTTATGACTCTTGCTTTTACATTTAGGTTCTTATTTCATTTTGAGTTAATTGTTATATAAGGTATGAAATACGAGTCCCCTTTCTTTCATTTGGTTATGGATATCCAGTTCTCCCAGCGCCATATGTTGGTTGAATAGACTGTTCTGGCTCAGCTGGAAGGACCTGATCCTTGTAAAAAATCACTTGACTGTAGAACTGAAGGTCTGTTTATGAGTTCTCAATTTGGTTCCATTGGTCAATCTTTCTGTCTTATGCCTGTACCATGCTGGTTTTTGTTTGTTTGTTTGTTTTTACCACGGTCGCTACGTAATATGCTTTAAAGGCAGAAAGTGAGAGTCCTCCAACTTTGTTCTTCTTTTTAAACACGTTTTTGGCTATTTGGGGCCCTTTGCCCTTCCAAATAAATTTGACTATTGGCTTTTCCATTTCTGCAAAAAAGGTTTTTGGGACTTTTATTGGGATTGCTTTGACTCTGTAAATCAGTTTGGGTAGAATTGACATCTTAATGATATGTAGACTTCCAATCCATGAATATGGAATGTCCTTCCAGTTACTTAAGCATACTTCGCATTCTTTTAGCAACATTTTTTCAGTTTTATGAATATAGATTCTTTATATCCTTAGTTAAGTTTATTCCTAAATTCTTGACTGTTTTCGTTGCTATTACACATGACATTTTCTTTCTGATCTCTTCATCAGATTGCACATCAGTAGTGAACAGAAACACTATTGATTTTTTCATATTAATCTTATATCCCACCACTTTGCTAAACCTGTCAATTAATTCTGGTAACTGTGTTGTGGATTTTGCAGGATTTTATAGATATAGGAACATATCATCAGCGAATAGTGAATGTTTCACTTCTTCCTTTACTATTTAGGTGCCTTTTATTTCTTTATCTAGCCTAATTGCTCTAGCTAGAACTTCTTGGACAATATCGAATAATGGTGACAGTGGGCATCCTTGCCTTGTTCCTGATCTCAGCGGGAAGCTTTCATTCTTTCACCCTTGAGTGCAATGCTACGTGTAGGTTTCTCATATGTGTACTTTGCTGTATTAAGAAAGTTCCCTTCTATTCCTATCTTTTGGAGGTTTTTTTAAAATCAAGAAATGGTGCTGTAATTTGTCAAATGCCTTTTCTGTATCAATTGAGAGGATCATGAGATTTTTCTTTTTAAATTTATCAACGTGGTTTATTACACTAATTGATTGTCTTGTGTCTAATCACCCTTGCATACCTGGGATAAAACCCACTTGATTGTGTTGTATTATTCTTTTAACATCCTTTTGGATTTGGTTTGCAAGTATTTTGATGAGGATATTTGCATCTACATTAATTAGCGAAATTGGTGTGTAATACTCTCTTTTCAAAGTATTTTTATCTGATTTTGGAATTAGGGTGATGTTGGTTTCATAGTATGAGTTTTGTTGCATTCTTTCCTGTTCAATTTTTTGGAAGACCTTGAGCAAGATTGGTGTTAAATCGATTTGAATGATTGATAGAATTCACATGTGAAGCCATCTGGTCCTGGACTTTTCATCTTTGGGAGGTTATTGATGACTGTTTCAATCTCTTCACTTGTGATTGGTTTGTTGAGATCTTCCATTTCTTCTAGGATCAGTGTAGGTGGTTCGTGTTCTTCTGGGAATTTGTCCATCTCGTCTACATCATCTATTTTTTGGCATACAGTTGTTCAGAATATCCTCTTATAATCTCTTATTTCTGTGGGGTCAGCAGCAATGTTCCCCCTTTCATTTCTGATTTTATTTGAGTCTTCTCTCTTTTTTTCATGTCAGTCTAGCTAAGGGTTTATAGATTTTGTTGATCTTCTCAAAGAACCAGACTTTTAGTTTTGTTGATTTTCTCTTTTTTTGGTTCTTGATTTCATATATTTTTGCTCTGATCTTTACTATTTCTTTCTTTTGGCTTGATTTGGGATTAGTTTGCTGCTCCTTTTCTAGTTCTTCCAGGTGTGCAGTTAGATCTTCAATTTTAGCTCTGTGTTCTTTTATAATGTGAGCATTGATGGTTAAAAATTTCCCTCTCAACACTCCCTTTTCTTTGTCCCATAAGTTTTGATATGTTTTGTTCTCATTTTCCTTTGTCTCAAGATATTTGCTGAATTCTTTTGCAATTTCTTCTTTGACCCACTGATTATTTAAAAGTGTGCTGTTGAATCTCCGTATTTTTATGAATTTTCCCTTTTCTGTCCATTATTGATTTCCAGCTTCATTCCATTATGAGAGGAGAAAGTGTTTTGTATAATTTCAATATTTTAAAGTTTATTGAAACCTGTTCTGTGACCTAACATATGTTCTATCCTATGGAAAGATTCATGAGCACTTGAAGATAATATATATCCTGCTGTTTTGGGGTGTAAGGTATTATAAATGTCTGTTAGGTATATATAATTTTTTTGTATCATTCAAGCTCTTTTCCTTATTGATCCTCTGTCCAGATGTTCTATCCAGTTCTGAGAGTGGTGTATTGAAATTTCCAACTATTATTTTAAGAGTTGTCTGTTTTTCCCTTCAGCTTTGCCAGTGTGTGGCTCATGTATCTTGGGGCTTTCAGTTTAGTTGCTTAACTTTTTAGTATAGTTATTTCTTCTTGGTGAATTGCCCATTTTATTAATATTCATCCCTTATAACAGTTTTTCATTTAAAATAATTTTGTCTGATATTAGTATCTCAACTTCTGCTCTTTTTTGTTTACTATTTACTTGTAATATTTTTTCTAGACTTTCACCTTAAACCTGGTTGTGTCTTTAGGTCTTAGGTGAGTCTCTTGTAGACAACATATAGATGACTCTTATTTTTTCATCCATTTTATCAGTCTGTATCTTTTGATTGGGGTGTTCAAGCCATTAACATTCAAATGTTAATTTAAGGGCATTATTTACTTCATCCATTCTGTCCTTTGGTTTTCTGTTATCATATCTTACTATTATCTGTCTTTTTACCCTTTAATTTACTCTTCCTAATAATCTTCATTTCTACACTCTACTCCAAGTCTCTGGCCCTTGTTTTTTTTTCCTTTCAGGCTACAGCACTGCCTTTAGTATCTCTTGTAATTCTGGTCTTTTGGTAACATATTCTATCAGTTTTTGTTTGTCTGTGGAGACTTTGAACTCACCCTCTTTTTTTGAAGAACAGTTTTGCTAGATGCAGAATTCTTGGCTGGCAGTTTTTTTTTTTCTCTTTCAGTGTCTTAAATACATCTTCCCAATTTCTCTTCACTTCCATGATTTCTGATGAGAGGTCAACACTTAATCTTGTCGAGGTATGTGATGTTTTGCTTTTCTCTTGCTCCTTTCAGAATCTTCTCCTTATCTCTGATATTTGTCATTGTGAATAGTAGATTTCTCGGGATGGGGCTATTCAGATTTATTCTATTTGCAGTGCATTGTTGTTCGTGGATATTGATATTTATGTCTTTCATAAAGTTTGCTAAGTTTTTGGTCATTGTTTCCTCAAATGTTCTTTCTGCCCATTTTCCATTCTCTTCTCCTGGGACACCCATAATGCGTATGTTTGTGCATTTTGCATTGTCACTTAATTCCCTAAGACTGTTCCATTTTTTCCATTCTATTTTCTGTTCCCCTGTCTTTTCCAGTTCAGATGTTCCATCTTTGAAATCACTAATTTTGCTTTTGAGCAATTCAAATCTTCTCTTATGTGCCTACAATGCACTTTTAATCTCATCCATCGTGTTTTTCATTCCCATAATTTCTGTTACTTTTATTTTCAGACTTTCAAAAGTGTTCTTTATGCTTACCCAGTGTCTTCTTAATATCCTCTATCTCTTTAGTCATATTTTCCTTCAATTCTTTAAACTGATTTAGGAGAGTTGTGTGATTATCATTGATTAATTGTCTTAAATCCTGTATCTCTACAGGATATTTGGTTTGTTCCTTTAGCTGGGCCATCTCTTCGTATTTCCTAGTAGGGCTTGTTATTTTTTCCTAATGTCTACACATCTGAATGTGTGGTTGAATTTGTTCTGATGGCCAATTTTTCTCTCTTACTTAGGTTTTCCCCACATTTCTTCTTTGATATTTGGTTCCACTTGTTCAAAGTCTTTTAAAATTGCCCAGCTTGAGTTATCAAAATCATGCCAGGGACTCACATGTCAGGTGCAGATCTCATAGGAGTTAGGGTACAGAGAGAACCAAAAGCATTTTTTTTGTGTGCGCATTCAATTTCCAGACTGGCTAGCAGATGGTTCTTGTCAATGCACCTTTTCATGGAGGTTTTTCAATCTCTGATTTCTTGTGTTGTGGTCTGGCCGGAGCCAGATTCAAAGCCAGTTCTGCTGGTCAAATTCACTGAAGAAGACCCCCCTTGACTCCCCCACCATTTCCCCTTGTAACAGCTTAGAGGAGGAAGATGTCTGTCCTCTCTAAGCCAGCTGCAGTGAGCTAGAGGTTTTACCCCACCTTGATATCTTGAAGGTGGTGGAGGGAAGCCCTTCCTGGCCACTCTAGGGGTTTGGTACCTCACGCTTCTTCTTTCGGGTTCTTTGTCTCTCTGTTTTTCACCCTCCTGGGAGTTGTGAGGCACTTTCCTGGTCTGCTGACTCCCAAAGCAGGCCCCTAAGACATGTTTTGGTTCTTTCTCCATTGTTTTTGTGAGATACTTGAGCTCTGCCTGCCTTATCCAACATCATCTTACCAGAATTCTCACAAGAATATATGAATGCATTCTTAACTACCATCCACTGTGTCTACCTGGTTCCCATTTGTGGGGGCGAGTTTTTACTTCCAGCTTCATTTCAACTTCAAGGATATTTATTGAGAACCTACTAAGTTCAAATGAATATTTGTATGGACAGCCCTCAGCTGGTGACATATGGGGATGCCAAGTGTTTGAGTGATGCTGACACCCGGTCATCCTGGAATTGGTACCATTGAAGACAGTGGCCCGTCTGTGTCTCAATGATGACACTCTTGTCTAATACATGTACACAGACTCTGAAGACAGGCTTGATGAATAACAATACCATCTGACAGCAAATAATCAACGCAGGAAATTGAGGCCACAGCAGCTTGCTTGCTCTTTATGCTGTCATGGTTGATTGGTTATTCTCATCACCCTTTGTTTAAAATCATTTCAGAATTAATTGGCGTTCATTAAGGAAAGTCTTTGCAGTAGAATTGCAGAAACAGTCATTAATGTAGCTAATAAACATAAAAAAGAAAAAAGGTCCTATTACTGGGTCCCTACAGGCTGTTAACTAACATTTTGAATAAGAATACATAAACATAAATTAAACATTTTTCAAACTGCTAAGAATGTTGGAATTTCACATGGTGGTCTGTAATAATGCTTTGAACTAATTTGTTCACTCTGGAGAAAGTGGTTCTAGTTAGAAATAATCATGTTGGGCATATTGGGTGATCTCTCTTTGCATGAAATGGCCAGAGGTGAGCTGACCCACCAGGCAGTAGACCTTGTCCTAAAGCAACACACTCTAGTGCAAGTAAGATAAGAGCTAAGTAATGGCAGATTATTATATGATCACTTAGTAGGCTCCTAAGGGGAAAACCTTCATGAGATTGAAAAAAAGACATTCCACAAAAAAAGCAAAAGAAACAACCAGACCTCTCTCTTTAATATAAATGATGCTTCTCTGACTCAGTTTTGGCTTATTTGTGCTGTAATACCCAATCTTCAACTCTATCCCATTGAGAACCAACTCCAGAGAACATCCACATTATTTGGAATGATAGAGTTATGCTCACCTCTGTTTCAGTCTAATGGTCTGGGCCTTGGGCTTGTGAATATTTTCAAATTAATTTTTTAACCTGTATCTCTGTTTATCTTTATATGCACCTGTCTGGTTAACTCTAAAAGGTATACCTTTTTAGAAGTGATCGGTAGCCAGGCTAGAGAATACATCAAAGTTACCCATTTTTTCTCTGTGACACTCAAAGGCATTTCCAATTACCTGAAGGGAAATGGAAAAATTAAAATGTAGTTTTCAACATTCTCTTTACTATTCCAAGGAAATTTGCATCATATGGCAATGATATACTTTGGAGCACAGGGCAAGGAGTTAGGTTATAGGAAGAATATTTTCAATAACATCAGATAAGCTAGAAGTCCCCTTATTTACCTGCATCTGATGTGAACTTTCAGGATTAATCAACACTTTCTAATCCCTGTGGGAAATCTGCTGGCTGCTGCTCATGACACATACACTGATGGCCAGGGGTGAGTCTCATGCTCACCCATCACTTCTGCCCCTACCAAATGAATTGTATGGGTCCCAGAGGTGGGTTGTGTTTTGTCCCAACCCTGTCAATATCAGTTGGGTTTATTATTATAACTATGTAATTTAATTCCACCAAAGAAAAATGCCTGCAAAAAAAAAAAAAGGAAATTAATTATCCTGTGAAATGAAATGGAATGTTTCAGTAAAACTTATTCCTGCTGTAAGAAGTTCTTATAGACAGTGGCTGAAACTGACAGATACTTTCTCTGGAGGTCAGAAGTCCAAAATGGGTCTCAGTAGGCTAAAATCCAGGTGTCAGCAGGGCTGCGTTCCTGCTCTGGCCTCTAGGGGAAACTGTTCCTTGCTTTTTCTAGCTTCTAAGACTATCTGTATTCTTTGGCTGTGGCCTCTTCTTCCATCTTCAGAGGCAGCCACATAACAGCTTCAACTCTCTTTCTCTCTCTCTCTGATCTCTGTTTCCATTATCATGTCTTCTTTCCTGTCTCTCCTTCTGTCACCATATGGCCTTCTCTGACACTTTCTCTCCTGCCTCCTTCTTCCTCCACTAAGGACACTTATGATTAGATTGGGCCTGGCAAATTTAGGAGGTTCACCCTATCTCAAGATCTTTAATGTAATCACATATGGAAAGGCCCTTTAGCCATGTAACATAGCATATTCACAGGTTCTGTAGTTTAGGATGTGGGCATCTTAGGGGAGGTGGTTTTATTCCATCTACCGCAGTCCACCTTCTGGTCACATTTGCAAAGATACTTATCTACCCCATAGGCAAAATACATTCGCCTCATCCCCACAACCCCAAAGCATCAATCCATTACATCAGTAAAGGCCACTTGTTCAAAAAATGCTATCACAAAAGGTGTCAGTGATGCAGCTATCAAAAACTGAGGAAAAATGGTAAGTATCTAAGATTCTACACTCAGATTGCTTCTTCAGTGTCTTGATATTCCCATGCCATTTTCACAAATCTCAAATGATCAATCTTGATGCAATCTAGGTCTGGTTTACGTGAGAAGTATGCTGTGGAAATCCAGTCAGTGATCTGTATTCAAAAGTCTTGGCCTTTCATTAAAAGATTTGTGAATGAGTTTACATTTCTGTGGAAGAAGTTGTAATACAATTTTTCAAGTCCGAATTTTTTTATTTCAATGACTGACTAAGGACTGTCATAAAGTTCAATTGAGAGAGCTTCCCTCTAACTATATGGTATCATCAATCCAGGCTTAGAGTTACTATCCCAGATGAATATTAAAGGTTGGGTATTTTAGGTCTTTTCTTTGGGTCCTGCTGGTTTTAACAGGGCAGCAAGATCGGGCCACTCTCAGACCCTCAGTCTCCTCTGGCACATTTATGTCTCTAGGCCATTGTTCATATCATTTTCTCTTGATTCAAATGTTTTGAGGTATCCCCATTTCTTCAATTTCCCCCCTCCCTCTCCAACAGGAGTCATTATTTTATCTCTGGTTGCCTTTATGAAAAGGAGCTAATTCAGGCAAATCTATAGTTCTGAACTTTGGTATTTTGATGAATAGTCTTCATACCTTGTCCATACCTTATGAGCTTACATCATTTGATCCACAGGGATCTGATGGGGTTGTTGCATATGCAGTGCAACACAGTCCAGTGCAAGGTTCTGAGTCTTTTGTATAAGGTTTCAGTGCATCTAGAAATGATAAGACTCTAGCTGGTTTGTGAGTACATGCCATAGCCCTAACCTAGAAAAAATGTTTTCTTAAAGCATTTGAACATAAACTACCAGGACAGGTTATTTATAATGGGATGTCGATATACTTTTAATAAATGCCAGATCCCCTGAGAAATGCAAATGCTGAATGCATTGTAACAAAACATAATTTTATTATGGCAACAAACCTACACATGTGTGTCTTATAGTACACATGTAATTGCAGGCCTCATAGTACAGGGGATTTAATATTTAACTCTTGACAACGACACAAGTCAGACCTTATGTGATAAAGAAAAATTGTGTTAACCTTTGGTAATTAGAATATAAAACCAAGAAGACTAAAAATTGTTAGTCTAACTTTTGTTTATCGACTAGAACATCTAAATGGCTTTAGGCATCACAAAACAATAAAAAAATGTGGCTTCCTATTGGGTCTTTGATCCATTTTAATGTATTTTTGATGCTGTATGCAGTTTCTGAATATCTTTTGTGGCTTGTAATAAAATAGCCGCAGTACAATTTTGCATGTATGTCAAGCGACGCGTGACCTGCTATGCAAATTTAATACCAAGGTACCAAAGCTGAATTCATAATGTTTCCCAGCTACAGAGCTGTTTAAGGCAGTTTAGAAATCAATGAATACGTAATATGAAGGTGATAAGACCTAAATAAAAACCCTATTTATCTACTATGAAAAAGTATTTATACACAGAATACTTAGCACAAGCAGAAAACGGACAGAGTTTCCAATTATATGGTTTGCATAAACAAATGTTAAACTGCCTGCGTGCACTGAATAGATAATAGTGTTGCCAGTTCCTCTGCATTGTGCTTTCAACTTTGAAAATGTTTACAGATGTGTTGTTCCTTCTCTTAGGATATAAATAAAATGAAATGAGCAGCTGAAGCGGTGGACCTCCTAGAGTTCTAGTTTCTCTTCTACATTTTACACGGTAGCCTAGATTCTATATTTAATATAAGGCTGAAATGATTCCCTACCAGGGTAAGTAGGTCTGTGTTTTCAGAAGTCTGGCAGTTTCTGGCAGTTTATTTTGCAATAAGAGCAATCAATTGGCAGTAATTGATGAGACTGAGAAACTCTTTCCCCATGTTAGTTTAGAATGTGCAATATTGTATGGGTCTAAACTTTTGATCTACCACTATTCAAATCAATCTAATTCTGATATTTCCATTGAAGTAGATACGACATAATTGTAGTAAACATTTCATGAGCTTACTGACCTTGAGCAGAGGCTGGCCACACTGCAGGTAGATATGGATGGGGGAAGACAGGGCTTGATGGATGGGAATCAGTTCTAGCTTTCTATCAAGAGAAAATATATTTCTGCTTCTTCCCAGAGAGATTTGGAGAGCATGTGAGTATGTTTTTGTATGTGCAGTGTGTGTGCACATATACATATGTGTGTGTTTGTGTAAAGTGCACACATGGACACACACTCAGTCTGCACTGTTTGATGACACCCCTGCCATCAGGTCCTAGATATATTTTTGTCCTTTGGCTTAGAGTACGCTGCTACAATAATGACTGATAATGTGCACAGCACCCAAGGAAAATGCCAGGTCAAGGTTTGAAAAGGGGTATCTCTGTCACCAGCTGGGTGGTGCTATTAATTAGAAAAGCTTGCAATACACCTTTCTAGTGGCCAAGTGCCAAGTCAGGGGAAGGTCCAGCTGACAGAAGAAGTCACCATTCTGGATAATCATGAGCTTTGCTTTCGTTTCTGTGTGTAGGAAAGACAGGGGAAAAAAATTTGTTTCTAGACACTGAGCCCAGTTAAAGATGCAATTTGTCCTTAGACAAGCTGCCAGAATAGACACCATAGCTAGAAAACTGTGGTGGGTCCCTGCCTTTGCAATTTCAATGGCCATATGTTTCCTATGGAATGCAATATCCTTGCTAAGAGTACTTAAAAATCAGACAGGAATTCTAAGAAGGGCAAAATAAAGACCAGGCATATCCGATAAAATAGCAGGACCTTAATGGCAAATTTTATTTATATTGGCCTTTGTTGCTGGGTTTTCTGTGACTGCTTAAGTACACAGTAATTTATGCATTTCACCTGGAGATTACATATTGCTTTCTAAATGGGATGTGATGTCAGGCGCTCTTCATCTTATTTAACAAACGTGGAAACGGTCAGGGTAAGTGATGTGATCCTCACCAGATCCATGACATATTTGGGTTGTGGTGACTGGTGAAATGGAGATTTGGCGAGTATCTGGGTCATTTCATCAGTGCACACAGCCATACCAGATCATTCAGACAAAAATAATCTGCCTTGGCCACTTTCATTGAACAGATGAACTGAAAAATTGCCAAATCTCTACTTCCTGGTGCTCTGTTCAAACTGACCTTCTCTGCAACAGGGGCTCTAGTTCTACTTAGCTTAATTAAAAGTGCTAGGCGCCCGAAGTGGTGGAGGTCCCAAGGGAGTATTTGAACCTCATATTGATCCAAGGGAGGGGGGCGATATTGAAGTGGGGAGAGTCCACTCTCCGTGCCCACTGTGTTCCTAAACAAGCTTGGTCTTGACCCTAAAACCCCTCCACAAGTCATTCTCCACTGATACGTTCTGCCTAATAAGCTCTTCTGTCTTTGGCCTTTTTGCTGATGCTTCCAGGAAGAGGAAGCTAATGGGGTGCTTTGGAATATAAGTGCCGAAAAAGCATTTTAAAATTCGTCCGTTGTTGTTTCGAAAGAACATCTGTGGACTCAATTATTTTTCAAGATTCTAATTTACTGCTGTGCAAACAACAGGCCAAATTATATTATCTGTATTTAGCCCTACTCTGTTGTTACACTCCTGAGGATTTCATTGGCAAGCAAATGTCCTGTCAAAATGCTTTCTGTGGCTGGCAATCTTTTTAGCTCTTAGGGATTAAAAGGCCCAAAACTAACAGGAATTCCCCTAATCAAATCCCAGTTGACTGTTTAGGGCCTTTGTCCTTTGTATTCTGTGATATCTTTTCTTTTGTTGGTGTGATGATAGGGTGTGAGTGCATGTGTATGTGTGGTTGTGTTTTGTCCGCATGTGCACATGTGCCCATGACATCATGGTAAATTGTCTCGGTGGGTGCTACTCAGCTGCAGGAAAGAGTGGGTTTTGTCCGGGTGATGAAATTGTGGTCTAAGTGATGTACTAAGAAGCATTTTGATGAATGTGAGCTTACATGTGGAAAATGTCCAACCCACCTCTCAATGCTTGGTCCGACCTGCACCAGTTTTAACATTTAACACGATCTGTTTTTTCATGAACCTTTAAAGACTGTATCGGGCCCTCTATCTCATCTGATATTCATTCCTTCATAGATGAGAAAAATATGTTCATCGTTCTATAATTTATTGCCATGATAAATGACAAAACTTCAAGGGAATTTATATAAAATTCAAATGATGAAATCAATCCAGGGAAGCACTGCATTTAAAATTTAACACATTGATCATTTGCAACATTTCCCCATGATTTTGGATTTTCAAAAATAGCAACAAAATATGAAGTTATTTGAATGCTATTCAGAAGAGTGCTGTTTTCCAGAAGAAGAATTTTTCTACAATCATTGCGGTAGGATACAGTTTTCAGGGCATCTTATGAAAATATCTTTTGGTATACTCACTCACACACTCATTTTTTTTTATTAGAGAAATTGTGGGTTTACAGAACAATCATGCATAAAATGTAGGATTCCCACATACCACCTATTATTAACACCTTGCATTTTTATAACTGTGCTATTAACTTTAGTCCATGGTTTAGCCTAGGGTCACTGTTTGTGTAGTGCTGATATTTGGATTTACAAAAAAATTATCATATACACATTACCTTTCCCTTTCTAACCACATTCAGTTGTACAATTCAGTGCTGTAAATTATGTTCACAGGATGGTGCTACCATCACCACCATCCATTACCCAAACATTTCCATCATTCCAAATGGAAACTATGTACATTTTAAGCCTTAATTTCCCATTCACCATCTCCACCCTGTCCCCTCATAACCCATATTCTAGATTCTGACTGAGTTTGCTTCTTCTAATTATGTCATATCAGTGGGATCAAAAGATATAAGGTATTTGTCCTTTTGTGTCTGACTTATTGCACTTAACATGATGTCTTTAAGGTTCATCAAAGTTGTCGCATATATCAAAACTTCATTCCTTTTAAGGGCTGAATAATATTCCATTGTATGTATAGGCCCCATTTTGTTTCTCCATTTTCACTGATCGATGGATACTTGGGTTGCCTCCATCCTTTGGCAATTGTGAATAATGACTCCATGAACTTCATTGTGCAAATATCTGTTGGAGTCCCTGCTTTCACTTCTTTTGGGTATATTCCTAGTAATGGGATTGCCGGATCATATGGCAGTTCTATACTTAGCTTCCGGAGGAACTGCCAAACTGTCTTTCACAGCAGCTGCCCCATTTTACATTGCCACCAGCAATGAGCGAGTGTTCACACACTCATTTTTAACCCTGACGTGTAATTTACTTAGCAGTTGAATTGATTTTGTGATTGTGTGTCTGTGCATTATATTTCTATGAAATTTGCTGCCTTTGCCATGACGGACCCATGAAATTTATCATCTGCCTTTCTGATTTACATAAAACTCTGTTTATAATCATCAAACCACACTCACCTGTGGAAGTTTTAGAATAAAAATCCTCAACATCTAAGCATTTCGACATTGTATTTGCTGTGCAATGAAAAGGTAAATGATGAGTGTGTAGATATTTTGACATTCATATCTTTAGGTTTCTTTAATCTTAAGTGTTCCATCATTACAAATTCATTTGCTCCTGGTATAAAGAATTAATTTGGTATCCATGTAGATGTCACATATTCTACTAAAACTTTCTTTCAATTATACTTTAATTTAGGATTGGTTAATGGACTCTATCATATTGACAGTTAACTTTTTTAGAATGCAAGTCTCCTAACTGAATTTTCTCATACTTAAAATTGTTGAATTGTATGACTCAGAAATGGGAAATTTTGCTTGCCCCTGTCAGAAATATTGAGTAACAATAACTCTATTAGAATGATGTCCGTCATTGATTACTGGGCACAATGGAGAAAAAGAAAAACAAGCACCAACTCTAAGCAGAATTTTTTGCACATGACTTTTATTTCTGTTAAATTTTGCCATACCAAATCCCTCATTTGTTCTTTCTTTCCTTTTTTCTCAATGCTCTGTGTATTCCTTTAGTTCTTCAAAAGGACACAGGTTCACCAGGTGAATGACTATTTAGCATTGACAAGACTGTCACATGAAAGCCCTTCCTGGTGTCTCAAAATCAGGATGGCTTGTCTTTCTCTAGCAGGGGATTCCTGTGAGTCACTTCCATACTTGAGAAACCTAAAGAGCACAATTACCTAATTTTGCAGCCCAAAGCTATACGCTTAGTAATGAATCTTCATAGGACACTTTAAACAAAAGTGGCTTCCTATCAGAGGATAGTGGAAAGGGCAGACAGTTTGCATCAAAGCTTTGGATTACTGAGAAACAATAGCATAAGGTCATAATTTGAGCTTGTTTGTAGAACCATAGTGAACTGTTTGTTCAGGATTCGATCTTGGGTAAATAAGCCACTCCACACTCACTTGGAAAAGCTAGCAAAGGCATTGAAGCTCTTTGCCTATTAGGTTCAGGCTTAAAAGCCAGGCTGAAAGCTGCCAATACTAACATACAGTATTTGATTCCATCGTTTTATCTTTTAGCGAAATCAGTCAGGGACGGACAAAGACTTGCAGGGAACAGAACAAACAAAACACATCTAAAAGTATTTAAAGCCATAATCATATCAGGCGTTTAGACTGCTCTATCCTGCTCTCAGCATTTCCTGTTGTAGTTCCCAATCCGGTACTTTGCAACTCTAAATATCTCTCCTGTAAATTCCTAGTTCAGGAGTGAATTATATGCAAAAGTTGCTTTCCCATCATGGGGCCATGAAAACAATGTAATGCTGAACCTGGACCCCAGGGTATTTCAGGTTACAGTTTGTATTTTTCTTGATCATCCCCAAACATGAACTGCATCTCCCTTTTGCAAACAGAGAACATGTGCCTTGCCGAGGGGTTCCTTTAAGATGATGTTCCTTTCCTGTATGGCAACTGTAAGCATATTCCAGGGAAAATGATTTTTTGTGATGCATATGTAGTTTCTAAGGTACATTAAATGTGGACATTTTTTAAAAGCATAGATTCATTCAAGGTGGCTCATGAATTTTGAAATACAGTTTTTTGTTTCCTAGCTCTTTGATGAAAAATCCCTTCCTCTATAATTACTGATCCTGTGGGACAGGCAATTTGTCCGCTGTTGATTGTAAGGTGAACTGTATGGTCCGCAGCCTTCTCTGACCAATCCCTGCCACCTATGCAGATGATGTCCAAGCTATTTCTTCTGTCTGAACTCAAATTTCACGTGGCACATTTTTTTTCTACCTGCATACTTCACACATACCTCAAAACCAACTATTTAATTCTTAAATGTTATACAATGAGTTAGATTTATAAATGGAATTTTATGTAAGTCAGAAAGCTTCAACTCCATCATCTGATAGTTTTTCATTTTTTCTATTATTTTCTTATTTTTTTTATTTTTAAAAAGATTTATTTATTTATTTATTTCTCTCCCCTTCCCCACCCCACCCTGGTTGTCTGTTCTCTGTGTCTATTTGCTGCGTCTTCTTCTTTGTCCGCTTCTGTTGTTGTCAGTGGCATGGGAATCTGTTTCTTTTTGTTGTGTCATCTTGTTGTGCCAGCTCTCCGTGTGTGTGGCACCATTCCTGGGCAGGCTGCACTTTCTTTCGCACTGGGCGGCTCTCCTTATGGGGCGCAGTCCTTGCGCGTGGGGCTCCCCTACGCGGGGGACACCCCTGCGTGTCAGGGCACTCCTTGCGTGCATCAGCACTGCGCATAGACCAGCTCCACATGGGTCAAGGAGGCCCGGGGTTTGAACCGCAGACCTCCCATGTGGTAGACGGATGCCCTAACCACTGGGCCAATTCTGCCGCCTAACTTTATTTTTAAAGAAGTTTTAGATTTACTTTTACATAAAAATCACACCTAAGGTATAGGGAATTCCCAAATAAGCACCCACACACACAGTTACCCCTATTATCGGTATCTTAGATTAGTGGAGGGTATTTGTAACAGTTAATAAACCAATACTGAAGCATTTGTTCAGTTCCATAGGCCTTGACAAATGCATAACATCATGCATCCATCATTACATTATTGCCCTGGGAATCAGGGCTCAACTGGCATTTGAACAGTTCAAAATTAGAAGTCTCTGAGAAATATACTTAGCAGGTATATTGAAAATTATACGTTCAAATAATTGGAGTAGACTAACCATGACTAGGGGATTTATAGATGAGTTTAGCTATGTTATATTGGGGAGATAGATTTTCATATTTTCCTAAATAGGGTCCTCCAAAGGGGTGTTGATTTCATGATGCTGTGTGCCTTACCTCTGTTTTCAAGCTGTCTCAAGAGCTCTCTGGAGCACTCTTACTTGAGGTTTTGTATACTGTGGCAGATAGTGAAATCTGCCTGACAAGTGCATAAGCATAACCTCCAGAATGACTTGCTGACTCATTTGAAATCTCTTAGCCATTAAAACTCTTAGTTAATGTTCCCCCATTTTGGTCATTGTCTTTTTTCTAATGCTTTTCTGATTAATGCATGGTAATAATCCTTCAGTGCCAGGGAGGGTCATCTCCGGGAGTCATGTCCCATATTGGGAGGAAGGTAGTGAGTTTATTTGCAGAGTTTGGCTTACAGAGGTCACAGTTGTGTAACAAGGAGGTTTTCAGGAGGCAGCTCTTACACATTAATTGTAGTGAAGCTAAGTTTCAATTTTAACAGGAATAAGGTTCATACGTACAAGCATTAATATTGAAGACTTGGCATATAGACCTGTTTTCTTAGGCATGGCTTATATATTCCAGAGATTTTTGCCATTTTATTTTAGAAAGTAGAAGCGTTTCCCCAGGATGGAAGTTCAATACTTTGTTCGCTACTCTGTGGGCCTCTATCAAGTGAGAAAATGTACCTATAACAACGTGAACACATTCACATCCCACAGAGGTATGTTTTAGGTGCATTTTCCCCCATAAATCATACCAATATCAATGCCCTGTACAAGTAATGTACATTTGGTATAGATCCTAAAAGAACATTCATTTATTTGAGTTCATAACTACAATCAGCCACCTTAAAATTCACTGTTATACAGACTCCTGTTTTATCCTCTGGCTTTCCTTCTAGCCTCATGGAGAGACCAAACCATCCCCATTCAACCATGTTCACACTCCTATTTCAGCTCTATTAATTATACTCACATTGCTGTTGGTACCATCACCTTCATCCATTCCCAAACTGTTACAGTCAACCAAACTTTCCATATTTGCCTGCTGGTAATCCAGCATGTGCACAGGCACTCAGACTCTAAGCCCTTCCCTCAGCATCTAATCATCGAACACCTGTCGAATTACCAGTGTGGATTCTCTCTCAGCCACCCTGCACTCCGTTCTTCAACTCACCCCTAGCCTGAACCACTGCAGCACCTAAAACTGGTGGTCCTAGTAGCATCATCTATTTTCTTAACCATCTAAATCATTTTTCATATTACTCTGTACTCATGCATTTCTCTGCTCAGAAACCTTGATGGCATTGCATTTCCTGGATAATGGAGCCCAGAATTCAAACTCCTCAAGACCCTCAGGTGCAAGCCCTTATCCCATTAGCCCTCCATAGCAGCACCTGTCCCATGTGGCTTGGGGTCAACAGCTATATAAACCTACAGCATCTTTGTTTGGACCAGATGCCTTCAAGCCTCTATTCCTTTGGCCATGGGCTTGCTTTGGGGTTGAAATAGCTTTCCTATCAGAATTCTATGCACTCTTTATGGTCATCCCCAAAAGTTCTTTCTTCTTCTTCTGAAAGGCTTTGTTAGTGCTCCCATTCCCTGCCTCAGCAGATTTATTGATTCCTTCCCCTTTAGACCGCTTTTATATCTTAATCAAAACATTTGTCAGACTTTTTTTTTATTATAACACCTGTATCTTTTTGTATAATATGTATTCCTTGACTGGGCTCTTTGTCTTATTCACCACTGTATACCCAGTCTCTATCATGCACAAAGGAGGTACTGCATACCTGTTTATGTATCATATTGACTAGAGTTGAATGGGATCCAAGTAACTAGCACAAGTCAAGGTGCTCACAGCAGAGGCAGGATCTCTTTTAGTGGGTAGCATGGCATGTGTTTGATGTAGATCAAAACAGCCAACAGGCCCTTAATCTGCCAGAAGGTAGGGGAGGATCTTGCAAATGAGTGCTGATCATGGCAGCTGACTCTGTACTTTCCAGACTGTACCAAGGGAGTCACACCGGGGGCTGGGTGACACAGTTAAAGGAACTGCAAATTGGAATGAGTTAGGAAAGAGGCGAGGAGAGGACCCCAAGCGTATGAAGCAGAGTCAGAGAATTTAGTGGAGCAGACCTTTCGTCATATATATGACAGTAAGTCACATGGTTGGGAAGGGGAATGAAGCTTGTTCTGTGTGGCTCCAAGGTACGGAATCCTCATCAACTGACGAAAGGTTCAGGGAGGTTAGTTTTGCCATGCGTTCACCACTATACTGAGCTGTCTCAGGAAGTGTGAGTTCCCTGTCACAAAAAGTGTATGGAGGGAGACTAGACAATCCCTTGATAAGGGATCCTGCAAAAGGGAAACAAGAGGATTTCAACCAAATGACCACAATGAAGAAGGCCTTCCAACCCTGCAATCCTTTCGTTCTCCCCATTTGGGAGGGGCCCTCATTGTATTTGTGAACTCAAGTTGGAGATGAGCATTTTGATTTTCTGCCAAGAGAGTTTCTCAACCCCCTTAACTGGTTCAGTCTGTTTATTTATCTAGCTTCTGAGGTCACTCTCTTAAGTTCAGTGTTAAAAGCACCCCCAAATCACTCTGAAATCTTGTTTCTCAGCGTCTTGCCTTACAGTTGCAATTTCAGATTATTCTTAGGAAACCATTTGGGCATGATGTCATTATGGACACTGCTCATCCAGCAAGAAAAAATGGGCTTAGCCTTTGCATGCTGAGCTGTAGAATTGTAGGTGAGAAGGCAAAGGTCTCCAACTGCTGGAGCTGCCAGCATTGGCCGTAGCATAAGTGCTCCCCATCCTGCTATGCTCAACTATGTAAAATTGTGAGGAAACACACATTTCATAACACACTCATGGTGAGAAGAGCCTCCACTACTGGAGTGCCTGACCCAAACTGAGTTGTCCAGATATGTTTAAATACCTTGGCTTTTCATTCTCTGATCCAAGAATATTCAGGTTAAAACTCTGGCATTTGTTAATGTCATATCCAGACCTGGAGCCCAAGGATGCTCTTTCTTTAAGGCTTAGAAGCAACAAAATGAAAGCATTAATTTGCCAAGAGTCTGGCTTCCTGTGTTCATATCCCTGCTTCCTTGACCATTTGCAAGCCTTTCTTCCATAATCCACGCAGGAAGCTCACGTTTGTGAGTGCAGTGGGGGAAAAAAGTCACCGGCCAATTAAAACAGTAACTGTCTGTGAAGGAGTCATCTGATTGGTGCACAAAACCTAAGTTTCTCTTTGTGAGAGAGAGCACACTCTTTTCATCCTGTCTGCTTTGAGAGTCTAGCTGCTGCCTCCAATAGTCTATCTCATCTCCTTGAGGGCAGAGACTCTGCTGTCTTTCCCTGTATTCTCCAAAGAGCCTACCAGAGTAACAGATTTGGAGCCCTTTGCTAGACTGAGTTGTTTTCATTTCATTTGGAGACCTGTGATCTACTCTAGTTTTAAGTATAGATGTACTTTCCTGACAATAGTTCTGACTTGTGAGTGAGAAGAACTTAGATGGCTAGAAGACTCTCACAATGAAATAGGATTATACAAAGTGACTATTGAATTCTAAGTTCTAGGGATAATAATAAAGTGACCTCTGACTTTCCCTTCAATACATATCTTTGAGGAGGTGAAATGCCTTTGTTTGCTTTATGAGCACAAAGATACATTTTTAAATAAAGATTTATCTGTTCCTTGTAGAGACTAGAATCTGTGTATTGGAAGAATTAACATATAAACCTGCCTTAGTTCTCCAGTATAGAACCTCTTTGACTCTTTCATGTTTGGAAATGATAGCACATAGTTAGGCATGTTTGTTGCTTTATAGAGAAAAGTGTGTATACCATGGTAAAATTTAAAATAATGTAATCTTTCATTGTTCTTTCTTTTTCATTTGGAGGAAGGTGTTTATATTTATTGAATATCTGTTATGTACCCGAGAAATGTACTAGAGTTTTTGAATACAGCACTTCTTTTAATTTTTATGGTTCTTTGAAATTGGGGGTTATCATTCCAACTGTATTAATGTTGAAATTGAGGGTGCATGGGATTAAAGTGTTTGGCCCAAGCTCACAGCATAATGGATTCAAACCCAAATCTGTTGTTTCAAAACTGGTGCTTCTTTATACTACAGTATATCCATTCATGAAGATGTTTGCTCCATGCACCTTCTACTTTGCATCAGTTTTAGAATATGTTTCATATTAGTGTTTTAGTCTTCATCCAGTGTCATCATTAGAGCTTTACATTGTCTAGCATTTATTTCAAGAATAGGTAAGTATGAAGAGAGGCAGAAAAGTTGCTGACAAAATTTTTAAAGATATTTTCAGGGAGGTGAGATTTCAAGTAATTGAAATTACAAAATAAACACGTTAGGTATAAAGGGTAAACCATGTTGTTAGAAATAGTCTATAATCCCTATGTCTTTTAAGTCCTGTTAATTTGTAACTGCCATTTGTGGCTTATCATTGTTATTATTTTATATTCCAAGGTTTCCTCTAGTGCATGCCCACTCATTATTCCAAATTGTTTTGGTTACTAAGTCTTTACAAAAATCTTCAGGACGTTATAGATGAGCTCTTTCGTAAATTTGCATGGACTAGAGACTGAACTGTGTATTTTAACCACCAAATACAGGTATTTTTTAATACCCTATAAATTTATGCCATGGAATAAAAATGAGTTAAATTGAAGATTTTAGCTGCCCCGTGCATGTCACTCCATTAGAGACAACCACTCACATGCACCATTGTAGTTTAAGTGATAAGTAAGTTTTATAAGTCATAGCTTTCTTATATTCCTTGATCAGTGGGAATCAGTCAGAAACTCACAGGCAACAGTAACAAAAATCTCCAGTATGTTAACTCTTTGTCTTTCTTCTAATCAAAATGAAAGTATTGCAGCTACTTTGGCCCAAAAGAGAAGACTAGAGATACGGTGTAATAAGACACCAACCAATTTTCATGAGTTAACTGCTGAATCTGCTGAATTTCAGTCTAAAATTAATCTAATCAAACTTGGATTGAGTTGGCTGCCTTGTCCAAATGTGGTAGAGTCATTTAACTGCTTCCCTGACCCAAGTTTTTAACTTAAAAGGGAAAAGAGAATTAGAATGAGAACAAAATGACTATTTCCTAAACCTGTTGTTCTTGTATCTTCAGCACCTGGAACAGTGACTGGCATTCAATAAATAATGTATGAATTAGTATCTTTAATGTGAGCACCCACCAAGGGAAAACACAGCATATTAGTATTTTGTACCATCTCAGCAAAATTATAATTGTATATGTCTCATAGAATTAACCTAAGGATAAACTTAAATAACTCATGCATTTGAATAGTGTGTGGCACTTTGTAGCCACTCAATAAATATTAGATGGAGTATAAAGTATATGTAGTAAGAGGAATGGCTTCTTAAAAAGATTTTACTGTTGGAACTGACCATGAGATACACACACACACAAACACATACTCAAGCATAGGCAATGGTGGCGTTGTGGAAAGGATAGCATGCTCTTGGCCAGGAGAACTGGATTCCAATACCTATCCCACAGTTTGAATATTCTCTGACCTCAGGAAAGCATCATTACCCATCTTGCTTCAGATACTGTTGGCGATTGAATCATGTCCCCCACCCAAGGCATATTCAAGTCCCAAACTGCTGTTCCTGTGGGCATGAACCCATTGTGTCAGTAAAACCTTTGAAAATGTTATTAGGTAAGGGGTGTCTGTATTAGTCAGCTTTCTCTAGGGAAACAGAATCAACAAGAGATATCTGTCAATAGTATGTGATTCTGTAAGAGTCTCTCATGCAGCTGTGAGGATGTACAAGTCCAGGTTCCTCGATGAAAGTCCAGTGAAGATTCTTAATGAGTTCTGCGAGACATTGGCTGTCCAAAGATGAGCTGGGAAATTCTCACTCAATGCTGGAATCACTTCCCCTTTTAAGGCATTCGACTGATTGGATAAAGTGTCACTCATTGCTGATGGCAGTCTCCCTAATTGATGTAATTATAATCAGCTCTATATGATTTACCACTGCGGTAAAGTCAATGGTGACTAAAGTCCGTAAATGCCCTTGTATTACAGTTAGCCCAGTGCTTGCTTGACCAAACAACTGGACACAATTACCTGGCTGAGTTGACACATTAACCTAACCATCACAGTGTCCAAATTGAATGAAGGTGGGCCTTAATCCAGTAGGGTTGAAGTCCTTATAAGCAAAGGAAATTGGACACAGAAGCAGCAGCCATAGAGAGCAGCCAGAAGCTGGAAGTCAACAGGAACTGGAATAGAAAGTAGAAGAAACTGCTATGTGCAGTGCTACGTGATAAAAAGCCAAGGACTAAGGATTACCGGGAGCCAGCCCGAGAATGCTGCAGTCTTCTGGAGAAAGCATCACCTTGCTGATGCTATGATTTTACACTTCTCCTAGCCTCAAAACCATGAGCCAATTCATTTCCGCTGTTCAAACCAACCCATTGTAGGGAATTTGCTTTAGCAGCGGGGAAACTAAAACAGGTGTCTTACCTATAAACTGGCACTTATAACACTTAAACTGCTTGTGGCAAGGTTTCAAGACAAGCGATCTCTAGAGAGCCCTTCTACAATGTCTGATGTCCATAAATCAGAGATAAGTCTAATATAAATGACAAAAATCTGATATGAGAATAAGTTTATGGTCTATAAATACTAAATCTAACTAATTGTTATTTATGGAAATTGTCAGAGATTGTAGAAGAGTCAGAAACTATTTCAACTGGAAGGATCCCTCATTCAGTATATTTGGAAATGGAGACCCAGATAAATTTGTTTCCCAAAACCAGTCATGATTTCTAAGGGAGAATATTCCAGATTAGAAATTAGGTGTTCAACTTGTTGATGAGCTTGGTCAAGTTATTCTCCGTGTTTCATTGACTTACATTTAAAAAATGGCACAACAGCACTAAAGACAAATACAGCTCTTCAAGCATATGCAGTGATAAAGTGGATCTCTTTCAAAATGGATGACTCCCTATGCCTTTTCCCTCTGCCTCCTTAGATAGCAGTTTCCATCCATCATAGAAGCAATAGAGATCTGAGAGCAACATTTACAATTTTTCTAAGGTTCTGCTCCATCTTCCTACTCAGACAAATGGTGCCGTTTAAACTTTTAGGTTTTTATAAGTAATACGGCATTTTGAGAAGTAAAATACCTGCTGAATTTTGGAACATTGTGTTGGGATAGTACATAATCTCCATTTAGTTAATTTGCACAGTTTTATTTTTCTACAAAATTCATTGAAACAATTATTTTATCTGTTCTATTTATATACTGTGTCCTATGGAAGCAAATTTCACGTTTTTGATTCTGAGTAATCTTAGCAGTTCCATAGGATGGAATGAGGCATTGGTTTCGGGCCAGTTGGTTGGATGACCTACAATTATTATGTCTCTTGAAGGCAATGACTGGAATCATGTTAGTGTTCCTCATACCTAATGCTGTTTTTATACATCATTTAATCATTTAGAAACCATTTTTTCCATGAAAAATTAGAGCTAATGAAAATTACTAGCATTAGCATGTGTTTAAATATGTGTGTGTACATATATATAAAACGGAGTTTGATCTATGGAGTTTTTTTTCCCATTTCTTGACTATATTGTAGCTAAACAAAAATGTGTAAGAAAATAGTCTTCAAGCCAATTTGGATATGGGAAAAATCATTCTGTAAAATGGATAAACTGCTATTTTCCCTACCTAATGATTCATCATGTATTTCTAAATTCTGATAAAAATTGTTACAAGTCTCTTCCGTAGCATTATTTGAAAATCGACATTATTATGTATGACAGACCATGTCAAAATAATTGTGTGTGGGACTAGTCTGGGTTAAGGGGAATCGAATTTGATATTACTAATTTTCACATTATTTCACCCATAAAAATTCTTCTAGCAGCAAAAGTTTTATTGCACTGTATTTCAGAGTCTCTAATTTATTCATGGGATAAATGTTTCATATAATGAATTTTCAAGTAAATGTATTCTGAAATTCATGCATAACTACAGCTGCTGTAAAACCATAAAAATTTGGTTAAGTTTGACGCATCTTCCCATTCCCCTTGGAAAGTTTAGTGGGGAACCTGAAAGATTTTATGCTAATAAAGACAATATTGTTCAGCTTTTCTTTGTATCCAATATATACCTCTTATTGAGTTCAAGCCAGTATCCCAATTAATACCTTTAAATGGAAGCACTTCATCAATTGTAGTGAGGCACTACTACCACTTAAAGGGTAGCATTGCTAGACCCATTTTCTGTCATTTTCACATGCCTCTGGATGAAGAACTGCTTTTCATATAGCCATCTGAATGTTTTGTGTGGAACAATCTCCAGGACCTTCTGCCATTTAACCTCTGTATCTGTTCTTCTCCCCTCGCTCTCGCTCTCCCTGCCCCCCATTGACACCTTGGGATCTTTGGAAGAAGACTCTCCCTATTGTACACCAAATACCCTCTACAGACATGAATAAAAATCATGGTTCCATGCAGTCCATCCTGCCTGCCTCCGCCCTCATCTAGAAGAGTGGGCTAAGATTGTGTGGCCAGGAGTTACATTCTAGCATTTGTCCAGCTCAGATGGAGAATGTAATCATAGGATTTAGAAGTTTGGAATCTGTTTTCTTGTGAAGAACAAAGAAGACTCATGACTTGGGAATGTTGCTATATGCCAAACTCTTGGGATTGTGTTTAATGATAGATTCCATTTTTTAAAAAAAGCATACACACACAACTGATTTTCAAAGAATTAAATTATATTACATTTGAAATTTTAAGCAGAATTCTCTATTAAAAAAAAAAAGACCCGTAATTCTCTTTCCTGAGGCCAGTGAAGTAGAGGGTATTATTTTCCTAGGGACGAGGATGATGCAAACCTTTCAGTATCACCTAGTGTACTCTTCTCTGTCTCGAAAATGTCTTCTTTGGGAGCCTTTCTTGAAAGGAGAGCAATGGTCAGGATGGAATGGGCAACTCCTCTCCCTCAAGTGAGAACAAGAAAAATTGACTATTAAGGTAGCATTTTTTTAATCCCCCCCCCTTGTGGCTATTTGCGTGCTGTCTGTTCCTTGTGTCCATTAGCTGTGCGTTCTTCTGTGTCTGTATTATTTATTTTATTTCCCTTCCCCCCTTTTGGCTTGCTTGCTGTCTGCTCTCTGTGTCCATTCTCTGCGGGCTCTTCTGTGCTCTCGCTTATCTCCCTTCTTTTTGTTGCGTCACCTTGCTGAGTTGACTCTCTGTAGCATCTGTGGGCCGGGTGGTGCTTGTGGGATGGGCGGCTCTCCACGGCATGCAGGCGAGCCTACCTTCACAAGGAGGTCCTGGCACGTGAACCCCCGGCCTCCTATATGGTAGACGGGACCCCAACTGATTGAGCCACAGCCGCTTCCCAAGGTAGCGCTTTTGATGAGTATATTCCCAAACTCAATATATAATGAAATATCTCATTTGAAGAGAGGATCCATTATAACTTCATACTCTAATTCACTCATTCTGCAACATGTATTCAGTATCTACTATGAACCAGTTATTTTTCTAGGCACTAGAGATCCAGCAGTGAATAAAATAAGCCAAGTCTGCTGTCATGAACTACATTCTGTGGAGGGCTAGGAGGCGAGAGACAGAAAATAAACAAAATATGCATATGTAAAGTATAGAATGTGTTTGGTGGTGACAAGTGGTATGGAAACAGCAATGCAGGGAGCGTGTCATGTTCAATTAACAAATTAGTGGGTAGGAAAGGCCCCTGCTGAGAAGATGGCATTTGAGCAAAACTTGAAGGAGGAGAAGAAGCAAACCTCAGGGTTTGGTGTGGAAAGAGCCTTCTGGACACAAGGGGAATAGCAAGGGCAAAGGGAGTGTCTGAAAAATTGGAAGCAATCCAGTGAAGCTGGAGCTGAGCAAGTGAGGGGTAGAATGGCAGGAGATGAGACAGGGACCTGAGGATTGGGTTTGGGGTGAGGACAGAATGGGTCCTAGACAGCAAGTTGTAGGTCATGTGTAAGTGCTTTGGACTTTACTCCAAACAAGATGGAACCTGCAGGTGAGTTTTGAGCAGTGTGAGCTAGGCACGTTGTTAGGCATTTTTTGGTGGATGCAGAAATATATCAAATTTAGCCCTTTGCCTTGAGCTAATATGATTTTATAAATTCTGTGTCTAGGATCCAAGCCTTGCAGTATGAAGTTTGCTAGTGCTTCCTATTCCACCAGCTTGCAAAATCTTTTTGACAATAAACTGTGTTCCCCAAGCACTAGCGTTCAGCCCATTTATGGGCATTTAACCATCCATGCCATCCATTGCTGGAAGTAAACTTGAAAAGACTGCTGAATTATTGACTCTGAGTCAAAAGTCAATGTGACATGGTCAGTTCTTAAGCAGGAGAGGTTGAGAAGAACTCAGGTAGAGCAATGAAGAAATAGCTGCCTCAGAAACCCATGTCCGCCGGGGTGCTATTTAGAAAGATGAGTTCCTCTTAGTCTGTATGGGAAGTTTTGTTGTAATGGCACTTTCAGGGTATGAAAATGCAAAGCAGTGAATAGCTGGGTGGCCAGATGCATAGACGCATGTTTCAAATGGCTCCAGTATAACTGATGTATGCTCCCATCAGTGGGCACCCAGGTAACAGTGCAGCTGAAACAGTTTCAGGGGGGTCAAGAGAACTTGTTGCAGTAATATAAAAATCTCCCTGCAATGCATCTTCAGTCCTATAAATCATGTTAGACATAATGAAAACTTCTGCAAGAGCATTCCATTTCTATGATGCATTTAACTGCAGTTGTTGACATGCTGTATCTGGATTGAAGAAATACGTAAACTTTTGACTGATTGCTGGGGCACTGGAAAGATAAAATAGATGTACCACTAAGTTTTTAAAGTAGAGTTTCAGGTATTTTTCTTTTTGCATGTGGAGTCCCTGGTTGTTCAGAAGATGAGCCCTTTGACTTTGTCTTCCATCTCAGACTGAGATTTGGACTTCTACTTTGTGAATTTAGTGTATGATTCTTATTTTTTAAGATAAAAATCTCAAGGCAAAATTGGGTTGGCTGTCATGTTTACTTTGGTTGCTTTGGCATAATTGAGTTTTGATTTAATATCCTCGGTAGTTCAGTTGAATTCTGCTGCCTTCAGTGCCCACTCTGTGTTCCACCATGTGGCATCTTCGAAATGAACTGGTATGTTCCATGCCTGAAAGACAAGAAGGTTACTGAGAACCCAAATTTCATTTCAATGATCTGCATGTAGTCTCTTTCCCTTTACTAGAATGTCAGCTCCAGTGGAGCAGGGGCCCCTTCTGTCTTGCTCACCTAACATCTAGAAAAGTGCTTGACATAATATGCATGCATTTGATGAAAGAATGGATACATGCAAGAACAAACAACTCCTAAGTACCCACTGTGGGCTGGGGTGTGGGGCAAGTAAGTCATCGTTCCTGGCTGCAAGTAGTTCAAAGTCTCTGACAGACAGAAATCAGAGAAGAGTAATCAGGAAAGAGTAGCAGAGGGAAGAGCGTCTGCATTAGCAAGGGGAGCTGGGAACACCTTCACCGTGCCTTTGGCGTTCAGGACCTTGAGCGGTATAGAAGGTGGAGAAGGACAGCCTTGGCTGGGAGAACAACAGGGACCCAAGCTCTGAGATGGGAGAGGACATGCTCTGTTTGCAGATCAGCAAGTGGGTACGGTTACTTACCAAGCAATTTATAAAACTGGATTTCAGGAGACATACTTTTCTGGCGTCTTTCATGAAACCGGATTGGGTTTCTGGTTATCTATGCTTGCAAAGGGGAATAGGTTCAGTGGGCTAGCCACCACAAAAGCCCAGGGACAGCAACTGTATGTGCCTGTGTGCACACACCCACACGCACAGACACACACACTTTTGAGTCTGCCTCCCACCTCCAACCTAATATCATTTCCAATAGAGTCTCACTAGTCCCATTTTAGAGCTGGGACACCCAGGGCTCAAGGAGAAGGCAAACCAAAGCTATGGCACTAGGAGCTAAGAACAAAGTGGCCTCAGCCATGTTCTTTATTGGTTCCATGTGGCTTATTTTTACAGCTTCAGCAGTCGTGAGACTCTAAGCCAGATGTCTCTGTGCCAGACGTGTGTTCTTCACAGACACAACCCTTTCTCAACTCAAGAGCCCCGCTAGCTGGAGATGCCCAGTAGGATGAGACAAAGTCAGATTTCAGACACAACTACTTTGTAATCAGATTTTCTAGGGATCCAAAAGTTTTATGCAGTCTTCCTCTCTCGTTTTCCACAAGACATGATGAGCACATACATTTTAAGATTGTTTTATAATGTAAAGAATACAGGAATCCCTTATTCTTAAAACACACCCACTACAGGAAAGCCTCAGGCAGCTTTTAAATTCTACCTCGAATCCTAGGCCCTTCTGCTTACTTAGGTACAAGGAGCCGGCTTTTCCAGACCTTTCTGTGTGTCCATACCAAAACTCTATGATGTAACTTTGCATAGGTATTTTCTTCCATAAATGGTCTTATATTTCTATTGTGTCCCAATAACTGGCTGATTACATTTGACTAGATGTTGTGGTGTTCTGTCTGAGTTAGCGCTAACTCAGTTCTTTGAAGAGCTACACAGAATTCCATGCTATTATCATGCCACTGTTTCCAGAGTCATTGCCATATTGATGGATGCTTTGGTTGTTTCCAATTTGTGGGCTGTTAGAAACAGTGCTGCAATGAACACATGTCTACACTTCTGGTGCCCCCAGGGAAGTATCAAAAAGGGGAACTTCTAAACCCAAACTTAATTTTAAACAAATTTCTTCCCGCAGAAGAGGCCCGCCAGACTTAAGATAAGCTTCTTTTACTTCCTTAACTTCTGAAACCTGGTTTCAAATGGTGATATTGACATGATTAGCTTTTTTGGGGGGGGGGCGGTGGGGGCCTCTCTAGATTTGCTGCTCTTGATCCTGTGTATATTTTCCCATGGAGTGCAGGATGGCAGGCCATTTCCTCTCTGGGGTTACCGTTAGTGGCCGTGCAACAATTCTTTACGGTGCTGGGACCCGCTGGTTCTCTGCCATCCCCACAGATGCCCCTCAGGAGCTCCCTCTTCCTTATTTCACTCACAGACAGTCCTTGGACACTTCTGTATGGCAGGCACAGGTTTTGACACTGAGGATTCATCAGGGAACAAAACAGAAAATTCTTGCCCTCATGGATCTTACATTTTAGAGGAGGGAGACGGATAATAAACAATAGACAGAAAAAATACGAAAAGCATATAGTATGTTAGAGTGTGTTAAGTGCTAGGCAAGGGGGAAAAAAATGAAGTCTAGGGAACAGTTTGGCGATTCCTCAAATAGTTAAACAGAGTTACCATATCTTCCAACAATTCCATGCCTAGGTATCTTCCCCAGGGAATTAGAGACTTGCCTTCATGCAAATACTTGTATGGGAATGGTCCTAGCAGCCTTTTTCACAATAGTCAAAAGGTGTGAACAGCCCAAGTGTTCATCAGAAGGTGAATGAGGAAGCAAAAGACGGTTTATCCATACGATGGAATAATATTCAGCCATAAAAAGGAATGATGTTCTGATACATGCTCTAGCATACATGAACCAAGAAAGCATTATCTACGTGAAAGAAGCCAGACACAAAAGAACAAATATTCTCTGATTCCATGTATATGAAATGTGCAGAATGGAGAGGTCTGTAGAGACAGGAAGAAGATTGGTGGCTGCCAGGGGCTGGGGAAGAGCAATTGGAAGGGATTGCTTAATGAATTCGGGCTCTCCTTTAAGGGCGATGAAAACATTTTGGAGCTAGATGAGGTGCTGGTTATACCACATTGTGAATGTACTGAATGCCACTGAGTTACACACTTTCAAGTGGGGGACTTTATGTTAGGTAAATTTCACCTCCACAAAAATTATTGAGCAGGGCGATTTTAAAAAAGGTGGCCCTGAGAGGATGACACTTGAGCCCAAACTTGATGGGAGCAACCGTTGCGAGGCCCTTCAGCGGGGAAGTTGCCTGGTAAGTTCCAAGGACAGGAAGAAGGCAGTGTGGCTGACAATGGCGCAGATGGGATAATGGGGACAGAAAGCCGTCAGAGAAGTGGCAGGTCTCATGGAAAGTCCAGCTCACTGTGTTTGCCTTTCTCCTTCACCTGCTGTTTAGAGCCTCCTCACCCACACTTGTCTCCACATTTTTACCTTCCCCTGCCTGGCAGTACTGGTGATACTGGCCATGGTGAAGGAAAGAAGGAAAGAGGGGCAGGGAAATCTCTCTGCATACTCCCCGCCAATCCCCTGGAATGTGATTATATCCCATGCTTTCCTTTGGCTACGGGATTCCTATAAACAACCCACCACCGTAGTTCTTTTAACTTAGAATCCAATTTACAGTTTTTCAGTAATAATCTTCTGGTGAAATTGCCTTTTGCAGCATCACTGTTAAAATGTTCCTTGTTTCCCGACCCTTTAAAAGGAATATTTATTTCAGCGAGGCTCTGTTTCTGAATCAATTAAAAAAGACAAAGGGGCATGTAAAAGGAAAACTGAATTCCCTGTGAAAGAGCTCATACCCCTCTGTTCCCTGATGCTTTTCAAGAGAATGTAATCATGGATAATCATCTCCTGTTATATTCTGAGGTCTCCTCTGACCCCATAAAAAGGATCTAGGCTTGTGGTTACCTCTACAGGAATGCTTGGGAAATTCAGCGCAACCTTGTCTTGTATTGGTAAGAGCAGAGGACAGAGAAACTGAAGCTGAAGCATGGACTTGAGGCTCCCACCCTTGCGTTTAGCATCGGCGCCACTTAACCTTCAACCCTGTGGTGATAAAGCCTTCCTCACCCATCACACAGGTCTTAGGAAGGTTCCTATGAATCAAGGACATGAAAGTGATTTGCAAAGTATAATTTGCTTACATAAATGGAAGGTATTCTTATTAGTCATCAGACCTGAAAGCTATTTTTATCCAGACAACCTCAACCCTTTTCTCATTCTCCTATGTAGAACCTGCTGGCATTGGCATGTCTAAAAACGTGTTTATGTTTTACGGCAGCACATGTGTGAGGACCCTGAGCCCTTTGGGAACAGAGAAGCATGCCTTCTTCATCTCTATGCTCCTAGCCCTTAGCAGAGTGCCCTGCACACAGTAGGAGCTCAGTTAGGATTGGATGAGTGAATGAATGGAGGCACCCACAGTATTTTTAATTACCTTCATTCAGCATCCTAGGATTGACCTCTGGCATTTTTTGAGGATTTGAGCACTCAGGTTTCCCAAGGATGGAAGGAGCAATCTGATAAAGGGCTTGAAATTGAGGTGGTGTCCTAATTAGCTTCACTATTTTTCACCTAGAATGAAGAATGGGGCGTGTCCAGAACAGTTCTCTGGACCAATGAGGCTAGGCAGCTTGGAGCATAGAGCTGCAATTTAGCTGTGGTAGAGTGGCTTCACCCATCTTTGTTAGTGCATGTGTTTGGTTTTTTTTTTTTAAGATTTTTAAAAATTTATTTCTCTCCCCTTCCTCCCACCTTAGTTGTCTGCTCTCTGTGTCCATTCACTGTGAGTTCTTACTGTGTCCGCTTCTATTCTTGTCGGTGGCCCGGAAATCTGTGTCTCTTTTTGTTGCATCATCTTGCTGCATCAACTCTCCCTGTGTGTGGCGCCACTCCTGGGCAGGCTGCACTTTCACACTGGGCGGCTCTCCTTACGGGGCGCACTCCTTGTGTATGGGGTTCCCCTATGTGGGGGACACCCCTGTGTGGCACGGCATTCCTTGTGCACATCAGCACTGCACATGGTCCAGCTCCACACAGGTCAAGGAGGTCCTGGGTTTGAACCACAGACCTCCCATGTGGTAGGCAGACGCTCTATTCATTGAGCCAAGTCTGCTTCCCTGCATGCAGTTTTGAAGATAGGTCCTAAGCATTCCTTCCCTTCAAGAGCTAGGTGGAAAGTATGAGAAGGCGGGAGAAGTAGTTTTCCTCCCTCTCTCCCTCTTGGCACTTGAAATAATGAGTCTTTGGTCATAGTGAGGTGTTTCCTTAGGCTTAAGGGTATTCCCAGCATTGGTTTCAGTTCAGTTCCCAGTAGGTAAAATTTTGTGAATTCTGTGCTCACTAAGCAAGGAAACGAAAACAAGCACCATCCAAAGCCTCAGATGGTAAGAATGCTTCACTGGCCATCCCTTATTAAACTATGCAAAAAAAAGTACAACACAAACAGGGCCTAATAAATTAGCTCTGAGATCCTCACAGCCACAACAGTGGGCAGAAGCAACTGGAATGTAATTCTGAGACTTCACTGCAGAATCACATCTCTTTTCCCAGGTCTCAATTAGGGATGATAATCCTTGCCTCACCAAGCAACTGTGAACTAAAGTAGACTTATTATTTTAGCAATGGAAGAACTTGTATCATTGGTATAAAGGCAGTGGTTCAGAGGGGAGGGGAAGGGAAGAACAAGTGTAACATGGGACATTTTGGGGACATTGGAATTATGCATAATATTGCAATGACAGATGCAGGCATTATACATCCTGTCCAAACCTATAAAATTTTGCAGGGCAGAGTGTAAACTATAGACCATGCTTACTAGCATTGCTTCAATATGTGTTCATCAGTTGTAACAAAGGTACCATGCTAATGAAAGATGATAATGTGTGAAAGCGTGGGAGGAGGAAGGGTGTGGGGTATATGGGAATCCCCTATATTTCTGATGTAACTTTTATGTAATGTAAAGCTTCTTTTAAAAAAAAAAAAAACAGAAAAATATAACAACCTAAAAAAAAACAACAAAACCACCCATGTATCTGCTCTTTTTAAGGGTCCGAGAACAGGGCTGACATTGAGGTCATAATCAGCTTCTGTATTAGCACCTCAATTTGTTGCTTTCTAAATGGCAATAGCCATAATGATGGCGATGACAACCACCACCAAACAGAGCACCCTGAAGGGCCAAGCAGAGTTCCTGGCACAGAGTAGATGCTCATTAAATGGTAGGCAATCCAGACCAGCCACCCCAAGGGCTGCTTGCCTGGGTCTGTAGAATTCCACAGCTCACCACTCATTTCCCTGAGTCAGGTCCCTGAGACCATTGCCTGCATTTGCTCTCTCTGACTCTTCTCTTCCCTCTCTCCTGCCTCCCTCTGGATGCTTTCAGTGCTCTCTTAAGTCTTTCTCTAGTGGTTCTCTTCAGCTCCTACTTTTCCCCCTCTGCTGTCTGGGCCTTGGCTCCCCTGTCAGATACATGGGCACAGTGGACCCCAATCACAATAATCCCCAAAACTGAAGTGGCTGCTCAGTTCTGCTGTGGAGGAAATTTATTTTAGGGGAGGAGGGTGGGAGCTGGACCCTTATGGAAATGTAGCTGTAGTTTCCTCCTGGGAGTCTTTAAAGAGACTGCACACTTAGCACTCATTGCCTGCCTGCCCCCTCCCTCCCTCCCCACCCCCTCCAATTTCCTTGCCTTGCTTTTTTTCTGTCTCTCTCCCTCTCTTTTTCTTTCCTTCTTTAAGCAATCCTCTATCCATAAAAATATAAAAACATATACATCTTTCATCTTTTGCCTGTAATTCTTGTCAATTCTTCCTTGATTTTTCCCCCTTTGGCCTTACAAGTATCTATGGTTGCTGCTTCATAAATGTTTATTATGAGTCACAATGACGGTAGTGGTAGAAAGAGCAACCCCTGTTGTGCTATTATTCCTCAGTGCTTTTTATCTCATGTACCAAATTAAGCATTAATGTTGTCATCAATTACTCCCTAAAAGATGGTGGAAGCATATTTGTTAGCAATATTTTGATAATAACTATATAAACAGATATTTGTCATGCTATTCTGACTCCTACATCTTCATTCACAGAAGAACATTTTATTTACATTGTCAAGTAAGAGGGTGGCAATTTAAGTGAGACTTGCAATTTATCACTTGCTTCGCTTTCCAAGGCAAGCCCTGGGAGTTGAATTTTTTTCCTGAAATATATCTGGGATCATTTCTTTGAAATGTATGGTTTCAAGTACGCTCGGGAGGAAAAACTCCTATCTGTATATATCTCAGATACCCCTCTTTCCCCATCTCTATCTCTGTCTCTCTCTCTATCTGTATATCATCTCTATCACCCTCCTCTGCAGCTGAGGATACTTTCCCTGCCTGCAAAGTGTATAACATGTCTAGCTGCCTCTTGTCAGTATAGGCTTAAAACCTTTGCATGGAGAAATCATCTCACACAGCGGGGGGCAACTTTCTTCTGAGTTGATCTTTCACAACCACAGCAAGATGTTCCACAATGCGAGGAAAACTTTTGCCCACAGGAAGTAGCTTAAAAGGGAACCAAATCAGGCAAGGTTAAGAACAATAGTAGGTGTTGCCAAATGGAAGACTCATCATGCTTTGGAGTGGGACACAACTGATGGCCATTTATTTGCTAGGTGGCATTGGGTAAGGTCATTCTCTGGACCTCAGTTTTCTTGCTTGGAAGGTGGAGATAACAACAGGCCCTGCCTGATGGTATCATTGGGAGGACAAAATGAAAAACAAAATTGCTCCAAAAATCACTTGGGAGGGTAAACTGAGGTGATAATTATCAAGTGCTTAGGACATGGTATGACTTGATAAATGGGAGCAGGTATTATTATCGTGCCAGCAGATGTATTGTCTGGGTCAGACAGACAAATGTTTATTGAGGCCCCACCTTACACATGTGAGAAGCAAGTCTTTGGCATGGGTGCTGACTTCTGTGAGCTCACAGCCCCTGTTTGGGATGGCTCCATTTACCTGGCAAAGTGTTGGAGGATTGTGGAGTGATGATTGCTTTCTCACTTTGAAGGACAGATAATCTGTCATCAGGAGACAGGATAAGCTTCATGGAGGAGGTGCAATTTTATTTGATGAGTTCTCTCCGCAAGTTTGTACTTAGGTCCTATGCTGTGCCGGGGGCTGAACTTGATCTGGAAGGATTGGAGTACAGGGCAAAAGGTCTTTGAGTGAAATCATGCGTGTTGAGGTTCAGGAACAGAACAGAACAGCAAGATTTTGTTTAGGACAGAACACGCCGACTTGCTTATCAGGAGCAGAGGTTTCCCCAGGAGCATGGTGGGAGAGGGAGGCTATGTAACACATATCTAGATGTCTAGGAGGCTATGTAACACATACCCGGACATTGAGGGTCACGCTGGTGCCTTGTTTCCCATACTGGGGGATGGACTGTCCTACCACTCAGGCTCATAGGACCCAAACCAGGCGACATTCTAGACTGCCTACCTCGAGCTGTCAAGCTGACCTCTCACCCCAGACGACAATGTCTAACTCGTCCCTCTGCCTCCAGGCTCTTTCTAGCCAATTCTCCATGCCTCTGCAAAGCTGAACATGTCAATCCCTATTTCAAACTCCTTCATTGACCCTCCAATACCTGTAAGATAAAATTCCAACTCCCTAGCTTAGCACAAAGGCCTAATGGGTCTTTTGCTGCCGGCACCCTTCAGTCCAAGTCACTGGGTTATCACTGGTAGCACTCGCCCCTCAATGACCCCAAGCTGTGGCACGCCTTCTTATGCCCTGTTCCTTGGAGAAGTTTCCTCTACCCCTATCCCCTTTTTCTGTCTTGTTAGCTCCTTCTCAACTGTCAACACCCAATGATCACCTCCTTCAGGAACCCCTCCCTAGGCTGAGGTCGCTAACCTTCCTCTTCCTCCACGAGTAGCACTCTCTTCAGTCCTCTACCTCGTCACTTCCCACAGTGTCCTGCAATCACTCCTTCACAGGAACCTGCTCAAGAAGGGCCCATGGCTCTTGCCTTGCTATAGCCCCCATGCCTGGTGCCAGGCCCAGCCCTGGGCAGGAAGCCAGTAAATGTTCCTGGGGTGGAGGTTGCATTTGCAGGCAGGTCAACCCAATGGCCCATGTGCTCCCCGCAAGGCAACTGAACCTCTAAATAATTTTGGTTAAAAATGCAGATAGAAATATCTCCTCAGCCACTCCCAACTTCAGGAAGGCGACTGAGAGATGAGGTGGGGAAACTCAGTACACCCTTCACAGGCCCCTGCATTCAGTGAGGAAAGTAAGCAGTGGTCACTTTTCTCTGTTTTGCTTCACCCTTTCTTAAATTATAATTATGGAGAGCACACAGTAGGTTCGGGATAGGGAATGGGGGGAAAAAACCCTTGGAAGACAATCACCCTGTAAACATCTTACAGCGGGGATGGCTCTTAAACAGGAATGCTCAGTACCAACTGAAGCTCAGACGAGTTTAGCCAAGCAAATCAATGCAAGTTAATCTTTCAGTGTCAGCTGGCTGAGTTCTGGGCTAGTGATGAATGCCTCGACTGGAAAGATGAAATGCTCTGACAGCTACAGATGGTGCCAATTACTGCCGGCGGAGCCTGTCCTGCTGTGAGCCCAAGATGTCTGATTTGTGGCCACAGGAAAATGAAAAAGAGGCCTTCCAGCTGGGCCTGTCACCTGTCCTTCATTGTTCCCTAACCAAAATTGTATTCAGGTGTGAAACTCACTTTTTTTGGCTAGTTAGTTGTAGGTTTGTGTGTGTGTGGGGGGGGGGGAGGAGCGCTGACTCTGGGTGGGGGTAGTGTGACTCATGTTAATTATACAGCCATGCTAATTGCCAAGCATATGCCTGGGAAGGATAGAGTAAGTCACTACCAAGGTTGGCCACTTCTTCCCACCCCATTCCTAGCAGACAAAACACTGACAGTGAATCATCCTGGAATCCCAACAAAAGCAAGTGGAAACTTCCCAAATGCTCATGGTTTCCACGGGACTTTGCACACACAAGCATCATTTGGAGCCGTGTATGGAGGCTGCTTCTGCTAGAAGGCTCCTGAGCTAGACTTTCTCACATTTAGACCATCATACCCAATGAACTTGGGGGGTAGATAGATTTGGAATGTGAATCCCAAAGACTCAGGAGTTGCTCCTCCTCCAAGGAAGTAGGTTACACTCACACTTTGAAGGCATCCAAGAATGATACCTTGGCATAAATTGCTTCATCATGGTAAGAGTAACAGGGAGATGTGGCTTAGAACACAACAGCCTCTCTCATTTACTGAGAGCTTTTTATGGGCAAGGTTCTAAGCCTATTTTATCCTTCATCTTTCTAGCAGCCTTGCCTGATAGATATCAGTTTCCCCATTTGGCAAATGAAGGGGCAGTGTCTAGAGAGGGTGAATGGCTTCCCCAAGGCCACGAAGTTACTGAGGGACACCACCTAGATCTGAACCCAGTTCTTCAAGTGTTAGGAATGGGTGCAGCCAAGAGAAGAGAAGAAAACAGAAGAGAAGAGAACATAAAATAAAATGAGATAATTAGGTTCTTATGTCCTGGGCTAGCCCTACCTGCCCCCTGCCCCCATACCACACAGATCTTGTCCTCCATCCAGTGTGGATCCCCTAGTAATAGAGTAGCTGAGGGTGTCTGCTAGGGTGCTCTCCTCTAGATTTGGGTACGGGTCCTGGGTTTGGAAAATGGAGTGCTCCAATAGATGACGTCCCTCCTCCAATAAAAGCTGGAACAAAAGCAGGCTCTGGGGATCCCTGGGAAGGCCTCAGAGACTTAATGCAGCTTCTTAAGAGGTATTCGCTCCAACTTTGCAGCCAGACAGTGCTACAATGTGGGTCCTGGGAAACCTTGGCTCACTAAGAAAAGGGGGGTGACTTTTAGAACATTTTCTCTTCTCTGGCACAATACTCTCTTTACGAACTCTGGGTCCATCTCTCCCTTTTCTGATTCTCTTCTTCCCTACATATTTTTCTTCCTCAGAACTAAATGTTTGTCACACTTTCACACTGCCTCCTGAAAGTGGCATGCGATTCACATTCTAAACAGAGCTGCTTTCCCAGCACCATCAGGTTGAAACTGTCTATTTTCCTTTGCCTTGGCTATTGAACTCTAAATCTCAGGGGCTTTAGCCTTCCCTGGGCCTAGCAACTTGGTAAAGGAATCTCTGCCATCCCTTGAACCCATTTTCATTTCCTGCCCACAAGAAGAGAGGGAATAAAACTGGTGCAATCCATAGGCCATTGGGCCCACGTGGACAGTTTTCTGTGGAGCTGGAAAGGAGTCTAGGCGTGTTTATGTAATATTAAATCCAGGCAGGTACGCACCCTCTTTGCCTTGGTGCAGCGTGTCTATGACTTGGCATGAATTAGTGTGTTTGTGTTTCATTCCACTTGGCCACCAGCCAGCATGGATACTCTATTTCCATTTTGAAATTTTACTTGGCAGATCCTTAGAAGTCACTGGAGAACTTTTCCTGAGTAATAAAACACAACTTTCATTGAAAACTAATTATTTTTCAGATGACTATGCCAGCTGTTTTAATAGTATGCTTACAAATGCAGATCTGATTGTGAAGTTCCTTTTGACAGTCACTAAATAAGCACCTTAATTTGTAGGGTCTCCCAGCTTAGTTCCATGCAGAACTAGAAATCTGATAAATGGGGGGAAAATTCACAAGGTAAGTAAATCTATCATTTGGGGAATGGGCAACTATTGGGAAAATCATTGCATAACTTAGTTGTTTATTCTTTCCCCTTAGGAACTGAGACTGACAAAAAATGCAAACTATATTCATTGAGCAGTTTTAAGCGTTCAAAAAGACTTAAGATCTCATGGCTTGGGACAACTTGAGTAATTCTGAATATACTTGGTTCTGTGTTTCATTTCTGGAGACACCTCTATGTCCTCAGCCATGTCCACACATATGGTTATTGTGTGTTTCCTGTGTTCTGGGATATATGTGAAACACCCTGATGAATTGCACCTTGTCTTGGCCTACCAGGAATTTACAGCCTTGTCGGGGTGGACCGGAAGAGGGGAGGGAACAGACGTGTAAACAAGACAGAATGATGCAAGTGTAAGGTAGAGGTTTAAGGGACATTCTGGTCAAGGGCAGAGCTAGATGGAAGAACTGACTCAAGCGACCAAGGAAGAGCATGGTAGAAGAGGTAGCATTTGAGCCAGGCTTTGGAGGATGAGAATGATATCAATAAAGGGGAAAGGCCATTTCCTATGGAAGGAAAGATGACAAAGATAGGAAGGAGTGAAAGGGCATGGTGGATAAGGGGTGAATCTCAGAGGAGATGAGGCTGATGGAGGAAGGAATGGAAGGTCTAAATACTATGGAGATTTTCCTCTTAGCTCTAGAGGATTGTGAGAAGGGGAGTGGCTTACTCTTTGTCGAGTACGGGTTTCTTGAGAAGGGGAATAGTGTGTTCTGGCCTCATTTGAATTCTGGTGGAGGGTAGAGACTGGATTGAAGATACATGAGACTGGAGATGGGGAGACAGATTGGTTAAAAGTTATTGCAATAGGTCAGGCGAGGGATGATGAGGGCCTGAAAAGGGACATTAAAACAATTATCCACTGGACCTAATCAATGCAGAGAGTGAGCTGGCTAATTCGGGGGTGGGGGTGGGGCAGTGGGAAGGGGGCCCTTTATTCTCCATCATTTGTTTTATTGGCTCGACTTAGGCAGATAATTGTCTCGACTCTCAATGTCACTTTGCCTATGTCATAGCCATCATAGGCTTTAGACAAATTGCTTAGCATCTCTAGGTTTCCTTTTCACCTGATGTAAAATAGGGATAATAATTCTCACTACCAATGGTAATTGCCTCAGAGGAAAGCTCTGTTCATTTGTGTGAGTGCTAATATCTTCTTGGCATAAAATAATCATTAATAAGATTTCTAACATTTCTATTGTGCTTTGAGATCTTTGGAAACATGAACCCACCCAAGTGCTAAACATTTTCAATAAAGGAAACATTCAAAGTAATAAAAGGGTGGCACCATCTGGTTAGACAGTAATCCCTGATGACCTCCCCTTCATTTGCAAATCTTTTCTGATCCATTTTCGTTTAATTCATAAATCTTCACTTTATGAAACAAATGCAATATATAAAGTTGCCTGGAGAAACTTTCTAGGGTTTTTGCAACAGATGGGAGGCTGCCTTCCACCAGCTCAAAAGATCTTCCAAACATCCATGGCTTCCTGCATGATTAGTTTGCCTGTCTGTGGGTGGAAGGTGAAGCCCACATGTGGCTCCAAGTTTGGCAGAGTCCTTTTCCCATGGCCCAAGGGCCTAGTAGTAGAAAGAGCTCCCCTCCCCCAATGGTGATGGCAACTTTAAGGGAAAAAAATACCTTTGCTAACTGACCTCAGGCTATTGAAGAGTGTTGAAGAGTATTGAAGATTCTGATGACATTTTCTCTGAAGAAGCCATTCCATCCTGCCCCACCTCCCCCAACAAGGTAAATGTACACTGTCATGAGATGCACATGTGTTGTGATGCGTCCACATGGCCAAAATGATGTTTTAAAGATTATCTGTCATTGGTTGAGCAATATTAGCCATGCTTAAAAAAAACCTCCCCAAAGCCAATGGTGCGTTTCAGTTCTACGACCAGCAAATAAACAAGTGAAATCATTCCCAGAGCTTAAGACCAGTTCACCAGGAAATTCAGGGCTGTGAGAGCTGAGTTCCCTGTTGTCAGAAAATGAGGCTTCCTGATGATGATGTGGGCTCAGGAAGCCAAGCTGTAGAAGGAGAGGGTCTCTACTGGAGCAACCAACCGACCAGATGACATTGGGGTATGTTACTCCAGGAGGAGGAGATTCTGCATACACGTCTAGGCAAGACTCCAGAGGTCCCTCTCTCCAAGATCAGCTTTTTCTGACAAGTCATTTCAGTGAGGCAACTGCCTCAAGATAGGGCTCCCCTTTCCTTCAGAGGCCTGTATCTATAATACGCATAAATACTTTGATGACAATGATGTCCCGACATCATTTGTAACAAATGTTCCACAGTAATGCAAGGTGTTGGTGGAGGGGTGACGTATAGGAATCATATATGTGATGCATTATTGTTTTGTAAACTCACAACTTCTCCAATAAAAATTTTTTTAAAAAGAGAAAAGAAAATTGATAGAAAAATTCCAGCAATGAGTGGGACTGGCCTCTCAAGCAGGCATTTTGGAATGGGCTTACACATTCGTGGTTGAAAGAACCCTCTGGCCAAAAAATATTAAATAAAGAAATGTCAAGTACTGACCAAAAAAAAAGAAGAGGCCTGCACCTCACTGATGCTGCTCTACCACAAAATGACTCCCGAGGGATTCACCTCTCTGCCTTTCCAGGTGCCATAGACCAGCATATATTGATAAGCTCAGCTCACTCGTGAACACCTCAGGACTTAACAGTGTCAAGCCAGGTTGCATGGATCCCTTCACAGCTGGTCTTGGTAAAGGACCAGTCCCAAAGACCTATACCAAGATGGCCACATTTGGATCCATCTCAATAGGTTGCTTTAGTAGAAATGAGAAGATTTAGTCTGCCAGGGTGTGGGGCTGGACCACTTGTCAGGAAACTTTACTGTCTGACCCCTTGTTCACTTTTTATACTCCATCCCCTAAATGCCTGGGAAGTAGCATTTTCCCTCTTGAATGCAACCTCCACCTTTTCTCAGAAGTAACAAAAGAAAGGAGCATTGGAGCATAGATACTTTTGGACAGTGCAGAAAGCCTGCTTGTCTTTTAGAAAGGAAGGATTTAAAAGGCATTGGAGACAGATGGAAAAGGCCCAGGATCCAAGGGGGTAAATTCTGCCATTTTTTTTTCTGACAGCCTTCTTATCTTCCATCTCTGCATAAAATGGGACTCTGTATAAAATGGGACTATCTAGTACCTGCTCCACTGGCCTCCTGGCATTGTCTGGAAGGCCAAAGTTGGTACTTTGTGTACTCATTCTTTGAAAACATTAAAGGGCTGTTGATTTAATATCATGGGCAGTGGTCCTATGATTGTCCAGGTTAAATACTTGTCACTAGAGGCAGAAAGAATTCAATAACTCAGTAGCACATTCTAGTCAAACAACACTGAATGGCACATTTGTGGCTTCTTTTGCCAACTTTGCAACGATTTGATCTTTGGTCAAGAAGTTATCACGGGTTCTGATTTAGAGATGCAGTTAACGTTCCTTCAGTGACAGTGGCCAACCTGAAACAATTATAATCCTCCTTCTTTACCCTGCATGGTTTTGTTTGGGAATGGGATTCACTATTTTCCGCCATCGATGACCTGGTGAGAATAAAACAATTGTGTTTTAGTCTATTTTGACTGCTCAGGCAGCATACTGCACTCATGCTTTAGGTTATCTGTTAAGGACACTTAATTCTGGATGGGTGGTGTCTTCGTTTGCCAAGGCTGCTATGGCAAATACCACAAACTGGTTCCTTAAACAACAGGAATCTAACAGCTCTCAGTTTGGAAGGTAAAAGTTCAACATCAAGGTAGGGGCAGGCCATGTCTTCTCTGATGTCTGTGGCATTCTGGTGGTGGCTTGCTAGCAATCGATCTCTACCTCTGTCACGGGTGATCTGTTCTCTTTCTGTCGCCTCCTGTGGCTTGTTCTTTTTTTTTTTCTATGAAGGATATTTATTTGGGGTAAAACCTTACAGTCCCTAGGTTGGAAAGTTGAACTCAAAGTACCACATGAGGTGCTTTCTCAACAAAGCCATCAGTCATGTGTTAAAACAAGATGGCCAACAATCTCTGCCAGGTTTGAGCCTTACAATCTTTTTTTTTGTCTTTATTATTTTAATGTTATATTCAAAAAACACGAGGTCCCCATATACCCCCCACCCCCCTCACGCCACTCTTCCCCCCATAACAACAACCTCCTCCATCATCATGAGACATTCATTGCATTTGGTGAACACATCTCTGAGCACCGCTGTAGCTCATGGTCAATGGTCCACATCATAGCCCACACTCTCCCACAGTCCACCCAATGAGCCATGGGAAGACATACAGTGTCTGGTAACTGTCCCTCCAGCACCACCCAGGACAACTCCAACCCCCGAAAATGCCCCCACATCACATCTCTTCCTCCCACTCCCTACCCCCAGCAGCTACCATGGCCACCTTCTCCACACCAATGCCACATTTTCTTCGATTACTAATCACAGTACTTCATGAATAGACTATAAGTAAGTCTACTCTAATCCATATTCTATTCCTCCATCCTGTGGACCACAGAATGTTTGTGTCCATTCCACATCTATATCAAGAGGGGGCTTAGATTCCACATGGATGCTGGATGCAATTCTCCTGCCTTCACTTGTAGGCACTCTTGGTTCCCTGGTGTGGTGGTTGACCTTCTTCACCTTCATGTTAGCTGAGTGGAGTAAGTCCAATAAACCAGAGTATAGGAGCTGAAGTCTGTTGAGGCTCAGGGCCTGGCTATCACATGGTCAGTCCAGAGATTCAGGTCCCCTGGGTATACATTAAACCCCAGCATCAACTACAGTTCGGGTAAAAGTAATAGGAGAGACTTGTGGACAAAGATCACATCTGAGACCAGCTTCATCCCACAGAAACACAAACTCCAAATTAGGGCCAACTGAGATGGCACTGAACTCCATCTGCCATGACCATAGAACCTGTGGGTCTCTGTAGCCCTCAGAAGAACCAATACCTGGGGTCGTATCTACTTTATCTGTCTCTGGGACTCTGCTCAGGTGTGCATAAGGGCAACCCCTCTTATAACCTCCCGGCTCTTTTTGGAGACTCATTGGCTTGTTCTTCTGCCTCCAAATTTCCTTTCCTTCTAAGGATTCTAGTCATATCCAATTAAGACCTACCCTGATTCAATGGGGCCCCATCCAAATACGATCTTCAAAGATGCTATTTACAAAATGAGTCTGCACCCACATGACTGAGGTTAGAACTTAAGATCTTATTTACAAATGAGTAAGTGCACACTCACAGGCCCTGGGGGTTATGACTTGAACATGTCTCTGGTGGAGACATGATTCAATCCAGCACAGGTGGAATTGTCATTTGTTTATTCATTTAAGTGTTTATGACCCAGCACCCTTGCCCCTCACCTCCAGTCTTGGCATTTTAGGTACTAAATGGTGTAGGATTGTTCTGCCAAAAATCTTAAATGCCTCTTAAGCCTAGTGTACATTTCCTTTGTGCATCCATTCGTTCATTCATTCATCTTTTCCATAAACATTGGAATGAGCCCTTATTCTGTCTAAGGTATCATGCTAGTTACTCTGCAGGTAGAGTACAATTGCTTATCTATAATCTCTGACATGGAGGTGACCATGAAATGAATTTTATGAAAATGAAAAGATTAAAACACTACAGATGAGCAAAACTGCATATTTTCTTAAAACAAAAGCCACACTTTTTAAAACGCCATGGGGTTTGTATTTTGTGGTTATTTTGCGTCTAGGTTTTGGGGTTTATTTTTCCTTTGGAATGCGGCCATTGGGTTAGCATATCAGTAGATGCACAACTCACCAGTGGATGTAATTACTGCTTGGAAATTGTGGCTTTCAGTCTCACCAAGCACAGGAAAATGTCTAAATTTGACAGTGGGCCTGACCAATAGCTAATTGGTTTGGGGAGTCAAAACTAGCCAGATATGTAGCTCTGTGCATGTGGCCTGTAATCTGACTGGAAGGAGACCAACGGCTTCCAGCTATTTCTATGCGGTGGCCTCGGTTTGAACAATAGTGCCATTCTCAGCAAGGCTGTTATATACACTAACATGGCATCACCTTATGTACATATCGTGGGGGTGGGGCCAGGAGCCTCGGGACAGGATGTGTGGCCCTCTGGCTGTCCAGGGAAGGCAGTGGAGGAGTGTCTGATCCAGTTGTTGCCTATGGCTTCCTTTCCCATAATAGGCACTGCTTTGGCTCCTGAACTTTAGCTCTTGTTTGATTCCAGCTCAGGAGGTTTGGCCACATTGGGGGTGGGGGGCAGTCAGCAATGGCAATGGGGAACGGGGGAGGAAGGGATAAGTTCTTAAGCATGTACTCTGTACTCAGCACTCTGCCAGGCCTTTTTGCACATAATCTCATTTGATCCCACAACAACCCTATGAAGTAGGAGCTAGTATTTTAGCCATACTGAGATTCAGAGAGGTCAGCAAACCTGCCCAAAGCCAGGCAGCAAGTGTGGAGTCTGGATTTGAACCCAGATCTACGTGCATTCCACTGCCTTGTGCTATTTTCACCATACCACACAGAAGGGCCCTACCCCCCAGTCTTTCCTTGTTGATCAGGAAATGGCATAGATGATAGCTGCTGAAGATGGATCATTCTCTTGGTTGGCTTAAGCTGATCAGTGTCATCATTTTGAAGTTATTTCCTATACAAAATATTTAGGAATTCACAAGTTTTTAAAAATCTAGCTGAATATTTACTAGTAAGAGGCCCTGCTCCCCAGTAGGGCAGTGAAATCCAACATCTATCAAATAGCCCATTGTAAAATTGGTTATCCATAAGCTTTATGTGTTTGTATTTTGTAGATCTTCAACCAGTTCGAATAAATAAAGTGGAACAGGCATGAGAACCAGAAGAAGCTGCAAAGATCCTGTAGCATGTTTTACAGATGTGTAAACTTAGGTCTAGAGAGGGAAACTGTTATTTATGCCAAACTTACACAGCAGGCAAGTGGCAGCACTAGAACTTGACCCGAAAGAAAATGTCATCATGTGCCTGAAGCTATAAATTAGATCATCCAAACTCATTAGGCAAAGGTTCAGATGAGAATAGACTCCTGGGTTTTGCAGTGGCTTGACAGATATGTGCAAGTGGCTTGCGTTGGAATCACATGTATCCTAGGCATAAAAGAAAAAGATAGCACTTTATCTTTGATGTTAGGAAAACCAAAGACCTACTAAGATAATTATTCATCTGAAACTGGGTACAGAAATATTCTCTCAGAGTCTCCGATGGACACACGATTCTGTTAGAGGCTCTGTGTGTATTTATGTATGGACCCACCCTTTCTCTAGTTATTCTGTCCTTCAAACCCCCTTTATTTCTTTGGAATTTGAACATAGTCTGTGTGCTTTGTTTTGCTTTCCTTTTTATTCAGGCACATTAAGGCTACGTTGGAGCAGTAACACTAAGGCTAAAATGTGGTTCTTCCACATAGTTTAGAATTTCAACCAGGTCAAGGGATTAGTACACATCAGAACAGTGAAATGTGATTTTCCAGTATCTCCAATTTTACCAGTTCATTTAAAGGAATGCCTGTGATTCGTTTGAGGCATTTCCATTGTAAAAATAAGTGATCAGTGCAGATACAGTTCTATCCATGCACATTAGTTAAAATCAAGATTATAACTTCAAACAGTTTAATCTATTAACTTTAAGCCTTCTTTTATCAACTTTTTATAGATTGAAATGAAAAATTAGTATCCAGCAATACTTCCTAGATAGCTTTCTGCAGAAAATCTGATGGTGCCTGGACAAAAATCATCCTTGAGTCTCCATGTCTCCTCAAAATTTGACATTACTTAAATGCGATGAAATGGTGAAGGAGAAAGTAAAATTTGGGGGATGCTTATTCCATTTTGTATGAGATTGTAAGAGGTACAAATGATCTGTTTAGAGATTTAAAAGAAAACTAATAAAAAGTTCTGAAGTTAATGGAAGCATTTTATTTTCAGTTTGCTGCAGGCTAGAGCATCTCATAGTGGAGTAATTACTGCATTGGAGTCAGAATCCATTTGATTTCTGTTTTTCTGTCTATAAAATAAAAGAGTGGGACTAAATGATCTTTAAGGTCCCTAAGATTCTAACATCATGTGATTGGTGAACTCTCATTTGCTTTGTAGGTATTTGGTATTAAAAAAATGAGTATTATTTTACTACAGAAATAGGATGATGGTTCCTAAATGCCAGTGGGTCATGTTCTCTGTTACCAACTTTCCACTCCTTTCATGAACTCCTATCACTCCATCTTCCTGCAATCACTGAAGAGGTCTCTAAGTGCTCTCCAGGTTTCTTCTCTTGACTTCAGAAGTTTCATTTGAATTTTGTTCTAGTCTGTGCTTTCTTTGTTTATCAAAAATTATTTTTCCTTCCAATCTTGTTTTTCACTTCTTTTTGTGATTTGCTACTATTTTTTGTTTCTTGGCAGAGGTAAGCCACATACTGTTCATCTGTTTACACCTCTATTTCTAGCCACCTCCTCTCATCCGAACATTCTGATTCACGTTCTCTCTCTGAATCTGACCTTCATTTTCTTTTCAGCTGACAGTGGAATTTACCCCCAAAAGCTTTTGTGAAACTATTGCTTTATGTATCTGACATAAAAACAAATGGTTTTATATTATAATGACCTAATGCAAGTGTGGATGATCAACCGTTGCATGAATGAGGTGTTTTTCCAAGAGGTAACAATATTTGTCAAGCAGGTGTTATTCCATTTCAAATAATGGAAACCATTTGGTGCCCTTCAGTAGTGACAAGAGATGAAAGTGACAAACACATCAAAGTTTTTAATATTTTTAAAAAAAATCAGTACTGAGAATAGCAGTTGCTGCAAGTGTTTAAATATAGCAAAGAAACTCCTCTGGAGAAACACACACACACACTCACATACACACAATACAAATACATTTCCATACCATGTGCGGAGATTTCACTCACTGTGTTTGTTAAGCAATAAAAAACTAACATTCAGACTCAAAGACTCGAGTAATGAGTGTTTGAACTCTGTTTGAAGGGTGGGTATGTTTGTGAGTGTCATGAGTGTCTATGTATATGTAATGTGTGTGTATGATTGTGGGGGTGGGTGCATGTGCTAGATTCCTTGTTATCTTCTTTCTGCTTTTTGTGTTTTATTGGAGGTAATTCTTTATTCTCAACCATATCTTCTCACCTAATAACAAAGAACTTTGACTTAGAAAACGCATGGGTAGAAAAAGGTGCAAATTCTGATTTGATTTATATAAAGAATTGTTTTGGGATCAAGATAGGATATAATAGTTAAGCGATTTCAAATTAATTCCTTAAAGGTTTCTATCAAAAATAGATTCCTAAGTGATTATGGGGTGTGTCGAGCTGGCAATGAATGGAGAAAACTGCCGACTGTAAACTGGGTTTGTTTTGAAAACATTTAAAGAAGAGATAGAAGCATAAATATATATGTGCATGTGAACTATATAGAGATAATTTTGCAAATGTGTGTGTATATAATTTTTTCACTATGTTGGCGTTTCTATAGACACAATCCTGAGAAATCCTGTTCCTAATTATTTACTACCTATGTGTCCAAAGAAAAGTGTAATGGCAATAAGAAACCCAGAAGATTATCTTCATATTTTTCCAAAGTGCTACCCTTTCCCTTACCTCACTGAATGCCGGCAATAGCTCTCTAAACTCAAGTATGTGTATATAGAGGACAAGGAGTGAGATTTATCATCATGCTCAGAGTTTCGTATGCTTGTTCGCTTTTTTCTGCTCACATGATATCATGAGCATCTTCCTGTATCATTCTATAGTTTTCCAACTTAAAATTTTAAAGTATCAGTGCCCTTTCCTCTGGATTATGCCACCCCTCTTTAAGGAGTCCATCCATCATTGGTGATGGTGCCCCAAACAGGACAAAGATATGTGTCAATGTTATAAGGGCCTTCTAATACTTGTGGCCGTATTGTCATAAAGTGGTATCACATAAGTGATTTTTTGCGTTTTTTAAACTTTTGTTTTGTTTTACATCAAGTCCCTTGAAGGAATGCATGGAGAGGGAGGCCTATGTAGCCATCAGGTTTGAAAACTGACTCTGCTTCCCTTTTAAATTCTAGACATAATTTCTTATCTATAAAGTAGGAGTGCCCCTCACTGGTGAGGGGAGACTTCAGTGAAGATTCAAGATCTTGAGGAAATAAAGGATAGCCTCGGAGTTCCCAAGCTGCCTCTACGATGGCTCAGGAGATTGATTCCCTGTACATCAGAATCTGTGCTTTCCTTAGGTAGACCAGTTGGCTCTTGTAAATATGCTCTTAAAATGAACTGGTGAGCAACAGCCCTAAGCTTCAGTTGTTGCCCTTTCCTCTTTGCTCTATGACTCTGAACCTGTCATTTCCTTGCCGAGGTTTCTTCTCTACAATAAAGAGGTTGGGTTAGCTGATCTCCTGGTTCCTACAAGTTCTAAAATGCTTATGCCTGTTATGTTCTGTTCAATGACTGGCTGGCCATACCTAAGCAGCTTCACACACAGGTGATGGCAATTTCTAAACTCCTTTTACTCCTTCCCCCACATATCCCACCTCAGGCTTTCTTTTAGCAGTTAAGTGGCTCTTGCAAACAATATTTTGAAGATTTAATTGCAAATGGATCAGCAACATATAGACCCTATTTTCCATGAAATGTCCATGGGTTTAAAAATGAAACAAACAAAGACTTTGGCAAATGTTTAAAAAACTACTTTGAAACTTTAACCCGGACTTCCTGTGCCTGTGCCTTTATAAGAATGTGATGCTTATTGTTCCCATATCTTGAAATCCAGCAGCCTGTGGTGCCTCTTACAGTTACTTGTCTGCTAAAGAACCTGTAGGTAGGAGCTGACAATCCTCATGCATTATGGAAAGGGGAAAAAAAGCAGACGCAAGTAAGCATAGTGTAGCTTGTCCGTTAAAGAAAAGAGTAGCCAATGTGGAAAGAAGAAACATCCATAGAAATGACTGCATTTGATTAGTAGTGTGTGATGGTGCTATAGGTAAGCAGGGAGCAATGGTCTCCTGTGTAGATCTCTTATTAATTAATCTTGAATTCCTGACAGGCTTTTCATTGAAAATTCTGTTTTCTTCTTCTCGAAACCAATCCTTGTTTGTAAGCTGCTACTTACTTTTCTCTAGCTACAGCCTAACATCTTCAGTCTCAAGCCCTTTAGAAATGAATTGTTCATAGCGTCATTTGCTTTCCTTCAAGGCCAGGGTGTTCTGGAAGACCACGAAGAAGAGAACTCAGGCCACAAAGCCAAGTAGGAACCCTCCAACTACTTCTGTATCAATCAGAGCGTTGGTTTTTCTAAAGGGATCAATGCTGTTTATCTGGTGGAGCACATTAAACCCCTACCTACAGAATTCAGGCTTCCTTCCACACACCCATAGAAGCCAGCCTAGTAAAAGGTTAAAAGCGTTCCATTGATTCATTCATTCATCCATTCCTTCGGCATTACCTATAACTCCCTGTCTTGTGCAGAAGACAGGCAAGTAATGAGCAAGGGAAATAGCATGCTCTGTAATAGCAGGGTGCCATGGGAACTTGAATGAGGATGGCCTCACTGCCATCAGGAGAGGTTTCTCTGAGGGGACCCGCTTCTTAAGAACAGGGCCAGTTCACCGGGTAGATTGGTAGGCATGGCATCCCAGTAGGTAGAAATGGAGCCTGCCATAGCATAGAAATGTGAATGGGTCTGGCCCATTTTAAAGAAATTCAACCTGTGTAGTCATTGGTATGGTGGCAGAGAGGAGGATGGACTGGGGATGGGGCTCCTTGACACCAGAAAAATAGGAAACATTTGCTTATTTCTATAGTAAAAATACAAGTCTTTTTCAAGTACACCTGTCACTGTGACCCTTTGACATCTCAATAAGCCTTCCTGACCCACATGGCTGCAAAGACAATAAGTTATCAGCAGTAACTGGACTACTCATGAACTCCTACTCATCCTTCAAGACCTAGCTTAATGGCCCTTTGGCAAGGAGGTCTCCTCTGACCCCTGAATACACTTCCCCTTATATAGCTCTTAGCACAGATTATCAGTATTGCTTTTTTATATTGTCTGTCTTCTGTACTAGGCTGTATCCAGGAGCCAATTTGCCTTGTTCACGGGCTGTATCCCAGGTGAATACAGTGTCCAGCTTCTAGCAGAAGCTTAATAGTTTTTGAAAGGACAAACAATTAGTCATTAACCCTACTAAGACTCTATGAAAGATACAGGTACAACCTTGAGCATATATGCAAAAAAATCTTTTAGCTTCAAGAGTAAATGGAAGTAACACACACTGGATGTTTATCACGAGCTGTTCAGCTGTAAAGCACCAAGTTGAAGCTTCTGGTTTTCCATTTGTCTCTCAAAGCTAAGGGTCACTTCCTGAATAATTCTGCCTGGAACTATTTTACCGTTTACAGTTTTCTTTCTTCTTTCTTTCCCCTCTTCCTCCTTCTTCTCCTTCCCTTGTTCTTGTTCTCTTTCTACTCCTCTGCCTCCTCCTCTTCCTTCTTGCTGTTATTTTCATTAATGACAAATACTTTAATATGATGCTAAACTGAGCTATATTAGATCAGCTAGAGATCTTTCCTGGCTCCCAAAGCATGGGCATTACATATTCAAAACAGGACCTAATGTTTCAGAGCTTCATATTCTACTATAATTATATGGTTCAATGCAAGTGATTATATCTCTTCTTCAGTAACGGGCTGAAAAGTTTTGGTTTGCTGGTTCCCTCATAATTTACTGCCTAGGTATAATAGGCCAGTCTTGCGGAAAAAAAGATGATAAATGATGCTGGCTAGGATTCATAGATTTATTAAATTTCTATCAAACAGTGCAACAAAAAAAATCTGCTTAAGTTAGAAATGGGCTCAAATTTTTTAATCAAAATTCATGAGTCCTGATGCTTGGTTCAGTAGGTCCAAGGAAGGCTTGAATTGAAGACTGATTAAAGAAAATAAAAGGCTTATTTGAAGTAATTTTTCAATGACGGCTTTTAATTGGATGTTAAATCAAATTCTTATCTGCCTTTCTGCAGATAGCACATTATATAAAATACAGTTAGCGGCACTACCACTGTAACGGATACACTGAATAACAATTGACTTCTCACTTTACACCGAGTGGGTAGAAGGGCTGTGGTTGTCAGGCTGTCAGAAATTAAGTATGTAAATTAATGCTTAAGTGTATGAATATGAATTTGATTTACAAGAGGCTCGGACTGTGGTTGGGGAAAAATACTGAGGTTTTTTCGTTCCTCTTCAAGGTTAACAAATGCTCAGTGACCTTCACGGATTGTGTGTGGGGCATGGGTGCATTAGCGTGTGTGCCCACGTGTGCTTTTTTGCCACTGAGCTTTGCCTGGGAGCTTAAATACTCCCGAAGAGCAAATACCGGACTCATTTTCTAATGTCCCTTTCTGCCATCCATGAATGTCAGCCCATAAAAGCAATTTCATTAGCATTTCCTCATTTTCCAATATAAGCAGTTAGTGCAGTGCTGATAACAGGCCCTCATCCCTCCTTTGCAGAGATTGGTGCAGCAGCGCTTGGTAGAGGGGAGGGGCTGGCAGAGGGGCTGGCCTGGACCAGGCCACCTGGAGAGCAGCCCTGTTGGCAAGTGGGAGCACTCCAGGCCGTGTTTGGGAACAAAGGTGTGCATTCTGAGAAAGCGCCTTCCCTTTCGCAGGCCATGGGGACGGTGGGGTGGGGGTGGGGCGTTGGGCTACAGAACAAATGCCTCTTTCACAGCTGTCTGAGATGACAGGGGTTGGCAAGAGTTAAGGGAACTTTCATAAGTGCTGAGGTAACTCCTGGGATAGCATTACCGTTGGAGGGAGTGGAATTTTGCATAGACAGGCTTTCCCACATTCACTTTGTTAAAGTTTTCTTTCGAAAGAATTTCAAACTTCCAGGATGGTTACAAAAGATCATACAAGCCCCATAGAGAGAATTCTAGCCTACCCACCTCCAGATTCCCAACTCCAACATTTTAACATTTTGCCACCCTAGTTATATCATTACATTTTCTATCTATTCTATCTATCTATTTAGCTATCTATCTATCTAGCTATCTATAATCTAGCTATCTATGATCTAGCTATATTCTGAACACTTGAGAGTAGGTTGTACACAGCATACTACTTGAAGATGTCATACTTCATGTGCATTTCCTATGAAAAAGGATATTCCCCTATGTAATCACTTAAAGTGCAGTTATGAAGTTCAGGAAATTTAGCATTGATTTAAAGCTTACAGTCTACATTCTAGTTTTTTTCTTATGCCCCAATGATGTCCTTTTGAGCCTTTTCTCCTCCATCCTAGGTCCCATCCATGATTGTTTATTGCACTAAATTGTCATTATTCTTTAGTTCTTTCTTTTTAAAAAAATTGTGTGGCAACATGTATGTCCCATAAATCTTCCCATCCCAGCTACTCCCAAGCATACCATTCAGGGGGATTAATCACATTCACAGTGTTACAGTATCCTCCCCACCATGCATTACTAAAACTTTCCCTTCACCCCAAATAGAAGAAACCTTACACTCATTGTGCTTTAACTCCTCACTGTCTCTGCCCCCCACCCCTGGTAACTTGAACTTTACTTTCTGACTCTGTGCATTTGCATATTCTCTGATATTTCCTTTATGGTTACAATGGGGCTTAAATTTATCATCCTAAATCTATAACACTTGTATTCATTTTGATATCAGCTTAACATCTTCAATCGCATACACCCCTCTGTCCCCCCCTTATGTAATTCTTGTCAGAATTTGCATATTTATATATGATTAGTTCCAAACCAATGATTTATCATTTCATTTTATGCATTTCCCTTTGAGAGTCTGAAAGAAGTAAAAAGTTGCATTACAATTCAGAAATACAATAGTACTGGCATTTATATTTACCCATATTGTTATCTGTACCAGAGATCTTTATTTCTTCAATTGTCTAGTGTCCTCTCCTTTCAACCTGCAGAACTCACTTTTCTTGTAGGGATGGTTGAGTGGTGGTAAACTCCCACAGCTTCTTTTTATCTGGAAATGTCTTAATTCCTCCCTCATTTTTTAAAGACAATTTTGCCAAATACAGGATTTTTTAAAGACAAAATTGCCAAATACATGGCAATTTTTGGCTTTCAGCACTTTATGCCCTCCACTGCTTCCTTCCCTCCACAGTTTTCAATGAAAAACTGAAATAATCTTACTGAGACTCCCTGGTATGTGATGTGTTGATTCTCTATTTCGGCTTTCAGGATTCTGTCTTTGTCTTTGATATTTGGCAGTCTGATTATAATATGACATGGTGTCAGTCTATGTGGCTTATCCTGTTTGGAGTTCATTGAACATCTTGGATGCATATATTCACATTTAGTTTGGGAAGTTTTCAGCCATAATTTCTTTGAATATCCTCTCCACCCCTTTCTTTCTTCACCTTCTGGATCTCCCACAGCACATTATATTGGTATGCTTGCTGGTATCCCACAGGGTCCTCAGGCTCTGTTCACTTTTCTTCTTTCTTACCTCTTTCTGTACCTCAGACTGGATGATTTCAATGGTCTAATCTTTAAGTTCACTCATTCTTTCTTCTGCAAACTCCAAAGTCCTGTTGAACCCCTCTAGGGGGTTTTTAATTTCTGTTCCTGTGCTCTAGCCAAGCTCTGTTTGGTTCCTTTTCATAATTTCCATCTCTCGGTCGATATTCTTTCTGTGTTCACCTTTGTTTTCCTAATTTCCTTTAGTTCTTTGTTTTTTCCTTTAGCTCATTGAGCATATTTTGGACCATTTTTTAGTGTCTTTTCCTGGAATGCCTGGTGTCTCATCCTCCTCAGTGATGGTTTCTAATGTTTTAATCTTCTCCTTCTCCAGGACCATCACTTCCTGTTTCTTTGTATGTTTTGTAATCTCTTGTGGAGACCTGGATATTTTGATATTTTAGCATGTTATTGCTGGATTTTAGATTCTGAAACATCTGTTCCTTAAGCTTGTCTTTATCTGATGTTAAGATAGAGCTTTCCTTGAAAGCAAGGTGCTAAGAAACAAAATAAATAGAAGGCAAAATAGGAAACACCTTTTCCAGTATTTGCAGAATGACCTGTGCAAGTGTTTTCCTTGAGGGCTTATCCATACAATGAGTTCAGAAAATAGCTCCAGGCCAAAAACCTAAGAGCTGCCCTGATTCCTTCCATGCATATCTCTTGTCTTAGGTCTATGGGTATGGCCCTAGGAATTCCACTGTTTATATGGATAAGAATGTCCCCTCTTCCCTTGAAAACAGTCTTCTCACAGTTTGGGGCACTGGACTGTATGTCCTATAGCCAGTAATCCCTTGCCCCTGGCAGCACAGCTTAACTGCTTTCCCCTGAGCATTCTATAAGAGAGCTCCATAAGCTGCCTTCTAAATGCAGGCCAAGTTCTGGGACAGTGAGTCCCTCAGATCACGTGAGACAGATTGGGCCAGGCATACACGCTCCCACTATGTGCATGAGAGTTATTCCACAACCACAGCCAGGAATCTACACTGGGAGCTTGGGCTGGTTCTGCTCTGTGCTGGTGAGGGGTCGGAGAGGAGCCAGTTGGGGCTCCAAGAGATCCTACTGCTTTTAAGTGTCCTTTATCTTGATTCAGTACTCACCCCACAAATGCAGTCCTTGAACTGTTTTCTGGAACTTTCAGAAAGATATTTTCTGCCAATTCTTCTTGGTTGTTCAAAGCTTCTGTAAGAGGGTGGGGTCTTAAAATGTCTTTCCCCTCCAGCTTCATTGGAATGGGACATCATACACGTTTTTAATGGTTGATTTTTAGTAGATAGCTCATTAGTTTCATCATCCTTTATTGCCAATAATACTATCCTTTCAGCTTGGGGAAAAGTTTCCCCCATTTTCATGCTAATTTTCAGAGGAACTGTAAAAGCTGTGCTTTATAGAATTTTTGAAAGGGGCATTCTTTGCCTTAACTTGAATACAAATACATTTTAGTTTCTCCATGACCCAAAATAGAATTGCATCTGTATTGGTTTTTCATGTTTGAAATTAAACACAATATAACCATTTTGCCACTTGAGAATTTACTCCACCTAGTGAAATTTATGTTGCCTTACATGATAGTCTGTTTTTATCGTATATGTGGTTGACCTCTTTTACTTTAATTGGCAATTCCCAAATTTCCTTAATAATAAGATTTGCAGCTGCCATACATAGAAGGCCTGCTTTGGACTGGGCTAGGGACTTTATCTGGATAGAGGCAATGACCTGTGTCGATTGCTGGAGTGCCTTAGAGGGACAACCCAAGACCACGTGGCAAGAAGTGGTGGAACCCCTGTTGGACTGACCTCAGACCTCAAGGCAGCATGCTTTTCTCCCTCTCCTCTTCATAGTCCCTGCAAGGTAGCTGACATTAAACCCATTTTACAGATGAGGAAACGGAGGGTCTGGAAGACTAAGTAATTAAGAACACAGCAGTGAAGGGGCTGAGGTGGACTTTGAGCCAAGGTCTTTCCGTTTTCTCCCTTTGCCCTCTTTACCTCCCCCTTTCCTTCCACTGTGGGCTCTTTCTTCACCACATTCATCCAAGGAATAAGCAGGGAATCTTTCTCAGACATCATCGTTGTTGTTGTTGTGTGTGTGTGTGTATAAGGGGGAGAGTAGCACTTGAAAATTTTCCCCATTCTTCTTTTGAAAACTTTCCTTGACATGTTCTCTTGGTTCTTGCCCCACTTCCCAGTGTGTTATTTGCTGTCTTTCCTCTCCCATCATCCCAGTGCTTTGAACTTGTGTCTCCTTCTTCTTTGGATTCAGTCATTCGCAAGGCTTCTTAACCAGTTCCATACTGGCTCTCCCAGATCCCCCTCTCCCATGGCCAGCTGACTACTGTTTGCTCCAGATTTAAATCTGGATTCTACAAAGGACTTGCTCTGTAAATTTGGGAAAGTCGGTGACCACACCCAAGCCTCCATTTTCTTAAAAGGAAACTGGGAATAATAATAGAGGATGAATGAGAGTCATTGGGTTTGTTGCAAGGAATAAACATGAGAGAATATAAATAGAGGACTGAGTACAGCGTGCAGTGCATAATACTCTTAGCATTCACTCTTAGGTTGAATGCCACAACCTGCCTTGTGTCTTCCTTCTTGACAGTCATTTCTTTTTTCCCTGAGCTAGACCACAAGCTTCTTGAAGCCATAGATGTGTGTACGTCAATCCCGCCTCCATAAAAAGGCATGCCCTTGATTCCTCTTTTGATGACAAGCTTTTACAGTAGCTAATTTTCATTCTCTGAACTGAGTATGACCATTCTGCATATTTGCAACTCCTCCAGTATTTACCGAGTCTAATTGAAACCACATAAAGTCACTATGTTTACAATGCAGAATAAATAATTCTGTGCTAACAACGTTGTTTAATATTTCAAGGGAAGAGCCAGTTTCTGGAGAGAATTGCTAGTCTCACCAACATTTTCCGGTGAGGTCACTGACTTGGTTTGTTCATATTTGTAGTCAGTTCATGATGCTGGAGGTGGAATTCCTCTGGTCAGGGAAAAAAGAAAAGTAATGTGATCTGGCACGTGAGTTTCATTTTGATCTCGGATCAGGCTGGGTCATTCCCTCTATGCAATGGTGGTGTTTTCCAAATGAGGGAGTTGCCTTGGGATTGAGTGTGTGTGTGTGGTATTTCCAGAACCTTCAGGGATTCCCAGTTTCATCCAGCAGTTCTGCACTTTTCAAATATGACCTACTAACGGTGGCAGAGAACATTTGGCCAGGTTGGCTTTCCCACAGGAGAGAGCACATTAGAGCATGAAAATATGTGGAGCAGGCTCTGGTGCACAGAGCACGTGCTCCAGGGAAATCTGCCCTGAGCATTAGAGTATATGTGGGCTGGTGGATTTCTGAGGACAGAACCTATGCGTCTTAGGTGGCCAAGAGGCAGGCGCTTAAACAGTTGTGATACCAGGGTACTGGATGCTTGCAGTACTGTGCTGCCACCACCTCTCACAATTTCTTAACTAGACCTCTTGGATTCTGCCTAGTTAGTCTGCTTGCTTTGTCAAATATCATCTGCTTGTGCTTTCTCCAGGTCCTCTGCCAGGAATGCCATCCCCCTTCCTCTCTGCTAATCAGTAGCCATCTCCACCTACCAAATACAATAATAGCACCATCAAGTTATTATAGGAACCTTACCATTTCTTGTTTCTTAGCCACTGCTAGGCTGTTCTCCTTCCTCTGGGTGTCCCAGACTCAGTATAAGTCTTGAACATAGTAGCTCTCTTGATGTTTACAGAAGGAAGCAAGGAAGAGAGGGAGGAAAAGGAGAACTGGGGGACAATTTAAGCAGACCACCAGGGCATCAAACAACTTGTTAATAATCCAGCTATCAAGTTTGCACATCTAGTTTTATTCTTGAAAAGTAGCCAATTTTTAAAATAATTGGATTTCAAGTGAGATAATATCATGGTCACATTAGTATCGGAAGAGCCACAGCACGTCCTTGATTCAATTATGTTATGTGAACATCTAAGTAGCGATGTAAGTGGATACCCCTTTTGGGGCATTTGCTGTTTTTTAGTTTAACCTTTGTGGCAGCTGAAACCATCCCCTCAATAAAGCAGCATTATCTGCTGAAGACCCTAATGAACATTGGCAGCAATTCATGTTTTCCTTTTAACTGCATGGAAGAAAAATAGTATGTTACTTGCAGAGATATGTTTCTAATTATAGCTCTGGCATTATACAGTTTTAATTGTCTTCTTAAATGCGGTATTTGACATTCTGCCAAGACGTTCTCAATGATTTCTTCATTGAGCCGGGGATTTTTTGACAACTACAATTCTTAAAACTGTACTTTTGAACAACATTAAGAGGCACTCTTTTCTTCCCGAGTCACATTGCAGCTTTTACGCCTCCTTTCCCTGTGACATTTATACGAATTTATACGCTGGGTATAAACTCAGAGGCCAAGGTAGGGAGAGCTCGAGCAGCCATTTTTGGAAGGCTCACATCTCTGTTTTCAGCTCCAAGACCTTGGGGATGTTGTGATGATATAGCTGTTTGTCTGTTGGGGAGGAAATAGGATTAAATGAAATGAAACCGTACCCGAATCCCTCAACACCATATTTTCATAGTATGCATAATCTTCCTCCTTTTTTTTCCTCCCTCTGGAAGTCATGAAAGATGTTCTTTATTTCTTGTTTTACAAAAATCACTGCCCCCTGGGTGTTGATAATGCTAGTTTAAATTCTTCAAAAGAATCTGTGAATTATAACTGCTCTGATAGTTCTGCAGCTATTTTTAAGTTTGTGTTTTGGCTCAGAAATTTATCTACTCTGGGGTAAATTTTAAGCTCTATTATATATCGTGGGAGGAAACTTTTGAGGCGATAGCAGAAATGGACTTATGTGGCTACTGCCCGACATATACATCTGGCCTAGTAGGCTTTGGCACAGCTTCAGTTAACTCATTAAACTTGTTTTGATACATTTTTCATATCGCAGCATTTCTCATTTCTTTGGTTCGCAAGACATCAATATTGCCTTCTTTGAGAAAGCTAATGCTGACCCTGTCTTGGTGTTCTGTACCTCTGATAAGTACCCTGCATTTTACCACTGCTAGTCATCGTCGATTGTGATGAGCATAAGTTGTTGATGCTAAGATCATATCCGATGCCCTGAATTGAAACACAAAATCTTCATTTTCCATGGATCTCTGGCAGATGATAGGACGAGGTGTTCGTGTTCTTTCAGTTTCATTCTCAAATGCTCTGGACCATGGTCTGCCACTTAGCCTTCTATACCTCTCTCCTGCCCTTTCTAGACAAATCATTCTCTACTAATTTTAGTAAACGTGCCTACCTAATATATATATGAGGCAAACCCCAGAGACTCCCTGTATTGAAACAAAATCTCCTTTTGCACCAAAGGAGCAATGCAGTAAGTGTGGGGGGATTGTTTCTGAGCAAGCTTTCCCCATCCAAAAAATCATATCTATTTCCAAGGGTAGACCAAGAAGGCAGAAGGCACAATTACAAACCTCAAAAATCACCGAAAGTAGTAAAATGATGTTCCAAATCCTATTAAATGGGCCCTAAGATATCAAATACAGTGATTATTTAAGAGACTCCATTGTGCCACCTACAGACAGGCAGCACTCACAGCAAAGCAACCTGGCTATATAGCTTCTTGTCTTTATTAATCTAATTAGATAGCTTTAGTAAACTTTAATTCAACCTTTAATTGCCAGTAATTTTGTGGAGCTTAGACTCCTAAGGATCTTGGGGGGTTAGATTTGGGTTTCCACATCTCTTCGATGTGTTCTTCCAGGAAACTTGAATTATCTGGATTTTCCTCTCCAGAAATTTCCCTGTAGCCCAAGATAAATAGGTTCATGCCCTTGGCCTTAGAACTGCACTTATATTTGTGCCCATAGTTCAGAAATAGCCATTGCAGTGTCTAAACGTCTAGAGGCCTCACAAGGAACTTCATAATAAAAATCTGAGGACCACAAATCTTTTGATCCTCTTAATGTCACCCCCCCCACCCCTGCAAAAAAATCAGGTGTATCTTAGAAGGTGACAAGAAATCACAAAATGTCAAATGATTGTAGTGGTGAAAGTTGGTATGAAATGGGGGAAGTAAATTTCTTGTTTCTTTTGCCTCAAAGATCCATGAACTGTTTAGGCGCTGCTTCCATGGACCCAACATCTGACTTTTCTTAATCCCAACTAATGGAATGAGTCACCTTTGACCTCTTCTTCCTGCTTTGCCCCTCCTCCCTCATTGCCTTTCCCTGTACCAGCAGGATGGAGCCTTGCTACAGAATCCATTCAGTGTTTGGGTATTAATTAGCTATTGTTGAAGGAACAATTAGACACTGTTGAAAGGTGATGCATGAAGTACTGAAAAGTGGATAACTTCTTGTGAAGGTGCCTCTCTTCTTTCCCAATGGGAGACTCTTCAACTGCTAAGGAATACAAAAGGAGTAAGACATGACCCCTGCCCCCTAGCAGCTCATAGTCTATTAGGAGAGCTTTAAGGAATGTACAAGGAATTATTATGAAATAAACAAACATGGTTCTCATTCACAGCACCTCTGTGGGCTGCAGGATAAACTGGGTAAAGACTGGAACATACGGATTGGGTACATGTTTTCATAAATGGGATTTTTCCTGTTGGTTGTCCTGGTGATGATTATATTTTGTAGTTGTCATACAGAGTTTGGTAGCTGAAGGGACAGATGAATACTTGTAATGTCCTGCTTGCTTCCCTTGGCAGCCCCAGGTTCTTATTTACATGGACGCCCACCAGAAACTCAACCAATTCTTTCCATATCATATACTTAGCCCATCTTGATTGTGACTGAAAACTGCTTTTGCCACTTTTGGTTTTTTTTGAATCCTTGTGTCTCTGAGGCAGCTCAGTGCTTTGTCTGTGTTAAATTATGATATTCAGTTACAGAAAAACACTTCCGTTTTTCCAATCTCCCTTAATCAGAGCCTTTGGGCTGACCTCCTAACTCGGGATCGTATTGTATTTGCTCCTTGACAAAATCGTGGAGCTGTCCCTGTTCAGATTACAATAAAACACAAACTGATGAGGGGTGATAGTTTCAGCAGCAAGTTGGAATCGCATATTGTTTGACTTTTGCTTTTATGGGCCAAATTGCAACAGAAAAAAGAAAGACAGGGGAGGTAACTGCCTATGTCCGGATAGTCTGAAATGAGATCTCAGCACTGCTGTGACAGCATCTGTGATCTCCAGGTGAGGGAAATATGTAGAATTTTCTAACAAAACCCAAAATGGCCAGACACCATTAAAACTGTCAGACAGTAAACTACCAGTGAGATATATATGTATATTTTATACATACATACATACATACATACATATATATATATCGATCTCCATCTTTCTGCATTTTCTGCCATGCCTTATTATGGGATGTTTCCAAAAGTTTGCTTGGAACACTGTTTTGTTTTGGTTTTTGTTTTTTGCTTTTTGTTTTTTTGGGAACACTGTTAATACCTTCCCTGAAACAAATACACTGTTGGTCATCTCAGCCCTTTGTTCCTTGAAAGAAAACCAGTGAAGCAGCACAACTGAAGTTGAAAGAATACCTGGCGGTAATGCTTACCATTCGTGGTGGCTATTTGCAACCTTGATGGTCTGGATTTGACCTGGCAAGCTATTCAAAGAGGAATAGTGTAGGAGAGGTATTAGAATCTAGTAGGCTTTAGAATATCCCGGTCTGCCTTGAGCTCCCAGATCTATAGACTCTTACTAGCCATGGCCAAGATATTTAACGCTGCCGAGTCTCATTTTCTTTGTCTGTAAAATGGGGATGATAATATTGTACCTACCTTTAAATCATGCAAAATGCCAAAACAGAAAATGCTAGCCATGTGCATACCGGCTAACATTTAAACAGAGCTGTCTTGGCTGAAACACAGAGCTGGCTTTGGCAGCAGGTAAGACAGCAAATTCATGTAGTAAGCTTCCCTCCCCACTACTGTTTTAAAAGTTCGGTATTTCAGGTGGTTGTGCTATGTTCTTTGAACTACGGTCATCTCAGCTGCAAGAGTTAACTGTGCTTTCCTCTTGGCTGGCGAGCTATGAAGATTCTGAGTTTTAGTCTTGTGAGATGCGAACATGTCACTTGATAGTGGTGATGTGTATCCTTTATAATCCAGAAATAATCAATTTAAGTAATTCAAGGATAAAAAGAAAATTCGAGGAATGATGTATTTCCCTCTGTTAACTGGATATTAGTAAATTGGAGTCTTTATTCACCATGTCCAAACTGTGTAAAACCCTGTCCAGGCGTGATGGCAAAACATAGAGTTTTGAATTTTAAAAAATAAATAGTAAAGCAACGCTTTGCAGGGAAAGCCTCCTCAGTCTCGATGGTTCAGTTTAGGTGGTGCGGAGTGAGTCTTTTGAGATCTGATGTGGACGCTTAGCACAAAGTGTGTGATTGGAAGTTCTGTTTTGGACAGCAACTAGCACCTATCAAGCTGAGATGTATAAATGTAATGAGCGAATCATCAGTGACTAAATTTTGATTTCTCAAGTCATGGTGGGAGTTCAGAAATGTCAGGGAACAGCCACATGAGGCAGCTCATGAGCACACGGAGTCCAATAAAAACAGCATAAGAAGACCTGGATCCTCATCCCCCAAAGAGAAGGAAAATACGTGGAGCTTGCACTGTAAAGGCGTATCCAATTGAATTTGATGCCGATAGCTTTAGGAAAATTTCAGTTGTATAACAATCCTGCCTCAGCATTTAACTTCCTGGTGGCTACCAGTACTAAATTAAGGTTCCATTTGGTATAGAGCTCAGGTCCACAAACTACAATCCTTAAACCAATCTGGCCCGCCTCCTATTAACATAAATAAAGGTTCCTCTGCATCCTGCTGTGTCCATTCATTTACTGTCTATGGCTGCTTATGTGTGACAAGGACATAGGTGAGTAGTTGTGAAAGAGACCATATGCCCTCAAAACTGTAAATATTCACTGTCTGCCCCTTTACAGGTTTGCCAACCCCTGTTCTAAAGGAACAAGAAAAATTATATACATGTATTTTAGAGCATGGTATATATACGTTAATTAGAAAACATTAGGGGCCAAATAAACTAGTTATTAGTATTAAAAATAGGCTGCATTTAAAAAAAAACTAGATAAGATTTATTAACGTGATTATTACCAGCAAGGATTATTTATAAAACAACTGAAGAGGGACAGACTTGTTCACCATTATTTTTGGTGGAATGAAAATTTACTCTACACTCAAACACAGGAAGACTCAAAAAATCCTTGAAGGGCATTGACTCTCATCCTTGCTTTTGTTCTTTATAATTACTTAAACATTTAAACTCTCATGCATCTCTGTACTTTATTTATATGCTAAGGAAGAAATCAGTAATGTCAGAAAATAAGAGTTTATTCTCATAGTACCTGTAGAACTGACAAAATGTGGAATGCCCTAAATATATTCTAAGAGCTCATTCTGAGGAGATTTGTATATTTAGATGAGGTCCAGTGACACTGATAACTCTGAGTAATCCTTTCCAATTTCAGCTTGCTGCTATTAAAAAGCACACCTTTACATTATTTAACGTGATCTATATTGGGCAAAACCTCATGCTGAGCCATCTGGCTGACCTCAGTGCATCGTACTATTTGAACAAAGGCCATGTGGCTAGGAGCAGGATTCAGGGAAGCACCATGTAAGGATCCTGAAAGTAATGTATAGAAAGAGACTTTCTTAGGCCAAATGTTAGCCCAGCTACATTCAGGGGATAATTTCACTGTCAATCTAAATGGCAGGTTCTGTGAACAGAATGATTTCCTAAGGCATAAAGATCTCCCTCAAATATTTGACAGCTGCTTTTCTTGTTTGGCTTGTTTGTTTGTGGAGGTGATTCTTTGGCAGGAATCTCCAATCACTTGGTCTAATAAAATGCTAAAAGGTGATTATGGAAAATTGGGAAACTGTATAAAAGTGTAAAGAATAGAACGGGAGTTACTCATAATCTTGCCAACCAGTAAGAGCTACTGTAGACATCTTAGTGATATCCAACTCTCTCTCTAGCTGGATATCTCTCTCCCTAAATCAGAATCCTACTTTGTGTACAGTTTTATGTCCTGCTTTTTTTCATTTTAACATTCTTTTATGAGCATCTCCCTTATCATTAATTTTTAAAACTTGATTTTAAGGCCTCATAATATGATATTATGGAACATGACTATATCGTATTTAATTTAACCATTACCCCTTTATTGAATATTTAGACCATTTCCATCTTTTTGCTGTTGTAAAATAGTGTGGTAATGAATAGCATCGTGCATGAATTACTTCATGCACATCTGGGCTTTTTCCCCTTAGGATAAAATTCCAGAAGTGGCATTAATGGATCAGAAGGTCTCAACCTTTTTAAGGCCCTTGATACATGTTGCTGGGCCCTCTTCCCACAAGGCAATGTGATTGTGCCACAGCCCCAGCAGGCTGCAAAGTACCAACATATCTTATTCTTTCTTGACATTACTTGGTAGCGTCACTCTTAAAGTTTGCCATTTGAAAAGTTAAAATGCATCATTTTGAAATGCCTCTTAGAAAATATTTTCCAAAACTTCTTTTGGCTATCATTGAGGCATCTGGGGATGTTAGGGAACTTATGGTTGATTCTTGGGCATTCAGGAGGCCTTTTGGGGAAGATGTCTCTCAAAGGTAGGAAAAGAGGTTGTCATTTCATTCTTTCTTCCCAAAGCTCAGGCCTAGGCAGTATTTCACCCCGTGCTGATAGGGAAGGAGATGCTGTTCTAAATAGGAATACCAAGTGGAGATCATTTTCAGTGTGAAGCCAGTCAGTTCCTGGCAAATCGGGTTAGATGGTCACTTTCCTTTGCTTGACATAAGACAAACACTGAAAAAGTCAGACAGTGGGTATGGGATTTGGGTGAGTCCTTATGGAGAGATACATTTCTGTGGAAATCCGTTCATTCAGTTCACATGATCCTTGAAGATATTTACAAAATTATTAACTCTTCAACTTTTGGAGCTTTGAGAAAGCTTTGGTGCTGGACTTAATTATTTGCATGACTTTTTTATTCTGGAGACTTTTTTCTTTTCTTTTGAACTATGGAGAAACCACATTTAAACCCAAACCAGAAAGAATGAAGGGTTTTGTTCCCCAAGAAATATTGTGAAATGAGTTCCAGGATTGTTACTGAGATAAGAAGGTATGAATGCAGTGTGACAATGAGGGCATGATATAGTCAGAGAAGCAAAGTGGTTCTGAAAGTGATATTTTTCTGACATGGTTCTCACTTGACATTATTGTAACCACCGACTGCTCTGTGTACAGACAACATTGATCCCTAATCACGGTACGAGTAATTGGGAGTGGAGAAAATGTTCATTATAGTTTGAGGATGGAAGGATCATTATTTTACTTCAGTTAGCTTTCTTAATGAAACTATATCCATCATAAATAGATTCACATAGCTTTAGGGATATTGATCCTCCATCTCACTTCACTTCACCTACATTCTGTGATTATGAGAATACCTGACCTGTGTCTGAGAAAGCCATGCCACACTCAGCTATGGATGAGAAAGCATTGTCCCACAAAGTGACTCCAGTAATTGCATCAACTTCTTGGCTCCCTGTGAAAGAACCTGTGAAGGGATTGACTACTGGCAGTCGTAAAGCTCTAGATATTTATTAAAGAGATTTTCTGGATACTTTTGATGTGAGCTCAGGTAAAGAAGGTGGAGAGTGAAGGATTCACATGAAAATAATAGTTTCAATTTAAACACAGAAAACTGAAACTAAACCATTTGTTGTTTTCTTTGTTCCAACATACCATGGTTGGAATTTTCATCAGGTTGGAAATGTAACTTATACCCAAGCTAAGATGTCTCTATGTGGATGTGTGCCCATTTTTAAATAGATTCATTGAAGATCTTATTAGTTAAGGTGAGGCCAGACTGATTCAGGGTAGGCCTTAATCAAATATGACTGGAGTCCTTACAAGCAGCAGAAATTTGGACAGTTGGGGGGTAGACGGCCATGTGACAGAGGCAGAGCTCAAGGTATTGGCTGCTAGCAAGCCACCACCAGAACTCTACAGACTTCAGAGAAAGCCTGATCCTGCTGACACCTTGGTTTTGGACTTCTGGCCTCCATAACTATGAGCCAATAAATTCCTGTTGTTTAATCCAACAGTCTGTGGTTTTTGTTATAGCAATTCTGGCAAACTGAGACAATTTTAATATGCCATGTCTAATAACCAAGCTGTAAACATACCTGAACCAGGATTTTGAAAGGAAACGGATACACCTCTTGAAGTCTGTGAAGCAGCATTGAATGGAGCTGCTAAAAAAACCCAGAGCAGAGCTCAGAAGTACTGTAATTCCTCCTTGAACTACCTGATTTCAGAAAGCAGTGTAAAGGACCAGTAAAGGATGTCACCTTTCTTCAGTCTTTTCTGACAGAATCCATCAAAATTTCCTTAAGCTTTTCAACAGTGTCTCTCTCAGTGGCTCCTCAGCAAGAAAGATGGCCTTCAGGCATTGCCAAATATCTAGAGGAAAAAGGGGTGTTCTAAGAATTGTTGTATCAACTGCATATCTACAACTGGACCAACAAATCAGAGAAGGGCAAGCTCTTAGAGTTATTGAGAAGAAGCAAAATCATGGAAAATAAATTGGAAATTTTCCAAGTGTAAAGGAGCGAAATTCTATGAGATATAGATGTACACACCTAGATAGAGTTTGTATCCTTCATCTGCTTGAAAACATGTAGGGCATTTACAAAATCTGCCTTCAGGGAGACAGTGTTGGATTGTTTGTCAATGTGGTAAAATAAATAGTATATGCAGCCTGTATGAAAATATGAAGGCATTTCATCAGAAAATGAATATGTGCGATTTTACAAACATTCCTGTATTAACCCGATATATAAGTGCCAAGTCTCTGATTATGAAACATAAATAACCTCTACTTGCCAATGGAAGATTTAAGTGCAACTCCTCTACTTCCAGCTGTTTCCTTCTTACCTCATCCATCTATGAAGCCTTAGAAGGAAAATGGAAGTCAAAACTCATAGTTAAGAAGATTGTCCCTGTGTATCCTGGCCTTGGTTCCTTTATACGGCATACCTCGTTTTTTCCCACTTCAATTTATTGTGCTTTGCAGATACTGTCTTTTTACAAATTGAAGGTTTGTAGCAACCCTGCATCAAGCAAGTCTGTGCCATTTTTCCATCAGCAGGTGCTTACTTTGTCTCTTTGTCACATTTTAAGTATGTACATTGTTTTTTAAGACATAATACTAATGCCCACTTAATCGACTAAAGTATGAGGTAAACATAACTTTTATATGCCCTGGGAAGGCAAAAACTTCATGAGACTCACTTTATTACATTAATTGCTTTATTGTGGTGGTCTGAAACCAAACCCATAATATCTCCAAGGTATGCCTGTATGTAAAATGAGGCTTATTTTTGCCAGCTACTTCATGGATTTGTTGTGAAAATGATGGGAGAGGTTGCATTGGCTGGACACAAGTCTGCATAGATATAGTGCTGACTTCAATGGAAAGATTTTGATATTTAGAAATATTTAAGAGTTTTTACTACAATTTTTAAACTATTTTAAACCATTATTTGAAATATTTGAAACATATAGATGTATCAATAGCGGTTGAAGGAAATTCTTTTTACTTATAGATCAGCCCTGAGTGTATAATTCAGGGAACATACAAAAACTGAATTACAAAGATTTCTTAAAGGTGAATGTTGGTAATAGGATACCACTTCACTGTCCTCCAAAATCAAGTCCCAAATCCTGCTCCATTATTTCCCCCAAGTGAAAGCATTCACAATCCAGTGTACCAAAATTTTCTGCTCAGTATGAGTTTTTTTCCATAGGAATTTTAAAAATATATATTTCAGCCCCACCCCTCATTGTTTTATGCTATCTGCTCTTTGTCCATTCGCTGTGTTTTCTTCTGTGTCTGCTTGTCTTTAGTCGGCACCAGGAACCGATCCTGGGACCTTCTAGAGTGGGACAAAGGTACTCGATCTCTTGTGCCACCTCAGCTCTCTGGTCTGTTGCATCTCTTATTGTCTCTCCCATGTGTGTCTTTCTGTTGTGTCATCTTGCTGTGCCTGCTCTCTGTGTGGGCCAGCACTCCTGCATGGGCCAGCACTCCTTTGGTGATGGGTGTTGAATGGATAACTAATGATCAACAGAATTAATATATGACTAAAAAAGTGAGTGACAGTTCTCTGAAAGTATAGACTTTGTTGGCTCCAAGCACTTTCCTTTGTCAATAAATATCATATGAATTTCACCCTACTTCTTAAGAGTAGGGTGCTGCTCAGGCTTGGGCCCACTGCATCATTTAGTGCCCCATCATGAAGACACAGGAGCAAGGACTCATCTGGGCTCATTCTCATCTCACGTACCATCTGCACTTCCTTTGGGACCCACCTGAAATAAGTATCAGGGTTTTTTGCAAAGAGCATTTCAGGCTAATTAATCTTGATTTTTTTTCCACCATCCTTATTCCTATAATTTATATATATATATCATTGTATTGTTTTTCTCCACCAGCTGCCCCAGGAATATTTTATGACAGAACAGAACTTGTAAAATAGCAAATACAAGTGCACGGGCCATAAGGTCACTTAGAGTCACGGTCCCAGGTAGATGAGGCTTATGCTGGCTAACCTACTTCTTGAATTCTGAATAACTTGGTATTTCAAAAGAAATGTCCCATGGCCCTTTGCAGAACCCGAATATTGGTTGAAAAAATATTTTTATTAATGAGAATCTCAAAGCATTTTGTAGGCTAAAGGCATCTTGACCTGACCATCGTCTGCTGCATTCAGCTCACAATAGGTTGGCTCGAAGGGAAGGCAACGCAGAAATAAAGATTGAGACACAAGAGAGGAGATAAACATGGGACGAGGGGACACACAGCTTCTGGAACGGAGACCCTCAACCCTAGTTTTCCCATGGCATTTATTGGGAAACTACCAAGCAGCCGTTAGCTATCTGAACTGCAACATGAACTGCAACATCATTTACAATAACAGGGAACAACTGCAACATCTAACAACTACTACATTAAACAGGTGTAACATTTACAATAAGAAACAGTTAAGCCAGTTTCCCACATTTCCCCCTTTTTGTTTTTACAAAGTTTACGCGAATGACATTTTACTGACTAATAAAGCTTTAACAACAATGAGACTTCCAACTAGCAGAATAGACTTGCATTTCTCACGGGCTTAAAATTTCCAGCCAACAAGGCTATATAAGCCAGTACTCGATATTAATGCTGGCCACATCCAATTTACCGGTTAAATTAATACAAACTATTACCCAGCCAAACAGCATTTAATAATTTGATAGAGTAGCAGGGACCTTACAGCTTGTCCCAATTGTTTGTCTCTTTCAGGCCCTTAAAATATCATTGTCTCTGATGTTTCTTAGTAGGGTCACTGCCACAGGTTTCTTCTACGCAGCCAGATTCATTGCAGTCAGGCCAGGGCAGAAAGCTTTGAAGAACTGCAAAAGTGCATTGCTGACCTTTTCACAGTTTTTGTACTTTTTATATTCATTCAGGATTGTTTTACTTTTACAAAACACATTATCTCACTGAATGGTAGCACAATGTTTACAACTTGCTATATGCATACTAGTTCTATCCCGCATATCTCCATATTAACCATTTTATTTTAAGAAAATACACCTTAAATTTCAGTTAGCATTCCCACAAACCATTTACCTTTTCAATATTCACTTAACTTTTATATTTTCCTTTTATCATATGAAGCAATTTAAGCAAGAATTCTATTAGTTAAGAAACTTAAATAATATAAGTGCTTATTTAATTTTTTGGCCAATTGAATAGAGAGCTCTTTTAGATCACATTATATCAAAATATAACAAAAACCATTACTACACACATTGAAAAATTACAACACAATTACAACAACACACACTAACATCACACAAACACCTTTTTGGGCCTTTTGGGACCCTGGGCTCCTGCCGTCTTGGGGTACCTGCCCTTCTTTTTACATCCTTTTGGGCTTGACTCTGGACTCCCGCCCTCTTGGGGCATCTGCCCTTCTTTTTCACACACACTAACATTGAACAAACACCCTTTCTCACTAACATTGAGCAACCATACAAACACAAAAGCAGTTTTAAATTTACTACTCTAGACTTTCTTCATTGTGTCAACATTTCTTTTCCAGTTCCCCTCCTCTCAATTTCTTTCTTACTCTCTGCCCCCAAGTCATACCTGCTTTATGATGCCATGCTTGAACAAGTTCTGTAGTTAAGATACTTTGATGTCTTCAGAATAAGACCCAGCTGGGCAGTTTCCAGCACCCGTGTCTCCATCTGCATGACCGGAGGTTCTGGGTCCCACAGGAACTTTTGTCGTCTCTGGGTGTTCATGGTATGGTTTTATCTGACAAGCTGGTACCCACACAGGATGTTCTTTCATTTCTCAAAACAGCTCTGGAAGTCCTTTTCATAGCAGCCCCGCACAGAAATGTTCCTGAGCTGCGGCATGCGCCCAGGGCGGCCCTGCAGCCTCCCGCAGCCGCTGGTCTGGAAAAATTGTCCCCACAGTCCCACAGCCGCTGCCACCGGCCAAGAAGGTGTAGATTCCGATCTCCATCTCCTGTGGAAATACAAGAAACCCTCAAGGACTTCAAAGGTTTTCCAAACCACTCAGGGCTCTGTGCTTTTACACCAACTTTAGTTTCGCTTGAGGCAATCCTTCTCTTTGTGTCCCTGGTCTGGCACCAGTTTCTGCGAGCCTTCTTTCCTTCATGCCCCACGTTGGGCACCACTTGCTGCATTCAGCTCACAATAGGTTGGCTCGAAGGGTAGGCAACACAGAAATAAAGGTAGAAACACATGGGGAGACAAACCTGGGACCAGGGGACCCACAGCTTCTGGAACTGAGCCTCAACCCTAGTTTTCCCATCGCATTTATTGGGAAACTACCAAGCAGCTGTTAGCTATCTGAACTGCAACATGAACTGCAACATCATTTACAATAACAGGGAACAACTGCAATATCTAACAACTGCTACATTTAACAGGTGTAACATTTACAATAACAAACAGGGAAGCCAGTTTCCCACAACAATAGCCTTCTGATAAAATGTTCAGTTTGTGTCATGGTGCTGGGCACTCAACAAAAAACCTGGCTGAGTTGAATTATAGTGCACACTTTACTGTCTGGCCTTTCCCTGGAGGCCAAAATCCAAAACCTGAAATCTGGATCTTTGAGATGTGTGTACAACATGTTTGTTGAATGTTAGACCACAGATTGGCTTTGCGTGGTGGGTTCTGGAACAAATACTTATTTTATGATGCCACATCACCAACACTTTCCAATTTGATTGAACAAGAATAGATTACTATAGGGTAATTTGCTTTCTCCACTTCTTTTCACCTAATGATTTTTATGAAATGGCAAGGTGGATAATTAGGAAGGAACAGGGGATGAATGCAGGGATTCCCAACCTATTAATTTTTACTTTTGTCGTTGCATTTATAGTGGTGCCAGGTGGAAGCCTAGTGGGCAGGGTGTCACCCAATAAAGGAATCTGCTCAGGGAATAAACTAGTGATGACAGCCTTTTCCTGGGAGCAGAAGGAGTAATTAGAGTAATAACTATTAGAGACTTCCTTTAGAAAAGTTCATACTTTAATATTCAAATAATAATTACATTAATCTGTAGATTAGTCAGCTGAAATAGTAAATCCTTTGGCAAAGGCTGAATGAAAATTGTCGTCATGTTGCCAAAACGAAATCATGTGTCACCTTTTAAATACCAAAAACCAAAATATCCCCATTGTGATAAAATACAGATGAGGCTTAGAGAGAAACTTGTGTAGTGAGCAGAAATAGAGTATATAATTAGAACAAAGAGGGCTTAAATCAAATTAATCTTCATCTGACAGGAACAGTTACATTTACATCGAGTGCAAAGTCATAGCCAAAATTGAAATTAGAAACAGATAATTATGATAAGAGAGGACACTTATGCTGACTTTTCTCATGCATAATTGGAAAGCATGCAAAATGCAATGCTTGTTCTAATTAGAATTAGCATTAAAAGATGCCACTATTGATGAATTCTGGTTTTTGCCATTGAAGTAAGTTGGTTAAATAATTAAACTGTGAGCCTGCACATTTGTTTGCCTGTTTATTCAAGATCAGAAACAGAAAGCAGGTTTAGGAACACAACTTTAAATGAATCAGTAATATGAATGATGTTAATTTCTTTTGCCATGGCATATTGTAATCATGTTGGCTTTGTTGTGTTGTTTCTATTTTCTTTTTCTCAGGATCTGATTTTATCCTTAAACTCTACCATTTGTTTCCTTCTGCAAACAGTCTTTTTTTTTTTTTGCATATGTACCTACCTATCTACACTCACATCTTATCAAAACAGAAGATCCTGTTGTTCCCTTGGCATGTGCCAAAAAAGTGTTTGTGACAGTTTCAGAAATGCGGATGTCAAAAGACCTTGTGATAGAGTTCCACCCTTTCACCTCGAAGTTTGATTTTGCTAACTCTGAATAGTCATACTCAATGGGGAAATTCACTTCACATGGACATATCCATCTGAAATATTTCTTCCTGAATTTGTTACTAGAATCGATCTTTTTGACTGGAGGCCATTTCCAGAGAACCTAGCAGTTGAGAGATACAGGGGAATGTGTTGGCCAGTGTTTTGGGGCTTCTAATGGGGTCCTGAATGGGGACCTTGCTTTAAGGAAACTCGATAGATGAAAAATATTACAAAATAGAGAAGATTAAGCCATTTTATCATAAAAAGGTTAACTATAAAATTCTTTACAACACCTTGTGCTTACACACCTTGTGGAAAGCAAGATGTACCGTCCTTCTGAGGGAACTTTTTAAAACATTGGCCCGAGAGGCAACTAGAACATCATGGGGGTTGCCAATAAGTGTGAAGTATGAGCGGTTTTCACAAATGGCAAACCTGTAACAGAAGAAATGAAGGTGACAGGGTAACAGGCTTTGTACTTTATGTCCTTCTAAGTGCGTCACTGGATAGCTTGGTTTGAAATGGAAAGCCATATCTTAGTACATAGGGGTGCTGAGACTCAGTCCTGCCTCGGCAAATTGGCCTTGGTTCCTGTTTCCCCTGGGGGCTTTAGTGTCAGTGGGAATCCAGAACAGACATTCTGAACACTTTGCGAGAGAAAGCCAGAATCATTGGTGTAACGTGGAAAACAATATTCCTCAGATTTGGGACTCTAAGTTAATTGAGCAAACACTAAACCCAGACGCCTTCTCCTTTCCCTGATATAAATTTTGCACTAAGCTCCTGGGAAGGCTTCTCAGATTCCCAGGTCCAAATGGGATGTTATGTGGAAAGTATATATTACAAGCAAGTAGAAATGATTGTGAAATTTCTGCTGCTGCTGGCAGTACTTTCAATTGGGAGCTTGGGCCTTCTTCACAAATCCATTTACCTGTCAACTTCACATGGGCCCCTTCAAACCCTACACATATCTATTGAGTCTCTACTATGTGCACATTCTGTGCTAGATTGGAGAATGAGGAAATGAGTCACGATTGGACTTGACCCTGCCTTTATGCAGCTTGCAGATTGGTGGGGGGGAACCCTGCATTTGGGCAGATGTATGCACCAATAACCGTAGTTCAAGGGTGACACTGCTAAGAGAGGTAGAGATGAACTCCAGCCAGGGTTATTGGCAGATATTTTAAAAGCAGGAGATTATATTTGAGCTGGACTTTGAAATATCAGTGGGATTTGGCATTGGGAAATTGGGGAGTATGGTTTCAGGGGCAGGGGGACATTGCAAGTGGAGAGAATGTAGTACATATAAATACAGAAAAAGATGTGGAGGAGTATGTGAAAACTCAAGCTGACTTGAATCACATAATACACGATAGTGCCCAGATCCATTGGGAAATGGAAAGGACTGCTGGGGCTCCTCTACCCTGGACAGACCTTCTAGAAATTGTGGAAAACACATTCCAAGAGCATGAATGGAGAAAGCTTCTCATTCTTTTAGGAGGATTGTAAAACACATCTGATGACAGAAACTTCCTTGATCTGCCTATAATGACTTTTCAATGGCATGCAGAAATTATTTGTGGTTTAATATAGCATAGATGCATTTCACTGCCAGTATATTTGTGCAGAAAAGAGTTAACATAGCAGGCTTGAGCCTGTACTCTTTAGAAAGGCCTGCTGGTGGGGTTGGCCCTTGGCCGGCCTCTAGGAACTTGGCTTTGAAGACATTCCCTAACCTATAAGATTGTTTGTGCAAACAACGTGGTTTATGTGGAACACCCTTCGGGGAGTCTGGGATTTTTGTGAATGCCAAGCTGAGGGGGCCTGTGAAACCAGCCCCCAAGAAAAACCCTGGGTGCTGAGTCTGTAATAGATTCTGTGGACAGAAACATTGCGTAAGTGTGCCTGCATTTTTACTGCTGGGGCCACAATGCACTCTATGTGGCCCTCATAGGAGGGAGAGAGAACCTAAGGAAGCCTGCGTGTGGATTCCTCTGGCTTCCAGCCTTGTCTTTTTTCCTGGCTGATCCTACCCTGTATCCTTTCCTTGTAATAAACCATAGTACAACCATAGGTCAAGTCCCATCCATCCTTCTAGCAAATCACCAAATGTGTGTGAGGTTTTATTGACCCCACAGACAGTGTTAAAATGTGTGTAGGACTAACTAGCTTCTTTGTATTGTCTGAGAGAAGCAACCAACCGGTTTTCAAATGCAAGCTGTGCAATTATACAGGGGTCTGAAGCTTTGCCACCAACAGAACGAAGGCCTGTGTTTCCTCCTTATAGTCACTCGCTCCTCCTTTTTGTCTATCTGCCTGAAAATGGTCTCTGATTTCCATATTGCATGGCTTGATTAATGAACATCCCTCCCAACTATTGAATTCCCCACATAGACGCCACCTTTCTGCCTTGCCACCATCTTGTCTGTGTTTTGATTGGCAGCAATCCAAGTAAAGGCAGTAGTAAATATTTTTTCTCTGCTCACACCAGGTGATCCTCAGGCAATCTGATTGCTGACTCATTTGCACTCTCACCGTAACAGATGTTGCATTTGGAGATGGAAATCAATGTTACCAAGTATCAGCAGGAGGAGAACTTGCAAGAAAGGGAACCCAAATGGTTCCGCTCATTTAGGACAGATTGCTCTTGGCCTGTTGCGATGTCAGATTTTGTCAGTAGATTTCAAAGGATGTTGTTTTAAGGAGGAAATTAGTTCAGCAGCGTGCATATGCGCACCTCAGATAGAAAGGCATACTGAAGGTAAGAAGACAGGACCCTGATTTGAAATGCAAGGACAGATGGAAAGTTTCCTTGAAAAAGACACCTGCAGAATTCATGCAAGACTGGACTTAGGCAGGAGACTACTGGCCCTACAAATGTGTTTTTTGACCCATAATAGGTTACAGCCTGATTTAATAGGTCACATTTCACTGCCTTTATGGGCGTCCTTACATCTTCTTTTCAGGGTAATTATCTCTACACACATCTGATGTGGCAATGCAATTGACCCTTGCTTTTGTACAGTTATAGGTTAATGAACCAGACTGATCATTTTTTTTTGACTGCATCACTCATGTTTTGTTTTTGAAATGAAACAGAAATGTATTTAGCAGGCGATGTTTGATAGAGTCAAAATGCTCAGGGGGCTGACAACTTTGATATCACAGCCTTTTATGCATCGCAGTGTGTAACCATGAAGAAAGGATTACAGAGACGTCTGAAAGCAGCTCGGGTGTTTGAAATTTAGAATCCAAGAGGAAAGAATGGCAAAATGATGGTTTTGATGAGTTTAACATCGGCAGTACAAAAACGCCATGTGATTTTTCTAGAAGAGTCATTTATATTTGCAAGGGGTTTTCGCCTGAGCCCTCTATGAATTTGAGGTATAATACTTGGTTACTTGAAAGTTTCAATTAAAAACTTCTCCAAAACTCAGTCTGGGATGTAATGCCCTCTAATTAAAAGCCGTGTGGTGTTTTCTTGATAAGGCACTTCCAAAATAATTGGAGGGCATGAGGAAAGTAAGAGATAGTTAAGCTTAGAATTGGGGTTGAGAAAACATATACCTTATATTTATTTATTTCACCTTGCCATGGAATCACAGTTCCTTGGACTCAAAAGACACGAAGGATGGCAATTTAAAGTATAATGATAATTAATCATTCATCCATTGATCAAGAAGCAGTTGGTTATGTATGCACGTATGATCGCATTTTTGTTTAAAAAATGCATTTGACTATTAAAAACAATGCTTGAATGCACCTAAATGTTAACTCTGGTGATTTCTAGGTGAGAAGTCCATTCATGCTTTTTGGTGACCTGTATTTTATACATTTTCTATAAATGCCACACATTTCTTTTTTTATATAAGATAAAATATAAAATGTATATTTTTAAAAACAAGTAATTAGTTTGGGGTGCTCAGAAAGCAATACTGGCTCTACATTTGATTGTGGTTACTTCCCCCCCCCCCCAACTCTTCATGAGATGAAAGTAACCCTCCAATGAAGGCTGTTTCCAGCTCTTATTAACCAGCCTCTCATAACCAAATTGAGGGCCAGGGCAATTTCACAAGCATTTGTGAAGAGGGTTGCCTCCTGAGTAGTAAATGAGATTCATCTTCAAAATATGCAAAATTGGGAGGAGAATTAATCAGAGTGGCAGATGCAAATGATGAATATGCTATAGAGATGTAAAGCTGCATTTTGACGAAAGCATTATCAAAGGTTTGATGAAATTAGCTCTCATTTCAGGAGCCCTTAAAGCAGTGAGATTTTATGGGAGAAAATAGGGCAGAAGGTAGTTCCCCTCTCTGTGCCTGATGGAAACCATGTAGGGAAGTATGTTTATTCTGCAGAGTCTCTGCATATTAGAAATGGATAGAAAACCGAGAAGAGGAGGCCCTGAATGTGCAAGAAACGGAGCCCCTCCCAGGAAATCAGAGCTAGAAGCCATTCATTTTGTCAAGAGTCAGAACATGAGAGATGGGTGGCCACCCTGTTCCAATAAGCTATTTCATATTGACAGCCTTGAGCTTTGGGGAGAAAACCTCCATTTTTGAGAGTTTCCTCTCTTATTGAAGATCCAGGGCCCATCTTGAATTATTGAAAATCCAGCTAACAGCACATCCCGGGCAGCAATGGCAAGTCAGGGTGACAGCCTACATCCTAACACTTTTTAACTCAATTGCCATGATTGGTTTATGTCCCAACTTTTCCCCCAAATTAATCAAGTCTGCCAAAAAATTATAACAACTAAGACAATTCCAATCATGGTGAAATGATTATAACAAATTATTTAGAGGAAGAGGGGTGAGTCAGACCAGGAAGCTGCTGCATAATCACCATCCACAATTGAATACTTAATTTAGCTCTCATAATTACCTTGTAGCATGTGATAGATAACATATCCTCCTTTCGTGAGCATAGGCTGACATGAAAGAAAACAAAAGAGTTTCTGAAGATTCCCGTCTGACACTCCATTGACACATACAATTTTCCTGTGCTTAACTAAAAGCGCTTGAACAATCAGATCTCTTCCTCCTCTTTTCCCTCTTCTTTTCCAATTTGCTGACTTCATATTTTCCAGTACTTCCTTAGTAGCCATTCTCCAACCCCCCAACCCAGATATAAATAAGTTGGCTCGAGCCATTGGAATACTGATGGCCCCATTACTTTAAAATAAAATGACCAGCCTAAGAGCAATCCGAACAATTTTCCGGAATCCTCCCTTCTTCTCCCCCATATTTACGGGAACATGTTGGTTTTGCTTGGGGGAAAATTTGTTTGTTTGGGCTCAGCAGGTTGGGACTGTAATTCATAACTAACTGGACAGGCAGCTTTCTCGAGCACAATTGTCCAGTGCTGTTTTTTGTTCTTCAGCCAAATGCCCACCCTTCCCACTGCTGACCCCCCCACCCCAAATTTTAAAAAAAACTAACAAACAGCAACTTCTGAACTTTTGGGGACTTTTGATTGATGAGAAAGAGTGAGGTGGACTTTATTGGACCAGAAGCTGTGAAGTAATTTTTATCGATTGTGTAATTCAGCTCACTTGCTTTATTCGTTATAATTATGCCCAATTAACACAACCTTACTTTGAATGATTATTCATGCAAACAGAATCCTTTAGTGAAAAGCTCTACAGCATGGTGGGGCCCTCTTTGTCCATATGAATATGATTGATAGCAGGGCACGTAATTTTTAGAAAAACTGATTAGGTGGCCAGGAAAGTGGTGTCCATTTCTTTTGGGTCACAAATTCTTGCAATTCGCACCTGTAACTTCTGTATAATCTGCATGATTTATTCTGGTATCTGAAAATAGTTTAAAAAATGAGAACGACTGAATCTTACAAGGCAGACTAATATTGAGCCCTGGGCTGGCATGGCACCTCGGCACACAGTGAGTGCTATGTAAGTATGAGCCTTTATTAATCACTACTTATTCGCAAGACTTGACACACTGAATCTGTGAGGCAGACGTCATTAACCCCATTTTCATGCTGAGCAAAGTGAGGTCCATGGATATGGTTTTGCTTCTGGTGGTTCCAGGCAATCCTTGGCATCCATTGACTTGTGGTCACATCACTCCCATCTCTGCCCTTGCCCTCTCTGTGTGCCTGTCTTCTACTCTTTTGCCTCTGCCCCCCAATTCCCCCTGCCTCTCTCTTAGGAGGACACCTATGATTGCACAGAGAGACCACCCTGGGAATCCAGGATAAGCTCCTTTCCCTAGGATCTTCATCATGTCTTTTGCTGTATAAAATAATGTCCACTCTTTTGCCATAGAGCGTCATGTTCACAGGTTCCAGGAAATGGACTTGGCCATATCTCTTGGGAGGTTATTTGTGGCCTACCACAGAGGTCATCCAGTCAATAAGTGGCAGAACTGAGAGCAACCGGAATCTAGCCAATGCGCTGCCAAAGTCCGCGTTCTTTCTAATGCCTTACTAAACGACTGCGTCTTATGTCTGCTCCGGAATGAATTTAGAGATCATTCAATGTTACCTCTACCTAAGTGCCTAAGAGGGGAGGTGTTTTGGCAATATTGAGAAATCCCAAATGCAAATATAAAAACAAAACAGATCCACAGTTAGTTGAGTATGGTGTCATTTTCCAATTTCTCCACAAGGAAGTAAGGGTTTTACTGTATATTTCATTTTAAAGACTCTCAGATGTTATTTGGACTAAATCAGGCTAAAAAGAATATTTCATTTCATTATGCATTTTAGTGAGTTTATTATCAGTAATATGTTTAGCATAAAATTTATTAGTGACATGCCCTTTAATTCAGCCTGTCTAATTGGCGCTAATTTAGTTAGATTGCATTACATTACACCATTTAATGCCGCTATATGTGGGTCAAGAAATCTATTCCAACAACTTAGGTAATTTTTCATGCATCCGAACAGTAAAAATGGCATGGAGGTGGCAAAAGAAATGCAATACTTGAAAATATAATTTTCCTGGGTTCTTTATTATACAAACAGGCAAAGCTTATCTTCTATCTCCACTGATTTTCCCCATCTGTAAATATTAGCCAAAGTATACCTTAGGAAAAGAGGGTTGTTGACCCATGTAACCATCCCAGCACTTTTATAAAGAAACCTTATCCCAGCCTTCAGTTCTTATTTGCCGTGTCGGGGAGCAGAAAATGTTAAAAAAATAGTTTCTCAGGAATGGATGTGGCTCAAGCAGTTGAACGCCTGTTCCCACATGGAAGGTACCAGGTTCCATTCCCAGAGTCTCCTAAAGAAAACGGAAACAAACAGCAAGCAAAATAAACATAAACACCAACTCCTGGGAGCCGATATGGCTCAGTGATTGAGTGTTGGCTTCCCATACCGGAGGTCCCGGGTTCAACCCCTGGTGCCGGCTACCTCAAAAATTTTTTTTCTCCAATTTGATCCACAGGTCTCCTTATTTGAATTTAATTGCTTAGCAGCCAGAAGTATGAACTTATTGAAAAATTTCCCCTCAGTGGTATAAAGAAAAACCAATTGACTTGCAAGAAACACAGACACACACACCCTGACAAACAAAACGTCACCTTAAATCCTCTCGGTGGTGTGAGGTGGTTAAAAAAGAATATGAATAGGCCCGGGCAGCCGTCCACTTTGCCCAGCCATGCCCGTCTTTCTCTCAACTCTCCCTGTTAGAAGGTACCTCATACATCGCCCACACCAGACTGAATGGATGTGGTAACATGACTGGGAGCTCATGCTGGAATGTGGTGAGCATCCCAAGATGTCTTTTGTCTTGTTTCGTTTTCTAGCTCGTCTCGTAGAAGAAAGATCACCTTGGTTGTGGGGGATCTACGGTTATTCTACTTAGATGCAGAGGTGACTTTGTTTTGGCTCTTTCCTTTCAGCTAGCTAAACAAAAATGTGGCCGGAATGTAGACAGACTTGAGGAAGACTTCTCAAAGCTTCCTTTAGAGGGGACAGTGAGATCACGGGTGAATCAAACATGGTGTTGCAAGCCTTTTGTGAACCGAGTAGCCCCACTCCGCAGCCCCCAGTCTCGCCATGTGTTTCCAGCCCAGTCTAGCTTCTGCCCTCTCTTCTCAAGCTTTTTACAATTATGGGAGCAAACAGCATCCAGCCCAGTTGGTTTGGCCATTGTGAGCATCTGAAGATTGAACCTTTAGTGAATGTCCTCTTCAGTGGCCGGAGAGACACACACTTAGCCTGGGGGTGACAAGAGTGCAGAGTAGGTTGAGGAAAAATTCCTGAATGCCCAAGAACTAGGCAGGCATGCCAACAGCTGGCAGTGCTATCCCTCTGGGCGATGCCCCACACGGGCAGCACCTGGTCACTGCCACTGGGGCTTCTGTGACTCTTCCTTGTAGGAGGCAGTGGAGGGGATGACTTCAGTCATCCCCTAGTGCTCACCTCTTGAATTGCTGAGCCCAGGACTCCAGAGAGAATGGGGCTTTACTGTGGAAAACCAGCAGGGGGTGAGGGAATTTGCAGTAGCATTTTGAAGGAGCTGCAAGAAGAGCAGGTTGGGAAGGACACTTGAGAACGGGAAGGGCTGAGGAGTGCGTGCAGGCGGGGGCCATGCTGGCAGGGGCGCCTGTGTTTGCTGAACCCCGAGCCGAATACCTTGATGAGGCGAACCATTTCCCTGGCACCTAATGCTGAAGTGCTGAAGGATTAGCTAGCTCTCTCGCTGAGTACCACTCCTTCTAATAATAAAATTAATTTGACCATTTGGAGCAAGTTTTCATAATGGGCCTCATCCCAGCCTCTAAATATGCATATTCCACTTTGGAACTGTACATAATTGCTCAATTGCACCTGCAAATCATGTTGTTAGCTGACTAATTATTCAAATAGTGGGGGCAATTCCACAATTGTGTGTGTAATTGTGTTAATTGTTAATGCAGTTAGGTACAGGTGCACCGTGACTAATTACACATGCAGAAGCGGCTCCCAACAGCCCACTGTCTCTAAGCAGAGCTGCCCCTCTGGGAGACAGACATAAGTGGGTGAAGTGGGTGACGCACACAAAGCCACAGGCCATCAGTGGGGGTCCATCTGGCGTGCCTTTCACTTGGGAGCTGCATATGCATTTGGGAAACAATCAGGGCTTTGACTGAATTCAGCTGGTTTGCTTTTGCTTCTCTCCTGCCCTACCCCCTCCCCCACCCCCCAGCAGAGGGGCATGGGGGGTGGGGCGCTGGTCAACTCATCATTTCCCAGAAGGTCGCTTTGCTGGTGAAATGAACTTTTCAAGGGGGATTTTATTACTATCTTCCCCTGTCACCCACATGGTTTCAGGACTCTCATTTACCTGAAACTGATAGCAGAAATACCCGGATGTTTTGCCACTTTCAGGGTAAGGTACCGCCCTGGAGATGAAATATCAGTGATTTGGGGACATTCCAATAGTTTAGGTCGATAATACCACAGTAGGAACTGCTGCCACATTAACGCTTCACCTTTTTCCTCATCTCTTCGCCCAGTTCAGCCTCCTTTCACCTTGAGGCTTGGCGCAAGGCCCTAGTCTCAGCCTTCCTGACTACAGGACACATTTGACAAATGCTGGCGTCTTCGTGTCTGTGGGGCAGGGACCGGTCGCATATTTCATGCTGTGGAAAATGTACTGTAGGTATGCCTTCAGTTTTTCAAGGCAGACCTAATTTCAAATATTCTGCCCAGCTGTCCCCATTAAACCAGATGTTCATAACCTTGGCTGGATTGCAGAGTGTTTTGAACTTCGAATCAAAATGATGGACCCTTTTGCCAGAAAATGCACATAGGCACACACGTACAATTTTGCACATATGATTGCAGACCCTCTGAAGCCCATTCGTGGATCCCAGGTTCTGAACCCCTTCCCCAAATGCTCAGTGTTTTAGCACCTAGCTTTAGGGCCTGGTTCATAGAGGAGGTTTGATCCAATGGAATACATTATACAAAAGAACCCCTAGTTTCGGTATCTCATCACCGACACAGTTGGTAAGAATTACAGTGCAGTTATACTCAAGTCTCTCTCTCTCTCACACACACACACACACACACAAAGGACTGAGATGATAAATCCTACTTTTTTCCTCGGGAAAGATATGGCCCATGTAGCTGTAGGTTTTTGATATCGTTGCAACCATCTGTTAGTTCCGTAGTACCATTGGTAGGTTTACAAATGAGTCTCCCCTGCCAAGTCGGCATCTGATGATCTGGACTGTGTGTTGCGGAGGGGACGGTGGGACTCCCAAACTGCCGGAGCACATGGCACCTGGTGGCCCTTCCAGCACTCAACATGCAGTCCTTGTTTTGACTTCTCTCTGGATGTTGAGCTCTAAGGAACTGGCTCTCCCCTAAGAATTCTTTGCATAGTCTCCCTGCTATAAGGAAGGCAGGTCAGCTGTAAAAGAATTAATTATCACTGGCTGGGTAAGCCTAATGCCAGAAGGGAAATGAGCCACACTTAGGAGAATTCAGACTGTGAGGAATAGAGAAGAACCTTTTCAGGGAGCACTGAGGTCAGGGTCAGGGAAACCCATCTGCTTCATATCCAAGGCTGGCATGCCAAAGTGGCCAGGAGAACACAGGGCCAAAGCTAGAACTCATGGCCTGGGACAACAGTGAGGATTAAATGAAGTAATCCTTGTGGGAGCATTTAGCACAGTGCCAAGCATATATTAAGGACTTAGAAACTGGGGCTATGATTTGAACCATTATTATCATTATTATTGCTGTTATTATTTCTATTGTCATTTTACTCCCTAAATAAGGAAAATTAGCCCAGCAGTGCTGGTGCCTCCTGCCCCCTTCCCCCTCCCCTGGCCATTAACCCTGCCCCCTCTGCCACTGCATATTGCATATTGCATAATGCAAGGCATTCTTGCACTTGTCTTGTCCCACCAGCTGTGCTGGGTGACCCTCCACGATATGGCTTGTATTTTAGTTGACTTTGAAGGCCCCCAACTACAGTACAAGAGGCAAAGGTCTGATGTGGTGTTACTCTCTGCCCAAAGTGGGCCAGTTACCCTATCAGAGTCTGTTTCAGAGAGGCTACTGATTCCTACATACATACATGCATAGATATATATGCACAAAATGCCTACTCGTAAAGAGTAGTTATGACTGAAAATTGCTGAATGAATGAATGAAAAATGTACAGGAGGATGATTGAAATCTGGTGGCCTGTTTACTCTTGTTGGCCAGAATTAAGTTTTTAACTTCTTTGTAAGTTGGTCTCTTCGTCACATTGTTTCATGGTTTTGTGCTCAGTCTGTATATAATGGAAATGAATTGGGGCTGTGCTCTAGAATGGTGTGAGAAATTAACCAGCTCTCTAAACCAGTTTTTTGAAGTCAACAACGCAGCCCTGTGTGTGTGCACGCACAGATGTGCATGTGTATGCACAGGTGTGCGTGCGTGTGTGTGTGTGAGCAGTCCAAGGGGCCTCCTGGAGGTGTGATATTTAATTTATGGCCAAGCAAAGTCATTTTCATGATCACTCCAAATTGAATTGCCTATTTTTTTTTAAAGATTTATTTATTTATTTAATTCCGCCCCCCACCCCCACCCCCACCCCGGTTGTCTGTTCTCTGTGTCTATTTGCTGCATCTTGTTTCTTTGTCCGCTTCTCTTGTCGTCAGCGGCACGGGAAGTGTGGGCGGCGCCATGCCTGGGCAGGCTGCACTTTCTTTCGCGCTGGGTGGCTCTCCTTACGGGGCGCACTCCTTGCGCGTGGGGCTCCCCTACGGGGGGGGACACCCCTGAGTGGCACGGCACTCCTTGCGCGCATCAGCGCTGCGCATGGGCCAGCTCCACACGGGTCAAGGAGGCCCGGGGTTTGAACCGTGGACCTCCCATGTGGTAGACGGTCGCCCTAACCACTGGGCCAAATCCGTTTCCCTGAATTGTCTATTAAATTTCAGAAATATGTGTCATTTTGGAAGAAAAAAGCTCCCAAGGACAATTGTGTGTCCAGAGAGCAGGACAATTGAAAGTTCACCTTGACATTGCTCGTCTTTATGGTTTCTGTTCAGTAGCATAAGAGTGTCAAAATCCAACTCAGATTTCCTCTTGAGAGCTCCTCTCAACATTGCCACAATAGCTTGAGGTACATCATTTGTTATGTGGTTGAAATAGATGGGAAAATGAGTAACACCAAAAAGCCAGCCTCATAATGACTGAGTTTCAACACGTGTCATTTGCTGTAAATCACAAAGATACAGATGCCAGTTACCTTTCCTGTGGAAGGTGATTAAAAGATGCTGACTCCAATCACTACAATGAAAGAACTTGTCATTACTAAGGAGACTCACTAGAGAGCTAGGGCACTATATTGATTTGGGCAGAGGAATTTGCAAACTCTCTTTCTCCCTTATCTTGTCCTTCCAGAACTCTGGCAGACACCTTTAAAGATCCTGTAGCACTTTCTGTGGAAGAAGGGTCCATATTTTTAGTTAAGTATATTTTGTTCGCTTTCAGCTTCCAGATTCTAACGTGAGCCCTCTATTGGATGGTGAAATTGCCCTGCCGGTTGTCTAAAATGTGATGCCCGTCTCCCAACTAAGCACAGCTTCAGCACATTCGGCAGCACATCCTAACTGGTTTCAGTATAATTTGGGGGCGGGGCTTAGGGTTGGCAGAAGGACTCGAGGGATGGTTTTATCTTTCCTCAGAATTATCCCCGGACTGCAATTGCTATCATACTCACTCTGAAGCAGTATAGATTTGGGAGTAAAAGTGCGTACTAAAGGGCCCAGCACAATGAAAAGGAATCCTGCACACTGTACTTCCAGGAAGGTTTCTGTTTTCTGCAGTTCTGGAGAGCAATGTACCAAGGGCCGTGTCTGTGTGAATCCTTATTAATACAAAATTTGTGTGACTGTAGGGCACAGAAGCCCTCACTATTTTCTGTTTGGGACCAAACCCCACATTTTCTGTATGGAGCCTACCCACTCTCCCGCCATCCTGCCCCTGTTCTTGCCACCCTCTTCTGTCTGCTGGGGTGGTCACATTTTGAAATGTCCCCTGGACTAGTTTGTCAGGTGGTCACGTTTCCCCTCCCGACTGAAGGATGTCGTGCTTCAAACGGTAACGAGGCAGGCAGTCCTAGTACTGGCACGGGAGAGCCGTGGAGAGCCTCTCTGAGTAAACAACTCATGTCTTACTCAGTTGGGTTCTTGAAACCTGATTTCCATCAGTTTGCAGCTTTTAAGCTGTTACGTTTTCCCTCTCTTTAATGCACTAAAACCATTTACAAGTGTTGTTGGCGAGCTTTGCTTGGGCAGCATGTGTGTGTTTGCCCAGATGATTGTGCCCATGTATACAACCTATTGTATATTACAAGAGATTGAATTAAGTTAGCGACGCCCACTCAGATATGCTCGTGAGAAATGACACCCCTGGAAGGCTTTAATTTCTCCATGAATTTTAATAGCTGCGATAGCATTTTGCCCACCAGAACTGCTGGGGAACATTATTTGCTATCTTCTTTTGAAATAATTATTTAGTTTGAGATTGCTTTACTGTGTGTCTTGAGAACACACTGCCTCTACAGAGATGCAGCCTGCCAGTTGTGTAAAATGTGGGCCCATCCCTTGCCTTATCTCAGCCAATCGAGAATCTAGTCTGTCCTCCTTACCTAAGCGCTGGAAAATTAGTGGGAACTTGGCACAGTAAAAGGGTTGTGGGATTGAGTCTTCCTGGGACCACGTTTGTTTTCCCAAAAGCCGATCAGACCAGCATTCCAGTGTAATCTGTGTCCCCTGGGTTTGAGCAGATATACTCACTACTGCCAAGATGATTTTTTCACCATAATACTCGACAGGACCTGAAACTTCATAGGCATAGATTCTTATGATATAGGAGCCAGAAAAGACCATAGAGAGAATCAACCCCAGACTCCCATTACATAGTGAGGAAAGGATGGCCCAGAGAGCAAAGGCAATTAGTCTCGGGACACACAGCTTGAGATATGAAATGATGAAAAATCAACCCTGGCTACCAGAAGAAATGGAAAGGGATGGGTCAAATGAAGTATTTGAGGCTATACAAAGTTGGCTTTCACAGGTGAAGGACCTGAGAGAGAGGATAAGAGTCGGGGTCTCTGACCTGGGCTGCTACCCACTCTTCCTGCATTAAAGGACACATTTTTAGAATTTCCTCCCTGTAGGCGGTAGAGATAGGCATGTCCATTATGGCATTGTTCAACCTAGGAAACAAGAGAGCTGGAAACACAAGTCTATTGCTATCTGAATTGCCCAGACAGTTGAACTGGGCAAGGATCAGCTTGGCTGTGCTCAAGGTCAAGAGGAACAGCAACGTCTAAGTACTTTGAGAGCTTTGGGTGATAATGAGAATGGGGAGAGCAGGTCTCCTCTGATTCGAGGCAAGCAGTACAAACCAGCCAGTAGTTGCGAACCCATTAGAGGGAACTGGTGAGAAATGTGGCTTTTGAAAAATTAAACTTTGGAATTCCCATAAGGAGGAGACCCATTTTGCCATTAGATTGTCAGTTGTGGACTGATATAATAAAAATTCTATATACACACTCACACCCATGGTTTGCATTTGCAGGGACAAACACTAAAGTTTCAAATACAAGAATCCACAGGAGGTCAATTAAATCTTTTTGAAACGTTCGCTCATGAACTCTTTGTCTTTATTCAACAGCCTCAACACACTCTTACCTTCTCGTTTGATTTAATTTGTTATACACAAAGGAAAATGGCACCAAATCCTCTTATGGCCATTTAAATCAGGTTCTCTTTGAGATCTGATGAAAAAGCCCCTTGAGCTCCCCATTGTATTTTGTGTAGATTAATTTGAAGTGATTGTTTTCGCCATAGTGACTGTGAATGCAAAGAAATAACCACGATATCTTGTTTAGCCTAAAGAGCCGGATATGTATAACCTTATGCTCATTTTTAGAACAACGGGAAAATTGGGCTCGTTGACTGCAACTTTTATTTTCCTATTCACTACATTATTATTTTATATTGGTACAACAAAGCTGTTTTGCAGTGCAAAAATAATCATATAGTGTCACTCATATTTTTATTAATGACTCCTAGATTACATATATCTATAATGTGTATATGTATTTATTATATTCATTACTTTGCATTTTTAAACTTTTTTTATAGGAATGTTTGTGCAACTCAAAATTCCCCATTTTAATCACCTTCAGGTGTACAAGTCAGTAGTATTAATTATATTCAAATGTTACGCAGCCATCACCAATATGTCCAACTTTTTCATCACCTCAGATAGAAACTCTGCACCCTTTAAGCAATAACCCTCTCTTTCCCCTCTCCCCTCACCCCCAGCTCTGGTAACCTATAATCTACTGTCTGTCTTTATGAAATTTGCTTTGTCTAGCTATTTCATATTGATGAGAGGCATATTTGTCTTTTCGGGTCTGACCTTTTTCACTCAAGGTTCATCCGTGTTGTTGCATGTACCAGAACTCCATTCCTTTTTATGGCTGAACAACATCCCATTGTATGTTGTGACAGTATGAGGTTATTTATAAATCCCAAAAAGAGAAAGATCATGTTTGTAAACTAATCTATTCCTCTGGGTGCATACACTTTGATTATATTGAATTCAGCTGCAGGTCCCTTGATTAGATTACCTGCTAAAATTGCTTTGAGGACTTTCTTTGATTCGATCACTTCAGTAAGTGCAAATATCTGTTCAAGTCCCTGTTTTCAATTCTTTTGGGTATGTACCTACCAGTGAGATTGCCGGGTCATATGGTAATTCTATTTTCAACTCCAAGAGAAATAGCCAAACTCATTTACACAATGGCTGCCCTATTTTACTTCACTACCAGCAATGGGTAAGGGTTCCTATTTCTCCACATCCTTGCCAACACTTATTATTTTCTTTTTTTCCATAATAGCCATCCTAGGCAGTGTGAAGTGATATCTCAGTGTGGATTTGATTTGTATTTCCCTGATGACCAATGATGTTGGACATTTTTCATGTGCTTATTGGCCAGGCTATTTGTCTATCTTCTTTGGAGAAATGTCTGTGCAAGTCCTTTGTCCACTTTTTAATTCGGTTGTTTTTTTTTTGTTGTTGTTGTAGAATTGGAGCAGTTCTTTACGTATTCTGGATATTGGACTCTGGTTATTATTGTCTGATAATAAAACTGGGAATGAATCCTCTTATACGTGGTTAAGTATGTAGGTTTTGAAGTCGTACAGACATGGTTTTGCATCTTGACTTTGCCACATATTAACCGTGTGACCTTGGACAACTTACTTAACCTCTCTGAACTTTACTTTATCATCTTTAAAAATAGGGATAATAATGCCTATGAAGAGAGACATGATGGAAACTAAGTAAAGTAAAACCTATGCTTGGCCCACTCTAAGTACTCCATAAGCATTCCCGTAAACAATAGCCATTTTAACACTAAAGTTATAAAAACAAGAGGCTTTGTTGACACGTGAACAGCTTTCCATTTTTCACCTTACGGTTAACCCAAATGGGTACACTATTGAGCAAAATGCTATATCCATTCAGTTGTGAAAATCATGATGTGAAATGCCAGTGCTGGCCTTCACTTAGCCTTCCATGTGCCTTGGTGGCAGCCACCAACAAGGGCTAGCTCTACAGCAGGGCTTCTTTGCCTTTTTTCTTCCACGGACCCCTTTGTCAGCCAGGTGAAAACCATGGACACCTCACTAAGTCCACGCTGTACCATGTATTATTTAATAAATATCTCATACCTGCACCCACAGGAATATTTTTCTGAATTTCAGTTCAAGCTCACGGACCCCTTGCTAAGAACTCCTGCTCTAGGGTCTAGATCGCAGCAGGCGGAAGGCCACTAGTAGGCCATGGTTTGGGTGATGGGATATGCCATTAGCCTGAATTGGGGAAGCCCACTGAAACTAACCCTTTTCCCTTTGGTGTGACCCTTCCACTTAAGGACTGAAGGAGTGAATCTGGGAAGATCTGGTAAAGAAAGAGAGGCAGCAGGGAATTGCCTAAACTCTTAGAAATAAAACTGAATGCAATCAATTTCACTTTCGGGAATTGACACCATTAGAAATGATGCATGGTCAGCTCAATTATGAGAGCCGGGCATTGACAGCTGTTTCGATGCATCTCTCTTCCCAGACTGACAAGTACTAGTATTTTGTGCTCTTAATTCATAATTTATGAAATGGGTTATTTGTCCAACTTTCTGTCTCCTTCTCTCACTACTTCTGAAATGCTACCACTGTATTAACCAGTGTCCTTGAATGGTTTGACTCAGTTGTTTCGACTGAGCATGGAGCTATGGCGGCCATGGCACTGACCCTGTCACCATCATCCCGTCCTACACAAGATAACCTCACACTGCTCTACAGCAGAAAACTCTAAGGAGTGGCTCCAGCCATTTCCCTGATATACTTGGCTGCAGGCCAAGCCATGTTCTGACTTTCTGATGACCCAGCCCTTGGTGGAGTGGGATGGGGGATGGCAGAGCCTACCCTGCTGGTAGACTGGAGAGCAAATACATCACAATGGTGCTAGACACTGCCTCCCTTTTCTGTGTGCCTGCTGTTCTTTGCTTTCACACTGCTTTCTCTAACATCTTTTTCATCACAGTTGTAACCATCACCACACTATTTTGAAAGTCTCAGAGAGGGAAGCAGATGTGGCTCAAGCAGTTGGGTGCCTGCCTAACACATGGGAGGTCCCGGGTATGTTTCCCCATGCTCCCTAAAGAAGATGAGCAAGACAGCAAGCTGCTGCAACAGGCTGGCATGGCGAGCTGATGCAACAAGATGACACGAAGAAGAGACACATGGAGGAAAACAAAATCAGAGAAATAATAATTAGGGAGTGGAGGTGGCTCAAGTGATTGGGTGCCTTCTTCCCACATGGGAGGTCCTGGATTCAGCCCCCAGAGCCTCCTAAAAAGAAAACAAGCACACAAATAACAGAGAATGGAGAGCAAGCACAAACAACAGGGGGAGGGGGAGAAATAAATAAAAATAATTCTTAAAAAAAAGTCTCTGAGAGATACTACATGTGGATACTGTTTGCAGAGGTACTGTGGGGCAGTGACCTTCTACCTGTTCCTTCTCAAAGGAATACAGAGGAGATTCTGTAGATGGATCTATTATATTAGAACTCTCTTAAGGGAAGAATTGTATGTTTGCTTTTTCTATTGCTCCTGTCACCTAGTACAGAAGCCAGTAGAAGCAACTCGATTAGAGCTTCTTGATTTGCTTAATTAAATTCAAATGAACTGAATTGAATAAAATGGAAGGATGAGTCCCCTGTTAGGGGAGTTGTAGAAGCTGTGGTTGCAGAATCTGATGACAAGAACTTGGCCTTTTCAGTCAGTTGTCCCTCAGGTTAGTCCCAGGCCATCCATTCACATGGCTCTGTGACCTTGGACCAGTCATTTCACCTCTTGGTACTGCATATATCCTCATCTTCAAAATGGACTAGAACTTGGTAGGCTGGTATATGTATTCCCCAGGGCCCTTTCTCTATCAAGAGTCTGTGAGATGAATGTATCTATTACTGTACAGACAACTCACAAATATTCCATTCAGGATGAACTGCTAGAATGAGCTGTGTGTGTGTGAAGAATGACCCATTGGTTACTAGAGAGTTATTTCCATTATTACCTGGTGCTTGCCCTCCCTGTCCTCTAGCACATATAGTAGATCTCCCTCAAAGCTCGAATGCATTGGTCTACCTGTAATGGCAGGCTACCAGGGGCAGTCCTTTTTCAGAGTGACCGTTATTGTAACTAGCCAGAGTTTCTAAAAATGGAAGGTTGTCCCTGCCAGCTATCATCAGCTGTTTGCCCCTTCCTTGCATGGAGCAATCAAAGGGGAATAGTATCCCGTGTTGGATGAACAAGTATCTTCCTTCATTCCAGCCTTGTGCTGGCACCAGTAAGCAGATTTCGCCACCAATTCAAGACTCTTCAATCAGTTTTGGCCAGGGACATTGGTGGGAGGACAGTTCTCAGGGCAGACGTGGACTTCAGATGAGCCCATAGGAATTTCCTTCACCTGGGTATACACTGTCCAAAAAGCAAAGGATAAAGGAGGAGTCAAGACTGGTGTGTCATGGTCCTGAGCCCCCTGGTTGACTGAACCTTCTGTGCTTAGTAACTTTGGCTGCTGGAGAAGGGATTGGTCTCCTAGTGACAATATCAGGTGCTGTCCAAGGCAAAGACGGTGTCGTGATTAAACGGGTGCCTTGCCCTCCAGATGCGCTTCCTCCTCTCTCAAGTTTTCAACATGCAATTTCTATAGGTCCCTTGTGAGACCATTGGTGTTTTACCTTTTAGGTTGATAGCTTAGTTTGGAATTGTTGATGTCATGATTCGCCCCATAACAAACTAACCCCTCCTTCTAGAGAGGAGCCATCATTGCAGTTCATGAATGAGCTTCCTGAATTGCTCTCAGTTTACTAGGAACTCTGTGGATAATACATTTACAGATGGGTAGCAGGAAATCATGGAAGAAACACTGGCTGGGGTTGGGATGAAGTGGGGGGTGGGAAGAATCTAGTCTTCATCACTGAGTAGTCATAAAAACACAGGCAAGTCATATAACCTTTTAAAGGCTCAGTTTTTGCATATGCAAGTGAAAGTCACTTTATCTTCTTATCTACTTCACAGGGTGGTCGTGAAGAACAGATGGTATTGAGGGAAGGGATGGAGAGGATGAAGTAACTGTTTCTGTTAGCTGTGGTCTTAGTAGCAGTAATAGAAGATATTCTTGATATGCCCTCATATGAATGCCCCCATTCTCTTTTATCCCCCATACACCTCTGGGATTCTGTTCTCAATTTTTAATTAAGGGATTAATATTTTTGCATATAGGATATAGAGACTTAACGTGAGATTAGGTTTTCATGTATGAAACAGAGAAACTGAGAATCTTGAAAAATGCAGATCGAAACCTATTACCTGATTGATGCAAGAGGCTGCTCTAAAACTTTGTAGTGTTTTGATTTTGATGCAGTGTCATTCTTTCCTTTTGAGCAAGGGTTGGAAGACAAAGGCAAGGCATTTAAAAGTTAGTGAAACATTTTGATAGATAGACAGGCAGACAGAATGATAGAGAGTTGAATGGAGAAATAGGGTGGTATGGCAAATTGGACCAAATGTTAAAATTGGTGAATTCAAGTATCTCCAGGGGACAGGAATATGTTGGAGTTCTCTCTGTGGGATTTGGCACATTTTTGTAACTATCCTATAAGTTTGAAAGTATTTCAAAGAAAAAGGGTTGCTAGAAAGTTAATGAAATATATTTTTATAAGAATTTTTATAAGTATACCTTGCCTCCAGAGTAGATAATTTCAAGATTAGTAGGATCATAATACATTTTTATTTACACCATGCCTTCTTTCCAAAGCTTTTTAGGTTCTCAACTAAATGCCCACTAAATATTACCAATTTCCTCATTCAAACTGGTATATTACTTTAGATTTTAAAAGTCCCTTTTCTGACCATCATCCATTTGAATTTAGATCCTAGAACTGATTCTAAGGACCTTCAAATAACACTTTATAGTGGAATATATATGGGTGAGTTTAATTATCTTGAGTTGGGAGCTTTGATAGATTCCAGCTATGTGTCTTCGCTACCAATCTTGTGGTTTTTTTTTTCCTTTGCCCATGGCATCAGCGAGAATAAATGGAACCTGTGGATTCTGCAAAGGCCACTGGGGGAGACTTCCCCATCTGCTAATATATCAGTGTCTCTTTGTGTCTGTTTCTGATGGGATCCAACAGCAGGTCAGCATCCTTAGGTAAAGAAAGGCTTCCTAAGTGCAGCAGTCATTGAAAGTCAATTAATGAAAGCCAGTGTCTGCTGATCTCTTTGACAAGAAGGAATTCTTGTTGCCAACATTTAGAAACAACTAGAAGCGGTCTCCATTGGAAACCAGGTTTCAACTTTCTGCCCTGGGCTGCCAAAAATATTGCATTAGAAAATGCGAAAGTAAGTTGAACTTTGAATTATAATTTCAATGACGGCCTAGTGAAATGGATTCATGTTCTGGCACTGCACCTTTGAGGCTTCAGGTTGATTCACATAAGATAAAAATTGGTCTGGTCTGACAGTTGAAAAGGTCGGAAGTGCACTTGATGACTGGTGGTTTCAGTACATGCCCAAATCTTGATTAAAAAGGAAGATTTAGGAACCACTGTGGGATTTTTCAAAATAATCTTTTCAAACAGAGTCACTTCTACATGTTTAAGCTCCAAGTTTATGGACGTAGCCAAGTATAGATTATATTTTCACTACCATGTAGCAATACCTTCTAACTCAATAAGAAAGCTGGCGCACAATTGAGGCTCTTTGGCTTTGGGACTGACTCGTTCTTTTTGGAAATGCCATATCATTGTCATTGTGGTCATCCCAATATAGAAACATGAACTGTCCACATTTTAATGCTTCTGCTGAAATTCTAAAAGCCATTTTCCGTTTCCCTTATGAAAATACTGGGTGGAATGTCTTGGCACTTTACTTGGGTAGATTATGTAGTCTCTGTACATCTGTAGACATGTTGCTCTTCCTTTTAGATTGGAGACTTATCTGTTAATTAGAGATCAGCCAGGGGAACACAAGTGAAAGCTTTGAAATTAATTTGCTCTGGGCCACAGATTGATGGACTTGTGTTAACAGACTGGAGTCACCTTAGATAAAGTGACTTGTCCAAAGTCATACAGTTGGTCGTTGAAACAATGGAGTTGCTTCAGGATGGTTGGGTCAAGAAAATTAACAAAGATATGTATCATGCAATGCTAAAGGCACCCCCGTGGCAGAGACAGAATGTTACATATTGGTGCCCAGCCTCCTCAGAGAGACTCTTTACTTCTAGATCAATGTAGCACATTTTCTGTTCTTAGCCATTTATATTTAACAATGCCAGAATGAAGATGCTTTCAGAGACCATCATTTCTTCTTCCCAAAGTGCCATGATTACCACCTATCTGAATCTTTTGTCTTCCCCAAAGACAAGACTGTATCTCGCTTCCTTGCCTGAGTACCCTAGATATCCCTGGCAAGTTTTCTCTTCTCTGGCCTCCTGTTTCACTGGTTGTCAGAACAGTGTATTCATCAGGCTTTTATGCAGGATCACTCCACAGTTCGGAATTCCTTGGATACTCCTGAATTCAAAAAAGTCATTTTCATTCTCTCCATTACTAGATGTTCTGGAAATTCCCAAATTTGTGCACTTAAATCATATCACCCAAAGTGGTTCTCATACCCACTCAAAGAACAATCCTCTGGGGGCGGCGGACTTGGCTCAGTGGTTAGGGCGTCCATCTACCACATCCACGGTTCAAACCCTGGGCCTCCTTGACCCGTGTGGAGCTGGCCCATGCGCCGTGCTGATGTGCGCAAAGAGTGCCGTGCCACGCAGGGGTGTCCCCCGTGTAGGGGAGCCCCACACGCAAGGAGTGTGCCCCTCAAATAGAGCTGCCCAGTGCGAAAAAAAGTGCAGCCTGCCCAGGAATGGCGCCGCACACACAGAGAGCTGACACAACAAGATGATGCAACAAAAAAAAGAGACACAAATTCCCATGCCACTGACAAGAACAGAAGCGGACAAAGAAGACGCAGCAAATAGACAGAGAGAGCAGACAACCGGGGTGGGGAGGGGGGGGGGGAAAGGGAGAGAAATAAATAAATAAATCTTAAAAATAAAATAAATAAAATAAAATGCTTTCAAAAGAACAATCCTCTGAGAGTGTTCCTAATTCAGGGTTCGTAAATATATGCTAACTCTCACTGCCATTACTCATTTTAATTGAGAAGGCCTTGTCAACTTGGCTAGAGAATATGCTCTGTGTGGGTATGTATTGTTGATTATCTAATGAGTACCCCATATTGCTTAGTGGGGATGCAACATTTTCTGCATTTCATGTGGGAATAGTTCCTTAACACAGACACATTTTCCGAACTCCAAGTTTAGGAGTACCAAAACACACTGATTCTCGTCGAGAGTGATGTGCAGGTTTTTAATGAAGGATTTGTTTTATCTATATGGGTAATGGGTTGTGCTTTTACTTGGATTTCCAACCACCTGCCTTATCTTGCACACTTCCACAGCTGAGTAAGAATCTGTCCCTGGTCTTCATGTGAATGTGAAGTGAGCTAGGATCATTGGTGGGTACTCACATGCTGCCCAAGTTAGTTGGCAATCAAGCCCCATAAATCACGGTACATGATGCATCACTCCCTCTTTGGTATTTGGCATACAATGCAGTGGGCTCGAGATGCTCCACAGAACAGACCCACACTTTGTGCCACAGACCCTTTCTTTATGACGTTCACTGTGTCGAGTGTCTGTGTTTTGCAGAGTGATTTTCTGGAAAAGTGCCATGCCATTCCATGAGCCAAGAGTCTCAGAGTGTCCCATAAAGGCTGGGCAGATGAGGCCTTGGGGCCATCTCTCAAGCTAACTTGGAATAGCTAGTATGGCGCGGGGGGAGTGTAAGAAACAGGAACGTCTTGTATTTCTCTTATTGATTTTTCTGCAAACACAAACATGTAACAAATTAGGGTGTTGGTAAATAAAAGCATCAGGAATAAACTTGAATTTTAGAGAGCAAGGTCCTGGATCCACTTGCAGATGCATTATGGCACAGGCTGGATATAGCAGGAGATAGGTAAAAAGCCAGTGTGGACAAGGCCTAGGGTTAGGAATCAGTATTTAATGACCCAACCAAGCAGTCATTTTGTCACCTCTCCCTTCTCAAATTATGAGGAGGGAGATCATGGTGATCAAACTATTACTCTGACACTCTTTACTTATTGGGAGACCAATCTGAGATTGAGGACTCAAAAAGGGAGTTTGTCGTCAATTCATTCAACATGCAAATGGAGTAGACAATCTGTAGCTGCTGGGGCATATTTTTAAGCAAAAGCAGGCACCTATTTACATTTCTTTGAGAAGGAAAAAAAAGTCACATAAAAGCTATCAAGGAACACATTTCTCAGCAGGCAAATTAATTGGTTTTACAGTATTTGAATGGAGGGATTGTCAAATAAAACATGCCGTGACAGTTAATAGTGTCATTTAGAGCCAGAAAATTATTGGCTTATTTGTTATTGGATAAAAGGAAGGCAAACATTTTGTATTAGGAAGTTTTAATGTGTTTAAAATCCTCATTAGGGATTAATGGACACGCTTGCTTCACATAGCGCCTCATTAATTTGAGGCCAAACAGTTACTTCTGTGTTTCAATCTCAGTGTTGTTTCTTAACATGTTTTTTTTTTTCCTTCTCTTTAATTAGATCTTGCATTCGAGTTTGGTCTCTACTCCATTGGAGATGTAGAATTAATTAATGAGATTTATAAATCTAATGGAAGTGAGTTATTCTTAGCTCTTGTTTCATTTTAGTGAGCAGTTAAACCACATGTAAGTAGTGCAGATCTGAGAGATTTCAGGAATGTAGAAAAAAATGTGAACTTCCCTGAATATATTTAGCAGTGTCACTTGGCATTAAGAGATAAAAGTGTTTTAATTAGAGTTATAAATAATAAGCGAGCTGGCGAACCCCAGTGTCATCCACTGGCAATTAAGACAATCCTAAGTACAGGGTTTGGAGAGTCAATAAGGCGCCAAGTTCGTTACTGTTTTAGTCTGAAAGTGGAGCCACTTTCTATCAAGTGTGTCCCATAGTCACGTTTTTATTGCGGGCACGCACAGGTACGATTTATAAAGTCTATTCCACTTACATTGCTTTAAGGACTATTTGGCTAGGGGGAAAAAATCAAACTGAAGCCTGGGTTTCACATTTTAGCACAGACATTTACATCATTAGCTGAGTATTTGGAAGAAAGATGTGGGAGTTTCTTTAGGGTGAGGGATTGTGAATGTCAAGGGAAAACCTTTCTTTTCTAAAAGACAGTCAAATAAGAGCCAAAGATACACATTTAAAAGGTTCTTTTGGAAATCGCCTTACAGCCTTAATTTAAAACTCCACACTCTGCCTGTGGCATGTCTTCAGAAGCTACCAGAAAAACCTGAACTGCCACTTCCTTGTTTATTTTTTTCCTTTCCCCAGTGAGGAAGTCCTGGTTTTTTGAGGAAACCTTAACTGCTTCTAAAACAACTTGGCAAACCAAGATGTATTTTAAAAGATAATCCTATCTTAAAGCATTCCATGCTAACGATCATATTTTAAATGTGTAAAATTGCTTGCTTGATTTCAAAATATTTAAATGATTAAAAATAGCTCTTCTTTCAACAACTGAGACACTGTTCCAATGTTCTATGGGAATGATGTCTTTCAGGAGGATATGGGTGGATTGAGTTCTCTATGCTCCCCTAGAGACAACGTTGAGTTCCCTTAGCCCTAGAGAGGAGATCCTCAAGCTCTGGGGCCATATTTAGCTGTGGCCTTAATTTCATCTAGCCTCCTGGGTAATATCACAGGAGTCACCTCTTTGGGATCCCCAAAATAGCATTACTTCCATTCCTGGGAGCTTTGCTTAGGCCGTTCAGAAGAAAGCCTCTTGGAGATTAGAACAGTCTGAGAACTGCGACTTGTAGTTAATGAGCCAGTGTTTGAAAAGGCAGAAGCGTCCAGTGAAGAGCATCTGAGCTGCTTGGCCAGCTACTCTCCTTGCCCTCTGCCTCCTGCTTCCTTTATCTCCCGCCCCTGTCTACATATCTCCTTCTGTGTTTCACTCGAGCCCTTGCTCCCTTTCCTTTTAACATTACCAGATCATTCTGTTACACTTCCCAGCAAACCCAGGTAACAATACTCCAAGGCAGCGATTTCACACCTTTCATTTCTCCTCAAATTTCTGATAACCATCCCCCAATCTCAGATGATGACCTTGCCGCCTACTTCCTAGAGAATTATACCTACAATCATACCAGTCCTACCTCGTCTTCTCTTCTTTACTTTCTTCAGGCCCTCTGCCTCCCGACCCGTTACAGTGGAAGCATCGAGAAGTGTCTGTGCTTCTGTTTCAGGTCATCCTCTCCAGCTGTACCCTCATCCACTCTCTCCTTCTCCAGGACTTTGCTTTTACAATCATCTACTTTCTCTTCTGCAATACTTTTACCCTCTCCACTGATTTATTTCCATTGGTATACAGATGTGCCTTAATATCATCCCTCTTAAAAAAGCAAAATAAAACCTTGACCTCACCAGGCCACAAACCATCACCCCACTCCTCCACCCCCGATAAAAATCCCTCAAGGTAATGATTACTTTTCACTCTCCCTTTTCTGCCCCTTCCATCCTCTCCTCATCATGCGCCAATTAGGTTTGTGTAACCACCACACCATTGGAACAGCTTTGGCCAGGCTCACCAATGACCTTGATCTTGCCAAAGCCGATGGCTAACTCTGCATCTTCCTCTTTCTCAATGGTCACTTTCCCTTTAAAGGACTTTCTTCTCTAGGCTTCTGGGGTTTCCTGCTGGCTTGATTATCCCCTTGCCTTCTTACCCACTCCTGTTTGGCTTTGGAGTCCATGATATGTGATGGATGATATGTTGCAATATATGGGATGTAATTTCTGGCACATGGGACTGTAAACAGTCTTTCTGTTTAGTTCCATCTTGGTAGGACTGGTGTAAAGCCTATTTTACAAATGAGGCTTGCAGTGCACCTATGCTACATATCATATACGAACACTATGCCAGGTTTGCCTTCTTAACTAGTACAAATATTGGTTTGTATTGCCCATACATTTAAAAAATTTCAGGAAAATTAAAAAAAATTAAATAACGGGAAGGAGAGATATACCTGGAATTTGGCAGAATCTGTAATCCACAGAGAAATGATCTACATGTAGGCGATAGTGAAATGAAAGTTAAAAGTGGAGTACTCCATTGAATAACTAGATAAAAATCAAATGGAATAAAATAGAGGATGATTAAAATCATAGACTCCGAAAGACAAGTGAGAGGTCATCTCACCTAGTGACCAGGCCGAAGTGAAGGTGTTGTTATTGTGTGACAAAGTGCGAGAATATGAGACCACTGGTGTGTGTGCACACACATGCATGCAATTTTGGCATAAATTTGCTAACTGTTCTATTTTGGGAAGAAAGAAACTCTCGTTTATTCTGAGATTTTGCCCTTCCTATCTTCTGGAAGTTACTTCTTTGACAAAATAATGGTAGTAAGTAGTTGCTTTTGTAGTATTCATTCCCTCCCAGACAAAAAGTTGGTCATCTTAAATGGGGATCTTCTATTACTTTATTTTTTTTACTGTTACATGAAATACAGAACACTTGGAACTTGAGGTATAGCCCCATGCCTTCTTGTACAGGTTAGAGAACAAGAATGTGAATTGCCGCAAGTCATACAACTTGTTAGCAGTGGAGCTTGAGTTTGGATGTAGAACTACCGTTTCCTCACTCCCAATATGTTCTTCTCTGCATCCCTTTCCAAGATCCTAAGTACCTGAAAGTGAGCTTGTTTAGTTGCTCTGTACTCTGAAAGTTTGCTATAATGATAGAGAGGGCACGAGCATATATTTGTTCTGTAACTGACAAAAGTCCAAAGTGACCTTGCTTCCTGAGAGATGTCTTCTAAGTACTCAGATCATGCACATTCACCTTGATAACACTGGCTCAAGTTAGACTTCACTCTAGCTTTTGCAGCTGTGTTTCTCTGCTATCTTCTTTTGCTAGAAGAGATTAGGGACCAGAACACCAGACAGCCATTAACATTGATGGATTTGGCAGTGGCAAGGCTTTTTACTCCGAAATGATACTTGGTTGCAGTGCTAGGACAAAGACCGAGAGGAAGTGGGGGCCCCACCAGGCCTGAGGAATCGGATGCATACCTAGGGATTTCCAAAGCAGGGGCCCATGGCCGGAAGGTCTATGGATTGTAGGGCAGGCATGGAGAGCAGACAGGTGCCCAGAAGAGCCCAGGCAGGAAGGGGCACGTGGGGTGTGTCCGAGTCCATCAGATTGGCATGGATGGGGCAGGCGCTTTTGGCTTGAGTCTGAGCAGCAGAAAGAAGTCATCTAGGCAGGAAGCATGGGGACTGTGTCAGGAGGAGGCCTGGCTCTGGGCGACCCAGCCTGCAGAGGCTGAGTGCGCAGTAGCCACTTGGAGGCCCTCCCTGGCCAGCCCAGGTGACCAGAGGCGAGGCATCCTCGGGGGACTTCTCGAGAGGTTCTTGGTTTCTTAGGGTCAGATTTCTAGATGGGCATCTAGTTTTTCCTTTAAGGCCATTACCCACCCCATCCCCCACCTCGTGTGTCGCTCACTCGTCTATAGTAACTAGTTATTAGACCAAATAAATGAACAGCGAGCTAATGGCTATTCAGAGCCCATGGAATTAAGTACTCTTCACTTGAAATTCCATCTGCCATCAGGTACTCTCAGCTGATGATGGGCCTTTCTGCATATGCATTCCGCCGTTGCCCATACCTAATGTAATCAGCAGAGAGATGGCCTCGTAATGAAGCGGGGAGCCTGCCCCTCCCCCACCCCTCCCACCCTCTGCTCCCCCTTCTCTCTCTCTGCTGTCTTACCCCCTCAAGTCCTGTCTCCAGCCTCCTTTGTCACCTTCAGTGAGAGCCAGCAGATGGAGCAGAGGCTCTGAGACACCTCATACACTGGGCCCCTGAATAGGGTTTGATGATCAGTGACATTGACAAGATGTCATGGGGGCCAGTTTGCCAGGCGTCTGAGCTATCAGGCCAGTGGTCCCAAGGTCCACAGTGCCAAAACCGTTTTAAGAGTCTCAGAGGGGATGTAGTGCAGAAAGTGCTGATGGAGAAGGACCTATTATTCATTAAGACTTAACACGCACCCATTGCTAGGCTCAGATGCTTTATTTATCGTGCCTCATTTCAACCACGTGACAATCTTAGAAGTGAATATTTGTAGCCCCCTTGTATGGTTAGGGACACAGAGGCTCACAGAAGTTCAAGTGACTTGCCCAAGGTCACAAAGCAAGTTAAGGATATCAGAGTTGGGGTTGAAATCCAAGTGTGTCCAGCTTCAAAGACCATTCTCTTTCCAGCACCCTTGTTGTGCTCAGAAAATATAGTGAACTATTCTGTTTATTTGCACAAAGGAAAGTTGACTACTGCCCCCCTCCTTTTTAATCTTCTTTCCCTGAAAGTTTCTCTACAAAAGTCATTTTCTGTACTTGGCTCAAAATGATGTATGTCAAATTCCTTTGTTCATCATGCTTCTATTTTTCTGCTCTTAGAGGGAATGGTGAATATTAGCTTGTTTTAGATGGAGTATTTTAACCATGTGGCTTCCTTAAACATTGGTCACAAGCTGTATTTTAAAGTAAACTCTAACTCTTTGGGTTCCAAGGACTTTTGCTCTATTAAAATGAAATTGGGGGAGTAGGTGTGGCTCAAGCAGTTGAGTGCCTGCTTCCCACAGGGGAGGTCGTAGTTCGGTTCCCAGAGCCTCCTAAAAACAAAAACAAACAACATGCAAAACAAAGGAGAAAACCAACTCAGGGAAGCCAGTGTAGCTCAGTGGTTGAGTGCCAACTTCCCATATACGAGATCCTGGGTTCATTCCCCAGCACTTCAAAAAAAAAAAAAAATTGTGAGGATGTGTTGGCTGGAGCATGTAACAGTTGTGGAATCTTTTTTGTTCTGATTAAAGTTTTGTTGCTTGAGGACCTCTGAATACAAACAAGAGTGGTGGCATGTTAAGGCGAGGCAGGAAGCCAGGGGCAGAAGGATCTCAGGGGAGCCGAGTTTATCCTTTCCCAAATTCATTTCTAAAAATGAGGACTCCCTGGATGGGGAGAGAAAGGAATCCCCCCACACCTGCCAGTGGGAACCCAAAGGCTGCTGCTCTCCGTTTTTGCAAACGACCAATGCTGGGGATTAAAAATGTAAAGACGCCCGGAAAGCCGTATGAGTATGAGCTCATAACCCGAGTGCTTCATTTTCTGTGTAAGCAATGCCTTGCCGGGGGCACTCTGTGTCCTGTCACTCAAATCATAGGCTAAATGTGGCAATTTGTTGACGGAACTGCAAACGGAGTTAGTTTGGAAAGTGCTTGTTAGTTTGGGTGCTCTTTCTGCCGCTCTCTGGTCTTAGGAGGGGAGTCCCTTGCAACCTGGTCGGGGAATCCAAGCACTGGCTGGCAATTAAGCGAGCGATTTCTGAGTTTCCCACTGCGAGGTCTTTGTCAAATTGGAATATGCCTAGGAGAGGGGGCTTTGATTGCCAGGTATTGTGGGGCAGCTTCTGGATGATTTTAGGGAAAACAATAAGGACCGCGCTTCCCTGGAAATCCCTTAATAATATCGCACTCAGAGGCATGCCTTGAGCTCCTCCGCTTAACCGTATGACGGTCTTTAATGTTTCCCATGAATTCCATGTTTGCTATTAGTGCTAGCTGCTGCTTCGGTCTCTCAATGCCACAATCAGGGCATTTCTGATATCCTGTATTACCCTAATCGCCACGAAGTAGGCTCCAAACTGATTAATTCCAGAATGATTAAAACATCCTAAGCAATTCATTTATTGTTGCTGCTGTTAATTGAATATTTGATGATTTAAAGGTACCCTGATTATTTCCTAAGATATGTACTTCTCACCGGGCAGCTGATCAGTGCGTGGTCTCTCTGTGGGCTGCACGGGGTGGGTGGCAGGCGGCACTGTCGCCTGCAGAGGGGGAGGCCCTTGCAAGGGCTCTCAGTCAACTCACCACCTGCCCGACGTGCGCCTCTCTTGCCTGGCCCTCAGAGGACCCCATCCGTGCCCAGCAGAAGAGGGTCGTCTGGGGCCAGGAGTGAGAGCCCAGCCTCCCTGTGCAGCGAGCAGCTTGTTTCCTGCTCCGGGAGGAGGGGGCGGCGAGGGGGAATGCGAAAGGGCTCTGCGGCTCTGAGTGGCTAACTTGCGCTTTGTGGACCATCTGAACACTCGAGAGTGGATTTAAAGAGAGGGGAAGGTGGCTCAGGAATGAAGCAGCAGCCTGGCAACGCACCGGGTAGCAGTTCTAATCCCAGGGCCACTACTTCGGCCGTCTCTTGATTTCACACCTGTCCGAGTGCCTCCTCCAGAATTACTGCACCGTGTGTGTGCGTGCGTGCATGCGTGCGTGAGAGAGAGAGAACAAGAGACATAGCAACTGGACCAAATTGGGGGCTGAGCCCCAGCCTCCGTGCGGCTTCCTTCGAGTGCGCAGAGAGACCCGGGCCCGGCTCTGCAGGGGGCTCTGGGGCTGAAGCGGCCTCCCCGGCCTCACCACTTCGCAGCCATGGCAGATCCCTGGCCTCTCACTCCCCTGTGGAGTGAGGAGTACGGTGGAGACCTCGGCGGCTGGGAGCTCCTGTCCGACCTGGCTCTGTCCGTGAACCCGGTAGGTACCCTTTCCCTGGCACCTCCCGTTTGGTATTGTTGTCGAGCTCCCGTCGAGGTGTCATCGCCCCGGTGCACGGCGAATCTCGGGGGCAGAAACGAGGTGGTCTCCACAGTGTCTTTAAATCCTCCCCCTTGGCACCATCCTGAGCACAGTGTGAGCTCAATCAGGATTTGTCTTCTAAAGAAATCAATGGGGGGACGGAGGAATGAATCCGATCCTATTACTCTTGTCCAGACTACCTTACAATGTCTGCCCCAGTGGGTCTCTAATTGTTTGTTTTCTCCTCCCATCTAGACATTTAACTCTGAGAGGGGGCGGCCCAGTCTCAGAGTTACTTGTTTTTCCAACCCACCTGCCTAGCACCCTTCTAGGCACATAGGAAATGCTTGCCGATTAATTAAAAAGCACTTGTAGAGGAACAACCGAAAAATTGCATTTGCAGCTCCAGGATAGCTACCTTGCAGTGTAAACCTCAGGGGGACAGGGGACAGGGCAAGCTGAATTTGAGACCCGTGACTCTAGGAGCATGTTGGAGTCTAGTATTTTCTAAAAACAAAAGAAAAGATCTGTACACTGGATGTGACTTTATTTGACTGCCCTGTCGGTAGCATTCTTCCCTATCCTGAGTGCTACCGAAGCCAGTAAGTCATTCTTTGATTTGCTGTAAAACCCCCGGAGCCCACAACTCTTTCTATTTCAACAGCCTTTCTCCCCATAAGGAAATGGATATTTATAATTCCAGGTGTAGAGATGCTATTTGCAGTTGCGGTTGGCAAGAGTGAGCCAGATCTTGGCTTGAAAAGACAAGAAGACTGGGCTTTTCATGATAACGGCAGTCGGGGGAGCAGCGGGACCCATTGTGTACCGCTCTGTGGGTTACAAACCACAGTCACATCACTCCTTGCATTTGATGTGCGCACAACCCCTGTGAGCTCAGGATGGGCAGGTATTATGATGATTTGTGCTGGGATTTTACCGATGGACACACTGCAGCACAGAGGGCTAATGTCACTAAGTTCTGTTTTTCAGTGGTCCGGGCCAGGACCCACTCCCAAATCTTTTGACTCGTGGGTTAGTGTTCCCACTGCCTGTCCATCTTGCTGACCTTTCCCCCTCTTTAATTTGAAATTAGCATCGATGGGCTTGTGTGGCAAAAAGAGAACAAAGCCCTCTACAGGAGACCAGGGCTGGACAATGCAATAATGATGCTGAAGATTAAGCTTTTGTCACCATCATTTGCACCTTTGTGTTGGAGGAAGGTATTTGTTAGAAGTTCCACAATAGTCTTCTTAGAACCAGAGTGTTCGGCTATGGAATGAGATATTCTATTTGTTCTTTAAGAAGCTATGCTCTGCAAACCGTCATTCCACTGAAGAGTAATAGTTGTTGAAAATGAAACAACAAAAAAACCGAAGGACTCAATGGTCAAGCAAGTTGGGAAAGTGCTGCACTAAACCAATTAGACAGCTGTCCCCAGCCTTTAATTGGCATTGTGGGGCTGGGGTATGTGGATTGCAGCCTTTCTCAAACTAATTTGGACACAGAAACTTTTCTTTGGCTGAACTAGTGCCCGTGGCGTGGTCTCTTTGGTAGCACTCGACCACACTTAGAGCTGTGCATTAGGTGAGTCTTGGTACCTGCCTTCTTACATCTTTGGCTCTCCACTAGCACCAGCCTGGTGGCATGGTCCCTATCTCTCTAGACATAATTGTTGAATGAATGAATGAGTGAATGAATGAATGAATTGTATTAAGCCAAATCACCCGTGGTTCCCTCTCTGAAATCGGTATTTCAGGTCCTTTACAGTGTACATGCCCAGCTAACTTTTTAAAAGATATTTTTCTCCTACTGTTTCTCCTCCCCAGTATTAAGAGGGTTATCACTATTGGAAGGGTGACTATAAAATTTATCATCCAAGGTGGGATATTTTTGAGCATGAAAGGGAACTCTATCAGTAATTACCCCAAGATAACAGATATAAACTGGGACTGTCCTGGGTATTCCAGGATGGCTCACCCCCTCGTTGGTGACTCTGTTTTCATCCTGCCTCCCCAACTGGGGATTTTATGCTCGTTGGAGCAGGAACTTCCTTTATTATACAGAAGGTACCCAGTACATGTTGGTCACAATGAACATATGCAGAATAGTGTCTTTACTGCTCACTTAGGGTTTGTTGACAGTCCTAGCGGGCATTTTTGAAGGGTGAGGAACACCAATGCCATATTCTTTTCTCCCCTTCCCCAGATGTGGTTGAGCTCAGACTTTGCTCTCTTCTTACACGGTTGGCCTTTCACCTCCCAGGGCAGTGAAGTCAAGAGACCAGATGTTCTACTTGCCAGAACTGGAGGGAGTGCAGTGATCAGATCACAGTCGCAGGGAGGGTGAAGGTGTGATGGGAAACCTGGGCTGGTTTGGGTTGCCCCACTTCCAGGTCCCTTGGTGGTACTTCCTTGTCACTGCTGTCTTCTTTTGGTATTGGGCTCCATGCTTCCACGGACAAGGGAGCCCCTGGAGGAAAAGGACAAGAGCCTGGGGTGTGGAGTAACTCCTCAGCCCTTCCTGTCAAATACTTGAATTTGGTGGATTAGGGCAGTGTCAAACTGGGAGAGATGGCTCATGAGGCTCACTTTCTGTATGTCTGAGAGTCTAAGCTCCAAGTTGAGCATGCAGTTTGCACAAGAATTAAGTTGAGGGAGAATGCAGTTTAATCACAGAAGTGTTTTGGATAGGCCTTGTCTTAAAAAAAAACAAACACAATGATCTGTTTATGCATAATATACTCGAGCGTGTCCGAGGGCAGATAGGGCATTCCAGATCACAAGTTAAGCTCCCTCTTTGGAAAGATGAGCAAAAGGACCCACCTGGCAGGCATCACAACCATACAACTTCTTTAAAGTAAAATAAATTTGGCCATTTGCAGATAATTATTGATTTGTATTTAATAGGAAAAGATGCATAGATTGCTAGATTTACTCTCTTGATGGCTTTCTTTTATGGAGTAAATGGTTAACGCTGCCAGCTTCTCTGAGAATACCTAGACTGGGGTTAATGATTTTATTTTTTTCATTTTAGGTGAGCCTTCCCAGTGATCCAAGCTGTGTGGAAGAAATCTTGCGGGTGAGTTTAAGCCTTTTTTGTTTCTGCCTTTTGACAATGAAGCAGCCTCTCTCCTTAATCTGTTTAAAGTAATGACTTCTGTTTCAAGGAATCCCTTCCTCCGGGGATCCTCGCATTCTGCTTCCAGACCCTTCCACTTACGTCACCTGTCTCATTTCTTACCTGTCCTCTCTCCATACTCTAATCAAGCTAGTCTTTTGTGTTTTTTTGTTTATTCATTCATTATTTTATTTATTTATTTACTTATTTAATTTATTTATTTATTTATTTATAAGCTAGTCTTTTGATTTCATCCATTTCTGCATCTTCTGGGTCCTCCTGTTGAGTCCTGGACTCAACTCCCCATTCAGGAAATGAGGCTCACCACCTCATTCAGGAAACATTTCCTATTCAGGCCCTGTGAGCTCCCCTACAGGGTTGCTTTTCTGCTTTCTGGGGCTTTCACCCAACCTCCACATCGTCAATGGAGCATGGTGATGGTGTTCTATACTGAGGGGATGAGAAGTGGGAAGGTGGAAGAGAAGGGGCAGTTGGGAATCGATTCCAGCACCACAGTGAAAAACCAAGGCCAGGCCAAAAACTGTATCTCAAGACCAGGAGGTGGGAGATGTAAGCTCCACTCCCAGCTCAACCCTTTGTCACCTCTGCAACTTCGGACAGGCGACCTTTCGGAATCTTATCTGGACAAGAGGACAGCAGTACCTGCCCAAGTTCCTTTATAAGCAACAGTATATAAATGCTCTCTCTTATGATAAATGATAACCAGCATGGCCGTGAGAAAACCATGCAGGATTTCGCCTGGAAAAGAGAAAAATCTGCATGCTGTGGCAATTCTGTACCCCCTTTGCTCACTTACCAAAGTCACCCCGAATCCTTCCTGAGCTTCCACCTGCTAAGTGCCTGCTTAGCGGTCCAGTGTTGGAAGTGAGCCCTTTGAAACTGCAGCCGAAGGGAAAATAGTGAACACGGTTTACCATCTAGTTGTCCCCTTGCCTGATTTCACCTGCTGTGTATATTTGTACCCATTTCAGCCAAGAACATCAACATTGACTACTGAAGAGAAGAGTCATATCCATCTGATCAGAGAGGAGAATATATGAATTAGGGAGATGCTGGCTCCTTTTGTGACGTACTCATCATCAGTCACTGGAGGTTCAAGGACAGGAGTGGAAGGAGTTGTCTGGTGTGAAATCCACAAGTGTGGTGCACCCTGGCAAGCCAGAGCTTACTCCTTCCCATTCATCAGAGATGGGGAAAGTGCACTAAATCCTTGTGAGTTGTCAGGTACCTTCTGTCATGGAAGGCACCATGGAGGGAAATCTTGGCTGCCTCTCTTCTCCCCTGGGTTGTAGGCATAAATGAATTCAACTGTCTTTGCTGAACTCCCAAAGGCACACCAGAGCCCTCTCCAAATCACCACTTAATTTGTCTCAGTTGGGATTCTCTCCTGCCCTGGCTCATGTGGTGACGTGGCGACAGGAGCAGGAGGCACACCTGTCAGAGACTGGCGACTCCAGTCGCCTCGAGGAGCCACTTAGAGAAACAACAGAATGTCACTTTGGGTTGGAAAGAAAAAAAGCAGGTTGCCCTAATAAGCTCATGAAAGATTGCACCCCTTTGAGAAAGTAACAAAAGTCCTTCTGTCCAGTGAAAGAGAATCTAGGGGAGCGTCAATTTTTTTTTAATGACTATGGATTGTATAGAATTCTTTTTTCAACAGCACCATTACTGAGTGGGCTTTCCTTTCATTGAAGAATTAAATGTCCCATCCCCCATGCTTAGAATGAAAATAAGCTTTGCAAAATTGATGTCCCAGACTTTCTGGCTCATTCTTAAATTTTTTTAGACCCCCGAACATGTCACAACAGAGTGTACTTCTTGGATTTCTTTGTTATCCTGCGTTCAAGTTCACGATTGTTTGGGGGCCTTGGAGCCCTGCACATGGTTCCAGGGTAAGTCTGCTTCTGGTCTCGCTCCCCATCTGCTTCCTTCTTTGGGGGAAAGGACCTTTTTTCTTTGTCGTCACCTCTCTCTGACCCCCTCTGTGCTTTTTAAACCAAGCAGAGTCAAAAGCAAGGTCATTTTCTTTCCCTCGCTGAAGTGGAGCTATGCCGAGGAAGGCACGCTCGCTAGAGTAGGAGGAGGAATGCTGGCTTCTGGTTTCTCACGCGCTTCCAGTCTCTTCCTCTAGCAATCAGGGACTAATAATTCAACCCCCACGACCTCCCTCTTCCAGTGAAGGAGGCTTGAACTTGTACGCATTCTTAGCCTAGGTAACCTGGAGTCCATTTGCTCACCCAACTTTCCCACCTCACTCCCTGATGCCCTTTTTTTCCCTCCTGAGCCTGACAGCCAAAGGCACACAAAGACACTTTATCTCACCCCAGGACAGTCTTCTTTTATTAACCAAGTATGACAAAACCATTCCTCTCTACTCTCAGCCCCTCAGTTCTTTAGACAGTGAAAATATATTTTTTTAAAAGTTTATTTATTTCCCCCACCATTGTTTATGCTCACTGTCTGCTCTTAGTGTCTACTCATTGTGTGCTCTCTGTGCCTACTTGTCTTCTCTTTAGGAGGCAGCAGGAACTGAACCTGGGATCTCCCGTGTGGAAGAGAGGTGCTCAATCACTTGAGCCGTCTCTGATCCCTGCTTTGTTATGTCTCTCATTGTGTTTCCTCTTTGTGTCTCCTTGTTGCATCAGCAATCTGCACCAGCTTGTCACACCAGCTTGCTGTCTTGCTCATCTTCTTTAGGAGGCACTGGGAACCGAACTCAGGAACTCTTATTTGGTAGGCGGGCGCTCAAATGCTTGAGCCACACTTGCTTCCCAGTGGAAATACTTTTTACCTAATGTATATTACCTTGGCCCCCTTTTCTCAAAACTGTCCACATTCAAACCAGTTGGCTTTCTCTTAAAAATACTCTTACCACTTCTCTGCGCATTTTCACTGGGCTCCTTTCTCTCCTAGTTCTCTTAATGCACCGTAGCCCATCTTGTCTGGGCTTCTCTTGCTTTCTTCCTGCTCTCCTGCACTTGCAGGGGTAATCCTATCACAACAAGTCGACTCGACCTGGTATGACAACCTTATTTTGCTATAGCAAGTGGATGCTTTTCAAAGCCCTTAAACCTCGTTGCCTTATTTTCATCGTAGAAAATAAGGTCAGGATTATTAGTCCCATTTTACAGATTGGGAAATTGAGGCCCAGGGAAATTAAATGACTTCCAAACAGGAGTGGGGCTAGTATGTGGCAGAAGGAGAAAGAGAATCTGATCTTCTGTTTCTATACCCAGCGACCTTTGCCCTACACCCAAGTGTCAACCACCCTATCACAAGCCCACAATGAGAATCTCTGCATTGAAAAAAAAGAAGAATTATTCCAGACAGTGGCTGACTTGTTTCTAAGAGCTTGAAGAATACCCACAAACCATTATAATTTGAGCAGATCTTTAGAGTTGATTTTTTCCTCCTGCCAAACTTTAATATTCTCAAATCTCATTCCAGAAGGTACTTTCAAGTAATAATAACAGTAACAAAAATAGTGACTGCGGATAAAAGAAATAATAAGAGTAAGGTGCCACTTACTACATACCAGGCATAATACCTAAGTACAACATGTCCTTTGATCTTCACAATAACCCTAAGGATTGTTTGATTAGCTGCATTTTAGCAGTAGGGAAAGTGCAAGACTCAGAGAGGTTAAGTACCTCCTGCAACGTCACACAGGCCCCACACATCTGACTGGAAAACCATGACCCTGACCATCATGCTCTTCCTTTCCTCTGTTCCTATTGATTTCCCTGAATCCATCCTTATTCAACAGGTTCCAATCCACGTGATGATTAACATTTAACACTGCAATTGGCGTTAGCCAATAATTCACTTCAGCTTTGTGCAATTTCAATTATGCGAAAATAATTTCAAGCAGTTTCTCAAACAAACCAGAATTGCCCTACCTCTTTCACCTTTCCACCAAACTGCCTTTCCCCCAGAAAACACACCGTGCCAATTCAGATGCCTTCGTTGCTTATTAAGTATATCATTACTTATTATAAGCGTTACAGATCACAAACGGGAAGGCATCTGTGTATGCAGTACAGCCAACTTGTGTACTTGCTTCCGTCAGCATGCCATTTATTCTTTAGAGTCAAGCTACCATTGAGTACAAACAGAAATGAAAAATAATAGGAGCGCTGGCTCCAGTGATAGCGTTTTGCAGTTACAATTCATCTGTCATACGAGGAATTCTTTGGCTTCTTATATGTAATAATATGGGCACCACCAGCAGCTTCTTTTCTGAGCTCCATGGGGTTTTATGAGTCCTTGAGTAATCATTTCTGATAGAGTTAAGCCAAGGAGAGCAGAATGCTGTAAGTGCTACTAGCTAAGGACGGATATTCAGTGATTATTTGTTCCGAGCTGGAATGTTTTATGTGTTCCTGGAAAGAATGTACTTAAAAATATCAACAAACTATCAATTAAATCCTTTCTAGAGTCAAAAATGTGGATAGAGCATTTCTCTTAGATGAGATGCCAAACAGATTGTGTTTCCTAGCAAAGTACCTTCCGTAGTTGATAATTTCGTAGCCAAACATCTGTACGTGTAATTCAATGTTTATGAAGGATGCTGAATTTGCCAGCTAGGGTTTCGGGAACCTGATTTGATGAACTGTAGCTTCCTACAGATGTCTCCTGGCCACATGGACCACTTAGTATTCCACTTGGTAACCACTTAGATGGGCATGGCCTGTGTTCACAGCCATCTGATTTACGGCAATCCTGCTTATTAGATTGTGTTCTGGTTTACAGTTTTCAAATGGGAAAAACTTAGTAAATGATTATAGGCCTGCCATGCACAGTGCTTGCTATTTGTTTTCCCTTTTCACTTTTATGAGTGAAAAGAAAAATGGATCAGGTAGAAAGAAAAATGGCAGAAGCAGAGCTAGAACCTGATCTTCTGTTTCTCTCTCCAGCGATCTTTGCCCTATACCCAACTGTAAGCCACCCTATCGCAAACCACAGTGAGACTCTCTGGATTAAAAACAATAATGATTGCTGCAGACAGTGGCTGACTTATTTCTAGCAACTTGAAGAATACTGGTCAGACAATTAAGTGGGAAAAGAAATTGAATTATTTTATCATAGGTATACCACAAAATCAAGTTCCTTTCAGTTGAATTTCTTTGATAAACTTAAACAATAATTGGACAGTTGATTTTATATCCTGTCCAATTAAATGTATAAGTAATGTTCAAATTAGAGGCATGCAAACAATTTTCTGTATCACAGTCTTAAATACTAAACCCTTTCTTGAAAATGTCAAAAAGAGTCTGTCCTAGTTCTGTGTGAACTTTTAAAATTACAATGTCTTGGAATAGTAACAGTGGTCCAGCCAAAAAAGACAACAATTGCTAAATATAATTTAGACTATAATTAATGTTAACATTGAGGGAGTCAAATAAATGAGCGAGTTAATTATTGTACCTCTGCTATTCTGATGACTAGCACTTGCCTAATGACATTGGGAAATATGTAAATTTGTCAGCACGTGAAAATGCCCTTGACTGGGTGAATTATTTGGAGTATTACCTTTTCTCAAGCTAATTTGGAGCACTAATGGACTTAATATGTAGCATGCATATATGAGGCGAGCCACTCAGGGAGCCAAATTAGCCCATAAGAGATATTACCCATTACTTGCCTCCCAGTAATCATTTCCTCTTTTCTTAAACACAAACCATCCTAGAAGAAGGAATGCTAAATTTAATTATAACAACTATTATGTGAGTAATGCAGGTAAGGCATCCAGTGTGCTCAAATGCACTCAGCCTGCCCAGCAGTTTCTGTATTTTCACGTGGAATCTGGGGGTTTGCAGCTCGTTTATGATGTGAATTTTACATGATTATACAGGCGTTGTTGGAAAAGGGAGTAACGTGAGTACGAGGTGGCTGCCCCAGTGAAGCATGGGAACCTGTCAAACCTTGGGACGTGTCAGGGAAGAGATGGTGCCAAATGCCAGTAACTTAGCAACCCAGCATTTAGCTGTCCAGGCAGTGAGCAAGAGTAGCCCCTTTAAAATAGCTGAGTAAATGAATATGTAAGTCCCTATGTAGCTTAGGCGTGTCTACAAAAATGAGTCTATGTTGGTTTTTGTGGTTGTTTTTTTTTTTTTCGGTCAATCTGTTCCTTTTTGTGCCTATGGTGATTTGTTTCGTTCTGTTGAATGAAAGCAGGTGAGATTTTAAGACACGTGTAGAATTTACACCTGCTTTGTGTATCTTGGGTGTGCAAAGAGGGCAGGGAAACTATTGTGTTTTGCTAACCAGCATTCAAGGCTTATCGGAAGGAAGTAATAGCTTCCCTGGGATGTGTTGTTTGAGATCTAGCATTTTTGCCATGGCTGTGGTTGTGGAATTGGGTTGGGAGGAAAGTGCTTGACACAGAGAGGTCAACCTTTCGGCTTGCTTCTGTGTAAAGGTAAAACCAGTGTCTCTTCAAATGCATCCAGATAGTAGCCTCTCAGAAGCAAATTGGTAGGCACTTTCTAGTTTTAAACTAGAAGAACACACTGAGGTCTTGCATTAAAAAGCATTAAGGAGAATGAGGAAAAGAAAGGTCATCTTCGTAATGAACCCAATGACAAGACATCTGGAAGCCCGAATTCATGATTTATCCTGCGAAGGTCAAGCACGGAAGAAGTGGAGGGATGGTTTCCGTGGTCGTGGGTCTCTGCCAAAGCAGACACAGCACTGACTTGTCAGAAGAAGTGGCACGCTGCGAAAAGCAAAGCCAATATTGAAAGAATGGGAAGAGGTGTGCAGTTTAGTGATGGGCGTGCCCAGGTGTACCCAGTGGGGGGGCCATATCTTGAGAGGTGGAGAAGGCAGGATTGGATGTAAAATGACATAACCAAACCTTATTTGTGGAAAGCACTTCTTGGTGAGTAGCCTGCAGGGATGATTGATCTCTGTCAGAAAGAGAGTAGTAAATGCAAAAAGTCACTCAGGCACACATACTCTTGTGTTCTGAAAGAGACTTCCCGCTAGACTGGAATTCAGTCACAGTCCCCACAGTCACAAAAACATCCTGCAAATAACTGGTCCAGGAAGAGTGCCTGTCACTAACAAATAAAAAACAAAGAAATCGCCACACGTACGATGCAGAAATACAATAATAGTAAAATAATAATAAAAGACATATGAAGAAAATGTACCCAGAAAAATGTTGCAGTGGAACATATTAAAATTGTGACCAACATAGTGGCATGAAGTAAAAGAATAAATAATGAAGCAATTGGATCAAATAAAGAAGAGCAAAAATAGTGATAAGAGCTAAAGCAGGCCAAGGAAAAGACAAACAATAGATAATCAAGAGCTGCAACCTAATGAATTATGAAGAGAAAAATCATTAGAATTAGTAAATTTGAGATGTTTTTTACTCAATAAAGCAGTCACAGCTGTAAAATAGGCCACTAGTTAGCTATCCTCATCTAGAAAAAAGAGAAAAAGCACAAATACATAGAATGAGGATTAATAAAGAGAAAATTACCTTAAACAGAAAATGAAAATAATCTTGAGTGGCAATTTGCTCACCTCTGCACAAATAAATATAAGCATGTAATGAAATGGATCATTTTTCTAGTGAAATATAATTTACTGAGTAAAAGTGACTCCAGAAGAGACAAAATCTAAAAGACTTATCACCATAGAAGAATTGGAGACTCTCCCAATCCCTTAAGAAAAGCATCAGTCCTAGAAGGTTTCATAGTGGAATTCAACCAAACGGTTAAGGAAAGATGCAACTTAATTGTTTCAGATGCAGAACTAGAAGAAAAGCTTGCAAAATATTTCTTAGAAGAGGAAAGCTAGCATACAATAGTGATACAAAAACCTAACAAAAATAGTTCACATAAAAGAAAATTGCAGAATAACGTCACTCATGAATTTTGATGCAAAGTTCCTGTAGGAAACACTAACAAACCGAATCTAGTAGTACATTACAGGATATGCCTGTGACCGAGAAATATAAAACTGGTTCGATATTAAGAAACCCAGTAATATGTGGCATTTTATGAAAGGAATGCAAAAGAAACACTACACGATCATCTTCATAGATGCTGAAAGACACTTGACAAATTCAACACCCGTTCTTCATAAAAGAGAAATTGATGAAAATGCCTTAACATGATAAAAAATATATCCACCTCAACTCCAAAAGTTAGTATCACATTTCGTGCAGAAACTCTAGAAATATTCCACTGCATTCAAGAAAAAGACTAGATATTCTTTATCACCACTGTTATTTAGCCTTGTCCTGGAGGTGAGCTGAGGCAATTAGACAAAGTATAGAAATAAGAAGCATTGAAATGGGAAAGAATATGTAAAACAATTGTTATTTGATACATATACACACATGTGCCTGCACATTTTTTTTCCTGGAAACTCCAGGAGAATGAACCCAAAATATTGCTACAAACAATAAAAACAATTCAGCAAAGATGCAGTGCAAAATAAATATATAGAAATAAATAACCTCTCTCTATAAAAAAGCCAACTATAAGATATAAGGGATGAAAGACCCCATTATACCTTGGGAATGAATTTACCAAAAAATATGCCAAAGCTATATGAATAAACTAAGGCCCTATGAAAGACAACAAAGCCGATAGAAACAAATAGCAAGGCTTACCATTCTTGGATAGGAAGATAACATCACAAACATTTGCTTGCCCTTTGTTCATCTTGGATCTGTACCTGCCACTATACAACAACATTATTTGCAGATTTATCAAAGATTTTTTTAAAAACTAGATATCATTATAAGAAAATTAATAAATTTCTCTATTTCATGCCAAGTTTCCCGATAAGCTGACAGGTGGAAGGCAATAAGGGGGACGTTTAGATGTCTGAGGAGACTGGAGAAGATTTGAAGTAGTCATTGAAAGGGGAAGAGAGGCTAACTAAGGGAATAGAGTAGGGTTATGGGTCCAGGTGGTATTGAAGACAATCACATTTATAAAGGTCCCAATCTGCAGATTGTGGAATTTTCTCCAGCTGTGCTTAGTTCATCACCCAGGGGCCACTGACCAATTGATCAATGGCAGCCTGGAGTGGAAGAGGGACCCCCAAGGAAGTTAACTACATTGCCCCAGCTCAGGTTGGCTGGACGCCAAAGCACACACTAACAACAATACCAAACATTTGTGTACCACTTTGTATATGTGTCTGACATTGTTATGATCACTTCACTTATATAGTATATGTAGTTGTCTCCTCAATGCCAAGAAGCGGATGCTATCATTATCCTCCTATTACAGATAAGGAAACTGAAGTACTTTCAGCTTGGGAGTTTCCAAGTTCAACAGCTAACGAGGGGCAGAGCCAGGACCTGAACCCAGGCAGTGTGGCCCCAGAGTCCATGCTTTGAACCAGTATGCATTATGTTTTTCACCATGAGGATATGAAGAAGTAGGTTTTAAGTGATTGCTGCAGGACTCAGCCCCTGACCCAGTGGATAACAATGAATGTGGAAGAGAAGGCCAAGAATACCACCTGTCAAAGTGAGGAAAAGGACTTACCAGAGGGACCAGATCTAATACGCGAAATCTCATAGCGTTATAACTATGTGGCCATGCACTTAATTAAGTCCAGCAACATCTAGCAGAGACAAGAAAAAGTTTAGCAGTAACATATAATGCTGCCCCTTCAAAAATATGTATTAGTAGCAGAGAAGTATCTAGAGCAGGAGACAGCAAACTTTGCCTGTAAATGGCCAGATGGTAAATACGTTTGGCTTTGCAGGCCATACGGTCTCTGTCCCAACTACACAGCTCTGCTGTTGTAACATGACAGGAGCCATAGACAATTCGTAAATAAATGCTTGTGATTGTTCCAATAAAACTTTACGAAAACAGGTGATGGGCCAGGTTTGGCCTGTTGGCTGTATTCTGCTAACCCTTGATCTAGAATATCTAGAAGTAAGAAAAGGATAGATCCCCTCTGCTCTGGGCTGCTCTGACTACACATAGCATGTGCTGTTGATTTGGGGCCAGCACATTTCAATTTATATTTGCCAAAATTTATTTTTTTAAAAGTGTAGTCCTATGAGTGTTAACATATGCATAGATAGATTCCTGTAATTATCACCTGTAACAGGATACAAATCAATTCCAGCAGCTCAAAGGATTCCCTCATACTACCTTTCTCCAGTTAGACCTTTCCTGTTATTCCCAAGCCTTGGCAACCACTGACCTGTTCTCTGCCCCTGTAGTTTTTCTTTTCCATTTATAAATGGAATGATACAGTATATAACCTTTTCCAAGACTTCTTGTACTCAACTTAATGTCTCTGAGATTCATTCAGGTCGTCACATATATCAATAGTTTTTTCCTTTCTATTGCTGAATGGCATCCCGTTGTATGGACATACCACAATTTGTTTAGGCATTCATCCTTCGAAGCATATTTGGCCTGTTTCCAGTTTTTGATGATTATGAATAATGTTGCTATAAGCATCTATGGACAGGTTTTTGTGTGAACATATGCTTTCATTAATCTTAGTTATATACCTAGGAGTGGAATTCCTGGGTCATGTGATTGGTGTGTTAAGAAAGTGCTGAACTGTTTTCCAGAGTAGCTGTACCATTTTGCAGGCTCACCAGCTTTGTCTGAAAGATCCAGATGCTCTGCATCTGTGCCAGCACTTGGTCTTGTTGCTTTTTGTAAAATTTATCCTAACCCTTCTAATACATGATGGTATCTCATTGAGATTTTAAACTGCATTTTCCTAATGGCTAATGATGTTGCGTGTCTATTCATGTGTTTATTGTTTCCATGCAAATCTTTTGCATATTTTATAAACAAAAAAAAATTGGGTAGTTTGTTATTTTACTGTTGAATTCTGACAGCTCTTTATATATTCTGGATATAGGTCATTTGCCAGATATGTGATTTGAAACTCTTTTCTCCCAGTCTGTGGCTTTTCTTTTCATTCTTTTGACACTGCCCTCCTCAGAACAAAAATTCTCAACTTTCATGAAGTCTGTTTCATCAGTTTTTTCCTTTTACAGATTGTGATTTTAGTGTCACGTCTAAGACAATGTTATCTAACCCAAGGACATGAAAATTTTCTCCCAGGTTTTCTTACAAGACTTTCATGTTTTTATGTTTTACATTTAGATCTCTGATCAATTTTGAGTTTATTTTTTATATGGTGTAAAGTATAGGTTGAGGTTCATTGAGTTCATTGGGCTCTAGCACCATTTGTTAGAAAGGCTATCCTTTCTTCATCGAATTGCTTTTACATTTTTTCAAAAATCAGTTGACCATATTTACACAGGTCTCTCTCTGGACTCTCTAGGGTATTCCATTGCTCTATGTCCCTGTCCTTTCACCAATACCGCAATGTCTTGATATGGTAGCCTTATAGTAAGTAATGAAATAGAGTATTATGAATCCTCCAACTTTATTTTGCTAAAATAGTTTGGCTATTCTTAGTTTCTTGCCTTTTCCATAGGACTTTTAGAAGCATGTTGTCTACATCTACAAAAAATCTCACTTGAATTTTGGTTAGAGTTACATTACATCTATAGGTCACTTTGGGGAGAATTGACATCTTTTCTTTATTGTGTCTTCCATCCCATAAACACAATATGTTTCTATTTATTAAGTTTGGCCGCCTTGTTTTAGAGGGAGGTTGATAACATGACTCAACTTTGGGGAAAAATCCAAAATACAAGAAGGACTATATGGACAAAGTTATTCACTGCAGTATTCTTCAGAATAGCAGAAAAGGCTACTGAATATCCAATAATAGGGGAATAGTTAAGCAAACTCTGTTTTATTCACTCAGAATAATAATCAGCCACTTGAAAATGGTTCTGAGAATGGTGTACCAACATGGAGAGAAAAAGCAACTTATGATAAAATGTTAAGTGAAATAACCAGAATATAAAATTTTATGTGCTTATTTACTATAGCTCTGTAAAATATGAATAAAAAAAAGACTACAGGCAAATGCTCTGAAATAATAGTTCTTTTGATAGAGTGATACAATTATGGGTGTTTTTTTCATTTCTAAGTGTTCCAAATTTCTATAATTTACATTTATTTTATAAAAAAATTTTAAGAGGGATGTTGCAGAACTGAAGTGCATTTAGCAAAGAGTCACTAGGATAATGAGTAGGTTCAAAATCAGAATGGCTGAAGGGATGGGCTACATTAAACAGGAAGAAAAAAAGCTACAAGAGGAAGGTGACCATAGCTGGCTGTGGAAACAAGTCTCAGAGGCTGAATTTAGGCTAGGGGACCTCAAGTGGTAGATCTTAATCCCTAAGGGGCAGTCACAGGTAAGTCTAGAGCAATAAAAGGAAGAATATTCTATGAAAGCAGAATGGCTAAGGGATTGGAGCTTTTCTCATCACTTGCTGAATGCTCTTGGGAAACCTCACCTTTCTGGGTCTCAATTATAAAACTGGGAGACTACTGCCTAATTTTCAGGATCATTGGGAGGCTATTAAATGAGATGATGTATGTGACATCCTTAGAAAAGTGCCTGGAACATTCAGTAAATACAAGATCCTTCCTCTTCCCTTTACTGACTGGTGGACCTGCCCAAGGATTAGAAGGAAGGTCAGATCTCTGTCACTAAAGGTATTCAAGGGGAGGTACTGGGCTTCGCCAGGATTAGTTGAGAAAATCCAAACCCAAACTTGGCAATCAAGGCCGTGCCTTCATGCCATCACTCCACCTCACTTGCCACTTCTTCCAACCTTGACCCCTCTTCTCCTTTTCCTCATCTCCTTCCTTCATCTTCCATCTGCCTGAAACTCCACCCCTCCTATCTTTGCCTGGAGGACCTCATTTTCACACCATGTAAGGGCCAAAACAGACCACATTTTCTGTGAAGCCCTAAGACTCTCTGCCTTCGTTTGCCAGGCGGCTATGACAGGTGCCACAGAGTGGGTTGGCTTAGACCATGAGAATTTATTGGCTCATGGTTTTAGAGGCCACAGGTCCCAAATCAAGGCATTCAGCATGGCCGTGCTTTCTGCTGAGGTCTGTAGCATCCTGGTGAGAACAGCCCTCCGTCACATGGCTATCTCTCCTCTCTGGCTTCTCGTGGTGCCTGGCTTTTACTTGTCTTGCACAGTCGCCTCAATTTCCCTTTTGTAAGTCCTCAGGTCCTAAGGATGAAGGCCTGCCCTCTTTCAGTTGGGCCACACCTAGAGAGTGTCCTAGAAGATCCTCTTCACAAATGAGTCCACACCTTAACTCATGATAGCATCTTCACAGGCCCTACTTACAATGGGTCCATGGCCACAGGCACGGGGATTCTGTTGGGGGACATGACTCAAGCAACCAGAATTTAATCTCTCCTGTCTCGAGGTCCCCTTATCACTTTGTATACACTGTATTTGTCACCTCTGTGTATGTGCGTTTGGGTGAACATTTGCCTCCCATCAGGGAAGGATCTTTGTCCAGTCTGTATCTCTGTCCCTTTGGCCCAGCCCAGAAGCTGGCATTGAGTATGGGTACGCCATCCTTGCTGAATGGAGGCACCAGAGGAATGGTTAGAGAAAATGACCTCGGAACGTTATTTCCACCCCAGAGGACTATAACAATCTGATTATCCATGAAGATATTGGGAGGTATTAAGCAGATGATGGTATTTCGTGAACAGAATAGTTGGACAAATATTAAGCTTTATAATGACTCCATTTCTTCTTTCTCCAAATGGTATATTTAGCACCACTTTGCGTGCTCAGTTTTTCCGTTGCCAATTATTATTTAATACCCTTGCTCCTGTCCGCTTCTAATATTGCTCCTCGAAGTACAATCATGTTGGCATTAGCACTTCAAACAAGGTGCTGACTAAAGGCGAGGCCATATGCCACTGCAGTGAGAGAGGCAATTCAGATGCCTCAAATTACGCTAAAGGGGCTGATCGGCATTGTGGTCACAAGAAAGGCATTTCCGTGAGATGTAGTCTTGCCTCCAGAGTTTGTTTTCTGGACCTTTCCAGGGCTAATAATCCCTGGCCCTCTCACCCTCACAGCAAAGATTGTGTCAAAACTGAACCTTCCCCCAGAACCCTCCATTCATGGGATGAAAGCACTAACACAGACAGACATATTCAGCTTTCCTCCGGCCACATTTTAATTAGAAATTCCCAAATCATTAAAAAAAAAAAAGAACTCAATTGAAAACTAAAAATGAAAGCATTCTGGCTACCTGGGCCTCTCATAGTTTTCTGTTCTGTTCCATTCTGATTTCTCAGCCTCCGTTGGGTTGGAGGAAATCTTCAAACTCCAGGGCCTCTTTACTATTTTGGAAGCCCAGAGTTCTTAGCCCAGCCTCACATCCCCAACACACTGAAAAACACAGTGAATGGCAGGTCTCAGATCTGGGATATCTGCCCCGATGTCCTCAGAGTTCCACTATCACCAGCCAGTTTTAGATTGTTAGAGAGTAGAGATTTATGACCTCTGCCTTTGGGAGAACTGGGATTAAGAGGAAGTAATGTGGAAATGGCAGGCTTTGTTGGGACTAGCTTTGTGGACCTGGGTATTGAGACCACAAAGCTAGTCCCAACAAAGCCACTCATCTTAATCTCAAAACCATTATGTGCCTCGGTTTTTCCACCTGTAAAATTGGCATATTGACTATTCCTCACTGTCCAACATGATAGCACTGGCCATGCATGGCTATTTAAATCAAAATTGCTTTAATTGGAATAAAAGGAAAATACAGTTCCATTAGGTACACTTCAAGTACTCAGTAGCCTTTACTGTAGTGGACAGCACAGAATACAATATTTCCATCATGGCAGAAAGTTCTAGTGAACAGAATGGCCTCTAGATTGTCTCTAAAATCCACTCAAGGTCTTCATTCTGAGTCTGAACATTAAATAAAAATGGACCTCCTTTTATCTTTAGGCCTATGTCGTCGTGACCAAATGTTTAGAAAGTAACCAAATGATTTATTTCCATCCTGAGGCTTCTGTAGAACATTTTGGACTAATGCTTCTCTAGCTTCTACCATATAAGAGAGAACCAAAATCGACGATGAGCAGGAGGAAAGAGGTGAAGCGAATTTCCCAGAAAAGTGGGAAGAGGAGAGCAATCAAAGGCATAATACACGATCCTTCTAGGGCCTTTTCCATAGAAATGGCCTTATAAAAACCCATTGATTCCTCTTTGCTCCCTCTTTCCTGTCCTTTCCTCTTCCCATCTCCCTTTGTTATCCCTGCTCCAACTCTTCCACCTCTTGAGCCATTCACTTAAGGTGTACCATTCAAAGAAGGAGCAGAAGCTACACCTGGACAGCTCTAGTGACCTTGGGGCACATTACGCCCTAGGGGAAGTTGCTCCCATACACCTTGCTGTGGTATTGTGACAGGGACCCTACATCTGACTGTTAATTTTAGAATGGACCAAGTCCCATGAAAAGTCATTCATTGGAACACCCTCTGGTGAGGAGGCACATTCAACCAATCAAGACCTCTCCTCAGTGCTCAGGCTTATTTCCTTTGGGCCATCATGTAAGTGGCACAACCCACACACGGCCATGAGGATGACAAAGTGGACTGCATTTAAGGGCAGTGGTTTTCAAAAGAGTGACCAAATAGCTCCTACAACCACCAGTATCAGAAAACGGGAAGCTCAAAGCTGGCTGCCCGGGCAGACATCTTTGAGCTGCCATGTGCAAACTGCGTGACTTTTTGCCAGAGGTTGCCTGGGCTCCGAGACTCAGTTATCTGATCTGTGTATTGGAACAAGTAGGACCATTGGGGTCTTGTCTGGCGTAAACATGAAAACAGAAACGAGACATTCAGTTCAATTCTGACACCTAGATAGGACGCATGCTCCCATCGGATTGTTCCGTGACTCTTGCTGCTGTTTGGAAATTCCAGATATCTTTAAAGTGTGCTTTGAATACCATGCTTCATCCCAATCTAGTTTCGCCGAGGTGTTTAAATTGCCCCGTGACTTTTTTCTCTTGATTATTAAATATGTAGGCCCCCTTTCATGTCTTTAATACAGTGCATGCTTTTGTTTTCTTTTTCATGTTTGACCACTCTGTGGTTGAGAAGGCACTTTGCAGTTTTCCAGATTGTCACATTTGTTTAATTAGCCCCGAGACCCTGCCACATTGATTTCTGTCTAGCTGTATGCAGGTCTCTGTGGGTAGCCTACAAATCCCTGGCAGGAATTTCTTTGTAATGATTTTTCACATTTCTCTCCTTCTTCAAAGCAAATGATGGCGAGCCTAGATGAGCAGAAGCTCATGGGAGGGGAAACTGTGTGCCTATTGGGCTGGGAAGAAAGATGTGACCGGAGTCCGGTATTAAAACATCAGTTGACAATTGGCTTTCTGACAAGAGATAACAAATTGATGGCAAGCTGTAGTCTGAAGTCCAGGTTGGTGAGAGAGGCAGGTTTATGTGGGGGGTGTGCCCTCCTTCCATGTGCTGTTTATCTACCTCCAGCCCCTGTGTCACCCTTTCCCACTAGCACCGCCAGCCCAGGGCTTCACATCGTTCCCTTTGAATCTTCTCTCTGGTGCTGTATTTGGTTTACAGCAGGAAGTTAAAGTATCTATCTGGTTACCGCACAACATGGGTTTAAAGGGGATCTAGATGCATCCATGGGCAATGGGTTCTCACTGTGTAATTAGGGAAACTTGGGGTGTGGGTGCCCTCAAGGTATCCATGGGAATGTAGTAATAAAAGGCACTTTGATAACAGACTCCAAATGGAATTATTACCTTTCCACAGAGAAAAAAAATTACTGGGTGGTGAAATGCGAGAAGCGGATTATTTAATAAATCTCAGTGTTTGGTATCTTCTCTTTGTGATATGGTTTCTGAAGAAGCAGCCTAGTCATAGCTACCCTTAGTGTGTGCTTTTGGGAATGACTGCCTTCACAAAGTCTTAGAGGGACTCATTTTCCTGATTTTAACACAAGATGGAAGCCTTGTAGCATGCCTGTGGGGCAAGGTTTTAGGTGTACACCACCTGGCCTCCTAAAGTTCATGCTGAGTTTAGAACATTCTCTTTCTCCATCACCCAGACATCCTTGTAGAATAAAAAGATGGCTGTCACTTTTGCTTCTTCTCTGCCTTCTTAATATGGAATACTAGGAAATATTTATTTCCCATTATTTGGAGTAATTGCAGAGAATAACGAATCTGGAGCAAGCCACGACAGTCCAGGTACTCCAGAATACGTGGCATTTCTGAACCGTTTTCCCTGGGACTTAGTAGTTGTTAAAATCAGGCTCCTGCAAAGAATTCTGACGTGTCTGTCAGTTTATTTTTATTTGGGGACAGGGGTGCGGGGAGGGCCTGTTGTTCAGCAGTTAGACTGACATTTTGTGATAGGTTTGTTAGTTAATTTCCTGTGAAGGGGACAAACCAGTTCTCTTTCATCCTCCCCCACCCCCACTTCCCCATGCCGTGGTTCGTGGTTCTGTGATTCCAAGATTGCAATAGCTATTTGCAGAGATTTTTTCAAAGGAAAGAACATTCTATGCAAATCATATTGGATGGAGTCTCAACTGTATTAGTGGCCTGGTGCCTTATTTTTACTGAGCTCAGAAATAATGAGAGAGCAAAGCTATAGCCAAGTTGTTCACTGGAGGTCTCTTTCCATGAAAATAGATATTACTTCTTTTCTCCCCAGCAATTGAGCCTTTGTTCCTTCCAGAAGCAGTTGTCATGAACTCCTCATTACCATTTTTCTTAATGTGATAAGTGTAAACTACCAGCAAGCTATCATGTTTGAAAAGCTACCGCAGCCCTTAGAAATGGAATCCGAAGTCTTGTGCAATTCTTTGAAAAGGCTTAGACTGGGGGCTTTGCGAAATGTACCCTCCTGCCTCCAATTGCCGAGAGTTGTCCTTCTCTAGTGCCTTTCACTTACAGCAGAGGCTGGGTTTTCAAAGGACTGCTGGGTCTCTCTTCCGCCAAGTGAGAGGAACAACTCGCTTTGGTGATTTCTGGAACCTGGTAACAAAGAGCGTGTTGCTCTTCAAACAACAAGAGCTCTGGCAGGTTTACCTTAGTTGTACTTTGAATGATAACTAAAACTTGTCCTCATTTCGCTTGCTTTCCAATCCCAATACGCTCTCTGCCTGGCAGGCGGTGAGTGTCTGTGCCTGAACTCGGACCAGCCTCCTGGCTCCCAGATGCTTTGCATGGGGTAGACTCTCAATAAATGTTTTTTAAATGAATGAAATGGAACGTAGATCCTTCACCATAGTCCTGGGGAGAAACCAGTGAAGGCATGTGAGTTTTATCAAATTGATTTGGCTGAGCTGGAGTTAAAAAAGCAAATAGAAGGGTAGCCATAAAGCCATATCTCATGCTATGAGGCTATGGGATGCCATTCCATCCAGTAAAGTGACTCTGAGAAAAGCATGACTGTAATATTATGAAAGCCCGGGGGAATTGTTTCAAGCCATTATATTTTAAATGATGGTCATTTGGATGTAGTTGATGATGAAACAATTTGAAACCAAAAAGCTGGAAACACAATGGTGAAGTTCAAAATCACTTTTTTTTTCTTTTTTTTTTTTTTATTGACTTTGTAATAATATTACATCAAAAATATATATGTGAGGTCCCATTCAACCCCACTCCCCCACCCTCCCTCTCCCCCCCAAAACACTCGTTCCCATCATCATGACACATCCATTGGATTTGGTAAGTACATCTTTGGGCACCTCTGTACCTCATAGTCAATGGTCCACATCATGGCCCATACTCTCCTCCATTCCATCCAGTGGGCCCTGTGAGGATTTACAATGTCCGGTGATTGCCTCTGAAGCACCATCCAGGGCAGCTCCATGTCCCAAAGACACCTCCACCTCTCATCTCTTCCTGCCTTTCCCCATACCCATCGTCCACCATGTCCACTTTTCTCAATCCAATGCCACCTCTTCTATGTGGACATTGGATTGGTTGTGTCCATTGCACCTCTATGTCAAGAGGAGGCTCAAATTCCACATGGATGCTGGATGCAATCCTCCCATTTTCAGTTGTAATCACTCTAGGCTCCATGGTGTGGTGATTGTCCTTCTTCAACTCCATCTTAGCTGAGTGTGGTAAGTCCAATAAATCAGATTGTAGGTGCTGGAGTCTGTTGAGGCTCAGGACCTGGCTATCACATTGTCAGTCCAGAGATTCAAATCCCCTAAATATATCTTAAATCCCAACGTTAACTGCACCTCCAGCACATTAGCATGAAAGTAAGGGGGAAATGGAAAGGAGAAATGAGTTTATATGGCTACGAGTTTCTAAAAAAGAGTCTGGAGGCTGGCAGAAGGATTGCCCTCATGCACAACTGAGCAGAGTCAGAGAGACAGATAAAGCAGATACAACCCCCAGATATTGGTTCCTTTGAAGGCTAAAGAGACCCATGAGAGTTATGGCCATGGCCGATGGGGTTAACTACCAGGGCAGATGGCCCCTCATTGGAAATGGTGTTTATGTGTGATGAATCTGGACTCAGATGGGATCTCCCTTCAAAATCACTTTTGAAGAGAGCAACAGTGCTCCGGTGTCAAAATAAGTTTAAGGATGGAAGAAACAAAAAGTTCAAGGCCTAGAAATTGTAAGATCTGGCTGTTGAGAAACCTCAGGATTCTCAGATAGCCTGAACTGGACCTGGCCCTCTTCCCAGCTTTCTCTCCTGCTTATATTCATTGTGAAGTTGCTACTGTGACTGGATAGTGGAAGGCAATTTCAGTCTAACAATACCAGCAAGTGGGGTGACCAGTCCTCTTCTCTGATTGAGTCAGTCTAATTTAGACAAATGTCCCGATAACGATTGCCATTCACAAGGCAGTCATCTGTTGAGGGAGTCAAAACCCAATTTGTTAGATGGGCTGCCAAATCCTTGGGTGGAACTGGTTGAATTCTGCCTGGTATTTGGCTCTGGTGTTCGGCCCACCATCGTTGCCTTTGGAGATGCTTCCTTGCTGCGTTTGAGTGTAGAATACCTGAGAAGTAAGTGTAGAGTTTTGGGTACTGATTGCCCTGCATCCAAACTGTAAATTAGAATTAGGCTCTTTCTCAGCAGAAGCCGGGTTCGGCCAGCCTGTGTGAGCTGGACTTCCTGCTTGTACGATCCTGAGACTGATGGAAAAAAATTAGCTGATTCCCTTAAACAATTGCCAGCACTAAATTGGTTGAATCAAACAGTCAAGTGTTTATTTGAAGGAACATTGCCAGGGTTTTGATGTTGTGTCAGTGAAATAAGTTCATGTTAGAAACTTTGAGAAGAGTTAGAATTTTCATTCTGCCGGGTGGATTGAATTTGGTGTTGGCCTGTTATTATGCCAAGGTTAAGAAGTTATGTTTAAAGTTCCAGGTGATTTTATACTTCCTCCCTACCAGCACCTGCATGGAAACTGGAGATGTGGTTCCAGGCAACTGTTTGAAGAGCATTCCTAAGAGAAGAGTGTTCATTCAATGACATGGAACAGGGTTTGTACCCCTAGAGAGGCCTGGCTGCAGTGGTTCTTGATAAAGCCCAGGAAAGCCTGTGGTCCCACTGTTGTTAGAGTTTCCAAGAGCTGAGCAAACAGTCAGACAAACTGGACTGTTTGCTGTTTCACTGTGAGCCCCTAGGAGAATGATAAATTTCATTAGCCAATTTAGGCAGCCATGTTTGTATGTCATTTCTGTGTCATGCAAAGAAACACGTTAAGGATTCAGGTTGCATCTTCATATATATGTATGTATATATCACTGACTTTACAAAGGCCAGGAATATGATTATATGATGAGGCCAGGCAGTAAAATTGGCCTATCTCCACCCTCACCCTGCCCTTCCAGGAAATTCCTTTATAATATCCTAGCCAGGGGCCATCCTGCCTTCAGAGTTGGTTGGCTAACTGCCCTCTAAAGCTGCTGCCTTCGTGGTTTGAAAACTCACGTTACTGGAAATTATTTCTTAAGTTTGAGCTAAACTTGGTCCCCCAATAGTTTCTACCCATAGGGCTCATTCTAACTTCTTGGCCCAAAACACACGTCTCTAGTCTTTTCCATATGAGAGCCCTTCAGATATTTGAACCCCCCCCCCCTCGGACCTCCCCTTTTGCTCCCTTTTCTCTAGCTTATACTTTTCTCCGTTGCTTTAAAGTACATTTATATATGTGATAAGCGTCCCCAGACTTTACCATGCTAGTAAATGTCCCTTAGAGAGATTCCAGGATTCCAAGGCCCCTGATGAAATTGAGCATGCAAGATGGCTAACTCTCTTTCAGATAAGGTCTGTCCCTTTCAGATAAGTGTCCAGCAGCCTGTCACCTTCCACCTTCAAGTCACCTCAGCTAGCACTACTACTTTTGGCTGCCAGATTCCTTTGATTTAACTTGTGAGTCAACTGAAATCATTGGGTTATTATCCCATGAATTAAAGCTATGCCAGTGGGCTTTCTCATCTTGCTCTTGTACCATAGATTTGTGGAACATAATTGCAGTTTCCATTTATCTGTGTTGAAATTCATCTTATTGGCTCCAGACCAATGTTGTAAGATCTTGCTGAGGTTTGTTTACTCACAGCTTAGTAACATCTGCAATTTTGATACGCATATATTCTATATGTTCTTCTCAGTTATATGGGATGAGAGAATGCTTTTGAAGGTATTTTCGCAACCATAGGGCCCTATACAAAGTAAGACATTGTCATCATCATTGTTGTTATTACTTAGCCAAGTGTATGAGCTCATACATCTCCATCCTCAGCTACAAGAGTTCTGAGTGAAATGTGGCAATTGCCTTTCTGTTTCCATGGCACTTGATTGGTCTACCAAGTAGGATCCCATTTCCTGAGGGGTGGCAAATGGTCTGGACTGTAGTCTGGCCTGGGTTAAGGATGCCCTTGAGCCTGATGTGGGTTACACATTTGGTGGGAGCGTGTTTAGAGTGGACCTTACCTGCTGTGCGAAGCACTTAGGTCTATCCCGAGAGGGCCCCGCGTTGGGGAGAGAGGGATCTGTGGCTCCTCACATATGCCCTGCTTCCCTTCAGGGGAAAATCCATAGGAGACCACCAAGCTCCCTGACTCTGTCCTCAGGGCTTTGTCGTACAGGCCTCATCCTCCCGGGACCTGCCCGGGGAAGGCCTACCCAGAGGAAGAAGCAGGCTTGTTCACAGGTCTGCAGTAGCCACTCCTGCTGGCCACATAGCACAGGGGCCACTTTCTGGGCCACTCTCCTGGGAGCGGTGGCCTATGGAGATCAATACCAGCATCAGGGGGCCTCTCTCAAGGGAGTGCCTGGCACTCTCCACGGGCCTGCCTCAAAGCTGCTTCTTGTACCTGGCCTTCATTTCTTATCTGTCAGCCCTCTGCGGGTAACTGGGCCAGGGCTCCTGCCTAGTTTTCCTCTCCTCAGGGAAGACCAGCGCCTCCTACAGGACAGTTGGCAAATGGGAGCAGATTGAGTGCTGAGGAATGACTCGGCTGCTGCTCTCCCGAGGTCCATTCCCCAGGAAGCCCCTGCTGGGCACCCCAATTTGTTCCCTTTTCCCTGGTAGTGCCAATACCTGCCTCCCCCATTATGGCCACTCAGAGGACTGCTGGGGCACATATATAGGAAGCCCCTGATTCATTTACTCCAGCATATGAGGTCTTATAGCAGGTTATTACACCGCTCCTAGAGGTGTGTGTACCCCTGGAAGGATTCAGGGTGGGGGTGCTATTTAAGCTAAAGAAGCAGATTCAGCTGTCTAAATGGGCATTCCTCAGCCACATACATGGGGCATGTGGACTCAGGGTTTTCAGGTTTAAATTAGTTTGGCATACAGGAGCATGCTGAAGCCACCAGTATATATATTTACACTCCCTAGAAGAAAAAAGACCCTCCCTACCCCACACCCTCGCCAAGGCAGACAGGGACAAAAGTAACCACCTACTATGTCTTGGGAGTCATGTGAGTCTAAGTCTCATGAGAATGAACTCCATCTAGGTTTTGTGGATGTAGTCATCTTTTCATTCAGACACACTTTTATTTAGAAACCACTCAGTTGCTCCCATGTATTATCTGTAAGCACAGGAATTTGTCAATCCTTCCAAAAGGGCACTTATTGGATTCTCAAGAATTCAGCTGAGGGAAGGGGGAAAGGTGCCCTGAGTCCCCTGCAACTCGTGGGGAAACCCTGGCAGAGGCTCAGTTGCCCGTTTTCTAAGGGATGCAAGAAGGCTCGCGGGGCTACAGCCATAGCCATAGGTGTGCAGCTAGTGGCAGTGAGCTTTGCCCATGCACAGCATTTTGCAGTCTCCAAAACCCTTTCCCACACATTAACTCCTTCCCCTTGTCAGGTAGGCAGAAGAGAGGATCAGAGACTAGCGACCCTGCCACCAGGAAGAACCCCTAGAGGCCGTCCAAGTCACAGGCCACCAGGTATAGGGAGGGAAACCGAGGGTTAGATTGGGCAAGCCACTCAACCAGGGCCATACAGGTGCCTTTGGGCAGAGCCTGGACTTGTGTTAAGTTCTCCTGATTCTTAGTCCAGGAACGTTTCAGGTATATCTCTGACTATAAAAGAAACTACCATAAAAGTGATAATTCTGAAACACGGGGGAGACCACCATCATTTACATTAAGATGGTCATGTGAAAAATTGCTATAATCATGTCTATTTGAATTCCTTGAAGGTAAGGGCCTTCATATCTATGTTTATACGTCTCTCTCTATATTTATACACACATGTATACACACCCAGCTCCACCCACCTCCTCTAGGAAGTCTTTCTCAAATGCCTCATGCAATGAGTCCCTCCCTCCTGTGTTCCCCAGTGCCTTTGCACGTCCCCCTTATTGAGGTGTGAGTTGAGCGAACTCATCAAGGGATGGAACTTCATCATTTCTGTATCCCAGTGGCTGGCACATAATGGCCACTCAGGAAAAGTTAGTACAGCAAATGCAAGGAATTCACCAAAGATACCCCAACATTTGCTAACTGGGCAGCCTTGGGCAAGTCACGGCACCTCATTGTGTCTTGTTCCCTCATCTGTTAAGTGGGTGTGGTGAAAAGAGGTGATGTATGGAAGGTGCGTAACCCAGTGCCTGGCTGTGCAAATTGTGGTTGTTTTTATTATCGTTATTGTTTTTACCACTGCTGCTAATTAACATGTCAGAACTTCAGAGAATAATAATATCGAACATCAACCAATTGCTTATGATGTACTAGATACTGGGGCTACAAAGGTGAATAAGATGAGGCTTGTGACAACATGCTAGCTTCCTGATGTAATGCATCAGGACTGATGTGTGTTAGGTGAGTCTGGGATGCATTTGAGCTTAACAGAGCCTGGAATTCAGTCTGCCTGTGAGGCACCCCTTTCTGAGTCTAAGTTTATGCAGAAATTGTTTGGGGGTTCATTGGAGAACCGAGCTATGATCCCCGGCCTGAATAATGTGGTGGGGAAAAAAGAGTAGTGAAAAATTTGTCCTTTTGTGAATTCTCTAGGTTCTATTTTGGAATCTTCACATCACATGAATGTGTCTGCCCATTGTCAGGAATTCCGTGGACTGCTCCTTTGTTCATGATAACTATTCTTTGCCGATCCCTGAAAAAGAAAGCGATGGAGTTACTTACTTAGTCCTTTTGCTGGTCATCGTGTTAGTAACCTTCTAAAGGGGAGGCCAGTTCAGTGTAGTGGAAAGAGTATGCACTTGGGAAATGAGCACTGGCATTCATTTACAAGCTGAGCATGAGGCTATGCTAAAGTGACCTCACCTCTTGGGACCACCATTGCCTGAGATGCCCAGTGGGTATCTGAATCCGTGATGAAAGGAGTCCAGAGATGGAGAGAGAGCTTCTTTGTGAACTTTCATTTTCAGATCAGTATCAGATTTTATATGCATACATAGACACATGTATATGTATGTGTATTTTTGTGCATGTGTATTATGTGTAGGTATTTATGTGTGTATATTTGTATATATATTTATGTATGTGTATTTATTTACATGTGTATATATGTCCATATACATGGTTATATATCTGTGTGTATTTAAACACACACATGCACATTTTAGTTTCCCAGCTACTAAAACAAATATCATGCAATGGGTTGGCTAAACACCAGAAATGTATTGACTCCCACTTTCAGAGGCCAGAAGGCTGCTTCCTCCCGGGATTGGTATCTTCTGGCTGGCCAGCAGTCCTTGGGGTTCCTTGGTTTGGCACATAGTGGCATTTTCTCCTTTCTCTTCCGGGTTCCGTTGACTTCTGGCCGCTCCCCATGGCTTCTCTTTCCACGTCCAATTTCCTTTGCTTCTGAGGACTTCAGCACTGTTGGATGAAGGCCCAGCCTCATTCAGTTTGAGCATACCTTCACTCCTAACATCTTCAAAGGTCCTACAGACAAAGGGGTTCCCCCCTAGGGGACCAGGGGTGCCTGAACATGCCTTTTGTAGGGGACACAATTCCATGCCCAACATCTCTGGTAACAGAGAAGCAAGACTGAGTGTAGTATACTGGTACTCAGCACTGAAGCCTGTTGTCAAAGTCCTGGCAGCACTTTGGGAGCAGGTGGCTCATCCTTACCTGATGACTGGAAGAAGGAGCAGTGCAGTTGGATAAGGGCACATGGGTGCTCTCATCTTTAGCATTGCAAGAACATATATACAGATTATTTATGTCTAGTGTCAATGAATAGGAAAATAATGGAAAAAATCTGCTATGAGGTTTCCATACCAAACAGCCCTAACTCATTTGGAGACACAAAAGAACTCGCTCTGAAACTCCTTGCTGAAGATACCCTTTAAGGAAATTATATCCCTTTCAACTGCGACTTCCCTACCTTAATCAAATGCATGGGTGGTAACATGGAATTGACTTGCTGTTTCATGAAGTCTCACATTTTTAAATACAGAGTATCAGATGTCATTGAAAATGCAAAGGTGCCTGCAGTTCCCATGGATTGGCCAACAAGGCAGGGTGCTGCAGTGGGGATTGAACGTAACCAGTTTCTGCAACAGAGTGAGTGCAGAAGACGTGGGGGAGAAGGCCTGCCTTTAAGAAGTGAGTTCATTCTTCCAGAGGTGTCCAAAATGCCTCTTAGTAAATGCAGAGATGCACCTCTAAAACCCAGAGATGCACCTCTAAAACCCGCAGTGCAAGGGGCATAGCTAAGCCTCTCATTAAGCACGGCCTAGCCTCTCCGTGTTCAAAAGAAAATACTCTTTTCCCAGGCTGGGGCTCAGTATCCCTGGGTTTATCTGGCTGCATACAAGCCACCTCTTTTAAATGATCTGACTAATTAGGGACAAGAGCAGCCATCATCACGTAAAAAACAAACAAACATCTAAATCTTTGCGTATTTTAAAAGACACCATTGAGCATTTTAAAGACACCGATTAATCAGAATTATTCAGCTCTAAACTGTTGTCATGTAGAGTTACTTTAGGGCTAGTTTTGATGAATACATAAATACTGTTTGCCATGAACCTTATCAACCGGATACCAATGCACAACTCAAAAACACTTGGAAATAGTCTTGCTCCTAAGTAGCTTAAGTGTACCCTCTAAATCGGGTGTGCGTTTTTAATGTACTTACCGACTTCTTTTTAAGTAGTGCTAGGTAAAAGTCAACCTATGTCGGCGCTTGTCTGAATAATACAAACTCGGCGTCAGCCACGCCACCATGAATGAATCTGTGAAGTATCTCCTTGCATTACAGCTCTTCATACATCAAAGGCTCTTTTTGAACTGGATAATTATAGAAGGGGGGGTGGGGAAACATGTTTCAGTGCTACCTGAGAGTTCTTATTAATATTACCTTTGAAATGACTAATTGGGTTACCCATAAAGATTGACAAAAGGTGTTATGTAACTTACTCATTAAAAAGGACTTTCAGAAACTTTGATCTCCTCTCCTTTATTCCCACCGTCACATGGATTTTTGTGTAGAGTGTTTATATACCGAAATGGTTGATGAATCCAGCACATGCTGGCACCCTCCTGCGTCACAAAATTTGTCAATCTCTCTGTTGCCGGTATTTTGAGCATGTGATTTAATTATCCTGGCTCTTAGGGGAAAGCATGTTGGCCATGAGCCCTAAGTCTCAAGAAATATTTGAACAGCATCTCTTTTCAAACAGAGGGTTTGAAAGAGCTGGGAAGGTGCCCCTGCTGATAACAGAGGGTGGGAGCCCTAGGGGCTTTTCTTGCTTTGAAACTTGAACTCATGTGTCTACTGTCTGTATAGTTGGGCAGGAGAGAGCTACTGATCCCGTAGTACCCTTCTCTATGAATGAGGAAGAATATCCTCAGCTGCCTCATCTTGGCCTGAAGAAAGCAACAGCATGTACAGAATCTTGCTCCTAACTCTTAGGCTACATCAGCAGTGACAGTGCCACACATTAGAAGAGCCCCAGGCAATTCGCAGCCCCTTCCTGGAGCACTTAAGCTAGTGACAGAATGGAAAATGCCAATATGAAAAGAAAAGTTGAAAAAGTGCCCAGGAAATGAATGAACAAGCTGAGAATGCCTCACCCTGGAAAAGAGATGACACCAGGGGACTGGATTTCTCCCATCCAACAACGGAAAGCTTGTCCTGTGAAAGCAGGAGGAGAGGCATTCTGTGCATCTCCAAAGATTCGTCCATAGGTCAGAGCTTCTGGAAGACAGGTTTAGCTCCCAACCAGGAAGAGCAGTCTGATCAAGGTCTCTCAAGAGGGGACAGGGAAGTGCGTGTGGCTCAAGCGACTGAGCTCCCACCTACCACACGGGAGGTCCTGGGCTTGGTTCCCCATGCCTCCTGGAGAAGACAAGCAAGAGAGGAAACTAGTGCAATGGACTAGTGTGGGGAGCTGGCACAACGAGATGATGCAGCAAGGAGACACAAAGAGGAAACACAATGAGAGATAACAACAAAGCAGGCAATGGCGGTGGCTCAAGCGATTGAGTACCACTCTCCCACATGGGAGGCCCCAGGTTCAGTTCCTGGTGCCTCCTAAAGAGAAGACCAAGCAGACACAGAAAGCACACAGTGAATGGACACAGAGAGTGGATAGTGAGCACAAACTACAAGTGGGTGGGGATAAATAAATAAATAAAATAAATCTTAAAAAAATAATGAGGGGATAGACTGCTCCAAGCAGTGGTGAGTTCCTTGTCACTCCTCTCTGTAAGCAGATGCTGGCAGGCCCTTTGTACTACAGATAGGCTTGCAGGGGACTGGACCCAAGCACCTTCAAGCTCCTCTCAAAATATTTGGGCTAATTATGGCAGTATTTGTAACGGACCTCCTATGTTTAGCGCCAATAAGTAGTTTGGTTTTCTAAGGGCCCGGCAAATAAAGTTGCTTTGTTTTTCCTCATCAGGAGATGACCCATTCCTGGCCTGCTCCTCTCACTGCCTTACACACTCCTGGAAGCTCTGAGCAGAATACATTTCCCGTTCCAGGACAGGTCAGTTCTTTTCCTTCCTCCATTTCCCTTTATCTTAGTTCAAGTATACACATTGCCTGATTAGATTCTTAATAATAAAAATGGCCTTGGTCTTACAGTTCCATAAAATCTAGACCTCTCTCTTGCCCTTCGGGATAGTAATAGAAATATGATTTTTTTCTGAAAGCAAGTTCTTAAGAGAATATACCCAGAGACCTGGAGCTACTGCCTCTGCCCAAGTGACTGTGCCCAGTGCTGCTGAATGAAAAGAGTGAACTCATCCTTTAAGAACACTGAACTGTAGATTGGAATGTGATTAAAAGGGGAAATGTTAGGTTGCATGTGTGGTAACAGAATAAACATTTTTTTAAAAATCCATGGAACTACACTACACAAACAGTGAACCGTAAGTTAAACCAAGGACTATAGTTAATGGTATAAGTATAAAAATGTGCTTTCATCAGTTTTAACAAATGTCTCACACCTGTGCAAGGTGCTAATAATAAGGTGGTATATGGGAATCCTGTATTTTATGTGCAATTTGTTCTTAAACATACAACTTTTCTAATAAAGGGGAAAGAAAACACCAACCAGTTGATGTAATAGCAACATCCCAGGTTTTTTGAAGTAATGAAACATAATCTCTTCACTCTAATGAATTTATTCTTACTTTATATATCACCTTTCAGTGCTTTTTCACATGCAGACAGATATTTGCACACCAACACCTCATTTTTTATTCCACAGTTTTATTGTCAGACACTTACCATAATGTGTTCCTCACATAACCCCAGTAGAAAGTTTTCTTACCATCAGGTTTAAAAATGCCTAAGTAGATACGGCTATTCTAACACATATTCTATCAAATGGGAAAAAAGCCTGCCTTCCTTCCTTCTTTCCTTCCACCCATCCATGCATCCATACTCATCCATTTATATTTAGAAACCTTTCGTTGAAATTTCCAATAGGTTTCAAATTGGGGATGAAGAAAATCCCTGTTATCAGGTTATCAGGTGAGCCACAAAACAATATAATAGGTGTCTTCATTGAGAAAAAATAGCTCAGAGCTGTGTCTGTCACTCCCGCAAGGAGCTGGGGAAGTGCTCGTGGAGATTCCACTGCTTGGGGGTTGACAAGGACTTTGACAGGTGGAGAAGGGCCAAAGGGGAGAGAACTCCATGCAGTAGAAGAGCAGAGTCTGTGTGATGGGAATGGAGAGAGAAGGGCCGGGGCAGTAGGTGCATCTCTCTGATAGGCCTTCATTGCAAGCCCAAGGAGTTTGGACTTGATCTGCAGAAAGAAATACACCAATCAGATCCTGTAGTTCTCAGAATCATGATTTTGACAATAACACTGGCCTAAAGTCTGCTTTATGATCTCCAAAAATCTCACCTTTCAGAACAAAGCAAACACCACCGTTGCCACCCCTGCCTGGGTGTGTGTCCCCTCACCCTCCCCTCCTGAGGTTGCCCTGGCATTTGGGGTCCTCTCCCCTAGCGTCTTCACTGAAGGAAAAGATCCATCCATGTCACAATGACTCCAGCACACGTACAGTGGGTATAGCATTTTCACCTTGTTCTACAATTTGAGAGATCATTGGTATGAGTTCGAAATTTTGACATTTACCAGTGTTTGTACGCAATAGAATGGGCTGCCAAAATGGGCTTTTGTAGGCAGTGCACAGTTTGGGGGCAGGCACAAATTGCACGTTCTGCCACGTAACCTGTGCTCCTGGCGTCCCCATGATAAAGGTAAGTAGAGTAAAATGATGAGAGCAGGATGGCTACATTCGCTTTTGTTTTGTCTGATTCCTGCTAAAGTGGGGGGGCTGAAAGAAAAGTACATTTATACTAACAATAATGTCAATGACACATATAATGATACCGTGTGCCTTGCCTCATTCTAAGCACTTACTATAGAGTAAATAATTCAATACTCATTACGAACCAAAGCGACTGGCCATTTTATAATCCCTCCTTTTCCGAGGAGGTTACAGGGGTGCCAATGAGTTCAGTAACGTGCTCAGGGCCCCGGTACTCAGCTCCATGCCTGCTGGCACCGGGAGTGTCGTACTATCTCTTGGTGTGGTTTTCACTACGCAGATCCACAAATACCCTGGTGCAAACTGCATCTTCCAAAACATGACTTTATCTGGTAAATCTGTGGTGCTGGGGGCTTTGCCCTTTGCTCAGTGCTTGCACCAGGATAGGGTGAGAGCACATGCACTTGGAAAGCATCAGCCTCTCGCCTGCATTCCAGCGTGTGCACAATGGAAAGAGTGCTCCCTTAAGAGCCCTTCATCCCGGCTCTGTCATTTGCTGGCAGGGTTTTGGATCAAAGTCCTCTGAGCCTCAGTTTCCTCACCTGGACTGGACTGCTTCATCCCGAGGGATTCTCCAACTCAACTATTTTGTGATTCTGTCATATCGTAAAAACAAACAGAGGTGAAAACTCTCCACTCAAGTTTACTTATCCATCCCAAATGACAAATGCCATATTTATGGAAAACTTCACAAGGAAAGGGGAAGTTCAGTCAAGGCTCCAGGGACGAAAATATTCTCTAGAACCAAAGGTGGGAAAATTGATAGCCATGGGGATTTGCATTTGTAAATAGCTTAAAAAAAGCTAAAGAAAAATAATTTTCCATGAGATGGAATATTATATAAAATTGAAATTTCAGTGTCTATAAATAATCCTCACCCTAGCCTAAAACCTAGTCTTACCCAAAACCCTAACCCTAACCATAGACCTAGCATTACCCTAATCATAGCCCTATCCTGAAGCATACCCCTAACTTACCTAACCCTAAGTAAGCCTACCTCTGTTCGTAGTCCTAATCTTATCCCTAACCCTAAACCCTAAACCTTGCTCCTGACACTAGTAACATGTGTTTCACAAAATTTCTGGAACAACAGTGATTCAAACCTTTCTCAGAGACAGTGTCATGTAAACAGCATTTAGTAGTCAATAGAGTACAGAAAAGGGAGTGAAAGTTGCATTTCATTTCTTTTCCAAAACTGAGTGACATAGCCATGTGCCACTTTCTAAGAAAAAAAGGTTTCATCTCAACAGTGTTTAGTGGGGAGCAGATGTAGCTCCAGTGATTGAGCACCTGCTTCCCATGTACGAGGTCCCGGGTACCCCCTAAAACAAGCAAAACAAAAATAACTAACTCTCATTGGGGAGCAGATATAGCTCAGTGTATGAGGTCCTGGGGTCAATACCTGGCACCCCCTAAAAGAAAAAAAAAAGTATGGTGTGAGCCATGCTGAGAGCATAGAACTGAGTGAAACAGAAATAAATCCTTGTGGACCTACAGCCATGCCCATTTGTTCATCTATCATCTATGGCTGGCTTCAGGCTACAGTAACAGATTTGAGTAGTTGCTACAGAGACCTTACAGTCGCTCAAACCTAAAATATTGACTCTCTGACCTTTTATAGGAAAAGTTGGCTGACCCCTGCTGTAGAATCTAGATTATATGGGGACCTCTGATTCTAAGACTGTCATCGAAGCTATTATATAAAAGCTTCAAGGAATCTTGTGCAAACAGGGTGGCATCATTATCTTCCCCTACCGAAATTGCATATATGACCTGCTCAGGAAAGTACTGCACAGATCAAAGTCAGGTCCTTTTTTTGGAAATTTGTATTATGTACATTAACAATTACTACATGAACAATTCAAATTCTTTCAATGAACAAGCTATTTCCTGTTGGTGTTTGATTTGTATATAAAGTAACTTTGAGAATCTCCAGAGGTACTTCATTTCTTTGGCTATCTGGTTAAAGAAGTCTCCTCCAGCTTAATATTAAAAACTGTATTAAGAATATATAATACTGATTATTTGAGATCAGTGAATAAAATAACCCTCCAGTTTGCTCCATGCATTGCTGCCCTGCTGCCCTGAAACAACCAATGGGTTGAATCGAAAGATCAGAATATTTGGATGAAGGTTAAAAATTCTGTCCAGATTTCTGAGACCAGTGCAAAGACTGACTTCTGGTTTCACATGCTGATCAGACATTTAGTTTGATTGCCTTAGGAATTTGTTGTGTGATTTCCTAAAGGTATACAAATCTAAACTTGCTCTATACATTTGTAATGAAATCCCTTTAAAAAAAATAAAAATAAGCAGAAATACCTGGTATACAGTTAAGCAGATCGGTGTGGTTAACACCTCATTCCTTGGGCACTTTGGGAAATGAGGTGTTCTGAATAACTGAAATGTTTGGGTAACTGAAGGCCATCCTGCCACAGGAACGATGTAACAGAAGTCATTTTGGAAGGTAATTAATATTTTCTTGACATCTTATAAAGATTATATGGAACATGGCTTGGTCTTTCTTGGTTTCTTAGATTGTATTATGAGCATCAGTTATTATACTATGCTTTCATATTATGGGATGCTGGAATTGTGCCCTTGGGGGCTGTTAGGATGGGTAGGGATTGCTTGCCCCTGTGTTAAGTGGCCAGAGGCTCTTGTGCTCTGTAAGTTCTGATTTTGCCTTGTAATGTTCTTTTGGCTCCTATGCTGCTAGTTTTCATATTTCAATGTCCTGTCCCTGTAGCTGTTCCTCTGGAACTGTTTACCCTTCCTTGCCTTCTGTGATTTGCTAAGGAATGGAAATCAGACGGTCAAGCTTGTTAGAATCCTTGGTCAAAAGTCATTTGTCAGTAGCACTATTTACAATTGTCCCAAAGTGGAAGCAACCCAAGTGTCCATCAGCAGATGAATGGAGTGACAAAATATGGTATATACACAGCAATGGAATATTATTCAGCCCCGAAAAGGAATAAAGTTCTGACCTATGCAACAAGATGGATGAACCTTGAAATCATTATGCTGAGTGAAAGAAGCCAGACACAAAAGGACAGATAGTATTTGATCCCACTTGTGTGAAACATCTAGAACAAGAAACTTCACAGAGATTGAAAGTAGATGAGAGGTTATCAGAGAAAGAGTTATCGGTTACTGGGTACAGTTTCAATTTGGGTTGATGAAAAAGTTTTGGTAATGGATGGTGGTGATGGTAGCACAACATTGTGAATGCAATTAATGCCACCAAACTATGCACTTAGAAATGGTTAAAATGGCAAAATTTGTTATGTAGATGCTACCACAAGAAAAAAAAGTATTTTATTTTATTTTTTATTTATTTATTGTGCGTGTTTGTGTGTGTAAAATTGAACAAATATTTATTAAGCACCTACTCTGTGCCAGACACTGCTACATGCTGTTCCCGTAGCACAGTCATCTGTTTGGAAACTAAAACCAAGAAAAGGAACGTTGTCACAACCGTACAAACTGGGGGTGTTGTGGATACAAGCAATCCCAATGCCAGAAAATGTACCCACCAGAAACCGGTTTTCTCTCTCTGCACAAGTCTTTAAAAGTGTGTTTTATAGCATCTCAGTATTCACTGAGAGGGAGTTGTTACCTTCCAGCTCCCACGGATGCGTGCCTGGTGGACACTCAAACACTCTGAACACTACTCAATAAAAAGAGCAGAATGGCCTAGTGTAAAGGGTGTTCGCGTTTGGATTAGAAAATACTTTGTTCATGTGGTTGCCACAGCTCTTAAGAAAGATATACATGTCCCTGCTCTGACTGCATAAACGTTTAAGGTAGACCTTGTTCTGGATTCCCGAGTCAGAATCTTCCAGTTGTCCACAACCTCACCAGGCCAGAGGAGCCGGAGGAGATTTCTATTCTGAGGAGGGTCGAGTGGATGGCACAACTGGTTTGGAAACACGACGGACTGCGCCTGCATTTCCAGAAGCAAGGCAAACAGCCCACGCCCCAGACCTGGGCCTCGCCGCCCTCGTCGTCGGCGCCCGTCTTGGCCAGGTCACGGCGGAAGTCGTAGAGGTCCTCGATCTTGCGCCTCCAGGAAGTTCTTGAGCTTCACCTTCAGGTGGCGCTGTCGGTACTTGCTCTCCTCAACGGCCGTCTTCAGGGACCGCAATTTTGTCTTCCAAGTTTTGATTCTCTTTCTCGGCTGCCTCTAACTTCTCAGAGACGCATTCCCACCCCACCATGAACTGAGGTATGAGTTCACTTTGCTTTCGGAGATCTTTCAACTCTGTCTCCTTTTCCCGGAGTTCGACTCCAGTTCCTCAACCCTCTTCCTCAACTGGGTGATGGTCTCCTTCTCGCCGTCTGTCTCACTGCACTGCTGTTCCAGTTCCTCAATCTTGTTCTGGAGCCGCTCATTCTCTCTCTGCAGATGGAGAACGGCCTCTTCCACCGCTCCACGCCGGCCACCGACTCCTGCAGCACCGTGGTCAGGCGGGCGCTGCTCTCCCGGAGGGTCTGCAGCTCCATCTCCCATTTTTCTTCACGTTGGCGGCACTCTATGTCGAGGTGATCTTGAGCTTGTTGTTCTCAGACTTCAGGTGTGCATGGGCAGGGCCCGCGTGGGAGGTCTCGATTTTCTCCTGGGGCTTGTCTCTTGCTCTTCTGCCAGCTTCTTTCACTTCCTGGAATTTCTCTGCCGATCTCATCAGCTGCTGCTCGGAGGAAAATCCCAAAGGGAACACCGTGCTGGCCCTGCTGTTGGCCCGCTGCCCAAACTTCTGCGACCTTTTGGTGAAAGTCAGATTTGGTGTGACTGTGTTGTTGACGATCACCTTGGCTCCGTCCACACTGATGATCCGGCCGCTGTTCCTCGTGACATCGCAGAAGTAGGAAACGGTGACCGCCTGCTTGCTGGCAGGCACCCAGCCCTTCTTGGTGCTCGGGTCGATCTGGAAGACGTGGGTCGGGTGGTGAAGATGGGCTGTTCTCCCATCTCCGGCGCTGCTCGGACGGCTGCTCCCATGGGACCTGTGGCTCTCGCCGTCCCCACGCTCGGCAGCGGCACCCCGCGCGGCACATGTGGCAGCCCCCACGCGCCCGGCTTGGCCCCGGCGTTGCTCCCCACGCGGCCTGCGCGGCCACGGTGCCGCTGGGGTTGTTGCGGGGGCTGCCGCCAGGCGTGAGCCAGCGGGGAGGGTAAAAAAGTAATTTAGAAGTCACTTATTCATGAGTTCAAGGGCAGATGCCTTTGAGCGGCAAACTGCACGGGCTCTTAACTGAAAGGCCTTTCCTTCCTACCACCGGTTGGGCCTTCTGGAGAGGCAAGCTTGCCTGAAGATGAAATGTCTTAGACAACAGAATCATGCTAATGAGATTGAGAAGTTCATCTTTGGTTGAAGTGCAGTATCATTGTTCTTGCTTACCTCTTTGAAAGAGAAATTACGCTCTGTACCCATTTTCACTCTAAAAGGTCGTGCGATTAGGTTTAATGAGTAGATTAATTTGCAGCAGTGTTTGATGTAACTTGCTACTTGTACTTACCCCAATTCTTTGTCTCCAGTTTGGGAACACTTGCTCTGTAGTTGGTCCACACTGGCTCTCACCCCCTATCTGGGCAGCACTGTGGGCATGTGTCACTTTGATGCTTCTGTCTGTAACTTACTGTTCAGATGCACACAGGCCTGAGGTGCGCAAATCCAGATTTATCAAAACAGTGAATGAATTGGGTGTGGAGTGCTTTCCAGATCACATCGAAACCCTTTTCAATAGTTCACTCTATCAGTATCTTTCAAATTAATTCCTATACTTCAAAAAAGCATGTAATGAAGTTTTCAGAACACTTCCCTTGTCCACATGAGGCAGCTCTGTTTACAAAATGTCCTAGTTAAGTTAGAAAGTTGGCATTGTTTCCATAGAAGAGGACAGCCAAGCAAACCTATTAAATATGGTCTCGCTTCTACGAGAACCACAAGCATTTGTTGGTTTGAAACCAGGCCATTTCACTTCCTTAGAGGCCTCAATGGCTAAATGAAAAATGATACAGTTCAGTTCCACGTGTCTAGGTCATTTTTTCCTATGTTGCACACTTTTCCAAATTAGGTACCAGTCTTAGTTATAATTCTGATAAAAAATGACGTTTATGCTCATATTGCAAGAGGTTTGGCTATCACTGTTTATCTTACAAATAGAAGCCTAATTAACAGTTCGGTAACAATGGTTTCCTATTTGTGCACGGAGTCAAGTTGTATTTTCTGCAATAACAGGTATACCCTTTTCCCTTTGTATCATTTAACTGATGTTCGTATTTTATGTGTTCTTCCTCGTAGGAATCCCAACATCTGACTCCAGGATTCACCTTACAAAGTAGGTGTTTTCTTTTTAATGCATCTTAGTTCCAACAGCCATGTCCTCACCTCCTTTCCACTTTTCTACTTTATATCTTTAAAACAGGAAAAAACAACCATAACAGAAAAGCCATATTGTGATACATGGAATTGGTTCCATTTTTTGTTTTGTTTTGTTTTGGTCATCATTTATTTATGGCAGGATGCTGTGAGACATTATAAATGGAAGGGCCACATGTTTGGAAAGAAATTAATAGTGAATACTCTTGTCACCTCGAAATGGTGAATAGTAAGTGTGTGTGTCCTTTCTTTTCAGAGTGGAGCGACCCAACCAGCAGAACTTCTTCGAAGTCAGTATCATTCAGTTCGTGAGTAGTTACTTGGGTTGCCAAACCAGGCCCTTTTGGGGGCCTCACTGCTCATCTGATGTTATGCTTCTCCCTCAGGCTCCTTGAAAATGTGAACCTTGACTCATAGCAATATAGAGCTTGGTAAGAAGGGTGAGAGAGAGACCCCACAATAAGCAAGTAAACATGAATGAGTTCCCACATTAAGCAATAAACCTGAATGTGCTCGCCATTCCGCTCTCTAATGAAGTAGACACAGGCTGGGTCAATACCTGTGATACTAAAACAAAACAACTGCTGAAGTCAGCGATTTCAATGAAAAAGTAATTTTCTAATGACTTGCTCTCCACCTTTGGACCAGCTCTTTGCATTTTGCACAATAGTCAACCACCATCTGGTCGCTGAACATGAAATGTTGAATGGATGGCTCACTGTTTGCACATCATCTTGCGACTATATATTAGAGACAAACAAGGACCACCAGGAAGAGATGGAATAAGAGATGACATGATGCTAGGTTGGAGTTCAGAAACCAGGGCCCTGCAATTCAACTCCGCACTCTTCGTTTTTTAATAAGGCTCCCCGAAGGAGGGGTATGGGGAAACCAATTTCTGTGGATTAACCATTGTAGACTTTCAAGAATCCATTTGGCCAGAAGTGTATCTAGGGAGCATTTCTCTCACAACTTCTTTCATTCCTAATAGTAGAAAATGGAAGTCGACTTTTCTAATAGTCTCATACTTGAAAATTTTCAAAATGAAATAATTCATGACATTCAAGTGGCCTACTGGCACTCCTGAAGAGAATTGCTCACCTTTTGTAACATCACAAATAATTGCATGAAACAACTGAAAATGACTCCCCAATAGACCTAGGCTCTGACAATGTTGATGGCATTTCTCCATTCTGACCCTCATGACCAGTCCTTTAATTTGGTTTTCCAAACTTTTCTCTCCCTTCTATTTCAGGGCTCAATTTCAGTAACTAAGAAACCTCAATTTAAAGAAGTGAGGAAGAACAAGAGAGGGGAGAAACAAAAACTTTAACCCTGATTTAACAACCAAATTATACGGAAATGTAGAAATCAAAGTCATTTTTGATATTTTCCTTTCCACCTATTCCAATCACATTTCAAATTGCCCTTCCCGTTGTTATCCTAGTTAACGGTAGCTCTTATCCTCCCCACCCCCACTCCTGCCCTGCCCCCCACCCCCATTAAAAAGTCAAGACATTTTACACACACCCAGGCATACTCAAGAGCATTTAGGTTTCCAAACATGAGCAAAATGCAAAAATATATTTTGCATTGTAAAACGATCTTGTTCCTAAAGCAAAAGCATTAGGCTCCCACTGTGAAATCTGCCGGTTTCCATATTTACCATAAAAAGACATGATATAAGTAGGTAACAACTAACGAAAAAACCTTGTCAATTGTGTTATATGGTTAGAGGTTGCATTTCCAGAGACCAGTACTTCTTAGCACACTAGTACAAAGGGCATTCAGGAGCATGCAAGTTCTCTATATGAAGCATGGATAAGAATTAGAAGGCACCAAGTCCACTTTAGAAATGAGCTGCTCTCTCTTTGGCTGCTTGATCTTAATTCCAAGCACCGCCCATCAGATTTCAGCTGGAACCCCCCCTCCCACCCACTTATGGTAGGTGATGAGTTTCACATAGGACAGATTGCAGTTGCAATAAAATTATTTTCACTTTGAGCTTCCGAACTGTTAGCAGCACAGCCAATGCTAGCATTCTCTCATATTTTAGCCCTGGGTGCTTGTTGAGCCAGCTTCTTGAATTTTCCATTTAACGGGCTAGTCTCCAGGTGACTGACCACACTGAGCGTAGCCAGACTGCTGGTGCCCCATGCAGGGAAACAGTCCCTGAGTCAGCCTTGCTGCAGGACAGACGCCCACCCAAGGCTGGCAAATGTCCTGGGCATGTTCCTGCCACTTACTGCGGTAGAGAGAGATAAGAATCGTGTAAAACAAAATCCTTTAATTACCGGGATACTTTATTAGTTTTCCCCTACTTGGCCTGCTTTCCCTGGTTGACAAAACGCAGACCTTCCATTCGAGTCAGGATTGTTTTTAAGGGCTCCCTGCCTGAGTGCCAGATTGGAAAACACTGGCCTAAAGTGTGCCTCCATGCAGGCCTGGAGCTAGCCAGGTTTCCCCTTTGTTCTTGACCGTTTGCCACTCTCCCTCTGGGCCTGACCCCAGCCATATGACTGGCCTCTTTGAGAATTGGGTTTTTCCTCACTCTGTAAATTCTCCTGACAGTGCTTTTTATGGGTTGTCCACCCACAGGGTGACTTCCTGCCCCTCCGGCGGGAACCCGGACTGCCCAAGAGCACTGTGGGAGTTTGGGGACCCGAGTTTGAGTAACTGCTCTGTGACAGCTGAGGTATTGTGGGGAAGGCATTGACTTAGGGTTCAGGAGATGTAAATTTCAAGCATGGACATGTATTTTTATCTCACAGTATGGAGAAGAGCCCCTACAGATAGCCTAAGCAAATTAACGAGCTTCTGTGTATATACATGCAGGTATATATACAACCTACTTTTCAGAATTCAAATGTAAACAGTTGGTCTTTTTACCAATTAGACCCAGCACAGCACAAAAATATTGTGAATTTTAAACCTTAATCATTTCTGGAGGAGAGAAGACCCAGGTTCAGTTTCCCTGAGCCTCTGTGAGGGTTGTCTGTGTCTTAGGTTTCAAACAACCTTCATCCAGCTCTTTCAAACTGAATGGCATTTCCAGCCACCTTCAAAATGTCTCCATCCCAACAAAGAGGTTGGGCCTAGGCTTGAGAAAATCAAACTGTGTTATATTTCTCAGACCTGTAATGTTGTATACTGGTACATGCCGTCTCTTCTCTAAAAGTTGCATTTATTTCATCGGCAACGTTCAGGGATGGAATGGTCAAACCAGACCTGGTGTTACTTTGTAGATTCTTTTTTTTAAAAAAGATTTATTTATTTATTTATCTCTCTCCCCTTCCCCCTCCCCAGTTGTCTGTTCTCTGTGTCCACTAGCTGTGTTCTTCATTACATTAAAAAAATATGAGGTCCCCATATACCCCCCCACCCCCCTTACCCCACTCCTTTCCCCATAACAACAACCTCCTCCATCATCATGAGACATTCATTGCACTTGGTGAATACATCTCTGAGCACTGCTGCACCTCATGGTCAGTGGTCCACACCATAGCCCACACTCTCCCGCATTCCACCCAGTGGGCCATGGGAGGACATACAATGTCTGGTAACTGTCCCTGCAGCACCACCCAGGACAACTCCAACCCTGAAAATGCCCCCACATCACATCTCTTCCTCCCATTCGTCATCTTGCTGTGTCAACTCTCCGTGTGTGTGCAGCGCCATTCCTGGGCAGGCTGCACTTTCTTTCGCGCTGGGCAGCTCTCCTTACAGGGCGCACTCCTTGTGCGTGGAGCTCCCCTACGTGGGGGGCACCCCTGAGTGGCATGGCACTCCTTGCATGCATCAGCACTGCGTGTGGGCCAGCTCCACACTGGTCAAGGAGGCCAGGGGACCTCCCATGTGGTAGGCAGACGCCCTAACCACTGGGCCAAGTCTGCTTCCCTGTAGATTCTTAATGAAGCCATTTTGCAGTGAGCAGTAGGGGAGAAAACAGAAACCAAACCCCAAGAGCTTAGGTGCTTTTATGTGGTGCTGGAGTGGTTTCATCTACTTGAGTGTACGGTCTTGTCAATTAGGTAGAGTACAGTGGCTTTTCAAAAAGGCATGATCTTATTAGGCTGTTATAAGGCATCCTAAAGAGGAAGATATAAAGCATATTCACTTGCTCTGTGAAGGATTTTTGTACAGCATCCATGAACTCAAGAGTATCCATCCAGTTGGTCCCTTCACTTCACTTAGTTTTCTGAGTACCATTGAGAAGATAGAAGTTCCAAATATTCAGATCCTTTGCTGCAGGTGGTTGTCAGCATTTGGGCTCTGTCCGGTGGGAAACCAGCCAGACCCCCCCTTTAATCAAGCAAGTCCTATGTTTTAGGCCATGCTCTCGAGAGTGCCTGAATAGTTCCATCAAAGCCCAAGATGAAGGCAGACATAACCCTAATGCTCTCCTTTCCTTGCCATAAAGCCAGTTCCTCCATTTATGGTGTTAGCTACAGAATCGGGAAGATCCCAGCCATGAACCCCAAGAGTTGATGAATGGCATTAAGGAGATAAACTAGTAGTGGCCAGCTCCAGCTTACCTGAGGGTGGCACCAGTTAGGAGGAAAGCAAATTATTCTATGTCGGGAGTGTCAGAGGTGTTGGAATAATAATCACTGTGCTCTTGAACCCATGTGCCAGGCTAGGTACCCAGTGCTTTTATATCCACCGCCATATTAAGCATGCCCATCATACCAGATGTGCTCCAGATCATCCCCATTTTACAGATGAGTAAGCAAAGCTAGAATACAGGTTTTTTTTCCCTGAAATATACACAGCCCACTGCGAAGACAGACGTGCCATGCACGTTTATCTCGAATGGACCGCATAATGGTGGTGAACACATAGAAAGGCCATCTGAGTGCTCCCTGGCAGGAAAGCTTGCATACAGACTGAGGGCTGTGTGATTTCAAGGCCCTCTCTGATTTGATGGGCTCAGGGATTTGGCACAACAAGTCTGACTTTTTGCATATGGACACAACCTTCGCGTAGATTGGTGGAGCTGAAGTTAGTGGAAAGGAATCCCATATAAGGAGACTCTTCTCTGGTTTGGACAATGCAAAGCTGGGCCAAAATCCATTTCTTGAATAAAATATTGTTATGTCTAGTCTTTTCTCTAAGTGGTATGAAGATTTCATTATCATAGAGAATAGAAAGATCATTAGAATGCTTTCTGGATTGCTGTAACCACTGAAAGCAATACATTATTTCTTAGATGGATTTTGAAGATTTTATTACCATAACCAAACAACAAATCTCACATTCATTCATTACAAACCTGAATGTCCTTCCACCAAAATTTTTATCACTGAAAGTGTTACCTTTGAGAATTTGATTTGAGAACTGTCCTGCCTTACTGCAGAGCAATACCCACAATGAGCTTTTTTTTTTAAATTAGAGAAGTTGTGGGTTTACAGAAAAGCCATGCATAAAATATAGGTTTCCCTTATACCACCCTATTATTAATACCTTGCATTGGTGTGGTACATTTCTTACAATCGAGGAAAGCACATTTTCATCACTGTGCTACTAACTATAGCCCATGGCATATTTTAGCATTCATTGTTTGCATTGTGCCGTCCTGTGGATCTTTTAAAAATGTATTCTCATAACAGTTTTACAACCTAACGTTTCCCCTTTTAACCACATTCAAATATATAATTTGGTGCTCTTAATTACATTCATAATGTTGTGTTCCTGTTACCACCATCCATGACCAAATTTTCTCCATTATCCCCAAAGAGACTCTGTACATTTTAAGCCTAAACTCCCTATAACCTCCCCTACCTCCCAGAGTGGGCTTCAACCCAAAATCATCTCTTGCAAATCCATGAAGTCTTCCCTAAGTAGATGTTTAGACAGCTACTTTGATGCCTTTTTCAGGCACTAAATGACCATGTAACTTCGGAGAAAAGAAAATGCCTATTTTCTTCATCAGATGACTTCTTAATCAGAATACAGAATCTAGTCATTGGCATGTGGAAATGCTGCTAATCATTTCGAGGTATACAAAAGCCAAACCAAACTCTGCAGATAAACTGAGAATTCACTAGTTGCAGTCATTCTGGTTTCTAAACTGAGAATGATGCCAGCTCCTGACTTTAGCCTGTCTTGTGTACCCTGCGTCTCCACGCTTGCCAACTTTTCCTAAGGACTTAATATGTTTTCGGAACTTCTTCACTGTGTCAGGGACAGACACCTGGGAGCAGAGAAAACAAAATTTGGCAGCCTGTTCAAACTGTGAATTAAAGGTAATTCACAGTTTGAAATGAATCAGCATGAGGTCCTTAAGAAGAGTAATCAGACATCAAGAGGAGTTTGCGTGGAGGCTTGTATATGGGCTAATGTGACAACAAGCAGTATCGGCGTTTCAGATGTGCACATAGAGAAGCGCCGACGTTGCTGGGGCTTGCCAGGTGCCGTGCCTGAAAAGCGGGGCTCCTTCCATGTTAGCTGTGGATTGCCCCGTTAGCTACGCAAGTGGAAAACCTGGTGCTTTTGCTCAGCTAGCACGAGATAGGTCGATTTGATTTTTGAGTTGTTGTTCCTTTGTCCTGTCTCTGGCAGGATTTGTGTGTTCCACGTGGATTTGGAGACAGTGCAGTTAGAACCAAGCATTCCTCTCTCCCTTCTGCTCTCTCTTTCTCTTTCTCTCACTGTCTCAGTCTCCTTGTCTCTGTCTCTGCCTTTCCCACAGGGAAAATGCAGGTAGCTTTCCTTCTTTCCTACCTAATTTGCATCCATATCTGTATTCTTTCTTTCATACATTCATTTGTTCATTCATTCATTCATTCATTCAAGCTCTCATTCTTTTCAACAAATACACAGTAAGACTCTGTTGAGGTTAAGGCTCTGTGCTAGATGCTGCAGCAACTCAGGATGAAACGACATACTGTCTAGAGATTAGACCTGCGCTGACAATGCCAATAACAAAACTAACTTGTACTGATTGAGGGCTTGCTCTGGCCCAGGCGTTTCCTGTGCACTTCTTCTCTTTCCAACAAACCCCTGGCGTTCCCCATCATTACCTTCTACCGAGGCAGGAACCAAAGTTCGGAGGCATTATAGAAGTTGCCCAGAGCGCCTCAGTAATAAGTGGTGGAACTGGAAGCAGGTTCCATGGGCACCTTGGAAATGGTCCTACTGATCGGAATCCTCAGTGCAGGACAAAGTGGCGCTGGCCATTTTGGTTTAAATGGGTAGTGGGGCATATGGGAATCCCTTATATATTTTGTTTAACATTTTGTGTAATCTAAGTACCCTTACTAATGCTCTAACTTCATCATTAGAAAGATTGATGTGTTAAGAAGAGGAAAAAAATAAAAAATAATAAATAAATGGGGGAAGATATTCGACCAGCATGGGGTTGCGTCTTGAGTCTTCTGCTTGTGCCAACATGGCCACTGTGCAGTTCAAGTAGGCCTGTCCTCAGCTCAGGGCCTAGAACTGGATCATGTCAGCAGGCCTGCCAGATATTGCTTTCAGTTCCATGCCTGGAAGGGACTGTCACCACCAGGCAAGCTTCCTGTCAGGGTGAGTGCAATGGCCTGAGAGGGGAAAGCATCCCTCTCCAGAAGCTCCATTTTGGTCCTAATGAATCCACAAATGAGATCCCATTTTTGAGTCAGTTTTGCTGAGAGGTTCGTCCATTGCCTTTTGTGCTTTCTACCCTGACAGTGGGATTATTCTTAAAACTCTTCCCATCTCTTCTCCAGGGGCCTATTTCTGGGTTCTCCTCTGTGTTTTGCACAGTGATGGGAGGGAAGCAGGTCATGCTGGTGGAAGGCACTAAAGTTAATAAGGCCATGACCAAAGTTAAAATAATTGAAGTCCTATAATTGAATGTCATGTTGAGATAACATGTATGTGCACGTGCACACACACCTGCACGATCCGTACCCCAGAATGTCAGGCCCCCCAAGGGTCTTGGCTTGAATGAATTACATACTTGCACACTCTTATTGCAGTTTCAAGATTGTAAAATGCTACAACCAGGGATACTTCCCACACGCAGAGGGACGTGAAAAGAAAGCCTTTTCACATAATGCATTAGCCTCGTTTGAGTGTCCCAGCAATCCTGTTAAGCTAGCCAGGTGAAGAGACACAAGGCATAGGGAGAGGAAGATATTTGCCCAAAGCCACCCAGCTAGGGATTGGGGGGCTGGGCTGAGAAGACAGCATTCTGTGTTCCCCTTATAGCACCTGCCCTGTCCCCAGAACCCACATGTAGAATGCATCATTCAGAGCCCTGTCAAGTCTTCCAGGTCCAGGTGAAGACAGTATAGCCACCATACAGAAAAGCACCCAAGATCATTCCTAGAAATTAAAAAGAAACGAGCAAACTGAAAGAAAAAAAAAAGAGAGAGACTGGAGTAGATGAGAAGTAGTATCCGCCCGGCTTCTAAACTCTGCATTCCGTCTTCTCATCCTGGAGGGCATTCTGCAAACAGCCAGATCCTTTGCCACAATTATGGTTCCAGGAATGCTGTGTTTAAGTGGTCTGCTCTGGAACCCTTCTCAGAACTGCAGAAAGCCCTTCCGTTTCACTCCAGTGGTAGGAGAATGCCTCAGATGCCTGCCCAATTACAGCTGTAAAATCAGTAGAAAAATCCGACAACTGCCTTTCTTTGTGGTTCATGCACTTATTTTAACAAATGAGGTCCCCATGGGTAAAGGCCTCAAAGCTATCAGATTGGCATTTCCAAATATGCTTCCAAGCTTGAGACAGAGGGAGGGAATCAGAGCGGGGTGGGTGAGGGCAGGCCTTCAAAAATACAAGGGAACAATGTTTCTTTGCTCACTGCCCTGTGGGAACTTGGCATCCAAGATCTACTAGCACAACCCTTGAGTCCACTGTCTTGTCCTTGGCTGAAGTCACGGGGTGCCTGGGTGAGGGCAAGGGAAAGAAAGGGACTCAAGGAAGGGCAGAGGGTCATGGTTTCCAGTGGAACCAACCTACACCTTCTGCCAGCTCCGTTGCCTAATTCCAGGACTCAACTCATTTCTCCATAAGAAGCCTCGCTTCATTTTACATCCTAAGTTGGTACCTCAGTATTGTTACAGTGCAGAGTAATCCTAGCTTATTCTTTATCAGAGAAAAGAATCTTAAAGATGAACCCTAATGCTCACAATATCAAAAATAGTACCAAAGATCAATGCAGGTTTGCCCACCATCATTTTCCTGTATCATATAGTACAGAAAGAAAAGAAGCAAATAAATTGTATGAACTTCAGCACATTCCATCCTCATAGCAACCCTATGAGTTAGTGTTGTCATCATCACCATCACCATCTTCATCCCAAAGGGTTGTCCTCTCCAGGGCTCAAGGAAGGTACCCAAAAAATACCCATGGCCTCCCCACCAGTGCTAGAGCTAAGCCTGGAACCCAGGCCTGCCTGGAGCTCTTAGCACTGTGCCATTTTCACTCTTTCTCTCATTTAATCACCTTCCATCTGCACAACATCTCTCAAGGTAGGGTATGATGAAACCCAGTCTATGGCAAAGGAATTTTCTTCCTCGAACAGGTAGAATGACTTACTCAAGGTCACAAAGCTAGCAGCTGAATGAGCTGGGATTCCACGGTAGGATTCTTGGATCACAATACTTTTGTTTGTCTTATACCCTATCTGTCTCACCTGTGCAAGGCTTCAGTTGAACACTTATTAATTGTTAAACACAGAGGCAAGTAACTTTGATAATGACTATACCTTTTGGTTTTATAGCATCTTCTCTGTTCTTCTGTGTTGTTACGTTTATTACGTTTGTTCTGTACTCAGTCCTGGGACCCGGGAGGAAGGGGAGGGAGCTATCCCAGCTCTCTCACTTCCTGCCATGTGATTCGATGAAGCAACAACACTTACCTGAGCCTTTTGTTTCCTCATATATGTGATGTCACTCGGACTCCACCGGATCGCGTTGGCCTCAGATGAGGATATGAATGGTCTTTGCAGTTGACTTCTTTAGTTCTCTCCCTTGTTCCAAGTGAAGAGACCCCTGTCCAAGGTCACGCCACTAGTGGGCCTGCCGAGGCTCAGTCCCAAGCTGCCTGACTCCTAGTTGAGGGCTCTTTTTGCTATGGCACGCCATTATGGCTCAAGATTGTTGTAACCATGTGCTTTGAATTAAAGGATCAACTTCCGAAGCTATTGGAAAGCAATAGACTTAAATTCATTAGCTCTGTGTGCCACTCCTCTGCTGGCTGGCTCTCCCCAGCATGCTTCTGGAGGTTTCACACTGTAGACAACAGCGATTGCATTTTCTAACGCTCACTCACTCACTTGCTTCACTCACTTATACCCAAGGAATCATTATTTCATTTAGTGATAGTTTGAGCATGTTGTAGACAAATTTAAGGACTTAAAAAAATGCACACACTATTTACATTCTCACTGTATTATTAGAAAATGGAATTGGGGTTAGGTCTGCCCTTTATAGCTTCATCCTTTTGGGGGATGTTTTTTTTTAATCCCTCATCTGAAGAGGAACTGAAACTGGTGACCTGCCTTGACCCTTACTACTGGATTAAAATTCCTGGTTGCTGCCATGGTAACCATACCTTGAAAATTAGATCCTCACAGAGTCTCTAAGAAAGCTAAAAGTGCGCTGCTGCGATGAACTTTGAAGAAAGGTTGCTTACAATTGTCAGCAACAGCCCCTTAATTGAAATAATCTGCCTTTCCATCTTGCCAGGAAGAGTGGGTAGTGGGGGGCTCTGTGTGCAAAAAGATTACATCTTGATGGCTTTTTTTTTAACTTAAAAAAATGCTCTGGTTTGAAGCAAAGCTGTCTTCTGCATGAAATTGAAATCATCAGCCCAGCTCACTGTGTACTATTCAGAAAGAACTGTGATAGGCAGAGGGCAGGGGACCAGGATGCACAGTAAAGACAGAAGGACATTCACAGAAGATACTGCTGAGGACCCATCCCAGGCAAACCCAGTGGCCCCAGGGTCCAATTGGCAGCCATTTGGTTTCTGTGCCCAGGCCTCTCGGCAGTTTGGAAGAGCAAAGCAGTCAGGTGACCACATTCAGATCAAGAGGGCAAGCAGTCACTGATTTGCCCAGTGGCCATAAAGAGCTTGAGAGCCTACGATGCTCCCAGAGATAGGGAAACGAAACATACAATACAAGGTCTCTCACCTTTCTGGAAAATGAGGCATTATGGCATTTGAATTTTCAAGAATCTCCTGTCTTCCCCACCCCCCGCCTTTTACATTTTTCTCTCAGAACTAGCACATCGTCGTGTGTGTGACTTTTTGATGAGCTGTGGGCTGTCTGTGGTAACATAACTGGATTTTGTTTGTTGGTCTTTTAGTATGTTTTGACATGCTTATAACAGGATTTTAAAAAATTTAACATACTTTTTTACTTTTAAAAGATACTTAGATTTCATAAATGTTACATAAAAAATATAGGGGATTTCTATATGCCCTGCTCCCCACACCTCCCACATTTTCCCACATTAACAACATCCCTCATTAGTGTGTTACATTCTTTGCAATTGATGAATACATTTTGGAGCATGGCCGCTAAGCATGGATTAAAATTGACCTTGTAGTTTATAAACTCTCCCACCCAATTGTGTAGGTTATGGCAAGACATATAATGGCCTGTATCTGTCATTGCAATGTCATTCAGGACAATTCCCAAGTCCCCAAAATGCCCCTTCATTATACGTGTTTCTCCCTCTCTTTGTCCTCAGAACCTCCAGTGGCCACTGGCTCCACATCAATAATATAATTTCTTCAATTGCTAGAATCACAATGAATCTATAGTACAATACCAGTAAGTCTACTTTCATTCCCCAATCCTGAGGATTCTGGGATGGTGATGTCCACTCCACCTCTAATTGAGAGAGGCCTGCAATCCATTAGGCCTGATGGACAGAACTCTCTTGCGTGCAGTTGTAGACTCTCTCTGTTTCTTGGTATGGTAGTTGTCCATCCTCACCTCCTTTTTAGTTGTCCTGGGTGAGACCAATGAACTGGAGAGCAGGTTTTGCAACTCCATTGACATTCGAGGCCCAGCTGGCACAAGTACAGCTCCAAAATTTAAGGCTCTTGGGCGTGCACCTACCAACTCTAGTACAAATTATAGGTTCAAATAGATGAAGAGAAGATCCATGTGTACGGAAACCACAATAGGATTTTAGCGTGCTTCTAAGGCAATCCATGGAAAACATTTAGCTGTAGAAAAGAAGCAGTTTCAGATGGGAAGTGATGATCTCACTTTGCATGCTCTTTCATACACCACAGAATTTCAAATATTAAACATGTAAGACAGTGTCAAATCATTGGGTGTGAAGGCTGTAGGGCAACAGGAGCTCTCATTCCTCAGTCATGGGAAAGTATATGAGGGGTAGCACTGTCTAAAGAACTGGGTTGGGATAGCCTCTTTGAGAGCCCCTTCATTCTGGTTGACCAGTCTGTGGCCTGGGAAGACTGGGCTAGTGATGGTTGAATGGTGAAGTTCTTTCCAACCCAAGGAATGCCCTCAAAAATCAATCCAACCAACCAACATGACCAGCCTTCCACCTGTGAGGACTATCAAACCACAGGTAGCTTTAAAAAATAAATAAATAATGTAAATAAATAAATAAATGGAAAAGAGACCAAAAAACCCCACAGGTAGTGGCACCTTTGGCCATCCTGACATAATAGGATTACAAGTCGGTGAGCTCCATAGGGGAAGGAGTGGTATCAGGTTCACCCATGTTTCCACAGCAACTGTTACAGGACAGTGGTCCAGAATGGATACCGGAAAGCATGTCTGGGTGAATGGTAGCTAATGAAAGAAGGACTGAAATGGTGTTGATTATTCTGAATTAATATGAATATTTTGATAGATTTTATTCTTTCTAGTGTTCAATCTGTGTGTCTGTGTACCATTTAATCATGGAAAACAATAGTGTGTGAAGATTGATGTGAATAGGCTCTAGAGCGAGATTTCCTGGGTTCAAATCCCAGCTCCACCATCTTCTTGCCATGCGATCTTGGGCAAGTTACTTAACCTCTCTGTCACTCAGTTTCCTCATCTGCAAAATGGGGATGGTAATATCACCTCCATCATAGGATTAAATGCTTGTAGCCCCTATGGGTCAAAATGAAAAATGACAGAGATCTCATTTATGCATACACTTTTGGTCCTAGGCACATTTCTTCTCGTTCCTGAGGCTTATCACAGGATCTTACCACAGCCACAATTTTATTTTCATTTGGGCAGTTATTTTATAAAATAAAAGCTAGGGCTCCTTAAGTGCCAGGCACTGTGCTGAGTGGTTCGCACACATTGGCTAATTTAATATTCACAACTCAGTGAGATGGAAACATTCCCATTGTCCCCATTTTATATATGAAGGAACAGGTTTATGCACTGATGCTGTGTTCTTACCACCAGCAACAGTGGATCCAGGGCTTGAACCAATGTCTGCTTGATTCCAGTAAGAGACTCCTTAACCTCAACCTTCCTGCCCTCCCGTGGAATCTCTAACCCAAGAATCCACGTGGACTAAGAGTCCATCCTTGATTTTCTCAGAAAATGGCATCGCCTCTTCCAGTGTAACTGAAAGAACCAGGGGGCCTGTGAGCTGAACTAAAGATGTTTTCGATTTTCTGCTTCTGATTCCCAGGATAGCCTCTCACCTCTAGTGAAATCACCCCAGGAATAATTTCCTGAGTCATAAGTGTTGATTTCTAAATAGATAGAGAGATATAATTTTGAAGTATGATAACAAGCATATTGGTGTTTTTCTAATCAGGTAGCAAAGAGAGCCCTTTTCTGCATTTCCAATTGATTACGCACATAAAGGAAGTCATCTGAGTAAGAAAAGATGTGAGTAGCATTTCATGGAATGACTTCTGCTGTTCTGTGAAATAAACACTCTATTCCCTTGCCTGGACAAATCATCCCTGATGCTGCCTCTCTGCTTCTGTTTCTTTGGTCTGAAAATGCACTTCGGACTCTGCCTTTAATTGTGATCAGGCTTGACTATGAATCCCTAGAGAAATCAGCTTGTTTTTGCTAGGAGGAAAGGTAAAATGACATTTAACTATGTTTGAAAAGTAAGAATGAAATCTCAGAAGACACACTATTGTGGAACGCACTGTATATCAAGATACATAAGCATGTAGTTGTAACAGTGACGTAGTAAACACACTGCTGAGTGAACTATGAAAAATAATCCACTGAGGTGCTATTTCCCTTACGCCTAAGCACCAACTTAAGAGAGTATTGCCATAAAGTAGATATACACTGTTAAGAAAATCTCTGCGTGTGTGTGTGTGTGTGTGTGTGTTTTAAGAATATTTCTTTTAGGCCCAATAGACTAATCATTTTTTCTTCCCTTACTGCAAAAAGCACACTGGAAGGAATTTAGTTAAGTGGTATATTAAGTGAGAGTCTAAAACAGTTTTAGAAAATAAACCTGGGCAATGACATGTCTTAAGAATTTGATTTGGAATGCGACATGAACTACCGTTATAAGGCAGAATCAAATTAAGTCCAATCAAATCATTCAAATCGATGATATAATTTAACATTTGATCCTCATGTGTTTGTTATTAGAACCTTTAATAAAAGGGTCTGAAACTATAGGTAAAACAAGTATGCCAGTATAAATAAATGAATCCCCATGTTCGAGACAGTTCTCTTTCTTTGTGTAATATGAATTGCCTACTTTAAGGGGCTTCTTCTGAGTAAGAGCAATTGTGTCAAAGACCATTTTTTGCCTAAGGTTTTACGCTCAACTCCTAGAAACTCTGTCTAAAAATGAGAGAATAATGGGTGATGTTCCTAAGCGTACGTCCTTCTTTTGCTTTTATGAAAGCTTTTAGACCTAAACTTTCAGAGCATTTCAGAATGTTCCCAGTTGAAAACCATTCAATGTTCTCCCAAATTTCGGCCTTTGGTACAAAAACTCTTATCCTGGTTTAATTCTGGTAATGCAAATGACACATAGTAAAGCAGCATTTCTCCCAAGTAGAATATCAGTAGTTCCTTCTTTTCAAACGAAGGGATAAAGCAGTTGAGTCATGATTGTCTCTCAGTGTAGAAAAAACAAAAACTATGAAAATGCACATCCATGCACCCAGCCTTTGACAGCCTCACTTGGCTGCATGATGATCATCACTGAATGATTATAACTCACAATGTGATGTGGGAGAAGAAAAGAAAAGACATATATAGATGTTTTCCCACTTGAAGAAAACCTGTCACAAAAATTCTAGCATATATTTCCAAAGAGAGTTTAAAAAGGTAATTTTTCACCCTTAAAAAACTCCTTCACTTTGAAAATGAATCACCACAGGTTTCCTGTAAATAGTAAGCTCATCTCATGCATTTACAATATGACTTGATTTTCAAAACATCAATTTACACACACTTTCCAGAAACAAACATATTGTGCAAAGTGATGCTTCCTTGTATTGCATAGAAAGGCAAATACATATATATATATGTTTGTTTATTTAGTTAGATTGGGGTCCCTGGTTTCCAGAATTTTCTCATCATTAGTATTAATTATTTATAGGCCAGCAGCTTTTGCTAACAGAAGTGGAGATGGAGATGCCACAGGCTGCCTTGGAGGTAGTTCCATAACGCTCATTCATAATTAGTGAAATGCTGTGTTTCAGCAGCAGTCAATCAAACACAGTCTTGTTCTTGTTCTCATGGGAACCTAATTCTTCAGTCCCTTCGCTCCCCTTAAGTCTGCCTGGTTCACGGCCACATTCCATGAGCTGAAAAAGCCACATTCCGTGAGCTGAAAAATCTAACTATAAATTAGTAAGAAAATTAGAGTTTTCATGACTAACATCTGAAATGGAAGGTAATCCATGGAGTGCAGCAGCATATCGCCAGCCAACGTGAGTTGGACAGATCAGTAAGTGGATACGTGGCATAGCATCTCTCAGAACATGAATTCTAGAAAGAACTCCAGCAGTCTGTGTGGAAAGGTTACCTGGAATCACCATTTCGAAACGAACTAAATGTCATGGAAAAGGGAGCCCGGGCTGAGCTGTGCAGCAGCATCATTTGAGATCTGTGTACCCGGGAACTCTAGGCACATCTCAAATGCAGGAGACACACTTTCTCTGTGCTGCTTTGAATAGGGGCTGGCTGGCTTTGCTTTATTAAACAATTGCGGTTCATCTTTGCTGGGGAGGGGGGTGGGGGGAGGAGGTTCCAAGCACACACAGACATTTACAACAATACAGAGATTGACATTATGTGGATTCTTTACTCTTCTATGAAGCTTTCTGGGAGAGTCATGCATGTGTCACCTGTGATTATTTCCAGAATTTGAGTATAGGCTCTCCTCTCTTCATGGGAAATCGGGTTTCCATTGTGCTTTTAGAAAATTCCATTTTTATTATCAAACAACTTTCCTTGAAGCTTTTGACTGAGTGGTTGGATTTATCCTATGCAAATGATGTGCGGCTTTGAGGCAAATAGAATCAGAGGCTAAGAAAATAACCTCATTTTCCTGTCAGCTATGTGAATGTGTTATGTGAATTATTTTAGCCATGCAATATCTATTTCACCTTTCCTAAGTGCTTTGCCATAAGATATTAACCATAAAATATTAATTGGTGTTCATTTTTTAGAAAGTATTTCCATGATCCTATATATTTGGGAAACAGTGGGTTAAAAAAAAAACCACTCAAGGCTTTTCATCATCGGAGTCCTTTGAGCTTTTAATATGCTAATGTTCCCTGGGTTTCTACAAGAGGGGTGTAGAATATGAAGTGTTTCCCAAAGTGATTTGGCCATAGAACTTTTTTTTTCCCAGAATACCTACCAACTTCATGTGGAATAATTTGGGCCCTGCCGATCTGGCTAGCTACATCATTACGGAATTCTCTGTGCATATGGAGACTCAGTTTCAATATCTTCCTGAAGTTTAGAGGCTCATTATTTTTCATCTTCCTTCCCTCACTCCACCTTTCCTCCACTTGCCCCACTAGATGAGAGGGGACCCTCCACTTGCCCCACCAGATGAGAGGGGATATTTGAAATCAAATGTTCCTCTTTCAGTGCCTTAGTGAAATTACAATTTGTGTTCAAGGCATCCCAGAGGCTTGGTTTTTTGTGCTGGTAATAGGTAGGGTGTTCTGCCATCCCATCAACTTTCACCTGAAAGATTTCTTTTGCCAGTCGCCTTTTGTCTGCCTTTTTCAGAACTCCTGCAACTGGAAGTTGCCTCTTTGAGTGGGTGACTCCAGTCATCTTCCCTTACAGTGGAGAGAAGAGCTGGCTGAACAGAGAAAGAAATGCCGCATGTTCACCGAACATTCTTGGGAGATAATTTGCTGCCGTGTTTTATAGAACCGGGGACCGGATGTGCTTAAGCGCTTTTCATTAGATATTGCCAAGAGAGATAATCGTCCTATTATCCTGGTGCATTTTAAGTCCGTTCTGCATGCTGGCCTTACTGAAAATGTAGTAATGAAGTCAACTCTTAAATCGAAGCGTGTGGACTGTTCGCTTAAACTGTGTCTTCTCTCCAGCTGGCTTGCTGCTGCCACCCAGTCCAGCTCTGGGCGCCTCCCGCTTCGCCTCTGTGGGAATGTGTTGAGGGAATGCAAACTTGCATAAGGAGACTAAGCAAAACCACCATTAAGAAGTTAGGCGTGTATTTATATTTTTGCTTTTTTTAAATTTTAATTTTGGGAGAGTGGTGCATCACACACAATCCTGAGTCTAAATGACAGAATTTCCCATTTTTGCTCTGGTTTTCTGTGTATCCTTGGCCCCATCAACACCTATAAGCCAGAGCTGATGTAGTCCCTCCTAAACAGCCAAAGCACATTCTCACCAAGGCCAAGAGTGTGTCCTTTATTTAAGCACTTCCTTGATAACAGGTCTTCTATGATGAGGAGGTTTTACTGTGTAGTTAAGCTGGCAAGAACTGGGATTTCTGGCCATATGATCTACACCCTTGAAACAAAAATGTTTCTGTGTATACACAACTCCATTTCATTATCATTTTGGATTACTTTATTTACTTAAGCACTAGTTTCAAACACATTTTACAACAATGAATATAATACATAAGCACTTAATAATTTTCATGATGTCATTTCCTTCCCATTTTCTGTGACTTGATAGTAGATAATTAGTTGATTGGCTATAAAAAGCACCCACAATATTGATGGAGAGCAGAAATGAGCTCTGATTAGCTGGCTGTTTTTTCCTTCACCTATTACTTATTGTTTTTTCTATTTATTCCTGTTATATACTCAATTTTATTAATATGCATCTTAGGCATTTTTAGAGAGAGAGAGATGGCTCAGTGATTATACTTGGAATATATTAAAATAGTTATTTTTAAAATATAGAGGGGCATAAATATTGAAAGGTTATGTTTCTAGGATTAACTGTTTTACTTTCCATTTTCTCATTAATCACGGTCACTACTTATTTTATGCATGTGCCCCATAGGCACATTTTTGCAAATACCACATTTCTCAGCAAGTTGATAGAGTGAATCTCAGAAACTCTGCCATTGAAAAATGAGCCACAGAAAAAGATAAAAATTCAGAACTCTGAGAGGCGGTTAAGAAAGTACAGTTTGTTGAACTGTACCTTCCATGAGGTTGGACGTGGTTGGGAAAATGTGGTTGATGATTGCACCAGCTAAACTCCGTGTTCATAAATCAAGCTCTTCTTTGTATCGTTTTGTTTATCTAGACTAGGAAGCAGCCTTTCACCTGCATCTAGTGTTCACAAACTTTGGCTGATTGATTGACTATTTACTGAAGCTTGGAATGCCAGATTGAAACACAGCCCAGACAATAGCCACAGTTATGTTTTGCAGGGCAATAGAAGGAACACCAGTATATTGCCACTAGGAATTCCAACTTTAGATTCATGGTGATTCTTTGAGGGAAGTCCAGGAGTCAAGATACAGCCGTCCAGCTTGTCTTGTTAAAGTTGGAGGGATGCTTCTCACTGTGAGGCCAGCCCTCTCTTGTCCTTGTATTTTTCTGTTCCCACAGGGAGAGAGTAGAGTGGGGGTGACTCTGGAAGTCCAGGTGGTGAGAAGGAATGCACATTTTCTACATAGGGAGGTCAAGAGAAGATTCTCAGAAGTCACTGGATACTATCATTTGCCCTCCACTAAAGTTCTGCCAACAAAAGAGATCCAGTGTGGGCCGGGCCTTGGGGTGGAAGGTCTTTCTTTTGCTTTGCTTTTCCCTCATCTGAGTTGTTAGGGAAACCTAAAGAAAAATACATTGGCTAGCCATCATACCAGGGCTTGGAGATGTCCTCTAATCAGGTCTTTGTCATTTCAGGCATTACCAATGAGAGGGAAATTTAACTCAAAGAGAAGTGGGTGGAATACTGATAGAATTTGCCCCTGCCAGTTGGCTTACCTTGGGAGCCCACAGTGGATTGGCTCCAAATAGCTAATTTTGGTGGTCTTTCAGAAGGATAGCCAATTCCAGCTGGTGGGGGAGCCAGCTCCATGACCCGATCAGCTGAAAGGGAAGTAAGGGTTCTCTGCATGGAATGGTGACTAAATGCAAGGGGTGTTTCCTCTGGGGAGTTGAGCATGGCTACTTGGGGTAAAGCCCAAATACTTGACTTCCTCCAAAATTCTGCCAGTGCAACACTGTGAAAGGATTTCATTTTCACAAGCGTCTGCCCCCAATGTCCTAGAATCAGGTACAGATTTATGCAGATGAATTCAGGTAATTGCTGCTGTGAGATATATTTTAAAATTACTTGCTAGCTCAGGCTAATGGCTGGAATCAAATACAACATAAAAATAGGTTTATATAGATTGTTTTATAAATCAGGTAAAGCTTTATGTTACCTACCATTGGAATGGGGCACGTTTTTGCAAGCCACATTAGGGTTGCTCATGTAATACTTTCATTATTTCCAGCAAGAGTAAAACAAAATAGAAACAAGTCCATTGAGTTTAGCCACCATTAGCTACCATTAACTGTAATTTTTCCTGACAAGCTCTCTCTCATCTGATGATGGGTGAAACATTGGAAAAAGTATACTGAGAAATTGCCTAAACGCTAATGAAATATGCCCTTGTATTTTAAGCATGCCCAGTTCAGACATTTAAAATAGAGCAATTTCTAATGTGTTAGCGGCCACAACTCCATCATGTTTTAAATAAATTTATTTCCCTACTTCTTGTGAGACTCTAATGCACTGTGAGAAGACTCATGACATTTCACTGCACAAGGCAGGTCACAAATTGAATAATGTGAAATAACTTTATGAGAGAGCAGAAGAAAATGATATGGCAATAATGCGCTTTACAGTAAAATTTGATAGTCCTCTAAAGATCCATGAGTGTGTTTGTTTACTTGGAAGTGAAAGGACAAAGGCTTCCTAATGGAGTCCAGGGAAACACCCGAACTGAAGGCATCTTTGCCATTTGAAGCAAACAACTCTCCCAGTCCACAGTGAATTCAGGAAAGAGTCCATGTACTCTTCAGTAGGGAGAAATAGCCTCGGCCCTGTCTGTGATAACAGGTCATTATAGAGCTGCCCTGGAATGAATGAAAGTCCTCTCGTGGCCACACAGAATAAGTCAGGAGGGTCTTGTCCTGTCCCAAACATTGATTGAAAGGGCACTTTATAAAGGGAGAAAGGAACAGCGGGGGCACCCTCATTTGCATCACCAAACGCTAATGAGGGAGGTGCTTTGACGGACACACTGTGTCCACAGAATAGGTTCAATTAAAAAAGAGCCATTTTCCCCTGGCCTTTACCCCATCAGGATTTTCGAAAGCACAAAAAGACAAAGACAAGTTATCCGGGTAACAATGCATTACTTTAAAAATCTAAGGCAGGGTGCAGAATGAAGGGTAAGCAAGGCGCAAGGCATGTGGGTCTCCCGTGGTTTTATCTTTGCTACTTCTCCTCAGCCCGTGCATGGCCTCTGTTAGCCTCAGACCTCACAAAGACATAGCTTGGCCACCATAAGGTAAATGGGAGTGATGACTAACTTGGGTCGGGATAGAATTGCTGATCCTGACCGGGAAGAATGGGTTCCAGAACTGCCTATGAATTCGTAAGCAAACCTTAAACAAATTGTTGTCTGATGTTTTGGGCCTTGATAAAATGAGTCGGGGGGTTGAGTTCCGTGCCTGTGGACAGATGTTCCACAGTCAAAAAGGAGGCTCTTAATTGGCACTAATTAGCACCCTGTCAGCAGGGAGGGATTGACAAGGCTATTTCAATGGCGCACCCCCTGCCAACTCCCAGGGCGCTTCTTTATAAGGCCAGGAGAGCACAGTGTAGGTAAACTTAGGCTTGTAGCCTGCAAGGACTATTTGTGCTCCCAGACAAAGAGAGGCTTCACATTTCTAAGCTGTCAACTCAGTAAGATGCTTTGCCTGGGATATACATTGGCTTTTACTTTTAATTAAATGAAGTGTAATTAGTAGGAAACAATCAATACAGTAGAGTGGCAGGTGCTTTTTTTTGTTGCTGGTTTCTTTGTCCCCGCTTGAAGAAGCAGAAGCAAAGGGGGATAAATGAAGTTGTGTTAAAGGTGAGAAAAACAATCCCCAAACATTCTAGATGTTAGCATCTAGTTTGCACAGTCCACCTTTGCCGGACTCTGTTTATAAATGCCTCTGTCTGTGAAATGGGGAAATACCCTCAGCCTATAAGAGAGAGAGAGCTAATGTCTGCTATAATTATGAGGAATCTCTAAAAGGTATGGTGGTGGAGAGTTGTGTGTGATGAAGAGCCTGAGGCTGCATTCTAATAAACATTATGCAAACCTATGTGGAAATAGGCTTTATGTTTCTGCAAATGCGCATCACTCTGTAATTGCAAGCTTGAAAATTATGCAAAAGTAGTTATTTTTGCATTTATTCAATTTAGTGCTAATAAGGAACTCAAAGGATTAATGCCATTTTTAGTACCATGACAGATGTTCTTTTGCTGTAGCATGAGGGTCTAAATTTCAGAAGGTTAGAGAGGGTTTTAAATCTGGATTAAACCCTTATTCTCTCCCAGGAAGACCAAGAGATTAGGCCATTTCTGCCCCACCCCCACCCCCAAAAAAATGGACCCAAAGTATTCCCATCAGTGAGGTCTGTGTGTGTGAGGGGTCATATGTGGAGCTGGGGTGATGTTGGGCCAGGGTCCTTAGAAAGAAGCAAAACTGTCTGCAAGAAAGTGAGGCCATCAGGACAGGGCTGGGGAAGAAAGCAAAGCAAGATGGCAGTCCTGGCCCAGAGCCTGGCTTCCGCTGATCCCACAGCGAGCCCTAGAGCAGGAACTGTGCCACAGAGCTGTCGCACCTTAAGGCATAGGGACCAGACTTTGGTGCCTTTTGTACCTTTGTTAGTTGTTGGATAGGGGCTTCCTTCTGGAGAGGGGGGCTGGGGGGAATAACCTCTCAAGGAAGGGCTGCTGTCTTCATGCTAAGGGCAATACTCTGGGGAGGGGCCCAGCTGGGAGCCTTTGGCAGCCAGTCAACCCTCACAGCAGCTGGGAAGGGACCTACAGCCACCGCTCTGGGGGCCAAGGTCAGTAGAGCCAGGTAGGTCTCTAGCTAAGTGAGCCCTTGAGGTTCCTGATCAACTTTTACAGGGCAGGATATTTACGGAGCAGCACAAAGTCCATCCTTGGGTAGCAAAATTAAGATCCATTTTTTAAATTATCAGCAACTACATACAGGTGAGCTAAACAGTACTTTTGTTAAGGTGAGCAGCATTATTTTAAGTACAAGACAGCACAGATGTTAATTTGGCTTTGCATGTGTTGATCTAGCATAGATCTATAGGAATTGCTCAGAGTGACCCCAGAGCCTATCCCAATGCCATGCGTGGCTCTGATATGTTACCATCCCAGCCCCCTGCACCAGCCTCTTTCTGGAGCCTTAAACCTCCTTCAGATACCCCAGGCCCCAGTTCCCTCAAGGCCACACTCCCCTGCAGATTCCAGCCATCCCAGCAATAATCATCAGAAACCGCAAGCCCTGTTGCCATCGGCGAGCTTTCAACAGGGGAATGATGTGACTGGATTTGGACTTTAGAAAGATCATTCTTGACCCAGGTGAAAGATGCTGAAGCCTAGAGAAGAGAGGACAAACTAGAGAGGGATGCAATATCTGTGGTCCCATCAATGGGCTTGAGTGACTGACAGGATGTGTGAGGTGAGGGGAAGAGTAGAAATTAAAAATGATTCCAAGGCTTCTTGCTTAGATATCTGGGTGGAGAGGGACACAATCGAGAGATGCAAAGAACGCTGTCCTGATACATGCTACCACATGGATGAACCTTGAAGAATTATGCTGAGTGAGAGAAGCCAGTCACGAAAAGCCACATAGCTTGGGACTCCATTGATAGAAAATGTCCAGAAGAGGCAAACCAACTCCAGAGACAGAAAGTCGATTAGATAAAGAGGACCAGGCACGAGGTGATGAATTCAGTTCTAGATTTCTTAGGCTGGAAGCATTCGTGGGCTATTGTAGTGTCCTCAGTGGAGACCTACACTCATGAGTCCAGAGCTCAGAAGAGAGTTCTAGGCTGTGAAAATGTAAATAAATAGGGGAGTGAGGGCAGTGGGTGACACAGCCATAGATAGTGAAAAGGGAAGCTGGTCAAGGGTGGAGTTGCCGAAAAGCACCATTTGAAGGGTAGTTGGGCCGAGGAGGAAGACGCAGAGGAAACTTTTGGCTCAGAAGAGTCGGATCATTGGAACTCAAGAGTACTGTCTGCAGCTCCTTTCTCTCTCACCCCTGCTTGAGAGACGAGACAGTAAGCCCGATTACCCAGCACTCCAGCTTCAGTTATCATCTTGCCTTCTGGGCTTTTCCTTTATGCCCTACCTGGCATTTGGCCCCTCATGCTGCGTCTCACCTCTTGTTCTGCAGTCTTCTCTCCAGCATGTGTCAAAAGGATGACAGTTTCAGCTCTCCAGGGGACAAAAATCATGCACAGGCATGCTTAACTTCTGAAATATCATGCATTTAAAGAGTCCAAATCTGCCCTTAGATAGCATTATCTGAAGTGACCAGAGGCAAAATTATTCTTTATGACTTTCAAAAGTAGAAGGGAAATAAACAAGGCTTACCAATGATGCTCAAGAGGCTCATATGATCCAACTTGCAGTTACTTTCTAGAAAATTGGTCACTGACAACCCCCTCCCCCATCACCTTAGTGGCTTTTTTTTTTCTCTTAGCAAACACCATTACTGCCCTACCCCTAAATGTTTCTTTCCCTAGGTCATTAGATGATGAGGGAAGTCTGTGGAAGGATAATTAGGGTGCCAGCATGTTTCCCTGGAACTCGTATGCTTGTGGGAACTGGGAAATGGGTGAAAGCCCATTTTCCCAATCACCCTTTCTGAATGATAGCAATTCTAACAACCTTTGTTAAACTTGGTCCCTCAGATCGCAGGCATGAGCAGTTACTCTCTGTCCCAACACAGAGCATGGGAGTTTAGGGGCTTGAAATCGCCCTGCACCACCCGCTCGGCTCGCAGGAAGTCAGGCCTCCTTCTTCCTTTCCCCCACCCTCTCAGAATGACTTGGTCTTAGAAGCCTGAGTCTGTAGCCCTCTGCAAGCATAAATTTCCAGATACCGTTGTTACTGCAATTATGAAGTTAGGAAAAGCCTGCTCAACCACTACTCGGGAATTTGATAAAGTAATGAAAAGAACAAACAGATTTACTCTTTCCTGTGGAGACCAAATGTTTGCAGGAAGCAGCCCCTCATGCTTTGCAGGCATCCCTGCTCTGTGGATTCTCCCAGCATCCTCGACCAGGCCTGGCTTCTTACCGTCTTGTTCTCCAGAGGCTTCAGCTCATTCTGTAGCATTGTGGTAGGACTCTGTGCCAAGAGAACCCACTGGAGACCAAGAGATGGAGAAAGCTGTTGGCCCACATTTTCTCTCCACTAAATCACAGTTTTCTTTTGAGGGAAGGTCGCTATTGTGGAGCTGTCAAACTGAGGCAAGTTAAATGGGCTGAAGTGAAGGCTCCTATTAAGAACAGTAGCTATCTCTGTCAGATGCAAGCTCTGAAGACAGTTACAAGGCAGTTTGGCCCTGAGAGGTGGGTGATAAAAACAACAACAACAACAACAACAAAAGGCAAGAAGAATAGGAGGGGGAAACCCTGATTCCATCTGAAAACTGAAGGGACAACTGCACACTCCAAACTTAGACTGTACCTTCCCTCAAAAGAAACCTGTGATCTCGTGGAGAGAAAATGTGAGTCAACAACCTGCTCTGTCTCTTGGTCTTCAGTGGGTTCTAGTCCTGAACAGGTCCGTCGCTGGAAGATAGGCAGTAGGGGATATGGCGACAAAGGCTGTGTCAAGTTCAAAAGCAGATGAAGGGCCCTTAATGCCAATAATGATTTTTTAATACTTTAAAAAAATTTTTAAAGAAACTTTAGATTATATAAATATTACATAAAAAATATAGAGGATTCCCATATGCCCCACTCCCTCCCCCTCTTACAATCTCCCCCCATTAACAACATCCTTCATTAATGGGTAGATTTGTTACAATTGATGAACATACTTATTGAAGCACTGTCATTAACTGAGGATTATAGTTTACATTATAGTTTAGACTCTATCCTGCACAATTTCATAAGTTATGACAAAATATATAATGGCCTGTATCTGTCATTGCCATGTCATGCAGGACAATTCCAATGTCCCGAAAATGCCCCCATATTACACTATTTTCCCTTCTCCCTTCCCTCAGAACCTCCGGTGGTGGCCACTGCCTCCACACTGATAATAATTGGAAGCCCAGTGTTCCTGGTTGGGGAAGGGGGAGGAAAGATAAGGAGCGGTGGGGACATTTTCACTATGTCCTATCTAACACTGTGACGGTTAGATAATAGACAACCCAGAAGAGGATTAGAGGGAATTTCTCTCTTAGCTCAATTTAAATTGGATCTTTGATCTAACATTTGCCTTATTGCAACAGCTGCCCACCTGTGCTGGTCCCCGGTAAGAGCCCAGCTTCCTAACTCCATTTCAGGAGCTGGAAAATCAGTTAGCCAGTAGGGGTCCAGGCCTGACACATTCTCAGCAGAGGAGAAACTGAGGAGGCCTGCATGGGAGACCAGCGAGAGCTAGCAGTTTTTGCCTTCCTTGAAATACTCCTCCCTAAAGAGATTTAGCGTTGCATTTTACCGCTGCTTAACAAATTGCTGTATGACGTGATCAGTCGAGGACCAAACTGGCATCCTAACCGCAGCTTCTCTTTCAACTGCTAACGTGGGAGCCTCCTTCTATGGGCCATGGTGTCCAATTAGAGGCACTCGCTCATATTGCCAGTGCGCATTCCACACGTGCCTGCCTGTAGGTGTTCTTGGGAGGCAGGGGTATAGGACAGGAGATGTGTACTGTTCAAAGCAGGGTCTATGTGGACAGATTTCTTTCTTTACTGGCCTCAGGTTTGGAAATTATGAGGTCAGGGAGGGGCAGGGGATTCTGACAGCTTCTTGTCCGGTCCCTACCCCCCACCCCCATCCAGTCAGCTGTCTCTTTAAGGTCATGCTTTGTCTCTTCCAGCAAAGACAAAGCCCTTTTCCCTTGGTGACATCTCCATGAGCTGTATCCTCTGCCGCTTTATAGTAGGAAAAAAAATGGAGGGTGAAGGGATTATGTGCTAGGAAAGAACTGTTTTTCTCTTGGTGTTTTTCTGCTTAGCTGTGACTAGGAATGCATCTGAGACCTGTTTAGGGACATAGGCATAGACATCAGGCAGACCCGGATTGCCATCCCAGCTCCCCACCTGTGTGTCTCACTGGCTAGTTTCTTAATTTTCATGTATTATATCAGATGTATGGAGATATAATTCACATGCCATGACATTTACCCATTTAAAAATGCATTGTGGGGAGCGGATGTGACTCAAGTGCTTCCCACAAGGGAGGTCCAAGGTTGGGTCCCCGGTGCCTCCTAAAAGATAAAAAAAAAAAAAACAAAACACAAGCAAACAAATAAATCTAACTCAGCAGAGCTGATGTGGCTCAGTGGTTGAGCACTGGCTTCCAATATATGAGGTCCAGGTTCAATTCCCAGCGCTGGTACCTCAATAAAAAAAAAAAAAGAATTGTTCAACCATTGCCACAATCAATTTTCAAACGTGTCATTTCCCCCTAAAGAACCCTGTACCCATCATTAAGCAATCATTCCCTATTCCTTCCTTCCCCCACACCCTGGCAACCATGAATCTAATTTCTATCTCTTAATTTGCCTATTCTAGACATTTTACATATGTGAGAGTATATAATGTGTGAACTTTTTGTGTTTGTCTTCTTTCACTTATCATAATGTCCTCAAGGTTCATCCATGTAGTAGCAAGGATCAGTGCTTCATGCCTTGTTTATAGCATTTGGTTTTATCGACCAATCAGTTGCTGGATATTTGGGTTGCTTCCACTTTATTTATGCATATTATGAATAGTGCCACTATGAACATTTATGTACAAGTATTTTGTGAACACACATCTGCAATTCCCTTGCATATATACCTAGGTGTACAATTTCTGTGTCATGTGGTACCTCTATGTCTAACCTTTTGAGAAAATGCCAAACTGTTTTCCAAAGCAGTTTTATCGATTTTCACATTCCCACCAACAGTGCACGAGGCTGCCGATTTCTCCGCATCCTCACCAACACGTTATTTTCTATCTTTTTTATTCCAGTCATCTTAGTGGGTATGAAGTGGTATCTCATTGTGGGTTTGATTTGCATTTCCCTAAAGACTAATGATGTTCAACATCTTTTCATGTGCTTACTGCCATCCGTATTATCTTCTTTAGGGAAATGTGTGTTCATAACCTTTGTCCTTCTTTGATTAGATTATCTGTCCTTTGAGTGTTGGAGTTCCAGGGTTCTTTCTTATATTCTGAACACCAGGCCCTTCCCAGATATTTTCACCCATTCTGTGGGTTATCATCCTCACTTTTCTAAGCCTGAGTATCTTTACCTAAGAATACACCCCCCCCCCCCCCCCCAGATTTCTTCGGAAGAGTCAGGTAGATGATTACAGAAGTGAGTGGCTGGCATGCATTAAGATGACCTCAGTAAGCATTAGTTGTTTTCTTGGCTAAAATTGTCTAACTCAGATTCCTTGTAGGATGGAGGCAAATTGTAATCCCTCAAGTCTTAGCTTCATGTGGGACAGGCATGACAGGAAAGGTTAAAAATGCTTTACTTTGACTAACGTCATTCCCAGAAGGGCTGAAATGGTTTTATTTGGTTTGATCACATTTTTGCTCTGGGTGAATTTTCTGTAGTTCTAGATATTTGCCGGTAATTTAACTATTGGACAGCTCTGGGATCTGCCACTCTCTGTGTATTCTGTTTCTTTCTCTGTATAGACAGCTAGTTACCCATTTATCAAGAACATGAGTCTATGAATAACAGGATAGAAATAGCCTATAGTGCTGGAACAGGAAGGTAAAATTGACACCCTTTTACCTGAAGTCAAATCATGAAAGACTAGAGCTCCAATTTCCTAGGACATTCACCTACTATAAGTCAAACCTACTCCGGTGGTTCTCTGTTGTTGCTTCTTCAACCAGAGACTTGGTGGTTTCCTCTGCAGTGATTCTTCTAAGGCTGCTTCCAAATGCATTGATATGAGAACCTGGCTCAAATTTGGCTTAATACAAATAATAGTAGAAATAGTAGCATTTATTGAGCACTCACCATGAGACCATTTTCACATATTGTTTCAGTTAATCTTCATAACAAACCTGCAGAGTATATATCAGCATCTTCATTCTAGAGTCAAAGAAACCGAGGCTCAGAGAGGTCAATCAGTTTGCCTAGATTTGCACAACTGGTAAATGCAAGATCCCAGGCTAGAACCTTCATTCATCCAACTCCCAAGATTTTGCTCTTTCCTTTCTGTCATGCCACCCCTCACCAGATTGGACTTGCCGGAACCCTTGACCACTAGGCTTCTGGGTTATTTCTGTGTTCCAGAAATGAGAAAGCCAATCCCTTCTAATCCATAGATAAATGTTAGTACATCATAATTGAGATCCGTATGTACCTTATTGACAGTGGGCACTCCTCTATTGTGAGAAACATGCCTCTACAGAAATCACCTGGTCTGGCCCTTCTTTAGGACTTGATGACAGTGCTAAGATAACAGTCTCACATGGCTCAACAGGGTCACAGGTTCTAGAAAGACCCACAGCGTGCTAAGGAGCCACAGAGTATTCATTCGTACTGAGCTGAAGTTGGAGAGAGTCGGGCAAATGACTCAACATGGGTAAATATCCCATCAACGTGATTGTGCCATGTGCTATAATTTATAGTGTAAACAAGTTTTCTGCAAAAACTACATATATCATGCAACTCATTTAACATGCATAGAAGGAGCCGTTAAATTATTTCAGTCCCATTACTCAAAATGCTCTGAAAATTCCTCTGTATTAGAGCCAAGCACATCAACATAAACGTTGAATTCCCAGGGGAGATGCAGGCCTCAGACTGTTACCGAGAAAAATATATGCGCAGACATCATGGAGCCCCTTCAAAAGCAATTCTCACTTTGTTAAAACAATAGTATCAAATTTTCCATCAGGATATGCAGCATTTCTGCCTTTCTAAGGTTTACAGTCAGATGTGAATGCCAGTAAAATGGTAACGTGTTTTGAAAGGATTAGTAATTTATGAAATGTGGACGTGGAAACTGAGGCTTGTCATGTCACTTTCTAATTTCTCTTTACCTACGAGGGAAGAATTGCCTGTGGAGGCCATATGTGATGCCTCAGAACTGTTTAAATTGGAGTCATTATCAGAACAAATGTTGTCACTGGGTGATATTGGTCTGTTTGTGTTCCTTCTGTCAATCCTATGAATCAACATTAATACAGATTTTTTAAAAACGCTTGAAACACAGTCCTCTGTCATTCCATTTTTGTTTTAAAGTGTACATTTAGCAATCGATCTTACCTTCCTGCCCACTAAGGTAGCCATTTAGCTTGGCAGTTTTAGGTTAACACATCCTTTATCCAGAAAGAGAAGTGTCCTACTCTACCTTAGGTTTTAAACAGTTTGGAGAAGGAATGACTATAAAATGTTATCAAATATATGCTTGGCATCTATTGAAGTGATCATTTGGTTTTTAACATTTTATTTGCTGATGATGCAATGTATTACACTAATAGATTGCTCAATATTAAACTGTTTTGCGCTCCTGGAATCTGGTAGATGAATATTTCATGATATACAGTTCAGATGCATTTTATGCAAATTGGACTTTCTAGATTTGAAAAAGTTGATATAATAATATTAATCAAGACTATCTCTATGAAAAAAAAATCTACCACTGTTTCCAGTGAACAGAAGCTCTTTGTGGCAAAGGGATGGTTCTTTTCCTTCCCTCAATATTTGCTTTAACATGAGAATATTTTTCTCTGGTTTTCCTTGTTTCCAAATAAAACAGAATTTGATATGTTCAGGATTATCCAGGCTGAACGGTCTTAAGCTGATAATCACAACAGAGGATAAAGATTGGCGACTTCCCCATGTGCTAGGGACTTGAAGTGGATTATCTCATTTAATAATCACAGCAATCCTATTAGGTGGCTCTATTATAAGTCCCATTTCACAGATAAGGAGACAGAGGTACTCAGAAGTTAAAGGGGTTTAATCCAAGTTGACACAGCTAGCAAGGGTTTTGACTTAGGCTGGTCTGACCACAGAGCAGTCTCAGTCCTCCACCGAGCCCTTCCCTGGGCTCAGAAGTCACAGGCAGCCTGTGTTGGCTCTGCAAAGACGAAAGCTACCAGTCTCCAAGGACTCAGAATATGGGCTCCTTCTTGAAGATGTGTGTCCTTAACTCAAGGGGGTGTTGGGTTATGAACTATGGCTAGCTTAGCTCCCATCCACCTCACCTACCAGAGAAACAAGCCCGTCGGCTGTTGTTCTGTTGATGCTAAAGCCTCTACTGGAACTTAAATGTGGGCCGCACGTTTGAAATAAGACATTAGTGGATGGGTGCATTCAGTGGACTGGGATGGCTTGGTGGCGTCTGGGAAAGGCTCCCCACCTAGGCAGAGGCTTGAACCACAGCTAATCTGAGACTTGGCGGAACACTTTGTGAGCCTTCTGGAACACTAGAGGACAGGAGGATCCTGAGGCGAGCTTCAAGGCCATCTCCCACTTGCCTCCCTACGTTGTCTGGGAGACTGTCACAAGACAGTTTCCCACCACCTCCCAGGTTCTGAGGAGGTCGGGGATTTTCTGCCCTGCCCCCTCAGAAGAGCAGCAGAATATAAACCCGCTCTGCCAAAGTCTGGTACGGGCACCTCATCAGCAACTCCCTGTGCAGTGTTTCAGTGCTGTGCTTCTTGGTGTGTGGGGGCAAGGACTGACAGGAGCTGGCACCTTTGGCGGTTCTTCATTTAATTCACTATGTAAGTAATGAACAGTCTGAATCGAAAAGCGGATCGCATCTCTTTTCTGGTTGAATCAGTCAAGCCTCGGCCTTTCTTGTACGAGCATGCTTGACGCGTGGTTGCCATGCTTCCCTGCTAGAAGGCTCACCAGGGTCCGGGCTATATGTGCTTAAGAAGGTCTTTGCAGCTCGAGTATTTTATAGGGTTGAAACTCATTGTGAGCTTTAAGACGCTCTCCCTCCTTTTAGACTCTAAACGAAAGCATGGGGAGGCAGCCAGATGCAGCAGAAAAAGCGGAACATAGCGATCAGGTGGGGTTTTCATAAACAAGCGAGCAACATTGCTGCCAGCATCTTCGTGGGGCCTAAATTGTCAAGTTTGAATATTTTGCTTAAACAATCTGAGAGGAAACGTGAGTTCTTTATGCAGCAGCATAAAGGAAATCGTATCTGCTGTGTCAATGTAGGGAAACAGACTTTCTCGACAACCTTTCTCTAGAAATGGGTCTGAGGAACAGTTTAAAGCACTCCAAGCAGAAGTGCTGTGTTATCACAGGCTGAGAATTTGCAAATACCTCGGCTTTAGCTAAGGGCCGGTTGTGGCCCCCATTGAGTTTAATGCAAGGTACGATGGCTGTCAGCAGGCCCTAGCAGACCCGAGCTGTAGTGCACTTAACAGCAACTTAATATTCCAGTAGTTTTGAAGAGTTTCCTTAGATGGAGATTAATGGATCCGCTCGATAAAAGAGTTCTTTATTTAATCCTTTAACAATTAGGAGCTGATGTGGAGAGAGGAGTAATGAAGTACCCCTCTGTGCCTGTGAGGTACTTTGGAGGTAACCACAGGGGTTTCTTCTCTCTCATCGGCTGTGGTTGCTCTAAAAAGCTGAGGGAAGGCTGAGAGGAACACTCCCCAAATGAAGGCTACTTGGTGGGAAATCTCCTTCCCTCATCAGTACAGAATGGAGCTAATCAGGTCTGTCTGGAGAGACGCTCCTTTGGCTTGGTGACTGATGACCTAGCACAGGTATCTGAGCCTTGTGAGAAATGAAGGCACATGCTTCAATATAGAGAGGCAGCAAGAGGTGTGAAAGTTGGGTACAATTCCTGAGATAGCTTCAGTGCCCTCTGAGTGGCTGAAAGAGACCTTGGGTGTCAGGGTCATCAGTGTCTAAAGGCAGTTGATGCTAATTTCAAAATCCTTCTGGATTCTGATCTCTTCTCTTCCCCATCCTTACTGCTCAGGCCCTGGCCCTGACCACCCACTCTCCTACCTGGTCTACTGTGGTGCAAATGGTCTAACTGGTTTCTATATTATTTGCTACCAGAGATTTCTCCTTCTGACTCCCCATGCCCTGCTCCCCACCTAGAAACTTTGGCTGTCCCCTTCCATTGTTCTTTTGAAAAAGGCAAGACCCAGTCTTGCCCCAGCCTCCCTCCCTGGGCAGAAGTCTCAAGCCTTGTCTTATGTCTCTTTGTTCTCCCCAGACAGCTCATCCCCTTCTTTCCCTCCTGGAAGTCCACTCTGCCTTTAAGGCTTTGCTCCAATGCCACTGCTTCTGTGCAGCCTTCATGAGACTCCCCAGGCAGACCTTGACATTCCTTATTTTAGCCCCTTATGCATGCCCCTAACATTGAACCCACAAGCTTGCACTTTCATTATTTGTTCGCACAGCCTTTGCCCTTGTAAAACCACAAGCTGGTAAGGGGAAGGGACCATGTCTTACTCACATGCGTCCCCAGGAGCAAGCACAGTCTTGGCAAGCTAACAGTGATAGTGATTGTAATCACGAGGGCTTCCTGAACATTTTACCCACTTAATTTCATTTATTCCTTATACCAAAGCTCTGAAATAGGGCATTTTATTGGTCACATTTTACACATTAGAAAACCTGAGCTCTGGTAGGTTAAGTAACTTGGCCAAGTCTATACCTCCAAAGGGGTAGAGCTGGGGTTCAAAGTCATCACAGCCTGACTCCAACACCTGTGCTCTTAAGTGCTGCAGTATCATCTCAACAGACACAGCAGGCTCAGGAATTGGTCTTCAGTGACACCCTGCTACTCCACTTGGTTGACTTTCCATACTGCCTGGTATGTCTCAAAAGACATCCTTTCAAGCTGACTTGTACAGTCTCACTGAAGAGTGAAACGCCAACTCTCGAGGGCCATGCCTGGCATTGTTTGTAAGACAAAAGGTTCTCTTTTCCCCTTTGGGCTTATCCCAGCATTTGTTTTCAGGACCAGGCTGGTCTACTGGGTTATGGTCTTCTCTGGGGAAATCCACTCTTAGAAGTTTTCTCCCACCCACTACCCCTGGGAAAAAAAAATGATACAATAATGTTTTGCTGTATGTGGCATATCCTTGAAAGCCATCCGAATTCTATTAGGCAGTTTGTCCTTTGCATGATAGCTTGATTTCCCACGTCGGGAGAAAATTACCCAATCCAGAGAAATATACCAAGAAAATGCAAAACAAATTCAAAATAATGACAATAGAGCAGAAAATTGATATTGTACTGAACCTGTGTGATCAATGCTGGGGAAGTCCAAGGTTGAAGAAGGGGCAATTTGATACAAGTCAGTAGTCATATACATCAAAGTTCACACTATTAGCTTTGGCTTATATATGCAATGTACATATAAATCCACATATACAACATATATACCTAGAAAAGGAACTGTTATTCTTTTCTTTTTCCCATACTACTGCTGTTTTTTGTGCTTACCACTCTGACCGGACTATTCAGCATGTTCTGAATCTCTGAGATTGTTAATATTTTTACTCCCATTGCATAGAGACATAAACAGAGGCTTAAAGAGATTAATTCACGTAGGCTCAGGTTCTCTGATGAAACCCTGTATAACATCTATGGTGTCACCATTACTGCCATGAAACAAGGAGATTGGACTCGATGTGCTGTTTTCAAAGTATGTTCCTCCAATCCCTGGGATTCTCCAGAGATTCCCCCAATCTATCTCTTTTATATTTGGGGTCCCTTGTAAGATTTCGTTTGGCTGGGGTTAGGATCCTTGAACTAATGACAGTTTGGGGAACCTAGAGCAGCGATCAGCCAGTTTCTTCTGTTAAAGGGCCGTTGTAATACAAAAGCAGCTCTAGGCAATACTGTATATAAAAGGGTGTAGCTGGGCTCCAACCAAACTTTATTTATGGACAGTGAAATTGGAATTTCATATAGTTTTTATGTGTCATGAAACCGCTCTTGATTTTTTTTTTTGAGCCATTAAGAAATGTCAATACCATTTGAAACTCAGGAGCAGTACAAAAGCAGGGACAGGCCTGAATTTGGGCCAAGGGCCGTGGTTGCCCAACCCCTGCACTAGATGATCACGAAGGGAACTCCCAATTCTCAAGCTCAGGAACTAAAGCAACCTTATGAGATGCTTATTCTCTGAACCCCCTAGAAGGCCAGTGTCTAGAAAAGAACCTCCTTTCCTGGTCCACTGGCCCATCGCAGGATGCATAAACCAGACCCAGGCTGTGGGCCCAGAGTGTGGCTCCACATGATGGATCTTGAAAGAGAGTGTAGTATAAACTAGCAAACTGGTTGTCATGGTCATAGCCCTCAACTGGGATTTTCCAAGGATTCCCAGTCAGGTGGTCATTGAATCAGCAACTCTTAAGTTAAAAACCTGGGGAAAATTAAGTGCAGCTCCTCTTCCTAAGAAAAAGCCTGAGCAGCTTTGCCCCAGGGAAACAGAAGGAATGCTCTGAAAATATCACCACCTCTTCCTCATCCCTGCCTTACTACCACCATAGGATTCAATGCCATGGAGACTCCCAAGTGCTAGGTGAGGAAATAGATAATTCTCAGAGTAAGTCTAAACTGGTCATATTTCATTACTCCCAGCCTACTTTATGAAGAGGAAGTGCCACTCAAGGAGGCAGTAGAATAGATGAATATTCTAGAAAAAGACCCACAATAAGGCTTGGCCTAATGAGAAGGCCTGAGCCCTCAAGAATTCCCCCGCTCAACTCGCATGGCCCACCCAGCCCAGCTCAGCTGTGTTGTTTGCTTCTATCGCCCAGAAGCTCGCTACAAGTACTATCAGCTCTGGCTACTCAGGATGATGATGCTAATTAAAGCTAGTCCCCAGAAGACCTCCAAATAGTTAGGCCCAAGGATACTATTCCTCATTTTTGTTGAGAGCCTAAAAACCGCACGAAGTAGCCTCTCCCACCGCCCATTGCACCAGGCAACTCCTACCTGGCAGAGCTTCCAAACAATTAAAAGTGCCGAACAATCTAAGGGGGATCCCTGCTACTCATCAAACAAAGGCTGCATGGCTATATGTTGGGGACATTGTAGATGTCACCCCTGGGTGACACATTGAAATAGATAGCACTCAACTGTAAGAACCAGGGAGGTTATACATCTGAGTATCAGTCAACAACATTGCTGCCATCTCCATAGACACCTGAAGCAGGACCAGTGGAAGCTGAAATCTAGCCATTGTCAGGTGCTGTACCCGAGGGGCTGTCGCCCAGATGGGTGCCATTTTGTAATCACGGAAAGACATTGTGTATGGCTAGCAAACCCTGGAGAACCTCCCAGGGTCCTGAATGTGGCATCTGAGCAAATATTATGGATCATCTAAGCCTGCAGAGCCCCGTCGTATAGACAAAGGTTAGAGAGCAGGTGTTCATTGGAACTCTCTCCTGAGAGTATCAAGCCCAAAGTCAGGGGGTGCTTCACACAAGCACAACTTCCAGTTAGGGCCATCCTTGGACCACATCTTTACATCTGCAGATAGATCCATAGGCATAATGATCAAGACATCTGAGCAACTCTTTTTTTTTTTATGCTCTTATTTGGAATTGCCCAAGAGTTTCCTCTCAGAATTGGCTTCCACATCTCCAGAGGTATCTTAAGCATTCTGGGAGGGTCCCAGGAAATAGAAAACAGCCATGATGGGTCTAGCACATTTCTAGAAGAGTAAATTCAAGCCCTGAAACTTTCCAAACTTCCTGAAGATCTTTGAACCTCTCCTCAGGTCAAAGGCTTCCAGTGATGCTGGTTGATTCCCATGCCAACCTCAGGGTCACCACCAGAGCTTCCTTGAGCCTGTGGCAAGTGCCATTTTATCATTCTAACCTCAACAGCACCATTTCTAAGATAACAATAATAACAAGAGCAATAATAAACAAGATGAAAATGATAGCTATCTGTATTGACTCATAGGCAATTTTTATAAACTTTTCTTTCTGATCATAACAAAATTTCTCCAAAGTAGCTGTTATTATTCCCATATGATCATATTAGAAAATTGAAATTCAAAGAATTTCATTCACTGTGTCAAGAGAGCACAACTCATTAGCAGAAAATTCTTGATTTGAACTTGGGTCTGGCTGGCTCTTAAGCTTTTGCTCTTAGCCCATGCTGCCTCAACTAAAGACTTTCTTTCAAAGAACTCTCTAGAATAATGTGTCAGACCCTATATTTGTTTTCTTCTTCAAAATCACCTAAGCCTTCCACTATATAAAATGGCAATGCTCATTTGAGAGTGGTCTTAGGATTTTATGGTTACAGCTCTTATGGGGAGTATCATATCATAGTGTCTTAGAATGTCACAGTGAGAAGAGCCCTCTGAGGTCACCAGGTTAAGTCTGAGGCCCTGGGTGCAGTTTTCCCTCTTTTCCCTATTGCCCCTTCAATCTTCTTTCTGTCCATTCCATCTCATCGGCCCCAAATTTAATTATTGGGACTAGGAATTGGGTTTTGAATCAGATTTATGGACTGTTCTACTTCTTAACACTACCATAATTATATATCATAATCATAGTAATAGAAATCCTAGGTCCTGAGCAAACTTCTAAAACCACTAAGGAGATCTTCTTCTATATTCCTTTTTCATCTCATTGAAAAGTTGAGGAACAATTATTGTGGTGGGATTTTTTTATTGTTTTTTGTTTTTTACAATTGCACATAGTCACACATTCAGAGGAGCACGATTTTTTCCCCTATGTTGGGATATCCAGTGTGTGATGAACTTGTCTATGGAATTATAACCTCATGAAAGAAGATTACCACTTTTCTGCCAAGACAACCTTAACTGCAATGGGTGTGAATGGTGCCGCTATAATAATTAAATCCAAAAGCCTTCATAATCCTGCGCTTTCCCTAGAGTAATGTTCAGCATTAGCTATGGATGAAAATGCAAACAAGTACATGTATATTCAATAATAAAGCTTAATAGGTCAGGAAAGGAGTGGAATGAAATGAATGCCTAATATCTCCAGAGATAACAAAGGGTCGCTTGCCTTCTTGTTTATTTCCTTGACTTGTGTTTACTAGGACTTGGTAAACATCAAAAGCATCAAATGCTTCTTTATCAACAACCAAATCCCCATCAAGCTTGTTGCATCGGAGTTGGGGGTGGGAGGTGCTTAATGTCAATCGCTATATAGTTCAGCTGCCTATTTCCAGAATTGCTCATCGGAGGGCATTTCACTTCTGTGGTGAAATCGTGTGGGATAAAATTGACAAGTAGATCACGGCTGACTTCTGGGCTTGGAGCTCCAGCTCAGGATCTGCTGGTTCTACTGGAAGGAAAGAAGTCCAAAGACCCCCCTAGGCCCACTTCCAGATCCAGCTGAATTCCCCTGCCCTGGGGTGCCCTGAGAGGCTTGCCTTCAAATTGCTCAGCAAATTAACATGAGAGGAGCAAAGGTTCATCCGACTGCCACTTGGGATTACTTGTTCACAATATTAATGACCGACATTGTTGCCAAATGATATGATACATTTCCAGTGCTAATGATGATACTCTGCCATAATTTAGTACTCTCCTAAAGTACCTCCACCTGGCTTAGCTCAGTTTACCCTCACCACCACCGCCCACTGAGGGAGCTTTATTATTATCCCATGTAATGGATGAGGGGCTGAGATGCAATTCAGAGAGGGTCTGTGGCTTCCCTAAGATACCAGAGTTTATAACGAACAGAGCCAGTAGATGAAGCCAAATCTCCTGACTCCAAGTTAGTATGTTTTGTTTTTTGGTATGTATGTGGGCTTTTTCGTTGTTGGTGCCACTGATTTTTATTTAATATACATCCCTTTATAAGTTCTACCATCTAGGAAACCATTATGTACTCAAGTTCTAGCCAGAACTAGTGATCTGGAGTCAAAGTATGCCTTTGTCATTTACTGCTTGGGTGATCATGAACAAATCCCTTAACCTCTCTCCATCTCAGAGTTTCCATCTGAAAAATGGGCAAATGACACTGTCACCTTCTTAGGGTCGCTGGGAGAACCAAGTTACATGCTGCTGTTCAAATATGTAGCACCTTCCCCAACACAAATAGCAGACCTTCTGAATGCTAGGAATTATTTATCATTCATTTTGTTGAACACTTAGATTTGCATGAACACATGGAGATTTTGTACATGTATTAGGAGATATCTATCTATAGCTATCTCTCTCTGTATCTATATCAATACCTACGTCTATATAAAAAATGAAGCCTTTTAATGACAAGCCAGAGGTAATTTTTCAATATTCGAGCTCTAAAGCTGACAAGAATGACAGTCCTCATTTACCACAATGGCGTTGTAAAGGATTACTTGTTCAGAGTCATAAGCCTGCAACTGCAAAAGAAACGCCAAGATACATTTCTTCTCCTTTTCTAAGATCTAAATATCCATGAGTCTCTGGAAGGATTGTCATAAATCCTGATGATGTAGTTTATCTGAAACCAACTCTAGCAGTTGCCCTTCCATCCCATCATACTTTATATCCGTCTTCAGTTTTCAGACCTCAGCGAACACATCCTGGTCTCACGTGGCTGAGCGTGAAAGTGGGGAGCCATGTGAGTTGGGGAGTTTTGGGATAAACACTCTGACCCGAATCCTTCCCACACATTTGAATATAGCCTCTAAAGCCATGCTTTATCTATTTATCAAATTCTATCTATTTATCAAATTATAAGCTGCCACTTCCCTTCTAGCTTCCCCTCATGGGGGGAGGCATGGTACAGTGGACAAAGCTCATTGGAGTTGCAGGAATGGCTCTAGTAAGAACCAGTTGTGTGACCCTGAGCAAAACACATCACCTCTCAGAACCTTTATTTCCTTGTCTGCCGAACGAGGATGGTAGACTGTATCATCCCTCGGAAGATGCTGTGAAGAATGCCGATGTAAATAATTTGCAACCCATGCCCACATGGAATGTAGGGATTGGGGATAGAAAGTAACCTTGGTGGAAAGCAGTGCTGTGATCCAGCCATAAACAGGAAGCTGGTGGGTGGGCAGAGGGATGAGGCCTTCTTTCAGGGATGGCGATTCCAGAAAGCTTTTCTAGAAGAGGTGGTACCTGCCTGAATGATGCAGGAATGGAGGGAAGGTAAAATTTCCAGAGCTGAGGAAGGGACTTCCAGCCTGGGACACAAGCCAGAGGCTGAACCTAGAAGCAAGGGAGAGAGCAGACAGAGCATGCTGGGAAAATGGCAATTGATCCAGAAAGGGTGGGCCTGCCCCCACTTGAAGCCTGGCAACCAGGTCTACAGTGATACTCAGTTAATAAAAATATGAAGACCAATTCATCTTTGAAAGCTGTGGAACTGGAATCTTCAGATTATACGTCACCCTTCCGGCCATGGCTCAAACTTGGAGACAGAGGGGGTGGCAGTGGAATTAATATCCCTGTAGAAACAAAAGGCTCGGTCTGCTCGATAAACAATTTTGAAAGTGCCAGTTCATCACCAAAATTCACACTACTCATATTTTTCAGTTACCTTGCCTGAGGAGAGAAAGATTTCTTATCCCCATCACAGGTTTACATCTCTTGGATCAAATTTTACAAGAAGAAATCGGTCATATATCAAAAGGTTAATGACTAGCCATTGCTTCCCTGGATATTTTGTGGCCACTGAGCCGCCCAGCAGCAGAGGGCAATGAAAGGCAGTGGAAATCCAGGGGCCCTTTGCCTCTGCCATCACATCAAGCCCCAGGAGGCTTCATGACAGCCTCTGGAGCTAGGTGCTGTCATTTCGCCTCTATTCTTTCATGGGAGACTCTGAGCATCTTATCCTGTAGAGATGCCATGCCATATCCCACCTACACTGTGACTGATCAGTACATTTATTGTACTTTAGTAGTAAGAATACATAGACTTCAATCATCTCTGGAAATGCTGAAATAGACCTCCCTGCCCTCTTGATTTAGGGGAAGGCAGAGAGAGAAGATGCGTGAGGAGTATGACATAAATAGAAGAGCTCCTATATCTAATTAGCAGAAGGAATCTTAGTTCTCTCTGCACCTTTAGCAGAATTGTAGCTGTCAGAGTGTAGCTCCAACATTTTATCCTCATTGGAAGATGGATCTGAGGATGATTTAGAGAAGACACTTTCCAACTCATGTGCAACACTGTTTTATGTTTTTCTTTTTTTTGTAGGATGCTTGAGGACGACCTGAAGCTGAGCAGTGATGAAGATGATCTTGAACCTGTGAAGACCTTGACCACCCAGTGCACTGCCACTGAGCTCTACCAGGTAGGAATGACTTAGGGCTTGGTTTGGGACGAAAAGGAAGCAAAAGGAACTGGAGTGGTTTGGACAACCACAGCTCTATCCCTTGCTTCATCTCTGGGCTTTGGAGGTGGGGAAAGAAGCAAAGACAGACAGATTGTCCTGGGATAGGTTGAATGGGTTCACATTTTCATCAAAGTTACAGTAAGGAATTTCCAAGCTTTTTAGAAGTGCTTTCACCCCTCCCACCTCTTCCTGCTCGCCTCACCACTTCTGGGTCATTGTTGAGCATGACAGATTGTTTTCCCCCTCTTGGACAAAGAATTGTCTTAGGTGAGGTGTATCTTTGCTCTATTGACTCCAGCATGAGGCTTAGAGCAATCATTAATTTAGGTATAAATGCCACTGCTCCATTCACCTCTCCCAGACACACGGCTTTAGAAACCTGTTGAGAATCAATCCCCATATCGTCCAGCTTATGTGAACCTTCCAGCAAAAGGCATTTGGCAAAAGCTTGCTGCTGCCATTGCCTTCTTTCCCTTCTGCATCATAAATATTTGCAGTACGTACCACCAAATGAAATGGCAGGAACAAGGGTTTTTTCAACATTTCCAATGAGACTGGACTTCTTGATTTGTAAAGGCCAAGTATCAGTTAAAAATCATGAGGATGGCGATGCCTTTGCGAGAGAATGGTCTGGCACATGGGGTCTTTCTGGGTGTGCTCATAACCTCACAGCAGAGAAAGAATCTGACAAGATTGCCTTTGTTTTAAGCCAATATCAGATCAAGTTCTTCGGATGGTGAAATCTGTGAGTTACAAGAGTGAAAACAGGCTGCTTTAAGAAATGCTGGTATTTGAAGATAGTCAACAAGTAATGGAATTCCATACTCACCAAATAGTTTATGAGGAGTCTGCAAAGAAAAGCTTAACAGAAACGCTATCTCATTCTCATCTACAAATGTTGACCCCACTAGAACTCCTACCATGGGTATAATTTTAAAATCAATACATCTTCAATTGTATGTGACCCAAACTTTTCTCCCCTTAACTTTCTCCACTTTATTCTTGTTGCATTTTTTTCTAACGTGTGAAAATCGCATCTTTGCAACTTTGATGCTTATCAAGAACAAGCACAGGTGAATGCAGAAGCTCAATGTGCTGGCATAAGCTGATTTTACAATTGTTTCAGAGCAACTTGCAATACGTTTACTGAGTGCAAGCTCCCTCTCACTTGAGTCACAGGCTTCCTGCCAAATGTAAAATGCACACTTAATTTCCAATGGCCCTGCCATTCCTGCTTTTTGCTTTAACGTGCCAATGGCATGACCATCATATTGGTTAAAATTAATTAATTTAAAAAATCCAAACCTTAGATCATTGATTTTAACAGTTGCAACATGACTTTTTCATGGAGCTGTTTAAAGCAGTAACCAGCATGAGTGAAAGCAAATTTTGCACATTGACTTCCCCTGTATGTGATTGCATAAATACAGCCTGCTTTTCAGCTTATAAAGTTGTTATTTTCTGTATTTACCTTACAAAGTTGCATTGGTCTGTGCTGAGATGCTTGGATTACCAGGGTCGGCGAGCTAGCCCTGTCCCACAGCATGCCATAGCTTGCTGTCCTTAGACCAGCCATACCTCTTCAACGAGGCTTAGGGTCTCACTTTTAAGTTGCTGAGAAGGTTGACCTGAGGGATCTAGTGTAAGGCAAAATGACCACTTATTCTCCCTAACTCTGTCCAGGAAAATGGGTGCAAAATTATAAACATTTGCAAAGAAACCTTCATATAGCCTTTGAGGGCTGATGGAAAGGCCCAGAAGGCTAAAGACCCAAAGAGAAAGCCTATGCAGTAGCAAAAGCAGCCATGACAACAGTGCTTCATGAGCTCTGGCTATATGAGGTCTAGCATTCTTTTTCAAAGATGTCTGGGTTGAAATCGTTTTCTTTCTTTTGTATTGTGGTAGAATTCACAAAATATAAAATTTACCATTTAAAGCATTTTAAAGTGTACAATTCAGTGGCATTTAGTGCTTTCACCTGGCTGTGCAACTCTTACCACCATCTAAATCAGAATATTTTCATCACCCACACCCATTATTGGTCATCCCCCTTTTGTCCCTCCTCCTACCACCTGGCAACCACTAATCTGTTTTCTGTCTCGGTGTATTTGTCTAGTCTGGATATTTTGTGGAGGTGGAATCTCACATTATCTGTCCTTTTGTGTCTGCCTTGATTCACACCACATAACATCTTCAAGGTTCATCCATGTCGTTACTTATATCGGTTCCCTTTTTTTGTCTGAATAAGGTTCCATCGTATGGAGAGGCCATATTTTGTTTATCCATTCATCCATTGATGGACTTTTGGGTTGTTTCCTCCTTTTGACTCTTGCAAATATTGCTGTTCTGCATATGCATGTGCAAGTTTTTATTGAACACTGGCTTTGAATTCTCTTGGATAGATAGCAAGGAGTGGCATATTTGGGTCATGTGGTAATTCTCAGTTTAACTTACTGAGGAACCACCCAAATCATTTTATTTTCAGGTGAGATAATGTAGTCCCCTGTAGATGATATGATATCATTCTCTCAGTTTCTCATGGGGACAGTCATACCTCAGCAACACCAAGGGGGTCTCCTTTGACCCTCAAGAAAACCTGTGAGGGAGGTTTGGGCTTTCTGTCTGAGCAACAGAACTGAAGAATCTTTCTATTCATGACTGGGTGATTAGGGGGAAAACATACAAATGAATTGGTCCATTAAATTATGTTTGAGGGGATGCACAGTCCACATGTCTATTTAGAAATGTTTGTAGAACCCAGTGGCTACATTCTGCATGCATACCCTCAGTCCACTAAAAAAGCCACCCACTTTCTGGAGACGTCTTCGAATCATCTTCTTCATTATCATTGTACCCACACTCACCTGAGGGAACTCACATTGTCCAGATACAAACATTCTCTTTGCCAGAAGGCTCCTGAGACCATTTGTTGTGGTTTGGAGCATAAAGAAAACCAAAACAAAACATTTCAAATGTACACATGAAGGTGAAATACAACGTCAAGACATGCCAGTTGCTGGTTGGGCATTTTGGATTCAAGACCCATGTAAATCAGCCTTATGGTTACCAATTTCCACAGGCCTCCAGGTCACATGTGCAGACATCAACAGAACTTTGAGGATGTGTTCAAATGCTCAGCATTATTCTTCTAAGTAGGGAAGTGGAACCTGAGGCTGGAATGGGAGAACTGTAGCCTGCCAGTCAAAGATGCCAAGTGGTCAACCACAGTGCATTAGGGTTATAAGAAGACATTTATAACACTAGATTTTAGCTTCTAATCATGCTTGAAAATCATAGATACACAAGCACATGTTCACATTGCTTTCGTGAAGAAGTGACAGGGATTTTTACCATGGCAATATCAGTTAAAGTCTGTGTGTTCTCTCCACATTCCCCATTGCATTCTGCTTTCACAGTTGGGACCTGTTTTGGAAGCAAGCACATCTAAGCTGGGATCTAAGGCTGTCAGGGAAAGCAGCTGAGAGTGTAGGTGTGGAGACAGACAGGTGTGGGTTTGAATGATGGCTCTACCACTTGAAGGCAAGCTGGGTCACCTTAGGGCAAAAACCTAAGTGCCTGTAAAACAGGTAACAAATGCACCTGCCTCATTGGGTTGTATTGAGGATTCAAGGATTATAAGTGAATGAATGTAACATAAGCACTCACCTCATTAAATGATCATTCTCATCCTCATTGCTCCTGCCAACAACAAGCTAAAAACCTCATATTCTTTGAGATACGAGATGCATTCATTTCCCCTATTCTTAGCATTTGGAATGGAGGAGCCTGGGCTGGAATCCCAGCTCTATTACATCTGAGCAGTGTACATGACCTTGGGCAAGTCCAGGTCTCTAAGTGTCAGGTCTCTCTCCTCTAATAAACTAAAATAATCCAGTCTTGCCTAACTCTTCAGCTTATTGTGAAGCTCAACAAAAGGTTGTCTACTAGAAAATAGGTTGAAAACTGTAAGCACGTCACAAATGGGTGTCGTCCTTTTAAGTATTGACTCAAGGCCCCACCTTGGAGTGTATAATAGGGGACATGGCCTTTTATTTCCTGTAGTGTCCATCCTGCTCAGATTATGGGTTGAGTGCCCTAACTGGCCTTTCCTCTCCTGTGAGTCCTGGCAGGGTGAAACCAGAGATCCCAAGAAAAAAGGCCAGGTTTCCAATGACTCTGGGCCAAGGCCCCAGGAAAATATTATTAGTTACATCTCCTTCAAAGGACTAGTGTGGGTGGAGAGGTGGGTCAGACTTTTTGATTGCAGTTCTTACCTTCTCTTTTCTGAGCTTTCACTCTGCCCTGGAGAAAGGCTTAAAGGGTCTGCTGTGACCCTGTATTCATGATGGTTCTCTCATAGGGACTTCCCTGGAATGGGCAAGAATCAACCCCTTGGAGTTGGCATTGGGCACTTTGATGTTGCAGAACAAGGTTTGAATTGAATGCGATGCTGCCTAATCATACATGTTGTGGTCTGCTGTCTTTTTTAAGTTGGTTATCTATCACCCACAGGGTTGGAGTTAACTGGGGGGCTATGAGAAGCCCATCACCCAGTTGACTGCATTTTTACTGTTTTCCTACCTCTCTCAGCCTCATAGATATAAAACCCATCTCTGGCCTTCCACATTATTGAATTGCCATTTTCAAGCCAGTCATCCAGGGTAGGCAGTGAAGCTGGAGTGAGTATGACGGGATTTAGCCAGGGAGTGGCCTGACCCAGTTGGACAGGCATCTTGGGAACGGGGATGTGTTGTGTTCTCTGCACCCCCCTACCTCATAACACTGAGCTTTTGGTTTTCCTTTTGGTCCCAGCTTTCTTCTTCTGTTTCTTGGGATTAAAGGAACCCATGAAAATGAGGGGTTAAAACAAGAATCAATTTTCATTTACAGCTGAGAAGCAGTTATCGATGCTCTGCTTGCAGCTCAATAAAAGATCCAAAGATATAGACCTTGTGCTTTTCTTCCAATATAAGCAACCTAATCAGTCTCAACTGTTTTTTTTTAACAAAGAAATAATATCGGAAGGTTTATTAAAATTGCTGTCTTTAAAGTTTTTAAGTTATCCACAATTTGACCTAGGCCAAAGGCTTTGAGACTACGTGGTGGCCAAACCCCAAAGGTCCCTCCAGCACAAGTTCCTAGAACCAGGTAAATGCTTGCTTAGTGTTCCACTGACAAGTATCATGAGGTTCGATTTATGCCACAGGCAGCGTGGGGTCTGCTGTACTCTGGTGGCAGGAAGGCCTGCCAGACCTAGATTCTGCAGCTGGCTTAGATCTGGGCATGGCTCTGTCATGCCCCAGGCTCATGAGGATGGCATTAGCAGTAGTAGGTCTAAGAAGCAGGAACACTGTAAAAGAAGTAAGTTGTGTTAGTAACTTCCTTTAGGGCATTTTCATATTAATAGCAGCTTGTTATCATTGTGAATTCAATTGAAGCCTTAGATGATTTCCTTCAGTGCAGTTGGAAGTTCGGGGAAATGGGTACTATGGCTGGAAAGGTTTAATTAATGACCTGATGCAGCTAAAGATCTCTGGACAAAACAGCGAGTTGCATTTTCATGCTTTCAAAACAGAGCTGAGCTATTCAATGTGCTTAGAGCACAAAGACATTCTGATGAGTTGTATCTGGATACATTGTTGCAAGTCACTCCCCCATGAACCCAATTTTATTTATAACCCACTCTTTTTTTTGTTATTGTTTTCTTCCTTTTCTGCCTAAGGAATACCCTGGCACTCTCTGAAATGTGCACTTAATTCAAAGCACATTGCTGGACAAGTGTGGAATTTTCAACCAGAGGCAGAGAGAACAAAGTAGTAGAGCTGCCCCTGAAGCAGACTAACGTTTACAGAAAAAAAACAAAAACCAACCAAACATCGTTTTCTTAGCTCCTCCCTTCCACTTACTAATTTTAGGTTTTGTCTGCAGTTCTCTAATCACCGCACTCACCAAACAGCAGGCTTTTAATCCAGGGTTCTTGATTTTGGTTTAATATTTCATCTGATTTCCTCATTTTTGTTGTTGTTTGTTCTTGTTGGGCAGGCACACTGGTGAGCTAAGGTGTTATTTGCTAATTATGTTCTGACAGCTTTGGGATGGATACATGCTCCTTATCCTCCTGATGCACTGTTGAAGTTTCAAAACATAGTGCCCAAGGTAAATTAAAGCCTGCTTTTATGTTTAAAGTTTGCTAATGAAAAAGATGCAATAAATTTTACTCTTGCCAACAGCCAGCTCTTTTGAAGTTGATATACTATAGCAACTACAGATAAACTCCCCTGCTGTAAGCATTTCTGTTTTTGAGCCACAGTTCTCCCTCATCATGCTGAACAAGTTGTTACCACCCCCAAGGTTTTTCTACATTTCCATTTACTTTGTTATCAGCAGAGAGGCTGGGGAGGGCCTCTTTCAATGACATCAGTACAGCATACACAGCCTGTCGGAACTATAAAAACAGGGGCTGGATTAGGATGAAACCAGGTGCAAAATAACTTTGATAGAGCCTTTTAATGTAAACATTTTATCTGCCATTCCCTTTCATTGAAATCTCCCACAAAAAATGACTGCGTTGTGGCAGTTAAAGCTGTAAGACAGAGCTAGCTAAAATCCGCACGTTGTCATCCTCAAACTCTTCGGCAATTAAAGAATGAGAGGACATTTTAATTTATTCATTAAAGACAGGAAAGTAAATAGGATAACATATAAGGTTAATAGAATAACATTGGCCTTCGTATTCCCAAGATTGTGTTTCCCATTTGGCTATATTAGCATAGAGACTAGATTAATAAGAAACTGCTTAGGGCTTGTATGATGTGATTTTTAATGTGCTCGAGGCAAGTCTGTGACTGTTTAGAATCCTGTATGCTGAATTTTTTCCCCTTGTAATTAGGTCTTCTACTTTAGGACCAAATATTGTGCCTCATAACATCCGATAATAGAATACCTTGAATAGCAGAGATGCATAGAAGCACAATTTTACATGTTCTATTTGTTGCACCAACTCTTGGCTAATGTCCACTAAAGTTTATGAAACAAAAATTGGTAAGGTCTGTGTATTAGCCATCAAAGGGGTGCTGATGCAAAATACCAGAAATTTGTTGGCTTTTATAAAGGACATTTATTTGGGGTAAGTGCTTACAGTTACCAGGCCATAAATCCTAAGTTACTTCCCTCACCAAAGTCTATTTCCTCGTGTTGGAGCAAGATGGCTGTCGACGTCTGCCAGTGTTCAGGCTTCCTGGGTTCCTCTCTTCCCAGGGCTGCTTCTCTCCAGACTCAGGATTCCTCTCTTCCCAGGGCTTGCTTCTCTTTCCTCACAACCATGCTCCTCTGTGTGCTTGTATCCCAAGGTTCCAGCTCAAGACTCTCACTAACTCTTCTGCCATGTCATTTTCTCTGTGAGTCCCTGCCTACCAAGGGGGTGGGGATGCAACGTTCTCTGATGTGATCCAGTCAAAGCCTTGATCATTATTTAATCAAGTAAACCTCTGAATCCAATGTAACCTAAAATATGCCCATTGGAAAAGACCAGTTTACAAACATAATCCAATATTTCTTTTTGAAACTCATCAATAATATCAAACAGCTACATTCCAGTGCTTCAGAGTGGATAATTCTCCAGTGTGCCAGGGATGTCCGTGGCCTTTCTTTCACACAGACTACATGGCACATATCTGTAGCAGGCACCTTTGCAAATCTGGGGATCCCCAAGTACAGATAGGCATCAAAGTGCCGCTCTCTGTATGGTCTATGCATGTCCTTTCTCTTAGGGCTCTCCATCACTCCATTTTGGGTCCCAATCCATGACATGACTGGGAGGTTCTGTCTTTGAGTCCTCAGGAAGTTAGTCCCAGGAAATGCAGCTGGCGTGCCTAAGTCAAGTGGAAGCTCCCCCATCTGGAGATGAATCAGGGTTCTAGGATGTACCTAGAGCAATATATGAACATCTCCAGTAAAAGCTGTGTAATAAAACTTTGCCATATGGAAAGGGTAAGACTGTGAAATATATATGCTGGCTGTGAAAAATGTACTGGGGCTTTGGTTTGAGGCCCAAGCCTGCTTGACACTGTTCCCCTCCCTCAGAATATCTGCCATCTGCTAGAAACGCCACCAGCCAGGCTGCAGACACCCAGGACATTGGGTGCAGTTCAGCACGGGAAACAGAATTTGTCTTATTGTTAAGCAGCCATAATTATTTTTTCTATTTCTGGTCAAGAGCAAAGAGTATAAGCATTGTACATGCACAGAACAACTATCCAAACTTGAAATTAGCGACCAATCCAAGATTGCAAGGGGATAGGCACCTAAAAGAACCAAAATGTATGAGACCACCTAACTCATTTTCCACAGAGTCAAAGGAGTCTCTTTGGAACATTAGACTAATAATTTACAGACTTGCTAAGCTTGTTCCTTGCTAATGAAGGTGGACCTGGGTTCTGTATTTAGCCCAGAAACGTGCATGCTATATGTTATATAGTTAATATGTATGTATGTGTGTATATGAAATACTTGTGTGTGTATGTATGTTACACTCAAGGACATTAAAATATAGAATATATTTGAGTGTGGTTAAAAGAGGAAATTTTAGTTTGTTGCATATGTTACTAGAATCAAAATTAACAAAAAACAAATGTAGGACTGTACACCACGAACAGTGACCTGGACTGTAAACAATGGACACTAGTTAACAGTACAATTATAAAAACGTTCTTTCATGAATTGTAACAAATGCACCACACTAATGCAAGGTGTTACTAATAGGGTAGTATATGGGATTTCTGTATTTTATGCATAATTTTTCTGTAAACCTACAACTTTTCTAATTTTTTTTAACGCAAAAAACAAAAATACATATAGAAAGAACCAGAGCTTCAAATGATCATGGAAAGTCTATACTCCAGCTACCAACTTTGCCAGAAAATTGGTACTAAGGTACACAGATCAGTTGGTGTGTGGTGTGTGAATAAAGATGGGCAGAGGTGCCTCCCCTAGAGTTCAACATGTGCTCTACAGGGACAGAAAGCCTTGAACACAATAGTTTGTAAGTGACAAAAGGAGTATCATCAGTATCTGCTACATCCATTTAGATTTTGGAATGCCTACACCATTGAGAACCTACTATGTGCTAAAAATAATACTCTTCCCATTTATTTCTGGTTAAATATATGGTAGGGAGGGGGCCTACTAGGTGTTGATTTGCTCCCAGCAAAGGACACTGTCATCCTGTAGGGGGGATCCCCCTAGTACTGGGGGAAAGAGAGCTCATATTAGCCAGGGAAAAGAAACTTGAACTTTCAAATCCACAAACATTGGTCTTCCCAATGGGGAAAGAAAAATAAATCCCTCCAGCCAGTGCCGAGGTACTCTGCCTGGCATTTCCATGTTTACTCACCTTGGAGAGAGAATGATCAGCATCGACAAAAACCTCTTGTGACTGAAATGTTCTTCTTCACCAAAGACAGCACATCTTTCATGCAGTTTCAGGACACGAAAAAGTTTTATTTTAGAGGAAATCACCAGCTGACAAATGGATCTTGCAAAAGGGTCTTATTTCCAGCAATAGAGCCTGAAGGGAGCAAGCCTTAAAAGAACACACGCACCCCTGAATGTCCTCTTTGGGCCAAACACTTAAAAATGTAGCAGGGACAAAGGGGACTCACTAGGAGATGGCTGTTCAGCTGGCTGCGGCAGGATCTGCAATGGCAGGGTGGGGGGGCATGGCTGCTCATGGGGGATGTGGCTGCCTGGCAAGGCGACGCCACGAACTATTCTGAGAAAGTCAAAGCCATGAGTCAAGTGGGACCTTCAAAAGATTCATCTTGTGGCAGAGCGTAAAATCAGTCCTAACAGGGAGACCAGATGAACCAGTGGCGAGGTGGTGGCCATAGGCTGGGTTAAAGGTAATAAGGGCCATGTTAGGCAGGGGCTTCAGGGAAAGTGAGGGGAGCACCCACAAAGCAGGACGGGACATGCGCCTGGCCAGGTCGGCTCTGTACTACTTCCTCTTTGGCATGTGGGACCAAGAGCCTCACATTCAAATTCACTTGCAAGAAGGACCCAGATGCTCACAGGACTGGAACTCACCTTTTCCTATGGAGCCTAGGACCTTCCGGCACCCTCTCATACCTAGGGCACAATGTTGGGGCTCTTGGACTCCAGATCATCGCCGAGTCGTTTCCCTAGGCAGTATTTATTGAGTGACTATTAGGGGCAAGACACAAAGCCATCCAGCTAGAACAAATATCCCCTGCTCCTGCTCCCGGTATATCAAACACAGGCCTGTTGCCTAGTAATGCATAGACAAAACGAATGAAAATATGGGAAGCCCACTGTTCTAAGGATAGGAAATAGGTTTTTGCTTCCTATGGTTCAAAGCACAAATAAAGGACTTTGCCATGTACCTTCCCAGCCCCTGATCAGAGAGGTAAACACAGTGAGTGGTGTTCTCCTGAAGGTAGCAGTAATTTGGATGAAAAGCCAGAAATTCCGGCAGGCCTCTAGGTGTCGCAAAATGTTGAGTGATCATTTTCATCTCGTCGCCTGCTGTCCTGGCGGTGTGAACGCTCTGCCAGCCAAAACCCCAGCCTGGAAGGCTATATAATGCCTCTTGCTGTTTTACTCATTCCCACGAAATCTATTTAAATGCTGTAATTAGGCAAGTCTTTTTTTTTTTTTTCCAGATTGGGGCAAGTGCTCTGAGGGTATGTCTCTGGAATTGATTTAACCAACTCTGTAGTTATTGATTTTAGACCATCTGAATAGCCTAATGATGAGTTCATTTGTTAATAGAAGCATGTCTCTTCTGAATGTAGGCGATCGATGCAATTTACCGATATATGCCACTAGGTTAAGTTATAGTCGCTTCTCACAAAGCAACCATGTGAAAAGTGAAAAATGAAAAAGAAGCGAAACAACAAAAATGATGTGGGTGGTTGTACTTCTCTCTTCTTTCCATAAAGCCTCACATCCAGTTATTTGGAATTATCTGGATGTTTGACTTTTTGCTTTTTATCAAGAAACACATTGTGTGGCTCCAGCTTGGGTATTGACATCTGCTCACACAAAGCTGGGTAAAAACGTCTAAGCAGGAAATGTATGGGCCATGTGGAACCCTGCTAATCAAGTCACATTTTATGCTCGACTAACAGCATTATTATTAATTAAAGAGAAAAGTGGTAACAAAATATGTAGCCTCGTAAAATGATCCCAGTGCTTACAAAGTCTCTCGACCATCCAAGCACTCACTTCGATGGTCTCAATGTCCAGGAAATGAATGACCTTGACTTTGGTTTCTTTGCTGTTCAGGGACAGAGGGAGGGTAGTCTCTTAAATCTGGCTATAACAGTTCAGGGCATGCTTCTTTAAAAAACCAAGATGAGAGGTGGAGGCATCTTCGGGACATGGAGCTGCCCTGGATGGTGCTTCAGAGGTAATCACCGGACATTGTAAATCCTCACAGGGCCTACATGATGGAATAGAGGAGAGTATGGGCCATGATGTGAACCAATGTATATGAGGTGCAGAGGTGCCCAAAGATGTACTTACCAAATCCAATGGATGTGTCATGATGATGGGAACGAGTGTTGTTGGGGGGGGGGGGAGAGGGGGGGTAGGGGGGTGGGGTTGAATGGGACCTCACATATATATTTTTAATGTAATATTATTACAAAGTCAATAAAAAATAAAAAAATTAAAAAAAAAAAAAAAAAAAAAACCAAAAATATTCCCTAAATTTCCTATAAGCATAATACACGTCTGCTGGACTAGAATGGCAGTTACTGAGCTATCCTCACTGGGACAGAATTACCTTACTGAAGAATTTTGCAGAAGGTCAATCATTACACAGAAGATAGCTAGCAGGTTTCCCAGGTGCCTTGTAGGTAACATTTTCTCCCTAAAGAAATGTTCCGTGTGCCGTGGAGGTTGGGACTCCCTGGAGTGGGACTTTCTTTCTTCCTTGCTCCTTCCCTCCCCCCCTTCCTTCCTTCCTGTTTCCTTTCCTGCTTTTTTTGGTGGTAGCTCTACATTCTTATGGCCTGTGTAAGTAAGTATGGTGGTGCCCGAGTACCTTCAGCTTCGGGACAGCACAGCGCTTCCCTACAGAACAGAAAGACAAGGCCCTTCTCCTTTTTAGGAAGAGAGATTTAATGAGTGAGCAACCATGAGCATGGCCTTGGCTGTATCCTCCCTCCTGAGGAGATAAATTTGCTGCTTAGCAGGACGCCAGCCACAGTACAATGCTGGTAATGAGAGAGGAATCAGCTCATAAACGCTCCTTGGGAAGAGAGAAGCACCTTCTCCCTGGGCATATAACTTCTCATCACGGAGGAGGCTCACCTAGAATGCCATCCCCAGGGCTTCCCCACCCCCGGAGTCAAATGCCAGGGAGAAAGCAAAGGACCCTTCCTGTGGAGTGAGTTAAGGGAGGAGTCCCCTGTAAAGTGGGAGTGCTAAGCACGAGTGTTAAGCATACACACATACACTTGTACCCCACCGTCCCCTCCGGGTCCTGACCACTCGCCCAGCAATCCCCAAGAGGATTCAGGGAAGAGGCCCAGTGTGAAGATATAGGGTCCTCTTCCCCTGCTGGCTTAAGCTACTCAGTGGAATCTGATCCCAGCCTTGTCCTGAGGTGCAACTTGGAGACAGGAGCCTTCTCTTCACCACAGAACTTTTACTCCTGATACGGAGAAAAGAACAGAGTGGCTGCTATATCCTCATTGGAATAGCTGCCTAAGTTTGATACTATGATTTATTTAAGTGGTAAATCTTGGACCAGAACCTAGCTTTTCTGATTTCTAGCACAACCCTCTTTCCAGTCCAGCCCACTGCCCTTTATAACACCATGAAGGCTTATTGCAGTATATGTCTTAGCATTTTCATATTAGCCTTCCTTGTACTAGAGCTTCCTCAATGGCAAGGTGAATACTGTAGTTGGGAAACCTGGCCCAAGATAAGGAGAATATAGGTTTTTAAGAGCCTACAGAGGGAGCAGATGTGGCTCAAGTAGTTGAGCGACTGCTTCTCACATGGGAGGTTGCATGTTTGGTTCCCAGTGCCTCCTAAAAATAAAAAAAACAAACAATAAGCAAACAGATGAAAAACCAACTCAGGGGAGCCGATGTTGCTCAGTAGTTGAGTGCCAGCATCCTACACGGGAGATCTCAGGTTCAATCCCTGGTCCCAGTACCTCAAAAAAAAGCATATAGAAATTAGAAATCAAAGCAACATAACAGTGAACTCTCTAGTTTCCGTGTTCCAATCAGTTTAAATTACTTTAATGTATGTTTTTAAACTGAAATTTAGCTGTGACACCAGTATGTCACCCTCTTGATGCTCAACAAAATATATGATGACTTTTCATTTTAATTTCCCTCCTGTTGCTGCATGGCTCACATTCTGGCACTTGGAATTGCCTTCTCAATTCCCATCATATCAAAAGATGAATTTCCTCCTCATGTATTTTGTAGAATAATTCTTATACCTTATGGGCAGATATCATTTGCATGCAAATAATTCACTTAAAAACGTCTTTGAAGTTGCCTAATTGAATAATTCCTCATAGCCTGCCTAAGACAAAGTCAAGTTACAGAGCGTGTGAAGAACACACATGGTGAGCTGTATCTCATGTCTTTCAGAGGCTCACTGTGACCATTTGGTTCAGAAATAACATGACCACAGCTGAATAGAACTGTTGGGATTCCTAAGGATCCCAAGTTCATTTCCAATGGAAAAAGAATCTCTCAGCATAGACTTTTTCAGTCAATAGGCCAAGCAGCTCAGAAAGAATTAGAAGGAAATTTTTGCTTTACAATGACTGTATAAAAAGTCATATTTCAAAGAAACTAGCCTCAGACATGATTATGTTCCTCCTGATCAGAGAAAAATAACTGCATCTAATTGACAGTTGTGAAGCCCAGAGAGGAGGGGACATTTTAAAATAAAAATACATCTCTGAATCAGAACTAGGTTAAGCACTGTCACTTCAGTTTCTTTCTGCCCCATCTTCTGCTTAAATGATCACATCCAGCCAGCGTTCTTTGAAAGGGACTGGAAACCCCTTGAACACAGGGCCCATCACTTTATGATAAGCTAGGTCTTCTAGAACAGACGTGTTTAGATTTTAAGGGATTGAAAATAGTTGATTGATATGACATCTACAATGACATGTCTTTAGCTAACTACCAAATTCTGCCCCAAGCCAGCAAGGGTTAGGGGAAGCCAAGGGGATGAGAAGGGCAGGTGTGTGTGTGTGTGTTTGTGTGTGTGCAAACTGGGTACCACTACCACAGGAAAAGTTAATGTCTAGCCCCTCAGCATCCTTGCCTGCATCTGCCTCTTCCTTCATGTGTCTGACTTGGAAGAGTCTGCCCAGTGACCAGTATCCGTCTAAGGACAAGCTTTGTCTCTTAGACCTGTGTGAGAGGTGACATGGGCCAGCCAGACACAGAGTTCTTGTTTCATTGTTTTGACCTGATGCCTCATATCCTAGCTTTCTCACCATTTAAGCACTTGCCAAAACTTGACCTCAGTCATAGATAGAGGAAAAATGATTTTGCCCACTAGCCTGCAGAAACCACCCAGATATTAATGGGTATTTGTCTAACAACAGAACCTGGGGGGGGGGGTTCATAAACCAGAAGGACTTGGATTTCCAACCCTAATGTCAAAACTTAAGAATTGATTCACATATATATATTTCTTTTTAAGTGCACTGCGTTGTTGTGCATAGAAGGATTCAGGATAATATGTTTCTCCACCTATCCCCCAGCATGCCAACTCTGACAGTAGTCCGTGTGTTGTCTCAGTTACAAGTTGTCACCTCTGCATTCTAATTTTCAGCAGTGTTCTCTTCTCCTCCTTAGCCCTCACCCACCTCCAGGATTTGTGAATGTAAAGGTCCCCAGTCGAATACTTACTAAAAGGTCCTGAAAAACCCTGAGGTCCTCAAACCAGTGCCTTGCTGCTCTCTGTATGAAATGCTATTTCTATAGCCTGAAAAAGTCTAGGGGAGGACAAGTTTGGTTCTGATTACATAATTATGCTGCAGAAGTATGAAAAAAAAATCATCACTAAAACCCTCCAGGTGCTTAAACAGTTTGATAGACTGTAGCCATTCTGCCATCAGCGCCCCCAGCTGTGTTGCTTAGCAACATTTTAATTCCAGAAGAATCGAAGGAGATGAAATCCCTGTGGAGAGGGAAACAGAAATAAGAGGGCTGTTGACAGATGATCTGAGTTGTTTCTTCTAATATACTGTGAAGATCACTAGCTCTTTTCATGAATGATAAATGGACTGTCCACAGATCAATGGCTCCAGCAATAGACTGGAACCAGCCTCCATGTCTAAGGCGACGCCAGCCGAGAGGCCCAGAGATTTCCTCATTTCGATGATTTGGTGTGTGTTTTCGTAAAGGTTTCACAGGAGGAAATCGATCTGAGCATTCGGTCATCCCTTGCCCTTTTGTGGCGTCAACTGATAAAAACCATTTTGCAAGTGGACTCCTGGGCCCTTCTGTCACCGTGTAGGTGCTGCCAGGTGTCAAAGGTGATGTCAGTGTGAATCCCACAAATCCCAGAATCCATGCTGTGACCACTTCCTCTTCACCGCCCTCCCCTCTCTGGCATTCCACCCTTGTGAGGGCCCCACAGGGAGAGAACAGCTGAGTGGCCCACTTGGGACAGGTAACCACACTCCCTGGGAGAGGAAATGGCTGATAGCCTCTCCAGTCTGCTTATGTACAACAGCCTGCTTCGGTTAGCTCCCTGCGCTGCTGAGGAACTTTTTTTTATTGCTTATTGTTTGGGGTAACTAGCTGCAAAGACTGCCGGCTAATGTCTAATTGCATGTTTTCCTTCCGTTTACAGGCTGTTGAAAAGGCAAAACCTAAGAATAATCCTGCAAAGTAAGTCCTTTTTTTTTTTGATTTGTTGGAAGTTTCCATTTTAATGGGCTCCGTGCATGCACAAAAGGAGGGTCAAAAAAAAAGAGAACTTGAATTTTGAGTTAATCTCTATTCATGACGATGAGTATAAACAAAAACAAGCAGGAGAAAACCTCGCATGGGCAGGGACCAGCTTCCATTTCTTTCCAGTTTCCCCGGCAAGGAAATGCCCCAAGTTGTGCCCAGTTTACATAACTTAATATGTGCCATCCATGAAGAGCTGCCAAATGCCACTGTAATCATATTCAATGTGTAGAAGTACTTCAAGCCTTTCGGTTTTGCACATGCTAAAAAGATTACATTTTTTATTGCAAACCTTGGACCTATGACAGACGTGAGTGACTGAAAGCGTGCCAAATGATTTCTAGCTGCTTGGGGGGGGTCAGCTCCTCCGTGTCAAGGCCTCAATACTCTGTTAATGAAAAGCACATAAAAGTATACTTAACTAAAGGTTTTGTTAGCTGACAGAGAGCTATTTCCAAGGCATTTTATGGGACACTCTTAAATTATAAACAAGCCGCGCACCACTTTCTTAAATATAGTCGGTCTTTGAACTCCTGTCTCTTCCAGAAGGGAGACTTTCAAATTAGGGAAGATGTCTGTCTTGTCATTTGGGTCTGTGACATCGGAATGCAGCATTCCTCTGCCGGCCCTGTGGCTAGAGAGGAACTGCTCGAGTTGCCGGGTCATTCTCTAGGTCTGGTAACATCCCAGCTCTAGGAACTATGGATTAATTTAAGCCAGCCTAAGTCTTTTATAGTTGGTACCAAAGGCAGAACGGGGCGGAGGGTTGTATTGATTTTTAATAGTTCCTGGGGGAATGACTCAGCAAATGCCAATGGCAAGAAGCTTGCCTGGGTTTCGTAAAAGAAGTAGCTTTTCCAGGGCACCAGGGTAGTGTTTAGCATACCATTAAATCCAAACCTTAGTTCAGTATTCCAGAAGGTTGCGTGTGTTTTGTTGTTAAACTTTCCTTTGGCTTCGGCCACAGAGTATGCCTTTCGGGTCACTGTAGGCCTCTGGAACAGGTTTCAGTCGCCAAGTTTTGGTCTGGCTGTTGGGTTGGAGTTGAGCTCTTCTCTACAGCCTGATTTCGGTTCTGGCTTCCCCTGAAGCTTCTCGACTTATCAGCCTGTGGCTGATAGCTCTGTGGATTAGAGGGTGGCGCTCACGGGGCCAGAGCCAGGGCTTCAGTCCCCGGGTGAGCCCTGCAGAGAGGAAGTGCCATCTGTATGTGCACAGGACAGCCTTATCGGCAGCATGTGAAGCTGTCCTTGCTTATACTAATGGCCTGGATGTAGGACCAGTTTTCTCTTTGCTCCTCGCAAGAATTCAGCCCGATAAATAATCACGGGCTTATTTTTTGAGCTCTTGTTAATTTACAGTGCAGATTATATCTACCGTTTAGCAATGTGTAGGGAATATGATAAAGAAAAAATGGAAAAACCAGATCCAAAGGATTAGTAATAAAATACAGAGCTTTTGAAATGTACTTGAAAATTTGCCTGCGGTGATAAACCTAAGTCACAACCAGGTGGTGGGCATTTTGAATTGCCTTTTGATTAAATGAGATCCTGTGCTTGGTGTGGGTTTGAGTGACTTGTTGCATTTGGGCTCGTAGTCCCAAACCAGCATACCCAGCCAGCCCAAACATATGGGTACTTTAAGAAGAGGGGCCTCTTGGAGACTTCAGCTCAGGAACAGAAATTCCAGACTCTGGCTCTAATACCCTGACAGCAGAACAGAATCAGGTTTTAAAGGGGACTTTTATATATGATGGTCCTTTTGCAGGTTCTGATATCTGCCAGAGCATTCTGGTCATACACACAGGGCACTGGGACCCTGAGTGGAGTAAGGGTTCGATGCAGGTTTTCAGAATGGATGAACAAGTAAACAAATTGGACACATCTCAGAAAACAGTCCTTCCAGAAACTTGGCCTGGACATTTAATGAGGCGGGTAGCTTCACGAGAGCCAGTCTTGACTCGGGCCACATTTCAAACGTCCCCACGTTGCTCTGATTTGTTCTAGCAGCTTCACTGGTGCCCATCTACTGGTTTGATCTTGTATGCAAGATTAACATTTGATTGGTTTTTCTTTTTGAGCATACAATAGAAAGTGTGTACATGTACAGTCTTGCTGAAAAAGTTGAAGTTTGGTAGCACCAGTTACAACTGAAGTATTTACCCAGATTGGTGAAGAAGGTCACACGTGTGATTTCTTATAATCCTCTGGGGCAGAGATCAACAAAATACAGCCCCCAGGCCAAATCCAACCATGTTTGAATGGTTGAAAATGAAGGGGAGACTATTTTGTGACACGTAAAAATTATATGAAATTCCAATTTCAGTGTCTGCAGACAAAGTTTTATTAGAACACAGCCATGCTCATTTGTTTACCTATTGTCTGTGGCTGATTTGGCACCACAGTGGCAGAGCTGAGTATTTGCAACAGAGAACATCTTGACCACAAAGCCAAAAATATTTACTTTCTGGTGCTTTCTGGAAAAGTTTTGCTGACCCTTGCTCTGATTGGTCAGGTAGGAAAAGGCACAGATGTAAGTTTTTCCCTGACAGCTGAAGAAGAAACCCATCCTTTCTCTTTTGGGCTTTTGACAAATCATCTTGGATATGCAATCCATTGACAGGGCAGTGATGCCTCAGAAAACTCCCACCCCTTTTTCTGCAGTCATAGCCTCAACAGTGAACAGATACCTCTAGAACCCATTGCTGGTCTTCCCAGTTGTGTGGAGATGAGTATATTACAATGTGTGCATGCATTTTCTAAAATTCTGTCACTCCCCAAGATGTGACTCAGGCTAAGGAACCTTTCAATCAGGATGTAAATAAATGATTCACAATATCCATCCATTTGTATGTTTTCCTCCCACAAGTTGCCCTTCCACCTCCCCATTTCTCCTGCATTTGTTCAGTTTAGTTGTAATGCCTTCATGGTTGTAAGCTTCTTTCATTGCCATAGGGAGACTGCAGTATACGAAATTACCCTCCATAGCGAGGAGCAATTAAATACACGCCTAGTGAATGGAATCATGTAATGTACCTGGATACAGTAAATATTACCCCTGAGGGAAAGAATCCAAATTGAGGGTTCTTAAGATCAGTGATCGGGACAAGAGCTGCCTGGTGTAATATAGGGGCCATACGGGTATCAAAGCTTGATTAGTGTGTCCAAACTCTGGCTCTTTAATGTGTCAAAGAGACTTTCCCTTGTATGTAAACGTCCTGCAACATCCATCCCCAAACTTTCATTGTGACAGCAAAGTCTAGGAGATGTGAGATTTCTTCTACCATATGTGACTTATCCCATACATTTTTTAAAACAACACGTTTCTGTTATTACGCCATACATGATAGTACACTTCTGCAAATGTGAATTGCTTTTGGCTAAAAGCCATGCACTAATAAGTTGAGTTGAATATAACTGAGGTTGACATCTGTTACCAAAAGAGAGGAAAAGAAATAGAGGAGGGAGAGAAAGAGAGCAAGCACAGTTGTCAAGCACACAGTTCTTCCTTGCTTTTTCACCTCAACAACGTGGTTGCTGTCTTTCACAAATCTGAATCAGCATCCACTCTGCTCAGGAAATTACAGCTTCATTTAGAAACCGATCCATCTTCTAGATACTGTAGATTCATTACTGAAAAGGGCACATTGCCACAAAGGTTTTCCAGACCGTGATGTTTGTGCATGAGCATTTATTCATCCAATGCTTCTTTATTGTGGGTCTTCAGCAATCCAGGAACCGTGATAGATGCTGAGGGTGTTCAAAATAAATATCCCACAGGTCAGGGTTTAGAGTCCAGTAGGAGAACTAAAAATCGTCTTGTAACTAGCTACATGCAAGATAGAGAGAGAGAGATGTTTGTTAAGTGGGGACCAGTTAAAGTGCAAGGGAAGCTTTAAGGAGACAAAGTCTTGCAGTTAGCACTATCACACAAGGTGTGGGCACAAAGAGCCAGCACCAGGCTTTAAAGACTAATGGCTTGAGACACTGGTGCGTGCAGTGCAAAGCCAAGTTGGAAACCAAGGCTGAGGAAAAAACAGTGACAGAGCCCTGGGGACATACCCATATGAAAGAGATGGCCTCTGTAGAGTCAAATAGCATTGAAAAGCCTTCTCTTTTTATTGAATGTGAATACTCAATGGGTCCCCCTAATTATTCAGCATAAACAAAGGATCTTCCCTGCTATAGGCCTCACCTAGATTATTTATATGGTTCTTCCACCTTTTAAAAATGGCCAAGCTTGAAAGCCTGTTTTATAGTTAGGCTCCATTTTAGGAAATCAATTGATCTGTGGAAGTTTGATGTAGAAAATGCATGCACATACATTATAAATATCAAGTATAACACACACACACATATATACATCATGCCTTTCCCATCATCTCCACATTATATTTTCGTGAGAGGAAGAGTCTGCCAGGAAGGCACATCATTAAAGTTCTGGAGAGAGATGTTACATAGATCAACATGGCCCCAAGGCACTGGGGAGAGGCTTCTAAATGGCCCCTCAGGACCCAAGATGGTTCTGTCATTTGAAGCTGCCCCTCTTGTGATGTTCTCAGAAACATGCACATCACAGCCATGAACCAGCATTCATTTAGAATGCAAAGTCAGCAGATACTGACCTTGTTCTGCCAAACACTAGTCCTGTGGGATTATCTGCAGAAGAACAAAGAAAGGTTCCACCAGCGTAGGGGATTGGCATTCACTGTCACATCTCTTCCTTCGAGAACACCATGTACATTTTGCAAAAGAAGACTTGTAGAAAGAAGCCTGTTGGACTTTGTCTTACCCAAGGTTTCCCATCTATGTCTGACCAGAAGACACCTTCGTCCTGTGGGGCAACATTCATGGAATAAGTAATTAGATACTCAAGTCCACATGGAAGGACATGACCACAAGTGTCCTTCGTTCTTATAGGTAGTCTGAGAAACCAGTTCCCTCAAAACTTATGCCCAGTCTTTGAATCCAAGAGGATTCAAAGTAAGCACATTATTTTCAAGAGTCAACCATGGACAGAAGAGAACTCTCCCCTGTGTGAAATAATAAAATATCCCTCAGGCACCTTTTGCAGTGTCATGCTCTCAATTAATTTTATGAATTGCAAAGGTCCCAAGGCACAGTCCTCAATGAGGTAAGGGACCTTTAGGGATGGGTCTCTCTGAGGAGAAATGTAACCTCATCAGGGCAGCAGGTGAGCTGCTGGGCACCTCCTTCTGTGACCAGTGAGTTTTCCAATCTTTTCTCTCCAGGAGCCTCTGACCATTTGAAGGACAGTTAATGGAAAGATGTCAATAAAACAATTGCATAAAAGAAACTGTTCTTTCTGTTGTCCACGTAACTCCAACTAGATGCAGAAGGTACCAGTAATCATCACCACAAGAGCTAAGGAAACTTCTACAAATTTCCTCACCCCTCCTTTTTGTGTGTAACTTGAGTTACATAATCTAGGCAGTCTCAGAGGAGACAGTTCTCAGTGCTGCCCAGAATTTCAAGTTTCCCAAAATGCTCTGCCCTTTCCACCCACTACCACTTTCTCCTCCCCTCTCAGGACATACATCCACCTTCAATGCCTTTTAAATTTGTGGGTGGTGGTTCTCTAAGTCACATGATTAGTCTTCATGGAGCAGGCGATTTCCATAGAATATGCGGACATTTAATGACTCTGCAAGTCTGCGAGTGCTTCAACAACTGCACTACCTTTGCACCCATAAGGAAGTTTCTTCAAAGCTCTAAACATGGTAGTTTGTGCCTTTACCATCACTCATCTTTCCCAGACCTTGATGAGAAACTTTCTCTTTAGCTTGTAAATTAACACAACCCTGAGGATGAAATGGAAACAGAAAGCATCCATTTATGGGTCTTGCTGAGCAACCTCAAACAAGCCAGCAAATGTAGAATCAAATCATTTTAAAGGAAAGTAAGCTGCTTTCTTAGCAACAATACTCATACAAATGCCTCTTGGTCTACATGTTACTTTTTAATTCTCTGCTTCTTAGCATTCACTATTAGACAAGAATGAAATACTAGCTAATCACTTTGTGCAAGTCAAACCTGGTCTTTGGTCCATAGGAATTACAGCTAGAATTTTATTTGAATATTCCCATCCGGTGATCTTCAAAAAAAACTGTTGACAACTCAGAAGCACATAGCTAATCTGCTAGAAATTTCAGCAAAGCTATCCACCTTTGTTCTTTGAACAAACATGAATTGCACACTATATTTGTCAGCCAAAGGGGTGCTGATGCAAAGTACCAGAAATCTGTTGACTTTTATAGAAGGTATTTATTTGTGGTAAAAGCTTACAGGTACAAGGCCCAGAAGAGTCCAGCTCAGCTGCTTTCTCACCAAAGTCTGTTGTCATGTGTTGACTCAAGATGGCGGGCAATCTGGTCTCTAGGGCCTTCTCAGCTGCTCTGTTCTCTCTGACTACAAACTATCAGGCAGATGGATCATCTCTCTTCCCAGGGTTTTAGCTGTTTGAGCCTTCTCCTTTCTTCACATGGCAGGACCAAAATGACCAAGTTTTCTCTTCTTCCAGGTACCTTCTTGATTGATTGTCCATTTATATGGGCCCACCAAGGGGGCAGGGATTTAACCTGAGTCATGGCTTACTGACGTGGTCCAATCAAAAGCCCTCAATGGATTTGATCAAGTTAGCTTAAAACTTTGAATTTAATATAATCAAACAGTATCACACCCAGAGGAACAGACAAGTTTACAAACATAATCCTTCTCTGTTTTGGGATTCATAAGTAATAAGAAACTGCCACACATACCTACTGTGTGCTAGGCTTGGGTGACAGACAAGTGAGGTAAAGCCTCTGCCCTTGAAAGGCCTCCAGGTCTGGGAGGGAAATGGACACATCGTTCTCGCCCAGAAGAGACAGGTTTCCACAACTGAAGCATGTGCAGCATCCTCTGAGACTCAGAGGAGGGGTAGAGGACGTGCAAGGAACTGGCTCTCCCAAGCTCAGCAGGAGTCCCTTGGGGGTGGAAGCCATTAGAGAGAGCAAAACTGTGCTTTCAAGAGGCACTGAGAACTCTGTACATCACGTTAAGTAAATATGATGTGAATAGGGTGTAAGAGTATCGCTGTGGAAGGGAAAAGGTTTTGTGGTGGATGTATGGGAGTGCTGTATACTATATATATGCATTGCTGTGGTCTAGGGCTCCTGTGAAGAGAAGCTCAATAATTGGGGGGGGGGGGGAAGATAGGATGTAGAATTTTTTCCAAATCAACACGTATTCTTTATCTAACCTTTAAACCCATCGCTATATGCCATTTCCTAGTAAGGGACCCTGACATTATATTGGGCTTCAAATTTCAGGGAGTTCTGGATCACAGAGTGGTTCAAAAAAGGCAATGGAGGGATACTGGTATGGGATACCATTGACAGGGGATATATGGCTGACAGGGAGCTGTACAGAACATATGTCCAGGTTGCATGGCAATGTTTGGATATACTCATAGTGGCAACAATTAAAAACCACAGCAGGGGGGGTACTGGGTTCCTGGCCAGTGGTGCTCTGTCGTGGTCCCTAGGGGAGCAGCGACAGTCTCCCAGGTGCAGCGGCAGGGACCGGGAGGGAGTGAGGGTTCAACAGTGAGCCCCTGACGCTAATGACTATGCTTGTGAGCTGATAAGCCTAAAATAAGAACAAGGCCTAGAGCAGCACTGTGCCTGGGAATTTCCTCCTGTCAGCCTTCATTGGCCAGTCTCGAAGCCAAACTCAGCATGTAAATGCAATGCCTTCCCCCCAGCGTGGGACATGACACCCGGGGATGAGCCTCCCTGGCACCGAGGGACCACTATCAACTACCAACTGATGATGCAACTGGAAAATGACCTTATATGGAAGGTTCAACGCGGATCAGCGGAATATCCCTGTCTACATAAAATAACATGACTTTAAAATGCTGTTTGACCTAATGTAAGGGGGAAATGGAAAGGAGAAATGAGTTTATATGGCTACGAGTCTCTAAAAAAGAGTCGGGAGGCTGGCAGAAGGATTGTCCTTATGCACAACTGAGCAGAGTCTGAGAGACAGATAAAGCAGATACAACCCCCAGATATCGGTTCCTTCGAGGGCTAAAGAGACCCATGGGAGTTATGGTGATGGCCGATGGGGTTAACTACCAGGTCAGATGGCCCCTCTTTGGAACTGGTGTTTATGTGTGATGAATCTGGACTCAGATGGGATCTCTCTACATAAGACTTTCATGCTAATGTGCTGGAGGTGCAGTTAGTGTCGGGGTTTAAGATATATTTAGGGGATTTGAATCTCTGGACTGACAATGTGATAGCCAGGTCCTGAGCCTCAACAGACTCCAGCACCTACAATCTGACTTATTGGGCTCACCACACTCAGCTAAGATGGAGTTGAAGAAGGACAACCACCACACCATGGAGCCTAGAGTGACTACAACTGAAAGTGGGAGGATTGCATCCAGCATCCATGTGGAATCTGAGCCTCCTCTTGACATAGAGGTGCAATGGATACAACCAATCCAATGTCCACATAGAAAAGGTGGCATTGGATTGAGTAAAGTGGACATGATGGCTGATGGGTATGGGGAAAGGCAGGAAGAGATGAGAGGTGGAGGCGTCTTTGGGACATGGAGCTGCCCTGGATGGTGCTTCAGGGGCAATCACCGGACATTGTAAATCCTCACAGGGCCCACTGGATGGAATGGGGGAGAGTATGGGTCATGATGTTGACCATTGACCATGAGGTGCAGAGGTGCCCAAAGATGTACTTACCAAATGCAATGGATGTGTCATGATGATGGGAAGGAGTGTTGCTGGGGGGGGGGGGGGGGGAGAAGTGGGGTGGGGGTGGTGGGGTTGAATGGGACCTCATATATATATATATTTAATGTAATATTATTACAAAGTCAATAAAAAAAATTTTAAAAAAAAGAGGCACTGAGAGAAGAAAGCAGATGCTGTGTTCTGAGCAAAGTCTGCTACTTCCAGACAGCTAGGAGGCTGGTGGGGTGGAGGGCGTGGCATTTTTGGCAGGACCAGGAAACACCAAGTTTGCAAAACTCAGGATAGAAATGAAGGAAGAGAGTAGTTGCGTAAGCCAAGAATACCCTAAAGCATCACCCTAGCAAAGAAAGAGAACTCAGGTCCTACTTTTGGCATCAAGAGGAGAGCAGTGAGACTTAGAGAGCTCTAAGGAAATGCTGGACATTTTTATTCTAGAAAGTTAAAAGTTAGGACTGAGGGCAGGGATTACAAAGGACCCATTTTAAACTGCGTGCAAAGAAATAGAGCAAATCCTTTCTGATTGTATCTGGCTTAGCCTTCTCTGTGGCCTTTTAGGTAAATCTCCGCTCATGGAGAACTCCACCAAGCATCCAGCTGGTACCTTGTGACTTTATCGACCCGAGATTGTCTCTTACACTTTTTAAAATTTTACTTTCCCATTACACAAACGTCTAGATGTTCTCCAAGGTTTAGTCCTTTAGACATGCCATGAAACACTATTGTTTGAGCTTCATTTTCTGAATTCATTCCTCTGGAATAAAAATTCTTTCGGGATGTCTCTTTATCTGCCAAACACATAAGCACAGTAGGACTGACTGTTTGTATTTCTCGGGCAATGATCATGGGAACGCACCCCAGGCCCAAACAAGAAATCAGTCTTCCATCGACCGCAGAGCATGTTCCAAGTCAGGAGCCTGGGGTAAGTAGTTATTATTTAGGTGACTACTAGTTTGGGGTGACTGAGAACGATGGAAATGACTCACTTTGGCCAGGGACTGACATGGGAAACAAGTAATTTCTGCTTTATTAAAGGTTTGGCCTAAACCAATGGCAGTACTCTAGAGAGCCAACCATTTTTTAAAAAAAGAATCATTCTTCCACAGGAAAATATTTCTATTTGTAGCATTTACAGCATGGAGGTAAAGCACATGTCGTTATAATCCAGGATGAATATGTATATGCATTTGTGTCCTCTCTCTGTCAACCTGTCCTCACATCCCATGACATTTAAAATCCCAGACAGAACTGCTGCTGAGGCTGGGCAGGTGGAGGCTGCCATGACTCCGGAAGTGCTTGAGTCTTCCCCTCAGTGTCCATTTCCCTGTTCCCATCTCCTCCTCCGCCCTGTTGACTGCCTTGTACCTCCTCTCGCCCCAGGACCATATTCTCACAAGTGGGTTCCAGGGACTCAGGGAAGATATTTCATAAAATCGTTATGGCCTTTTGCTGCCTTCTGAGCAACCTCAGGGACTGTCTCCCTCTGTGAAAGCCTGGCAAGGAAAATTAAGGATACACACTGCAGTTTGTGTTGCCAGGAATCAGCTATAACATTAGCAAATACACATAGATACACATCCTATTCCTCTCTCTCCCATTAGCTCAGGGGTTCTTAACCAGGGGTCCGTGAACTTGAACTGAAATTCAAGAAAGCATTATTTTTGTGGGAACTTGTTGGTGCAGGTGTGATACGTTTATTAAATAATCCACAGTACAACCTGGACTTAGCAAGGGGTCCATGATTTTCACCTGACTGGCAAAGGGGTCTATGGAACAGAAACGGTTAAGAACCCCTGCACTAGCTGGGGACACATGTTACTTCCAACACTGGCTAGGTTAAAGCTTAACTTGACCCAAACCATGATGAAAGGGTTTAGTAAGCAATTTTTTTAAATTTATTTTTTTTAGGGTGTTCTAGGAATTGAACCCAGGACCTCATACATGGGAAGTAGGCACTCAACCACAGAGCTACACCCACTCCCCAATGAGAGTTGGCTTTATTATTTGTTTGCTTGTTTTGTTTTTAGGAGGTACTGGGGATCGAGCCCAGGACCTCATACATAGGAAGCAGGTGCTCAACCACTTCATCTACAATCTACTCCCAGTAAGCAAATTCAACATGTTGGCAAACCTTCTTTAAAGATTGATGTGTATGTATATATACTCTCCATGTATTTATATGTATACTTACATATAACTTCAGCCCTTCCTGTTTCCAAAAATGGATTCAAAGTGATTGAAACAAGATGGCAGAGGAGGATCTTCAAAGCACACAGAAGAACTTACTTTTTTCTGAGCACTACAGAAACATTTTACACATGTGATATCACTGGAATGTGCTGTGTGAGTTTTTAAATTAACACCCAAATGAGGGCTGCCTTACAATGCCAGAGCAGGGCACAGCTGGGCCCCTCCTAGGGTGTTGCTTTAGTGGTGCAAAGCATGTTGGGAGATCCTCTTGCAGGGTACCTTCACTCCAGATAAGAGATTCTTTGGCTGTTCCTTAGTGACCAATGGTGAACATTTGCATGTGGCTTTATGTTTTGAAAAGTTGTCCGAGACCATGACTCAGAGCCCATGGCTGTTGAAAAGGAGTCAATCGAGGCAAGTCAGGGTTTTGAAATAATCGTCATTTTGTTATGTGGACAATGACTGCCCTGATGAGCCATTTGACCAGTGCTTTGAGCAAGAGTCATGGTGTTGGACCACCACCCTTTCCAAAATAGCCACTCCTCCAGCATACATACCCCCATTCCTTTTTGCCCTTCCTAATTCTTCTCTAGAAATTGCAACCGTGTTCGCATGTGAGCATTCTCTGCTTTTCTCTCCATTTTTGAGTGTCACCTCCCACCAGAAAGTCAGGCCCACACAGGTCAGAATCTTGTTTTATACCCTGGCATCTCAAGCAGTAGCTGGCACATAGTAGGTGAGCAGTAATATTTGTTGAAGGAATGAATGAGTGCAGACATCCAAGAATATGACTTTGAAGTTCGACCAAGACTGGAAAGGTAGGAGTTTAGTCTTAGAATAAGACTGATCTTGTGCTAACCTTTGTACGATCAGTTGCTGACCACGTTTAGCCCTGCCTTGAGTTACTAAAATTTCCTAGGAAGGAATCTAGCTTTCTTTTAAAACAGTCTATATTCCAGATTGGTTTTACTTTGCGGCATTATGAGCAGTTAGTTTTACTATCTTTATAGAGTTAGACTTTGACCCCACAGATGGTTTTCCTGGTCTCTACCCACCTTCCAATTCAGGACACATTTCTGCTATTGGTTTTGTTTTTTTTTTTTGTTTTTGTTTTTTTTTTTTCTTTTTTTAATATTTATTTATTATTATTATTTTTAATTACATTAAAAAAATATATGAGGTCCCATTCAACCCCACCGCCCCCGCCCCCCACTCCCCCCACAGCAACACTCTCTCCCATCATCGTGATACATCCATTGCACCTGGTAAGTTCATCTCTGAGCATCACTGCACCCCATAGTCAATGGTCCACATCATAGCCCAGACTCTCTCACGTTCCATCCAGTGGGCCCTGGGGGGATCTACAGTGTCCCGTAATTGTCCGTGAAGCACTATCCAGGACAACTCCACGTCCCGAAAACGCCTCCACATCTCATCTCTTCCTCCCGTTCCCCACACCCAGCAGCCCCCATGGCTACCGTTCCCACACCCATTCCACATTTTCTCTGTGGACATTGGATTGGTTGTGTCCATTGCACACCTATGTCAAGTGAGGGCTTAGATTGCACTTGGGTACTGGATGCACTCTTCCCGCTTCTAGTTGTAGACACTCTAGGCTCCATGTTGTGGTGGTTGACCTTCTTCAACTCCATGTTAGCTGGGTGGAGTAAGTCCAATAAGTCAAAGTGTAGGAGCTGAAGTCTGTTGAGGCTCTGGGCCTGGGTGTCATATTATCAGTCCAGAGATTCAAATCCCCTACATATATCTTAAACCCAGCACCAACTACAATTCCAATAAAGTAGCATGCAAGTCTTGTGAAAAGAGATCCCCTCTGAGTCCATTTCCATCACGCAGAAACACCAGCTCCAAAGAAGGGCCATCTGTCATGGCAGTGAACCCCTTCTGCCATGACCATAGAACCCGTGGGTCTCTTTATCCCTCAAAAGAACCAATACCTGGGGTTGTATCTACCTTATCTGTCTCTTAGACTCTGTTCAGTTGTACATAGGGGTATTCCTTCTGACAACCTCCAGACTCTTTTTTATAGACTCACAGCCTTATAATCTCATTTCTCCTTTCCATTTCCCCCTTACATTAGGTCAAACCGCTTCCCGAAGTCATGTTATTATATGTAGACAGGTATATTCTGCTGTTCCGCATTGAATCTTTAATTCAAGGTCATTTTCTAGTTGCTTCTTCAGCTGGTATGTGGTAGTGATCCCTCGGTGCCAGGGAGGCTCATCCCCGGGTGTCGTGTCCCACGCTGGGGGGAATGCATCACATCTACACGCTGAGTTTGGCTGTGAGAGTGGCCACATTTGAGTAACATGAAGGCTGTCAGGAGGAAACCCCCAGGCACAATGCTACTCTAGGCCTTGTTCTTATTGCAGGTGCATAGGCTCAAAAGTGTAGCCATTAGTATCAAGAGCCCACTGTTGGGCCCTCCTTCCTTCCTGGTTCTTGCCGTTGCACCTGGAGGATTGCCGCTGCTCTCCCAGGGCCCACAACAGTGACCCCCCGGCCAGGAGCCCAGTACCCCCCCAGCTGTTGTTTTTAATTGTTCTGCTATTGGTTTTGAAGAGAAGATACCGAGGTAAAGGTGTCAGCTTTCCTACATGTGCGATTATTCACGGGAAGTTGCTTTTCACATCATGAGACATTTTCAAGAATGACAGAAAGCAAATTTTGTCACTGTGGGGCAAGGAAATAAAAAGGCCATTACTTTAGCACCTTACAACACATGCTGTTTCCTGTTTTTGAAAGACCATCTTCTGCTCAGAAATTAGAAGAACTGGACACAGAGCCATCAGTGTCAAAATATGTATCGTTGCCCTCTTCCTTAGAATCTGTGATGCACCTGGGCTCCCCTTTCTTCTCCTTTCCTCCATACTTCACTACCACAGCATGCAAAAGCCTTCTGGAACTTTCCCCATTGTCTTATAGTCTCAGAATTTGGATAGCTCTGCAAAGAGGGCAGCTCTAGGGGAGCTGGCCTTGAAGCAAAGCTTTACACACAGAATTCCAGAAAATTTTAGCTAGATTGGTCCAGTCAATAACCGTGGAGGGGCAAAACTAAACAAGCTCCCTTTCATTTCATGTTCTTTCCATAAATATATAAGTAATTAAATCCTTTGGTCGCATCTCAGTGATAAAGGCAAGAAAAAAATTTCCCTCACTTAAATATCAATGTGTGCAAAAGAAACTGAAAAGCAGGACCATATTTCAGGAAATAATACTGCTGCAAAGTTAATATCACCTCATACAGCTTTTCCTAGAATTGAATTGCCTGATCTCCTCCCACAGGAGTTGCTTCTATGCTTGCAATAATCGAGGCTGATTTTATTGAAAATCACCTCTGACTGAGGAACATACTCCAGAAGAAACCACATTGGGGCGCACTGGTTTCTGGTGCCAACGGCCCATTGTCTAGGCCAGTGCTGTCCAAGGTCCCAATCTTTCTGTTCATTCAGGCAGCTCATTCATTAGCAGCCCTTCAGGCAGGGTAGAATAACTAGACGTATCAGGAAAATTCACTTTGAATGGTTTCTGAGACTTGTTGGCTAACAGGGCGGTCATCAAATTGTAGCTTCTAACATGCCTATTAAACATTTTACCCGTAGTGGCAGGACGTGCTGTTGATTTTGCTTCAAATGCTTAACATAAACTTTCTTTGCCTACTGATCTAGGATTCTCGGAGATCCTGGATTGGAGACAGGGCAGAATGGTGGAGTGGAGGGGGAGAGGGGGAGAGGCCGGTGACACTGAGTAGCAAAGCTCTCATAGTCCCCTTGTAGGCATGGCTCACTCATCAAGCATTCCTGCTTGCTTGTTGACTATTTTTTTTTTAATTATAAAAAGAATCCAGGGTTATCTTGCCAGCACAGCACAAGTAACCAGGAGACCCAAATTCAGAAATGTACCCCAGCTCCCCAACTCCACCAAGCAAATACAGAGAATATTAGAAATGGAATACACGGAACCTCTGGGAGGAAAGAAGTGGGGTGGGGGAGAAGGAAACTGCTAAAGAAGCCACATGTCAGGGAAGGCAAGTGACCTTGGCATGACATTGGCTCTAGATACTGGAGGAAAGGTACTCTGAGGCTGAGTTGATTCCTAAAGACAGGAGAGCTGGGGGAAAAACCAGGGTAGTTTTAGGAAAAAGAGGAAAACAGAGCAGAGGGAAAGCTCACCAAATGACGAGAGAGTCTGAGCAAGGCAAAGCCTACACTAGGAAGGAGGAAGAAGAGCCCCTTGTGCTCCTAGGGAAAGCCTTTCCATTTGGGCCACTCCGCAGAACCCAAAATAACTTGATCAGAGGTGTTGTGCCAACATCTAGGCCGGTGATAATTCAGACATCAAGTGTAAAAGACAAAATGTCATTTTGGCTCTTGACTGGTTGGTGCCCTCCCTTTATGAATTCTGGGCCCAGATTATTACTATTATTTACTTTAACCAAGAGAGGGAAAGTAAAACAATTCCCAGGATCTAGCAGGCACACAAAGCTTTTTAACTACATATATAAGTGGCATATGGCTTAATACTTGGGTTTCCAGCAATCAAGAAGCAACCTTCTACAATATCACTATAGCCAGCTCAGTTCCCACCGGGCATAACGGAGACGATTAGATATATTGAGTTCTTTGTGTCATTCAAAGAAAGCAGAATCTCATACCCGTTGGTGTTAGGTTCCTCTCACTTCATTTCAATTTTCAATAACCAGTGTCATCACATGTAGCAGTTTCTTTTATAATGAAACTTCATGTCGAATTGGATTTGTCTTTCAAGCGAAAGCATATTATGAAGCCTTCTTAAATCTGATCCTTGAAATAATTGTCCAGTGCTACAAAAATCGCATACATGTATATATGTGTATATATTATATGTGTGTGTATAAAAGCCCCAGACAACCCAAAACAAGAATAACACAGCAAATGAACAATAAGAACAAAATGACTGTATTTGGTTGAAAACGAGTTATAGTTCTGCCTTTCTTATTTGACAGTCCAGGGAAAAGAAGTGGTCTGGTTAATCAAAGAATTTAGTTAATAGAGCTAGCCCATGCAGAGAAAACAGCTTTCAAGGAATTAGAATTCAATGAGTACCCTTTGCAAAAGACAAAGCTATACATCATCTAATTCTCCTTTGATGATTCAGGAAGATCATCCAATATTATCACAATGAGCCATTGTCATCGTGCCATTTGTACAGAAATCCTGGTTGTTCACAATTTCTAGGTGCTTGGCTGTGACCATGCTCAGTCTCATTCCACAGAGTATCCACTTCTGTTCCTGGATTGGGTAGTTTGATGTTAAATCACCTTTTTACTCTCCCCACTTCCTACCACCTTAGTAAATCTAGAGTCAGTCTTATAGTGGTTGGAAAACATTATGCTGGTGTATGCGCAAACTCTGCAATGTCCCAGTAATTCAAGTATCGCCTACACAATTTGTCTACTAACTTGAATACAGATGATTGTGTGATAGGTTATCCAGAGCAGAACTTCCCAGCAGCTTTTTAGTGGCAGAGCTTAAAGGAATGCAGATGTCTTCATCCCTAAAACCTCAGGGTACCCTGGAACCTCTTGACTGCAAGCCACCTCTTTAGTTTATCCGGGCATTCCATGCCAAGGTTTTTCTGTGTGTGCCAAGATGTGGAAAAGGTGAGGAAGCAGTGGCCTAGGGATTTAGGTGTCACACATCCATACCCATTTTTTTAAGCTTAAAATTCTTCAAAGTGAGGTGATGTCCAGAGACAGTGGGAGCTTTAAGGTCGTGGTTCTCTCTTCCTTCAGCCAGCCTATGTTTGATAGGCTCAGTCAGCATTTCCCAAAGTGTGCTGCAGGGATAGTGTTTTGAATGACGTTAATTAGTGCTACGCAGGAGATCAAATGTGTGTGCTTGTGTATGTGTGTGTATGTATTGGAAGGGTGGTCAAATAAGTATAGGAAGTGTTAGGTTAAAGAAATTTTTTCTCCTACGATGAATTCTGAGCCCTTGATAATCTAATATACGTGGTGCATCTCTAAGAGTGGGATTATAATATATTACAGTGTTTCCCAAACTTCCTTGACCCTAGCAGCCTTTCATCCATGGAATATCTGAATCTACTTTGAGATATGGCGGAATGAGTAAAGCTGGGGTGTACGGGTGACATCAACCAGAGGGTTAAACTGAGTAATTCTCATGGGAGACAACCCCTCTGAGTCAGAAGCAAACGTTTCTTTAGCTAACCTGCTGCTGGTCTACAGAGCCACCGGAGCGCAACCTGGAAGGTTTACCAGCCTACCAAGGGGGCCACTAAAAGTTCAGTTGAAATCAGCTGGATTACAGTAGCATTGTAATTGGTTTTGAAATCTGGAAGTGTGACTCTTCCAAATTTCTTCTTTTCCAAGACTGTTCTGGCTTTTCTGGGTCCCAGTTGCACATTGGTTTTTATTTGCTTTTTCTTGTATATATGCTGCATTTTGGTTGCAAAGGCAACTCTTTACTAGGTAGTTGGACTTTGCATATATGGCACAAAAATGAAAGCCTTTGCTTAGTATAGAAGTGGATTTTCCTCATTATGAGACCAAGGGCCCCCAAAGAATGGAATCTGGCATCAAATCTCAAATCTTTGCAGTTGTTGTCCTCTCCAAATCTGTGTGTTCACACTAATGAATCTATGATTTTGAATTTCTCTTACAACCTTGTTAGAGGCTCTGATTCCCCATTGCCTCCCTTCTGGGTGGGAAACACTTAGCTGTTTCTAACTTGGGAATGTCACCAGGAAAATAATCTCCACTTTTCTACCTTCCAAATGAATAGTGAGGGGAATTTGCTAGCATTTTAAGCATATTGGGAGATATCTGATACAAAAGTAAATTTTAACTGGATATGTTCTGATACTTAAAATAAAATGACTCTGTTATGTAGCTCCTTCTCAAAACATCTTGTGTGTTGGTTTTTAGTAAGCTGGTGTTAAGAATGAATGGTAGTCTTCCATTCTGTAAACTGTTCATCATACTTGTAAAACAGGCTGGGGTGGGACTGGGGGATGGCTATTATATCACATATCCAAAGCTTTGCAAACCCTGTTCTCACTTCTTGGCAGGTTCCTATAATTTTGTGAAATATTTTAATATGACAAAGTCACTTCGATTACACAGTCATTATAAGTTTTGCCAAGGTTGAGCATGGATCGTTTTGTGTTCATTAGAGCACAAAATTAGAATTTTTATTGCTGCAACTGTAAACACTGTTGGCTCAAAGGATTCAAGAACCTTCTCATAAAATCTTGGATAACCTATAATTGGTATTTTCCATGTTTCCCAGCATATTTTAATGTCTCGAAACTACTTTCCGTTTTCCCCTCCCTTGGTACATTTCCTTTGGCCTGGAAGGTGAATAAGCGATTCTCTTCAAAATGGATGGCATTGCACACACTGCATGAACTTGTGGGCACAGAGCACGCCATCCCCAGAGTCTGGAGGCAGAGAATAAATTATTTCTTTAATTTTCTCAGCTTTAGTTGGCCCTGAGTCTGGCAATTAGACCTGAGTGAGTCTGGGAAAGCCATCTGGCACACCTACATCTGTTCTCACGTTTGCCAATCAGGATTTATCAAAAATCAAAGACTTAAAAGCACGAGGCTCTTAAAAGGTGCTAATTTGTGGCTAAAGAATAATTCAAATGCCACACTATTTTGTCTTCATGGAGTAAGGTTTGGGTTTTTGAAAATGCAGGAAATCTCTTTCGTCTTGCTTCTCTGTCTCTTGTGCTCTTAAATTCTCTGAAAATAGGAAGAAAAAGTGGAAAGGCCTTCATTTCTAAAGACCGTCTTTTCCCTACCTTTGTCCTTGGGAATATTGGCATGATTTTGCCAACACGTTTTAGCTACCTCACTGCTGTTTAACAATGGGTGCTCATCCATTTCTGCTGGCTCCTCAGTTTTTAGGATGTTTTTGGTAGAGCGTCACCACTTGAGCCTATTCCCCAGTCACCATCCCTTTTCTCTAATCCTCTGGCCATCCTAGAAGTCAGACACCGATGAAGAACCCCTTATGTTTGTCACCCTCCTCTTCAGCAGAGGGGAGAAAGCAGTCATTCGGCATCATATCGGCTGCTGTCTCCGCTCTGCAAAATATATTCTTCTGCTTCAATTTCACAACAGCTCGTTGGCTTGCAGGGGACCAGAAACCACTAATATGGGAAGCTTGAGACTCTGCCAGATTTGGCTGACAGGTCAGCTTTATGATGTGAGGTCCAAGCGTGTGCATATTAAACCCTCCTACTGTCATTTGTTGAAATTCTGGAACTGAAACATAACAAGCTATGCCTAGCTCAGTAGCAAATGAAAGCAAAGCATGTGAGATAGATGAAATACGGGCCTGCCTCAAAAATTGCAGTGCGTGTTATCTAAGTTTAACAGGGTCCCCTAGACACGGCGCAGGGAATGGGAAAATACTTCAACTCCTAAGAAAACACAGGGTTGTTTGCTCTGTAGGATGTTTAGTCTTTGCCTAGAAGGTTTTATTCTCGGCAAGGGAATCTACAGCGTACCAAATACTTCCTCCCCCAGGATCCCAAATCACTTTCTAAATCCAGCCAAAAGCTCATCTGATCACAGGTGCTTACCAAGCTGGTGAGTATCTAGACCAGGGGTTCTTAACCAAGGGGTCTGTGAGCTTGAATTGAAAAAAATCAACTTATTGTCTTTATTTTCTCTGACCTCTAACTGAAATCTTGCATTTCCTTCACTTATGAATATATGCAATAAATAAATTATTCTAGTACTCATTCCACCTGACTGGCAAAGGGGTCTGTGGAACAAAAAAGGTTAAGAAGCCCTGACCTAGAGCCTAGGAGGAGGAAGAGTGTGCCCATGTATTTATCACAGAAGAAGAAGTTTCCAGTGTTTCATTCAGACTTGTTTGCTTTTGTGAAGAAGAAGAATATGACAAAATGGAGACACAGCTTAGATTTTGGCAGTTGTCAGCAGGTAACTGGGGCCTAATTGCATGTATGACTTCAGCTCTATTGGCATAGATAATAACATTAGAGCTGACCACCAGATTTTAAATTTTTCCATAAAGAGTGAATTGAATTAAAGCTTTATACACTTTGGATGAGTCTCAACTCTTTTTGGAATGGAAGAGCAACTATGGAATCTCAAAATCTAAAACTCCCTGACTGTGTACACTTTGAGTCGTTTCAGGGATGCAGTTAATGACCAAAGATTGCCATTAAACATACTAGCTACTGAAAAGAGAAGAGTGAGGCATGTAGAAAATCCATGACTTAAAATATACTTTTCTCAAATATCAGTTTGCTGCCACCAGAGTCAAATCCGTTACCTGTGTGTCATGCCTTCCAGCTAGATGAGCCAGGCTAAACTTTATGGTATTATGAAAACGGGGAAAACCTGGCCAGTACTATCTCTTCCAAGTAAAGCATTCTTCATGCTTTGATGCACTTTAGTAGAGAGGTGTTGAGCCCCTATTCTGCTAGACCCTGCAGTGGATGTCAAGATGAGGAAGGCAACACCCACCCTCAGGGAGATTAGAGTTTAGTGGCGGGGAGGTAGATGGAGAAGGTGAGATACCCAGATGCTTCCACTTCCAGAGAGATGCCAACCCAAGCATGATACACACTAAATTTTTTATAGAGGTTGGAATCAGGCCAAAACCAAACCGAAACCAAACCGTAAATCTTGCTGGTTCCAATAATCTTTGGGTAACATGGATTTACACTCCTCCTTTTGATTTCTAATATCCATGCTCTTCATCTTTCCCAGATTTTGCCAGAAAGTTCTTCCTGGGCTGAATATCAGCAATCAGCCCAGCCCAGCCAGATCTACTCAAGAAACAAATGCATATAAAAAGACACTTGCACACACATCAAAATCTAACCATTCCACAGACAGTGATAAAAAGTCAATCTGCATGCTAACATGTAGCTTCCTGTCAGTGAACAGCCATCTGAGTACACTTAAGAATATCCAGTTACGTTATCCCAAATTTTAAAGGCACCATCATAAGGACAGGACGTTGTCTTCTCTATTTTTAGAGAAATTTTGAAAAATGGGTGAGTCAATTTGAGCTTTTTCACCAGTTTACCAAGAGCCAGTGCCTAGCACACAGTAGATATTTGATATTTTTTAATGAATGTAAGAAATAGTAACAATAACCTCTAGTCTAGCATCTCCTACAGTGTGTTGAGTGGACACTTGTCTCATGGGATGATTACAGGTCTGCTGTTGGGGTGTTCCAGAGGTTAACCCCTAGCAGAATGTGGGTTCCTGGCACTGGCCTCAGGAACCCAAGCCCCTCTACAAAACTTCTCAAAAACCTGGATTTAAAGAGGCACAGTCTGGAGGTGTAAGGTAAGCATGCTCTTGTACCTGGGTTCAAACCCCATCTCTGCAACTTCCCTACTGAGTAGCCTGTGGCAAGCTACTTCACTTCTCTCTGTCTCCTTTTCCTGTTCTGTACAATGAGCATAATGCTAGAACTGGCCTCATGGGATCTGCTGGAGATTAAATGAGTTAATATGTGCAAGGTCCTTGGAATAGTTTAGCTATCCGAGTGTCTGCTATTGGTCGACTCCGGACTGGAAAACCAGCTAGCTTTGCGGCCTTGGGACAATTCCTTAAACTTTTCCTGGCCTCTGTTTCCTTATTTCTAAAATGGGATCATGCCTCCTGTAAAGCCATGAGGATGAGAAGAAAATTTAATGGGATTCCCTCTGTATTAAAAATCCCCAGCATGTGGTAAGAGCTGGATAAGCATCTGCCGACTCAAAATCGAGCCGTGGTTCAGCTGATCTGCTGGAACTGTCCGGCACTTCCTTTGACTTGTCTTGCAGCAGCTCTCCTCCCCCCCATCTACCGTGCAGTATGGAAAGAGTAAGTGCAGAGGTGGCGAAGGAACAAGGCTGTACTGGAAGTTCCGTTTTGAGCGTGCCGTGTCATAAAAGAACAAAACACGTGTTGGTGTCTTTTGCCAAAAGCCGCCTAGCCACATCAGAGTCTGACAATTCTATTTGCTCCGTCTCAGCTGAGATGAAAAGGGTGAGTGGAAGCAGTCCCCCCACTCTGCGTCATGTTGGTTGCACCCCACCACTGACACTGGCGGACCCCTGAGTCGCAATCACGTTTCCTCTGCAAGTCAGAGAGAAGTCGTTCAAGTACACACAAGTCACCCGGGGTGAGGATCAATGGGGAATCCGTCTCATTGCTGAGCTGAGCTGGAAGTCGCCATGACTGCCGTGATTTCTAAATGAAGATGTAGCATCTGGAGAGCACAGAGTGGAATTTATAGCTCATAATTACGGAGACCATGCAGCCGAGTCCCTGATGCTGGTGTTCGCCTGCTCCCTCCCACCTCCAAGAAGGCCAAACTGCAATGACCTCCTCGCCATCTTCCCAACGACCATACCTCGCACACCACTTCAATCCATATTCATTGATCTTTGTGGCTCAAATGGAAGCTTATTGGTGGATCTCTTTGGGTGACCTCTTAGAATAAAAGCCTCGATATCACGTGGAAACAACAGCTTATGAATTCTTCTCGGATGCTCTAATTGAAACACATTCAGCTGGTGTCTTCCTCACAACTCTGTTCCTTCCCAGGTCTTTCAAAATTCCCCAACCCTGAGCCCTACCTCGCTCTCTCCAGAGATTCTGCTGGAGTTTCTTTAGGAATTCTTACCATTGGTTTACTCTCGTGCCCCTTTGCATCCTGTTAGGGTTTTCTCTATGGGATGCCTGACACTTACACTTTTCAGTTTATCCAGAGAACAAGTAGATTCTGGAAAGGAGAGAAATTGGGACCTTGAACATGAACGTTTATTAATAATGACTAGTGCTTTAGATATAGAATTCTTTGGAGGGAGGGAGCGTGACTGAGGCAGGAGTGTGCCTTGGCAGAAACCTTGCTGCAGCCAGACACATCAGTGTCATCATTTTCCGATTTAAACAAATAACCTGTTCTGGCCAAACATTCTTCCCTTTCTAATTTTCTTCCTCCTCTTCCTTTTTTTCACGCTGTTTTCTTATTCCTTTTTTTTTCTGCCTGCCTGCCTCCCTTTCTCTTTCTTGGATCCTCACCATCCTCTCTTCGCTTTCCTCTCCCTCCTCTCCTTACATCTCACATCCTCCCACTCTTTTCCAACTCAACCTCTCTCTTCTTAGACTGTGGTCTGTAGAAGGATAACACAGATCACTGGAGGCAGGACTGGAAGTAAAATGCCTCCAACTAGTCTATTCTACTTGGTTATTATTTTGAACACCAAACAGCAATTCAATCACAGGCAGATATTGACTTCTCTTGTGGCACTCCATGAAAAATGTTTAAAATGAAAGCACTGCCAAGCTTCTTATTTTGTCGCTGCAGAAAATGCTGTTGTATTGTTTTTAGGTGTTCACTATTGAATTGCACTTCGTTTAAATCTAACAATACTGGGAAAGGAATTCCCATGTAAAAACCAAACTGTCATGTTTCAGGTGGTATTTCCTTGTGCTAAGTTTTTATGAAATGAATGCAAGGAAAATGTAAGGATGCACCTTGGGTTCTGGAACATGAAAATGGTACCCACCATTTCCTCTGTGAGAGTTTTGCCTCTGTTTTTCATAAGCTTTCCACTCAATTCTTATGTGACACTGTATCTTAAATATACACCTATCATCAGGCTTAGCAAATCAATACCATAAGAGGGTGAAATGGTCTCTAGAACCCTCCACAAAGGCATTTTACAGTAAAAGCAATTGAAAAAGAAGCTGCAGTGGAATATCTTATGAGATAGCCATTTAGATCACAAAAGTGCTATAAAAGTCACAAGCATTTTGTGTGAAGCAAGGTTCATGATACAACCGTACAGGACTTGCTGGGAAGAAAAAGAGGAAAATTGCAAACCAATTTGTGGTTATAGCTTTTTCTGTCAATTCCATTGGGATTTAAAACTTGTAAAAGGTAGAAACTTCTGCCAGCTTCCAGTTTTTAGAGAGATAGTAATAACTCTAATCACAGGAGCTAAACAAACACCAATTCTTTGGAGCTAATAAAGTCTTTATTAGCTTCAATGCAATTAGTGCTTCCTGGGATCTTTTAGTCAAAGAAATAGACGTGTCACCCCTGGCCAATTGTGAGCCCCAAATTTGGGAGTCACCCCGGGGTGTGTCATTTACATCTTTCAAAAGACGTTTGCAAACGAGAGAGGAATAGTTGTGAAGCAGAGTAGGTGAAAGAGTGGGCTTACTTCAGGGAGCCCGTGCAGACTTCAAGCTGGCGGGAGGAGGCAGGCCCTGCTGTGTGTTTCATACTATCACGCAAGCTGCCCCGTTCATCCATCACTCAGGCACTGGAGTCCCAACCAGCCCTCCGAAAGCGATCACAGTGATGATCGCTGCCCATATTGAGGTTCCGCTGGGCACCATGCATCCAATATGCAATATCTTTCATCAACTCAGCAACTCTGCAAGACCCAATTCTCTTCTTTTACAGATGAGGAAACCAAGGCTCAGAAGAGTTCATTAGAAATCATTGAGGAGCAAACCCAGGGTCTTGTGGTGCTCCCACCCAGGCACATTTCTTTCCTCCACAAATGTCCCGTGCATCTCTAGCAAGGGTCAGGGTGGCTTGCCACCATCCTCACCGAGGGTCGGAACGCATTAGACTGCATAAAACAGCCACAGCTTGGACCCGGGGACTCATAATGGTAGAGGTAGTCCTAGCTCCCATTTGTTGAGCGGTCACTGTGTGCCATGGTCTGAGCTAAGCACCTGCACTTTCTCACTGAATCCTCTCAACAACCTTGTGAGTTAGACACTAAACACTAGTGCTACCTCCACTTCACAGTCCAGAGCACCAAAACTTAGTACCAAACAGTAGCCTGCTGACAAACAGTTTTAAGGAAACAGTGGGGCCATCTAATAAGCCATGGCATTTTGAGAGCCTCCTAGCTTGCATGTGGGAGAATGAACCTAGGTTTTCATTTTCCTGGAAATAGTTAAACGCTGCGCTGACATTTCTGCCGTCAGAGCAGCTTCAATCAGACAGCCAACCAGGTGGGGAAAAAAGCGTATCCATCCACACATTTTTGTACCTTTGGCCTTTAAAGCCCATTTGAAAAAAATGGGAGCAAGGGAGAGAACAAAGGCAAGCAAGTGGCTGTGATCCCCAAGTCCTTTGTGGTCTGGTCTACACCAACGCTGAGCAGGACTGATTGACAGCTTGCATCCATCAAGAACCCGGAGAAGGTCAGCTGCTTGATGAGCCAGTCAGGGGCCAGCGCCATACACCACACACATTCTTCTACTTGGGTCAATCTTGGCATGACCAAATTGAGAATTAATTTTTACGTTCTCCCTGACTAGAGACAGGAGGTGACAAATTTCCCGGCTATGTAGGATTCTGCAGTTGTTGTGCTAGCTCTAAATTAATATCTCCAAACAGCAAGAAAACTAATTAGATTACAACTGCAAGTCTTTTAGCCTGTATCTTTATGATTCACTGTTGATTACAAGCTAATGCACAGCTAGTATACCCAGATCTTTATTTCCATCTGAGCAATAAAAAGTAGTTTCTGGTTTCCCTTCAGTTAACATTTCTCTTTAAAGTGCAGCACCCCATTAATGAAGATATATGGAATGAAATTCCATCTCTGCTGTACTCAATCCGATTTCATCCAACAAATGAAAAGTAATACTGCCTCTTCTAATATCATTAGAAAACCTGACGTTTCATAATTACTTGTAGGTTGTAGTGGAGCGGAGGCAAAAGTGCTAGCATTTTTGTACCACTCATGCTTTACTGAAGTGCTTCCTTCAAAGGGCAAAACAGATTCCACGGGGCACTCTTGTCATCTGTGGGGGTTGGCCACCTCAGGTCTCCATCTTAAATCGCCTTTCTTTTTTAATGTTTCCATTTTTTTAAATTTATGTTTTTGAAGGGGTGCTGAGGATTGAACCTGGGACCTCATACATAGGAAGCAGGCACACAACCACTGAGCTACAGTTGCTTCCCTTCAGTAGCCTTTCTGAGACCAGTCACAGATATGTTTTTCACTGTGGGCCTAGCAGCTCTGTTAACCTGATAGATGCTACCTGAAGGGCATTCTCTGTAGCTGGCCCATTTGCTGTAGCTTAGTGGAGGCCAGCTTAGAGCCCTAGCCTACGAAACCGAAGGCAAAAAGGAACCCAGAGTCCTGGATACTCCAGAAGAGTTCTGGAAGTCCCTAGGGCCCCCAAGCAGTTTCTGACAGCCCCAACAAAATATGCCAAGCCCGAGTAGGTGGAAGTGGGAGAGCATCATGCACCCACGAACCCAAAGTCCACACAACCTGGTCTGGGTATGTTGTGCTGTGTCATAGCCTCAGGCAGAGCTGTGACATAGGAAGCCAGGTGTCAGCCACAGCTGGGCCAACCTGACACTTCCTAGCTCTGTGCCCTTGAACTAGTCTAGTTTCTTCCAAGGGCATCAGTTTCTTCACTGGTAAAATGGGATGATCATCTCTGCACAATGGCTCCCTCCTACATGGCTCCTTCAACGAGCAGAAGAGAAGATTCTTCCTCTAAATGATGTGTAAACTGTCAGAAGCTGTAAGTTGATATGAGATTACCCTGACCCTACCTTGGCCAAGGGAGAATAAAAAATCAGGCCTCAGTACGCCCTGGCCTACAATAGACATTAAAGAGCATCGGATGAATCTGGAAAACCTTCCACCCTGAACCTCATTTGCTCTCTCAGCAAAGAACGAACAAATTTAAAGTGGGGGCCCTCGTGGGTGCTGGGGTCAGACAGGGCACTTGCTTTTTCTGTGCTGGAATGGAACTCTTCAGGGCCAGCAGGAGCTCTCCATGACTTGAGCTAGCCTGGACCACTGTCCCTCCATGGCAGACACTGTTTCAGCATTGCTGCTCCTGCCTAGAAACCAGGATTCGCCTCAAATAGCCAGGGCCAATTAGCAGAGGTATTTTGCCCACAAGTCGCCATGTCTCCAAATGCACTGCCCACTACCCCCATCCACCACTGGCATTCTGACCTCCGCATTTCCATTGCATTGGTCCCAAACCACATCCATCCGTCCATCATAAAGAAAGCAAGGACGCTTTGAGGCCTCTGGCTAGGGGAACTGGAAAAATGTCCATCACCTTGCTAATCACTTATCTGCAGCTGATGGGAGCTTTAAATAACACAGGGTTCCTGGTCCCACCGCCATGGAGGTAGTGCTATTTTGGCAGCCTGCTGCTGGCTGACATCAGATAGGGAGCCTGGGGAGGCGCGGTGTTTTTGCAAGCTGTGAATACCTTTGAGTGATGGGTTGCATTCATTTCATGGAAGTCGGCATACAATTTACAAGTGGTTGTGCTAAGCTGGGCATTTAAGGATTTGTATGCAGGCCATGTTTGCGACGTGCCTTCTCGATACTGAGCTATTTCACAATACTGCCTAATGCAGCACATTGATCTTTTAAATAATATCTCTGCTTCGTAGAGTAAAAGAAAAAAGGGGGAAGCTTATAATCACCATTATAACCCATTTGTCCAAGTAGTACAGTTATAAATAGTACTTCTCCAATTAATCGGTAACCCTAGTTATTATAAAAACACAAATCATACCAAGCTAGCACCTTCTAATTTGCACATATTGCACCATTTTCATAATCTATAATGGCTAATATTGTTGACATAAATTTATTCACCTGACTCAGAAAGACAAAGGCAAATTCTCCTTTTCCTTTGCAAGTGTTAATAAGGTGAAGGCTGAAAGGCCTGTTTTTATCCTGCTCCAAGTGTTGGTTCACACTTGGAGCAGGCATGGGGTTCTTGCTCTGGAAACACATTGGCAAATCCAGCCTTTTGACTGGGTGAGCACTGGGGGATGAGCTCTGCACTCTGTGATGGGAAAGATCCACCTGGAAAAAAAGGATGGCCATCACAATCTGTTCCTTCCTTCAACCCAACCATTTGCATCATTTACTTGCTACTTACATGTAACTCAGGCTTGATTTCTATTTGCTTTGCTGCTGCTGCTGCTGCTGCTGCTGCTACCAGGGCTGTCCCCCACCAAGGCTGCACCTTCCTGTTTCCACGTCCCTTCACAATAGAGGTCTCAGCTTATCCTTCCATCCAACGACAGGGATGGATGAGGCATTCTCTCAGACCAGCTTTAAAAACATCTACGTGGAATCTTAGCAGTTTGGATTTGTTTCCTGGGATGACTCTTCTGCACCTGAAGGCATGGCTTAGCTTTGAGATTGGGAAGCGCCAAGGCAACGAATGTCCCGAGAACTTTGCAGGGTAGGAACAAATGAGGGCTACTCTTCCTAGGGTCTCCCATAAACTACGGGGCTGCTTGGAGGCCACTGCTGTACTTCGGGTTGGAAAAGAGTGAGGCACAGAGGGCATGTCTTTCCCGTTCCCTGCTGGGGAGGAGGAAGAGCTTTGGAGTCAGGTTTTGAATCATTGCTCTTATGATGGTAAGCTGTGTGACCCCAGGCAAGCTTACTTCATCTACCCCAAGCCTCAGAGTGTGGGAACCTGGGACCCAGGTACATATTAAAGAGTGCACCCCTCTCCCAAGCACACACCAAGGTCAAATACCCTCTCTCTCCTGTGTGTTCAGTTGTGTTCTAACCCTATTTCTATCTCTTTAGAGAAGTATTTTGAGGATTGACGGAACTTAAATGAAGTGCTCAGCCCTCAGCACAGAGCTCACTAAATGGGCACTCTTTCTTCTCTTCTGTTTTTTTTATTATTATTATTTATTTATTTATTTTTATTGACTTTGTAATAATATTACATTAAAAATATATATGTGAGGTCCCATTCAACCCCACCCCCCCACCCCCCCAACAACACTCGTTCCCATCATCATGACACATCCATTGGATTTGTCTTCTGTTTTTACTGCTTTACTTTGTCAGCCATTCAATCTACCAATGTTACAACCTTTCTTTTCTTTTTTTTAAGGAGGTACCAGGGATAGAACCTGGGACCTCATACGTGGGAAGCAGGAGCTCAGTCAATCACTTAAGCTACATCTGCTCCCTGAAATGACCTTTTTTTTTGTCTTTATTTATTTTTTAATATTACATTAAAAAAATATGAGGTTCCCATATACCCCCCACCCCCCCACCCCCCTCCTCCCCCCATAGCAACAATCTCCTCCATCATCATGAGACATTCATTGCATTTGGTGATTACATCTTTGAGCACTGCTGCACCTCATGGTCAATGGTCCACATTATAGCCCACACTCTCCCACGTTCCATCCAGTGTGCCATGGGAGGACATACAATGTCCGCTAACTGTCCCTGCAGCATCACCCAGAACAACTCCAAGTCCCGAAAACGCCTCCACATCTCATCTCTTCCTCCCATTCCCCGCACCCAGCAGCTACCATGGCCACTTTATCCACAACAATGCCACTTTTTCTTCGATTACTAATCACAGTAGTTCATGAATAGAATATCAGTAAGTCCACTCTAATCCATACTGTATTCCTCCATCCTGTGGACCTTGGAATGATTGTGTCCACTCCACATCTATATCAAGAGGGGGCTTAGATTCCACATGGATGCTGGATGCAATCCTCCTGCTTTCGGTTGTAGGCACTCTAGGCTTCATGGTGTGGTGGTGACCACCTTCAACTCCATGTTAGATGAGTGGAGTAAGTCCAATAAACCAGAGTGTAGGAGCTGAACTCTGTTGAGGCTCAGGGCCTGGCTATCATATGAGAAATGACCTTTTAAAAACAAGCTCTTCTACATTTGATACCACTTATTCATTCCTACTTTCATGTATGTACATTTTTTGGAATGCCTGCTAAGTGCCAGGCACTAATTTTAGATGCTAGAGATCCATCAGGAAAGCGAACAGACCACAAGCTTGGCCCTGATGGAGCCTCTATTATACTGGGTGGAGACAGCCAATAAACAACATGTCTATATAACTGATGCTCTATCTTGGAAAATGACGAGTGTTATGAAGAGAAATCAATCAGGGAAGACTACCAGAGAGAGGCAGGGGTGGAGTTGCAATTTTCAAGTGAGAGGTCAGTGAAGGCCTCCCTGACAGCTGACATCTGAGCCAAGGAAATGAGGGCGGGAGGTATGCAGAGATCTGGTGGGGAGAGCACTCCTGGGAGAGGGATAGTACGTGCAAAGACCCTGAGGTAGGAGTGTACCTTGTTGTGCTTTAGCAACAGTAAAAATGAAGGCTGAGCTGGAGTCTAGGAAGCAAAGGTGAGAGTGTCAGGAGAGCAGGCCAGAGCACTTACTGGAAATCAGATTGCAAAAGAGCTGGTAAGCCATTGCTTATACTCCAAGTTGGGAGCCACTGGAGGGCTGTGGTTTGAGTTATCTCCTAAGGACCACATCGTGGCTATTGAGAAAAGACCATGGTGGGGAGAGGAGGAGAGAGGAGGGTGGAAGCAGGGAGAATGATAAGGAGGCTTTTGCTGTAGTCCAGGCAGGAAGGATGGTGGCTTGGACCTAGGCTGTGGTGGGTGGTGAAGAGTGCTTGGATGTGGGATATATTTTGAAAGGCGAGCAGATGAGATTTGTGGAAGGATTGATTGGATGGGTTATGAAAGAGACTGAGAAGTCAGTGAGTCCAAGATTTTTCAGCCTGAGTATTTGGAGAAATGCTCTTGTTATTATCTGTGTAAGTTTTGATAATTACTATTAACAGGTGGTAGCTTAATACCAGTGGGGCCATATGGAAATATTTGAGTATTTCCCAGTAAATGAACTGCTTGTTATCTTCCTAACACCAACATTGAGGCTAAATCATCCACAATACATAGGTGTGGCTCTTCTCACACTGCTCGGAGATCACCCCTTTCCTTCTCTCCTGGTCATTCCTTCCATGTGCTTCCATAAGTCCAGGCTGCAGGTACATACCTTCAACAGGTGGCTCTCGAACTTGGACATGCATGCAAATGACCTACAGAGCTTATTAAAACACTTAATGTCAGACCACTCGCCCAGACCTATGGAACCACTCTCTGCTTGCAGCATCTGCCCACATACACACTCAGTCACGACACACCAAGGCGGCACTGTTAGATTGTTGGAACACTGATGCAGTCAAATACATGGATTGTGCTTGATCACCAGCCAGACTTCAAATTAAAATAACTGCTTATTTTAAATCAAACCTTTCCCCCTCTGTCTGCCCTCACCCACTTCTATTCACCACCAATGCAAAATGACCACAGCCTATCTTCTCAAGATGGACATGTAGGAGGTTGATTGAATGTCTCAGGTGACCCTTAGAGAGAGGGATCCGTGAATTCCCAAGGTCTTCTATAGCCCGGTGGTTCCCCTTGGATCCTACTATGCTCCTATCACATTGTTCTTCGAAGGTCACATTGCCTCTTAAAGCTGACATTTTATGGAACCAGTAACCTGAGTGATGGTGACAGATATTTAAAAGTATGGATCGAAATGAATCCCAGATCAATTCAACAGAGCGCCATACTAAAAATTGCAGCCTTCGGAAGCAAAAAGACTCACATGCAAATCTTTAGGCAAGGAGCTTAACCTCTCTAAGCCTCAGTGTCTGTACCCATTAAAGGAGGAAAGAGCATACTAAGAGCACCATAGGGCCCTGGTGGGGATCAAGTGAGAGTTCATGAAAAGTAGTTAGCATGGTATCTGGCACACATTGTGAGCCTATTAAATTGTAACTGTCATCATAGTCATCATCATCATTGCTATTAACTAAAGAAAAATTAATAAACATTAAACATTTTCAATTTTCATTGGAGAAGACTGCAAATAATCTTATGAAAAGATATGTATATAGATTTCAGCACTCATTCTCCAATGGATCTGCCTGAAGATACACACATGGATGGGCTGTTTTGGACTGAAGTAGAGCACAGCATTTCAAAGTGTGTTTGGGCAAAACGAATAAACAAACAAACAAAAAGTAGGATGGGTTCTTCCCAGTCGCTTCCTGGCTATGAGCTCTTGAAATATTTGCAGCACATTTTAGGAACTTGGTGAAATGATTACCTTACGTATAACATGGGTGGTAATGGGGGTGAAAGAACGACACTGGGCAAAATACAATTTATGTGCCTCATATCCTAATTACTTGCTTAGGGTTTGCACTCAGGCATCAAACTCAGAGAAAAGAAACAGAACCTATTTGAAATTCGATTTTATGTAAGGCTTTCTCTTCATAAGCTGCAGATTAATTTGTTGTCATTTGAAACTGTATATAGATAGATGTCTATAGAGTGAGAGATAGAGATAGATGGTCAGATATTGGAATCTCTGCATTCTTATAAAATTTTCAAGAGCAAGTTTCATATTCCTCCTGTCCTTCTCTATCTCATGGGCAAGTTCAGTCCATATCTTTGCATCCCAGCCTTCCCTGCAAGTCTTGGCAGTTCCCCCACCCCCTACCACTCTGTGATGTTCAGTTGCAGGAGAAGTTACCTCCTCCAAGAAACTGGAAGGGAGATGAGAATTTGAGTAAGCACACATCCCTGGCACTTCCCCTTCCACGTCACTCAGAAGCTTGCCTGCAATTTCAGTATCTCACAATAATTGCCAGGTTTTCAATAAATGATAAAAAGGCAACTATAAAGGCAAATATCAAGGCCCCTGGCTGACAAAAGCAGAATTCAAAAAGCAATGTGAAAATAGCAACTTACTTCAGCAATAAAGAGAGTGTGTTCTGTACTCTGGCTTTTTTTTCTCTCACTCTCGTTTTGTGAAATCATGACTTCCTAGTAAATGACATCCCAAAAGATATTTATCAAAGCGGGAAAGCTATGTGAAGGAGCACGTGTTGCATTCACTTTAATATTTTGCCTTGTCTTTTTGACATTTTCTTGCCTGGAGATCTAATTCCATTAAATATATACAGTTGGCGGGGGTGCGGGGTGGGGGTGGGGGGTGGCCTGCAAGTCTTCATGTATCTTTTAGGTAAATCTTAAAAGCACGTAAGGTCTGTAGGGTAGCTTTTTTCAGGTGCAAATGAGACACGCAGTTGAATATTGTCTATGAGGTTTTCCAAATTATTTATACTCCAGCAGAGCTTTACCTTGCACTTTCTGTGATGATAATAAGGGAAAAGGTAAGATTCCAATATGCCTTCTGTGGAGCTCCGTCAAACAGTATTAGTCCTGTTGAATATCTGGCATTCAGGAACTTACTGTAGTTGATCTCCTCTCTAACTGGCTTTATCAGGCTTTGTCATGACCAGAAATTTGCCCTGATGGATGAGGTCAATAGAAGCATAACAATGTGTCCAGTTAGCTTTCTGCTGCATAATATTCCATTAGGCCTTTGCAAATGGACATGGATTGATTTCCTCTTCACCATTTGACTTCTCTAGGACCTTGGCGTATATGCATTTGCTAAACTGGAAGAGTTCTATTCCGGGTTATTTGAAAACTGTAGGTGAAGTTGGGTGTTTCCAAGTGTACCTTGGAATCCTCTAACCTTACATCCATGATTTCTTCTGTTGATTTCATTTCTCCCTCCCTAAGTGTTCAGCTTTTTTTTCCCACCACACTCAGGTGAAAGCAAACTCCCACTACAAGGATTCACAAAGAGAGGATTTTAGAAGATCACCTTTGATGATTTGTCACTATAGGGAGGCAGGGGAGCAGAGCAGGCTTCAACTGGGGATACTCAAAGATAGAGGTGGGAGTAGGGATAATCTCCATTCTGTTTTCTGCTATGCAATAGCACGATTGCTCTGTTACTACCTCTTTTCCAGGTGTTACCTTTACAGCAGGTAAGACCTTCCAGTAAGCCGAGAGAAAATGCCTTGCCATTGAAAATTAAATTTAGAGCCCTGAGTAGCTACTGCTTGGCTGGAACATTCACGCTCATGTGTAGCATGACTCAGAGGTCCACCAGGACAGCAGTCCTGGTCATCGGCCTCCTCAGGAAAGTCAGCTTAATGAATGACTGATGGCTAAACCCATAGCTGTATGGGATGAGAGAGGAGGCCACGGTCTGGAGAAGTTTTTCCTTTGCATTCAGAAAGCAGGAAATACATAGTATAAAGGTCTCTACTTCCACATGGTGCATCTAAAGACAGTGGGGTGAGGTGTTAGAAAGCAAGCATGTAACCCCAGGAGATAGAGCAAAAGAAAGGAAAAGAAAACAAAATCACCTAGTCCTAAATGTGAAAGACCCCTAATTCCCAGTCCATCTTAGACCATCGGCATGTCCAAGAAATCTTTTCCTGGTCTTTGTTTTCTCCCCACCTCTTAAAGCTTTGTGTCTTCTCTTATCATTGGCAAAGCTTTGGGTCTTCTCGTGCAATGGATAACTGCAGTAGCTTTACTCAATTGCTTTCCTATCACCAAAGGCAAGGATGCATTGGAGTTACTGCACAGTGGAGGAGATGATGGAAATGCAGGAAGAGCACAAAGTGTGTTGCTTTTGCAAAAATTGTCATTGAAAGGATAGCCAGAACATAAATGATACTGTTTTGGCTTCGAAAGGGTAAGCAGGTGTCTTCAAAGTCCCAAATGAGCTGTGTACAAGCTTGTACAAACAAGCGCAGAATCAGGCCTGTTTGTTATTCACACAAACAGAGTTTAAACCATCTGAATTCCACAGTTCCCAGAATTCAGATGGTGCACAATGGTCCATAATGAGCAGCACCTGTGCTTACCTCAATTACCAGACAGTTCTGAACAACGGCAGAAAGGGCTTGCTGGAATTTTTTTTTCAATAATAGATTTAGTTATGTCTTTCATAATTGGATTCAAAAGCTCCAAATTCCATTTTGCAACTTGTTCATAAAATTTGTATGAAAAAGTCTGGCATTTATTCAAAAGAAATAGTCTAGGAAGAAAAAAAAATTGCAAAACAGCCAACCGCTGGTAACTAAGCAGCCAAATTATAGTCCAAGCACTTGGCAAATACACCGTCTTTTTATTATTTCAGTAATTGAATTTCTGTTAAAGCATGGAGCATAATTTAACATGAGGAATTTATTTATAATACAATAGTGTTTCCGTAATAAATGCATTATTATTGTCACTTTTAATGGAGTCTTATGTATTCCCTCGGAGACTGTGTGGCAGACTCAGAGACAGCCACTGCACCGGTGTTGTTTGTAGACAATTGAATTAATTGGAGACAGGGTCATTAACTCGACCTGAATACCTCTGATTGCTTCTGTAAATAAGGTTAGAGAGCAAATGGCTAATCTTCGTTGTCATTATAGATTCCTCTTACATTTTCACACTGCCTGGTATATTAAGATCATTTTGCTAAGCAGCTTTTCAGATTCTCTTCATATTTACAGTATTGTCTTGTGTGCCACATAACCATAATTGTATCATTCTTATATTACATTCCCCATATCTTTATAAAACACGATACTAGAAAAGAACCAATGTTGAATCGCAGCTCATAAAAACCATCAGCCCAATAAATGAATAAACCACAGTGTATAAACCCCATTGTATTAAAGGAAAGTGAAGTCACATAGCACACAAGTTGCTTTGGTCTGCTCTTGCAGATTCACACACAATTTGGCAACCCAACACAGGATGGACTCCCCAAGACGCACGCTTCTCCAGGAAGAGCACAGCAAGGGACACATTTATTAAAATCTCTTTTTTTTATCAGCCCGTGCAGTGCACTTTTGTGACCTTCTACAGCAACTTTAATAACATGCACATTACAGGAAGTTAGCTTCTTTCTCCTTGTTCATTCTAGGATGGAATTAACTAAGAACCAGGTGAAATGCAGATACTACAAAAGTTTAAATATTTGACTTGTTGTATTTCATATCATTTTCTTGTTTTAGCCACATAACATATTTAGAAGGGCTTTGTGGGAAAAGTTTGCCCCTTTATAAAGTCTGGAATCATCCACAAAGAACATATCTTGGAAACAGCTCCCAAAATGGATCTTTCCCAAGTCATTTTATAACACAATTCAGAAAGAAAGGACTGCTAAAACGTAGACAGCATTCTGTTCATGTGCCAGTTGAGCCCTGAATCTCAGCACAGTTGCAACACATACTCTCCAGTTCGCTGGTCTCATCCAGGACAACTAACAAGGTGATGATGATGGACAACGCCCATCCCAAGGAACAGAGGTGACTGCAACTGCAAGCAAGATAGTTCCATCCATCTCCCCCATGGGATCTCAGTTAGAAACAGAGCATCACCTTCCCCAAATCCTCAAGTTAGGGGAATGAACAATGGACTAGAGTAGACTTATTATTATACTATTATAGGCTTATTATTATTCTAGCAATAGAAGAACTTGTATCACTGATATAAAGGCAGTGGCCACCAGAGGTTCTGAGAGGAGTGAGAGGGAAGAAAAGATGGAACATAGGGGCATTTTAGGGACATTGGAATTGTCCTGTATGGCATTGCAGTGATGGATACAGGCCATTATATATTTTATCATAACCTACAAAATTGTGCGGGACAGAGTGTAAATTATAATGTAAACTGTAGTCCACAGTTAGTAACAATGCTTCAGTATGTGTTCATCAATTGTAACAAATATACCAATTTTTACATTTAAAGGATGTCGTTAATTTGGGAAAGTATGGGAGGGAGAGGGGGGCATATGGGAATCCCCTACATTTCATTTATGTAATTTAAAGCTTCTTTAAAAATAAAAAAAAATGGACAGTATTATGTTGAATAATGAGACTTTTACAAGTAAGATACTGAAGGAGAGAGAAGAGGAGGGTGCAGAGGGAAGAGGAGGAGAAAAAAGAGGAAGGAGAAAAGGAAGAAAGAGGAGGAAGAGGAAGAAGGAAAGAATAATTCTGTGGGTTTTTTTTTTTTTTTTTTTTTTTGACAAGGTAAAGATTTAACTGAAAATATCAACATTGCTTCTACTAGTAGAGGAGGTCAATTTTACGCAAGCCATAGTTCCTACACCAGGCACTTGTCATTGTCCTACCACCAACTGGAACCCTATGAGTTTTCACCAGTTGCGTGGCTAACTGAAAAAAGAGAGTTAACATTTCCCTGGGACTGTTAGTGAGTTATGTCCAACTGTGATGGTTAGGCTAATGTGTCAACTCAGCCAGGTAATAGTGCCCAGTTTTCTGGTCAAGCAAGGACTGGGCTAATTGTAGTACAAGGATATTTATGGACTTTAGTCATCAGTTAATTTATTGCATAGATGGCTGATTACATCTACATCAACCAGGGAGATTGCCATCAGCAATGAGTGATGCTTTATCCACTCAATTGAATGCCTTAAAAGGGGAAGTGATTTCACCATTTAGGAAGAATTTTCCAGCTCGACTTCAGACATCCAATTTCTCCTGGAAACTCATCAAGGACCTTCATCGGCCTTTCATCTGAGCGCCTGGTTTGCAGCCTGCCTGCAAAATCTGGACTTGTGCATCCCTGCGATCATGCGAGGGCATTTTATAAAATCTCTTACTATTTACAGATACCTCCTGTCGATTCTATTTCCCTGGAGAACGCTGATGAACAAACAGAAAAATCACCACCATTTCAGGTCTTTCAGACCCTTTGCCTTTATATATTCTTTCTCCCAACACTAACCTTTGTGTCTAGGATGAGAACTTGAGTAACACTGAACTCTCATACCTAAGAATGTCCATGTGTGTATGCCACTAAAACCTAGCTAGGATCACAGTGTGACTGAATGTAAACATTGGTCGGCAACAGTGTCATCTTACTCACATGTGCTGCAGAAGTCAACATTTCTGTCCTTAGCCAGCTTAACAACATTATTTTATAAACAAACAGTATGCGCCTCTCTTGAAGGATGGTACTGCTCCCAGTTCTGTTCTACTTCTTAGCCAGCCATCTTAAATGGTGCTGGAATTATCTTCCTTTTCTTGGTGTATTTTTCAGCCACAGAGGTGCTGATGCAAAATTGATTGGTTTTTATAAAGGGTATTTATTTGGGGTAGGAGCTTACAGATACCAGGCCATAAAGCATAAGTGACTTCCCTCACCAAAGTCTATTTTCACGTGTTGGAGCAAGATGGCTGCCAAAGTCTGCAAGGGTTCAGGCTTCCTGCGTTCCTATGTTGCTGGGGCTTGCCTTTCTCTGGATTCAAGTTTCCTTTCTTCCTGGGGCTGGCTTCTCTTTCCTCTGAGTGCTGACTTCCTGAGGCTCCAGCTTAAGTCTTTAGTATAAAACTCCAACATCAAAACTCCAACATCAGAAACCCTCAACTCTGTTCTGTGCCATGCCTTTTATCTGCCCTAATCATAACTCAATCATGCCAAGATACAGATCAGATTACAAGCATAATCCAATATTGGTTTTTGGAATTCATCAATAATATTGAACTGCTGCACTTGGTATTAGCCATTCTTGGTGTGGAGTCAGTACATGTATACACTCTCATATATACCCTTATATGCACATCCACTCACAGGCATGGGCGCACATACTCTCATACGTTCTATCTTATGCACCTTGAATTTAGGCATATAGGTGTCTGAAATACAATTCGAGTCAAAGGGAGCATTTTGGCATATGACCTTTCTGGAAACTATTTCTCCACCATCCTTTTGGCCAAGTGTCCAGCTGGTGGCATGACATGCCCAGGTCTCACCATTGGGAAGCTGCGGCAGTCTAGGGCTCATGTCACAGGCAAGGCACTACTGCCAAACCACAGTGGAGTCTGAGATAGTGACATGATCAGGCTGGATATAGTCACATCTCACTGAAAGGACAGCTAAAAACACTCAGCTCATGGGGTGTGCAAGTCAACATATTCTTTTGGATATTTGATCCTCCCTTTCAAGTCTCACTATAATCTCTGAGATGTGTGTTTGTTTGGGCTTAGCTGGTGGAGACCACGTCTACTCGTGATTTGTTGTTGACATAATCAAAGGGTATGCAAAGTAACTTTCAGAACATGCAGATTATCAGGTTTTTCTGATGAATTGGTTGACTGCAAATGTATTAATAATTCAATTTACCCCATAAGATATTGTTAATTGCCTGTTTGTTTTTTTTTTAAAATGAGTTTTTATTCTAATTTCTGCCTTCTTTGCAACTGTGCAATCTCCCAGGTCCCTCGGCCAAACCAAACATGCTGACCTAGTTACTGCTGGCCCATTTGTCAGTATCACAGATCTCACTAGTTCTTGGAGAAAGGCTTAAGTTTGTTTCCATTTCTTTCTAGGTCAGCTTCTAAGTGACTCTGTGTTCATTTGTTCAATGGGTATTGCTATTCCTGTTGCTAATGATCTAGGTTCAAGTCCAAGGCATGCCACTCCACTTTCAGGAGTCAGTGTTGTGTAAGGCTGCCTCTGCTTAGTTGTCTTATTGCTGGATACCCACAATCAGACTTTTCCTCTTGATGTCAATGGCGAGTTAGGTGCAAGATCATTTGCACTTGACCTCCTTGATAAGAAGAGAGACTGTTAGCTGGAAGGCAAGATTTTCAGTCAGATACTGTTATGGGATTAAAGATCCAGTATTTCCTTTGCTGTCATTCAAAATAACAGGCATGGGAAATTCTGTTCTAAATAGCTGGGCTTTTTGACTTAGAGGGTTTCGATGTAGAAGATTTAAGTTGTCAGCTTTGAATATGACATTGATGGTCTTAGGCAAAGAGTGGGAGTGAATTCTTGTAAAATCTGTCGTGTTTTTTTTTTCCTGGCTGTTTATTAATCATCCTTGTGATTTATAGTAAACGCTGGGGAGGATTTTCAGACCCATCTATCACGGGAAGGAACACCGTCTTGTTCTCCATGTGAGTGTGTCACAATTAGCAATGCATGTGGGCTAGGAGATTTAGTTCTGTCTTTTATGAAAGCCCTTCAAGCTCATATTTAATCCCACAGTTATTGAATATTTTTTTCTTCCATGAGGAAATTAATTATGGCCCTGGAAAAACCATCAACTCGAAAAGGAGTTAATATCAGTACAATGTAGACTGGGCTGGTTAACGTATCAAGATGAAATGATGAGAGTAGCTCACGTTTCATGCACATTGGAACCGTGAGGTCATCATTTTAATTAAAAATAGGAAGGTCTATTTGTATGTACCACTCACTTTCAGTAAGAGCCGCACCATTTATTTCTTATGTTCATGCATGTCTGCACACTCTGTGACCCAGAGGTTGCTGTTGCTCTAAATCAATTACTTTTAAAAATTGCCACCCAAGGAAGCTGCATTTCTTCAATGGAACTGAAGCCAAAGAAGGAGTCAGGTGCTGCGATGGGCCAGCATACATACAACAAGTTGAAAGGATCCAAATCCATCATCAGGCAGCTTGTTTGCCTGATTATTTCTATCAAATTGACTCATGCTTCAGGATGTTTTGGTGTAGAGTAGAGTGGTCTAAGTAGTGACTTCTGTTAAGAGTCAGCAATACACAGATACACCATAGTAAATTGGGCTGACCAAGTGACTTGGTGCTGCATTCCTATTCATTAGAAGGCCATTCAGAGAATATTTTATAGAAGGAAAAGTAAATACAAGTTATCACACTGGTAACTCTGGCATACACTATCCATTCCTTGCCCTCAAAGAATGTCCAATTTAGTCACCAAGGGGAAAAGTAGCACAATGAAGTAATTTGGGAATAATTGAGTGATAAACTGAGATACCATTATCAAAAAGAAATCAGAACAGGAAGGTGTGGGTGAGAATTACAGGCATTAGAGAAGACCTATGGTATTTACAGTTGAGCTTGAAAGGTAAATATTTAACCAAACAGAAGAGGGGGGAAAGGGTCACTCTAGATGGGGCAAGCAGGAGAAACAAAGGCATGGAGGCAGTGTGGGGGCAGGGAGGAGACAAAACGGTAGGTGTGTTGAGAATAGGGAAAGAAAACTGGCACTGGGGACAGTAATGACGGATGCAGAGCTTGGAAAATCTTGTAGAGAAAAGCTCATTTGTTTGGCAGGAAGTCATTGCCAGTTCTGAAGTCAAGAGATCACACTATGTAGTCACGGATACCAAGTACCAAAGAAGTCAAAGATTTTGCCACCACTGGGAGAGAGAGGTCATGGAGAGTAAGGAAAAAGCAGCCAATTTGGCAGTGGGGAGTGGACAGAATAGCAGTTTCTGGTGGCAATCAAGAAAGCCATTGCGGGGAAACGGACTTTGGCCCAGTGGTTAGGGCGTCCGTCTACCATATGGGAGGTCCGCGGTTCAAACCCCGGGCCTCCTTGACCCATGTGGAGCTGGCCCATGCGCAGTGCTGATGCGCGCAAGGAGTGCCCTGTCACACAGGGGTGTCCCCCGCATAGGGGAGCCCCACGCGCAAGGAGTGCGCCCCGTAAGGAGAGCCGCCCAGCGCGAAGGAGGGAGCAGCCTGCCCAGGAATGGCGCCGCCCACACTTCCCGTGCCGCTGACGACAACAGAAGCGGACAAAGAAACAAGACGCAGCAAAAAGACACAGAAAACAGACAACCGGGGGAGGGGAGGGGAATTAAATAAATAAAAAATAAATCTTTAAAAAAAAAAAAAAAAAAAAAAAAAAAAAAAAAAAAAAGAAAGCCATTGCAGAAGGCTAGAGGCCAAAGTCTGGTTAGTCCGCCCGAAGTAGTTTCTGGTGGAGAGGAAGTGGAACCAACAAGAGCTGCAGCACTTCAGTCTCCACTTCAGCTGCCACAGGGTCTTCTCCCCAGTGTCTTCCTGTGGCTCCTACCCCTTTCTTTTTTTTTTTTTTTTTGATTTATTTTTATTTATTTAATTCCCCTCCCCCGGTTGTCTGTTTTCTGTGTCTTTTTGCTGCGTCTTGTTTCTTTGTCCGCTTCTGTTGTCATCAGCGTCACGGGAAGTGTGGGCGGCGCCATTCCTGGGCAGGCTGCACTTTCTTTCGCGCTGGGCGGCTCTCCTTATGGGTGCACTCCTTGCGCGTGGGGCTCCGCTACGCGGGGGTCACCCCTGCGTGGCGCGGCACTCCTTGCGCGCATCAGCACTGCGCATGGGCCAGCTCCACACGGGTCAAGGAGGCCCGGGGTTTGAACCGCGGACCTCCCATGTGGTAGACGGACGCCCTAACCACTGGGCCAAAGTCCGTTTCCCCCTACCCCTTTCTAATGAAGACCCCAGTCCTATCGGATTAAGGGCCCACCCTGCTCCAGTCTGACTTCATCTGAACTTGACTCCATCTGTGAAGAACCTATTTAGAAACAAGGTCACCTTCACAGGTAAGGGAGGTCAGTGCTTGAACACAGCTTTTTGAAGACAAACTCAACCCATTACAATGGCCTTCAGTGCTTCCAACACCAAATTTTTGCTACCTATCTTATTAGGTTACTTGAAAATCTTTGGGATGAATTCTGAGTTCATGTTGCCTTTGGATATGATCCAGAGGCTGGATTTTGTGGTTGATCCCCAACTCTTTCCATTGTCTCATACTACACTTCATATGTAGGAAAAGGTCTCAGTAGCCTTATGGCAGTCCTTCCCTCCTTCCTGATCCCAGCCATATAATATTGGTCAGAGGTCCTGGCGCCTCATTGGTACAACAGGGTGGATGCCTGCCCCGTCTGCCTCCTGCTGTTCTGACAAGCAAATGAGCTCAAGGACTTGAAATGCTTGAAAATTGTCAAGTGCTCTGCACTTACAAAGCAGTTTGATCTGATGATGCTATCCTTTGGGGACCACAGTGGCATCAGACAGTAGGCAGGTTATATATCTATCTATAGGCAGAGGAGGAGTCCAGGCAGAGATCTCCCTGTGGTCTACACAGCAGACCCCTTTATGGCTTTACTACAGGGTGTTTTTACAGAGTATGTAGTTGATGAAGCTTCTTGCCTTAGAAGTTTATGCTCTAAATCAAGTGATGCATCCAGTAACAGATCAGACATGAAGGGGAGAAGACAAGAGCCATAAGGAGATAGGCATTGAGAGACATCACAGAAGAAATGTCATGTAAGGGGAGATTGAAGAAGATTGTCCACTTCCCGAGCCGAGAGGCAGATAGAAGCATCATGTGCCACAGAAAAGAAGACATCAAGAAGGAAAAAGTCAGAAGCTCGTGCAGAACCACTCAGAGCCTACCTTCAGGAATCTGAGCCAAGCTGCCAGCCTCGGCCTGCTTTTGTACTTTCCTAGGAAATTCAGCATGCTGACCATCTGGCCTCCCCTATTGGTCCCCAGGTCCAGACCAAGTCTGTAAACACAGTAGGGAGATTGCTGAACAGAAGCAGCTTCTGGGTTTAAGTCACGTAGGGGCAGTATATGCCCTGCTCTAGCTAAAATATGTGACTGATGTAATTCTTTATTTGAAGGCTTTGACCTTGTTATAGATTCCTGGCAGCTGGCCCTCTCTGGGTTCTTGATGGATGCGAGCTGCCAATCAGTCATGCTCAGCTTTGGTGTAGACTGGGCCACAAGGGACTTGGGGATCACATCCACTTGCTTGCCTTCGTTCACTCGCTTGCTCCCATTTTTTTTCAAATGGACTTTAAAGGCCAAAGGTAAAACAATGTGTGTATGCATATGCTTTTTTCCCCACCTGGTTGGCTGTCCGACTGAAGCTGTTCTGACGGTAGAAATGTCAGTGTGAACTATTCCCTGGAAAATGAAAACCTAGGTTCATTCTCTCACGTGCAAGCTAGGATGCTCTCAAAATGCCATGGCTTATTAGATGGCCCCACTGTTTCCTTGAAACAGTTTGTCAGTGAGCTACTGTTTGGTACTAAGTCTTGGTGTTCTGGACTGTGAAGTGGAGGTAGCACTAGTGTTTAGTGTCTAACTCACAAGGTTGTTGTGAGGATTCAATGAGAAAGTGCAGGTGCTTAGGCCAGTTCCTGACACACAGTGACTACTCCACAAACAGGAGCTAGGACTATCACTATGATTATGAGTTATGCCACGGTTCCAAGCTATGGCCATTTTATGCAATCTAATAGCATACCAGCTTTGGTGAGGATAGTGGCAAGCCACCCTGATCCTTGTTAGAGACGCATGGTACTTTTGTGGAGGAAAGAAATGTGCATTCAGTCAACTACTGGTGCAAACAAGTTAGCCTCATGAAAGCTGTAAGCTCAAGTCCATGGATATGGGAAGGAAGCTTATAAAAACTCTTCAGGAGCACTTTCCCAAAGAAAGGTGAAACCTGAGTGTCAGATGAAAAATGATGGAAAAATCATATTCAGAGATTATCACCGGATGGTAGCACACCACCTCTTTATTCCTGAGAGCTTATGTCTGATTAGCCCCCTGTGGTTTTGAGCCTTGCTACTCTCAATGTAGTCCTTGGACCAGGAGATATCTGTATCACCTGGGAGCTTAGAGAAATGCAGAACTCGGGACCTCCTCAACTACCTAATTCAAATCTGCATCTGAATAAATTCCCAGGTGATTTGAATGCCCATTCACATAGGAACAGCGCTGGGTATAGAGCTCTCTCACCAAAGTACCTCTTTCAGTCCTCTGAAAAACCCTCACAATGCATCCTTATCCCCATTATACAGATGAGGAAACTGAGACCCTTAGGTTAAGTAGAGTCTTAACCAAAGGTCACACAATAATTGAGCATCCAAGGTGACACCCAAGAGCAGGTCATCTGACTTCTGATTTCATGCTCTGCCCATTGTACTCCAACTGCCTCTCTAAGACCCATAGGAAAAAAAATAGTGCTATTTAGAGATGTAAATAATAGGAAAATGGGGGACAGGGCACAGGTAGGAAGAGAAGAGTCCAAAAGCCTGGGTCCGGTCAGTCCCTGGACAAACAAGTGCAAGTTCGACGCAATTATGAAAAGCCATTGCCAAACTCACTCTGCACTGTCAGCTCAGAAAGGAAGGAAGTAGCAGGTAAGGTAGGAGAAATAGGCACTAATGGCTGGTGATCGAAAACTGCCGGAGCCAGTCACATCCAGCTATCATTAAAGTTCCAAATGGTCATCTTGCAGTCTTCTTCCGGTGCCTTCCTGAAGCCAAGCACCACGTCCCAGCATGTCACTTGGCCAATAAGGTTCTCTCCCAGGGATGGGCATGTATGCCTGGGCTTCTCTGAGAGGAAACTAAATTTTGTAAACAGAAGAACGTGTGTTCAGGGATAAGCCGGTGCTCTCAGAATTTAATTATTTTGATTTCATATTAGTTGTCTATCATTGCCACAATAAATTGCCACAAACTTGGCCCTTAAAACAACCCAGAGTTATAAGTCGACAGTTCTGGAAGTCAGTCTCACCAGGCCAAAATCAAATTGTAGACAAAGCCCGAGCTCCATTCCTTTCTAGAGGCTCTAGAGAAGAATTCGTTACCTATTCATTTGATTTATTGGGAGAATTCACTTCCTTGAGGTTGAAGTCCCAAGCCCCCCATTTTCTTTCTGACTAGAAACTGAGGGCCATTCCCAGCTTCTAGAGACTGCTGAATTCTAGCCTCTAAGCCAGCAGCAGTGGATCAAATCCTTCTCATATTGGATCACTCTGATGCTCCTGCCCCCCATTCTGCTTTTAAGGACCTCTGTGATTCCATTGGGCCCATCGGGATAATTGGGGTATCTCCCAATCTCAAGGTCCCTAATGTAATCCCATCTATAAAGTCCCTTTTCCTTTGTAAGGTAATGTATTTATTCATGGGTTCTGGGGATTAGGATGTGGACATCATTGGGGGAGGGCATTCTTCTACCCACCACAGATGCCTCTGGTCAATGTCTGTGTGGGCAAGGGGACTCTTGACTTTCAAGAAACAGGCATGTAGGGCAGACAGTGGTAACAAGACAAGTCCAGTTGGGACCAGTGTAGACTTGTTACCTTGTCAATGAAGAGAAGTATGAGTTGATAGGGGTGGTTCTCCTTTCTCCTCCACAGAGAAATCAAGCAGACTCCTTTTCAGATGCCAGGAATAGACAGCAGGATAAATACCCAGGGTACACAGATTGAACAAAGATGACCTCCTTAAAGCTGGCAGGGTGGCTCAGGGTTTATCCAGATGTCGATTGGCCACCCACTTGTCACTAGCAGCAGAGCTTTCACACAGAACATACTTGATCATATCATGATCTGAAATCATTTACTTCCACACTGTGCTTGGGGGCCATCCCAGGGAGAAGGGCAAGCTGCTGGGGCTGCCAGCCCCCTGTGTTCCACCCCACCACTTGTTTCTACCAGAGCAACTCTGCTTTTATGTTTTCTATGTGCACACTTTTGATCAGACAAATGGGCTAAACAGCTTTTTGGGGTGGAGGAGAGTATAGATTTCAAAACTGCTGACTCAAGACAAAATTGGACCTCCCCCCCCCCCACATAGTAGAAATTTGCAGTTCAGAGTGACTGACTAGTGTCCTGGGTGAGCTGAGGCAGCTGTATTGCTCCATTTCTAGAACCCAGGGTTCAGAGAGAAAAATGAGGGAGGAAGAGAGAAAGATCAGCTGTGAATGTTGATTCCTTCACCCCAGGGCCATCCCCTTAGAGCTTCATAATGAAATCAAATATGAAAGCACTTCAAATTATCTGGTAGACAGACATTTGATCCCTATAAAACTGGAAAAGGATCATGTGGATGAAATTCGCACAAGTCTAAGCTAAGGGCAAGGATTTCATACCAGACTTTTCAGGCAAACACCATGAGTTCTGGGCCTTGTGAAAATACGTTGCCGAAAGCAATACCCTGTGGACTTGCTTGTTGAATTCTTCCCATGTACGTTTCCCACAACAAAGCCCATACCCAGTCTGGAACCTTTCCTTTTTCAGGACCACACAGCTTGATTGAGCAGGATGGCCAATTCATCATCCCTTTTTATCTCCTGAGAAAGGAATCTGCAGTGAAATTAGGATTATCGTCAGAACGCTCTGATGCAGATGCTTGGCTTTCTGGAGACTCTTAATCTGAATTAGCAAAAAGTCTGATTTATGAAATAGTGTGACAGAAATTCAGTTTTTATCCTCTAAAGTTCATGCCCTAGCTCTAACTGGTCATGGCAGGCTTGCCTTCAAGAGCATATTGGATTGTGTAAATGTGTGCCCACACCTTTTCCTTAAGGTCAGTGAAAAGTCTACCTTACAATCCCAACTATACTTTAGTTTCATAAGAATTATAAGCTTTCAATTGGAAGATAGCTTAATGGTCATCCAGCCCCTCTTTGAACCCACAACAGAAATCTCTCTACCATACTTTTTGTAGTCGGCCATCTGGTCACCTAGGGGCAGGGAGCTCACTGTCCTACAAAGTAATGCATTCTTTCCATGGCCAAATGACCTGAAGTGTTCCCACCTATATCACCAACTCATTTGGTCCTAGTTGTATCTCTGAAGCCCCTCAGAACAAGCCCACTTCATCTTCCATAGGGCAGACCTTCAGGTTTTCTTGAAGGCTGTTATGTGAATGCCCCCACCCCATCAAAATCATCTCCAGGCAAAGTAGTATCAGATATTTCAATGTGGCTTCCCAACTTTTCATATTATTTGCATTCACTCTTCATGATTGGCCTTACAAATTGATCCCTTTTTGTTCCAGAAGAGCATAGAAAGACTGTAGTGTTTAACACTAGGGTACCTGGACTACCTCTTAAAACCCATCATTTCCCTTTGGTGCTTTCAAACCTCCCACACCAGGGCCAATTCTATCTGGAAAAAGTGTCATAAATGCCTCCCAGACTTCTTTCCCATTGGCCTGCACTCAGCCATGGATTCCCCCACTAGGGTCATTGACTTGCAAAGCCAAGTCTTAGGCTTCAGTCTGGCCTGTGACCACAAGCATCTAATGAATGGGGTTGTAATTCAAATGAGGCTCCGCTCCATTCGGCCATGACTATTCACCCTGATGAATTCAATAGCAAAATCTGCAAAATCTCATCTTTGAAAAGGCTGAGCTGTTGACTTTGAAGTTGTTCCAAATGTAGGCCCTTTGAGAAGCTTTATTACATTAGGGATGAAGTCACAGAATACACTTTTAATATTTACAGGGTATGGAGTAGATAGTACAATATATTAAATGTTAATGATTTTAGTATCAAACATTATCTTTGTTATAACCACTAGCATTCTTTTTAAAAGCAATTTATTAAAATATGAGAGTAAATGGTGTGTGGGGCATAATTTTAGTACAGTCTTGGTGAATGAAGAATGTGTAAATTGCCCATTACTCCCTCATCTCCAAGGCAGAATCAAGTATTGTATGGGCAAGCTTCACTCATAGCCACTTTAATATACATTTGGAAAATAAATCAGCAACGTATGAAAATAAATGTAGTGGAAGTGGGAATTTAACTAGCTGAACAGCTAACAGAGTTCATTGAAGAGCTGAAAGTGAAATAGGGTAATGAATTTGCACATTGGAAAGTTCCACAGTGGATTCTAGGAAAGGACATGGCCATAGGCCAATCATTTTGATCCTCATGTTTGCCCTGCCCGTCAAGACAGGGTTTCAGCTTTGTACTTACTTTTTGTTCCTGGGAGAATCCCCAGATGGCTGCCCGGTGGACTCACAAGACATGAGGCCTAAACTCAGCTCTGTAGTTGACATTCCTTGCTAGGAACCCCATGAGCAGTGGATGAATAGGAGAAGCACAGGAAGATTCTGGGAAGGGCAATTTTGCTTCCATTTTAAACAACTGTCATCCTCATCACTACAAAGGCTGGCTCTCCCTACTTCTGACTGTGCGACTGCCTGTAGAGAGTAATTCTTTCTCATTAAGATGCTGATGTCCTTCATACCCAGTCTGAATTCTCATGGTGCCCTCTCTGAATTAAAGTCCACCTTCCCTCTCATCCCCAAGACTCTATGTCCATCAGTGTTGAATGTAGTAAGGAAGTATGAACAGGTGGCACACCTCTTCTTTTTCGTTATATGCTGGTCTCCCCTACACAGTCATCGTCAATGTTGACTGGGTGAGTGGGCCTTCCTGAGAACACAACCACAGATTTAGCTGCAAGAAGTCTTGGGGAAGAGAATTTTAGATTGCATTCATTAGGTGTCAGTCAAGGCTACTCTTAAGCTTGAAAGTCTTTGTTTCATTGCTGTATCTATATTTATCCACCTACACATGTAGTTGAAGTCAAGTTTTCATGTATGGTTTTATCCACATCCACAATCCCTTAACCACAATTCTGAAATTCAAAAAGTTCTGAGAACCATTTTTTTTTATTTTGGGAAAGTTTTAGATGAACTCATTTGGTGACAAATGCTGACAAACTGATGTGAGGATGTTTGTTTAAAATCTTTATCTGTTCCTCTTAATGTGAATACTAACTTCAGGAATATTAATGGGTTTCATTAGGCAATAGTTCCTCAGACCCCGAGGGGGATATTATATATGATATATTAATCATATTCCTTTTTTAAAATAAAAAAAATCTGAATACCAAAATGCATCAGTCCCCCCAAGGCTTTGGATAAGGAACCTCTCTATATAGACACACAACACACATGCACACCAAATTTCCTACTAAGTTCATGAAGCTTTTATTTCGATTTAGCTGAGGAATAAGTTGTTTTGGTAGATAAAGCATTTATGTTTTTAAAAAGTAGCTCACCACAAGGCAGTTGGTTTTGAAGGAGTAAATCTTGGAATTCTTTTGTTTTGTTTTGTTTTCATAGAATTTGCTCAAAAATAATCCAGTAACATTTAAAGAAACAGAAAATCTGTCCAGAAATATTCCAAAATAAATCAACACTCTAGTTTGGTAATATTGGGATGACAGGTTTCTTATGAGAACCCAGAAACTATTGCATAATATAAATGAAAGATTAGCAAATGGACTTGTGACATGAAGGTCATAAGAGTGAACACAAATTAGAACTTATCCCTCAATTCACCCCTCCCCCTTCTCAGTCTTGCAAATGCTCTGTGTTGTATTGGAAACTTTACCTGGGAGACGTGAAGCTGAGTTAGCATAGTCTGGATTAGCCCCACTTTGATATGTTCTTTCAAACTTTATTTAATACTATAGTGGTTTGAAACTACATGTACCTCCAAAAAAGCATGTGCTTAATGTTAATCCATACCTGTAGCTGTGGACCCATTTTAAATAGAACCTTTTGTGAGGCTACTTCAGGTAAGGTGTGACCCACCTCAATCAGGATGGGTCTTCACCCTCTTACTGGAGTCCTTTATAAGAGAAATGAAGAGGGGGGGGGGAAGAGGGGGAGAGAAAGTAAGTCACAGAAACAAGAAGCTAAAAGCAATGAAATATGAAAGAGAAGGGAGAGACCAGCAGATGCTGCCGTGTGTCTTGCCATGTGGCAGAGGAGCCAAGGCGCGCTGGCAGCCAGTCTTCAGGAGGAAAGCATTGCCTTGATGATGCCTTGCTTTGGACATTTTTCTCAGCCTCAAAACTGTAAGCTAATAAATTCCCATTGTTAAGCCAACCCATTTCATGTATCTACTTTCAGCAGCCTAGCAAGTTAAATCATAATGCCAAAAACAATTGTATAGCTTTAGAAGATACTTTGCATAAATGTAGAGTCATTACCAACATTACGCAAAAGGATCCACAGAATGTTATGGTGCAACCACTGTGGAAAACAGTTTTGCTGTTCCTCAAAAAATTAAATATGGTATTACCAAATAACTTGGTGGTTTTATTCTAAGCCATATGCCCAAAAGAATTGAAAGCAGTGACCCAAGAAAGCTAGTGTCCATAGCAACATTATTCAAAGTCGCTGAAAAGTGGAAGCAACCCAAGTGATATCCCAAATGTGGTATTTTATTCAACTGTAAGAAGGAATAAAGTCGTTATCCATGTGACAACATGATGAACTGTGAACACATCATGGTGAGTGAAATAAACCAGATACAATAGGAAAAAAGATTGTATGCTTTCACTTACATGAAATATCTAGAATAGGCACAGTCATAGAGACACAAAGTAGAATGGTGGGACTGTGGGGGACAGGGAAGGGAGGGGCAATTGCTTAATAGGTGGAAAGTTTCTCTTCGAGGTGATGAAAAAGTTTTGGTAATGGATGGTGGTAATGGTAGCATAACATTGTGAATTGAATTAAGCCCACTGAATTGTATACTTAAGAGTGGTTAACATGGGAAATTCTATTTATGAATATGTTATCACAATTTTTAAAAAGTAATAAAAGAAGTCTGAAAAGGAATGCGGAGAAATGAGAGTACTGATCCACTACTTCCCCAATCAATCTCTCTCTCTCTCTCTCTCTCTCTCTCTCTCTCTCTCTCTCTCTTTCTCTCTCTCTCTTTCTTTCACACACACACACACACACACACACACACCCCTTCCCAGTCAATATAGTCCTCTATTTCTTGTGCTTTCCCTACTCTGTTCGTGGATTTAATGGAATATTTGCAGATAGCATTTACTTAGCAGATAGGCATTTAAGATGCACTTGCCATGTATGAAAAAAAAAATAGCCACCTGGAAGATTAAAAGGAGCAGTCTTCAGGGGAAGGCACAGGTAATGGAGAGGTTCTTTGCACTGGTTGGTAACTAATGGGGAGCCCTAACTGGATGCAGAGCCAGCAATCCTGTCCCCCCCAGGCAGCAGCATGCAGTTTCCCTCCAATGGGTGAGACCTATGACGTTGGAGATAAATAAACTCGGCTAAGGCTGTGGGTGGGGACATGAACTCATTTGGGATCAGGCAAGGAGTGAAGGTCTTTGCTCCCAGAGCCCTGCAGGGTGTGGGGAGGAGAGGAGGTTCCTTGGGATCCCTCTTTCTCAGGTTGGAGGAGGAGGTCATGGGACCAGGTGACCTTCAGGGATAGAACTGGGCTCTCCAGACAAAGCTGCTCTTTCCACCATGGGAAATGCAAGAGGGAGAGCAAGGTAAGGAGCTCGGGGCTTGAGGCAAGGAGGCTCATTGGGTGGATGGCCAGGCAGATAAGTAGAGCCAGATCCAGCATGGTGGTGAATAGGCTTCTGGCCCCCAGCCAACCCCAAACCATGAGCCCAGCTTTATTTCCAAAAGGGAAATTTCTCTGGACAAAGGGAAATTACCTCCCAACAGCCATTATGTTTAGGGTCCCATTTCTGAGAAAGGAGAGCAAATCTCAGTCCAAATAGACAAGGAGCAGAAGGACAGAAAAGCAGTGACTGTACTCCAGCATGCCAAGAGGTCCCTGAGGCAGATGTGTGATGGGGTACAGAGAGCAAACCACTTGGTAAGGAAGGGGTATTGGTTATCAATAAAGGCAGAAGAGCAAATGATATCCATGTTCAAGTGCTTTCCTTGGCCAGTTTGACTGATGTAAATCCCATCATTAGAGATGACCAATCTCTTACGTAAGCCCTGGTCAGACTTTTTTAAAGAGTTTACAAAAATCTTGGCAGAGGAGGCCAAAGGTCAAATTCTCCCACTCCCCTCTTTGGATACTCAGCCAATGGCAACTGTGCATCTGCTCCGTTGGGGGAGTTGAAGCCACAGTTCAAGTCTTGGCTCTCTAACTAGATGTGAGGCAAAGGCCAGCCTTTCCCCCTCTCTGTTTCCTCCCATTGAAACGAGGGATTGGTGTGTCCAGAGTTTCTGTTTGGGGAGATTTAAAAGTTTTGGTCACGGATGGTGGTGATGGCAGCACAACATGGTGAAGGTCATTTCCACCACTCAAATGTGTACTTGAAAGTGGTGAAATGATTAATTCTGGCTTGTTCATATGCAGAGTAACAAATTTGAAAAGCCACAGAACTGTATGACACAAAGAGAGAACCCTAATGTAAACCCTGGGCTGTAGTTAATAGCATAATTATAATAGTATGGTTGCATCAATTGTAACAAAGGCCCCACACTAATGCAAAATGTTAATAATAGGAAAAAACTGCATGTGTGAGATGGGGGCAGGGTATATGGGAACTCTACTCTTTGCATGATTTTTCTGTAAACCTCCAGCTGCTCTAAAAGAAAAATGAAAACAACAGACAAACAAGGGGTTGAATTTGCCACTTTTAGTGATAAGACTGCCCCATAAGTAGTGCTAAAACCAAAGCCCCTTGACAAACCTGTGAGTTTTTGAACAAGATGGTGACAAAACTTTAAAAAGTAACTTAATAAAAACTGAAAGGAATAAAAAGAGAACAGGTATATCAGTCAGCCAAAGGGTTGCTGATGCAAAATACCAGAAATTGGTTGTTGTTTTTATTTTATTTATCTCCCCTTCCCCCCCTCCCCAGTTCGCTGTGTGTTCTTCCGTGACTGCTTCTATCCTTGTCAGTGGCACCGGAAAACTGTCTCTTTTTGTTGCATCATCTTGCTGTGTCAGCTCTCCGTGTGTGCAGCACCACTTCTGGGCAGGTTGAACTTTCTTTCGTGCTGGGCGGCTCACCATACGGGACGCATTCCTTGCACGTGGGGCTCCCCTACCCGGGGGACACCCCTGCGTAGCAGAGCACTCTTTGTATGCATTAGCACTGCATGTGGGCCAGCTCCACATGGGTCAAGGAGGCCCTGGGTTTGAACCATATGGTAGGAGGACGCCCTATCCATTGGGCCAAGTCTGCTTCCCAGGTTGGTTTTTATAAAGAGTATTTATTTGGGATAGGAGCTTACAGATACCAGGCCATAAAGCATAAGTTGCTTCCCTCGCCAAAGTCTATTTGGAAGTAAGATGGCTGCTGACGTCTGTGAGGGTTCAGGCTTTCTGGGTTCCTATGTTCCTGGGGCTTGCTTTACCGTGGGTTCAAGGTTCCTTCCTTACTGGGACTGACTTCTCTTTCCTCTGCATGCTGATTTCCCAGGGCTCCAGTTTAAGTCTTCAGCATCCAACTCCAAAATCAAAACTCCAACATTATAAGCCCGCAACTCTGTTCTTCACCATGCCTTTTATCTGTGAGTCCCCACCCACTAAGGCATGGGGACACAACACCCTAATCATAACTCAGTCATGCCCAGGTACAGATCAGATTACAAGCATAATCCAATATTTCTTTTTGGAATTCATCAGTTATATCAAGCTGCTACAACAGGTAAGAATCTGAGGCTCTGCTTTGGTCTGCATCAGAGGGGCTTAAAGTTTCCTTGTGAGGGGGCAAGTCATTGGTGGGGGCGAATTCCTGAGCCTCCATTTCCCACCTGTGAATTGGGGACTCTAGGATCCGCTCCCTCCTGCCTACCTCATCCACCCTAGGTTCTTAAAAAGTGTGTGCTCAACCGGGCTGTTTTCTCTCTGGTCTGGGAGGGAATGAGGCCATGAATGATATGATTTTTCTTTCAGCCCACCCGTGACCACACCCCAGGCCCCAGCTCCAGCGCCAGCCAGCGGGACTTCAGGAAGCTCCAGCGACTCGGAGAGCAGCTCAGAATCGGACTCAGATACAGAAAGCAGCACCACCGACAGCGAATCCAATGAGGCGCCCCGTGCAGCCACTCCAGAGGTGGGTGAAGTGGCCGGGACCCCAACTACAACCTGCCTGTCCCTGTGGCAGCACACCCAAGACACATACGCATGCATACACACATGTTCAGCCTAAGATTTACTTCTTTAGACTCAGAAAAGTATTCAGGTATTGGATAGCATTCTTTTGACTCTTGCCGGGTGACTTTGGCCAACCCAATAAGCTATGCTGACCCTCAAACTTTCTCCTGTGTGAAACTGGAATTGTCATAACTGGGCTTGCAACCTCTTTTGAGAGAACCAATGATGCCTGTCAAAAACCACTTCTGGCCCTAGGGACCTCACCCCTCCCTTTAGGTTGAAGCTCTGAATTGCCACGAGGCAAGGGAGTCCCAAGAGGAGTGGCTTTCCAGAAGGGCAAAAGGTGGTGGTTGAGAAGGTGTGTGTTTTGATCTCAGTTTGCAACCTTCAAGTGTGCTTAATAATAAATCATGAGAACATTTCACACAGCCCCATGACAGACAAAAATAATAATTGTGACAAGAAAGGAATTGCCTTTCCCCTGCCATCCTCCCTGAGTCTGAGATAGCAGCTCATTTTCCCAGAGCCTACCCTTGTTACAACTGGCAGCCCCATTCCCTAACACCCATGGCGCATCACAGGTAGACAGTGGAGGAGCCAGTACTGAAAGGAACCCAGGGCAGTCAGTGTGTGACAAGAGCTGGTGCCTTTGACCCCAGAGCCATACTACCAACAGTGGCAGCCAGTACTGTTTCCTGAGCTCTCACCTGGTATTGTCCTGTGCAGACCGGAATCAGAGCTACTCAAGGGTTTTTAATTCTCTCACCCTCTGGGCTGGTGCCATAAGACTCAGTTGATGACTTTAAAAGGAGATCAGCTCTAATCAAAATGATGGCTCTTTTAGTTCACCCAGTGGGAGTCAGCTGGGCATCAAAGACCTGAATTGTACGCGTCATTCTGTGGTTTAATAGCGAATGCTAATGTCAAGCATGCACGTCCCCATAAATTGGTTCTCACCCGTCTCCCAAGTCTCCCAAGGGAAGTGCAGTGTTTGGGGGGAAGTCAAATCTTTTCATCCTTCGATAAAAATGCAAAGGGCCTGTTCTGTTTGCCATGAATTCAGCATCGTATAGGAGGCACTTTGGCTGACAGAGAGGCCCTCCTTTTGAGGTCGGCTTGGGGCACGGTTTACATTCTTTACAGGATCAAAGAATATTACCTCTGCCTCCTGGTGAGCGCTGAGAAACGGTTTCTCCGCCAGGCTCCCCTGCCCACCCTCTGGAACTAGTCTGTCTGAATAAGTCTTTCCTTCCTGGCCAGAGTGGAGAATACATATAGGGAGACATGGAAATGAGTTTAAATAAGTAGACCAGGGCCAGTTTATGGAGTGTCTGGCAGTCTAAGTAATATGATTAATGTATGTGTGTGTGAGTGTGTGTTCGCATGCAAAGCTTTTATTAGCTAAGTCACAATACTGACATTCTCCCTAATACTTACCGAATGTGAAATGAACTCCCACTGCTATTTCTCAATCTGCAGCCTGAGCCACCCTCAACCAACAAGTGGCAGCTGGACAAATGGCTTAACAAGGTGACCTCCCAGAACAAGTCATTTATCTGTGGCCAAAATGAAACCCCCATGGAGACGGTTGCTCTGCCTCCTCCAGTCATCCAGCCAATGGAAGTTCAGATCAAAGTGAAGCCGAACCCCACCCAGGCCCTGGCTGAACCCAAAGAGAGGCCTCTCCTCACTCTCATTAGGGAGAAAGCCCGTCCACGACCCACCCAGAAAACTCCAGAAACCAAGGCTTTGAAGCATAAATTGTCGGCCACTCTTGAGACCTCCTCTCAGAGGACAATTGGGAAAAAGCAGCCCAAGAAGGTCGAGAAGATCACCAGCCTTGATGACTTCCCCTGGCCCAAACCAAATATCACCAGCAGCACCCCCAAAGAAAAAGAAAGCATGGAGCTCCCTGAGCCACCGAGAGGCCGCAACAAAACCACGGCTCACAAGCCAGTCCCCAGGAAAGAACCAAGGCCCAACATCCCCATGGTTGCCGAGAAGAAGAAGTATAGAGGTCCTGGCAAGATCGTGCCAAAATCCCGGGAGTTCATCGAAACAGATTCTTCCACGTCTGATTCCAACACAGATCAGGAAGAGACCCTGCAGATCAAAGTCCTGCCCCCTTGCGTTTTGCCTGCGGGGAACATTGCCAAATCCAAGGAAGCCTCAGGTGCCAGCCTGACCTTAATCAGCGGCAGCATCAGCAACAACAACACGTCCATCAGTCCCGAGGAGCCAACTTTCTCACCCGCCCCTGTCCTGCACACTGAACTTTTGTCCCCTCTCCAAGATCCTGAGAACCCAAAAAACCTCTGGGTGAAGATTGACCTCGACTTACTCTCGAGAGTGCCTGGCCACAACTTGTTACAAGCTGTGCCCGCCAAACCCGACCACAAGGAGCCTGCTTCGAAACCCAAGCGTCAGACCCCTGCCGCAGCTGCGGAAAAACCTGCCCCTAAAGGCAAGCGTAAGCACAAGGTAAGCTGTCCGATCCAGGCCCAGGCCATGAACAGTGGCTGCCTGTTGGCTATCTTCATCTCAAGTCTTGTTCTCCAGGGAACCAGTGACAACAGGTCTCAGGCTTCGGTGAAGGCAACAATGCCTTCCATGGGAAATGCACTCTTTGGCATGGCCAGGGAGGAAGGGCCAGAAAGGTTTGGGGTTTGCCACCCAATGGCATGTGTGTGCAATATGGCACAAGAGAGATTATGCTGTGTAGGAAAGAAGAATGTGACATGGAGGGAGCCCCCTTCCCCTGGCAGCCAGTCCCCTGGGATCAGCTCCTGAAGCTGCTTTCCTGGGCCCCTATATCGCTGCTGCTCTCTGGTAGTGCCACCTCAGCATTGGCAGGTGCTCCCAAGGTCCAGCTGCATCCTGGGGGGCTTCTTAATTTCTCCAGACAGTTTTAGCCTCCCCATATCCCAGTTCTACATGGATGATCCCAGCCCCTGGCAGACACACGTCCTGCCTGGCCTCCTGGGGTCACCGACCTATATATACAGTAGGCTTTGTTTGTGCAGACCTGCCCCACGAGAGGTTCGGGCTACAAAGTATTCCTGGGAGGTGAAATCCAGAAATGGCCACTTCCCTTTCAGATACATTTGAGGAGGGGCATTGTGTCCTACAGGCCCATTCTGTTGTCTCGCCACATCCTCAGGGTCCATTTGTAGAGGAGCTTTGGTCTCCTGGGGATATTTGGCTAACATTTCATGGTTGCCATGGTGGCTGGAGAGGAGCTTCCTACTTCTTCCCACATTTGTTTTGTCCCTTCCCAGGAGAGCCTTTTGTATGGTCCTAAAGGGCAGGATTCCACCCATGTCCAGACTCCACCACTGACCAGGCTTCTATGAGGATGACTGAGGTCTTCACTCAGCTTTAGTAGTTAAAAACCAGAGGGTGCTATCTCTAAGCTATGCACCAACATACTTACAGGAAGTATTCTAAAATAGATTCCAAGAGTTCTAGGACCCTTGCCCGACTGCTATTTCACCACTCTTAGTGATTATAGTGATACAACCAGTGGTAAAATCATACCCTCAGACCCTGCACATGCAAAGGTCCAAAGGCGTGCCTTGCATGTGGCTCGTTTCCTGGCCTGTTGTTGATTGTGTAAGTTATCTGTAGAGGTCGCCCCCAATCACCATGCTGCTTAGACCAGATGTATGCCAAGAATTGCCATGTTAGTTCTAAACCACTCATTTTGGGGACATTGTTGGTGGGAGAAGTGTCTAAAACTGATAGGTTCTCTTTGCTTTTGTGATGCCATTCCCATGCCCTGGATCTTTAATCAGAGTTTCAGGGCACAGCTCCGCTCTCTTGAATGCCATCTTCTCCATAGGAGTAGGCTAGGCAAGGCTGATTGCTTTTCTGTCTGATCAAAGGTGCACATTTAACTCCCTTACCCAAACTAGAAATTGAAAAAGAGCAAACAGTCAACCTTGCCTATTTTGTTTTTCTTAATGTTGGGAAACTTGGTTGCTTGCATGTATTTCAAGCTCCCTGTATTTGTTTCCTGTTAAAGCCAACAGAAGTTGTGGAGAAAATCCCTGCGAAGAAGCAACGCCTGGAGGAGACCACAGCTCTCTGCCTGCTTCCCCCTTGCATCTCACCGGTCCCACCCCAGAAGCCTCCCAATACGAGAGAGTGAGTTTGCCCTGCCTCCTTAGGAGGGCTCAATGGTTCAGGTGCTTAAAAATCCCCAACTGAACCCATTTGGGGTATCCTGTCCCAGAGGAATGTTAGGTAAAAAAATGGAAGTCACCAACAAGGGTGGGATAAAGGATAGAATACAGGCAGCCAAATTTGGGGTGGCCCCATGTGCCTCTCGGCAACATTTCTTCCTGCCAACTCAGCCTGATCACAGAAATAAGTCCAAACAGACTTGTTGAGGCAGTAAAGGAAATGAATGAATTAAAAAGAGGAAGCATCAAGAGGCATCCCTTACTTTAACCAGATCGCCCGTTTCAGGCCCAACTTCCAGTTCCCAAGGCAAGTCAACAGTTTCCCTGGCCAAGCAGCCTCTGGCTCTTGATGTTCAGATGCTGCTTGAAGGCCAATAGCCACATGGCTCATGCTCAGGAAGCCAGGAGAATGACACGTTTGAGGAGGTCAGAAGCCTGAATGCCCAGGATTTGCCCTCCTCTTGGGGCTGCTCCATGTCAGCGGACGTCAGCTGGGAATGGAGACGGTCATGCCATCAGCTGGGACCTCTACTCCTTGCTCCCTCGGAGCAGATGATGCTGCCCTTGGGCAGCAGGTGCCCTTGCCTCCTCTTCACTCAAATGGCACCAGCTTTCCCTGAAGAAGTCCTGCCTTTCTTTATACCAAGCATCTTGACCGAGTTCTTCTGGCCTATCAATATAATTTAGCTAACAATCATGTCAGCTGCTTTAACATTCCGTCTGGGTAATTATTGCCATAAATTCATTCAAAAGTAGAGATTACTTCCATCAAAGACCAGTTTGGGAGCCTATTAGCAGCCCAGAGCAGAGAGGCAATCTGGCTAACTGCTGCTAACAAGTGATTTCACGGATTACTGTTTAACATCAGTGATATGGCCTCAATCTGCCACAGATAAGATGTTGGACATAAGTTATCAGCTTACAACTGTCTGGATCCAGGATCCTTGTTGTTTGGAGACAAGAGATAGGAAAAGACCAGATCTGCTCTATATAATAAGGAGATTTGAGCCCTGGGTTGCCTCTCTCTCTCAGGATCGGTAGCTATTTGTGAGGTGCGTCTGCATTACCTGGTGTAAACTTTCTCTGAGCGATCCCACCCCATACTTGGAGTTCTCTGAACCAGAAACCCTTCCAACAGAGTTGGTCCTCTTCACCTCAGGTCAACCAGGCATGTGGGGAAACCTGCTCTGCCAGCGGTCAAGCACAGTCATCCTCAGGCCTTCCTCCATTCTAAGGAGGAAGGATGAAAATGAGCCTCTACGTCTAGTCTCCCTAAGAGGCCCACCGACCTGTCATTTTCCTCATTCCCAACGAGAGGGATGGCTAGGTATTAGGCAAATGTCTAGGAACTTGAGGTTTTATTTATTTTTAAAAGACACATAGGTTATGTAAAATGTTACATAAAATACAGGGGATGCTTATATGCCCCACTCCCTACACCTCCCACTTTTCCCACATTAACAACTTCTTTCATTAGTGTGGTACATTCATTGCAATTGGTGAACACATTTTGGAGCATTACAGTTTTTAATCCATGGCCTTTACAGCCTTTCCCTTTTTTCTGATAGTTAGAAAAGCAGTGTCTACCTAGTAGCTTTTACCATTCCAGAAGTATCCGAGTCTGATTCTCTTGCTCATCCAACAAATCCAGATCCCTGGAAAATCTCCAGAGGTGAGGAAGAATGAAGGAAGGAGTAGCCTCTCAGAGGTCTTCTCCTGATAACTTTCCCCTCAAGCTTTGTTTGTTCCTCGGTACCTTACTGGTCATTCAGACCAAATCCTTGGGAATTTCTACCAGACAGCATTCACATTTCTAAATGAATGTTCTGGAAACTTCTAAAAGACAAGATTCATCTTCTTAAATGAATATTCTAAAGCCAGCAAAGAATGCCACAGCTGACTGTAAGAGCTGGCATTCCCCATCATCCAATAAACGGACCCTGCTGAGTCCCTCTCAATCTTTCTCTGGAGTTTGAACCATCAGCAGGGCCTCTCAGGGATTGGCAGTGGAGGAGGGGGCAGTGCCTCCTATCCTCCTCTGGCCTACAGCATGAGGTACCCAGAGAAGCAAAAACTGTTCTTGTAAGTAGAAAGCTAGGACAGTGACAGAGTGTTCTCTAGGAAATGGCCCCTCGTTATCTTTCCCCAAGTACAAGTTTCATGGTTCAAGGTCACTGCCAGGCAGAGATGGATAGGGGGCCAGGTCATTGGCAACCACTACATAGAATACACTCCATCCCCACTGGTCAGTGTGGTAGCAGATGGGAAGGATGGGCATGATTGAAGTAGCCAATGGCAAATCAGTTGTCTCTAGGAAGCAACTCTTCCCTGTACAGCCTCCGCTGCCTTCTCAGGTAGCTTAAAAAGCAGGGGGAGTGGCTTCAACTGATGAATCACTCACCTCCTATAGGTGCCTCAGCAATGCTCAACGTCTGTTTCTCTAAATTCCCCAAAGTCAGATGCCTCTGTCATCATTGTATTTTGCATGGTCCCATGTTTGTGGAGCTTCACCATGGACAAGAATCTTAATCTATCCATTCATCACCATTTTAGTCAAACATTGTGATTATCATAAAAAGGTTCTGTGTGTCAAAGCAATTTAAAAAAAATCCATTGACAAGTATTTTTAAATTAATTCTAACCAATTATGGTAATGCAGAAGAAAGAGTTATTGTGATTTGTTTCATTTCGTTTTAATTTCCTGCATGACAAAAATTGAAACAGGTCCACATTTATGAAGCAAAAGACAGAGGAAATGACAAATATTATACAACTGGCAAATCTGTGCAGCACAGAAGTGGGACAGAAATACTACTGAGTTCTACCAGTTCAGGAAATCAGACCTCTTGAATACTCATTCATCTTTGATTTGTTGCTTTGAGATATTGTAAATCTATATTCCTAGACACTGACTGAAATTGACTAAGAGGAAAACATAAATTTTTGTTGACTTAATTTGCTATTGGAAATGGTAGTCAATAATCATGAAAAGTAAATGGTTGCATAGTGCAATATTAGTTGTCTAAGAAAAGATTAAAATCCAAGTAATCTTCATTGATTAGACTGAGACAGTAACTAAAATGAAAATCCATGACCCAATTACCATGTTAAGCAGCCAGCGTGAGGTTTTAGTTGTTCTTTTTTCTGTTTTATTTGCAGTCTCAGTCTATTTGATGGTGACCGTTTAATGGGCAGATAAATCAGTTCAAAAGCACAGGAATACTTTTAGGAGTGCAAATGTCTGGTGTCGATATGACAAAAGAATATTTTAAATGGAGTTTTTTTTTTTCAAGTGGAGTACATCAGTACTTCTGCAGACCAAGTTAATTTAAGGTTGGGGCTCCTTAACCCTTGACCTTGGAAGGGGGTTGGGAGACTTTTTGGACACACAGATTACAATGTGTCACAAAAGTATTCAGTGTGGTATTTCTTTCAAAGTGATATGTACGCATAGAATACCTTAAAGTATCCTTCTACTGTTTGATTATTGTACCATTGGCTGAGTGCTTGTGCAGTTGCACCAGGGCAAAGTAAGTAAGGACCTTCCTGAAAAAATGTTGGGATTAAAGTCTGCACCGTACATTCTATTTTCCACAAAACTCTAATTAACAGTGCTTTTGAAAGGTTACACATATCCGGCTAATGGCTTCAAAGACATGTGTTTATTCTTGGATTCCTATGAATGCCTCTGTCTGCCTTTCTCTATTATCCATGTGCATTTTCATGTACACCCCACACCACAGATAAAAGGCCATCCGCTAAAATGGTACTTTAGCTGAAGGTACCAGTATCCAGGGTTCAATCAGAGTAAAGAGGTAAAGAGAGAAAAGACTTTCTGACAACCTACACTTTTTGTTTCCTCAGAAATAATTCCTCCAGGAGAGCAAACAGAAAGAAAGAAGAAAAGCTCTTCCCTCCTCCACTCTCCCCACTGGCAGAGGAACCCCAGCATCGCAGAAACATCAGCGGCAATCATGGTGCCTTTGGTCAAGAGAAAAGCATTTCTCTGCCTGGACAGGTCACCTCAGCCAAACCCAAGAGAAGTGAAGGCAAATTCTGTGCTACTTTCAAAGGGATATCTGTAAATGTAAGTGTCTTTGGACATATACCAACCTCAAGAGTCCGACAAGAAAGAGTTCCCCCAGCTCACCTAACCTGACATGACAGCTGGAGTTATTGCACAGGGAAGGGATGGAGGGGCAGTGGGTACACAGACACAGACACCCCATGTGTTCAAATCTTGATGATCCCAGTTCAGGATGGATTTTTCTTTCCGGGTTACTTCTCCACCCTGTCTTACTTCCCCAAACAGTTTAGACGTCCTTTGATGCAATCCCTCTCTAGCTCGGCTGTTGGGTCTACTTCCATTCATTTAGTGAAAGGAAGAACAAACGAATGGGCTGGCGTTGCAAGGGGTCACTGACCTGGGGCTGCAGCTCAGGTCTCAGTGCTCTGAGGTGCATCTTTCCATCACCCACAACTTTGGATTTTCTGCGCTGCTCCTCCATCCACGTAGATAACTGAGAAGTTAAATCACATTTCACATGCATATCCCAATGTATTTTCATTTGTCACAGCCATAAGTACCCGAACCATGGAAACCACCAGGCACCAATGAATAAACACACGTATATGCAGAGACTTCGCATCCCTGTGCACCAAGGCTCTTTTCAGTGGAGAAGCCAAAGCAAACGAGTGGAAAGGAATTAGTTTGAAAATCTCTGCTGCCAACTTCATGGGCTCTGAACCTAAAGTGCCCATTTAAAACTCCATGAGAGGTCATTAGGCCCTTGGGTTTTACAGACGCCTGTTGACAGGCCCCCTATCATCTGAGATGACTGAGATGGCCTATGTAAATTTCACCACTGATTTCAAGCAATTGCTCTAGTAGGAAATTGTCATGTTTTGTATGAAATGTGTGTGTGTGTGTGCATGTAAACATAATACATTTGTATTTACAGATGCCGACTCTATAATGTGGGGGGAATTAAACCATCTGTTCTAAACAGTAATTGCACTATCTATCCTACTTTTCATACTGAATGTAATTAATATTATAAATTCTGCCTAATGCTCAGTTCCATTCAAGCTTTTGGAGGGCATGCACCAGAGCTAGGCAGTTCTCTTTGTATAGTGCCCTGCAGATTGTCACAAATAATTAGGTGCTTAATACATGTGTTATTATGACAGTGATGTTGCTTATAAAATTCGGCAAAGTCATTTCCACAAGAACTGAAAAGTACAGGGGAAACCTGGTAAATTGAGCCATATTTGCCCCTGGAAGTGCATCATCCTTCATAAGGAAATCACAGGGCTCCCTGTGATAGTACTAGGCAGCCAGGGACTCTTTTTTGGCCATGCCTTCCTTGTCTCAGTGGTTTAGAATCTGGGGGACATCATGGCATAGTTTTACCCATTCTGGGAGTTGAGAGTCACAAGGACCATCCCTGAGTCCATCAAATGAGTGGACTTGACTGGAGGAGCTTCAAGGCTTCTTCCAGCTCCAAACAGGCCTTCAATTTTGTGCTCTTGGGGTCTTCTCTTGGCCATTTAGGCTTGAGGTCCCATTTGTGGACTCAGTGCACAGGGGTGTGCCAGAGGGACAGGCTTATATAACTTGGATGATCACAGCTGGATGAAACCATCTCCAGTTCGGCATGCCAAGCATGCCATCAATACTGTATGCCTGGCAGGCATGGCCATTCTGGGTTCTTCCACCTATCTTGGCCATTGAGGCAAGTGGGGCTGCCTTGGGCCGACCCCATTGATGGGGCTGAGCCAGTGTGCCTCTAGCAGGAGAAACCCAGGCCTGGCTTGGTAGTTTCAGAAGGCTCTGCTTAGGTCAGATGTTGGGGGGTGAGCAAAACCCACGGTGATCTTTAAAAATACCTCCTCTATGTTCATCATAACAATTTTCGCATGTGCTGCCTGACGGCACGTTTGATCTCAGTGAGCCCTGGTTGGAAAGAATTATGCAAGAGTCGGAAGGACCAGAATCAAGTGATAAAGCTCTACTTGAATGGATACAAGGAAGTTCACCTGTGGCCTTAATCTTTAAAGTGACCTTTCTGAACAAGGCAAGCAGGCATTCCACCGACACCAAGAGAAACTAGGCTGCGTGTCAGAAATCAGAGATGGTTCCAATCCTCAAAGAGTTCTCAGCCTCAAGTGAGACAGAAGCCATGTACCCCAAAGAACTAGAATATAAAATAACAGATTCCAGGAGTCACAGGAGAAGGATAGAGACCAGCCTCTGAATGGTGTCCCCAGAGGAGGCAGTGTTTGTTGAGTCAGGCCTTTATGGATGAGTAAGGTAAAGAAATGAAGGGAAGGGCTTTGTCTACCATGAGACTCAGAACGAACCAAGGCCGGAAAGGAAAGAAACCAGGGGTGTGTCCGGTTTGCTTGAAGCAGAGGTCCATAGAAGGAGGCAGTGGGAGATGAAGAAGAATGTTGAAGCAAGATCTGGGTGGGGTATAGGATCTTCCAGCAAAGGAACTCAGAGTTTCTTTGGAATTGGGGTGCAGGGTACAGTGACACACTTGGAGTGTTGTTTAGGAAGCTCACACTGGTGGGCAGCAGGTGAAGGGTGCGATGGACAAGTTAGCTCAAAGGCTAGGAATCCTGGATACAGGTAATAGACAGGAAGAAATTAAAGATGAAATAGAACACTCATTTGCCAAAACAAAAACATAAAGTCTTAAGAACACTTTATTGAAAGGAAGTCAGTTGACAAAACTTCAGGATATAAAGCTGACTGAAGCAAAGCATCTCAAATGGATGCCAAGGTGGGGCGGCCCTGCCCTGCTGAGTCCAACGCTGCTCACGTTAGGGATGAACCCACTCTCTGGGGTCCTGCCAAACCCAATTTGGAAACTACTCACTGACATGGAAAAGTCCGCCATGGTTGGCAGGGGAGGTGGACTTGCCGTTAATGGAAATAGAAAACTGGCACAGAGATCTATTTGGTTTCAGGGAAATTGGAGGTGCTACTAAGCCCTGTAGGTGGAATTCTCCAGAGATTGTTACAGCAGGTGCTGAGGAGAGAGGGCCTGGTCTGCATATTCCTGAAGCTGTGACCACACACACAAGGATTAGCAGATCTCATCAAGGAAGATCTAAGGAAAGGACCTTCCAAGCTTAGGGTGATCCCAAATGTATCAGAGCAGCAGGAGGAAGAGGCAACGAGGGGAAATAGGGAGAGGGAAAACAACAGTCAGGCAAACCCTGTAGATGCTAAGGGAAAGCTGGGTTGCAGGGCAGGTTGGGCAGGGTCCAGCCTATGAACAGAACAGGGGGTCATATGGCATACCGCCAACCACGTGGACATAATGAAACCTCTTGCCCCTTCTTTTCTTCATTCAGATTCCATCCTGTCTTACCCATTAATCTTTGGCCTTCTTAAGATGAGGCGCTTCACCATCTCAAGCCTACCAAATGAGAATGTACACTTAACCAGAAACCATTCAAGTGCCTCATGTGAACAAAAGGGCTGCTGCCCTCTCCGTCCCAGCATGCTGCCTCTTGCAGTACAATCACTGGTTTGCTGGTATTTTGCTGGACTGGTTTGCTGGTATTTTGCAGCATGACCCACAGACTTTACTTACCCTAGACAACATTTCTGGACTGGGTCCCCTTTCAGAAAGTCAGTCTTTGTCTCCCTGCCTGCCCCCTTCCCTCTCTCTCTCTCCTCTCTTTTTTCCTTTCTCCCTACTTTCTCCTACTCCTCAATCCTTCCCTCTCTTTCCACTTCCCTCCCATCACTCCCCATTTCCTACTGGATTTAGATCATTGCACATGGCTATCCTAATGAGATGTCACACCTGAATCGCTTGGTGTTTGGTGTCATTGTAGAACAAAAGCTGGTGATTCACGGGGCTCTTAAAATATTCCAGGGGCACTTGTTTGTTTCCTTTTCAACTGCCTTGTTTCCCAGTGGGCTTGACATTTCAAACATTTATGAAATCATGTTCTTAAAAGCTGAACCTAATGGGAGCTATTTGTCCTCTTTTTTATCCCCCCAGGAAGGAGATGTTTCCAAAAAGGCAGCTGCCTCTGCCGCTGTCACTGTCACCAACACTGCTATCGCTACTGCCACTGTCACTTCTACTGCCATTGTCACTGCCACTGTCACGGCCACCACCACGGCCACAGCCACCACCACGACCACTACCACTACCATCTCCACCATCACCTCTACCATCACTACTGGCCTCATGGATAGCAGTCACCTGGAGATGACGTCCTGGGCAGCCCTGCCCCTTCTCTCCAGCAGCACCACCAGTGTCCGGAGACCCAAGCTCACGTTTGATGACTCGTAGGTTGTCCCCAGTTTGGGAGTTCTGAATGGGTGGGAACAGTTTGGCTTCTCTCATACTGTTTGGAGGTCCCTAGAAGAACACCTCCACCTTAGCTCCCATGGCCTTAAAAGTATAGCCACACTGCCACCCCACTCGCACATTTCTGTTCCCACCAAGAAATGTCTTTGACCCATTTTCCATTGAGGAATATTGTCACTATTTCCAAAGGCAGGTGCTTTGTTCCAGGTTGCTTTGTCCTTTCTTATCTGTGTCCTCAGATACAATTGTGTGCCAAGAACTAGATTTACATCTATGTGCTATTTGATCTCTTTGGACAATTGTAATGTTTGGGGCTGGAGGATGTGGTCATTTATCCTAATGGGCCATTAGGCACTTAAGATTTCATTTACAGGAGGAATAGTTCAATATTTCAAAAAAGGCATCTGTGTGCCTTTTTTTAAAAAAAGGCATTATATAAGAACAGATCTGTAGCAAAAAAATGTTTTTAACTCTTCAGTCTTTTTAATGAGAAGATGAAAGACATCAATGCTGGTTTTTGAAAGAGTGCATTTGGTTTGTTTAGGGTTCACAATGCTGATTATTACATGCAAGAGGCCAAGAAGCTGAAACACAAAGCTGACGCACTGGTAGGTGTCCTCCTCTTATTGCTTTGCTCCCATTAAGGTAGGACACTTTGAGAGAAACCAAAGAAGGCACTTTAGGAGCTACTCAAACTTTCAGTAGCACAACCCAGACCTGCTTTGTAGCTCGCTGTTGCTTCTGATCTAAGGCAATTGGAGCTGCTTATTTCCTTAACATCAGTAATTCCCAAAATATTTTGGTGCTGCATTGCCCTTACTGTGTTCATTTTCCCACTGTTCCTCTCCTTGCCCTAACTTTGGAATAAATACTACTGTTGCTATGGTTACAGTTCATCTTAAAAGGACTTTTAAAACTCTCCTGGAGGTGTTGAGGGCTCCAATTAGATCCAGAAACCAGCACTGGTATGGGGTGGGGAGGGTCATTGAGAGGTGGCTAGCTGACCTCAAATAGTGGCTTTGGGAACTCAGTGCTGTAGAGGAAACTTGGCTCCTTGCTGACTTGGTAGCATGTCTCTGGACCGAAGCCCATAGTCAGGCTGGGTCCCTGAGCCTAGAAAAGGAAGTGCTGTCACCTGGATTTACCAAGACACTTCACCCAGCTGCCTCTAAGGGTTTGGGCCACCTAGACCAGTGAAGAGCTCAGTGCTTTGGGTCATTCGGCTTGACAGATACTCCTAGCAGTGGGCCTCAGCCCTGGCCACACAGGACAGACATTTGGGAAACTTTTAAAAAAACAACCACCCTGATGTCCAGATCCCACCCCTGACAGTTGAAATCAGACTTTCCAAAACTCGGGACCCAAGGTGGGAGGGGGGTGAATGAAAGTTCCCCACATGATTCCAAAGTGCAACCGAGACTGAGAGTGACTGTATAGAGAATGTCCTGAATTCAGGCTCTGCATCTTTGACAGAACCCCAGCACAACAAAAGGGGGTCTGTTCAAACCCATTGTATTAGGTTAAAAAACGCCCTCACCCTCCATCACAGCATGCACCTGGCCAGGACTTAGGTGTCACATGGCATTTGACATCAGGAAGCCTCTAACTTTTCTATAGTGTGACTTGTCCTTTGCAAGCAATTGTGTCCTGCTCCTGCAGACAGAAATGACAAGGCAGGCTGGAGATGCTGGGAGGGCTGTGCTTGTGACCTTGGTACAGGTGGCAAGCTATTTGAAAGGCACTGGGCAGTTGTATGGCTCGCTCTGAGGCCCACAGTTTTCACTGAAAGTGTGCAACTCCCCAGAGCTGCACAAGGGCTCTGGAGCTAGCTGACTCTCAGTCAAGATCGGAGCGAGGGCACACTTAGAAATTCCTTGGACAAGCTGTTAGACATGAGCAGACAAAATTGGGGTGAGGGTATGAGACCACACAAGGGAAACATTTGAGTGACTGAGAACATTACAGCCGCAGAGATATGTAGAGACACTTGAGAAGCACCCCACTCTCTACTTTCTGGGGTGGTTTGTGTGTCTCCCCCAAATCACTCCTGGGATAATCCATTTAGAGCAGCCATTCTCAATGGGGGAAATACTGCTCCCATGGAGGCAAAAACTGACTCTTGGGGGGAGGGCAAAATATCTTTGATGTTACAATAGTTTGTGACTCTCCAAATGGCCACAATACACAAGGATACCTTCGGTATGAACACTTCATTTGGGGGTGGGGGGGTAGTGCAGAAAAACATGCCCAGAAATATTCCTCACACACGATCATGAAATAAAGGTTGAGAAACATTCATTTAGAGGAACATTGTATTTCCTAAGCTTATGTCTCCATCACAGCTGGAAGTGCCCTTTCGTTCAAACCCCTCATTTTCTGGATGGGCACCCGAGGCACAGGGAGGGAGTCTGACTTGGCCATTAATTGGCAGAAAGGCCATGTGATTTTTTTCTCTGGGCGTGGTTTCTTCTTTTGAAAAAGATCCTTCCAGCTTTGGATTTGTGAGTGAAAGGCCACTTTCCAAAATCAGGTTGTAAAAATTAGTTTCCAAGTGGCCAGTCAAAGTCCGGTGGCCTCTAAGGAAAGTATCTGGTGAGACAAGAGAGAAGGTAGCTTGCACGTATACACACAGGTATTTAAAGAAATCACTTTGAATTTGGTAGCAACTGATATTTCTCTACAGCAGCTTACAGAAAGAAAAACCCCAGATTTCCTGCAGTACATAAAAGCTGAAGAACATTTATTGTAAAGGCTCATTACAACAAGAGAGTCTGCAGGACCTGTAACTCATCATTTTATAGTTGCACTTAATCCTTTGCTCGAGACAGCTCCTCTGCCATTTTGAGAATTGAAACCTTCTCAGTTGCACAGAAAATATTTTGATAAAAGGTATACAAGAAAATTAAAGGAGCTAAAATCTGCATTATATTGGTCCCTTTACATAAAGTGCCTTATTAGTGGGATTCTTACACCCAGCTATCGGAAATTGAAAATGTTAAAGACTGTTATAAAATACTCACTATAAAAGTGTCATCTGTAATATTCATTACGCATAAAAAAGAAATCAGTCTGTCTAAGTCACTTTAATCATGGCCATTATCTGGGCTAAAACCTTTTGCAATAAAATTTTACTAAACTAAAATAGTCAGCGGTGCCATATTTTTGGCTTTTTGACACAGGCTTGCAGACCATCATTTACAGTGAAAGTGATGCGATTATTGTCAACAGTTCACACTGTAGCTTCACATTTTTCAAAACAATCTCCTCAGTTTGCTGCGCCCCTCCTGGGGCTGGGGCCAATGTGCTCGCAGAGCTTTCTGAAGCAGACTGTGTTTGTTGGTTGCCCAAGAGGCTTATAAAGAGCAGGGCGCACTCTCTGCCTATGGGCCACCACAGTGACTCATGGGTGTTAGTAGATTCAGCGAATAGAAACTAGTCAAGGCAGTGATTTGGATTCTGGTCCACCAAAATGACACCACCAGCACCAACCTCAGTGCTGTGACAAGAGAACCTTAAATCAGTTACTTCATTGTTAATACAGATTTGTTCATTGTCACCTACCCCCCACTCCCCTCCCTCTCATGGCCACCAGAAATATCTCCAGACATTGCCAAATGTATCTGACCGGGGAGGGGCGCGGTTCGAAATCTCTCTCACTTGAGAGCAACTTTTCTGTAAGAAGGAGTACAGCGGAGGTGTCAGGTTGATGAGTCATCTTCCTATTTCAGTTCGAGAAATTTGGCAAAGCTGTGAATTACGCCGATGCGGCCCTCTCCTTTACCGAATGTGGCAACGCGATGGAACGTGATCCTCTGGAAGCAAAGTCTCCATACACCATGTATTCCGAGACTGTGGAGCTCCTCAGGTTAATTGCCTTTCTGCGGTCTTCTTCCTAAGCTCATTTCAGTCATAATTAAAAGCTGCTCGGTTTTTAAAAATATCATTTCAACATATTAATGATTTGTCCAAGGCATCTTCTTCTTAGAAAGTCATCATAATTAGTTCTTGCCATTTTTATTAATGTCATGGAAAATTCATAATTGATGGACAATGCTTTTATAAATTATCCCCTTCAGAGGCTATAATGTGCATGTTATAATTCGCAATATTCATAAAATTAAAATTGAAACATAGTGGGTGGAGGGAAAGTAGAGTAATTTTACCACTTAGCATGGTCACTTGTCTTTTCAAAGATGCGGTTTTTTAATTCAAAACTTAAAAAGTGGTGCTGTCAAGATTTCTACCAAAAACCATGTCTTCTTTCTATCTTGGTTATTAAAAAGGAATGGGCACTGTTCCAACTCAAAGTCAGTGTTTGGGGCCACAGGTATGGAGTAGAATTTCCATGTGTCTGGCAATAGAGGGAAACAGAAAAGGTGGTGGTGGGGCTAGATATGAGAGTATGACAACAGGAGAGGGCATAGTAAGTGCACCAATTGTTGGTTTCATTTGCATTTTAAATGAAATTTTTTGTTGGAGTAGAATTTGTGGGTAATCAAAAATTCCTAGAAGAAGGAGAAGAAATAATGTCCACTGTGATGTTTTCCAGCAATCTGCAGATATTTGTAAAACAATTTAATCCACCCCCGCACACCTCAATCACAATCATCGCTTCTGATTGAGCGCGAGGTGTTCTGTACCTGAGAGCCCTTTCTGTCCCAGTCACCTTTTGGGTCTATTAATCAATAATGCCAGGCTTTGATTGTACCATATTGCTTTGTATCCACATAAACTTTTAAAATCTTGAGGATAGTTATGCCTAAACATTCAGATAAGCATTGGATAAATTTAGCAGGTATATTTTTTCCAGGGATGCATTCCAAGAGACCAGAAGAATGGAAACTATTAGGGAAAAAACAGCCATATTCACATAGAATCAGAAGATTTATTTAAATCCACAATAGGAGGGAGATTATGAAGAAAGCTGCAGGCTTGGCTGCCAGGCCACTACCGCCATTCCTCAGCTTTTAGGGAAAATTGATTTCTCAGTGTCTATTCGAGGCTAGCTGCAATTTTCTAAGATTCACAAGATGAAAAATCTGGGGAAAAAAGTGTAGGATTCAAAATTGAGGGAAAACGTTAGTGAACAAACCTGGAAAAAATTCATCCTCTCTGATTTTCCAGAAATGCAAATGAAAACAAGGTACTTTTTAAATGATCAAGAATATTTAAAATGTTAATACCCAATGTTCGCAACAACAACAGAAAGCCTGTGGCAAACTGGGCCTCCCCCACACTGCTGATGGGAACATAAATTGGTCGTTACAAATTGAAAGCAGTTTGGCAATGTGAAGGAAATGCCATGCAAATGTGCATTCATATCTCTTGGTCTAGTAATTCAACCTCTGGAAATCTGAATTTCCTCCACTGAAGAAAGTAATTGAAAAAGTTTGGCATTATATATAATTGGAAGCAATTAGAAGCCAACCAAATGATCAATAATAGAAGAGTAATTAATTATATCGTATTAGAGTCAACAGAATACTTTGTAGCCATTGAAATACAGCAATTTTGAAGACTGCAGCTCCATGAAAGTGTTTCTCACAATAAAGTGAATGCAGGCTGCAGGATTATATGCACACTACAATTAGAACTGTGAAAAACATGTACACATTTGGACACAGATAGAAGGGAAATGAAATCACGGCTGTGATTGGGGCAAGATTTTGGGTGTTTTCCTTCTCTGTTTTTTTTTTTTCCTTTCATATTAATTTTATTTAGGAAAACCCATACTCTGAAAAAAATATAAAAGCACAAAACCAAACTGCATTTACTGGTAAAAAAAAAAGTAATGTCAATCATCGAGTGATATTTATATCCAATAAGGAAAACACTTATTTTCCCTCAACTGTTTACAAAAGACTTTGTTTTGTAAGCACGATTTTTATTTCATTATATGGCATTTTACTCCACATAGGGGAGATATCTTAGTAGAATTTGGTGAAAGTCAATAGAGAATTTATGAACCTTCACTTTTAAGTTAATATTTTCCAACTTCGTTTTTATTTTGAAATAAGTGTCGATTCCCGTGCAGTTGTAAGAATGAATTCAGAGACTCCATGTACTCTTCCCCGGCTTTTCCCCCATTGTAACATCTTGCAGAACTCTGATACAATACCAGTACCAAGGCGTCTGTATTGATACAACCCATGGATCTTAATTCCCTTTACATCGGCTTCACATCTACTCGTTTGTGTGATGTGCTCCTGAGGTGACTCTCATCTTCAGCCAGATTCAGGAACCATGAACTAGATGACCTTCACAAGACCCGTTCAAGCCAGAGATCCATCTCCTTTTTTTTTTCACTTAAATTTTCTGTGAAGTAGATTTGTGAGCATATCATTTATTTTAAAGAGAGAAATTTCAACTGTGAATGAAATGAACCGCAACCACTTGGTCTTCTGGCCCATTTAAGCGATTGAAGCTGCGCTATCCAGGCACTTCAAATGTGATTGCAATTAGAGGGCGGCAATGGGAAGATAGTTTTTAGTTGTGCACAGTTACATTGACGCGACTTTATTACTCTCTCGCCAACAGTATACTGGCTACTGAGGGCAGATCCCCATTTTCCTTACTCAGGCAGCCAGAGCTGCTCGGGAGCTTTGGGAAGCTGCCATAGAAATGTATTTGTGAAAACAAGCAGGGCAACACAGACACTTGACGTTTCTGCGATCCAACTGTCAAAGAAAGTTAGATTTATTACAGAAGAAAAATCCCTTCACTTAATAGGGCAGCAACAGAAGCGACCCACCTCTAGGGCGCGGGTCCTTTTGTTTGAAAACATTCACTCAACAGAACTGGAGCAATGGCAAAGGGAGAGCCAGGGGGAAAGCATGCTGAGAGGGCCCAGAGACCTAGGTGGGGAGCCTGGGGGCCCTGGTGGGGAGGGGATGAGGGCGGCTGATAGGGAAGCGTCCTTGGCGCAAGCGCCTTGCAGTAATGGAGATCTAATCCAGGCTGCCTGCACGCTGCAGACTTCCTTATGCAACCCTGAGCCCCATTCCTCATTCTACCACAAGTCCCTGTGAAATTGCATTAAAGCGCAGACAATTTTTTGCACTGAATTGATTTCCAAGAGCCAAAATGGAACGTGCTTCCTACGAAGTAAAAAAAGGCGCAGACTCAACCACTTACCGCCCCAGTCTCAACCACTTACCGCCCCAGTGTGTGGCAGGGTAACAATTAAAGAGAATGGAAAAACAAAATATACAAGCACCGTAAATTAATGAGCTTAAAACGCTGTGAAACTGATCTTCCTATTAGGAAAAAATAAATAAAAATAAACGCACCTTTCTCTGGGAACATATTCAAAACATGAGTCATTTTAACTACTGTGTGATCAGAGTCTCCCCACGGCCATGTCAGCCATGCTTGTATATCATTGACCTCATCTGTCCTAAACTGACTCAAGACTGACACTTTTGTCCAAAACCTAATAATACTGTTTAGCTAGAGTGTTCCTAGAAACAGTAGTTTGCGAGTATTTATACACCCATGCAAAATAACAATAAGTCTCTCGCATCATCCTGGTACTGCTCACGATTTCACTGACTTCTCCAGGGCTAAATTCTTTAAGCAGCATTAGCCCTATTGCACCGCTGGATCTAGTCTCAGCCCACCCACAGCAAACTCGGGGCTCGCCCCTTCCCAACACCGATCCCCACTCGAGTTTTTCCTTTCTCTCCAAAGGTATGCGATGAGGCTGAAGAACTTTGCGAGCCCCTTGGCTTCGGACGGGGACAAAAAGCTGGCAGTATTATGGTGAGTGTGCGCCATGGATTCGCTTAAGCTGCTTACCCCGATCGTTACTCTTGTTTCCATTAAGCTATTAAGGGGTAACTAATGGGCTTCTTCAGTCGCTGACTAAACATTTACTCTCCTAATTTATACTCCTATCAGTACAGGGTTTTAATGTGTCCCCCTTCCCTTTACAAGGGAATGTCTTTATTTACATATGTCCCTCAAGCTGTCTAACCTTACAACAATAATTGCAAAATATGTATCAGCATTTTTGGCCACGTGTATAGATTTCATTAAGTCCTGGCATTAACATGATCCTTTCCTCATCACCGCAGCTATCGGTGTTTATCACTTCTCTACTTGAGAATGTTTAAACTGAAGAAGGACCATGCTATGAAGTACTCCAGATCCCTAATGGAATATTTTAAGGTAAGCCTTATTCAGTATAACTTCTAGGTAGAGGGTGACCTCAGACAGCCACTACGACATGGCAGGCCTGTAAGTAACGGTCTCCTGACAAAGGCAAGGCTGTTATTCACGAACCTCATTCTGACAGACCATGCGCCCTCCCACCTCTCCTTCTGGACTCGGCAGGACACTGTTGGATTCGATTCCAGGGAGAGAAGGCACAAGAGTTCAGTGGCCTGATTTTTTTTCCAGACTCACCAAATGGCCTTGGGCAGCTTCCCAGGTGCAGTCAGGGCACGTCACCTTCTGCCCCGACCAGGTGTGGGCAGACCCGTCTAGGGGAGACAGTTTGTGGCTGTGGGTGTGGCCAGGCCCCTTTGAGATGACTGGTTGCCTTGATTACCACAATAACTAATGCAAGAAACCCATCAGGCATGGAGCTGGCATTTTTGGTTTGCAAGCACGAGAGAGAGTTCAGCTCCAACACGCAAGGCCAAAATTGGGGAATATCAAGCATCTGAAGTCAGTGTGTGGCAGGACACAGCTATACGAGAACAGTGTGGCTGGGTCTGGGGAAAAGAGCATGTTCCCAGCTCTTCTGGGGCATGGCCGTGAAGTCAAAATGTAGTGGCAGAGAGAAGTTGGGTGTATGCAGTATTGAAAGCCAGGATGTGAGAATTCTGAGAAGGAAGATGATTTATTTTGACCGGCCAAACTCGCCAGACTCTTGTCCTGATAAAAACCAAGCCCCAAATAGAATTTTTGGGTCCCTTTTATACAGAGGAAATAAGAGTGGGGAGTCAAATGGCACATGTATGAAAAGGACTTTTTGTTAGTTTCTTCGTGTTTTATCTGAGTATTAGATAGGTTATTTCCTCCAGGTAAGCTTGATTTAACTCATATCCCCCACATTCCAGGTAGGCTTGAGTTAACACATATCCCCTACATTCCAGGTAAGCTTTTAGTATGAACCCCCCACATTCTAGGTAGGCTTGACACATTTGGCTTGCATCCTCCCTGAATATCCAAAGCCTGTAGAGTTTATACTTCTCAATTGGCTTTTAGGCATATTTGGATATAAAATAAGTTTAAATTTATGCACAGGCTCTATTACTAAAGCTAGCAGAGTCATAGCAGATGCCCATCCTTTCAGAGGTTACCGGAACCTGTGTGCTTGAACTAGAGCAAGCCTCAGCATCCCCTGGAGGGCTTGTGAAAACAGAAAAAGACTGAGCCCCACCCCTCGAATGTCCTATTTAGTGTGTCTGGGTGGGAGCCCGAGAATTCACCTGCCAAACAGGGTCCCCCGTGCTGCTGCCACTGCTTGCTGTTGTCCTTGTCATCACACTGCGAGAGGCACTGTGAGAGCCTCTGTTCTCTTTGGCCTGGTGTGTGTAGCCAAATGACTCACTCATCTGGGAGTGCTTTGAGGCCCTATGAAGTTACAAACTGGAGGCTGCAGAATGCGTCTTAGTCGTGGGCCTCTGCAGCTCTGGAGAAGTGCTGTACTCTTACTGGACTCCTGAAAATGCTGGTTTTGCAAAGTGGGCTGGGCCAGAACGTCAGAGGCAAAGGAAGAAGCCTAACTGCCAGGAGCCCCACCCTGATGAGCCCTTTATAAGCAGCCTCACCGCTAACTATGGAGGTGCTGAAGGAAGAAACTGTAGTAGTGATGTGGAGAGGGTGGCCACGATGGCTGCTGATGGTAGGGAGATGGAAGAAGAGATATGGCATTTTCAGGATTTGGCGTTGTCCTAGGTGGTGCTGCAGGGATGGATGCTGGCTGTTGTGTGTCCTGCCGTGGCCCACTGGGTGGACTGGGGAAGAGTGTGGACCTCAATGTGGACCACTGTCCATGTGCTGCAGCGGTGCTCCCGAATGTATTCGCCAGGTTCAGTGGATGTGCCGCGATGATGGGAGAGGTTGTTGATGTGGGAGGGGTTGGGGGTATACGGGGACCTAATTTTTTTAATGTAACATTTAAAAGAAAGTAAAGAAGGAAAAAAAAGCGCAAAAAAAAAAATACCCAGGAGGCCCGCACTTTAAACCAGCCCAGTGGCAGCAGAGGAGGAGAAAAGAATGTTTAACATTCCATTGCGATGCAGCCGTGCACTGGTTTATATTGCTAAACAGGGAAAACAGCAAGCTGTGAGGATTGGCATGTAAAGATGGCACATGAGGGTGATTCTAGGAAAAAAATTTTTTTAAATCACTGCGTGGGTCCAGCACATTCCTGGGACATTAGAAATCCCAACCCACCCTGCATCCCAGGGAGAAAGTTTGCAGCTTGAGTTAAAGGTGCAAAGCATTCCTGTACTCTGACGAGCTTGTTTTGCAGAATCAATTTCAGATGAGGATAATTAAACCACTTCTTGGAGAACTGAGTCTGATTTCGCTGGGCCTTTTAGTAGAGAAGATCTTTCATCAAGTGACTTTCGTGGTTCTGATTGGCACCCACTAATTATCCTAACCAGCTCTTTTCATTGCGTGTGCATGGTGGTTTGCTGACGAAACAGGAGGCATCCCGAGCTGCCGTAATCAATATTAATGTGCTCAAAATCACACTTGCATCTGGTTCAGAATTAATAAAACACAAAATAGTTGTCCTTATTTCCCTCTCTCTCTCTCTCTCTCTCTCATTTAGCAAAACGCTTCAAAAGTCCCTCAGATACCATCGCCATGGGTAGGCAATGGAAAGTAAGTACTTTATGAAAATTGTTTTTTCTTGAAAATGAGTGATTCAGCAGACCCCAAAATAGTTTTCAGCGACAACCCAGAAGGGAAGGTCAAGTGCTAGACTCCAGTAATTTCTGTGCACCCCAAATTCTAGTCAGGTTCTAGAAACGTTTAAAACGAGGTCGATACAAAATTCGTTAAGTATTTGATCTTTAAGCCACATTATGGCCATAAAAATACCTTTTAATGAGATGGTAAGGACCACGCCATTTCAGGGAGGCAGAGGAAAGTTAACGTCCACTGCGGTGATTTTTTGATGATTCACTCGGTACTGAAAGACCAATGAAATATTCATTGATATATGGTAAGTGCTGTTTAATGAAACCAAAGGCATAATAGTTCTGAAAATGGGAAGGCACTTAGTCAGCCAATTATCTGAGCCTTTATGATGGTTTTTATATTAATACTAAAATACTCTGACCTAAAACATGAAAGCATCTTACTCTAATGACAATGAAATCACACACTTGCACAGCCTTATTTACAACTCTCACTGCTTGGGGGTGTGCAGTCTTCCCAGCCCTGGCCGTAAAGTAAGATTCACAGAGTAAGATAAGTGAGCCCCTTCCTCTCTCTGCATTTGTTGCTCTATCTCTAAAAGGAGAGGGCTGGAGCCAGTAACCTCGGAGACCCCTCGGAAGAGCTATCCCCTCCCTATTCGGAGGGTGGTGTTGAATCCCAGTTAGGTCTGAGTCACGAACTCGGCCAGGTGACTTTGCTTTCCTTGCTTGAGCCTCAGTTTCCCTTCTGGTTCGCAGCCTTCCTCACCACCCCCAGCCCACTGCCCACAGGAAATAGGAAGGAAAGCCAGAGAGACAGTGGAAATAGACTTGCACGAGGAGTGTGTTTGCCAGTGCCAAGCTGCTTCGTCCATCTTTTCTCATTTCAGAATTCTTGAGTCCCTGATCCAAATGCTTTCTCTGAGAGTAAAGGTAGTCTCCATGGCCACTGCCTAAAGAAATCTCTGCAGAACACACTCCAAAAGCAGTGGGATGATGAACTCTACTTTGGGATCCTAAAAACAGAGCAAGGGGACAGACCTATGAACAACTAAGTACTAACTCAATTACCACATTGCAAGGAAGCCCCAGCTAAATTGCTGAGTTAAGTCTTCCTCTGATAGTGACGAACCAAAGGGAAAGAGCAATTCTCTCTGAAAGTTCAGCAAATAAAAATAACCACTGAAAAAAAAAAAAAAAACACTGAAAGGCCCCGAGAAAGCTATTTTCTCTGAGCCCAGAGTCAAGGAAGGAAGGGCAAGGTCAGGGAAGCAGCCTTTACCGGCTCTCTGGAAAAATGCTTAATTCTGAAGCAAAACAACTCAAACACATCCCACAGCTTGTGAAGTCACATTAAAAGCCTCCTGAAATGACTGTTGAAGCAGCTTCTGTCTGAAGAAGGCCCACTTCCTTTAGCGGGAGAGAGAGCTTTCGAATGAGGCAACTCAAGACAGCCCACGGGGATGCCCCATTCATTCGGCTAATTCTTCCCAGCACTTTGCTCATAGCAGCCACCTCCACTGCACTGTGTGCCTCTGGAGTTCAGGCCCTGGATGAAGTGCTGGGGACACAGAGGGGAATAAGCCACAGTCCTAGAACTGCAGAAGCACATGGTGCAGCGGAGGTGACAGGTATGAGCAAAGTGCTGGGAAGCCCAAGAGAAAGCAAGCTGTGCACATACCACCCCCACCCCCGCCAGTGGCCAGGGAAAGCTTTGGGCCTGCAAGGAAGACTGGCTCTGTTCCCCCAGTGAAAGAAAGTAGTTGGCCCCACACGCGGGGCCTCTCCCAGCATCTTCCCAGAGGAGTACCCCCTGACTTCAGACCCTTCTATGCTGGTTGGTGATTGGGAAGTCAGCTGCTCAGGGGTGGTCTTTGGCATCCCCCTCCATAGATGAGGATGCTGCAGGAGAGTGTATGGAAGGACAAGTGGAAGTCTGGGAGCAGAGCCTCAAAAACTATCTCCATGCAGCCTGGGAAGAAAAGGAACTAGGCAAAGCAGCACTTGGAAGAAGGAGGGGGAAATCAACTTGATATAGATCGAATGGGAGCAAATGTGGAAGCCAAGAGACCTATTAGGAGAGAAATGCAGTAACCCAGGCACGAGGTAATGGTGGCTTAGACCTGCATGGTCAGGGCAAAAATGGGGGAAGGTGTATGCCTGTGGGTACATGCTCCTTTGTATGTGCCATGGCAGACGAAAGACTTGGTTTGCAAATGGACACACAGAAAGAACAGGATGAGGTGCCCTAAGTAGTGGAAAGAGCCAAGATGGAGTTGGAGAACACATTCAGGTAAAATGGGCATTGGCCTTCTCTTAGCCATTGTCACACTTTCTTAGGCTGGTTTGGATGTTTTTTCACTTCTGGTAATGCCCAGAGCAAACCCATGCCCTGGTTTTCCCAAAGTCTTGTCTCCCCTCACTGTTGCTTAAAAGTGCTTTGAAAGAAAAGATAAACCTAGAATCACCATCCAGCCTGGCAATTCCACCCCCACATACATACTTGAAATAATTGAAAGCAGGAACGCTACCAAACACTTGCACCCTGGTGAGCACAGTTGATAAAGGATGGAAGCAACCCAAGTGCCCATCAGCAGACGAGTGGCTCAACAAGCTGTGATATGTACTGTAGAATATTAATAGATAAACACAATGAGGTCTATCCACACAGTAGAATACTATTCAGCCATAAAATGTAATGCTCTTTGCTGATATGTGCTACACATGGAAGAACCTAGAACACATTATGCTGAGGGAAATAATCCAGATATAAAAGGATAAATATTGTTCGATCCCTCTTATGTGAAATACCTAGATTAAGCAAATTCATAGAAACAAAAAATAGGCTAAAGGTTACTGGGGTGGGGGAGGAAGTTAATAGAGACCAGTTGTATAATGGGGACAGAGTTTCTCTTTGGGATGATGAGAAATCTTCGGGAATGGGCAGTGGTGATGGTAGCACAATACTATCAACGTAATTAATGCCACTGATTTGTACACAAGAAAATGGTGAAATATAGACATACCACAATAACATTTTCTTAAAGGGTGTGAAAGAAAGAAAGAAGAGAATAGAAGGGGAAGAAAATAGCTTGAATTATAACCCCTCAATGACATTTAAGTCTTCTACACTCAGTAGGGCTTTTCAAGCTGTAAGAGGTTAAGAGAGGGGGTCTGTATTCCCTGGCAACTGCAGAACAGGTTTGGAAAGCATTCAGTCCACCCTTTTCTTTTAGTGGAGAATGGAAGGCCCCAGGGAGGGGAAGGGAGGTGCCCAGGAACAAGCAGGATTCCATGGCAGGGCCAGGGTGCAAATCCAGGTCTCCAGGGATTGCAGTCTTCTGCCTCAGCACCATGCGCCCCGCTTTCAAAATTTATGGCACCTGACAGCCTTGCACTTTCCTCTAGAGCAGGGGTTCTTAACCAGGGGTCCATGGAAAGATTTCAGGGGTTCTGTGAGCTTGAATTGAAAATTCAAAAAAAGTTATTTTTGTGAGGACATGTCGGTGTGGGTGTGATATATTTATTAAATAATACAGAGTATAGCGTGGGCTTAATAAGGGGTCCGTGGTTTTCACCTGACTGGTAAAGGGGTCTGTGGAACAAAAGACGTTAAGAACCCCTGCTCTAGAGGTCACAAAGGAGGACTTATGTCTTTCTTACCATATATTGTCATCTAGGAGCTAATGACCACCGCTAAGGGAAAAGACTAGAAAAGAGTATGTGCAGTCTGCCACAACAATGACAAAAGTCCAACATTCTCTTCCTTTTCTGGTCATTAGCTAACTTTGCTGTGCCTCGGTTCCTTAGCTTGGACATCTCCACACTCCACTTCTGCCTTGAGACCAAATCATTGTAGCAATAAGAAGTTATCTCCAAAATTATAAACATAGGGAAACTGTATTATTCAGCCGAAAGGGTGCTGATGCAAAGTACCAGAAACCTGTTGGCTTTTATAAAAGGTATTTATTTGGGGTAGAAGCTTACAGTTACCAGGCCCTGAAGAGTCCAACTCAAAGTTACTTCCTCACCAAAGTCTGTTGCCACGTGTTGAAGCAAGATGGCAGGCGGCGTCTGCGAGGGTTCAGCCTTCCTCTTCCTCTTAAGGCTCCCTGGGCTCACCTTCTTCCAACCTCAGCTGTAGACTGGAGGGCTTGTTTCTCTCCAGGCTCAACTGCTCTCTTCTCTTCACAAGGTCACTGTCAACTATCAGGCTCATCTCTCTTCCCGGGCCTCTGCCGGTGTCTTGAACTGTCTTTCTTACTCTGTGTTCTCCTGTGTATCTACTTCTGTTTCCTTGATTGAATGTCCATTTATATAGCCCATCAAGTGGGCGGGGACTCAAACTGGGTCACCCTACCGATGTTGTCAAATCAAAGCCCTAATCTTGATTAAATAAAGAAAAGTGAAACCTCTGAATTTAATACAATCAAAGAGGTATTATGCCCAGAGGAACAGACCCGTTTACAAACATAATCAATATCTCTTTTTGGAATTCATCAATAATAACGGACTGCCATAGAAGCAAGTGGGAGGGGCATGTGGCCAACTCAGGGCAGGGATCCACTTTCCCCCTCAGACAAGAAAGGATCAGAAAGCACCAGAAGATCTACTCTGTTGGCAGAAATGGGCCAGGCCTCTCAACAGGGCCAATGGCACTGCCTGAGCGGGTCTCAGGGCGAGTGTATCATATTTCGATTGCTCCCGGGTCTGGTTCACAGCGCTCCGGCATTCCGGCGTGTGGTGCTGGCTGTTCCCCTGAATCCTGAGTGCATGCTGCCTCTTGAGGTGCACATCTATTGTGTGAGTAGTTGTTGGCTCTGAGGAACACGGCCACCCAAGGAGTGTAGGTGATATGCTGGGACATGTTTGGAACCTTGAGGAGGAGGTTCTGTCAAACATGCAGCCTCTCAGAATTCCAGACACGGCTTTCCCCCTACTTCTTTTACTTCCCCCAAATGTTCCACCCTAAGAGAGGCACGCTTTTGTTGGGCAGTTGTTGGGAGTGTGGCTTAGGGAAGATGGCAAGGCACAGGAAGCCCACCCACACTTTCGAGGCTGAAGAAAGATGACTTCCGTGCTGTACGCAGTGGGCAGGTGACTCCTTGTCACTGATGATAAAGAACTGAATGAAACTCTTATCTCCAAACATTAGTACTGCCCAAAGTAAGAAGTTGGGAGACTTCTCTTTATAAACTCCTGTGCGGGCAAACAGTGAGCAATCAACAGTGCATCTCTGTAGTGTCTAAATAACCTTAACACGATATTCAGAACCCTACTTTTCCTAGCTTTCCTAATACTGCTCCTCGGGGGGCTTTTAAGAATTGCACTTGGCTTATTGTGGCAACTGTATTTGGAGCAAACTGTCATTGTGGTTTCCGCAAAACACTCTCATAATAGGCCAATATTGCCCATCAAGTGCTTTCTGACTGCCAGTAGCTGTTCTGGCAGCAGGTAGATAAATCCTCATGCCTCTGAGCTGTTGCTTTCTCTGGAACAGCTCACCATTTGTCATATGTACTTAATGGAGGAGCACCATTGTGTTGGCGAAAGCTATAGGGGAGTCTCTGAGAAGAGGCAGTGGGATGTGGAAACAAGCTCCCCTGGGCTGGAGCTCCGTGCGAGGGTACCATGCCAAACGGCACTCTGGTAGAGGGTAAGCGTGTGAGATCCCACTGTGCTGAGGGAGGCTGAGGAGCCGGCTCTCACTCTTCCTTGCCACCTTAACGAGGCCTGGCTCTTTCCCTTCCTCAGGAACACTCCCTCCCCAGTGTCTCTCAACAACGTCTCGCCCATCAACGCCATGGGGAACTGCAACAACGGCCCAGTCACCATCCCCCAGCGCATCCACCACATGGCCGCCAGCCATGTCAACATCACTAGCAATGTGTTAAGGGGCTACGAACACTGGGACATGGCTGACAAACTGACAAGAGAGAACAAAGGTAGGCTCTTCAGCTCTGCCCCTTGCTTGCCAACCGCTGTGCCTTGCAGACTGCATTTTGGCAATGGTGACTTTCTTCTCTCTAACTCTCTGACTTCCAGGGCTTAGGTGGGGGAAAAGGGGGCTTTAGTTAGCTCAAGGCTGACACCGTGACCCAGTTTTTCTGAGAGAGCAAAGCCCCTGGGATTGTGTTCTCCTTTCGAAGCTCCCGTGAATTGGAACTGAGATGTGCTAGGAAATAATGGTCTCAGAATTTCCCTCGATGCTGAAGGGCAACTCAAAGAAACAGGCAAGGGGAGAAAGAAGGGTTTACAAATGAATTAAGATCCCTTTGCCTTCTGTGGTCATCTTTTTGCTTTCCTTGTTTGTGGAGAGGTGAGCTTGAACTAATTATGATCGTGGTCAGCGTGGAAAATCCTCGCTGAGCTTTGGCCCTTGCTTGCCAAGGAGAGCTAGAGCTCAGCTGGTATTTTTCACACTGCCAGCTGGGAAGCAGTATCAGGGCCCTGTTCTTGGTAACACATGAGATTTGCTACGAAAGATAGGCAGAGGACCCTGCTTCACCTGAGAGTGAGTCGGTCATCTTTGGCGATGCATGCTGCCATTGGTGCCCCAGCTGTCACTGAGACTCATGACAAAGCCTCGCTGTCCTATGGAAGCTTGGAGGTAGAAAGAAACTCTTATTTTTTGCCCCAGCCACTCATTTAGCTTGGTTGCTTCTGGCCCAGAGGTGTTATAAGCTGCTCCACTCCGGTCAAGATGGGGACAACACAGGCCTTTCGAAATGCCACAGCAAAGAAGTGACCAGCAGTTTAGAGCAGTAGAACATCCTGGCTGGGAACAGTGACGTGTTAGCATCCTACACGGTCTAGTGATGGTTGCTGGTGCACAGTGGGTGCAAATTCACAGGCCACAGACTCGCACCTGGAATCCTCAAGGGTTTGACCAAGAGGGACCTACTGGGCCTCCTGGCCCAATTCTTCGCCCAAGTCTCAGAGTCTTCATGGCCCAGACAGCTCTTCTTTCCTTTCCACTCAGACCCCATGGCCTCAGGCTCTTTCTGTTCGCTCTTTAAAAGCTGCCACTCTGTGACATGGGCCTGGGGTGGTTTCCATCCCAGAGCTGATGGTGGAGTTGGGCACAGTCCTTCCAGCACCTCCTCCTTGCTCCCCATTACAGGCATTATATGTGTTCACAGTTTGATTGCTGAGCATGGAGGGAAATAGTCCCAATAGAGCAGGAAGGATGCAGATTTTGAAACCTGGTCATTTAAGTTAAAATACTGCGTGGGTCATGCGCCAGCCAGCTGGCCTTGGGAAAGTTACCTAAACTCTCTGAGCTACCTCCTAGTTTCCATCTATATGATGGAAATGATGATGATGATAGTGGGGGTGGTGAAGAAATCTACCCAGAAGGATAAAATAATATTTGTAAACCTCATAGAATAAAATTTGGGGTGCACGGTGGAAACTCTTTGAATATTTGTTTCCTTTCCTGAGTCCATAATATTATATATCTATGTAACTCAAAGATTCTGTGACTGTTGAAGCCCTGTCCATAATTTGAGCTTTCCCCCCTCAACCCAGCTATAAACTTAACACTGATTTCTGGGGTTATTTGCATTGGTTGGTTTCATTTGTTTGTACAGCTGTCTCAACAATGGTATTTTTAAAACCTGCTCTATGTCAGGCACTGCACTCTTTGCTTTATCATTTATTATCTCATTTATCCATATTTTATAAAGAAGAAACTGAAACTCAGGCTCAGTGAGGTTCAGAGACTCGTCTATGACACCACAGTTCTTAATGGTGGAAGCAGGAATTGAATCTAGAGCTGTGTGATTCCAGAGTCTGAGCTCTTACTCATTAGGCTACACTGCCCATCTAGAGACCAAAATTAATAGTGGGTCCTATAGGACCTTCAGTGAGATTCCACCCTCATCAGTGGGAAGTTCTTCATTTGTCTGCTTTTCTAGGCTTCTGAAAATCCAGAGACAAGTGATCTAGAAAACCAGACCCGTCCACAGGTTCTGAAAGTCCAAGTGAAGACATAAGCATTTTAAGGCTTGCCTAGCTTATCTAACCCTACCCTTCTCTATCTTATCTTGTTTTGGTGATTGGAGGGCAGTCCAGTATTTATGGATCTCCATAATTGCATCCATTCTCCAAACCTGTAAAAGTGATTCCTCCTAAACTAGCTGCAGAACTTTCCTGGAACAATGCAAGTTACTGTGCCAACCTTAGGGTGAGATGGTGCTAATCTTGTCACTGGCTCAGTGTGTCAAGGAATTGCTGAATTCCCTGCCTAATATTTTTTTCTTTAAATTTTTTTAAAGATACATATATCATGCGAAATATTACATTAAAAAATATAAGGGGATCCCATATACCCTCACTCCCCATCCCCTACCCCCACTCCTCCCACATCAACAAATTCTTTCATCAATGTGACATATTCATTGCATTTGAGGAATACATTTTGGAGCACTGCTACAAAGCATGGATTATAGTTTACATTGTAGTTTAAACTCTCTCCCAGTCCATTCAGTTGGTTATGGCAGAATATATAATGTCCTGCATCTGTCCCTGCAGTATCATTCAGGACAACTCCAAGTCCTGAAAATGTCCCCATATCACACCTCTCCTTCCCTCTCTCTGCCCTCAGCAATTCCCTTAGCCACTGTATCCACATCAGTGATACAATTTCTTCCATTGCTAGAGTCACAATAATTCTATTTTATTCCTCCATACTGAGGACACTGGGATGGCGATGCTGACTCCGCCTCTAACTTGAGAGGAGCCTAGATCCCACATGGCTGATGGATGGGATTCTCCTGCTTGCAGTTGTAGACTCTCTTGGTTCCCTGGTGTGGTGGTTGACCTTCTTCACCTCCCTACTAGCTGACATGGGCATGGCCAACAAACCGGAGAGTAGGTGCTGCTACTCTGCTGAGGCTCAGAGCCCAGCCAGCACAGAGTCATTCCAGAGATTCAAGCCTCCCAAGCATACACCAACCCCAACACCAACCACAGGTTCAGTAAAAGTGACCAAAGAGGCTTGTGTAGAGAGGTCACATCTGAGTCCAAGTCCATCACACTCAGGAGCACAAATCCCTGCCTAATATTGAATCAAAACAGCTCCAGCATTCTGCCAGCAGAACAAAAACATGTCCTGCAAATGCTGTCATAGGACTTGGAAGAGGACTTAGTTTGGGATCTTCTGGTTGCAGCCTTGAGTTTCACACTGTTGTTATTTCTGATCTCCTTAGATTTAATCACTTTCCCAACATCTGACTTGTACACATAGAAATGGGAAACCGAGGGCTTGATTGGCACTCTATCTCCTGCTGGAGGCCTCCTGTACTTGCACTTTTTTCCACGCAATTATGCAGTGGAGATGGATGAGGTTGGCTCTCCCAGTGGAGGGTCTCCACCCCACCCCATGTCTGCCCACCCACACAGCTGCAGATGGCTTCTTGTGCAGGGCTCTGGCGCTGAAATGGACCCATTGAGCCAGTGATGCCCTCTGCCCTTTGACACAGAAACCCCATTCCCTAACTCCCCCACCACTTACACTGCTCACTTGAAGCAGTTATTAAAAGGGTGACCTGGGTATCTCATTCTGAATGCCACAGAGGGCTTCGTACAAAATATCCAGGGGACGTCCTGGCTCACAGGAGGCTCGTCAGTGATGAGTAGGTCCTTTAACATTCCCGCTAATATTGAATTTCATAAGAAAATATATTAGATGCCAAAAATAATTTACTCCTTTATCAGCAGAAATTATTCTTTATTGCATAGTATAGGTTAAAAAGTATCACATAATCAAATGAAGTTGATACCTAGAGAACGAGCCCATATGTTACACATAACATGAAGAATAAATGCTTTGTGTAGTAAAACACCATCTGCAAAGCAATCAAGCGCATGGAACCCACACACGGAAATTGCTTTCCTAGGAGCCAAGACAGCATCCCTGCGACTTTAGGGCAGTCTTCGGTTTTGCTCCACCCAGATTCCTCACCCCTGGCCAGCACAGGTGCAACATTCTCATGTGTGAAGCTCCTTCCCCAGGCAAGAGCTAACAAAGTGGGTGCCAGAGAGTCCTCTCATGGCCAAGGTCACCCCAGTGCCAAACAAGTCAGTTCAAACATGGGAAGGGGACTTTGTAGACTTCATATACTTATCCCCACATATTCCCCGCCCCACCTCCAAGAGACATCCAGAATCCCAATGCCATGGGTTGCTGATGGAGGCTCAGTGCTGCCCCTTTCCCCGAGTAAGCTGGAGTGGAAGCAGTTGGGCATTCTCACCATCCATGTCATGGGGTGTGTGGGGAGTTGTTAGGTGACAGATTCTTGCAGGTCATTTTCTGTCCTGAACACAATTGTTGTAATAAAGGGTTATGATATCAGATGCCTCCGAGATGTTGATTTGGTCTTGGGTGCAGAGGGCTAAAACCTCTGTCCAGGTTCACTGGCATTGTCTACATCATGCCATGAAAAATCACTAAACTCAGTTCATTTAGACCAAAGGATAAGAGAGTATTTTTTTTTCAGTTCAATAGTGCATTGAATGACAAACAGCTTTAAACCTCCATGAGATAGTAAGGTACGTTTAGAATCTGCTACCTGAGAAAATAGGTAGTGATTAAAAAAAAGAAAAAGAAAACTTCCTCTGAATGCAGTAACAGCTTTAAATGAGTTTGTGTTTTATGATCCCAGCACCAGCAAAGAGTATGAATGCTTCACAGTCTTTATTGAGCTCACAAGAGGTTAAAAGAGCAAGATCTGATACGCAGATGGAGTTTGGGTCCCCTAGTATTCACTTTATAAATGTCTGCTGATTGACAGAAGGACTGAGTGAATGAATGAATGAATGAACAACTTCTCCAAAGTCCACGTGATTGTGGTGTTGCATGAAGGCAGCATAGCACGGGGGAGGATATTTCCATGATACCATTTAACGGTCTGACCGAGGTCTGCTCTGATTTTCAGAATTCTTTGGCGACCTGGACACGTTGATGGGACCTCTGACACAGCACAGCAGCATGACTAATCTTGTCCGCTACGTTCGCCAGGGACTGTGTTGGCTGCGCATCGACGCCCATTTGTTGTAGTGGGTGTCCCCCCCCCATCTACCATCACCACCCATCACTCTCCCTCCACCAGTGCACTGATGGTCACTGGTGGGACTCCACCCATTTGAGAAAGTTCCCTTTGATTCTGTTTGTTTTTATGGTTCTTTTGATAGCTGTGAAAAACAGAAGTCATTGTCAGTGGACACTACAACTTGAAAGCAGTGTATGTTTTATTACCTAGTCATTTTTCAGTATTTGATATGCATTCTCGGATCCCTCCATCCTTTTGTGCTTTATGGAATGGCACAGTCCCTACAGTATTGTTTTATGTCCACACTACCCAAAACAAAGAATGAAAAGCATTCGTGATGATAACAGATTCCTAAGAAATGACACAAGATGTCTTACCTATGTATGAGAACGTAGACACAAAGGACCTGCAAAGACTTAAATTGTCAGCAATAGCTGTCCCCCAGACTATACTCTTATGTCCAGAAAAGAACATATTTCATAATCCATTGTTAAATTTTTGTGCTTCCCAGAGACTCAATCTTCAGGTGAGAATTTTCATTGACAAAATACGCTGGTGAGCTATTGTAGCAACATCATAAAATCAAGATGGGTAAGAAAAAGGAATTAAATGAGCATAGCTGTGCCACTCTTAAAAAGATGCTATACCATGCAACCACAGGATATTTTGTTAGCATCCCTTCTTTTCTGGTGCCCATTTTTTTTTTTTTTTACTTTCATGATGAGAACAAGTGGTGGCATTTATTTGGGCAACTCTAAGGCATCAGCTGGCATCTGTATTTTTGAAAGCAGTTTTATTGAGATCTATTCCATGATGGCAAGCATAAATCCTCACCTGGGATTCTCTTCATGCAAAGCTCACCTTTCAAGGAACAGTTCAGTGGACTCGTGCCCTAGGAACCAAAATGCTACACTCCAGTCAGAGATGGTAGGAAGTTCTGGAAAATTCCAGAGCAAGAATCCACACCTCTGCCTCCTTTGCAGTCAGTAGGTGTGTCCATAACTGGGAGGGTTTCTTTTTTCTTTTATTTTGGTCAAGTCTATGGAAACAAAAGTCAAGTTATCATGATCTAGAAGTAATAATATACAGTTTGCTTCCTAGCTGCTTTAAAATATTTACAATCTGGACTTCCCCAACTATTACCGACAGTTCATATTTTTACAGGGTTTCTTTTTCCCTCATCTTCTTTCTTCTTTTCTGTTGTCTTTCTTTTCTTTCCTTTTCCTTTCTTTTTTTGGCTCATTTGCTTTTGACTGAAATACAATCACTGATTTTATGAAAGTACATATTAGCATGAAACAATTCCATGCATATTCCAAAGAAGACTCCAAACTCCCTAAGTAGTAGTTGGCCTTTTTTAAAAAAATGGGTTTTGGGTCAGTGCTGCACCCTGTGGTGCTTTGTAAGGGCCCTGAAGATTGCCAGCAGTTTGCCGAACTGGGAGACATGTCCCCCATTGGTTGTGACTGTCCCCACCCCTTGTGATCTGATGTCCCTAAACATCACAATGTAAATATCATCTTTGGTATCCCAGCTTACCAGAAGAATCCCCACACCTTAGAAAACACTAGCCAGATGTTAGAAATTTTGATTCTCTTCCACACAGCCCTCGACCTAGTGAATTACGGAATTCTGTTCCCTGAGCTGAGACCAGATAAATAATAGATATTTTGCACACAAAAGATGTGCAAACTTGTATGGTTTTTAAAGCAACTCATAGGGCTGTGATAGGAATGGCAAGCAATCACTCTGCACTCTTGTGGTCAAGTTTAGCCATATCTCCCTGGTTGTAAAAGAGCCAAACTTGAGTTCCACTCTGGGCATCTTTGAGCTCATAGCCCTTTGTCATATATTAAAGTTGTGGAAGTTGGGCGCCAGTGGCTGCAGCCAGAGCTGATGGAAGGATCCCAGCGGCTGAAGCCAGCACTTTTATGTTCCCAGTGTGGTTGAGCTTTCCTTCTGCAGCCTCAACAACATCAACACTCACACAAAACTTAAATCAAAGAGCATCTTTCCTGAGCCTCTTAAGTGAGAAAAATGAGAATATATGAAAGACTGAGCACCCATGGCATTTATTTTGGGTTTTTGAGTGTCACCTATGGGAAATGAAGCTTATGGCTTTGCAGTGACTCAAGTTCTCCATTGGTTTTCCACAGCTTCCCAGGTTGGGTGGCTGACTATTCTGGGTAATTAAGCCCACTGGTCTGAACTTATAAGTCCAACCTAGACCAGGATCCTAAATGATCTTTGATTCAGGAGTAGATTCTTCTTGAAAGTCAGTCTCCACACATTAGAGATTGGGGGCAGTTTTCCAGGGAAATGTGCTCATTGCCTCATGGATGAAAGGCTTGTGGCTCTAGTTTTGGCAAGTTGTCATATCTACTCTACCTACAACAGGGAGGCAGCAGAGAGTCCCACTGCCTGATGTCACCTCTGGTGGCTGAGTGCAAAGTGTGTGCTAAGTCAGCGGTACGATGACCGAATCTGACGGTTGAGCTCAGCGTCACCACCTGATTTTACAGTAGACCACACTCTAACAGCAGCTCAGAAGTCAACTAAACATGGAGGACAAGTTCCCTTCCTATCCCAGGGGATGGGGTGTCTTCCAGTTTCAAGATGAAGGGTGGGTGCTGTTTTCCAGGCACCTGCTTCATCATACTGTATTCATCACATAGGTACGCTGCTATTGGAGGGACTGAGCTATTTGGTCAAGTCTCTTCAGTTTGTGGAAGGTATCTGAGACATGTGACTGGCCGTGAGAGGTCCTGCCTCTGGAATGAGTTCCTTGGCCCCTCCCTGGACCTTGACTGAGGCTGGGTGAGACACATCTAAACAAGCTTATGGCGGGAGGAGGGAGGCTGGGCAGAGTCATGGTCAGCCCCGCCTGAGCAAGTGCACGGGAAGAGCTCAGCCCTGCAACGTGACCCTGTAGGGCTACCACTATGCCTTCATTTGTCACCCAAGCTCCAACCACAAAGAGTTTGAAAAGTTTGTGTTAGGACGTTGGCTGGGCTTTGTATTTTTAATTAGCTTTGGATTTTTTAGTGGTTTTGTCATAATACTGTCTGACTTTTGTAGGTAGGATTAATTTGAAAAGGAGTTTACTAGTGTGGTCCTCAGGGTAGAATTTAGCCGTAAGCATGTTGTTAGCCAGCCTGTAGACTATTAATTGCTTAATAATCTCACTGGGAAAATACTAGTAGTTTTATATTTGGATGGCATAATTGGAAAAGCAGATTAGCTGCTACTACTTTTAAAAGATTTGAGGGTGGGGTGCCTTTTGTCCATGCACTGACGTGAAAAGATCCAAATCTTCAGTCGATAAATCAGAAACCATTGGGCAAAATGGGTTTTGTTGAGTTTCCAAATGGATAGATTTTCATTTTGGGCATTTGCATCGCTCAGTGCATTGGGTTCGGTCTGCATCGGAAAGATACTTGTTCCATTATATCTTGCCCGAAGCTGTCGAATTCTGATTTTTGTTTGACTCAAATTGGCATCCCGGAGTTTGAAGTTGGAGTTTAAAGTTGGAAAGCATTTTTGAAGGCAGAATTGATTTTGCTGTGAGGGTGCAACCCCACGTACTTCTCGACAGATATGATTAAGTTTTCCTGCATAAGCTGGCAGGTGGGAGAACCAAACTGGATCACTGGGTAGGACTACTCAGTAAGGCAATGAACTGCTTGTTTAGAGAAGCATCCCTCTCCCCATGGAGAAAATGTGTGGCAAGATGACAGAGCTGCACAATGTCAAAAGAATGGGTTTGTTCAGCGCCCCAATTTCAGTTCCGTGGGAGGGGGGGTGAGAATGTTGAGCCAGTTGGCAATTGGCAGTGCTCTGTTATGCAACTGGCATACTAAATTCTTTGTCGTTGTCGTCATTGTCGTCGTCGTCATTTCTCATTTCCACTTGCACAGCCTTGTTGTCATAGTTCAACTCTGATCCATTTTCTCTTCGGTGTCAACAGACTGCAACAGCAGAAATGTCATCTGGGTGCTGATAATCAGCATTTACCGTGGCAGGAGGCTACTCAGATAGGCTGCTCAGAGACATTCGTCTTTCCATCTGATATTTTTGGGGAAAGAAAAAAAAACATGAATTCCCTTTCCATTCTCCACCTCACAAATCTCGAAGCCCTCGTTACTAAAAGATTCACGTTTTTGGCTCTGTAATCCATCAGCTGAAAGAAAATTGCATCATGGGAGGGCGGAGGGTGGGGGTGGGGAGAGGAGTGTAGGGTAACCCCTCCAGGCCAGGGTGATTCTGATGTAGAGGTTCCAAAGATCATCCATAGGGCTCACATTGGCTTAGGGGACACTGAACTGCTTTGCACATCCATGATCAGTTGTCATTCTTCTAAGAGATTGGAGCCTTGCTGTTTCGTTAACTGTGCAGTGTAGACTATGGTGTTTAATAAAAATTATTCAAAATTTCAAACTCTTTTGCCAGTGACCTCAATTGTGTTGGTTCTTTGATTTTTACCAGACTTTGAGGAGGGAAGCGGGATGCAAAGGAAGCCCCTGGCAAGACACTGCAGGGGCAAACCCAGGCCTGCCTGCCAGCAGCAGCAGCATGCAGACCAGCTGTGAGAAAGCTCCAGAAGCCAGCCCCAATGGATGCTCCCAGTTGGGGAGAGTTTGTTCTTACTAGGGGCCCCGTGATTTTCCAGGCCCTGCAGTGGGAAGCCAGGTGCCATATCCAGAGTTTCAGGTGCTTTACCTGGTTGAGTTTGGCCTGCGCCACCAAGGTGGCCACTAAATCTGAGAAGTGCCTCTGAGAATGGAACCCAGTGTGGTGCCCTTGGGTAGTCAGAAGCCTCCTAGATGATCATGCCCTTCTGTGGTTCTGCAGGGCTTGGAAAGCCAGGGGATGAGGAGCCCCTGGACCGAAAGTTGGGGAACCTCCCCAAAGAGAGTGACTTGCTAATATGTGGTGTCTTCTTGCCCAGCCCTGGGGCTAGCTTCTCCTGTGGCTGTGACCAGAGTGTTGCCTGGAACACATCAAGCGGTGGGCTGGCCAGTGTCGAACCCTCGGCTCTGTGAGACCAGCAGAGCACCTCAGGTGTGGCCTTTGCCAATGCCGTGGTGTGAATCCTGCCACCACGACTGCTCTCATGCTAACACCTGTGCTGTCCCTGAACCGGCAGGAGGGAGGAGACGCACACTAATGGCTCTTGCGAGCTGGGGAGAGTCACCTCCACTACACCACTGGATACCGCTGGGCAGAGAGCGCGCGGATTTTGCGTGCGTGTTCATGTGGATGCGCACACACCCACACGCTTCCGTGACTAAGGTGCTTATGTGTTTTTTACGCATGAATGAAGTTTCTGGGTGGGTCGATAGTCTGGTGGGTGAGGGCCTTGAGGTACAGGCAGACCTGGAGGCCTGGGTTTTAGGCAGGACAGAAGCCCTCTCGGGCCAAAAGGATTGATGGGACACCAGTGGTCAGCACTTGTCCACATCCCGCAAGGAAAATGGAAGTGAGATCGGCAATTAGAAACCCTCCATGACTGGTAGGGTATAAAAGAAGGGGAGGTGAGGAAACATTTTCTTAGTCGTATGGTTGTGTTTAAACTTTCAAGTGGAGGTCCTACCTTTCCAGTGTAACGCTAATAAATTATTTACTCTTGCTCCTTCCAATGGCAGCGTTTTTGTAGATAGTAAACAGTAGGGCCTCTATGGAGAGTAGCAGAATCCCAAATTTATTAAGTGTGGTTTTCTCACAATAAGGAAATTCCGAAATTTTCCCACCTCCCCATTGTCATGCAGAAGGCTTGTACTTAAGCGATTAGGGCTCTCATTATTTATTAACAGGTATTTTAAGTTAGAATTATCAACTTACTATCCAAGCTCTGAATTCAAACCAGAATCTCTCATCAAATATAGTGATTAATATTCAGAAATGATTGTTGAAACCAAAATAAGTCCCTTTTCCACCCAATATGAAGAGAACTGAGGCCACTAACAAGAAGACAGAACCCGCAAACTCTTTTTTGAAGAGAATGAGGGTTTTATTAAATACACACACACACCTTTTTTTTTATTAGACCTCCTCATCCTAAATCATCCTGAGAGGAGAATAGAAAGTCTCAAAGGACCCATTCTCCTGTTCCTGTACATCTTCTGCAGTTAATAAGAGGTTTGTTTCGGGAAAGGTTGAAGAACTTGCCCTAAACTCCTATTTTTCTTTAAACATTTCCACGTTCTGCCTGGGCCTGTGTCCACAGACTAGCTTTAGCCCTGGAGGAGAGCCACGTCTCACTGCCTTTCTCTCTTGCTTCCACAGTCCTTTCTGGAGCCAGCACAGTAAGGGTTTGGGGGTCCTGCCTCATGGTATTCCTGCAGCATCTGTCCTTACTGGAGAATGTTAGCCTGAGTCTGGTTTACTTGACATTACACTCACGCAGGGGCTCCGAGTCCCTCCAGGCGATGGACCAGTTCTCAGGGCTACAGAGAGCTAGAAAAGTGTTTAACATCCTCTGCTGCATCCCCTATTTTGAAACTGTCCTCGCTATCAATCATCTTTGCCCACCAATAGTGTAAATGAGATTGATTCTGTCTCAAGACAATTTTTCAAAGAGTTTTTTTTCTGGATGATTCTCCCCTCAGGATAAAAAGAATGAGAAATGTCTGGGGCAAAATCCTGCACATGTATTGAATTCTGAAAATTACTGGTTTTCTTCCTCTGTGCATCAGTAGCGCTTCTGAAGAGTCTTTGATGTGGCGTTGTCTACAGGTGAAATGAATATGTTAGAAGTGAGCCCAGTAGAGATGCAGTCCTTGGCATCAGAAGGTCCCTGAAATTCTCCCCTTTACACACTTGGTTTGTCATGTGACACACCCTTAGGAGTCTCCGGAAGGTATCTTTTCTGTGGTGGTGGTGGTGGTTGTAGCTGTGCTGTGGTGGTCGTTCTTCCTTGTCTCTCCCTCTCCGCCTCTGGCTTTCGCTGTCCTGCTAGTGCTCATTCTGTCTCTGAACCAGTGAATAGCTGAAGTACCTGTGAGCTTCTGAACTGTCCTTGTTCACGCTTTTAAGACATAACCGATTAATAAAAAAATAGCTGTGTCCTGCTCTCCACCATGCCACCCGGAAAGGCATGTAGTGTTCAGGGACAGGATTACAATAAGAACGGCATTATCACATAGCAGTATAAATATGAGTCTGTCGAATTCATGTGTCCAGTCGTATAACTTTGTGGAGCAGTGTTTTGACCTTTGCGACATCATGTTGGAACAAGTGGAGTGGTTGCAGGCAGATGAGCAGTGTTTATATCAGGGTTTTTCAATGAACTTTAGTTGGAGGCCTGGCAATGGCAAACATCTCCGGGTGTTGCCATAACCCTTATAAATAGGAACAACAAAAATCTCTGTTCAAGAAATCTCCCAGAGTGCTTCAGTCAAGATTAATTTTTAAGTTCATCTTTTATTTTTTTCCCTTTCTCTTTTTTCCTTTTTTGGGGTGGGGCTGAGGGGTGGGAGTGGGGAGCTGTTATTGTTAACCGAAGAAGTAGTTTCCTTGCAATGATTATGTTTCTCTCTCTCTCCTCTCTTCTGTCTCACTAAAATATTGAAATCTGGAGTCTTTGGTAAATCTGCATTAGACGAGTCTATAGGTCAGGAATGAAGTCTAAGCAGAAATCTCTGGGTTTCCCAAGAGGAACGCTCCATTCTCAGTGGGCCCTTCCATACCCACACTGAAAAATGGGAGGAAGGGCAGAGGTAGATTTTGCAGAGGGACACTTTTACAATATCTTCTGAGCTCTAATGCAGTTTAGCAAATGACTCCCCCTGTTTTTCTAGAAAGTAACTTGACTGAGACTTGCAAAACACCCCTGAGAGTTGCCAGGGATGGCTTCTGCCTGGTCTGTGGTGAGTGCGTTTGCTTTGTGTCTATGAAAGGCACATTCACGTCTTGTGTGCTCGTTTGAACTATTTCTTAACATTCCCATTCGCCTGTATATAAGAATCAGAAAGAAAATTCCAACATGTTGTAAATGAAGATGTGACTCTGTAACATTTTCTCCAGTTCTCGGGTGGGGGGGGGGGCAAAAAAAGAAGACATTTTCATGCATATTTTAACCAGAAACTGCATATTTAAGCATCACGGAAAATATTTATTGAGTAGCAGGGATACAAATGGGAATTTAATTGTCATCATATGCTTTGTTGGGGGGAGGGGTACTCACCCACACCATGTTGCTGGATCATTGCAGCAAGCCATAACTGCACAAATAGAACACGTGCGTGTGTGTGTGTGTGTGTGTGTGTGTGTGTGTGAAAGACATGTGACATCACCTCTGGCTTACTGTCCTTCATGGAATTTTAGCTTTCTCTTCCCAAAAAAACATCGTCTTACAGTTCTAGGGGGCCATGACTATGATGCCATATGGAGGCAGGGATTTGAAAGGAAAACTTTCCTCTTGGAGGTATTTGGTATAATGGTATGGCTCAACCACATGGATTCCACCGGCCTTTGTGAGGGAAGAGGCTTATGGGAAGGTGAGCAACACAGGAGCTGAGTTGGGGTCACAGGGTTGATGTGCGCTTGCCCCGGGCTGCGGGGACAGCTCAAGTCCCTAGGGCCCATGTCCTGGCTGGGGCTCCCTCCAAGTCAGGAAAGGAGCGTGAGCATGAGAAAGAGCCGGGCCTGGTCCCTGGTCAGATTTTGTGAGGCCCTTCTCCAAACGGAAGACTCCTTCCCACACAGGTGCCCCCACGGGGGGACGGTTCAAACAAGATAATGCATAAAGTGCCCCCTTTGTTTTCACGTACTTCAGCTCATCTTGGGAGCCCCTTTTCTGTGGGTGCAGATTGCCAAACATCATACTCATTGCAGATTCCCCACCTGTCATTGTCCTCAACACGCATGCTAGTCTCGTCGGCTCTTCGGTAAGGTCAGATGTTCTGTATAGACCAAGGTGGCTGTTCTAACATCAAGCAATTAATAAAATGTCATCTAGTTTTTTAAAAAAGGGTTTTGTTTGCTTTATATGTATAAAACTGTATCTGCCTGTGTGGCTTTGCATTTCAAATGTGTGGCGCACAAGCATTTTGTTGGTGCTTTGTTCTCGGTACAGTAATTCGGTGTACAAACATTTTAATGTCGTTTTGTTGTTTTCCAACACGTCTCTGTAAAAAATGATATTGGCTGAGCTGGTGCGTTGGTTTCTCTCATAGAGGCATTAACTATACTGCCAATGCATTGAATTATTTAAAATTGCAAAATAAAATTTTTATGAAAATCTGGTTTTAGACATGTAGTTTATTCTGTTTCTATACTTTCTCGGCCTTGTCACCACCTCTTTCGCATTATAACACATAGTCGGAGCTCCCACTTACATCAACAGCTTCACAACTGAGAGCCCTAAGGAAAGCACCACTCACAAAGCCAATCATTGTATGAGAGGGAGCCTTGGACCAGCATTCAGAGCCCATTTAAGAGAACACCGCAGAACGTTTAGTTACCTGGGTCCTTCAAACACAGCACATGAAAGCTGGCAAGGTTTAAGACCTAAACTGCAACACTTACTGAGAGAAGAGACAGAGGGAATTAGAACACTGGATGGAAAAATTAAACGTACAGTCGACCATGACCTCTTACTGCAGGGGCAAGCCCCACAAGCCTGCCAGGGCAAGGCAAGCACTAATTTTAGGGCACAATAATGATTTAAAGTCACCAGGAAAAGGTTAAATCATCTTAGGTATACTCTTTTTACTGAGGCAAAAGGGCAGGTCATCTATTTTAGAAATAGGTCCTTGAAAATATTTTCACTTTCCAGGCAGTGAAAGAGTCAGTTGTAGAAGCTAGACATTCCTCCATTTATATGGAATATCTTCTATGCCCATAAGAAGTGAGGAGTCACAGGGCTGAAACTTTATCCAGCACCCAACTGTTAGTGATCACAGCATTAAGAGTCAGCTAGGCTGTATTTCCTTTAAGCAAATGAACTACGGCTAGTTTGACATCGCATAATCGCAGTCCAAGTCTGAACACCGATGGCACTAAATGTGGTTCAAAACCCATAGTTGCAATGCTACCGTTAAGGAAACCCGAATCCTTTCCTTCACGGGAGACCCACAGAGACCATAACTATGAACATTTTTCTGAGCGGACAACGAAGAGCTACTGGATTGGAATAAATAAAGCCAAGTGGGTTATACATTTGTTTTGGAAGAATCAAGTTGTGTTCTTCTCTCAAAAATGGGTGTCAGAAAGGATGACCATCCCTCGACAAAAGAATGACCGTGCAGGTAAGGACTGGCAGGAAATACGCAGAATGCCACTTTTTAAAAATCAGGGTGCTGGGATGATGCTGATTGAGCAGCTTGGGCAGCGCTTCCTGTGTGCCAGGCACTGTTCTAGCACTTTCTTCCCTGTCAGCGGCCCTGTGATAAAGGTACTACTGTTGTACCGATGAGGAAACACAGAGACGAGAAGAGGTTGTTAGGAATAATGCAGTTGCTGCTGGCGCAGCTTTTCATTTTAAAAACACAAGTAAAGAAGGGCCCTGAGCCCTCAGGGAGAGATGTCTGCTCCGATCCGTTCAGAGGTCTCTAAAGGAAAGGCATTGGGTCAGCTTTCCATGGAGGTGCCAGTAACTCAAGGAAGGTTTGGTAAGGCCCCTCACGCTGAGACGTAGCCAAGAGAGGACGAGCTTGTGTCATGTCCACAGCCTTGGCACAACAGAACTGTCATACCTGGTCACTCTGAAGACAGCCCCAACCCCAGCCTCACTCCTTGTCCTTGGGTGTGACAAGCAGACATGGCTTCAGCAGGCAAGCAGCACGTTTGAGGGGACTGAGCGCCCTGGGCTTTGAGGCAGGATTTTAGAGCAGCCTCTCACTGCCTGACATAAGCGAGGCACTTAACCTTTCACACCCCACCTTGTTCCTCTAGAAAATGCAGCTGATAGTATCAGCCTTCTCCCTGCTACCCAACGATGAGCCAGCTCTCCTATAGACCGGAATCTCTCATCCTAGCACCCTTGCAGCAACGCTAAGGATTTTGTTTCCCCCAAATAATTTCCCCTGTCACACTGCTGTTATCAAGGCCAACAGCTTTAAGTCTCTGCGGGTGAAAGAGCGGCGAGAACATCAAGGTTGCATTTCTAGCAGGGGATATGCCACAAGTGTATCACACAGAGGGCTCAGGAGTACGCTGCGTGTCATCCTTTGCCAGGAGAAAAACGTTTAGCTTTGTGAGTTTCTCCAGCAAACACATTTTGGCCTTGGGTGGGAAACTTGGTCCTCCTCTCCCATTTTTAGAGATGGAAATAAAATCGTAAAAACTTCAGCTGAGATATAAGAGCGCTCTGTATAATCTACTGGGGGATTTTGCTCACAAGTTCCAGTTATCATTGGAAATTGACACACGTTCCCTGGGCCCTTCGCAGTTTGGATTAGCCACCGCTCAGGGTCTCTAGGGACTGACCATTACACAACCCAGAGTGTGAGGTCGGGAATTGAGTGGGGGCCGGGAAATGACTTTCTGGCCCTGTCCATCTGGCTTTGCGACGCTCAACCCTTGGGAACACCAAGGGAACTTTTAACAAGGCCAGTGGTCAGGCCTGACCTCGAGGGTTCCTGACTGAGTAGGGCCATGTCCAGTCTGTGCCATCGTTTAAAGCTCTCCTGGGGATTCTAACAAAGCCAGGTGAGACCATTCCTAAGCGAGGCTCTAGCTGCCCGGATATTTGCCTTATCCAAGAAAGAGCTCACAGTTACTCATTCATCCCAGCATCCTGAGGGTGATGGGGAGAGAGAGGTTGAAAGTAAAAAGGAGACAAGAGAATAACGGTGCTTCTAGAAACCATCCCACAGATATCCAACTCAAGAGTATTATTCTCCCGGGAAGGGATTTCCTGTCATGCTTGTTACTCTCCAGGAATTTTCCACATCGCTCAGACTGCAAGTCACGTGAATGTATTCTCATTTCTCATATAATAAGACAGGCCTTGCAACAGGCCAGAGGTGCGAGGGGAAAATCAGATAGATGGGAAACACCTCTCTGATAGCCTTCTCATGGGCCTGACTCGACTCAGGTTGATGGTGGTGATCTTAGATGCTCCCAGAATCCTCAGTTTGGAGGGTACAGCAATGACGTGGAGAGTAGAGGTTCATTTAGAAAGCCCCTCCCCAAACCCTTGCTGTGCACAAGCATTTGCAGGACAGAAAACAGCAGACAGAAATGAGGGATGACTGCTGAAGGTTTCCCAGGTAGCAATAAGTCCCCAAAGGGTCAACTGACAGGTTCCATTTGGGGTCCCCTGCTGGGCTGCTCACAAACACCCTGGACACTCGCTAAATGGAATAAACCTTGGCCCGGACTCCCTGGGCCACGGTTGCCAAGAAACACATCCTAAAAGCAGAGCCCTCACAGGGCCGAGCCTGCTCCCTCACGACATGGCCCCAACATGGCCAGTGCAGTGTGGTTGCTCAAGAAGAGCTCCTCCCCTCCTGGCTCTTTCCACATCCTCACTGCCTTCTGGGATCATTTGATGAGCTTTAAAACTTACCAGTTTCTGGGACCCACCCCCAGAGATTTGGAACGAATTGGTTTGGGTGCCACGCCTTCCCCCATATTGGTATTTTCTAGAACTCTTCAGATGTTTCTAATCATCAGTCAGGGTTAAGAACCATTACTCTGGCTGAAGCACCTCAGGAACTGGGGCTACACCCCCATATCCTCCCTTCCCCAGTGCCTGGCCTTGGTGGGAGTGAACCCTTGTAGACTGCTGAAATGCTGGGCCCATACGCTATCTCTGGCAAGGCATTGCGAGCCATTCTAAAGCCAGAGGACAGTTGAGCTTGGGAGCTCATAACCAGGTCCCACAGTATCCTCCTGGGAGCCCTGGACCTTCCTTAAATTCTCTTCTGCAACTTGTCACCAACAAAAATAGTCACCAACAGTGTAATTCTGATCTTTCCTGACCCAACTGTCAAGGGCCCATTGTACCCCCTTGTGAGTTAAGCCATGTCATGTTTCCTCCTTAGTGTATAACTTTTAGTTGGGGCCAAAGACAAGGCCTAGGTTTGCACTTGACTCTGCCCTGACACCCCAATGACTGTCCCTTTTCTGGACAACAGCTTGGCTTGATGCCCAGTAGGAGTAAGGATTAGAGAAGGACATGCCATCCCTGACAGAAAGTCAAATATGGGGCCTTGACCTAGGAACAGAGCAGAGGAAAAATACACCCTTCCTCATGTGTAGCTTTTCCCGACACCCTTGGCAGCACCCAAAGTATTCTGCAAGCAGAACAATCTCTTTTAAGTCTATTTCATCCTGAAACTTTTGTGTCTCTTGCCTTAGATGCTATAAGGTGTTTGTCTGAACATAAAAATAATTGTTCCACCTCAATACTTGCCAATTCATGCTCCAGGAAGATGTTCCTTGCCTCTTCCCTGGCTCAGCCTTGACCTGTATGTGCTCTAAGTCCATTTCCAATTCAAGTGTGCCATGAGTCTACCTCAGAGAGTGGGTCTCAATTCCAGCCCTGCCCCGTAGCTGATTTTCTCATTGTCATCAACTGGACAACCTCAACAGTCTCCCAAGTCCTCTAACCTCCTTCTGGCGCCATCTGATTCCAACCCAGCCAGAGTTCTGGAGCCAGGGGTCATGTCACTGCCCATCTTGCAACCTTCCAGAGAGTCCTTGCCACACACTGGCTAAAGCCCAAACTCCCGAGCTTGGATCCAGCATGTTCCCCCAGCCTCACCTCTTTCTACTTCACCCAGGATGCACACTTCTGCCATGACGGAACACTTGACCTGCCAAAACACCTGAGACCCTTTAACGTCCCCAGGCTTTCCTCGTGCTGTCGCTCAGCCTGAAGTGCCCACCCTGTCCCCCATGCCCACTATGATATCCAAGCCCTCCCCATCTCTCCAGGCCCAGCTCACATGCCAGCATCAGCCCCTAGGAAGTGGCATGTGCCTACAGGGTGTTTGGCACTCAAGATCTAAAGGCTCTTGGGGCAGTAGCTCTGAGCCCAGAGGACCAAATGCCTGACTGGGCCTGGGACAAGGGAAGACTCAAAGGAGGAGGTGGTCCTTCTCTCCGCTCTGGCGAGTAAGAGAGAAGATGCTCCAGAAAGAGTGGCAAGCACGAGAGCGCACAAACTCCAGCACACTTGATTTGGCTGGAGTGTTGGGACAGCACTGAGATGGGCTTGGGGAGCAAGGGCCTTGTGAGGCCACCGGTGGGCAGGGCATTCAGGAGCCACTTCCTCCATCTGCCCCAAGGCCAGGACAGACCATCCCGCGAGTAGTATTTGATTCCGTTTCCAAAATTGCATGTGCAAGACCCATGGAGGGGACCTGTACTCGGCTCCCACAATTCCCATCAAGTCTTTGGAGGAAATGATGGCCCTTTTAAGAGAGATGATGCTGCTTCAGGAACATAAGGAGATATGAGTGGAGAAAAGGCTCCTTCGGTTGACATTTCGGCTTTGCGTCTGCCTTTCTGGTGGACTCTACAGTCTCAGCCAGCTCAGAACGCAAAACAAAAAAATACCTGTAAGGTGTAGGAAATGCCTGGTGTTAGCTTCTGTTGCTATGCCACAAAAGGCCAGAAGCTTCGTGGCCTTGAACCACATGTACATTGATTATTGCAGGGTTTCTCGGGTCAGGAGTCCAGATGTGGTTGAGCCGGGTCTCACAAGGTGGCAATCAGCAGCATGGGGACCTCTGTCAAGCCCCCTCAGGTGGCCTGCAGAATTATTTTCCTTGTGGCTGGAAAACTCATGGTGGCTTGCTTCCCCAAGGCCAGCAGAAGAGAGAGTCCAGGCTCCAGACCCTTTCGTAAAGGGCTCACCTGATTAGGTCAGGCCCGCCCAGGACCAGCTCCCTTTAAATGAACTCAAATCAAACTGATCAAGGACCTTAATTACATCCGCAGAATCTGTTCAACCTTGCCACGTAACGTAGCTTGATCGTGCAGGTGACAGCCGTCATATCCACAGAGCCCAGCCACATTCGAGGGGAGGAGATTGTGCGGCGTGCACGCATCACGAGGTGGGGATCTTGGGGGCCATCTTAGAATCCCACCTACCATCTACCTCTTGGGCAGAGAAGACTTCGCCAACATGGTCCTTTGCTCCCTGTCTTAGTTTCTCCAACCAGAAAATGTTTGAAGCCGGCCTTACTTTCGTGTTGCTTGGGGGAGCGTAATAAGTTAATGAAGTAATTGCATTAAGCTCCTTCGTCAGATGAAAGGTGCTATAGAAATGCAGATTATTATTATTTTGAAATCTTGTGGCTGTCACTGCCAAGTTGGCACTTAGTTATTAGACACTGTGCCTTTGCCATCTAGCAGCCCCCAAGTTCAATAACAATGCTCGTGTTTTGCTTCAAACCATTAATTTGAAAATAACCACCTTGGTGCTCGTGACACGCTGATGGGGAATTATCTGCCCTGGGAACTTGCCAGCAAGTAGTATAAAGAGATCTGCATTCAGCCAAAGCTCAAATGGGAGACCCAATCAGAAAGCAGGAGGCACGTATGCCCTGCAGGGACTGCAGAATGGTGGTGGTGGCGCATCTGCCACAGCCCCAAGGGGTCCTAGTGTCTTGAAAGGCGTGGTGCAGGGTGCTGTCTTTGACTACAGGTGCAGGGCCCAGCGATGATCTGGGACTTCCTGGCCCAGGGGCCTGCTGAGGGCAATTTCCCTTACTGGCCTTCCAGTAACCCCGCGCCCCAACAGTAGAGCCCCCACTGGGCCAGCTTCGATCCTCCAGCTTCACTCTACAGTCCCCGCCCACCTCCAACCCCTTTGCCCTTCTTGACAATCCCGCTCTGCTGGTCACACAGGATCTCTGTTCCACGGGTTTCTCCTTTATTCCTTCTGGAAGCTCCCACCCCATCGCCAGAGCTGGACAGTCCTCTGCTTCTGTGGCCCCCTGTGGCAGCAGATGGGCTGAGAACAGGCTCAACAGCAAGACAGGGGACTGAGTGTGTGGCAAGGGAAAGGCCAGCAGAGCTGGGCCTAGAGATGCCCAAGGCCCAGGGAGCTGTGGCTCTGTCCCGCTCTGCTGGCAAAGGGCCAGATCCCAGCTGACCCAAATCTTTGGGTTAGTCCAGTCTCTACCTCATCCTCACTAGTGTCAAAAGATCCCCCCGCCCCCCTCCCCCCGCAGTCATTGGCGACAGGGCTGTGCAGTCTGGCTGCAGTCTTCCCGGGGTCAGGGGCCTGGACTTGATGTGCAGGGTCACATGAGCAAGCTGGGAAAGGGCCTGTCATTTGCCTTAGCTCTGAGCTGCCCGACTATTTGAAATGCTTTCTGCTCCCTGGGTCAGTGGCCGCTCCTCACTCATTCTTTCGGTGAACAGGCATTATGTGCCCAGGATGAGATCCCGGGACCCAATGGGGAGCCAACATGGTGCTTAGGGTTGGGTGGGAGAGAGAGCCATTCAGCAGACACGAAGGGGAAATGACAACTTAGCCAAGGACAGTGAAGTAAAATTGTTTGGGGCTGAAGGAGCCAATAATAAGGGGGCATAGGAAGTCAAGGAAGGCTTCACTGAGGAGGTACCAAGAGAGTAGAAATCTGAAGGCTACATAAGCCTCCAGCAGACAAGGAAGAGAGGGAAGAGCAGTTCAGGCCTGGGAGCTGTCGGTGTAAAGGCCCTGAGGCAGGATTTGGGGCTGGTATAGCCTCAGACTCTCAGCTGGTCCTCTGACATGCCCATTGCCCTCACAGCTTGAGCTTTCACACCATTTACCCACACCCAGCCCTGTGAGGGCATCCCTAAGGGACCCCCACCAGGGCATGCCCACCCCCAGGAGAGGGAGAATTCAGATGAGGGAAAAGCCTGGGGGCCAAGGGAAAAGGAGCATGCCCAGATGCCGGCTTCAGTTCTCAACTCCCTGGGGCCCTGAGATGAGCTCCACTTTAAGGACAGCACAGGTGTTGCCTGGTGGAATGGCGAGGAGGTGGGCCTTGGCTTGAAATCGCCACTCTGTGGCTCACCCGTCTCACCCTCTCAATCAAGGCACTTAACATCCCAGAGCCTCAATTCGCTCATCTGTAAAGTGGGCATAATACAAATGTCTCCCAGGATGGGAGCCATAAAAAGGGTATAGCGGAGAGAAATACCCACTAAGTACTACCGTTACTAACAGAGTGCCCCCAACTCCACCACTGCACACCCACACGTGGGCTAGTTTCTGGAACTGGAGAATGACAGGCAAACCCTTCGGTTCATGAGCGGACCACAGGTGGCTGAGCTTGACCAGGCAGGAAGAGGAAGTTGGGGCACAGAGGAGAGGCCACCTCCCAGTAGGACAAAGGCCAGTGGGGGGAGGCAGTGCCAGGCCCCCTCCCCAGGGCCCCAGGGAGCTGCTCCCTAGACCTGCCACAACGCAGTCTGCTCCTGGCCGACCACCTCTGACCAAGGGACCATATGGCCCCTCTGCTTTCCAGGGACAATAATTTATGGCTTGGCAAACTCTGACCCCTTTGTCGCGGAGCCATTGTATTTGTTAGCGTAAAAATTTCCCTGAAAGACTGGGGAGGGAAACACAGACCCCCACCACCACCCCAACTGCTAAATAATTTCTGGAATGAGTTGTCAGGAACCTTTTATTTACTGATTTCGCGCATTTCATTTATTTCTGGCATGGGGCCAACCTTCCTGACAGTTAAGATTTATTGATTTAATTGCCTAGGGTAACCATGCAATAAAATCATCTCAAAGATAAATTTTCATGGCACTGTGCAGCATTGAGGTAATTTTTCAAATGCTATGGCTATATTTCTGCAGGTTACAGGTGCAAAATTTGCTTAAAGCAGGGCTGTCTCATTATGGCAACTCAGGAGCTTTCGGGGCCAGCTCTTTGGTGGAAATTCTTGAGAGATGCGGAGAGAGAAAGGAAGAGCAAGAGGAAGAGAGAAGCAGAGAACACAGCCCTTTCAGGAAAGAAATGATATTTTCTTAATTGGTTCATATACTCAATGCCCATGAGAAAGTGGGGCTTCACTTTAATTAGGAGTGGGCTTGGAGGTTATTTACAGTGTTCTGAGAAATCATTTGTTTCCAGCTGTGAGATGCTTTGTACCACAGGAGCCTGACAAGGTAGATGATTGCCACTTGTGACATTCGCGTTTATTGCTTCTTTAGATCTTTTTATTTACCCTGTTAAAGTGCTCATTACCGTTCTGAACAATGGCTAAATGAAAAACTCTGATTAACTCCCAGGTTAATGGTAACATTTGGGGAAGTCAGAAATAGCATCAACTTTTAACAATGTGAAATCTTTTCTTATCTCTCTTGATTTATTTTTTACAGTGTTTTTGCTTTGATTGCAGGTTTCGGATGGTGCCGTTTAATAGCTTATTAAACTTGCAGCCTAGCACAGTTTGCTGTTGGAATAAAATTTTATTTTCGCTCAGATGTAAACTGTCTGAGCAGGTAGGAAATTTTTTTTTTCTTCCATTTTGTTGAATTATAGCGGCCAGGGTCTGGCCACTTTCTCAGGTGCTCTTTGTGTCATGCAAGCTCTTGTAGGAGCCGTTCTGAAAGGATGGCCCACGGAACCTCATCCCAGCCCGTGGTGGGGAAGGCTGACAACCTGGGCTGGAGGGCGAGCTGTGGACTTTCCAGATGGATCTGCCTGCGGTTCCTGAGAACCGCGTGCCGCATTTGAATCTCAGCCCCAGGCTCCGTATTGCTCAGGTAAACTGAGGCCCAAGAAGTTAGGAGATGTGCTGGTTGGATATTCCCATTGTTCTACTACATATGCTGCCTGTGGTGGGTTCAGTTATGTACCCCAGAAAATAAATATGTTCTTACTCTTTTTTTTTTTTTTGAGGTTCTGGGGCCAAGGATTGAACCCTGGACTTCATATGAGGGAAGTCGGCGCTCAACCACTGAGCCACATTATCTCCCCTGAGTTGATTTTTTCATTGGTTTCCTTGTTATTTATGTTTTTAGGAGGCACTGGGAACCAAACCCGGGACCTCCCATGTGGGAGGCAGGCACTCAACCACTTGAGCCACATTTGCTCCCATGATCTTAATCTTGATCCATTGCTATGGGTGAGAGCCCACATTATTTACAAAAGGTAAATAATGTTTTTAAAAATAAGGCAAATAGGACCTTTTGAAGATGGTATTTTTAGGTAAAATGTGGCCCAGCTGAATGAGGGTAGGCCTTAGCCCTATTACTGGAGGCTTTATGAAGAGAAAGCTGGCTGGAAGAGAAGAAACCAGAAGTCAATGGAATCCAGATGAGAAAGACAAGGCCATCATGTGACAGGACAGCCAAGAAACCCCAAGGATGGCTGGCCAGCCAGAATGTAGGAAGAAGACAGCTTTTGGCCGGTGAAATTGCTAGCCAATAAATTCCCGTTGTGAAGCCAACCAGTTGTGTGGTGTTTGTCCTTGCCACTAGGAAACTAAGACACTAACGCCTCCTTCTCAGCACTCACTGGCATGCAGGCTAGCCATGCAGGGCCTTGGCCCTTCACTGTCCCTTCTGTACTTCAGTTTCCATTTACAGGTTAAGGAGGACAGCTCCCATCCAGCCTTGCCCGTGGCAAGGTGAGGAGATGCTTAGAACCAGCTCAGACAGTCAGTGACTCTAGGATACATGCACATGGCCATGAGTCTCTGACCCACTGATGATGGCCACTGACCCATCGTCCCCCTGAACCGTTAGACATCCCGAATCCCATATCCATGTCTTCTGATGGCATAGGCTTGCACCATGCCCCATTTCCTGGCTATGTATTCTCTTCCAAAGGAGTGAGTTTTTTTTCATTAATTTATTTTATTTTTAAAATTTTTATTTTCAATAATAAATTGTCTTTTTTTAAAAGATACATAAATCACAAAAAATGTTACATTAAAAAATGTAAGAGGTTCCCACATAACCCACTTCCCACCCCCCCCCCCCACATCTCCCACATCAACAACCTCTTTCATCACTGTGGCCCATTCATTACATTTGGTGAATACATTTTGGAGCACTGCTGCACTGCATGGATTATAGTTACATTGTAGTTTACACTCTCCCACAGTCCATTCAGTGGGTTATGGCAGGATATATAATGTCCAGCATCTGTCCCTGCAATATCATTTAAGACAACTCCAAGTCCTAAAAATGTCCCCATATCTCATCTCTACTTCCCTCTCCCTGCCCTCAGCAACTACCTTGGCCACTTTCTCCAGATCAACGCTACAATTTCTTCCATTACTAGTCACAATAGTTCTATAATACAAAACAGTAAGTTCACTCTAATACATATTTTATTCCTCCATCTGGTGGACCCTGGGTTGGTGATGTCTGCTCCACCCCTATATCCAGAGGGGGCTTAGATCCCATATGATTGATGGATGCGATTCTCCTGCTTGGAGTGGTTGACACTCTTGGTTCCCTGGTTTGGTGGTTGACCATCTTCACCTTCCTGTTAGATGACCTGTGCAAGTCCAACAAACCGGAGAGTAGGAGCTGCAACTCTGCTGAGGCTAAGGGTCCAGCTGGCACATGACATCCGGAGATTGAAGTCTCCTGGGTATACACCAACCCTGGCACCAACCACAGGTTCAGCAAAACTGATAGAAGAGGCAAGTGTACAAAGTTCACATTTGAGTCCAACTCCATCACACTCGGGAACACAAATTCCCAGGTAGGGCTTACTGACAAGGCACTGAACTCCAGAGCCAACCACCATGATCATAGAACCTGTTTGTCTCCATAGCCTTCAGGAGCACCAGTACTTGGGATTGTATCTACTTTGCCTGTCTCTGGGATCCTGCTGAGACATGTTTAAGTGTGACCTCTCTGATGACCTCCTGACTCTTTTTTGAAGCCTCTTAGCCATATAAGTTCATTTGTTTTTACCATTTCCCCCTTTTATTCAAGGTCTCTTTCTAGTTGCATCACCAGTTAGTTATTGGTAGTAATCCCTCATTGCCAGGGAAAATCAACCCTGGGAGTCATGTCCCACACTGGAGGGAAGGTAATGCATTTACATGCTGAGTTTGGCTTAGAGAGTGCCCACATTTGAGCAACATGGAGGCTCTCAGGAGGTAACACTTAGGCACACTGCAGCTCTAAGAAAAGAGTGGGCTTTTGATAGCTCGCAGGCTGTGTTTGGCCAAGTTATGACCAAGTGAATATAGACTATGATTGAAGAGGCAGCCATGGGGATTTGAGCTAAGATGAAGTGGTGAGCCCATGCAGACCAGTCACCCTGCCATGGGAAAAGGCTGGATGGGAGCTGTCCCAAAGAGGGCAATGTCTATGCAATGTTTCTGAGGCTTGGGAACTGGACAGTTATGCTGAACACGGGGTCTGTGTGTGTGTGGGGGTGCACATTCATCTCCATATCCCAGAGTCCTGTACAGGAGAGAATGTGACAGAGGAGGAGTTACATTACTCCCGAGAGGGACAGATCTGTACCTGACTCAGTGGCCTGACTGGTACATGCTTGGCAAACTCTAAGATTCAGAGACCTCCATTCTTGCCCTGTAGCCACAGCCTCCTATCTGTTCCCTGCCTCCACTTTTGCCCCTCCAGTCTACTCTGTCCACACCTCAGCCAGAGGAAACTCTTCAACATGCAAATCTGAGCATGCCTTCTCCCACCTGAAATCCTTAAAAAACTCCTCATCACCCCAAGAAAAGGTCTAGAAACTTCAGCAGGACTTGACAAGACCTGGAGGACCTGGCCCCTGCCTAGCCCTCTGGATTTCCTCTCCCTTTGCATCAAACCAATTGCCAGCTCCTTTAGAGCATCAGTGAATGGTCCAGCAATCAACTCAAGTGCCCAAACTTTTAAAAATCTAAGTTAACCTTGTCTTTTCTCCATCCCATAACCATTCATATCCAATCCATCAAGAAGACCTGTCAAATTAACCTCCAAAAGAGATCATCCCCCTCCACTATTTCTACCCTGCTTCAAGCCACCATCATTTCTTACCTGCCATTTTAAAGGTTTTTGTAAGTCTCATTGAAGAAGAAAGCTATTTAACTAGGGATGACCCTTAGGTCCTCAAATGTATTAGACAATGGCTTTTGTTGAACAATTACTCAACAGCTATTTATCAAATGCCATCTTTGTGCTGAAAATTTTTCTAGGTGTTGAGAATATATCAGTAAAAACAAGAAGACAAAGACTCTTTTGGAGTTTAGGTTCCAGTGGAGGTGACAGGCAATACACCACAGAAATTTGTCTGTCTAGAATATCAGGGAAGAAGTGCTACTAAAGTAGGGGAAGAGTATGAATGATGAAGGTATGCCACATTAGCATGGTCAGGGTGGGCCCCTCTGATAAGGTGGCACTGGGGAAGGGGCCTGAAGAAAGTGAAGGAGAAAGCCACTCAGATAACTGTTCCAGACAAAGGCCATAGCCAAGGCAAAAGATCTGAGACAGGAGAGGGCTTGGCTTCTTTAAGGCACAACAAGGAGACCAGTGGAGCAGGAACGGAGTGACTGTAGGTCATGTGAGACGACATGAAGGTAAGCCATGTAAGGACTTGCCTTTTGGAGAGTTTTGAACAGAGAAGTGGCATCATCCGACTGAAGCTTTGAAAGGATCACTCTGCACTGAGTAGAGCCTGACTGAATCAGTTAAGAATCCACCCATTTATCGCCACCTCCATCTCCTAACACCCTAGTCCAAGTCGCTGTCTTCTCTTGCCTGGCAAGGAGAAATACTTGGATGCTGGAGACAATTTGAAAGTAGAGCTCCCAGGATTTGCTGATTGATTGATGGGGGCCATGCCATAATGAAAGGAGTCAAAGATACCCAAATACTCAGAATGAGAGAGTGGAAGGAGAGAGTGGCCATTTAATAATGGAGGGAAGACAAAGGGAGACACAGGAGTCAGTATATGTTGAGGAGGTGGCAGATCAAGAGTATAGTATCTGACTCCTTAAGTTGGCCATTCCTGTTAGACATCCATGAGGAGATATTAAGTAGGGATCCAGGGCTGGAGAAGTCCAGGCTAGAGACAGAGGTTTGGGAGTCCTAAGCATATAAATAATACTCAAAACCATGGGACAAATGAGCATACATAGGAGTGAGTATAGACATGAGCGAGGTCCAAGAACTGACCCCTGGGGGGCACACCTGCATTTAGAGGTCAGGAAGAGGAGAAGGAATCAGCAAATGATGTGGAGAAGAAATGGGCAGCGGGCTAGGAGTAGAACCATGAGTGGTTCTCAGAAAGCCAATGAAGGATTGCAAGAAGGTAGGCGTGATCAGCTAAGTTAAGTGCTATTGAGATGCGCATGGAGGGTTGACCACTGATTTGGCAACGTGGAAGTCTTCCTGTCACCCTGGCAAGGCCAATTTCAGTGAAGTTGCAGGGACAAAAGCCTGATTTGGGTGGTGGGTGGGATCAGGAGAGGGTGGTAGGCAAGAAAGCAGACAGTGCATTCAGACAACTGATTTGAGGTGCTTTGCTGTAAAGAGGAGCAGAGAGATTGAGTGGTCACAGGAGGGGTGTATGGAATCAAGGCTAGAAATGATTCATAAGGAGAGAAAACTGAAGCTGGTGAGAAAGGATAGAATTATTGGGGCAATGTCCCCATGTAGGCAAGAGGGGAGGGGATTCAGTGAAATATCAGAGGGTTAGCCCTGCACAGACAGTCCATCCATTCTCAGAGAAGGGAAGGCAATGTACACTGACACACATGCCTTAGAACAAAATGTTCCAGTGTTCCAGAAAGTACTGTTCAGAAAATGCTACCTTGAGGATAAATGCCAAACTCCAGAAAGTCCTTCTTTAAGCTCTGTCTTTCAGGGTACCTTAGCTCTCACCACCCCTGCCTGGTCTTCCTACACACACTTATACACCCTCCACTCCCACCTCCAAAAATATCCTTGTGACTTTTTTTTGCCCACTCTCTTCTCATTCCCTGAAATGCCGATCCTCCCAACTTGGCCTGGCAGATCAGTTTTTTGTGTGTCCCCCGTCCCCTTCTTCCTGGCAATTAGCACAAAGGAGAAAACTAAGCCTCCTCAGAAGGTTGCCCAGGCCAATAAGCTGTCCTATTTGAACACAAAATGATATTGTAAGGCCTCCAGCCATGCAGAGAAAGCAAAACTCCTTGGGAGAAAGTCCAATGTACGAGGCTTTGGAAGTTCGGAGATACTCTGCCTTCAACAACCCTGAGTGTGAGGGCCCAACCAAGACCCTCTACACATCTGATCCTCTGGTCCTTTCTGCTCACTTGGGGCTACTACAAAGGAGCATGTGAAATCAGCCAGTTCTTCCCAGGCAAAGAAGACAGCAGCCAATAAAGGACTGATTTATGTCAGGACAAGGGGTAGGGACCATATAAGGACAAGGCAGAAAAGCGACCCTCAGTGAGGATTTCTGGAAGCTTGTCAGATTCCAGCTAGTCCAAGGTAAGGGGTGGCAAATGGAAGATGTTAACAATATAAAGCAGGAAGTTCATGGCAGGGAGGATATTAAAAAGCACACACTTGCACTAATTTGGAAACAGCCAATTGGAAGAATGTGCAGTGCTCTCTGGTGTAGAAAGCCGGGTCATATTTCTGACTAGACCAAATTCCTATGGGCATCAGACAGACTTCTGCTTCCATCCCATCAAATAGCAGTTCAAATTCCAAGAGCACCCAAGATTTTATGGCTCTGCCTTAACATTTTAAAAAAACTTTTTATTTTGAAATAATTCCAAACTTACAGGGCAGTTGCAAAAACCATACAAAACCCATTTAGAGAACTCTAACCTATCCCAACTGAGATACTCAGATCCATCAAATTTTTACATTTGCCACATTTGCTGTACCATTCTATTTATCTATCTATCCATTCCTCAATATCATCATCACCAACTCTCTCTCTGTCTCTGTCTCTCTGTCTCTCTCCTGTCTATCTAGCTTGCAATGTATTTATTGATTTTCTAAGCATTTGAGAAGAGTTTTTATACTGTAGCTGTTTGATATTTTTATGAATTCCAAAAATAGATATTGGGTTATGTTTGTGAACTGATCTTTTCCTCTGGGCATATTAGATTATATTGGATTCATAGTTTCACTTTTACTTGATTAAATAATGATTAAGCCTTTGATTTAGCCATGTTAGTAGGACATTGAAACTGCACTGCAGAGAAGGGAGGTTAGAGTTTTGATCCTGGAGCCTGGGAAGTAAACATGCAGAGAAGCAGATATGGGAGGAAGGAGAGAAGTTTCCATTAGACACAGCAGAGGCCCTGGGAAGAGGGATGAGCCTAATAGCCTACAACTGCAGCTGAGCCCAGAGAGAAATGAGCCCCCGTAGAGAGATGAGACTTATCCCAGCCTACAGCTGATATTGGAAGAAACTGGGACAACAAAGCCTTAAGAAGAAGAAGAAAGTTGAACCCTTGCAGACGTTGGCAGCCATCTTGCTCCAACATGTGACTACAGACTTTGGTGAGGGAAGTAACTTATACTTTATGGCCTGGTAACTGTAAGCTTCTACCCCAATAAATACCCTTTATAAAACCGAACCAATTTCTGGTATTTTGCATCAACACCCCTTTGGCTGACTAATACATATATATCATGCTTTAATATTTAAATTCCACTGAGATGTGCATATTTACCTAACTAGAAAATTCCCTGGCAGACCCTCCAAGAATCTTTTTGTTGTAGTGGTCTATTTGCACAGGTGGGAGAATCAAGCAGGTTCCTTGGCTTGTCTGTGCAGGAGATTGAGTAACCTGCTTGACTGGTGTGCACTACAATGGCTATTACAGATTGAGCATGATGCATACACAGTCAGGCCAGAAAGCATTCAACAAACCACACTGGACAGGCACAGTGTGTAGCCCCCTCAGCGGTTGAGTTGGCCCCACTTGTAGGCCATGTGCCCATGCAGACTCTGCCTGGGTTGCTTCCACCTTCAAGAGGCTGGCTGGTGTGATAGTAGCAACCTGGCTAATGCACATTCCCCACTGAATCGGGTCTCAACTATCATTTGAGGTTTTTTCTTCCTAAAGTAGCCCTTCCCCAGGGTTGCCATGACTCGGCCAACCTGATGAGCCCAAGAGAAACCAGGGGCATCAGCTCTGACAGCAGATCCAAAAGGAATAGGCAACACCTTTGAAGAAATTAGAATGGATCTTCAGGGACAATCTTTCATTGCATCCCACCCAGTCTCAACTTCATGTTGAATTGAAGTGCTCTGCCTGACTTCCCAGCCTCCATCTTCTCTGAAGCCATCCAGTTGCCTCATTCACATTATGCCCTCAGGGGCCTAAGAGTCACTAGACGCCTACTGTGTGCCAGGCACCAACTGACCATGGAGGATCCAAAACTGAATGCGACAGGCTCCTCTCCTCAAGGAAAGCTTATGCTAAGAGACCTGTGGCAATTCCTGTGCACACAGCTGAACGTCCCACTCCTTCTTCTTTAAAGGATCTTGGGATCCTTTTATACTCTTAAAAATTATTAAGGACCCCAAAGAGCTCGTGTTCATGTTGGTTATGGTTATCACTATTCACTGGGTAAGGAATTAGAACTGAACATTTACAAATATTAATGTATTAATTCATTTTAAAATAAAATAAATGCAGCATATGTTAACCTAAGTAACATATTTCATGAGGTACAATGATAGCTGCCAAAACAAAGTTAATTTCATGAGACAAGGTAAATTGTTTTACATTTTTGAAAATTTTTAATATCTGGCTTAATGGAAGATAGCTGGATTTTCATCTGCTTCTGCACTGAAGCCATTTCAATATGTTGTTTTAGTTGAACTATATGAAAAAACTCTAACATCACATAGACATACATTTGAAAAAAGGAAAGCTATCTTTTTTTTTTTTTAATTTTTTAATTTTTTATTGACTTTGTAATAATATTACATTAAAAATATATATGTGAGGTCCCATTCAACTCCACCCCCCCACCCCCCCTCTTCCCCCCCCCCCCCCAACAACACTCGTTCCCATCATCATGACACATCCATTGGATTTGGTAAGTACATCTTTGGGCACCTCTGCACCTCATATACATTGGTTCACATCATGGCCCATAGTCTCCTCTATTCCATCATGTAGGCCCTGTGAGGATTTACAATGTCCGGTGATTACCTCTGAAGCACCATCCAGGGCAGCTCCATGTCCCTAAGACGCCTCCACCTCTCATCTCTTCCTGCCTTTCCCCATACCCTTTGTCCATTATGTCCACTTTTCCCAATCCAATGCCACCTCTTCTATGTGGACACTGGATTGGTTGTGTCCATTGCACCTTTATGTCAAGAGGAGGCTCAGATTCCACCTGGATGCTGGATGCAATCCTCCCATTTTCAGTTGTAATCACTCTAGGCTCCATGGTGTGGTGGTTGTCCTTCTTCACCTCCATCTTAGCTGAGTGTGGTAAGTCCAATAAATCAGATTGTAGGTGCTGGAGTCTGTTGAGGCTCAGGATCTGGCTATCACATTGTCAGTCCAGAGATTCAAATCCCCTAAATATATCTTAAACCCCAACATTAACTGCACCTCCAGCACATTAGCATGAAAGTCTTATGAAGGGAGATCCCATCTGAGTCCAGATTCATCACACATAAACACCATAGGAAAGCTATCTTAATAGACTTTTTAGATAATGGTGGATGTTCTTCCTTGATTTGACACCAAAAACTCAACAAGAGATAAAGGAGTTTTTTATACTCTGCTATATGAAAATCTATTGGTCTTTCTTGCATTGAGGTGAATCTTTTACCCATTCATGATTTTGTAATATCATGCATTGATTATTTGGAAAATCTTGATGCCCTGTGATAGGTCAGTTTTCCAAATGATGATACATTTCATTATGTAAGCCTCGAAAGTCATTCTTATTTATATCACCAGCCATTTGTTGGGAAAAACCTTTAAGTACTGGGAAGTTGTCAAGCTCACAGGGGCAATTCCAAGTTTTCCAAAATTCTAATTTTTGCTTGAAAGCTCAAATTTTATCACTGGAAACAAATTACTCTCAGTTGTATTCCTTGAAGTGACAGACTCACTTTGTTCATTTTTTGAGAAAATGTCTACTAATATCCAAGTCTAAGTAACCATAGTTTTTGTCTGGGGGAAAAACAGCCAGTTAAGCTCACAAATAAATATTCTTCAAGTGATTTTCTTAGACCTGACCATCTTAGTACTATATGTAACACAAAAACTTTAAGCACATTTCCCGTTTCACCCTGCCGAATATTAAAAAGGTATGGATACAAGGGTTGAGCTTTAATAAAATTACTATTTCTTCTACTTTGCCAAGAATATTCTTAAGTAAAACTTGGGTTTTTAAACACTGCAAGCACATGGTGGTAAAGAATACAGAGACTACTGTTACATTTTGAGACCACTGGCTTGGTTTGTACTAAGGTGCTAGGAGTTTTATCCACTATCATTTTCGACCATCAGTGCAAATGTCCACACAGTAAAAAAGATAAATGACAAAAAATATTTTTGATCTCACATCTCCCTAAAGGGGCTGTGGGGCTTCTAGGAGTTCACTGACTGCACTTTGAGAATCACTGTTCTACCTCATTTCCATGCCACTCCCCTGCTCAAAACCCATTATCCACAGCATAAATTACAATCCCTTAAAGCGGTTTACATACAACCCCTCCAGGCTGCAAACTTTGTGAGGACAAGACTCTGCTCCAGGCATTTAATATTGGATGGCTGTATCCCTGCCACCAGGCATTTAATATTGGATGGCTGGATTAGTTTAAGAATGTTGTCAAATATAGGGCACTATGAAAGGTTTGCCAAGAGGTGGCCACTGTGCTCCCTGGCTCATTTCTCCACCCCTCTGGTTTCTGTATCTGTAAGCATGGACTATGCTTCTCAAGGAGAAATGGTGCTTTCCGCACAAGATGAGCAAAGCCTACATATACAGAACGCCCTCTGCAGGGCCTTGTGAAAATTCCACTCGTTTACTTCCGAAGGTCATTTCATCTCTCCTTTTTTATTTTTTTTAATATTCTGGGCTAAATATTTGTCTTTATTTTTTTAATGTTACATTAAAAAAATATGAGGTCCCCATATACCCCTCACCCCTCTCACCCTACTCCTCCGCCCAGAACAACAACCTCCTCCATCATCATGAGACATTCATTGCATTTGGTGAATACATCTCTGAGCATCGCTGCACCTCATGGTCAATGGTCCACACCATAGCCCACACTCTCCCACAGTCCACCCAGTGGGCCATGCGAGGACATACAATGTCTGGTAACTGTCCCTGCAGCAAGACCAAGGACAACTCCAACCCCCGAAAATGCCCCCACATCACATCTCTTCCTCCCACTCCCTATGCCCAGCAGCCACCATGGCCACTTTCTCCACTCATCTCTTCTTTTAAGACAAGTGTCTCCTGTTACTTTTACCAGATCTGTAGTTGGCGCTGGCGTTTAGCATATACCCAGGGGACCCGAATCTCTGGACTGACCATGTGATAGCCAGGCCCTGAGCCTCAACAGACTTGCAACTCCTACACTCTGGTTTATTGGACTTACCCCATTCATCTGACATGGAGGTGAAGAAGGTCAACCACCACACCAGAGAGCCAAGAGTGCCTACAACTGAAAGCAGGAGAGTTGCATCCAGCATCCATGTGGAATCTAAGCCCCCTCTTGATATAGATGTGGAGTGGACACAACCATTCCAAGGTCCACAGGATGGAGGAATAGAGCATGGATTAGAGTGGACTTACTGATATTCTATTCATGAACTATTGTGATTAGTAATTGAAGAAAATGTGGCATTGGTGTGGAGAAAGTGGCCATGGTGGCTGCTGGGGATAGGGAGTGGGAGGAAGAGATGAAAGGTGGAGGCGTTTTCCAGACTTGGAGTTGTCCTGGGTGGTGCTGCAGGGACAGTTACCGGACATTGTATGTCCTCCCATGGCCCACTGGGTGGACTGTGGGAGAGTGTGGGCTATGGTGTGGACCATTGACCATGAGGTGCAGCGATGCTCAGAGATGTATTCACCAAATGCAATGAATGTCTCATGATGATGGAGGAGGTTGTTGTTATGGGGGGAGGAGTGGGGCAAGGGGTGTGTGGGGGTATATGGGGACCTCATATTTTTTTAATGTAACATTAAAAAAATAAAAACCAAAAAAAAGGAGAAAAAAATATATACTGGTGAAGTTGGCCTAATGAGGACTGATTGACAGAGGGAGAAGCCTCAGAGAGAGAAGGGCTTGCCCTACGGGCAGGTTGGAGTGAACCACACTGAGGCACAGCAAACAGCTCTTCTGAGCCCCTCCACAGAGAGCCTTAGACATGAGAGTCATATTTGAAAATAAACCCCACATTTTAAAGGGAAGTCTGAGGGAGGTCACAGAAGAAGCAGGAGATGACACAGGTGAGACTGCACCCCGCAGGGAAGTTTTCCCTTGTTCCAAGCTGCAGGTGAATGTGTGAAGCCATAGAGACCACTGGGGAAAACACAGGTCACCTCTGCTAGTGTGGGAGACCTTTCTACCTCATTTGCTGGGGCGCAGCACTCGTCAATAGTAGGAGCTCTGTTGAATGAATGAATGAATGAACGAATGAATGAATGAATGAATGAATGATGAAAACTAGATAACCTAAAATGTATATCTTACCCTTATATCCTCAGTACCTAATACTGTGCTGGGCACATAGTAGAGACTCAAGAAATGTTAATGAAAGGAAAGAAGAAGAGAGGAATGGATGAAGAAAAGAAGGGAAGGGAAGTACAATGCAAACTTCTGAGTCATGGAACTGGTGGTGTTACAGATGGAGCAAGCACATTTATTCAGGTGGTACTTCTTTGTATTTATACTGCATACTCTTCAGTCTCATTTAGCTCTATAATTGCTGCATCTTGTGTGTTGGGAGCATGGGTGTTGGGGTGACAGTTCATGTTCCCCTACACTTTTACAAGATGGAAACTTTTTTGCAGTTCAGGGGTTTGATAACTAAACACCCACATTTCACACACAACATCTGGCACATAGGAAGTCTTCAATAAATGCCAGCTGTTGTTTTTGTTATCATTGTTACTACTCTCCCTAAAGCAGGAAGAGATCTGACTAAGGTCCCACAGAAGAGTAGAGACTAACAGATGAACCTTTCATTCCTGGTTCTCCATTCACCCACCAATTTCATCTTACCAAGCTCATACTGAGCTCCTATGGGGCAGGGTAAAGATAAAGCTGTCCTTGCCCCTGAATCATCAGTCTGTTAGGAAATTTTGGTCAGGACTGTGTAAGTCCAATAAAACAAAAAGCAAACTACAAGGTGTGTCCCCATGCCAGGCCAACCTTCTGTAAAGATGGCCTCCTCACCCCACTTGGGCTGATGTACTGTGCACTGGGCCACCCCTCCACAAGGATGTCCCCTTTGTCTGACTCAAGCTCTGTCTTCTCACACTGGTCTGCCCCTCTTTGTGGATGTTCTTGCTACCCTGCTCAGGCTCTGAATCACTATGCCAAACTACCCTTCTTTACAGACTTCCTGCTTACCCACTTGGGCTCTTGTTTCAACATGCTGGAAGGTTCTTTTGTGTGGACATCCTCCTCACCCTGCTCAGGCCTGGACTCCTGAATGGGAACACTGTCCTTACCCTGCTCAGGCTTTCTCTTCACCTGCCGAAGAAGAGTCAACTTTAGGTAGAGCACAAATGGTTCATCCATAATGGAGCTAAGTGTGTAGAAGTGGTATCAGGAGATTGTGGTCTCTCTTTTTGAACTAGGAAGCAAGGTCACCAACTGAGAGTGAGGAAGGGGGTAAATGATGGAGGCTCAAGGAGAGACGAGAAGGTATGAAATAATCCTCTAGAAAATCCAGTGTCGTACACTGGGGAAATGTAGTGGGATTACCAGGCAGCACTAGGGACACTTATGAAATTACCAATAATGAATTTCAAGTGAGACTGGCAGCATATTCCTCTGCCAAGTGCAGGAGTGCAGTAGGCAAAAGAGTTGGATGAGACTAGGTTTGGGATTTTTGTAGGAGAGTTCAAGGGTGAGAGAGGGCCAAGAGAGTTGAAAATACTTGAAGGGAGAGAAATAAGGACATGTGCAGTGTAAGGGATAGGGCAAAGTTGGTGGAACTAATGGATTGGAGGTCCCAATGAGGCTGACAATGTTGTAGTTTAGGGTACTAAAGGGAATTGATGGATATCAGAATAGGAGATATAAGAAAGTATGAACCTGGCAGGGTTGCAATTATTGGTAATGGTTAGTGGATGCTTCAGGAAAGAAGGGCTGTGGTAGTGTGGAAGACAAGTTAAAGGGAGAAAAAGATGGCAAGAAACTGAGAGGCCAGGATTTTGGATCCATCATTCACATGGATATTGAAATCACTAAAGCATGATATCAGTAGTGTTGTTGGACTCAGGAACTAAAAGGTTTCAGGGATGATAGTGCATGACCCTGGAATCTGTAAATGACTACAACAAGGAGGGGTTAAGGTATTGCCTGATGGCATGAGTCAATCTGGGGAGAGGAGGTTCAGGAAGTAGAGGGACAGTCTAGAAGCAGTAAAGAGGAGTGCGAAGGACACATAACCCCCACCAGGCCCAGTGGTGTCAGGAGTGTGGGAGACAAAACAGCCGGCCACTTGAGATGGCTGCAGAGGAATAGTGTCCTTAAGGGAATCAACCAAGTTTTGGTAGGAATAAGAAGAAAATGGGAACATTCAAAGAAGAGAGATTAGTTTGCTCATTTGAATAATGAGGAAACTTTGGCTCAGGTAGCCTCAATTCCCTCTGCTAGTCAGCAGTAGTTCCAAGATTTCAACAAGGTCCATCTGAATCTAAGTCCTGTCCTCTTTTTTTTAAAGGTTATTTATTTATTTATTTATTTACTTACTTACTTACTTAGTCCCCCTTCCTCCACCTGTCCTGCCCATTGTCTGCTCTCTGTGTCCATTCACTGTGTGTTCTTCTGTGTCTGCTTGTATTCTCATTAGGAGGCTCCAGGAACCCATCCTGGGAACTTCCGGAGTGGAAAGAGGAGATCATTCTCTTGTTCCACCTCAGCTCCCTAGTTCGCTGCATCTCATATTGTCTCTTCTCTGTGTCTCTTTTTGTTGTGTCATCTTGCTGCATCAGCTCTCCCTACAGGCAGCTCCATTCCTGGGATGTCTGCCCTCCTGCATGGGGCTGCACTCCTTGCACAAGGGCCACTCCTGTGCAGGGTGACACTCCTTGAGCTTGGCAGCACTCCAAATGGGCCAGCTAGCCCAAATGGGCCAGGAGGCTCTTGGTATCGAACCCTAGACCTCCTATATGGTAGGTGAAGCTTTACCTGTTGAGCCATATCCACTTCCCAGTCCTGTCCTCTTAAACCTCATATCTACCTGTCTTCCTCAATTGCACTCCAGGAAAGCATGCACCATGTCACATAGAGTTGCAGGTACACAGAGGGTCTTCAATAAAGCTTAAATGGTGTATTTTATTAAAGAAGAGACTTCTTAATGGAAGCCTACCATTTCTGGCCAAAAGACCCTGGTTTGCCTCTCAGTTCCCCAAAGTGTTACATAGAAATCAAAAGGGGACAAGACACATAAAAACGTGAAGCTAGTTCCTTGGACTTGATAATTCTGATAAATTGTCTTTCTCTCTGCTATACCTAAAAGCCAAATGCAGAACCATCAGACCCTGAAATAAAGTACCCCACAGTATTGTGTTAGCATGAGTTCTCTTAGTGACTTCATGAAGTTTTGTATGGAGTCTGTTCTCAAAGGGGTTAATATAAAACTGGTCAGAGGAAATTCTACATCATTTGCTTGCTTGGGATGTAGAGATACAATGACAGGTGTCCTCCTGGCAGTCAGTCAGGAGACAGCTGTGATTTCATGAAAACTAAGTCACAAGAGAAGGATCACTCTGTATTTCCTCCCAGCCAGCCTGGAGGTAACAAAGCATGCAAGCACATGGCTCAAAAGCCAGTTATACAAGTAAAAAGATTGAATTAGTAATCATATAGATATAGATATAGATATATACATATATAACTTTCTACAAAAGAATGTCCAGAACAGAAGACTTCCCTAGTAAATTCTGCTAAATGTTTAAAGAAGCCAATCATTCAAAAACGCTTTGAAAAAGTAGAAGAGGATGGTATAATTCTCAATTCATTCTATGAGGCCAGGTTTACTCTGATAGCAAAACTTGACAAAGACATCATAAGAAAAGAAAACTGAAGGCCAATATCCCTCATGAACATAGGCAAAAAATCATCAACAAAATAGTAACACATGGAACCCAGCAATGTATAAAAAGGATCATAAGCCATAACCAATGGAACTTCTTTCAGGAATGCAGTGTTCGCTCAACATGTGAAAATCAGCGAATATAATACAATATATTAATAAAAAAAAGGGCTAAAACACTTGATCATCTCAATAGATACTGAAAATGCATTTGTGTTTTCTTTCATGAGAAAACCACACAACAAATTAAGAATAGATCTCCCTCAATATAATCAAGGGTTTCCAAGAAAAATCTATAGCTGAAATCATCCTTAATGATGAAAGGCTGAAAACTTTCCCCATAAGCTAAGAAACAAGACAAAGATGTCCACTTTTGACATTTCTATTAACCATTGTGCTGGAGGTTCTAACCACAGCAATTAGGCAAGAAAAAGTAAGAAAACTCATCCAAATGGGAAAGGATGAAGTAAAACTACCTCTACCCATGGGAGTTATGGTCATGGCAGATGGGGTTAACTACCAGGTCAGATGGCCCCTCTTTGGAACTGGTGTTTATGTGTGATGAATCTGGACTCAGATGGGATCTCTCTTCATAAGACTTTCATGCTAATGTGCTGGAGTTGCAGTTAGTGTTGGGGTTTAAGATATATTTAGGGGATTTGAATCTCTGGACTGACAATATGATAGCCAGGTCCTGAACCTCAACAGACTCCAGCACCTACAATCTGATTTATTGGACTCACCACACTCAGCTAAGATGGAGTTGAAGAAGAACAACCACCACACCATGGAGCCTAGAGTGATCACAACTGAAAATGGGAGGATTGCATCCAGCATCCATGTGGAATCTGAGCCTCCTCTTGACATAGAGGTGCAATGGACACAACCAATCCAATGTCCACATAGAAAAGGTGGCATTGGATTGGGAAAAGTGGACATGGTGGCTGATGGGTATGGGGCAAGGCAGGAAGAGATGAGAGGTGGAGGCGTCTTTGGGACATGGAGCTGCCCTGGATGGTGCTTCAGGGGCAATCACCGGATATTGTAAATCCTCACAGGGCCCACTGGATGGAATGGGGGAGAGTATGGGCCATGATGTGGACCATTGACCATGAGGTGCAGAGGTGCCCAAAGATGTACTTACCAAATGCAATGGATGTGTCATGATGATGGGAATGAGTGTTGCTGGGGGGGGGGGAGAGGTGGGGTGGGGGTGGTGGGGTTGAATGGGACCTCATATATATATTTTTTTAATGTAATATTATTACAAAGTCAATAAAAAAAAATAAAACTACCTCTATTTGCAGGTGACATGATCTTATATATAGAAAATCCTGTGAAAATACACTCAGTAAAAGATGAGAGCTAATATATAAGTGCTGCAAAGTTGCAGGATACAAGAGCAACATGCAATTGAACAATCTGAAAAATAAATTCAGGGAAAATTCCATTTATAATAGCGTCAAAAGGAACAGTTACTTATGTATGTTGAGGCTGTACATGGATAGACATCTTTCATGGTGTGATTTCAATGAATTTGCACAGGCCAGTCACATCAGGTTTGAAAGTACTGAGCTGGCAGGCAGTGTGCCACCTTTAATGAATATAAGCCTTCTTCGCCCTCTGATAATGACTTCACTTTTCTACACAGATGAATAGCCAACCAATACCAAACAAACAATCCACAAACAGACAAAAATTTCTATGGAACCTGGAAATTTCTATCAAACCACAACACCTAACAGTTTGATAGGAAACCCTTGGAAATGAGCATGAGAACTAGGACCAAGATCTTGCATTCATGAAGATGTGTGTTTCACAGTATAAGGCGCCTAAGTTGGAAAGGGGATACTAACAACTATAACAGGACCCCCCTCACCCATCCAGAACTCAGAAACCCAACAGCCTCATCTGTACAGAATATAATCAAGAGGCAGAAAGGAAAGCAGGAATGGCCTGTGGTCAGCCACCTGCTTCAAATCTGTTTGTTCAGTACCTGCTTCAGGTGTGTCAGGCCCTGAACCAGGCACTAGGGACACAGAAGTGGGTCAGCCAGAAGCCCTGCCCTCGTGGAGCAGAGGAAATGTCACAAAGTACTTACTAACGGAGTGGTCCCCAGGCTTGTGACAACAAAATATTTCAACGGACCTCCAATGATTTAGGTGTACTGTTAATATTGAAAAACACAGTGTCGAAAGGAAACTATGACTCTAGTAGCTTGTTTAAACAAGTTTTGATTTTATTTCATCAACAGTTTGTATCTATGTTGAGTGGCAGACATACTGAACCAGTGAGGCGGGTCTACAAGGAATGGTGTGTGCGTGGATGGAATTGTGGAGGACCTGTGATAACTCCACATTGGCCCCAAGTTGGCACTCACAACACCAAATTTCAGGCACCTTCCCAACACCCACCCACCCAAGCTAGGAGGTGAACACGGCTGGGAAGTCCTAGATATGTCTGCATTTTCCTCACACTGAGTTTCTGGTTGGATCCCAGTTCCACTGGAGAAATGTAGGCATCTGTCCAGCCTTTTAAAAATTCATTTGCATGATTATCAACTACTTGACTTTCTTTTGTAAGATGCAACATCCCTGCTGTATCTCCTCTCCAAGCAGAGGCAAAATAAGAAGTGACCGTAGAAGTCTGAGCCCAACTGGAGACACAGTCACACTGTTTTGGCTGCTGACAGAAGAGCATTTTATTTGATTGGGAAGTAAATAATGATATTGGTGGATTCAATCAAAACTGAAATACAAAATGTAGGCTTTGCTTTCATTTATTGCTTTCAACCTACTTAGGAACAAGTGTATGAACCCAGGCTACAGGGGAATGAAATGTAGACATGGTTGGGAAATGCTTGATAAAGTCAATGGACTGGTTTGTAGGTTTTCTTCAAAGAATACTTCATTCAATATATCAGATGCTGGGTTATGGCATTGAGTAGGCATTAATAAATCACAGCCCTTGGCTCAAATCCCATGGTTGCCAGTCTTTGCAAATAAAGTTTTATTGGCACACAGCCACATACATTTGTTTAGGTATTGTGTAAGGCTGCTTTTGTCCTCTAATATCATAGTTGAGTAGCTACAGTCACCAACCATATGGCCCACAGAGTCAAAAATATTTACTATATGGCCTTGATGGGAAAAATCTCCTGACCCCTGGTCTTGGGGATATGGTTACAAATAATACAAAACATCTAGCTGCTCAATAAAAATTTATTCTCCTTATTCCATACCATACAATAATGCTAAGAAAGTTTGCCTAGTCAGGCAGAGTTGCCCCTAGGGTGTGTAGAGCCCCAGACAAATAATTTCATAAACAATTTAATGAAAACATATGTTAAAACATTCATGGTTCTATATGAGGCATGGTGATTTATCAATGAATTTTTTGGTCAAAGCCTACAAAACGGTACAGTGCAAATTGTAAACCATAAACTATCCACCTTGACTGGTAGCAATGTTTCAGTTTGGTTCATCAGTTCTGACAGATGAACCTCATTAATGTAAGATGTTGATAATGGGGAAAAATATATATGTGGGTGGGGAGGTTATATGGGAATCCCCTGTACTGTTGATGTGACTTTTCTGTAACCTAAAACATCTCTAAAAATAAAGTTTATTATGAATTCAAAATAAAATTTTATATATAAATATATATAGATTTATCACATCTTACTTTTCTCAAAGCAAATTTGGAAAGAGTTGGCTAAAGCTTCTTCGTGTGTTTCTTCCAATTATTGTCTTTGACAGTGGCCATGGTAGTTGCTGAGGGCAGGGAGAGGGAAGAAGAGATGTGATGTGGGGGCATTTTCGGGACTCGGAGTTGTCCTAAATGATATTTCAGGGACAGATGCTAGACATTACATATCTTGGCACAACCCACTTAATGGACTGGGGAAGAGTGTAAACTACAATATAAACTATAATCCATGCAGTGCAGCAGTGCTCCAAAGTGTATTCACCAAATGCAATGAATGTGCCACAGTGAGGAAAAAGGTTGTTGATATGGGAAGAGTGGGGGTGTGGGGTGTGGGGCATATGGGAACCTCTAAAATTTTTTAATGTGACATTGTATGTGATCTATGTATCTTTAAAAAAAAAAGACAATTTTTAAAAAAGAGTGCTTCTATTTTAGCTAAGCTACTATGTATTACATGATGAATGTTTTTAGGAAACCCCTTTTTGTATTCTCTTGGAAGCAGAACTTATTTCTGTCCACAGCAGCTTTTAGAAGCTGTATACCTATAATCAGAGGACGGTGGAGGCCTGAGTGTCTGTCAGTAGTAACCAAACTAAGCACTAGAAGCTGCTTCTCTCTGCTTATTTGAATTTATGAGTTTTTCTGGGTGTTGTTGTTTTTGGAAGGTATGGCATTAATGTAGTGAAATAAATCTGCACTTTCTATTTGTGTGGCATTAAAAAATTTGGGAAAGAGGAGGTATTTATGTGTTTATTGCCCCATGGATGCATGTGAAGACTCCTTGAAGGGTTTGGGCCCCATCTCTCTGAGTTGAGGCCCAAGAATTTTCTCTTCAAGCTCCTTATTCCTTATTTTCCAGTGCACTGTGCATGGCTAATTTCACATCTCCCCCTGTGAAGGACGGGGAGCAGTAATATTGTTACAATACTGTGACTCTTCAGAGCCTGTTTGTATTGGAACGTTCTAGAACTTCTTGCCTCTGCAGGTCTCTGGTACCATCAAGGTAATGCTGGCTCCACCATTACTCATGGGCCACCCATGAATACTGGTTTCTAGGGGATTCTCTTGGACATTGTCACTGTGTTCCATTGAGAATTACCGCAAACACAAGCTTCACCCAGAGGATGCAGGAAATTGGGAAGGATAAGCCCCTCCCTGGTTGCATTCAACTTATTGTTTGAACTTTTTTTTTTTAAAGATTTATTTATTTAATTCCCCCCCCCCCCTCCCCTGGTTGTCTGTTTTCTGTGTCTATTTGCTGCGTCTTGTTTCTTTGTCTGCTTCTGTTGTCGTCAGCGGCACGGGAAGTGTGGGCGGCGCCATTCCTGGGCAGGCTGCACTCTCTTTCGCGCTGGGCGGCTCTCCTTACAGGGCGCACTCCTTGCACGTGGGGCTCCCCTACGCGGGGGACACCCCTGCATGGCAGGGCACTCCTTGCGCGCATCAGCACTGCGCATGGGCCAGCTCCACACCGGTCAAGGAGGACCGGGGTTTGAACTGCGGACCTTCCATGTGGTAGACGGATGCCCTAACCACTGGGCCAAGTCCGTTTCCCGATTGTTTGAACTTTTATAGCAAAAATATAGAAGAGCACATCTTCTAACCATGCCCACTTTTGAACTCCTTGGGCTGTGATCACTACATTCCTACAATGGGATATCTTTCAATGTTGACTGCACCCTTGCCTTCCACACACTGCTGCCAGCAGGGAAGATACGTGAGGGACCCATCAGTTGTGTGAGAAGACTGATACAATTCATGGAAGGAATACACGCAAACTTTGTTACAGGATGGAAAGCAAAAGAGGGCATTGGTCAGAAGGACTCATTGGAGCAGTGGGGCAATGATCTCAAAACCCTGAAGAGATGGGCACAATCACCCTCAGAGGACATCTTGACATGTGGCAGAAAGCCCGCAAAGGAAGTGGTGTCCTGGGTTTCAGCGGCAGGGAGACACACAGAGTCAAGGATTCCTACTTCCAGTCCCCACCCTTGGGCATTGTTGACTGGAGGTAGGCTGTGATCAGAACACAGACAGGCAAGGGCTGATGCATGGGGCCACACATGTGGCTTAAGCTTATTAATTGAAGGCAGGCTGTCAGGAGCCTAGAGCCCTGAATTCCTTCTATGTCCATCATGAGTGAGAGTCACCCCAAATCTGCATGTTGACACCAATCTGAAGGTTCAGTCTTGCATGATGCCATTATAGAAATGCTGGACCACTACCCTGGGTCATCCTTATTGGAATGAGTCTCAAAGCTCTTTGGGGCACTTAGTTGACCACACAGTCAGGAGTTGAGAGCTCTGAAGGGAACTCCTTGGGAGCACCCCAGAGGAGAGTTGGGGACCAAGACCAACATGCAGCCTGGTCCAAGCTCAGAGGGCATTGTCAAGTTGACTGGTCCCAGTTCCAGGAAAGGGAATTAGAAAATTCTGAGGGACACTTCTCAGTGATCAGGACCCATATAAGACCCAGTCAGGCCTGGGACACCATGCCTGGATGACATTGCTGGCCCTGGCCCATTCCAGGTACCAGAAAGACATTTAGAAAATTTTGGAAAGCATTCCAAAGTATGGGACCCCCTGAGGTGTTGGGCCTTGGGCAGCAGACTTGCTTGCTTAAATCCAAGGAGATATTGCAGCCAGAGACAACTTTCTAAGCTTTCCTCGAACCTAGGTGGAGTCCTGAGCCTAGTTCTCACCAATTGAATATGGTTAGGATTGATGTGCACCACTTCCAAGCCAGGAGAGCTAAAATGCAAACATGACTTTTCCACCTTTTGTTTCACTTCTGCCAGCTCTAAGTAGAATTCTCTGAGACCCTAGTGGTGTCACAGCCATGAGAAAGAATGACCTCGGGTCCCTGCATCACAATGTTGGGGAAAGGCTGAAAACATTTTCCCATATCCATCATGGACTGCTACCTGGATGAGAAACCATCTTCTATCTTGTTAAGCTACTGACATTTGGGAAGTTTATTTGTCCTAGAACCAAGTGTTATACAAAAAGTGCAGCCCAAGCTTGCATGAGGCTTACATTAAAGATGAGCATGATAGATGGTTAATCTCTCCAAATGTGAATTGCAGCATTCCAATTACCACCAATCTCATTAAGGTTGGTATAGCTTGTGATTCAACAGGACTTCAGCAGATAAAGATACGAAATGCCTGGAGGTCACAACTCAGGAAAGAAGGATTAGCAAGAGGGATGGGTCTGTGTTTTTAGCAGTTCACATTTCTAGCTGCATGCCACACAACTGACTCTTCTCTTCTAGATATTGACAGCTGAGTCTGAGCTAGCCATAAAATTTCTCCAAAGTCAGGGAGTCATTTTAGAAATAGGGGATCTAGGACAATAACAGATAACTCTGGGACCAAAAAAATAGATGGGGAAGTGTATTGAGGTTGATTTGTGTTACCTGAATTTATTAGGCAAAGCTTAGAGTGATACATGATTTCCTGGCCCTTCAAACTCTCCATTTCCCCCCTAAAATATTGCATATAGAACACTAATAATGGGTGATATTGATTTAAGGGTGGATTTCCATGAGGAACAGATTTTTATGAGATGTAACAGTACTTATTTGAAACATATTGGCATTTACAATGGTAGACAGCATACGTGCTGAACATCCTCTGGATTTACCGGATGCAGGCTGCTAATAGGAAAAAGACAATGAAGATCATTAAGAATCCTAAATTAAATTGAGATCTGTAAAGATATAATCAGAAAGTAGCAGTCAAGAGGTTCCCAGGTATTAAAAATGGGGTTTCCAGTCACAGCAATCATGCTTTAGAAAGCAATGGAAAGGACAGTTCACTTTTAGAGGAACTCATTTAATAGGAAATGTCTTGGCTTTATTTCAACCTTGGGAGTTTCCAGCAAGTAGTGTGATCTATTCTTTTGTGGTTACCTAGCTATCAGAGCTCAAGAAACACTGCACATCTAAGTGATGGAGTTATATGAGTGAGACAGAGAGATGGATACAGCGTGAAAAGCAACATCTTTATCATCAACTGGGTTGTCAGCTTCCAAATACATCACTAGTCCCTTGAGGGTTAGAACACTGTCAACTACTCATCTTTGCACATCCTTCCAAGCAATCACAGAATGTCTTACACAATGATGTGCACATAGTAGGAATCAAAAGTCACTTATTCATTGACTCATTCATTCATTTACTCAGCATATTTCCTGAAGCCTACTCTGTGGTAGGCCATGGGGATACACAGTTGAATAAGTCATGACTCCGAGCCTCCAATTTCACAGTATATCAGGAAAGACATACATACAGATAACCACAATCTAATTACACTAACAGAAGTGTGTCTAAGGGAACACAGAGTGAGAAGCAATGAACTATGAGTGTGTTTGGAGGGGAAGATGGGTAGTCAGAAATGGCTGTACAGAAAAGGTAGGATTTAAGCTAAAGGAAGAGGAGGAGTTGGAGCAAGGGTTGGAGGAAAGGAAGGGATTAGATTCCAGTCAGAGCTAATAGCATGGGCAAAGTCACAGAGGCATGGAAAAATTGAGTATGCCAGATATGGAATAGGGGGAAAAGTGAAGGAAAGAGAAAGTAAGGACGACTATTGATTATGCAACTGAAGTTAATGATTAGATGATGGTACAGGAAGAGGAGGAGGCTTTCTGAGGTGGATGGGGAAGAGATATATAATAACTTTACCATGGAAGTAATTACATATATTAAAAGCCTTAAAAATATTTGTAACCTTTGACCCAATACTAACTCATTGGAAATAATTAGAGACAAGTGCAAAGATTTATGTTCAAGGATGCTCATTGCAGTTTTCATTTACTCATTATTTGTCCAACAAATATTTATAAAGAATCTAGTTTCAATAGCAACAGTGTACCAAACACAATAAAAAACTATCTTAATTGGGGACTTGTTAAATTCATTATTGCCCATGCATATAAAGGACTTCCATGAGGAAGTTTAAAATGCTGTTGTAATATTTAATGACATGCAGAAATGTGCAAGATATAACAGATTACAAAAAGGATAGATAATGGTTTCAATGCTATACACAAAAAATAATGCAAACGTATTTTTACAATGAAGAAATTGGAGACTTCTATTCAAGATGGCATTGTAGATTCATACTTTGCCACTTCTTTCTCCTTCCCTCCCATTCTCTAGACACACAACAATTTAGATGAAACATACAATGAAAATTTAAATGCAGCCACACTCAAAACCAAAGCAGTATCTCTAGACTTAAAACAGTAAAAAGAAAAGCAAGTAGCAAGTATGGTTGATATATCCAGGAGGATCTGTAAGGCAGTGGTTTTGAAAACAACCAGAAGTATCTAACAGTTCAGTTTCTGAGGCAAACAAGAGAACACTGCACAATATGGAAGAAGAAATGGGGTCTGGCATGGAGCACCATTACTGGGAAAGGAGGTTGAAACCAGCTGTAACTGACTGCACCTGGGGCCACAGCTCATAGAAAGCTGCACTACACATCTAGGCACATGAGAAGAAGCAGAACAAATTGCTCATCTAGGCCTTGAGCCAAGATGCTGATGGTCCTGTGGTTGGATCTGTGATTTTCTCAGTATCATGGGTGAGGACCTGTCCTGGACTGGGGGCTTAGGACACTGGATAAAGGAAAGTGCATAATTATTGACAGACACTTTGAAATAAGCATGTTTAAGACCCTCAAAGAGATAAATGCAGGAATAACAAATAAAATTAACAATATCTTGTGAAATGAATACAAAGAAATGAAACTGTCAAAAATTAGAATACTGGAAATTATATATATGTGTGTGTATACATAATTTATTCAAGAGTGAGAAAAACACAGAAAGACAAAGAGATAGAGACAGAGAGATAGATTTAATTAAAAACTCAAGAGATGGTACAGTATGTCAACCAGAAATAGTCAAAGAGCAAATTAGTGAATTGGAGGAAAATGCTGAAGAACTCATCCAAAAATTACCACAGAGAACCAAACAGATTAAAGTGTATGAAAAAACAATTAAGAGATACAAATGCTGGATTCAAAGACTCCAACACACATTTAATTAGAGATACAGAAGTAAAGAAAGGACAGAAAAGATATATTTGAATAGTGAATATGTAAGAGTTTTCCAGAACTAAAGAAAGACTGGAAAGCACACCAAATCAATTTCACAAGGATTATTGACCTATATGTGAAAAGAAAGACAACAAAACTTGTAGAAAATAAAATAGTAGATAATATAGGGCAATGTCTTTATGACCTTCAGGTAGGCAAAGATGTCTTAAACAGGAGGAAAAAATCACTGACCATAAACCAAAATATTATAATTAACACTACATTACAATTAAGAACCTTTGTTCATCCAAAGACCTGAGTAAGAGTGAAAAACTCAAGAAAAAAGTAGAAAATATATTTAGAATACATAAAGTGAGAAAGAACATGTATTCAGACTATTTAAAGAATTCTTTCAATTCAATAAGAAAAAGACATTTTTAGTAAAATGGGAAAAGGACTCAAACAGACACTCCATAACAGAAGTTATCGAAATGGAAACAAATAAATGAAAGGTGCTCACCCTCACTAGTCATTAGGGAAATTCAAATTAAAACTGCACTAGGTATCACTGCTCACCTGCCAAACTGGTAAAAATAAAAAGACTGGCAATGATGTCTAGTGTTGTTGAGGATGTGGAACAACCACAACTCTCAAATAGTAGTTAAGGGAGTGTAAATTGGTATGGTTATTTTGGAAAACATATGCATACCTTATGATCAACAATTACACTCAAGGATAACCTAACAGAAAAATATATATAGTGTACCAAAATCCATATACCAAAATCAAATATTATTTTAAAAGCCCCAAACTGGAAAAGTATAAATTTCCATGAATAGTACAGATCAATAAATTATGCTATATTTATACAATAGAACAGTATACAACAATGACAATAAATGGTCTCTTTCTACATGTAACAACATGGATAAATCTCATAAAGAGTGGTGAACATAGGTATTCAGACACAAATGAGTAAATGTAATGAGTCCATGTATATAAATTTCTAAAACCAGGCAAAATAAGATGATAGAAGTTAGGATCACAAGTGGCCTTTGAGGAGGGTGATATGGAAAGTAATTTGGAAGGCATAAGAAAAGGGCTTCAGGGTGCTGGTAATATTGGTTTCTTGATCTAGATGTTGAGCACATGGATGTATTCACTTCGTGAAAATTCTTGTAACTACACCCTTAGGATATGTGTAGTTTTCTGCATGTAAAATTTATGATGGTCAAAAAGATATCTAATTTTCCCATATATCACCATATTCTTAACACTACAAAAATTACAACTAATGTGACTTATAGTTATACTTAACAATCAGTGTAATATTTTTGCAACAATGGTGAAAAAGATATTGTATCAATTCTAGGGGACAACAGTGGGGGAGTATAAGGAGGTATGGGATTTTTCCTACTGGAGTAATGAAAATTTCTAAAATGACAACATAACTCTTTGGTGAATATGAAAGCCACTGAGTGTTCACTTTGAATGGATTGTACAAAGTGTGAGACTGTATAACACAGGGAATCCAGTGGTGGAAGATGGACTGTGGTTAACAAGACAAATATGAGAATGTTCTCTCATGAGCTATAACAAATGTATAATACTAATACAGGGTGTTAATAATAAAGTGAGTTGGGAGGAAATATACCAAATGTAAGACATGAGCTAGAGTTACTTGTAATATTTTGATGATGATCTTTCATTGTTTGCAACAAATGTTCCACAACAATGCAAGGTGTTGGTGGTGGAGTGATGTGTGGGAGCCCTGTATGATGATATGTATACTTGTTTTGTAAGTTCACAACTTTTACTGTACACTCGTTGTTTATGTTTGTTCATGTATTAATGGTATAATTCACTCAAATTTTATATATATATAAAAATCTAAAATCTCCAGGATATATTGCTCAGTGAAAAAAGTCAAGGAAAGATGTATGTAATATGTACTCAATTTTCCAAAAGGGTGGAGGGGTACACATATATGTCTTTACTTATACCAAAAAAAAAAAAAAAAGAGGGATAGTCATAATATTTTTAAATGGCTGCTTATGAGGAAAGGGAAGAAACAGGACAGGGGCATGGGAATAAAAGCAAGATTATTTTAAATATATTTGGATTTTACATTAGACATTGGAATGATAAAAGTGTTTTTAAAATTATAAAGAAAAATTAAATGAAAATAAAAATGAAAACAAAATCCATTCATACAAACTGAAAACAAACTTGAAATATGAAACTACGTATTGATTTGGTGGCAGAACACCACCAGAAATTATTTCAAGTGTCAATAACTTGATTGTTCATCCCTAGTGGGATGTACTCTAGGACAAAAACAAAAACAAAAGCAAAAAATTACCATACACACACATATAATACACAAAACAAAAAGAAAACCAAAAAAACAAAACAAAAAGCAGCAAAACAAACACAAATCCTGCAAAAAAATCTTAAACATTTTTTCAGGATTCATACTGGAAATACTAAAATTGATACTGTTTATTGGGAAGTATTTTATGTATGTTATGTATATACATGCATACATATATATTAATAGGCAAATAAACAATTTGATTTATTTGTAATGACTATCATTAGCAATTAGGATTTTCTGCATGAGAGAAAAGAGATAAAAACATAAAATTAAAGAAGTTAACTAAAAATCTACACTCTTGATTTCAAATTGGAAATATTGTATCAGTTCTTAAAATGTTTTTCTCTTAGTAGTGAATATGACTTCCAGTTTCCACTCCAATGCATAAATAGCTTGGAAATTGGACCTTCTGTCCATACAATATGAAAAAATGAAACAAACTGAAAATCAATTATTTTTCTTGTACTTATCTGAAAAACAAGGGCAAATCACCACCCTGAAATCTTCGAGAGACAGAGGAATCCATAGAGTCACAGCTGACCTCTGTTTACCTCGACTAGAAGCCATTAGAGACATAAACTGGTCTGAACATATAGATGACAGTTTTGATAAATTGATGGAGTCTGGGTGTTGACTAGCATGGGAATGAAAAATACCTAAAGGGTCACAGTCATAAGGGAGTCCCCCACAATTTTGTGGGTTTTGTTTCCATGATTACCCCACATTCTCACAATGAAGAGACAAGGAAGATCCTCTTGAGGCTCTGGCAAGGACAAGGAAGAACAACCATTGTGAAATAATCACAAAGCAGTCTCTATAACAAGGCCTACTCTCCAGAGAAAAAGACTGTACTAAAGTCTTATCCTACCTGGGGAAAGGGCATTTCTCCTATTCCACTCTTCTCTAGTCCTCTTGCCTTATCTAAGGAATGAAAAAGTGAGATACAAATATGAAAGTCACAGTCTAAAGGCACAAGTTCACTCCAAGATTGGGATTTATTACAGATTGTAGAACACTCTTCCTTCCCCACACCTCACCTCCCCACCAACAGGGCTTCATTATAATAACAGTGAGTTGTAGCTGAAATATCTGCAAGACACTGACTCTCTCTGAGAAGGAGAAGACCAAAGTCAACAGGGGAGACAAAGATGAGGACACTAAAGGAATTTGAAGTCTCTGGCACCTTCAGCTACAGAAACTACTGAACACAGTCCAATTCTTAGCCAGTTTGTCATAAATCCTCACACCAATATCCTATTTAGTTTAGGTCCTATGAACAGATCCATCATGCCTACCTTCCAATTTAAAATTACAAGACATGCCAAAGACAAGAAAAACAGTCTGAAGAGACAAAGCAAGCATCAGAACCAGACTCAGATATGGCACAGATGTTGAAATTTTCACACAGGGACTTTTAAATATATATGACTAATATGTTATGAGGTCTAATGGACAAGGTAGACAACATGCAAGCACACTTGGGGAATGCAAGAAGAAAGATGAAAATTCTGAGAATCAGAAGGATATCCTAGAAATAAAAAACACTAATGGGAATGAAGAATGCATTTCATGGGCTGATCAGAAGACTGGACATGGCCAAAGAAAGAATCATTTAGCTTGAAGATAGTTCAATAGAAATGTCCCAATCTGAATGCAAAGAAAGGAAAGAAATAAAAATCCAGAACAGAATATACAAGAACCATGAGACAATTAAAAATGTTTAGCACATGTGGAATTAGAATACCAAAAGAATAAAGAAAGAATGCAGCAAAAGAAATACTTTGACATAATAAAAAACATTCCAAATTAATGAAAAACATGAACGCACAGATCCAGAAAGCTCACAGAATACCAAGCAGAGTAAATAAAAAGGAAATATACCTAGGCATCTGTATTAGTCAGCCGAAGGGGTGCTGATGCAAAATACCAGAAATCTGTTGGCTTTTATAAAAGGGTATTTAATTGGATTAGAATCTTTCAGTTACCAGGCCATAAAGCGTAAGTTACTTCCCTCACCCAAGTCTCTTGCCAAGTATTGGAACAAGGTGACTGCCAATGACTACAAGGGTTCAGCCTCCCTCTTCCTCTCAAGGCTCCATGGTCCCAGATTCTTCCAATATTAGCTGTAGGCTGGGATAAGTGTCGTCTCTCTCCTAGGGCTCATTCCTATCAGGGCTCAGCTGCTCTGGTCTCTTCACAGGGTCAGCTGTAGATTATCAGGCTCTTTCTCTTCCTGGGACCTCTTGCTGTGTCTATGGAGCCATCTCTATTCCTTTGAGTTCTTCTCCTGTGTCTTTACCTCCCAGGGTTCCAGCTCATACTCCACTAACTCCTCTGATGTTTAGTTTTCTCTGTGAGAAACATTCTACTGATGTGGCCAAACTGAAGCCTTAATCATAATTTAATCAAGTAAGAGTGAAACCTCTGCCTCCAATACAATCTAATATACTCAAAGGAACAGACCAACTTACAAACATAATCCAATATTTATTTTTGGAATTCATAAATAATACCAAACTGCTACAGCATCTCATATTCAAACTGAAGAAAATCAAAGACAAAGAGAAAATCTGGAAGGAAGCCAAAGGAGAAAAATGTCACCTTATGTACAGAAGAATTATAGCAAGCAAGAAGAGTAGAGTGAAAATTTTGACATGGTAAAAGGAAAATTATAAAGTCCTTCAAAAGTAAAGGAGAAATAAAAACTTTTTCAGAAAAACAAATAACTAAGGTAATTCACACCAGCGGATGTTTTCTTCAAGAAATGCTAAAAAATTTTCTTCAGATAGAAGGAAAATTTTGCATCAGAAAATCATATCTACATAAATAAATACATAAATAAAGGAGAGTTTCAAAATGGAATTAAATGAAATTAAAATGGAATCACATTAAATGCTCAATTAAAACCAAAAAAGGCAGGAAAAAAGAGGGAGGGAAAACAAAGAACAAATGTGACAAATAGAAAGCATTTACAAACATGGGGAATGCTGTTCCAACTAGATCAACAATCACTTTAAATGTAAATGATCTAAATACATCAATTAAAAGACAGATTTTGATTCGACTTCTGCTATGATAATGTGAGGTGCTCTGTGGATCCTCTCTCAGAAGAACCAAGCAAAGCTGGTGAAAACTATTTTAAAACATGACCTCACTAATATGAAAAACAATGAATAAATTCATGGAAGTAAATTCTAGAGTATAGGTTACAAGTAGATAAAAGGTGAGTTGAGAAAGGGAGTTTATGTTTAATATATGTAGAATTTTTAATAAGATTTATTGTATATGTGTGGAAATGAATAGAGTTGATGGTAACACATTATGATGTGTATAAATAACACTGCTGATGTAGAAATGAGATTGTGGCTGAAAGGGGTAGTCTAAGATATAAATGTCAACTGAAAGGAAGCTAGAGGATAATCTAGGGATTGTAAAACATTGTGATCTCAGTGGTGGATGAAGATTGCAGTTAATAGTATAAATATAAAAATGCTCCTCTAAAACTAAGTGTTAAGAATATCATGATACTTGGGAAATTACACTAATATAACTTACAGACAATACTTAACAGCAATAATGTATTATCTTTGCAGCAATGGCAAAGAAGATACTATATCAATTCTAAGGGTCAACAATAGGGGGGTACAATGGGGTAAGGGATTTTTCCTTTCAGAGTAATGAAAATGTTCTGAAATTGACTGTAGTGATGACAGCACAACTCTGTGATGAAATTGAAAGCTATTGAGTGTACATTTGAATTTACAACACAAGGCATGGGATTGTATAACACAATGAATCCTGTGGTGGATGATGGACGATGGTTAACAGAACAAATATGAGATCATTCTCTCATGAACCATAAAAAATATATAACTAATACAAGTTTTTAATATCAGGAGGGTTGGGGAGAAATACACCAAATGTAGGACATGGCCTATAGTTAGCAGTAATATTTTGATGATGCTCTTTCATCATTCATAACAAATATTCCACAACAATGCAAGGTGTTTGCAGCAGTTAGATATGGTTATGAATTCCAAAATAGATATTGGATTATGTTTGTAAACTAGTCTGTACCTGGGCATGATTAAGTTATGATTAGGGCTTTGATTGGGCTGCATCATTAGAATTTTAGAATAAAAGGCATGGCAAAGAACAGAGTTGAGGGTTTTCTGATGTTGGAGTTTGATGCTGAAGTCTTAAGCTGGAGCCCAAGGAAGTAAGCACACAGAGGAAAGAGAAGCAAGCCTCTGGAAGAGAGGACCTGAGTCAGGAGAAAACCACAGAGGAATAGAGATGGCTCCCTAGACATGACAGAAACCCCAAGGAGAGAGACGGAGCCATTCGCCTGATAGTCTACAGCTAACCTTGTGGAGAGAGGCAAAGTCTGGAGACCCTCATAGTTTACAGCTAACCTTGTGGAGAAAACAGAAGAGCTGAGCCCAGAAGAATCCAGGAAGCCTGAACCCTGGCAGATGTCAGAAGTCATCTTGCTCCAGCATGTGAAAATAGACTTTGGTGAGGGAAGTAACTTATGCTTATGTCCTGGTATCTGTAAGCTCCTACCCCAAATAAATACCCTTTATAAAAACCAACCAACTTCTGGTATTTTGCATCAGGACCCCTTTGGCTGACTAATACAGTGTTGGTGGTGGAGTCACGTATGCGAGCCCTGTATGATAATATGAATGTTTGTTTTGTAAGTTTACAACTTTTACTATACACTTATTTTTTATGTATGTTCATGAATGAATGATATACTTCAATAAATTTTTAAAGGAGAAAAAATGTATCTGAATATTTGTCAGAAGGGGTAAAACAAATGAAATGTTTATTCCAGAAAATCTACTCAAATCCACTAAAAATACTCTGCAGCATTTTCCTTCCTGCTTCCACCCAGCTAAACCTGACAGAAGCTTCTCTGCAGTTGAGGATGGGCAAGAAGATGAGAGCCCCTCTCCTCTCAGTTACCAATCAAGGCTTACTGGGAAGGGCAAATGTAGCAGTTTGATATAGTTATTAATTCTAAAAATAGATATTGGATTATGTTTGTAAAGTGATCTGTCTGGAGTTTCACAATTACTTAATTAAATTATAATTAGGGCTTTGGTTGGGCTACATCTGTAGGGTATTGAGTCCCCACCCCTTGGTGAGTGGGGACTCAAAGATAAAAGACATGGCAAAAGAAGAGAATTGGAGTTATGATGTTGGAGTTTTGATGCTGGAGTCTTGAACTGGAGCTACAGGAAGTAAGAATACAAAGGAACTTGGTTGAAAGGAAAGAGAAGCAAGCCCTGGGAAGAGAGGGACCCCGAGCCTGGAGAGAAGAAAACACTGGGAAGAGAGAAACCCAGGAAGTCTGAACACTGGCAGACATCAGCAGACATCTTGCTCCAACACATAGCAAAAGACTTTGGTGAGGGAAGTAACTTATGCTTTATGGCCTGGTAACTGTAAGCTTCTACCCCAAATAAAGACCCTTTATAAAAACCAACTGATTTCTGGTATTTTCCATCAGCAACCCTTTGGCTGAATAATACAGCAGGCCATGAGCTTTTCTCGTCCTCTCCAAGTCCAAGTTGAAGAGGTTAAATTCCTAGCGAGTGTGGCTGAGTGGTTGTGAGTTCGCTTCCTGAATTTAGCCATCTTCTAAAGATCAAAGGCTCCACCCAAATTATAGCAGGCAGAGAATATTGGGGCTCTGATAGCCTCACTGAAGTTCAGTCAGAGTTTTGGTTCCACATCAGGAGAAGCAAGCCAAGAAGATGAGAGGCTACCAACCCACACAATGCCCAGACTAGTACCTCAAAGACTTTGTCCAGGAGGAGAAATAGACCTTAAGAAAATAGAGCCTCAAAGCTCTCCCCACAGAAACAGAATGCATTTAAAATAGAGAATACAGATGTTCAAGCCAAAGGACACTCTTGAAAACAACAGCTCCTCTTAGTTAAGAACAACAAGCTAAACTTTAGGCCGGCTAGTTCCCAAAATAGAATCAGAGAAAGAAACAGCTAAGAAGAGCTCTCCTCGGTTCAGGACAAACTTCAAAGACTTGCTACAAAACGACTCCTGCTGGAATTTATGTCAATGGCATTGTTGGAAAGAGTAGAGAAATCAGCCAGTAATTACTGGAGCTTAAGAGTTAGGGTGTAGTGCCAAATGAAGCAAAGAGCTGAAAAGGGAGTGGAGGGAAAGGGACAATAAAAGAGAGTTCTACTAAAACAACTATCATGCCAAGTGAATGTATGTACACCCAAGCTACTCCACTGCAAGGAGACACCAAAGGCTTCACACTGCAAGAGGAAAAGGCTTCACTAAAAATGTCTACCCAAGTCATAAAACAAATAAAAAAGCAAACAAAAGCAAATTAAGGCCCCTGAGATGGATTAAGGGAACAGTATCCAGAGTTGCTAAAATATATACTGAAAATGTCCAATTTTCAATGAAAGGTTATGACAAATGCCAAAAATAGGAATATGTGACCCATACACAAGGAAAAAAGCAGGCAGCAGAAACTTCCTATAAGGATGATGTATTTAACAATGACTTCAAAGTAGCTATTGCAAATACATTAAAGGAACTAATAGAAACTATGCTTAAAGAACTAAAGGAAAACATGAAGACAATGTCTCATCAAAGAGAGAATATAAGAAAAGAGATATGAATTACAGAAAAAGAAAAAGAACCAACGGAAACTCTGGGATTGAAAAGAATAACTGAAATGAAAAATCACTAGAGGAGCACAGCAGTAGATTTAAACTGGCAGAAGAAAGAATGAGCAAACTTTAAGATAGCACAATAAAGATTATGAAACCTGAAGAGCAGAAAGAAAATAGAATGAAGAAAAATTTATAGAACCTCAGAGAAACGTGGGACATCTTTCACCACACCAGGATATGCTTAATGGGACTACCCAAAGCAAAGGGGGAAGAGAAATGAGCAAAAAATATATTCAAAGAAATAATAGTTGAAAACTTCCCAAATTTGCTGAATACCTTTAATCTATACTTCCATGAAACTCAATGAACTCAAAATAGTATAAATACACAAAGATCCACACACATATACATCATAGTAAGAAGGCTTAAATCCAAAGAAAAGAGGAAAGCTTGCAAGCAGCAAGAGGAACAACCAACTCACTGATACAAGGGAACTCCAATAAGATTTACAGCTTACTTCTTATCAGAAAAATGGAATCCAAAAGATAGTGGGATGACACATTAAATATGCTCAAAAAACAAAACAAAAAACAACTAAAAATCTTATATTCAGCAAAATTCTCTTTTAAAGAAATGCAAGTGGAATAAAGACATTCCCAGATGAACAAAAACCAAAAGAATTCATTGCTAGGTATATCCACTTTACAAGGTATACTAAAGAAATTTCTTTAGGCTGAATGCAAATAAATCCAGATAGAAATTCTAATCCATATGAAAAAACAAAAAGCATAGGTAAAGGTAATTTTGTAGCTATAAAAGACAGTGTAGATGCATATTGTCCTTCTTCTAGGAACAATATAATGATTATATATAATCGTATTAGTCGATTTACAACACAGAATTATATAAATATCAATAACATCACAAAGGAGGTGGGTGACTACCACGGTGTATTTGAGTAAAGAAATTAAACAAAAGATGGTAACTTGAACCCATAGGAACAAATGAAGAAAGCTAGATTTTTTTTTCATAAATAAGAACATTAATATACCACTCTATAAAAATATTCTCATTCTCCTTTCTTTTCTTACCCTATTAATAGACATACAATTAAATAAATTAATAACTATTACAATGTATTTTTGGGTGTGTAACATATATAGATGTAGTATGTATAACAAAAACAGCACAAAAAGGAGGAAGACAAAATATAGAGTTTCATAGGAATAACATTTCTATATCTAACTGGGAATTAAGTTAGTATACATTGAAGTAGATACTGATAAATTAATATGTACATATTAAGCCCTAGAATAACCACTACTATAACAAGTAAAAATGGTAAAAATAAAAACATTAAAAAATTAAAATGTTAAACAAGAAAATATTAATTTCATGGAAAAAAGCAATAAAGGAGGAACAGAGGGAATAAAATCATGGGACACATAGAAAACAAAAATTAAAATGGCGGATGCAAATCCAAATATATCAATAATATTATATGTGAATGGATTGATAGAGATCATCAAACTGGATTAAATAAATATCCAACTCTATTATGAGTATAAGAGATAAACTTTAAGTTCAAATAAACTAATACATTGAAAACAAAAGTGTGGAGAAAAGATATATCATGCAAACAAAACAACCAAAAGAAAATTGAAGTGGCTCTATTCATATTGGAAAGCCTATACATTAGAACAAAAAATATTCCCAGAGATACAGAGCGATGTTTTATAAAGATCAAAGTAAATCCATCAGGATGGTATAAGATTTATAAACATATATACTTCTAAAAACACAGCCCCAAAATATGTGAAGCAAAGGCTGAAAAAAGTTGATGGGAAAAGTACCCAATTCAACAGTAATAGTTAGAGACTTCAATAATGGATAGAATACCTAAACAGAAGCTCAACAAGACGTAGAAGACTTGAAATTTGCTGTAGACAAACTAGCTCTAATAGACATCTGATCTCACTTTTATTCAACATTCTATTGGAGATTCTAGCCAGAGCAATTAGGCAATAAAATTAAATAAATGGCATCCATACTAGGAAGAAAGAAGTAAAACTGTATTTGGAGATGACATGATCTTGTATACTGAAAATTGAGGAATATTCTGCAAAATATCTGACCTGAATCCTTAAAACTTTCAAGGTCATCAAAAACAAGGAAAGTCCCAGCTAAGAGGAGACTTACCAGACTTGATGATTAAATGCAACATGGTATCCTGGATGTGCCCTGGAACAGAAAAGTATATTAGGTAAAAACTAAGGAAATTAACAATAATTCATCAATGTTGGCTCATGAATTATGACAAATGTAACATACTAATTTAAGATGTTATTAATAGGGGTATCTGGATGTGGGGTATGTGGGAACTATTTGTATTATCTTCCCAATTTTTCTGTAAATCAAAAACATTTAACATTAAAACTTTATTTAAAAAATAATGTTAGCTTTTTTCCCACTGAAAAGCTCTAGAACTAAGGATGAACCCAGTAGCAATGAGATCCTGATGCACACACTGTGGTCCCCAAAACCATTTCCCATTAACTGAAATCAAGACTCCTTATAGAAATGGCTGATTCTGGGTCTGAGGAAGGAAATATATAAAGTTAGCTGATAACATGTTGTCATACTAGAAAGCAAGAGAGCTGTCAAAAACTACCGGAGTTGTGCTTAAAAGAACTCAGGAACCAATTTCTTGAAGAGGCTGTCACCTGCAAAAGACAGGAAATTTGAGTATCATAAAAATAATCACTGTAATGGATTGAAACATCAAATATGCTATAATCCATGAGTTCATAATGACACTAACAATAATATCTCATTCATCAACTTTGGAGGGCATTAAGAAATCAGCTTCTTTACTTTGAAAATCAAAGGAAAGATCAGTCATTTAACCTGACTTTCTTGTACTAACTGTACAAGGAAAATTTTCTCTTTATAGGAGAATTCCAACTAATAAATGGAGAAGGAATGATTGAATTAAAACATGACTATTTAGTTTTTTTAGATTTGTTTGTTTTAGATTTGTTTGTATAGTTTTTTAATATATTTGAAATAATATATCTAAGGAATGATTAGGAATGGCTGCTCCCATCCCAACGCGACAATCAGATATTATGGATATGGATGAAAGAATACACCACCATCTTTGATGTAGTCTTCCCAAACAAATCAAACATGAAAGTGATCAATTTTGTGTATCTGAATACCATTTTATAGGAAATATAGGGACCAGAGGAAGGTATTAAATGAGCTATAAAAATTTAGTCAGCAACATCCAGGATGTGGGACATTCTATAGGAAAATTAACTTCATTTCATCAAAAAACAAATTATAAGGAAAGGAAAAGGACAGAATGGAATAACCTATAGAATAAAATAGACTTAAGACACAGCAAACAAAAGCAATGTGTAAAATCCTATTTAGATCTTGATTTCAACAAACAAGCATACAAATTAAAGATAATTTGGTTCAAATTTGAACCATGCCTGAATATTGAAGATAATGAAGAATTATTGTCATTTTAAGTGTGAAATATTCTATAACAAAAGTTTTTAAAAGTGTACTTAAAATGCCAAGCAAGAAAATAAAACTTAATCCACACCATGCAACACCTAGGAACACTATAATAAACTTCATGATCTGACATGAAGGAAAAAGAGAAGATTTAAACATTACCATACAGGCATAACATATTACCCAAAACGTCGTGTCTTTTATTTTCTCATCATTTCTGGGGATCAGGAATTTGGTTGCTTAGTTGGAAACCTCTGCCTCAAGGACTCATACAAGGCTCTAATTAAGATGTCAGCTGGGGTAGCAGTCTCATCTAAGATGTCTCAGCTGATAGAGGAACTGTTTCCAAACTCACTCAGATGAGCTTGGCAGGATTCAGTTCCTCATCAGATATTGGAATGAAGGTGCCATTTCCTCACTGACTTTTGGTGAGAGGTCTGCCTCTGTTCCATGCCACATGAACCTCTCCCTAGGAAAGCTCACAGCATGTCAGCTGGCTTCATCAGAGTGACCAAACAGGAGGAGAACAGAGAACATCCAAGAAGGAAACCAGAGGTTTTTTTTGTAACCTAATCAGAAGTGACATCCCATCATTTTGGTCTAGTCTTCATTAGAAGTAAGCCACTATGGCGGCAGACTTGGCCCAGTGGTTAGGGCATCCATCTACTACATGGGAGGTCCGCGGTTCAAACCCGGGGCCTCCTTGATCTGTGTGGAGCTGGCCCATGCACAGTGCTGATGCGCGCAAGGAGTGCCATGCCTCGCAGGGATGTCCCACACATAGGGGAGCGCCAAGCGCAAAGAGTGCGCCCTGTAAGGAGAACCGCCCAGCGTGAAAGAAAGTGCAGCCTGCTCAGGAATGGTGCCTCACACACAGAGAGCTGATAAAACAAGCTGACAGATTCCCGTGATGCTGACAACAACAGAAGCGGACAAAGATGATGCAGCAAATAGACACAGAGAACAGACAACCAGGATGGGGGGGGAAGGGGAGAGAAATAAATAAATAAATAAATCTTAAAAAAAAAAAGTAAGTCACTAGGCCCAGCCCACACTAAAAGGGAGGATTTCACAAGGATACAAATACCAGTAGGAGCCATTAATTTTTGAGGATGACTAACCCTGGCAGATAACAGATAAAGAAGCCAAAATTAGACTGGCAGCAGATTTTTTCTTTAGCAATAATGGATTCTAAAAGATAATGAAAAAATATCTTCAAAATGCTGGAGGAAAATAGCCATCTACCTTGAATTCTATTCCAAGCTACATTTGGTATAATAAAAGAGACATTTCTTCAAAAGCCAATGAGAAATAAATAGCTTTTATAAATGGTCAATGCTTTGAGTAAAATATATATATATATGTATAAGTTAATATACCTAGAATTCTGTATCAAGATAATTTGGTATAGCATTCAAGACTAAAACAAAATAAAGTGTGTTTATACGTACACAAACTTAGACAGTTTGCCACCACTACTAAAGGAAGTACTTCACTAGCATGAGGAGAAGTAATCCAACCAAAAGAGCCCTTGTTATGTTATGCTAGTCCAATTTCGGAGTTGTTTGTTACTTCAGCACAACCAATCTATCCTCACTGAACCACTTTTCTTTGAGGCTCTGGGAGAATCATATCAAAAGGCAGCTTTGTGCCTTCTACCACTCTGCCACTAAGAGGCTTCCAAGGGCTTCTCTGTTGGATTTGAACAGTTGATAGATAGAACTCATTGGACAACAGCCACTGGAGGAACCTGCACAAGAGCAAAGTTTGGAGAAGTCCCAAAGTTGAGCCTTAGCAATTATTCCCAGGCGGTTCTCATAGGAAAGGCATCTTGCAATTAGGAAAGGAGAAAGAGATCCACCCCCTTCCCCACAATGCTAGAATTTAACTCTCTACCACAACCTGGGTGTCCTTTGCCAACTTCTCCCTAAAAAATTAGTTTGGGAACCAAGGTGTCTAAAATCCACCAAAGTAGCCATAGTAAAATAATTGTAGAATATGGCATGTGGCAATACCAAGCTACGATAGGTGTGGGAGAGAGCGGAGAGAGTAAATCAAGCAACCGTTTGTTCATTAAAGTTTCATCAGAAAGTGGCATGGATCTACCCAATGTCGAAAATAGAAACTTCATGGAGCAACAAAAAGAGCAGTGACTCAGGAACCAGGAGGTTTAGGTTATAGTCCCAGTTGCTGGATTCACAGTGTGAGCTTGGACAAGTCCCTAGTCTTCTCTCTCTCCTCATACGGGTGGGTTGGACTCTGGGCTTTGACACTCAAGTGCCTTCTGGGGCCAGGCAGGTAACAAAACTATGCGACTTACCTCAGTTGAGTCTAACACAGTAGGTAGTAGAAGGGACTTTGGGATTTTAGGACACAGGCGAGTGCATGCCCTGCCTAAAGGCATCAAATTCAAGATTTGAAAGCAGTGTGAAGGGTAGAGGAAAGACGTGTGTGGGTCTCATTTGTCAGCACATCTCTAGGCCCTGATTGCTCTCTAGATGGATTTAAATGAGCTGTCCAGGTATATATTCTAATGTTGTTAGGATTTCTCATTTCTCACCTGACAAACTTTGGGATCCAATAAACTGAAATGTGGAGTAGGCCTCCTTGAACATCTTCCAAATGGTAGGCTCAAAATCGTCTGATGACTTCACCTTAAACTTTTAACACTTCAGGCTTAGAAGATTCGCTCTGATGGCCGGCGCTTCAGTAAGATCAGTTCCTATTATTTACTAATGAAATGTCTCCAATACTCATGGAGGGAAAAACGGCTCAGGATTATCATGCATTAAGGCCTCCTTTTTCTTCACATAAATGGCTAATTGCCTTGGAATCCCAGAGGCAGTGCAAGGCAGAAAGGAGAGGGAGAATAAAAGAAAATTGCATTAAATGGGCTAAATATACCTATGAAGAAAAAAAAAAAAGCAAATTTTCCTATAAGGCAAGTACATCAATTATACCTTTCAATGGGGAGATCTCATTTATGCTCTCAGCATTAGTCTGGGATATATATTATGGTACTCTATTTACTCCTCTAATTAATATAAATGAGCAGTTACCATAGCAATTATTGCATTATATGATGCACATAAAACTCTAGCTATGCTTAGAGCTAGGGTCAACATTTTAAATCACTCTTGACTCATCATGAATCAAATGTTCCTTTTTGGACATTCCAATGCAAGACGGTTGAGCCTTTATTAGTAATAATGAAATGTAGAATTAATGTAGCACATTTTATCTGCAGAGTGCTTTAATAATATTAACTAACTGAGCTCCATAGCCTCGCTTGTGTAAGCATCTTTCACATGTGGAACCAGGATTGAGGCCTGCCGAGAGGCACTGAGAGATTGGCACTCCTTTCTATGGTTTGGAAATCCAAGGTACAGAATTATATTGTTGATCATAAGAATGATATACAAAAGAGTGTACATCAAACCAGAATTCACAGATGACTTTTGGAGGGTGCCTGAGGAGAAGTGTCAGAGGAAATCTGAAAAGCCTGCATCAGTGAAGTAGGGGCTGTGGAAGGGGGGCTGGGGGAGCAGGGCAAGATGTCCTGGAATACAGCCTGATGGCTAGGGCAGGCCAAGGAAGGGTACCAATACCCCTACCTCTCAGAACCCTTCCTGAGGCAGGTCCATTTCTGCGCTCCTGAGGTCCACAGGATGCCCACCATAGCAGAGGGGGCTGCACTCTCCTTAACTAGTAGCACAGGGCCACTTCCTGGGGCTCAGTGCTCAGAAAGACCCTGAGCTTGATTGGAGGCTCTGGGGTCGCTGGCTTGAAATTCTGAATTGTTTAAGCCCTGAACTGTGCTGCTTTTTTTCAATCCATGGGAGAGGAAGGGATGGAGGGGACCTCCCCAGGCCCCGGAGATCTGCTTCCCGGGTGATGCGGACAGTAGAAGGGTTTGTATATTTAACTTTTTAATTTACTGTCAAATTCTTTACAAAACTAGCTCCATAATACTTACTAAAAAGAAGGGATGTTTAATTCAAGGTCATTTTCTAGTTGCATCTTCAGCTGGTATTTGGTAGTGATCCCTCGGTGCCAGGGAGGCTCATCCCCGGGTGTCATGTCCCACGCTGGGGGGAATGCACTGCATCTACATGCTGAGTTTGGCTTCAAGACTGGCCACATTTGAGTAACATGAAAGCTGTCAGGAGGAAACTCCCAGGCACAATGCTACTCTAGGCCTTGTTCTTATTGCAGGTGTATAGGCTCACAAGCATAGCCATTAGTATCAGGAGCCCACTGTTGGACCCTCATTCCTTCCTGGTTCTTAACGTTGCACCTGGGGGACTGCTGCTGCTCCCCTAGGGACCACGACAGAGCCCCTCCGACCAGGAACCCAGTACCCCCCCAACTGTTGTTTTTAATTGTTTCCACTATGAGTATATCTAAACATTACCATGCACCCTGGACATATGCCCTGTATAACTCCCTGCCAACCATATATAGCCTGTCAATAACATCCCATATCAGTATTCCTCCTCCGCCATTGTTGAACCACTCTGTGATCCAAAACTTCCTATAAAGTGAATCCCAATATAATGTCAGTTTCCCTTACTAGTAAAATGGAATATAGTGATGAGTTTAAAGGTTAGATCTAGAGTACATATTGATTTGGAAAAATTTCTACATCCTATCTTTTTCTTTTCTTTTTTTTTCTAATTATTGAGCTTCTCTTCACAAAAGTCTTAGATCACAGTAATTCATATATACAATATACAGTACGGATCCACAGAATATCCCTGTCTACATATAATAACATGACTTCAAATGCTGTTTGACCTAATGTAAGGGGGAAATGGAAAGGAGAAATGAGTTTATATGGCTACGAGTCTCTAAAAAAGAGTCTGGACATGGTCAGAAGAATTGCCCTTATGCACAACTGAGCAGAGTCTCAGAGACAGATAAAGTAGATACAACCCCAGGTACTGGTTCTTTTGAGGGATAAAGAGACCCACGGGTTCTATGGTCATGGCAGATGGGGTTCACTGCCATATCAGATGGCCCTTCTTTGGAGCTGGTGTTTCTGTGTGATGGAACTGGACTCAGATGGGATTCTTTTCACAAGACTTTCATGCTACTTTACTGGAATTGTAGTTGGTGCTGGGGTTTAAGATATATTTAGGGGATTTGAATCTCTGGACTGACAGTATGATAGCCAGGCCCTGAGCCTCAACAGACTTCAGCTCCTACACTCTGATTTATTGGACTTACCCCACTCAGCTAACATGGAGTTGAAGAAGGTCAACCACCACACCATGGAGCCTAGAGTGCCTACAACTGAAAGCAGGAGGAGTGCATCCAGTATCCATGTAGAATCTAAGCCCCCACTTGACACAGATGTGCAATGGACACAACCAATCCAATGTCCACAGAGAAAATGTGGCATTGGTGTGGGAAGGGTGGCCATGGTGGCTGCTGGGTGTGGGGAATGGGAGGAAGAGATGAGATGGGGAGGCGTTTTCGGGATGTGGAGTTGTCCTGGGTGGTGCTTCACGGACAACTACGGGACAATGTAGATCCCCCCCAGGGCCCACTGGATGGAACGTGGGAGAGTGTGGGCTATGATGTGGACCATTGTCTATGGGGAGCAGTGATGCTCAGAGATGTACTTACCAGGTGCAATGGATGTGTCATGATGATGGGAGAGAGTGTTGCTGTGGGGGGAGTGAGGGGTGGGGGCGGTGGGATTGAATGGGACCTCATATTTTTAATGTAATATTTTTTAAATAAATAAATAAATCATTGAAATAAAAAAGAAGAAGGGACGGTCACTTGAAAAAACGAAACATGAAAAGGGTGAGATGATTTTGAAAAATATATTTTATTTAAGCCTATATATCCAAAATATTACCATGTCTACCACAAGACCAGCCAAATTTCAAATGCTCCGTAATCACAATTCTCCAGAGCCACCATAGTGGACAGAGCAGATATGGATCATGTCCATCCTGGAAATGTCTTGTGGACAGTGTTTTTCAGCAAATTGGGCAGCTGTAATTTGATATATGACAATCATTAAAGTAATCCCTTTTTCAGATTGGCTATTGTAAATTAAATCTATGCCCACGACTCCTATTGGGCAATCAGTGGGTGACAAAAATTGCACACAAGTTTTTTCTCAGGCAGTAATAGTTTCATTATGGACACAGAAATTGTCCATCTTCTTATCTCCTACCACAGTTTTCAGAGCTCAGAAAATTTATTAAGTAAAGATATTTAGAACTCACCTTACCTTCTGAATTTTCTGGCTTTAAAGTATTCATGCACGTGAGCTCAGTTCCAGTGGAAAAGGAAGCCAGTATATATTTTTTTGGAGAGTTCTCTCTTTCATTTTATTCACATTGTGCCTCTTTAAGCTGATCTTATTTTGATTTAATAAAGGTACCAAGTCCTATTTTATGCCCTAACAAGAGTATTATCTAGTTAAATAGAAAACATTCGATTGACTTCCAGTGGTTCTCACCCAAGGATGATTTTGCCCCTTAGGGCACTCTAAGAAGTATCTGGTGAAATTTTGGGGGTTTCCACAACTGCAGAGGAGGAGTGCTACTTGGATCTAGTGGGTGATGGCCAAGGGTGCTAACAAACATCCTAAAATGCACAGGAATCCCCACCCCCACCCCAAGAAAGAATCTTCCAGACTTAGATGCCAATACTACAGGTTGAAAGACCCTGGCTTAAGCTATGCCTATTAAGCATGTATTGGAGAACTGGGGATTGCAACTGCATCCTTTTAACAAATATTAAGGAGTTAATATTTATCCATATAGAATGCAGGCGCTTACCTAGTTGCTGAGGAAGGAATAAAACTATTCTCATATTTAGATCAAGAAAAGTCATGAAACATTTTCAGATGTATTCTCTTTTTTCAAATTTTTCTTTAATTCTTTTTTAATTGTAGTTTTTGGAATATACATAGATCACAAAAATTGTTAAATTAAAAAATATAAGAGTTTCCCATATACCCCCTCCACCCCCCACTCCTCCCACATCAACAACCCCTTTCATCATTGTGGCACATTCATTGCATTTGGTGAATGCATTTTGGAGCACTGCTGCACCGCATGGATAATAGTTTTCATTGTAGTTTACTTTCCCCAGTCCATTCAGTGGGTTATGGCAGGATATACAATGTCCAGCATCTGTCCCTCCAATATCATTTAGGACAACTCAAAGTCCTGAAAATGCCCCCACATCACATTTCTTCTTCCCTCTCCCTGCCCTCAGCAACTACTGTGGCCACTTTCTCCACATCAGTGGTATAATTTCTTCCATTTCTAGTCAAAATAGTCCTGTAGTATATAGTTCTATAGTATATAGAATATACTATATACTATAGAATACTATAGAATATCAGTAAGTCCACTCTAATACATATTTTATTCCTCCATCTTGAGGACCCTGGGTTGGTGATGTCCACTCCACCTCTAAATCAGGAAGAGGCTTAGATCCCACGTGGTTGATGGATGCAATTCTCTGGCTTGCAGTTGTAGGCACTCTCAGTTCCCTGGTGTGGTGGTTGACCATCTTCACCTTCCTGTTAGCTGACCTGGGTAAGACCAACGATCCAGAGAGTAGGAGTTACAACTGTGCTGAGGTTCAGGGCCCAGTTGGCACATGGCCAATCCAGAGATTCAGGTCTCCTGTGAATACACCAACCCCAGTGCCAGCCACAGGTTCAGTAAAAGTGACAGAAGAGGCATGTGTAGAAAGGTCACATGTGAGTCCAATTCCATCACACTCAGGAACACAAATTTCAAAGTAGGGCCCACTGACAAGGCACTGAACTCCACAGCTATCTGCCATGACTGTAGAATCTGTGTGTCTTCTCTAAAATCCTGCTCAGTAGCCACAATCATTTCTACCAAGGTAATTCTCCCCTTGATCATCAGAAATTTGTTTAAGGGAAAAAACTAGAAACTGCCCTAGACCATAATAAAATTCTTTTTAAAAAATATGCCGTGCAGTGGCCACTGGGGTTTCCAATGGCAGGGAGAGGGAAAAGCAAAGGGAATTTCAGGACTTGGGAATTGTCCTAAATGATGTTGCAACAACAGATACAGGTCATTATATGTCTTGCCATAACCTACAGAACTGGGTGGAAGCGAGTGTAAACTACAATGTAAACTATAATCCATGCTTATTGGCCATGCTCCAAAATGTTTTCATCAACTGTAATGAATGTACCACACTAATAAAGGATGTTGTTAATGTGGGAAACTGTGGTAGGTTGGGGAGAAGGACATATGGGAATCCCCTGTATTTTTTATGTGACATTTGTGTAATTTAGGCATCTTTAAAAAATAAAGAAATAAGTAAAATTATGCCAAGAAGTATAACATAAATAAAAGGTATCATCTAAAGACCAAGAAATCATATCCTCTGTGCTTTATCCAAACCTAAAACTCAGATCCACATAAAAAATTGTGTGACTCATCAGCTCACTCCAAAGCTATTTTAATTCCTTTAACAGTAATAGTACATGTGTTTTCATTCTGTTAGTATCTTGACACACGCATAAGCCTTTGCATTTATAGTAGTTTGGAATGACATGCCTCAGTTTCAATTGTAACCAGTTTCTCCTTTCTGGCATTTCATGGTTTATATATATTTTTTTATTTGTGTTTGTTGAGGATGGGAGGGCGGCTTTGCCAGAGAGGTTTTGTCTAAAGAGAATGAGCGTTTCTGTGTGTTTAGACCCAGTATTCCAAGGACAGACACGTCTCAAGATTTGACCTCTCAGGCAGCTTCCTTCTTGCAGGACCCCCATCAGGATTATAACTGCAATCGATTTCTTTTTTATTAGCTGAGGATGAACTGCAAAAGGGCAAAGGTTCATTTTGGATAAATCCTCAAAAGTTCGGAAAGCTCCCAAGACTCCTGCTGAACTTTCTTAATCTCTCCACTGCTTTGCGTTCTGTGTAATTATCCCTATTTGTGAAGGGTAAACGGCTCTTGCCTTCTTCGTCTCTGTCACTTCGGATGGCTTGCTGGTCCCAGAAGCACAACTGTGAGCCCACACAAGGTCAGCATTGTCTGGGAAGACTCGAGGCAGTTCTTCCCGAAGGATTCCAGTTCTAATAAGTGGATTCTATTCAAATCAGAGAGCCCATATTCAAGGGCCAGTTGAGTGGGGGCGGGGCGGGGGGAGTCCTGAAATTAAGAATATTTAACAAATGAAAGGCCCTTTGAAAATGAATGTGTTATTGAATCTTCCCGGTTAGTTTAGTAATAGCCGCCATCTCTCTTACGGAAGAGTGAACAAAAACTACTTTGCTGCTCTCACTTCTAAGAATGTCCTGACCAAGTAGCCTTGCTAACGAATTTTAAGAAGTGTTTTCTAACCCTGGTTCAGTTCAAAGACAATGTTTCCCTGACAAATAATAGGAGGAGGTAGGTAAAGTGCCTTCCAAATGTTTCATGCTGAATCCTGTCCCGCAGAACCTGGCCATAAGGTAGTCGCAGAGGGTTGGAGCCCTGGGTTTATGTCCCCAAAGACACCTTGCTCCAGCCATTCCCCATCTCTGTGGAATTTTCCATCAGGGAAATGAAGGTTTGGAAAAGGTCTCTATGGGGCCCTTCCGTTTCAGCAACCTATTTTAAAATTTGGGGTGATGATGCTCATAACAATTTATCATACTACTCTCTATTAAGAATCTATTCTGTGTACTGCCACTTAATAGCTGTGTGAATGTAGAGCAAGTTACTTCAGCTCTTTGTGCCTCAGTCTCCTCGTTAGCAAAGTGGGCACAAGAACAGGACTCTCATATCACATAGAGTTATTGTGAGATTAAATGAGGCAATCCATACCTCTGTGCTTGGCACCTGAGAAGGCCTCAAGAAATGTTACCTGGAGGATTATTACCTGCTGGGTATTATCATAGGTATTTGATGAAAATTCAGACTATCTATGCCCCTCCCCCAATGCCAAAATCAACAATCAAAACTATCTAATCTGGGGAAGAAGATCTGAGTCACAGAGCAAAGGGGTAATAGAACCAGCACAAAATAGGGATATTTCAGTTACAAAAAAAAAAAAACACGGGATTTTAAAACTGAGCATTTTTAGTGCCCTTATCGCTACACCAATGGCTAATATGTCTGAGTGCTTTCTATGCCCCAGGAACTGTTCTCGGCATTTCATGTATGCTAACTCATTTACTTCTCACAACCACTCCATGAGGTTAATGCTATTATACTTCAATGAGTCTAACTCAAAGATGAGTGTCCATGTGGATTGATGGAATGTGCATAATAATTCTGGGGCCCTCAAACTGCTAAGGTCCACAACCCCCCAGTTGGGAAACAGCTGACCAAGATGATGTCAAATGACTTTCTCACTCTCGCCCTTTTGGAGGGCCCCTTGGTTGGGCATGGTAAGGAAGAAAGCACACAAGAGTCCTGGGTCCTTACTTTTTCTGCTAGTTTCTGGGCATGGGCCTGGGAGTAAGGCTTCTTCTCTCTCTGAATCTTGGTTTCTTTGGCTAGAATATGAGACTAGTTGGTCTTCTTGACCAGCCGTGACACCAGACTAAGTAGTTCTAAATGAAATTTTCTCCATATACTTGTTTTGATGGCTCTGATTACCTTAAGGAAATTTCTACTTTCCTTGATAAAATAAGGTTCACAATCTTTCAAGGCTGACAATCCAGATTCTTCAAGTGAGAAGGTTGATTTGCCAAGCTGCATCTTGTATTCTGACTTGAAATCAAAGAGCCCCCTTCATCATATGACCTGCTCACTGATTTCTGATGTTACCAACAAACTGGTCTTATTGGGTATGGAGAGAGGGCCTCAGTGTGGACACAGGTGCCTTTTCTGTACTGCATAACAGAGACATGGCTGGAGCATTTAAAGGAGACTTAACAGGACTTTACTAAGAGCTCAGGAATAACAGCTGGAAAATGAACCAAAGCAGGCTGGGAATCCAGATAATCTGTCTTGTGAGGTTTGTTTTATTCCCTAGAGAATGCCCAGGCCCTCTCCCATCTTAGCTCTTGGACTACCTGCAGTCTTGGCAAAAGCAATGTTGGCAACCACCCAGAAGTACTAGCTTGGAGAGCTGTACTGACTGAAGTATACATTCAAAACTGTAAGTTTAAAGAGAAGTCAGGTCCCCTTCTCCTCTCCTTCCCTCCTCAAGGCCACCTACTTAATTGTGGTTGTCTAAGAAACCACCTCTTTTAGGACAGGTCCTGGGAATCAGGGCAGAGCAATCTACCATGGCCTACCTACCCCAACAACTTGAACTTGATTGGAATGTAACACAATAATGGCAGTCCTCATAGCTACACCACTAGCTAACATGTCTGAGTGCCTACAGTGCCCCAGGCAGTGCTCTAAGGATTTTACATATACTAACTCATTTACTTCTCACAACAAGTCTATCAGGTTGATATTATTCTCATTTAACAGGTGAAGGAATTGAGGTCCAGAGAGGGGAAGTAGCTGATCCAAATCACAAGGCTAATAACATCAGAAATGGGATTTGATCCCAGGCAGTCGGCAGTTGGCATTCAGACTCCAGAGCCAACCTACTTAACTGCTACACTGTGCTGCAAGATACACCCAGGAGCCCAGAGCTAAGCAAGCCCTAATAGGAATTAGAGAGACCAGTCCTCCATGTTGACCAGCAGGCTCAGATCTAGCAGGTGCTAGAAAAATGGGCATCTGTTGAGTGAGTAAATCAAAGGTTGCCTCAAGCTGCTCATAGGTTAGAGAAGAGAGGCAGACATGTTGACACATGTGGCACAGAGGGGGCAGTTATTGTCCCTTTCTGGAGGCTATAGGGAAGGCATCAAAGAGGAGGAGGTTTTGAATTAGATGTAAAGCTTCCAGCAAGCAACTACTAGGTCCTTCTTACTGGACAAACATGCCAGGTCATCCAGAAATACTGTTTCTACGTGTATAGAGAACTTTGGTGAAATTGTGTAAGGTAGACTGCATTTGATATGTGAAGTATGTGAGAAATTATTGCACAGCAAATACAGAATTTAAAAATACATAAATATAAACCATGGCAGTTGTGCTAGACCCTTGATCAAATAAAAAGCCATCATTTTGAGTGATACCCACAGTATGGCTGATTCCTAATGGATCTTTGTTCACATGGATGCAACCTTGATTTCTAAACATAACATAAATTGGCAGCCAGATGCACCTGGAATCTATGAATGAATCCCACTTTGCCCCTTCTGTTTCTAAAAGTCATTCCCTATATTAGCACATTATTAGCAACATAACATGCCAACTGCTTAATTGGGAAGGCAGAGTCACAACATAATGATCAATAAGTTCAATAGCCATGATGGTATTTATTCTGCAAAGGATAAAGATCATCAGAGTCTTGTAACAGGCCCCAAACATGGAAGCTATTATATTCTCATTTAAATTGAAAAGAGGGATCTCCAATCTGTGCTGCATATTAAACAATAAAAGTTCCTGAAAGGCAAAGAATGACCCCATGGAGAAAAAACTGGGATCCCCTAGTTTTTGACTACAGCCAGCTTCATGCCCCAGCAGGGTCTGTTCAAAGGGTCTTTGAGATGAATGGGATCCCAGGGAGTCTTCTGCAACCCTGGCTGAGGCAGGCCTTTTGGACCTGTCTACCAGTCACCATGTACTCCCTGGCATGAGCTCCTGAGAGAACTTCTGATTGGGCTCCTCTTCTCAGGAAGTGTGCGATCCCATTGGGGAAGATGATAACATGCATTGTTTGAGGGTATGGAATCTGCAGCCCAAAAGTCCTGGATTCAAGGTCCAGTTTCCCCACTTACTAGTAGTATGAAATTAAGAGACTCATTTTCCTTTGAGCGTCAATGTCCTCACATGTAAAATGGGAAGAATAATAGTATTGAGCTCATAGATTTGTTGTGTGGATTAATGGGATGATAAATGGAAAGTACTTAGTACAGTACCCAGAACTTAGTAACTCCTTAATACATTATTGCTCTTGTTATTGTTGTTATTGATATTGTCATTTTAATGTCTTGTTCAAAAGAGAGAGAGCTCAGTGATCTTCCTGAAGTACCTCTGTAGCTAAGATTTCCTAGAAGGGAGAAAGTTTAGCTTCTTCAGTCATCACTGCAATTGGACATCCTTCAGTCAACAAGTAGCTCCTGGGAACTGAAGCAGATATATTAGGCCCAGCTCAGAAACACTGCTGAATATGCTGTCCCTTGGGCTTCCTGTTAATCGTGTTGCTTTGCACATTGTAGGCCTTGATCAATGTGACTGAACTGAGCAAGCACTGGCATGGCCTAGTCCAGAAATTTCTGCTGCATCAGCTAAGCCCTTAACCACCACACGTCCCACCCTCACCCCAGCCTTTGCCAGATTCTTTGGCTCAGAGCCAGTAGTGGAAAGACCTGAAAACCAAGGCCTTCCACTTGGAATGAGTGCAGGTGTTTCCTAATCAGCCGTGAATAGCCTGACCACCAAAAGAGGGGTATCTTCCTTAGGTCCAAGAGCCTGGTTCCTCCTTAAGGAATTGCCCGGACTTCACCATACCACTCAGAAAGTTATTTGAGCATCCATGGACTTAGGACATGGGCGACCAGAACATCCACTCACTAACATAGGCTATGGGCTGTGCCTAGAATAGACTAGGCCTTAATTATACCCAATAATCTTGGATGGTATCTTTCATTTCTAGAGCAATCACCACATGGCAGGCACAGTTCTAAGCACATTCTATGTATTGACTTATTTAATGCTCAAAACAGCCCTATGAAGTAAATGCTCAAAGAGGTCAAGTCTTCCAGCTACCTTCCCTAGATTTCAGCTGGAATGAGGCCCCTGTAGCTGCTTAGTCCCCAAAAGGACCAAATGATCCTGATACAGGAGATGCTGATGTGAAAGGCAGTTTCACTCTCTTAAACAAATTATCTCTGGCTGTGAAGTGAGGGCAGCCAAGGTTAAGGTACAGCAAAGGATCAGGAGAAGCATTACTTTTGAAATGAGTTATGAAAATGATCTGAAGCCCCAGCACCTGGCACACTTCCCAGCCTATAATATAATACTCAGATAGTATTTGTGGAAGAGTGGGTAGATAAATGAATGAACATATGAATAAAGCATATTAAATTTTCTTTTAACAAAGATTTATATTAAATGAACCAATAGCTAAATGAACAGGTAAGAGCACATAGGTAGGAAGAGATTTTTCACTTCTACTTTGCAGGACCCAGAGCCCAGGACACAGTTATTTCTGCAGGTCCAGTCATTCTATTGGTTTTTAATCCTCCTCTGTATCCTGTAATGGAACTGGGAGAGGAACAGATGCTGAGAACTCAGGCAGAGAGAACAATGCTTGGGGCAGCCAGGTATTTTACATATGAGACAGTGGAGGTAGAAGTTGCCTCTTGCCCCTCAAACCAGAAAAGGCTCTTTCCCACTCTGTATGTAACTTGAGCTATTGAACATAAATTTAGGAGATGCCTTCAGGCCTCCCCAATTCTTCCAGTTGGCCAGCAACCCACTGAGAGCCTCTTCTTAATGCAATTTCCTGGAGAAGTGCCTTCACAGGCAACTCAGCCCAGCCTGGCATTATTAGCTTCAAATGATCTGGGCGATGCAGATTTGTCATCCTTAATCTACCAGGTTAGTCTGATCCCTAGGAAAGAGCTTTGAATCCTGGTTTCAGTAAACATCTTCTCTCTAATCTGTAGCTATTTATAAAAAATGAATGCACTTTTGGAAATGGGTAACTCATTTCCCTGGAGTTTTTTTCCCAAAATTAATTGGAAGTGGCAATACAAAGAATTACATATGAAGTTGAATCATCATAAAATAAATATAAAGTTGGAACTGCCCTTGGAGTCTTGCTCTCTTGTGCAGTCCCCTCTCCGAGGAGGCACAGGCACTTCCAGGCAGATCTGTGTTCCATTATTGATTAGCTTTTAGATTCTTCTTCCATATTAGATTAGGGTGGCTTTGTGAATAGAGAATGAATATCCCAATCACACATACAAACATCTTAGGAGAGAACCTCTAATGTGATTCTCTTAAAGGAAACCTCTTTTGGCCAAAATTTGGGAAAATGACAGAGTCTATTAAACCCATGCTCTAAGTGACTTCTTATATTTGTATTCTGTTCTTTTCAGAATAAAGCCAAAGATCACATTTCCCAACTTGGCATGTATGCACACACCGTGTGTGTGTGTGTGTATCAACTGCTTTGGGGAGCAATTTGAAAATAAGGCATTAGAAGACATTCTAACGGAGAATAAATGATGTACAATAGAGACTATTCTTTAAAATTAAGTCATTCAAACTCTAAAATTGATGTTTAAAGTAGGTTTCAAGTTCAAATTTTCTGAGTTTGGTCAAAAACATCTGGCATCACACTCTTCCTCCTGCTTCTTGTGAATTTTCCTTTTTTGCTCATGTAAGCATGTCTACCTTAAAAGCTCCATAGGCAAAGGACCAACAAACCTTGGGAAGGTTGCGTTGGCTCTGATGATCCAGTGCCAAAACAACCAAATAGATTCAGAGTACATTTTGGGCATTGCCCTAATCACAAAATCCTGGTTGCTAGGCAGAATTCCACTTTACTCATTCTAGAATTTTTTCTACTGGTTAGGGAGGCACAGACTGCATCCCTCTATGCTGCTGTTGTTGCCTTCTAGTAAAGAAGATAACTTCCAGACCAGGCATTTGTTGATCTCTATTTGAGCTTTTATTAGTTTCCTATTGCTGCTGAAACAATTTACCACAGAGTTAGTGATTTAATCAACACAAATTGTCATCTTACAGTTCTGTAGTTTGGAAGTCTGCCATGGGGGCCACAGAGATAAAATCTAGTGTCAGAAGGAGAGAATTCTTTTCCCTGTCCTTCCCAGCATTCCTTGGCTGATGAACCCTTCTTTTATCTTCAGAGCCAATGGTGTTGCATTACTGTGACTTTTCTTTCATTGTCATGTGTCTTTCTGACTACAGATGGGAAAGATTCCTGGCTCTGAAGGACTCATGTGCTTAGTATGACTCACGTGGATAATCCATGCTACTCTTCCCATCTCACCGTAATAACATCTGCAGAGTCCCTTTAACCATGTAAGGTAACAAATTCAGAGATGCCCAGATTTAGGATATAGATATCTTTGGTGGGGTGGGTGATGGTCATTATTTTACCAAACACAGAGCTCCATCATTTTTCTTTCTTGGTGGTGGTAGTGATGCTAGGAGAACCTCTCACTCCCATTGGATCTGAAAAGAAAAACAGGGCTTACTCAATCTAAGAAATTTAAGAGCCTCTACTCTTTTTTATTTTTAAAGAAACTTTAGACTACATAAATGTTACATGGTAAATATATGGGATTCCCATATACGTCACCCCTCTGCCTCCCACACCTTCCCCAATTAACAACATCTTTCATTAGTGTGGTCCATTTGTTATAATTGATGAACACATATTGAAGTATTATTACTAACCATGGTCTATAGTTTATATTATGGTTTACCCTTTATACGACACACTTTATACATTTTCACAAATGTGTAATGGCCTGTATCCACCATTGCAAAATCATGCAGAATAACTCTAATGTCCCCCAAAATGCCCCATGTTACACCTATTCTTCCCTCTCCCTCCCCTGAGAACCCCTGGTGACCACTGTCTTTATATCAATGTTACAAGTTCTTCCATTACTAGAATAATAATAAGTCTAATTTAGTCCACAATTTCATTCCCCCTTATGGTTATTCATTCCTCAATCTTGAGGATTTGGGGATGGGGATGACCACTCTGCTTCCAATTGAGAGGGGGGTTATTTTTTTTCTTTGCCAAGATGTTTTTTAAATTTATTTTTTAATGTTACATTCAAAAAATATGAGGTCCCCATATACCACCCACCCTGCTCTCCCCACTCCTCCCCCCATAACAACAACCTCCTCCATCATCATGAGACATTCATTGCATTTGGTGAATACATCTCTGAGCACCACTGCACCTCATGGTCAATAGTCCACATCATAGCCCACACCCTCCCACAGTCCACCCAGTGGGCCATGGGAGGACCTACAATGTCCGGTAACTGTCCCTGCAGCACCACCCAGGACAATTCCAAGTCCCAAAAACGCCCCCACATCACATCTCTTCCTCCCACTCCCTACCCCCAGTAGCCACCATGGCCATTTTCTCCACACCAATGCCACATTTTCTTTGATTACTAATCACAATAGTTCATGAATAGAATATCAGTAAGTCCACTCTAATCCATGCTCTATTCCTCCATTCTGTGGACCTTAGAATGGTTGTGTTTACTCCACATCTATATCAAGAGGGAGCTTAGATTCCACATGGATGCTGGATGCAATTCTCCTGCTTTCAGTTGTAGGCACTCTTGGCTCCCTGGTTTGGTGGTTGACCTTCTTCACCTCCATGTTAGCTGAGTGGGGTAAGTCCAATAAACCAGAGTGTAGGAGTTGCAAGTCTGTTGAGGTTCAGAGCCTGGCTATCACATGGTCAGTCCAGAGATTCAGGTCCCTTGGGTACACAGTAAACCCCAGCACCTACTACAGTTCTGGTAAAAGTAATAGGAGAGACTTGTGGATAAAGATCACATCTGAGTCCAGCTCCATCACACAGAAACACAAACTCCAAAGTAGGGCCAACTGACATGGCACTGAACTCCATCTGCCATGACCATAGAACCTGTGGGTCTCTGTAGTCCTCAGAAGAACCAATACCTGGGGTTGTATCTACTTTATCTGTCTCTGTGATTCTGCTCAGGTGTGCATAAGGGCAACCCCTCTGAAAACCTCCCAGCTCTTTTTGGAGACTCATACCCATATAAACTCATTTGTCCTTTCCATTTCCCCCTTTGATTCAGGTCAAAAAGCATTTTTTAACTCCTGATATTATATGTAGACTGAGATATTCTGCTGGTCCAAGTGGACCCTTTTATTCAAGGTCATTTTCTAGTTACATCTTCCGCTGGTACTTGGTAGTAATCCCTTGGCGCCAGGGAGGCTCATCCCTAGGAGTCATGTCCCACGTTGGGGGGAAGGCAATACATTTACATGCTGAGTTTGGCTTCGAGACTGGCCACATTTGAGCAACACGGAGGCTCTCAGGAGGTAACTCTTAGGTACCCTGCAGCTCTAGGCCTTGTTCTTATTTCAGGTGCACAGGCTCACAAGCATAGTCATTAGTATCAAGGGCTCATTGTTGGACCTTCCTTCTTTTTTGGTCTTAGCCATTGCACTTGGGGGATTGTTGCTGTTCATTTAGGGACTGTGATAGAGCTCCCATGGCTAGGAACTCAGCACTCCCTCAGTTGTTGTTTTTAATTGTAACTACTATGAAAATATCCAAACAATTTTATGTACCCTGGATATATGCCCTGTAGAACTCCCTGTCAATCATGTGTCCCCTGTCAATAACATCTGACACCAGTATTCCTCTGCTGCCATTGTTGAACCTCTCTGTGATCCAAAACTTCTTCAAAAGTGAAGCCCAATATATTGCCAGGTTCCATTAATAGTAAAATGGAATATAGTGTGAGTTTAAAGGTTAGATATAGAATACATATTAATTTAGAAAAATTAAGGTAAAAATAAATTGGGGTATCAAAAAATTTAAATTACACCAAAAACATATAGGGGACGACAGACTAATAATGTAAACCATAATGTAAAACATAGGATAACTAAAAAATTTAGAAAACTGTATATCCTAAAGTATGGACCACAATGTAAGCACAGATGTCACCTTGTTTGAAAGTTATTGTTTTGGAGTCTGTACATCAGTTTCAGTAAATGTGATATGAATAAGTTAAAAGATTATCACTGTGGAAGGGAAAAGGTTTTATGGTGGATGAGTGGGAGTACTGTATATTGCATATATGAATTACTGTGATCTAGGGCTCTTGTGAAGAGAAGCTCAATAATTAGGAAAAAAGAAAAGAAAAAGATAGGATGTAGAATTTTTCCAAATCAATACGTATTCTAGATCTAACCCTTAAACTCATCGCTATATTCCATTTTACTAGTAAGGGAACCTGACATTATATTGGGCTTCCCTTTTCAGGAAGTTTTGGATCACAAAGTGGTTCAACAGTGGAAGCAGAGGAATACTAGTATGGGATGTTATTGGTAGGCTATATATGGTTGACAGGGAGTTATACAGGGCATATGTCCAGGGTGCATGGTAATGTTTGGATATACTCAGAGTGGAAACAATTAAAAACAACAGCTGGAGGGGTACTGGGTTACTGGCCAGGGGGGGTTCTGCCATAGTCCCTATGCGAGCAGCAGCAGTGCCCCAGGTGCAACGGTAAGAACCAGGAAGGAATGAGGGTCCAACAGTGGGCTCCTGATACTAATGACTATGCATGTGAGCCTATATGCCTGAAATAAGAACAAGGCCTAGAGCAGCACTGTGCCTGGGAATTTCCTCCCGACAGCCTTCATGTTACTCAAATGTGGCCAGTCTCAAAGCCAAACTCAGCATGTAGATGCAGTGCATTCCCCCCAGCGTGGGACATGACACCCGGGGATGAGCCTACCTGGCACCGAGGGATCACTACCAAATACCAGCTGAAGATGCAACTAGAAAATGACCTTGAATTAAAGGTTCACCGCGGATCAGCAGAATATCCCTGTCTACATATAATAACATGACTTTAAAATGCTGTTTGACCTAATGTAAGGGGGAAATGGAAAGGAGAAATGAGTTTATATGGCTATGAGTCTCTGAAAAAGAGTCTGGAGGTTTTCAGAAGGATTGCCCTTATGCACACCTGAGCAGAGTCTCAGAGACAGATAAAGTAGATACAACCCCAGGTATTGGTTCCTTTGAGGGCTAAAGAGACCCACGGGTTCTATGGTCATGGCAGATGGGGTTCACTGCCATGTCAGTTGGCCCTTCTTTGGAGCCAGTGTTTCTGCGTGATGGAACTGGACTCAGATGGGATCTCTTTTCACAAGACTTTCATGCTACTCTACTGGAATTGTAGTTGGTGCTGGGGTTTAAGATATATCTAGGGGATTTGAATCTCTGGACTGACAATATGATAGCCATGCCCTGAATCTCAACAGTCTTCAACTCCTACACTCTGATTTATTGGACTTATCCCACTCAGCTAACATGGAGTTGAAGAATGCCAACCACCACACCATGGAGCCTAGAGTGCCTACAACTGAAAGCCGGATTGCATCCAGTATCCATGTGGAATCTAAGCCCCCTCTTGACATAGATGTGCAATGGACACAACCAATCCAATGTCCACAGAGAAAATGTGGCATTGGTGTGGGAAGGGTGGCCATGGTGGCTGCTGGGTGTGGGGAATGGGAGGAAGAGATGAGATCTGGAGGCGTTTTCAGGAGTTGGAGTTGTCCTGGGTGGTGCTTCATGGACAATTACGGGACATTGTAGATCCCCCCAGGGCCCACTGGATGGAACATGGTAGAGTGTGGGCTATGATGTGGACCATTAACTATGAGGTGCAGCGATGCCCAGAGATGTACTTACCAAATGCAATGGATGTGTCATGATGATGGGAGAGAGTGTTGCTGTGGGGGGAGTGAGGGGTGGGGGCGGTGGAGTTGAATGGGACTTCATAATTTTTTAATGTAATATTTTTTAAAAAATGAATTAAAAAAAAGGAAAAAAAATTAAAAATGCAAAAGCTTTGTTTTTGATGTTTTGCCTTCCATCACTGCAGTGTTGCCCTGTATGCTAATTGGCAAGGCAACTACTTCCGTCTTTTCCTCAGTGTCTACATCCTATCATTTTCTTTTTTCATTTCCTAATTATTAAGCTTATCTTCACAAAAGTTTTAGATCACAGTAATTCATATATACAATATACATTACTCCCACATATCCAACATAACACCCTTTTCCCTTACACAGCAATAATCTTTTTACGTATTCATACTATATTTACTGAAAGTGGTGTACAGATATTGAGACAATAGCTTTCAGACAAGGTGACATTTGGGTTTACATTGTGGTTTGTGTTTTAGACTATGCAATTTTCTAAATTTTTAGTTATCTTATGTTTTACATTATGATTTACATTTTGGCCTACCGGCCCCTATACATTATTGCTGTAATTTAACATGTCTTATATCCATCCTTGTGTAATCTTGCGGAACACTTCTATTGTCCACACAGTTACATTGGTTCCATCTATTCAATACCTCTTTCCCCCTCCTCTTAGGGCCCACAGTAGCAGTCAATCTTCATTGCTTGAAGGGCCATGTTCAGAGATACTTGCAACAGTGTTAAGGGCTTGACATGCTCAACTGCCCTAATGCACTGGGAGCCACCATTTCTCTCGAGAGATACAATTCCCTCTATTTGAGAACATCAGTCTTCCCCAGGATGTGGGTATACCTTCACCCTCATTATATGGGTCTCTATCCAATGATATAACCCTCTATGGCGAAATGAGCATTCACGTACTCCCTAGGAGCCTGTCCTGCATTGGATTATCCCCTTTAAGCATCTTAAATAGGTAACCTTCCTTATTATATTTTTGCAAAAGTTTTCTCAGCATTATACTCTCAACCAAATACCCATGGGGCAGATGGATAGAACTGTAGTTACAGATTCTCTGTTTCTTGGGGATGGGCACTGTCCATCATCATCATTTTGTTAGTTGTCCTGGATGAGTCCGATGAACTGGAGAGTAGGTGTTGAAGAGCCTCTATTCTTTAGACCACTGTGGTTGCCATTGAGATGCTCTTTGCCAAGGCCACAAGGTCTATCATCAAGGTAAGAAGCTCATCTAGTTGGTTCTGATGAATTGTTGCACTGACGTCTTTTGGTGTTTAGGATCCATAACACAATCTGCCTATTTAATAGCTTTTCCGTCCTGAAATGAGAATTGTTTCTGCAAGGGTGTACATCTTCATCTTCCATAAAATTAGTCAGGGATCTCCAGAGAAACAGAATATATACGTGTGTGTGTGTGTGTGTGTGTGTGTGTGAATATTAAGAGATTTATTATAGGAATTGTCTCATGTGACTGTGGGGATTGACAAGTCTGAGTTTTATAGGGCAGGTTTCAAGTTGGGAACTCCAATGAAGATGAAGATGAATTTCCCAGGAGAAGCTGGGTGGCCAAAGTAGAAAAAGAAATTCTTTCTGACTGCTGAAATCCTCATTTCTCACTTTGAGACCTTCAACTGATTGGATGACAAGGTGACTCTCATTGATAAGGGCAATTTCCTTGTTGAATGTAGATGAAATCAATTGACTGATGGCTTAAATCCATGAAATACCCTCACAGTAACAATCAGGCTGGTGCTTGCTTGACCAGACAACTGGACTCATAACCTGGCCAAGTTGGCACAAAAAATTAACCATTATAAATTGTATTTTTGAACTTGTCTCTTGTACACAGACAAGACAAATGTGTATACGTTTAACATAAAAGCACATTTTCTTCTGCCAAATTAGCACTTAACATGATTTTGCCTTCACTTGATAAATACTCCTTCCCATTTACATGCCTACTAAATAGCAGTGTAATTGTACAGAGCAAAGGAAACATAAAACTCAGCTGATGTGTCACAATCACCTTTTCTTTCACGGCAGTTAAAAGAAATGTAGGTGGCTTTGGTGAGCAGGAAACCAATGGCGTTTTTTTCCAGCACAATCTACTTATTCTCCCCCAAAAGATGTTTAAGTAATAACATATTTCATAATGCACATTGTCTTGGGGAGGGGAAGAGATAATTCCTAGTTTCAGTTTGGAAGTTGATACAGGCGCTACAACTCACATAGACTGCCATGTCTGGGGATTGGCAATGCCATGTAAGTTTGAGCAGTTCAGACTACCATTTAGTCTGAAAAAATAAACAACCCGCTTTCCCCCTTCATTTCCTGGGCAATTAAAGAAAACACTGACTTATTTTTCCTATATAATTACAGGCCTACAGGCCTTGCCTCGGGCTGTCTACACAAATGGCAATAAAATCACCTGAGAAGGGAAAAAATATAAGGCAATCAACTGGCAGTTTTGTCTCTTTCGAATTAAGGAGGAAAGGTAAATGGGCTTGAAGTGTCTAGTCCTTAGCAATTATTCCAACTCACCTGCACTCACATCTGAACTATGGAAGATGCTAACAAGGACATGTCTGAATGTCTCATATTTCAGGCAAGCTCACTCTCCCATTCATTCAGTGATCCCCAGCCTCAGACCCAGATACTACATCTCTTCCTTCCTGCATCACTAATTCATTGGAGGCTAGGGGCAGGAATTCACCTCAACTCTCTAACCTCTTCCCATCTGCTAGAGTTATCTCCCTATTCTTAGTTCTGGCCCTCTTTTCAGTTCTAGCCCTCTAATGGGCCTCTCTGAGCCTCAATTTGTTCATCTCTATACTGGGGAGGATTCAAATGTGCACTACTGAAAGCACTATAGGAAGTGTGAGTGAGAAGGATGAAAGGGATTGGAAGATGATGACTCTGTTGAGTCTCCCAAGGGAAGGAGGAAGAAGATGGTGAGTTTGAAGGTGTTACCTGCTTTAGAGACTCTCTGCTTGCTTCTTCTGCTACCCCTTCTCCCTCCCTCCCATCCAAACTCATTCATTTGAGGTCTGTGAGAGAAGAAGGTGGGTTGAAGATATAGTAACTCTCCAGGGAACACAATGGAGACCAGTTCAGAGAGACACCAAGTTGTTTCTCATGTTCCTTCTTCTCTTCTGAAAGAAAGAAGTATGGGATGGGCCATAATTGGAACCAGTCAGTACTTGGAGCAAAGAGAGACTTTGGGACCTCGAACTCCCTTTCCTTTGGAGAGATGATACTGAGTGACAAGATGTGGGAAGAAGAAAATTGTGGAGCCTTCCTAATGAAAAGTGGCCCAGTGAGATACCAGAGGGGACCCTCTGGGTACTAATTCTTGGTCCTGAGCCAGTTGGGAAAAAGTTCAATTTGCAATGGTGCCCACATTCCATTCTCTTTCCCCCTGGGCAGATGAGGACGTCAAGTTTCATCCTGGGCCAACAGTCGCTGTCCTTTCTTTAATGCAGCACCCTCACGTGTTACTGTCTGGGCTGTCTCAGTTTAGGAAACCCAGATCAAAGACTGAACCAGAGCACAACCATTTTCATAATCCAAACCAGAGCATGCAAATGTGACATGACTTACCATACAGCAGCATTCCTCTAGTACCTGGTTTCCTTCAATCCAGGTAGAGGCAAGGGCTACAAGTCAGAAAAACATGAGTTTCAGAATCAGTGAGATGTCATTCGAAGTCTTACAAGCTTCTGGAATATCAGGCTGCTCACTTCACCCCATGAGGCCTCGGTTGTCTCATCTCTAAAAATGAGTGTGAGGATTTCTGGTGTTCTAGTCGCTTTGGAAAATAGAGGATATGGTTATAATTTGTTTTGCATTTTAAAATGAACTTTTTATTTTAGACTGGTTGTAGATTTACAGAAAAGTTGTGAAGATAGTGCAAAGAGTTCCCATGTACTTTATTTTTATTTTTTTGATTCTATGTTTTATTTATTTTTTAAAAATGTTACATTCAAAAATATAAGAGGTTCCCATATAGCCCCCCCCCACCTCACCTCACCCTTCCCATATCAACAACCTCTTTCATCATTGTGACTCATTCTTAACATTTGGTAAATACATTTTGGAGCACTGCTGCACCACGTGGATTATCGTTTACATTGTAGTTTACACTTCCCCCTCCCCCCAGTACAATGTCCAGCATCTGTCCCTGCAATATCATTTAGGGTAACTCTAAGTCCCGAAAATGCCCCCACATCACATCTCTTCTTCCCTCTCCCTTCCCTCAGCAACTACCGTGGCCACTTTCTCCACATCAATGCTACAGTTTCTTCCATTACTACTCACAATACTTCCATAGTAGAATATCAGTAAGCCCACTCTAATCCATATTTTATTCCTCTATGCTGCGGACCCATGTACTTTACACTAATTTTCTCCTAGTGTTAACATCTTATATTAGTATGAGAGATACGTAGTGACATATCTCTATCAAACCAATATCAATACATTATTATTAACTGCAGGCAATACTTCATTCAGATTTCCTTAATTTTTCCTAAAGCCCTTTCCCTGTCCTTGGATCTCATCCAGGATCCCATCACATTTAGTCGTCATGTCTCCTTAGGCTCCTCTGGGCTGTGACAGTTTCTCAGACTTTTTTTGTTATCCATCACCTTTGATGACCTGACCTGCCAGGTATTTTGTCAGATAACCACAACTGAGAATTGTCTGATATTTTTCTAATGATTAAATTGAGGTTATGAGTTTTAGTTAACCATAACTAGAAAGTGCCATTTTCATGACATCATATCGAGGGGACATAGTATCAACATGACATCTCATTGTTGATGTTTTTAGCACTAATTCAATTTCTTTAATAGATAAAGAGCTTACAGGTTATCTATTTTTCATTGAGTGAACATTCATAGTTTGTGACTTGAAAAGAATTGGTTCAGTTCATCTAAGATATAAACCCTATGTGGGCATAGAGTTGTACACAGTATTCTTGTATTATTCTTTTAATATCCATGGATCAATAGTGATGAAGCCTATTTAATTCCTGATCTTGGTAATTTGTGTCTTCCTTTTGTCTTTGTTACCCTGGCTGGCGGTTTATCAATTTTATTGATCTTTTCAAACAACCACCTTTTCGTTTCACTGATTTTCTCAAGTTTTCCTATTTTTATTTTCATTAATTTCTGGTCTAATTTTTATTATTTCCTTTCTTTAACTTGTTTTAGTTTAATTTATTATTCTTTCTCTATTTCCTAAGGAAGAAGCTTGGGTTATTAATTTTAGATTCTTCTCCTCTCCTAATATTTGCTTTTAATTCTATATAGGTTCCTATAAACACTGCTTTAGCAGCAGCACACGAAGTTTGATAAGTTGCATTTTCACTTTCATATGGTTCAATATACTTTAAATTTTATCTTGAGACTTCTTTGATCCATGGTTTATTGGGAAGTGTGTAGCTTAATTTCCAAGCATGTGGGAATTTTCTAGCTATCTCGATGTTATTGATCTCTTGTTTAATTAACCACTTGTGACATTGCAGTCATTCATTTTAACCCATCCATATGCTATAAACACTCACTATGCTATACTATTATTGCTGTAAACATTGAACGTTTATCAATTAAGAATAAAAAAAAGAAATAATTTGATTTGATTTTTCCTTCATTTGTTCCTTTTATGATGGCTTTTCCTTTCTTTATATCGATCCAGGTTTTCATCTCATATCATTTTCCATCTCTGGGAAGAACTTCTTACAACATTTCTTGCTGAGCAAGTCTCTGGTACTGACTTCCATGAGTTTTTGTTTGCATGAGAATGTGTTTATTTCTCCTTCATTTTTGAAGGATAATTTCTCTGGATATTGAATTATAGGTTGGTGGTTTTTAGAAAAACCTATTTTTAATTGATATATAATTTGCATACCATCAAATCCCCCATTTTAAGGTGTACAATTCAGTGGTTTTAGTATATTCACAAAGTTGTGTGACCATCACCACTATCTAATTCCAGAACATTTTCATCACCCCATTAGGAAACTTTGTACCAGTTAGCAGTCACTCCCTATTTCTCCCTCACTCAGCCTCTGGCAACCACTAATCTATTTTCTGTCTCTATGGATTTGCCTATTCTGGCCATTTCATATCAGTGGAATCGTGCAATTTGTAGCCTTTTGTATCTGACCTCTTTGAATTAGCACAATTGTTTCAAGCTTAATCCATGTTGTAACATGTATCAGTAATTCACTCCTTTTTTAAAAATAAAATTTTATTAAAGTGTATCATTTCTACATGAACATACATAAACAATAAGTGTATAATAAAAGTTGTGAACATACAAAAGAAACATGCATATTATCATACAGGGCTCCCATACATCACCCCATGAACATCCTCTCTCACTGTTGTGAAATATTTGTTACAAGCTATGAAAAAGCATCTTCAAAATATGACCACTGGGTAGTGGATGTGGCTCAACCGATTGGGCTCCCATCTACCATATGGGAGGCCCTGGGTTCATGTCCCAGGGTCTCCTTGTGAAGGCAGGCTGGCCCATGCCCATGGAGAGCTGATGGCCCACACCCGCGGAGGGCTGACAATCTGCACCTGTAGAGGGCTGGTTGTCCACACCCACAGAGAGCTGGCGCAGCAAGATAATGCAACAAAGGAAGGCAAGCAGACACAGAAGAACACACAGAGAATGGACACAGAAAGCAGACAGCAAGCATCAGGGGAGTGGGGAATAAATAAAATAAAAAATACATTTAAAAAGTCTTTAAAAAATATTACCACTAACTATAGCTCATATCTTACATTTGGTGTATTTTCCCCCAATCCACCCAATTAACACCCTGTAGTACTTCACTCCATTTTAGTTCTGAACAATATTTCATTCTATTTTTTTTCACATTAAAAACAGCATATATTTTATTTTCAAGCACGAAATAAATATCAGACTTTTCTAATGACAATTGTACCCTCTATGAATTCTTCTCATATAGAATCAGATGTGTTGGAAACAAGTAGTTTCTGGTGAGGTTTCTGATAATCAGGAACAAAAGCACAGCATCTTAAAGGTAATAGCTTTGTAGCCAACATATGCAAAACCAGGACATTACATATCTTACTTTCAAAGTAAAGAATATTTTACTATACCCTTTACTCTAGAAATGATGCATGTTGACTGCTTAATTCTTTTCACACACAATTCACTTCAAGTGAAATGAGGTACTAACTATAAAATGCAGTTTTGAATGGACTTTGCATTATTTGCAATGTTCAAAGATGAAACAGTATAATTCTACAACTTATCTTAAAAGAAACAGCAAGTTCCAGGAGTTTTTTATTGTTTGAATAACAGGACACTTAAAACCAAGCAGAGGAGTCCCCATGGAAATGATAGTCATGTTTCACTGTTATTGGCCTTTTGGTCCTTCATTTTCTAAGCACTTATTAGATTTCCCTTTTATGATATCAGACATTTATTTTTATCACAAATGCAACTCAAATGTGAATAAATAAATGCATTATCTTTTAAATTCCCGCCCCCCTTGTTCCTTTAAATAGGAAAAAAGTTCTAAATGAATCTTCATAGCCTATTTGGCCATAGTTGTCCCACCTATGGTTTTAAAACTGTAATTTGGTCTTCCAAAATCTTCCTTGAAATACAGCTCATTCTGTTAAAGAAATTCTGAATCACCAGTCTTACCGATATTGTCGATAGTCTCCAAAAGGTGAGGATGGTAACTGAGTTGAAGGCAACTGGGAGGGGTCGTCAACAAACTGAGGACCATTGGGAAACTGCAGAGGCAAACCTTGTCAACAAGACACCAGCTCCTTCAATTAAAGCTAGGAGAATACCACCCATCGTGGCTGATCCAACCATGGCCACTGGTCCATTTCTTGCTGCCGGTATGGCTCCTGTTAAGGCACCACTTGTGATGGAGTTCCAGGGATCTTCTTTCCCTCTGACTTGAACCATACTGCGGTCAATCATAGAAGAGAGACCTCCCCAAACTGCAAAGCTACCTCCCAACTGTGGAGCCCTGGTTTTAATAGCTGCCAAACTCCCTCGTAGTCTGTGGTTTACTCCCACTGGAGAATTGTGGAAACCTTTGATAGCTTGAAAGATACCACCACCTATGGTACCCATCGTGAAAGCCCCACCACAGTCATCCACAATTCGCCAGGGGCAGGGCTCCCGTGCGTACTCCTCCATCTCGACTGCACCGGCGCAAGCGATGCCCGGCAAACTCCAATGTTTCATTCTATACACCACATTTTGGTTATCCATTCATTATTTAACGGACTTTCAAGCTGTTTCCACTTTTTGGCTATTTCTGGGTCATATGGCAACTCTATGTTTAATATTCTGAGGAACTGTCAAACTGTTTACCAAAGCGTATCTCCAACATTCCCACCAGCCGTGTATGGGTGTTCCAGTTTCTCCACATTTTCTCCAACACCTGGTGCTGTCTCTTTCATTTTAGCCATTGCTGTGAGTGTTTGGTATATACTTATTTGCTGTCCCTGTATCTTTTATGGTGATCTACCAGTTCAAATCGTTTGTGCAATTTTGGGGTTGCTGTCTTTCACATATTTTGTCAGATTTATCCATTTCACGTTTTTTATGCTATTGTAAATGGCATTACTTTTTAATTTTAATTTTATTGTTCTGTTATATAGAAGTACAATTAATTGAATTTTGCATATTGAAATTCTATCCTGCAAATTTTCTACACTCATTTACTAGTTCCAGTAGCTCTTTTTAGATTTCATCAGCTATGCTAAATCAACCATTAGGTCATCTGCCAATAAAAACAGTTTCATTCTTCTCCAAACTGAATGTCTTTTATATAATTGTATAGGCTGATTTCATAGTCAGAACTCCATTATAATGAGAGTGAACTTCTTTGGTTTTATTTTCCTTATCTTAGAAATAAAGTTTTCAGTATTCAACCACAAAGTACAGCATGAACTATAGGTTTTTGTTTGTTTGTAATTTTTTTTCATTTTAAAAACAATGTATTGATGTATATCATTCATACATGAACATACATAAATGATAAGTGTATAGTAAAATTTGTGAACTTATAAAACAAACTTGCATAATAACATACAGGGCTCCCATACATCACCCACCACCAACAGGTTGCATTGCTGTGAAACTTTTGTAACAAATTAAGAAAGAGCATTGTCAAAATATTACTATTAACTATAGTCCATATCTTACAATTGGTGTATTTTCCCCCAAGACACACTATCATTTTTTGCTCATAAACCATATAATTTATCTAAAGAGTACAATCAATGGTATTTGATATAATCACTGATTTACACATTCATCACTTCAATCAATATTAGAGCATTTTCACTACTCCAAAAAAGAAAACAACAAACCAAATCACTGTCATACTCATATGTTAGCACTACTAGTTACAAATCCTATGATGTGCTTTCACCATTTCTATTCATTTCCAAACATTTCAAAAACCTTTTTTCCAATCTGCACAGATTAAACTTCAACTTTCCATTCCCTAAACACATTCTCTTCTCTGATAACTTATATTCTTGCTATTAACTCCATGAGTTTCTGCATTATATTTAGTTCATAATAGTAAAATCATACAATATTTGTCCTTTTGTGCCTGGTTTGCTTCACTCAACAAAATGTCTTCCAGGTTCATCCATGCTGTCATATGCTTCATGACTTCATTTCTTCTTGCTGCTAAATTCCATAATTTGTATATACTACAGTTTGTTTATCCATTTACAAGTCGATGGACACCTTTGTTGTTTCCATCTTTAGGCAATGGTGAATAATGTAGCTATGAACATGGGTGTGCAAACGTCTGTTCGTGTCACTGCCCTCAGTTCTTCTGGGTATAATACCTAGTAGTGGTATTGCCAGGTCTAAATATAGTATTTCTATAGTTAGAACTTATCAAACTTCCTTAGGAACTGCCAAACAGACTTCCACAGTGGCTGTACCATTCTACATTCCCACCAATAGTGCATAAGCATTCTTATGTCTCCACATCCTCTCCAACAATTGTAGTTTCCTCTTTTGTTAATAGTGGCCATTCAGTATGTTTGAAAGGATATTTCATTGTAGCTTTGATTTGCATTTCCCTATTAGCCAGTGATGTTGAACACTTTTTTCATGTGGGTTTTTTCTCTTTTTTTGCCATTTATATTTCTTCCTGAGAAAAATGTCTATTCAGGTCTTTTGCCCATTTTTTAATCAGGTCATTTGTCTTTTTATTGTTGGGTTGTAGGATCTCTACATACCATAGATATTAGACCTCTGTCAGATATGTGATTTCCAAATATTTTCTTCCATTGAGTAAGCTGCCTTTTTATCCTCTTCACAAAGTCCTTTGAGGTGCATAAGTGCTTAATTTTGAGGAGGTCCCATTTATCCATTTTTCTATTGTTGCTTATGCTTTGGGTGTAAGGTTTAAGAGACCACCACCTTCTACAAGGTCTTGTAGAAGTTTCTCTACATCATCTTCTAGGATTTTAATGTCCTGGCTTTATGTTTAGGTCTTTGATCCATATTGAATTGATTCTTGTATAGGGAGTGAGATAGGAGGTTCTCTTTCATTCAAGTTTTCCCAGCACTTTTTGTTGAACAAACTGTTCTGTCCCAGAAAAGTGGACTAGGTAGGCTTATCTGTTGACCATAGAGGTGAAGGTCTATTTCTGAATTATTCATTTGATTCCATTCATCAATGCATCTATCTTTATGCCAAGACCATGCTGTTTTGACCACTGTAGCTTTATAATACACTTCAAGGTCAAAAAGCTTGAGTCCTCCAACTTCACTCTTCTTTTTTAGGATGCTTTTGGCTATTCAGGACGCTTTCCCTTCCAAATAAATTTGGTAATTGACTTTTCTAGTTCTGTAAAGATGTTAGAAGGCTGATTGATATTGCATTGAATCTATAAATAAATTTGGGTAGAATTTACATCTTCATGGCATTTAGACCACCAATCCATAAACACAGATTGCCCTTCTATTTGTTTAGGTCTTTGATTTTTTTAAAGCAGTGTTTTATAGTTTTCTGAATACAGATCTGTTATGTTCCTAGTGAAATCAATACTTTGATATTTGAATTTTTTGGTTGCTATTGTAAATGGAAATTTTTCTTGATTTCCTCCTCAACTTGCTCATTACTAGTGTATAGAAATGTTACTGATTTTTGTGTGTTGACCTTGTGTCCTGCCACTTTGCTGAACTCATTTATCAACTGAAGTAGCTTTGTTGTAGATATTTCGGGATTTTCTAAATACATGATCATGTCATCTTTGAATAGTTAGAGTATTGCTTCCAGTTTGGATGCCTTTTATTTCTTTTCCTTGCCTAATTGCTCTAGCTAGAACTTCTAGAACAATGTTGAATAATAATGGTAACAGTGGGCATCCTTCTGTTTTTTCCTGATCTTAGAGGGAAAGCTTTCAACCTCTCCCCATTGAGTAAGATGTTTGGCTGTGAGATTTTCATATATGCCCTTTATTATCTTGAGGAACTTTCCTTCTATACCTATCTTTTGAAGTGTTTTTATTAAGAAAGGATGCTGAATTTTGTCAAATACCTTTTCTGCATCAATTTAAATGATCATGTGTTTTTTTCCCTATGATTAATGTGGTGCATCATGTTAATTGATTTTCTTACATTGAACCACCCTTGCATGCCAGGAATGAAAACTACTTGGTTGTGGTTTATAATTTTTAAAAAATACTGTTGAATTCAATTTATAAGTATTTTATTTAGAATTTTTGCATCTATGTTCATTTGCAAGATTGGTCTGTCATTTTCTTTTCTTGTAGTGTCTTTATCTGGTTTGGTATAAGGGTGATGTTGGCTTCATAAAATGTGTTGGATAATTTTCCCTCCTTTTCAATTTTTTGAAAGTGTTTAAACAGGATTGGTATTAATTCTTCTTGAAATATTTGGTAGAATTCACCTGTGAAGCCATCTGTTCCTGTTGGAAGATTTTTTTTTTGTTATGACTATTTTTTTTCAAATTCTACTCAATTTATTCGTTTTTTAAAAAAAATATTACATTAAAAAATATGAGGTCCCCATTCACCCCCACCGCCCCCACCCCACCACTCCCCCCACAGTAACACTCTCCCCCATCATCATGACACATCCATTGCATCTGGTGAGTACATCTCTGGGCATCGCTGCACCCCATGGCCTGTGGTCCACACCATAGCCCACACTCTAGTTGGAAGATTTTGGATGACTGATTCAATCTGTTTAATTGTCATTGGTTTGTTGAGTTCTTACATTTCTTGTAGAGTCAGTGAGATCATTTGTGCATTTCTAGGAATTTTCAGTTTCATTTAGGTTGTACAGTTTGTTGGCATATACCTTCTCATAATATCCTCTTATGATCCTTTCATTTCTGTTGTGTCAGTAGTAATGTCCCCCATTTCATTCCTGATTTTATTTATTTGCATCTTCTCTATTTTTTTCTTTGTCAGTCTTGCTAAGGGTTTGTTGAGTGGGCTGGTGGTGCAGAAGCAATGTCCTCAGGGCTGGCCAAGGCTACAAACAAATTTTCTCAGAAGCTGTTCTCCTCCTTTGGCAGACTGCATCCCTCTCTTCAGCAACGAGCCCAAAGCAGTAGGGATGATACAGGCAAATTATCTTTAGCTCCCTGCTGGCTGGCATGGTAAACAATGTCACAGCCCCACCAGGCCTGAAGTTTGTGACCCCTCCAATGCAGCAGACAAATTTAGCTGGCCAAAATCTGAATTTGTTGTTTGTTGTGCCCCTCTCTCTCCACTTTCCTTTGTTTGCAGATGGCCATTTACTCCACAGGTGGGGGGATTGGCACTCACTGCTGCTTTCACAGGTTTACTCACAGGATTTTTCAGCCATCTGAGACTCCTTTCCTTTGTCCCTTTCTCTTCTGGGTGATGTCCCTTCTTTCCCTGGTGTCCTGAGAACCAGAGCAGCACTCCAGACAGTCTCTGCCTGTCCTCTAGCTATTTTTTTCTGGCAGAGAAGTGATCCCTGTGCCTCTCTAATCTTCCATTTTTCTGGAAGTCAGCTATTGGTGTTTTTGCTCTTCATCAGCTTGTGGAAGTTTTCTTTCTAATCCTTGTATGCTAAGGTTTTTAAGGAAGATGAATTCATCCAATTATTTTTCTGCACCTATTGAGATGATCCTATGGCTTTTCCTTTATAGTTTATTAAAAAGGTGAATTACATTGTTATTTCTTTTCAAATGTTTAATCAACCTTGCATTCCTGGGACAAGCTACACTTGGTCATGGTTTATTGAACTTTTTACATATGATGGAATCTCTGTGAGTTTTATTCTGGATGCTTTCTATTGTTATGTCTTCAAGTTCCCACAATTTCCTTCTGCCATATTTAATCTGTCATTAATCCCAACCACTGTGTTTCCCATGTCAGACACTGTAGTGTTAATCTCTATCAGATCAATTTGGCTCTATTTTATAACTTCCATATCTTGACTTAATTTTCGAACATATGAAATTCAGCTATAATAACTGTTTCAATGTCCTGTTGGCTAATTCTAAAATCTGCATCAGTTCTGGATTAGTGTTAATTTCTGACAGTAATTTTAATTTGCGTTTATTTTATCTTAGTGAGGTTAGATATCTTAATATGGTTAAGTGCTAGTTCTATATCTTTATTGTGAATTGCCTTCTCATGTCCTTTCAGCATTTTTCTATCAGGTTTTGGGACCTTTGTCTCACCAATTTTCAGATTCTTTATATATTAGTGATATTAACCCTGTATCAGTGGTCTAAGTTATTAATCATTTTTTCTCCAGTGTGTCAGTTGTCTTTTTAGTTTGCTTTGGGTGTGATTTGTTGTGCCTTTTAAAATTTTAGGCAGTGTAACACATTCCGGGTGACTAAGCATCCAGTAGACAGGAGGAAGTGAGTGATACATAGGAAACCCTGGGAAGCCCACTAAGCCAAAAAGTTGTGAAGACCATGAACTGGCTGAATCTGAAGTTGATTAGGAACATAGGGACTATGGCTAACCCCACCACTGCTTTCCTCTAAGGCCATAAAGCCAAATGAGAGACCCTCTACCTAGAGAGCTATGTGGACAAGACTTGTTTCTTTTTTAAAGATTTATTTTTTATTTATTTTTCTCCCCTCCCACCCCCCATTATCTGCAATCTGTGTCCATTTGCTGTGTCTTCTTCTGTGTCCACTCACATTCTTGTCAGTGGCACCGGGAATGTGTGTCTCTTTTTTGTTGCATCATCTTGCTGCATCAGCTAGCTCTCTGTGTGTGTGGCGCCACTCCTGGGCAAGCTGTGCTTTTTTTTGCATGGGGTGGCTCTCTTTGTGGGGTGCACTCCTTGTGTGTTGGGGACACCCCTGTGTGGCACGGCACTCCTTGCACGCGTCTGCACTACACATGGGCAAGCACACCACATGGGTCAGGAGGCCCTGAGTTTGAACCCTGGCCCTTCTAAATGGTAGGCAGATGCTCTATCAGTTGAGCCAAATCCACTTCCCTGTGGCCAGGACTTGATCACACTGTGTCATGTCCAATAACCTGGAAGCTTGTTGTAGCTGTTCATAAAGATGAATTATACAAGTGTCCCAACTGTGAGGTAAGCAGCATATGTGGTAGGATGCTAACAGAGTCAGAAATGAAATAAGGTGAGGAAAGTGTCTGGTTTGTGAGGACAATGTTGAAAAGAACTTTGCACATAAGGCAAGCACACTTTTGGTTAAGCCAAGCCCTCCTCCCCCCAGGAGTACTCTTCAGCTGTAGATTATAGCTTCCTGCATGTGAATATCTGCCTCAACTCCCTATACTTTAAAATCTGAGCCTTGGTACTATATCTATTGAAATAAACATGCACCACCACCACCTCCTCGCCAATTTGAAACAAAATTTGTGGAACATGTCTATTCATTGAAGTCTTGACAGCCTGAATACAATGATTTAAGATTGGAAAACAGAAAACTGAGGAGAGGTACAAGGGAATTGGGAAAAGGGGGAGGTGGGGTGAGGGTAAATGGAAAAGTTTCCTTGTAATAGCCAAGGAGCAAATGGTCTTCAAGGTGTACTAGAAAAATTTGTAGGAGTAAAGTGGGATGATGCACATCTCTACCAAGATTTAAATATGGCTACATTAGTTTGGGGAAATTTTAGATGAGGCATTCAAAATACTAGATAATGATGATGGGTAGGAGAGAGCAGAATGTACCACTGAATAAGGGTGGCTGTGGGGAAGGCCTGAAGGAGATATCCTGTTCCAGCCATGTGTACCACCAAAATTGAACATAAGGAGGTGAGGAGGGTGTGGCAAGTCAGTTTGGAAAAGCTCTTTAGGGTTGATTAAGAAATTCCCCCTTTCTCCAACCAGAACACCTTTGCCTCTCCTGCACCCCCCCCCCAAGGTGTTAGGAGTGGTACTGTGCCATGTCTAAGCTCATCCTGAACTCATCCACATTCCCCTCCCCCATCCATGGAAGTGTCAGAAGTCGTGCTTTGTGATGTCTAAGGCTCCTTCAGCCACTATTGGCTGGAGGAATGCCTTGCTGACCAATCAAAGCTGAAGGGTGTGGCTTCTCATTGTTCTGGGGAGGTATATAAAGGGAGGTCAGGCTCCAAGAATAGGCCACTACTGGCTACAACATGACTAAGGTGCCCAGGAAACCAAGGGAGCCTAGAGCCATTGTGGAGCAACCAACTCCCAGTATCAAACGGAGGAAGAAAATGAAGACAGCTTATCAAGCCAGGGCCAGAGATGGCGACAAGGCGAGGCAACTCCACCCCAGCCCCTCTATCTTCTTCCCACTGATTCCTTTCCCTCCCTCCCACCATGACGTTGACCTGTCCTTGCCTGGCATAACCCCCTCCTCAGCCCACAGCCCTTCTCACAAAGCCCCCTTCCCATCCACTCCTCATCCTCTTGCTCCAAACTAATGTCCCTCTGGACTCCCCTGTTGCCCTTCCAGATGCAGAACATGACATTGAAGCTTAAAAGGCCTCATCAGGGGACTTTGAAGAAAAAAGTGCAAATGCCTAGCACCCGCTCAAAGAAGCCTAAGAAAGCAAAAAAGTCAATAATGTATGTCTGCTGCCACTCGCAGAGTAAGAAATGGAGTCGAAGTAAGAGACAGAAGCAAAAGAGAGGGAAGCCAAGTAAGAGGTTGGGTCAAACTAAGAGACTGGGCCAGCTGGAGAAGAAACAGAGCCCCTGGAGCTCTCCATGCCTCTATGGTATGCCCTGTTCCTGTGCCTAGGGGAGCCCAGAAACCCACAACTCCCTACTGCGCCTCCAGCCACAGCGCTGCAAAAATGGCCAAAACGTAAAGCCCAAATCTTACCCGGCAGGGGATACCAATGGCGATGATGAAAATAAAATGGATGTGTTGTGGAAAGAACATGTGTGAGTCTCTGTGGTTCTCTGACGGTGGGAAGGGAGCAAGGGGTGAGGAGGGAGCAAGGGAAGGTGCAGGTGCGTGGAAGGGAGGGAGGTGGGGTCCTGTGGGGTGGGGGCAGAACAGCAGGTCCACAGTGAGCCAGACAGGGGGGATAAGGACTGGGAGAGGACTGGCCACTGGAGACAAAACTCTCCCACTTTATCCCATGGGTAAGGCGGCATGGCGGTTCTGCGTGTGTGTGTGTGTGTGTGACCCAGATGGGGAGAAGGCACACAGAGGACTCACTGCCCAGTCACCTGCCTCGTAATAGTGTTTGGTGTCCCCACCCTATGATGTAGGTAATAATGATCCTCAGGAGGACCCCGAATCCCACCCTGCAGAAAGGCACCCCCAGCACCCCAAGGACTGAAGGAATGGTATTTGGATGCCCCAAACCCAACAGTAATTAGGTCACCTTCTTGCTACCAAACTGGGGGTGGTACGATGGCCTGTGAAGGGCAGCGGGAGTGGTCCAGCCCCCGCCCCACCCCAGGTGCAGGCAGTAAAGGGGAGCACTGGCTGCAGGGAGCTGTCATAAAAATACAGCCACGTAGCCCAGGTTCTGCCTTTGTTATCGCCACTCTCCAGCATGTCTAAACATTGTCAGTGATTCAACACACTGCCCTCCAGGAGAGTCTTTTTTGGTCGAAGTTCTGAAAGTTTGCCGTGGTTTTGTTGTTTTAATTAGATGTACGTATTTCACATGACCACCCCTTAGTACTTCCCTGGTAATAGTCCAGGCACACTACACGGAAATTAACACGGAGGACTCGGTCTTACACAGTTGGCTTCAGACACAGGCTGACTCAGTTGCCGATTCTTCTTCCTACAGTGAGTTCTTCATGGTTTGGAGTTTTGAGATCATTTCCAGCACACTTCCAGTCTGCAGTCTTCCTGGTGGTATATATCACACACATATCCCTACACTTAAACAGTAGATTCTAAACAAGCAGGCTGAACCTGATAGTACTTTTGGCCATATACGGCCTGTGTCTAACCCAACAAACCCTTTCCTCCAGGGCCATAAACCCAACTAAGAGACCCTCTACCTAGGGAGCCCTGTGGAAGGGATCTGATTATACAGGTCCCCATAGAACCCGCGGGCTTGTAGTCAGAGACTTCACAGGCATGCAAACTGTGCAGTCACTCAGGACTCCAAGCTTAGAAGGGCCCCATGGGCTTGGATTCAGGCTCATTTGTTACGGTCATGAAATTCATAATTTTTGAACAAAGGGCCCTGCAAATTGAATTTACACCGAGCCTTACAAACTGACTTAGTCAGACTTGGCCCTGCCATCCGGATTCCATTGGTGAGGCCCAGGGCTCTACGTCAGAAGAGTTGAGTCCCAGTGCTGTACTGCTTCCCAGGTGCAAACAATTCAGTGACTCTGTTTCATGTGGGCAAAGACATAGAGGCATCGATGCATTTAATATAGAGGACAAACAAGTGCATACTTCTCCGGACGTTCCTCCCAACAGGTTCTCTTCTTGGCCTGATACAACTCTCAAATCTGGCATGCAGGCTAGACCAGGACACCAGCTGCTAGGCCTCTCATCTGCATCTGGAAAACTCATGTGGAACTCATTCTTTCACTTGCCAATTGAATCCATATCTGGAAACCCAGGGCGGCCCTGCGATTAGGCAACTTGGGCTGCCTGCCAGAGTTGGAATCCTTGAACGCTCTTGACTTCTAAGTTCTGAAATGAGGCCATGACCTGCTGGAGGCTTGTGGTCACCTCTGCTTCTGAGTTAGAAGAAAGGGGCTGCCAAAGTCTTTGCAGGTTGTCTGGACATCAAAAGGTGCTTGCAACCTTTTTATAATTGTGAAGGATTCGGCAACACCTGGATGAGATTTTGCCTCAAGCCCTCACAAATTCTAAGATGAGGAAAAGGTGATGAGAAAAATCTGCTGGTCAGACTCCAAAAGCAGCAGAGAATGTGGGGTACCCCAGATAGAACCTCACTTTTCTAGCCCATGCATAGTTCTCTTTAAGCCAAACAAAATTGCATACTAAAGAGCGTTTGTCCTTTTTTTAAATAGATTTTTAAAATTTATTTTAAGATACATAGATCATACAAAATATTACATTAAAAAATATAATAGGATCCCGTATACCCTCACTCCTCCCACATTACCAAGTTTTTCCATTACCGTGGCACATTCGTTGCATTTAGTGAATACATTTTGGAGCATTGCTGCACCGCATGGATTATAGTTTACATTGTAGTTTACACTCTCTCCCAGTCCATTCAGTGGGTTATGGCAGGACATTGAAGGACAAATACTACATGACCACTCTGATATGAATTATGCAAATCAAGCTGTCTCAGCGGGCCAGAGACTGGAAGATAGGCTTACAGGAAATAGCGGGGGGAGAGGAGGAAAGTGAACCAATGCCCACATGGGCAAAATCTATGATAAAATGGAGGTAAGTAGTTGTGCAGTGAAGGGAGAAGACAGGAGCATAGGGATACTATTGGGTTGGGTTTTACAGGCTTGAAAGGAGCTAAGGTTCAGAATGTTTGTCCTTTGAAAATGGTTTCTCATCCTGTATTCTAAATGCCATGCAGAATCAAGAAGGCAGATTGCAAATGTTGATAACCCATGCATTCCAGAGGATGGTACATCCAGGGAACCACAAGCTCCTTTCACCACTTCCTTTTCTAATTTGTTAGCTAAAAATCAAAACTCTTGTCTGCCCTATAGAACTCAAGCCACACCATCTATTTCTTTCATAATCACTCCAAATTGAAAGCGACCTAACTACAGAAAAGGGCATATTGTACCTGCCAGGAATTGATCCTGGAAGAGTTCCTTTCTATACCATTTCCTCTGCAAAGCTTTGTGCAAGGGTGAGGGTGAGCATGAGGGTTCAACTTCCTAAGGGACTTGTGGCACATCAGCTCCAAATCATCGAGTATCTTCATGTCCATTAATGTTACGGCAATATCTTTAAGGGGTTGAACAAGACCTTCTGAAATGTGAGGGAAAAACGATTCTGCTCCCTCTGAGTGTTTAGAGCAGAAGCATCATGACAACTGGGCTAGGCACTGTGGTAGACACTTCAATTCTGACCTGTGACAGTGCTCCCGGAAGGGGATAATGAAGCATCCTCCCACAGTTTTTCATCTATGACATGGTCAGAGAGGCTCATCCTCAGGGAAAAAGATCTCAGCACACTTTGGGAAGGGAGCACCAACTGGCCCACCATGTGAAAGAGACAGAAGAGTTCACTTTTTGGGAGCCCCTTCACGTTTTATGCCCCTGCAATCTAGCTCAGGGGTTCCCTGGTTTGTAAGCAATGAATATCGCCATTTCTTACCAACAGGAGCAGCCCCATTAAGTTGGAAATACTGCCAAATACCAGTGATCAGACAATGTTCCCTGAGGAAGCCTGGACCAGTGACCATACCTGGTCCTCCCCCAGATTCCTCCCATTGGCAAGACCAATTCCCGTAAGTACATGATTCCCCAGAGTGCAACAGATTGTCATCGGAAATAAGTGAACATATTTCCTCTTAACAAACAAATCTGTTTCAAACTGAGAAGGCGGAAAAGCAAACTTAATTCCCTTCCAAGGGCAGACAAAGCTTCCAAATTATGTGGTGTTCATACTACCAGTGTCTCTCTTGCCTCAGCACCTAGTCTGGCTCTGGGTCCCCTAGATCCACCACTGCTCTGGGTTGGAGAGAATGATCTCTGGCCCATCACAAGCCTGCCCCAGCCAGCTACTTGCAGCTAGTTTTGATGCCTCTGCAAAAAAAGGGTTGATCCAAATTTTTGCATGTTGTAAGAGCAGGATAGGATTGTCTGTTGGGATATATTGCTCCTCCTCTCATAAGTGACAGACTAGACCACATGTCTTGCAACACCTTGCAAGGCCTTTGAATCACATATACCTACAAATGCAGCCCAAGCACATGAGCTCTAACCAGCCATGAGGAGTGGTGGTGACAAGAGAGAAACCTGGAGACAAAGTGTGGAACCAGGGCCTTGGGCCTCACCAGCAGGCCTTCCAGGACATCGGTTCTGCCAGCAGCATTCAGGACAGCTTCTATTGGCTCTTACTAATGGTTGCTGTGGAGGGGATTGGCATTTCAGAGCCAGAACCGTACATTTAACTGAGCTCATTCATCAGTTATCCTTGGCTCTGTCTCCTCGTGCACTTGCTCAGTCATTTATCCAGCACACATTTGCACACCTTCTATGTGTCACATACTGTGTTGAGCACCGAGGGAGTTGGGGAGAAGGGTGGTTGGGGTACATAAGAGAAGGAGACCAGTCAGCCTGGACTCTAGCCCAATAGTTCCCAGCCTGCAAAACCATGGATCTTTGAGGGGTTTTGGAGTTAATGCAGAGGGTTCAGCATGGAAAGCAGTCATTAACCCTGGACTTAATAAAATAGCACAGCGGTTTTGTGGAGGTACTGTGGCATAATAGTCAAGAACAGGGGCACTGGAGCCAGACTTCCTGGGTTCAGACCCCAGTTCTGGCATTTGGGAAGATTCCTTCATTTTGCTGTGCCTCTGTTTCCTCATCTACATAAAGGGATAAACCATAGCATGTATCCAAGAGTTAGTATATGTGAAGCATATAAATATTTGGTCATTATTTCATGCATGCCACAATTTTCACATGCTATTATAATATATTAAGTATGTTTACTTACCAATATAACCGAATCTAGAGTAACTTGCTATTATTCTGCATTTTCTTGATCAGCTGATGCCAAAAAAATACAATTACTGTCATGTGAGAGCATCAGGATTTATTTGGATGTTCAAAATAAAGGATGGCAGGCCTCCTTAATGCCATTGCCCCATGACCTTGGTCCTTCTCCAGCCATTTATCCACACTGTCAGAGCCTGAGATTGGGGACTGGCTGGGCTTGAGCTCTCATCCTATCTCCACTCCTGTCCACAGGTCAGGAAACAATTTTTAAGAACCTAATTATATTAGACCCAAAGTGAGACACTGCCTCTGAGCTGTAAAACCTGCAACAAATTACTTCACCTGCCTAAATCTCATTTCCCTCTCCCTGTAAAATGGGCATCTATCTCCTAGGTTGTTTTGAGAATTAGATGAGTGTCATACTTAAAATCATCTAGCACAGTGCCAGACACAGAAAAGATGCTCAATCAATGTCCCTTTTCTTTCTAACTCATGAAATGGTGAGAGAAATGGCTATAAAACCTGCTGAATTCCCTAAATATGAGAAGTCATATGTGGTTACCTGGTTGTCGCAAGAGGTACAATGTCTTCTGCCCTCTTCAAGGTGATGGGGAGGGTATAAAAATTAGATCCCATCAAGCAAATCTTAGCCAGGGGCTGCTGCTGCCCTTCGTGGGAAAGAACTGAGCACACAGGCACTGATAGAAGCAAAGACCCTAGCTTGGGACTGCTCAGTGGCTCAGAATTTAATCAGGTTGGGTGCCAACCTTTAGTTATGGGTATGGCTCCCACAGGGGTTCTAATCTATATCAATATTCTTTAGATAAATATGTGGGCTCCCAAGGCCAAAGGGAGGAGGAGTGGGGCTCTGAGTGCTGCGGTGAAGAATGGGAGGATAGATGGAGGCAGAACAGAGGTGCATCAATTAACCTCAGGCACCGAGCTCTCATTTGTAATCTCATCCCTATGGCTGACATGGCATTCTAGTCTATGCATAAAGAGCACTGCAGTAATGATGATAAATCCCCACCACTTCAGGGATCAGGGTGACATGTGCGATGAGCTTCCTAGGTGATAATTACTCATCCCCTGATCTGGCCCTGGGAATACAAGAGTGAAATGTTGGACAAAAACCCTGCCCTCATGGAACTTACAAATCTAGTTAGGGAGGCAATTAACAAACATATAAACATAATATCAAGGAGGGGTGTGTGCCATGGAGCAAAATGAAGCAGGGTAAGGGGTCTGTGAGTGACTCAGTAAGTGAGGCTGGGGGTTAAGATGCCATTTTAAGGTAGAGTGGTCAAGGTAAGTGCTTCAGAGGAGGTGACCTGTGAACAGAGGGACGAAGGTGGAAGGGGAGCAAGCCCTGTGAGGATCTGGGAAAAGTGTTCCTATCAGAATACAAAGCAAGTGCAAAGACTTTGAGGCATAAATAAATCTGAAGAATCCAGGAACAGCAAGGAGAGCAGCATGGGGCTTGGGAATGAGGCAAAGGGTAGGAAAAAAGTTCAGAAAAATAGCCAAGATCTGACCACTTTACTTCCATTGGAACCATCACAGCCTAAACCACTGTCACCTCTTGCCTGGACCCCTGTACTAGCCTCCTTCTCTAGTATCCCTTGGTTTCCTTCAGTTTATCCTACTTGTTCTTTTTTTTATACTTTACACATTTTATTTTATTTTTTTTATCAATGTGGGTTTTTTTGTCTTTTTTTTTAATGTTACATTCAAAAAATATGAGGTCCCCATACACCCCCCACCCCCCTCACCCCACTCCTCCCCCCATAACAACAACCTCCTCCATCATCATGAGACATTCATTGCACTTGGTGAATACATCTCTGAGCACTGCTGCACCTCACGGTCAATGGTCCACACCATAGCCCACACTCTCCCACAGTCCACCCAGTGGGCCATGGGAGGACATACAATGTCCAGTAACTGTCCCTGCAGCACCACCCAGGACAACTCCAAACCCCAAAGAAACTTTACTACATATTAGAGTCACCTGGGGCATTTTAACTCTTCCCATGCCCATGGGCACTTCAGGCTAATTAAACCAGAATGTTTGGGGGTGGGAGCAGGGCCTCAGTGGTTTTTAAAGATTCCCAGATGATTCCAATGTGCAGTAAAGTTTGAGACTCACTGGTCTATTTTCCATACCATGGTCAGAGGTATCCTTAACCTGCTATAACAATTCTGATCGTGCATCACTCTTCTGCTTAAAACTCTCCAATTTAGAATAAAATCAAACTCTTTCTTATGACCTACAAGGTCCTGCTTGGCTTAGCCCCTGCTCATCCTATGCCTCATTGTCACTGTGCCTCAACCACTGGCCTTGTTTCTGTTCCTCAAAGATGAGCTTTTTCCTGCCTCAGAGCCCTGAGCCCTCTGGAACACTCTTCTTGCAGGTAAGTGAAAATCTGGCTCCTTTTTGTATTTCAGGTCTCTACCATTATCATCTCCCCAGAGGGTCTTCCCTGACTCTTCTAGCCAATTTCATAAACAGACATACACACACTCTAGATGCTGTGATAGGCCATCCAGATAACCCTTCAGGAACTGAAGGACTTATATTCTCAGCTGCTGGAAATGCTGCCAGCACTTGACCTTGGCTGGAAAGACTGCACATTTCCAGGTAAAGCCTGCATCCAAGGACTGGTCATTGGTGAAGTTTAAAGACAAAGAAACCTTACTGCAATGTGGGACAACTCTCCAGGGCCTTCCTAGCCTCAGCATTCCCCAAGGGGGGAACTGAAGCCTTGGGTAAAAATATGTCAGAGTCCAATTTCTCCTTCTGTCCAATCCTACTAACTACCTTTCTATAGCAGTCGATAATAGTGATAAATGGTACATGAAAAGCTCCTGGTACAAGGTAAAAATTCCATTTTTAAAACCTTTAGCTATGGGGAATTGGAATGTTGTAGTTGTGGCAAGAAATTCACTAGCAGGAGTAGAATTGGGTATCCTTTCCTAAACATGATTGATGCTTTGGCAAAAGAACAAAGGGCTATGAGTGATTAATTAGCAATTAAAAGCTAAGAGTGAAAATTAGAGCACTTCCTTGGTAGACTATAAAGAGATTGTCATCTCTTGTATCCTGAAAGCAGATAAAGCTGAGGCCCTGGCCTAGGAATTAATCAAAAGAGGAGAGCTCCAAAGAAGCTTAGATTGCCAACCACAGGTCTGTTATGACAAGATCAGGGCCTGGATTGGAAACAATGGGACCCCATATCATGGCATGGGGACATGGGTTGATGAACTAGAAAATCTTGAATCTTCAGAGTCCCTTGAGCCTTCTGCATTTGTCCAAGTGGCCACCCATTTCTGTGATGTGCTCTCTCTTTGCCTGAGGTTGATATAGGGGCCTCTTCCCTGCAAGTGACATGTGCCCTCAGGATCTGCCTCTGCCTCCTCTCATGGCCAATATGTCAATAGCTTGGGTTACAGTTACATCATAATATAACCTGGCTGGGGGAAGTGCTGGGTTTGCAAAGGGAGGAAGGGGACTCCACCTTAAAAGAACAACAGGACTTAGTCAGCAAAATCAGTGGAGACAGGAGAATATGCTGGAACTGAGTTGGGGACACTGGATCAAGGGAGAACCCGCACATAAAAGTAGATGAAAGAGGTGAATCACATGGGAGCAGTCACTAGAGACACAGGATTTAATACCCTGGTGAGGAAGCATGAAAATTGCATCTTAGGTTGGCTTTTGGAAGTCTGGAAGAAGCAATGGTCCACACTAAGCAAGGCAGAAATGCCAGAATTGTCAAGTTAGGTAATAGAAAAAGATATTAAAGAGCTCAGGTAAGTGGGCATGTTAGAGTAGCTATACTATGTAAGTCTGGAATCCCCACTGGTTGGCTATGTTCTACAGAAGGGCCTGGAGGATAGTCCATTCCCCAAGGACATCAAAAATACATGGGTGAGGGAAGCAGACGTGGCTCAACTGGTAAGAGTGTCTGCCTACCATATAGGAGGTCCAGGGTTCAGTACCCAGGGTCTCCTGGCCCATGTGGTGAGCTGGCCCATGTGTAGTACTGCCACACGCAAGGAGTACTGTGCCATGCAGGGGTGCCCCCTGCGTAGGGGTGCCCCATGTACAAGGAGTGTGCCCCACAAGGAGAGTCACCCTGTGCAAAAAACGCAGCCCACCCAGAAGTGGTGCCGTACACATGGAGAGCTGACACAGCAAGATGATGCAACAAAAAGAGACACAGATTCCTGGTGCTGCCTGACAAGAATGTAAGTGGACACAGAAGAACACAGAGAGCAGAATAGGGGAGGGGTTGGGGGGGAGATAAAATAAATCTTTAAAAAAAAAGAATACATGGGTGAGAGGGCCATCAGCATTGCTAAGAAGATCGATGGTGGATCTCATCTGTAGGATAGGGTGTATGGTGGAGGAGGTAGTCATAGAGCTGGATTCACTGAGAGCAATGAGGATGATAACAGCAGAGGCAAGGGGGTGATATTTACCATCTGAAGTTAAATGGGTACAATGACTGTAAGGAATGGCAGTGTCAGAGTGGCAGTGAGGAGAGCCTGATCCATATAGAGCTGTGGAGATGCTTAACTGAACATGGTTATCCTAAGGACAAGAGAGATGGGCAGTCAGCAAGGGTAGTCCTCAACTTATACAATCAGAAAAAGTCAAGGATGGATGAATAAGAGGTTGTGGGCAGCCACACCAAACCAACAAAAACTCACAAAACTTTGCCTGGTTTCCAGACCTACGCCAATTTTTAGACCTGGAACCATATGGAATGAAGGAGCAGTTACACCAGGAGGAAGAACTGTGCTGCACCACAGCAGTTATATATGGTAATGATTCCTCTGGGTCTTCTCTAAAAGGTGTCCTTTTACTTGGATATCTGTATGATCTTGAAAGGGAAATACCCGAACCCTTAACAGAATTCAAGTTTTCATTGATATCCAGGGACTTAAAGCATCATCCTGACCTCTGGATGGAGTAGGAACATATGAGGACCAGGTTGTAAATGTGATGACCCAATATGGTGGCCCACGTATGGGTCACAATGCATCCACTTTAGCCACAGACCCACCTGATGAGGTGTTTCCTCAGTCCCCATGTGTATAACTGGAATGGACATACTTGGTAGTTGGCACAAGCCCTCCACACTAAAAAGAACAATATTAGAATTTTCTTGACAAGATTGGGGAGAGTATGTGAATGGGCATCTCAAAATGGGCAGAGTACAATGATATATGGGTTCCATATGAATACTAACTAAAGTGGTCTGCTATTCCAGAGGAGATCCCCAATAATCTGGTAGACAAGATGAGATATTTTGTTGGTGACAATCAGCCTCTTTTTCCATCTACCCCAGTGCTTACTCAATGGGCCTGTGTACAATATTGCTATGGTGGCAGGGATGAAGGCTCTACATGGATTTGTTAACGTGGACTTCCCCTCATTCAGGTTGAATTGACTGCTGTCACTGCTGGGTGCCCAACCTATCAACAGCAGAGACCAAGGATGAGCCGCCAATATGGCACCATTCCCAGGGGAAGAGGGACAATTTAATCACTTTGTGGCAGTTTATTACATGCCATCATGAAAGAAGTAACAATTCATTTGCATGGGATAGCCATTCATCCAGATATTGATTTGTCTTTCCAATCTACAACACTTCACCATCCCCACCATTTATAGACTTAGCGAATATGTTAGATTTCATCATGATATCTTCCACAGCATCACCTCCTTTAACGAGGGGATGCATTTTGTAGCAAAAGCAGTGGAGAAATGGAATAGTGTCCATGGCATTCACTAGTCTTAACACGAATTCCATCATCCAGAAGCAGATGGCCTAAAAGAATTTGGTATGACCTACTGAAGTTTCAGTTATAGTGCCTGATAAGGGACAACCCTCTACAAAGGTGGAGTGTTGACTGATGGGATGCAATATACCCCTTAAAACAGTAGTCAAGGTATAGTAATTCCCCCCCATAGCCAGAATACATAGGTATGAGAACCAAATAGCAGAAATAGAAATGGCCCCCATCACTATTGCTAACATTACCTAACTTTGCTTCCTGTTCCTGAAACCTTCAGCACAGTGGGTTTGGAAATGCCAGTGCCCAAGGAAAGAGTGTTCCTACCAAGCAGCAAAATCATCATGGTTCTGATGAATTAGAAAGTAAGACTACCTTCTGGTCATTTGGGTTCCTTAATCTCCTGAAACCACAAACAAAGAAGGAGGTATATTGGATGGGGTGATTGATCCTGATTACCAAGAGGAAATGGAGTTATGCTACACAATGGTGGCCAGCAGGTCTGGGTCTGGACACTGGTTATTAACTACGGTCCTCCTAGTGTTCCCATTGTCAAAAATAGTAGTCAATGTCAGACTGAGTTAACCCAATAAAGATTGGACCAGTAGGAACTTAGATCCTGTGGGAATTAAGTTTTGGGTCACTGTGACAGGTATAAAACCTTGAGACTATCAGATGGTAGAAGGAACATGGACTAGGTAATGAATGACAGAAAAAGTGATTTAACAATCTAGGCCTGATTATCAGCTACTCAAAAAGGGACAGTGACAGGTACCTTTTGTGTTAATTGTCCCCCTCCCTTCCTTCCAACATGAGATGAAGAGCACCAGACCCTCTTAATATCCCTAATTTTACAAATTACATTCTAGAAGGGAGTATATACTGAACTGACATTACCCTGTGGTGATATCCTACACTACTTTGGGGCTTTATGTTGGGGGTAGGAGTTGCTTCTTCTATGAAAAGGGCCAAGAATAGATGTTGCAAGGCAAAGGTGGTGTGTGGTGGTTATTTTCCGTTTCCTCCTATCCAGATCCATTAGCCACACTTCTCTTCTCTGTACCTGAGGATTCTGACCTGTACGGAACACATCACCTGGGATCCCTTACCTCTAGCTTCTCTGTGAGTTGGTCATTTTGAGACAATAGCGAGAGATCAGAGGGCGACAGGAGAGAGGCTGGGGTACTCATTCCTCAGGTTTCCTCCCTGCAGTACCATGGATTGTCAGGGGCTGCTTTCCTTTACTTAGGGCCACATAGGTTGGCCCCTGTTCTCTCTAACTCCCACTGGGCTGTAGCATCAACTTTCCTTACCCTTACCTAGAAGTGGTAGCATCTTCCCTCTCTAGTTCATGCCAAAGTCCCCTATCTCTCTTGTCGGTTCCGTTAAGCCTGCTTATAATTCTATAAATAGGCCCTCCATTAAATTCTGTTCAGCTAAACCCACTTGAGTACACCATCCCTTTTCTCTGGAATTCTAGCAGATACACCTGGGAATGAGGGGCTCTGTTAGGGGAGATTTTATTATGTGCTAGTATTACAAAAAACTTTATGCTGAGGAGGGCAAACTTGGGGAGGAGTTAGATGTTTAGAGAAGAATGGCTAAACTCTTCCACAAGGGTTCTTCTTAAAGCTTCATAAAGGATGTTACTGCTTCTTTTCCTGGAGAGCCATAAACTGGTCTGTGAATAATGATTGGAGGGTCCAAGGGCCCTAGGCCTATGAGCCTCATCCTTGTCCATGGGTGAAAAATTTGTAATCCCCAAGCCCATCAGAGGGAGATTGCAATATTCTCTTTTATGGTCTCATCCTAGTTTACCTTTGGGCTCATTATCCACTGAAAATCAATCCAAATTGTTTTAATGACATTACTGCTGTTCCAATTACTGAAGAAGTTATCTGCAGAGGCTAAATCAGTAAATTTCTATGGAGAAACTCCAAGTGTTCTTTCGGTAAAAATAGCTCACAAAATGTCAGTGTTAGGTGGTGGAAAAGAAACAATACTTAGTCCTAATATCCCATTTCCCACAAACTAGTTATCCAACCTTGGAAACACTTTGTAATTTACACAGTCTTTTTATTGGTCTTGGATACATCATGGGCTTACTGTGGGCTGGTGAATATGTGTGCTAGGCAGTGCAAAAGGCCAAAGGCTGACTGCACTTCTTACACAGTATCAGCTACCTTTTACAGAAGAATCACTTGTACACTTGAAATATTTATCAAATGAATGAATGGATTAATTAATTACATGTTGGACCCTGTGCAGAGCAAGTTCTGCGTATTACCTATCAAGAAAGGGAAAAAATATCCAAATGTGAATCCATTTTAAAACTCTTTTTGATGGATTGTTTTGGAATAATAGCCTGATTCTTGACACAACTCTTCCTTATTGGGATTCCTGGTTTCACTTTTGCACTGAAGGGGATTTAACTACAACCTTATGACAGATGACAACCTATTCCTAGATAACTGGATCTGAACCTGCCCCCCTCAACATGAATTCATATTGATAAAATAATTCCAGAACATCTGAATCATACACATAAACATATCTGTATATAATCATATACATACAACCATTTTATGTACATAAACACAGGCACAAATGCACACAGCAATTCCTTCTACTCAGGGATGAATATCATGACTAAAATTTACTGATCACATATCATGTGCTAGGCATTATGCTAAGAACAGTTTATACATTATTTCATGTAATCCACACAAATACCTTATGGCATGAATTCTCTTATGATTGCCATGTTTTTAGATAAGGCTTAATTTAAATGACCCCCCCCCCCATGGACACATAGTAGTAAATGGTGGAGCTGGGATTTGAATTCGGTTGTCTGACTGCAAAAGGTGTCTCTGATCACCAAACTGTACTTCATTTAGCAGATGTAGCCATGTTCCATACCACATGACCTTCATTCCCCACAGCTAATTGGAGTGGAGGACCCATGCTTCAAGGGCAGCCAATCTGTAGGCTGGCCAGTGTACAACCTAACTGCACATGCCTGAAACATCAAATGTTTATTGACGAAACAAGGGAATGGCCAATTGTCTATAAGTTGGCCTTGCATGAATACTGCCCAATGGGATGATGGTGATTAACCTAATTAATAAGATGATCTGTCTTATGGGTTTTTGAATTCAAAAAAAGAGTTGAATTAGTTGTTAGCTGGAAAAGAAAAGAAAGACAAAACAAAACAAAAAAAGAACTCTCCTGGATCAGAGCTCTGAAGAGGTTTTCTCATGAATTCTATTTGCTTCACCAGGCATCCCTCCTAGACAAGATCTAAGATGACTCCATGCTAGCTCTCTCACACATGATTCATGAGAAATATTCACACATCCTTTGCCTCAATTAACAATAGGAATGCTGACCATACAATGAAGCCATCTCTCCTTGGTTCCACCATCCAAACAACAAACTCCCAAACTCTTTAGGTTTTTCAAATAGCAGAAAGACACAAGGGTATGGTGTCCTATAAAAATGCGGAGGATGAATTATTAAGCTCTTCAAGTGACTGCACTGAAGCCTTATGTTTCATGACATCTATTTCTTGGAGGAGAGGGTAGTACTCAAAAGCACAGATCTCTGTCAAAGAAATCTTCCTTTCATGAACATTAGCTACCTAACCTGTTAACCCTTTCATGCAGATGAGAGGTTTAACAGTCCTGAAACCAGTTTTATGTCATCTGAAATAAATCCTGATTATAATTTCTCACATTCTTAGGAATTTTAAACTGATTTTCTCAATTCTTTAAGCAAAATTTTTATTTTAACACCTAGTTACAGTATGGCCATTGTTACCTGTTCGCTGTCAACTAAAAACATAAAATTTATTAGTAGATGCTGCCAACAATTTTCTCAGACCACTTCCAGACACTCACAGAAAACAAGAGTTGACTCAGCAAGCAATGCAAGTTGCAAATTACGACCAGTTTGTGAGACTTGAGAAAAACTAATAAAAGCAACTAATGGCACATTTGAGAATTTGAAAGCAAAATTTCTCATTCTAGAAAACATGTTTTCATTGCACTAGCACAGAAGAAGCCTAGATTTCAGGGAGATGAGAATGAATGACTTAGTGTGCAAGGTGGATCCTGAATATATTTGGTGATGAATATCAAGACTCTACCATGTCTTGAGCTCAACATGCTTATGAGAAATCCAAATGGCAATGTCAAATGATGTTGTAGAATGTTATGGGGGAATATATATTATATAAAACTTTACAACACAGTATGTGATAGGATAAATTTTTCTTCAAAAAATAAAAAAGTATGTATTGAATTTTTGCATAGAAAAGAGAATATTTATAAGATCTTTGTATTGCTGAGGAGTTAGGTAAAGATGTTGATAACTTCAGATATTGATAAATTCAGGGGACATATTAAAAATTCTATGTTAACTATGAAAATGATAGAAATAGATGCCATAACTTCAAAACTATTATAGTAGAGTGAAAAGATGAAATGAGAGAAACTATGCATCCATCCTAATAAAGCAAGAAAGAAAAATGAAACGTCAAAAGATGAGAAAAATCAAAAGGACAAAAGATGATGTCAGAAGACTCTCCAAATATATCAGGAAATAGTGTAGATTGGTTAAATTCTTCAGTTAGATGGTCAAACTGGACCTTTTAAAAATTCTATTTATATGCTATTCCTATGATATCTAAAACATAAGGACACAAAACTTGGAAAGTAAAAGAATGGAAAAAGATATCATGGCCAAATATTAGCCAAAACAAAATGGTTGATGAGAAAAATGGACCATGAGCAAAAGTATTTCACCAGGGGTTTTAGTTTGTCAAAGGGCTTTCAATGCAATGTACTAGAACTTGATTGGCTTCTATAAAGGGGATTTATTTGGGGTAAAATCTTACAGTTTCAAGGCCATGAAAGGTCAGAACCAAGGCACCATAGAGATGCTTTCTCACCAAATTCAGTCACTGTTGGTCCTGGTGTGTCGTCAAGTGGTGAAGCAAGATGGCCACTGTTCTCTGTCCAAATTTCAGCCTTTCCCTCTGGGCGCACCGTGTCCTCTTGAGCTGTTCTGTGAGCCCAGGCTTTGGGGATTAGTGCTTAAGCGAGTCTCTCTTGCATGGCAGGATTCAAAAATGGCAGCTTCCTTTTCCTGTCTCTGTCTGAGTGAATCTCTATGTTTCCATTTATATTAGACCTAGCAAGGGGATAGGGACTCAATCTGAGTCCCTCCTCACTGACGCAGTCAAACCAAAAGCCCTAAATTGATCTTATCAAGTAATCCGGTCAAAGGACACTCAACTGAATTTAATACAGTCAAATGGTATCACACCCAGAAGAATAGATGAGCTTACAAACACAATCTTTCTCTTTATGGAATTCATAAAATAATCTCAAACTGCTACAATCAGAAAGATACAAAAATGAAAATGTCTATCATATAATAACATAGCTTCAAAATATGTAAAGCAAAATTGATCTAAAAGGAAAATCCACAATTATAATGAAAAGTGTTAATGCATTTCTCTCAGTATTAGATAGACCAAAAGGATAATAAATTCTGCAAGAATAAAGCATATTTAAACAATACAATTAACAAACCTGATTTGACAGACATCTAAAGAACACTACATGGGAGGCGGACTTGGACCAATGGATAGGGCGTCTGTCTATCACATGGGAGGTCCACGTTTCAAACCCCAGGCCTCCTTGTCCTGTGTGGAGCTGGTCCATGCACAGTGCTGATGTGTGCAAGGACTGTCGTGCCATGCAGGGGTGTCCCCTGCGTAGGAGAGCCCCATGCACAAGGAGTGTGCCCCATAAGGAGAGCCGCCCAGCACGAAAGAAAGTGCAGCTTGCCCAAGAATGGCACTGCACACACAGAGAGCTGACACAACAAGATGACGCAACCAAAAGAAACACAGATTCCTGGTGCCGCTGATGAGGATAGAAGCATCACAGAAGAACACACAGCGAATGGACACAGAGAGCAGACAACTGCGGGGGGGGAAGGGGAGAGAAATAAATAAAAAAGAAATCTTTAAAAAATAAAAAAATAAAGAGCACTATATGCAAAAACTGAAGGACACACACTATTCTGAAACATGCACACTGGGCTATATATTTCAAAGAACTGGTGTCATACAGTCTCAATTATTTGACCCTATGTAATTAAGTCCAAAACCAATAACAAAAAAAAATCTAGAAAAATATTTTGTGAAGTTAAGAAACACACTTCCAAACAACCTATAAGTCAAATAGATTAGAAAATATTTAATTTAAAAGGATGGCAATATTACATATCAAAACTTGCAGACCAGATAAAATGGTATTTAGAGAAAATATTATGACTTCTAATGCCTATATTAGAAGAGAGAAGAAAATTTTTGAACTAGGCATTGTTAGTAGGAAAAGGTATAGACTTAATTTAGTAAGAATTTATGTTGAACTTATGTTGAGTGAAGTAAGCCAGTCACTAAAGGAAAAATATTGCATGGTCTTGCTGATATGAACTAAGGATAGTAAGCAGATTCACAGAGGTAGAGTCTAGAAGATAGGTTACTAGGAGATAGGGAGTAGAAAGTGATAAGGCGATGATCAATCTGGGCAGAATCTATGATAAGGTGGATGGTGGCAGTTTGGGAATGAACGGGGTTGAGGGTGTTTCAGCAATATAAGGGGGTCAACAGTGCTGGAGTGTGAGTATGAGTGGGTAGTGGGGATGAGTTGGTTAATTCACTTAACTTAAGGGAAAGGTGGATGAAGAAATAGGTGACCATATGGCTTGGTGGACTCTGGGGAGGCCAAAGACTGCGGTTGAGAATATAATTGTGGAAATGTTGAGGAATCTATGGCAGGCAAGTATCATTAGTGCAGGGGATTGGTGGTAGGGGTACGTGTACAGAGGTGTGTACCTGGGCATGACACTATGGAAAATGAATATGTTTATTTTGTCACAGCATGTTTTCTCGGTGTGTGAAGACACACACAATAACCAACAAAATTTTGAACTCCCATTCTGGGGAGTCCTGCTGCTTTCTCAGATAGATTGGCTAAAATCTCTGGACTATATATGTAGTGCCTAATAAAAGGAAATGGACTAATATGCCAAGCCTTCAATATTAATGCTTGTACTTTTGAACCTTATTCTCTTATGAGTGAAACTTAGCCTGATAACAACTAATATCTAGGGTTTGCCTCATTGAAACCTCCTTGTTACTCTCATCCAAACTCAGCAAATAAACTTGCTACCTTCACCCCAAACATGGGACATGCCTCCCAGGGATGAGTCTCCCTGGTACTGAGGGATTACTACCAAGTGCCAACCAGTGATGCATTTGGAAATAGACCTTGACCAAAAGGGGGAAACATTAAATACAAAAGAGTTTTTATGGCTAAGAGATTTCAAAGTGAGTCAGGAGGTCATTTCAGAGGTTATGTTCATGCAGGTCTCAGGCAGATCTCACTAACTGCCACTGTGAACAAAGTCTCAAACAGGGCTCTAGAGACGTTCAGACACTACAGTTAAGGCACATAACCCCACGAAATCAGTACCCTGTAAGGAGGCCTTATCTTGGAATATATGATAATCTCTTTCCCCAACATAACAGAGTTAGACTCATTTATAATTTCCCTACTTACGATTCTTCTACCTCTTTTATTTGAACCTATAATTAGCATTGTGCCCATTAAATATATGTCCTGGAGATTTAAATCTTCAGTGGGTTCGTATGTTGATTGAGTCCTGAATTGCAGCAGAGTTGTGGTCAACACCTAAACTCCAGTACTTTGGACTCACCCAGGACAACTAACAAAATGTTGACCATGGACAACCTTCCCATTCCCCCCAAAACGAAGGTTATCTACAAGTGTAAGCAGAACAGTTCCTTCCATTGGCCCCAAAAGCTCTAAGCCCCCTCTCAATCTGAAGCAAAGCAGACATTATTATTCCAAATCTCTCAAGACTGAGGAATAAACAAACATAAGGGGGGAATGCAACCAGGGACTGTAGAAGTTTGATATTATTTATGAATGCCAAAAAAGAATGATTATGTTTGTAAACTGCTCTGTTCCTCTGGGTGTGATACCCTTTGAATGCACTAGATTCAGCTGACATATCTTGATTAAATTACATATTAAGATTAGGGCTTTGACTCAACCACTCAGGGTTGAGTCCCCATACCCTCAGTGGGCTAATAGAAACAGACACTCACACAGAAGAAGACACAGGAGGAGAGAGCTCCATAGGACCAGAAGAGGAGAGAACATGGTCATTTTGGTCCTGCTATATGAAGAAAGGAGAAGGCTCAAACAGCTAAAGCCTCAGGAAGAGAGATGAGCCATTTGCCTGATAGTTTGCAGCCAGAGAGAACAGAGAAGCTGAGCAGCTGAGAAGGTCTGAGAGACCAGGCAGATATCGCTCTCCATCTTACTGTAACAAGTGGCAACAGACTTTGGTGAGAAAGCAACCTTGAGTTGGACTCCTTAGAGCCTTGTACCTATAAGCTTTTACCCCAGATAAATACCCTTTATAAAAGCCAACAGATTTCTGGTACTTTGCATCAGCACCCCTTTGACTGTTTAATACAGGGACCAAAGTAGACTTATTCTTTTTACAGTAATGCAAGAACTTGTTGTAACATTGATATAAAGGTAGTGGTTACCATAGATTCTGAGGGGAGAGGGTGGGAAGAATAGGTGGAACACAGGGAATTTTTAGGGCATTGAAATTGTTATGAATGATATTATAATGATGGATATAGGCTCTTATACATTTTGTCAAAACCTACAGAACTGTACAGTGCAAAGTGTAAACCATAACGTAAGCTATAGACCTCGGTTAGTAGCAATACTTCAATACTGGTTCATCAATTTAACAAATGTACCACACTAATGTAAGATGTTATTAATAAGGGAAAATGTGGGAGGGGGATTGGAGGGTTATACAGGAAACCCCTATACTTTTTTTTAAAATTTTATTTATTTATTTATTTCTCTCCCTTTCCCTCCCCCTGCCCAGTTGTCTGCTCTCTGTGTCCATTCTCTGTGTGTTCTTCTGTGACTGCTTCTATCCTTATCAGCAGCACCAGGAATCTGTGTTTCTTTTTGTTGCGTCATCTTGTTGTGTCAGCTCTCCATGTGTGCGGCACCATTCTCGGGCAGGCTGCACTTTCTTTTGCGCTGGGTGGCTCTCCTTACAGGGCACACTCCTTGCGCGTGGGGCTTCCCTATGCATGGGACACCCCTGCATAGCAGGGCACTCCCTGCATGTATCAGCACTGCGCATGGGCCAGCTCCACATGGGTCAAGGAGGCCTGGGGTTTGAACCGTGGACCTCCCATGTGATAGATGGATGCCCTATCCATTGGGCCAAGTCCGCTTCTCCCCTATACTTTCGATGTAACTTTTCTCTAATCTAAAACTTCTCTAAACATAAAGCTTATTATTTAAAAAAGAAATAATAGATTGAATCAAAGTAGAAAAGAGTAAAGAATAGCTAAAACAATCGTGAAGAAGAAGCAAGGAGTGTAAAAATCAAGACAGTTTTATGTTGGTTCAAGGAAAGACAAAATAATCATTGGAATGCAATAAAAACCCCAGAACCAGAGCTACATAGAAATTTATTTTATGATAGAACTGGTACCTTACGTCTATATGGATGAATTTTTAAAAAAATGGTGTTGAGACAAATTTGACCTAGTAATTCCATTTCACATAATTTGCCTTAAAGACACACTCACATATATGAGCAAAAATGTATGGACATGGATGTTGCATTACTGCATTACTGCAAGAAACCGGTCATAATTTAATGTCTATCAGTAGGGGTATACAATGGAAACCTATAAAACTCTTAGAAAGAACAAAAAAGTTTCATTTGTACTGATATGGAACTAGTTCAAAGATGTCTTGTTACCAAAAATACAGCAGAAAATTTAAAGGGTATTCTATGCCCCTTTTGGTGTATGTTAAAAGTGTTCTATACACTACAAATATACATATATATATATACACACATATATATACTTGTATATGCATTGATGATTAGTGTAACAATACATAAAAAGGTGAGAGGAATGTTTGCTTCTAGGGGCCAGGTACTAGAACTGGGAAACTGAAGTGGGAAGATATTTCCTTCTAATCATATATCTTTTAGTTATGTTGAAAATTTTAAATAAATAAATGTATACCATTTCCAATAAAATTATTTAAGTTGTGAAAAATGTTATCCCATATATATGACCCAGTTTCTAAATTAAAATGTCTGGCATGTGATAAGTGTTCAATAAATATTTCCTGAACAGAGGAAAAGGTCCAAAGTGACTATCAAGTCATTCTTAGTCGACCATTGTTTTGTACAATGCTATCTGCAAAACTGAGCTGTGGGCATAATGTGGGTTCCAAGTCCATTTCTAATTTCTAAAAGATGCATGCAATAAATGTAAGGCCTTTGTGCAAATTATTTGTTTCTGTTTCTGAATTAGAAGTTTTCATAATATATCCCTCATCTCCTTATATTAAAAACCATCTCTTATCAACATATGGGAAACAATTGATATCTTCCTATAACATTTACTAAGCAGCCAGGAGCTTGCTTTTCTCATTATTCATCTCCCATAATTTATTTTCCATTTATTTCCATTGATAATTTTTCATGCAGAAGTATTTAATTCCACATAGTAAAGGTAAAATCTTATTTCAGGTCATCCGATGCTTTATCATTTTGCATTTTGAAGGATTTTATCAGATTTATCTCATTTTAATCATTAAATCAATTATGAAATGTTTAATAGAAATGAAATGACTAAAACAGTTATTTCTCAAAAAGTTAAATTTAGTTTGTCATACTCTGTGACCTAGGAATTTTAAAAATTGGATGAATTGCTTCCCTTTCCATGGTTCTCACCAGGAAGCCTAACTGAGAAAGAGTAGCTGATACACATACTGTGTAAATGAATCAGATAAAAGGAGGGAGAAAAAGAGAAGTACTTAGGGACCCCTTTGAGCAAGGCAACATAGATAAAGAACACATCAGAGAAATCCAAATGGGCAGTCTGCTCTCAGGAACATGATAAGGAGCTGCTTCCTAAACAAAGACCTCAGGCCAATCCAGAGGAGAGATTCCAATAGTTTCAGCTCTGCCAGAAGCAGCAGGGGTGGCACATTGGAAGAAAATAGTCTGTATTCATTGAAGTGTAGAAAATACACTGGCTTTACAATGGAATTGTCATACATAACCCACACATATTCATACCTGAATGCCTCCTTGTTAGTAAGGTCAAACCTAGAGATATGAAGGAAAGTTCAGTGAAAAGTGAATGGCATGCAAAGATTGTCACCAGTCACCAGAAGCGAGGGGATAGGCATGGAACAGATTCTCCCTCAGAGTCTCCACAAGGAACTGACCTGGCTGACACCTTGATCTTGGATTTCTGGCTTTCTGAACTGTGAAAGCATAAATTTCTGTTTTAAGTCACCAAGTTTGTGGTAATTAGTTACAGCAATCCGAGGTCATTAATACAGTTAGTATGAGAAAATATGGAGGAAATGGCATTTTTATTATCTTATTTTTTACCACCTTAGCTTGACCTTTATGCACTGAAAATTTTGTTTCCATAAAATTTGGAGCTTTGGTCCAGTTTTATAAATTGAAAGAAGCAAAGAATTAATTAAGTGAAGGTGGGATATAATCACAAACAATGATTGGCTACGTTTCTCTGGCGATTGATGGCTTTGTTATTTATAAATTTGTCTCAATACTTTTTGAAGCCATTTTTATATTCTTTCTTACCATCCTTAGGTTAAAAATTTCTTTTGAAACTTAGAAATTTTATGAGAGAAGGGACTATTTTCACATATTTCGTAGGCCTGATCTAAGGCCTTGAACAGAGTAAGTGGTCAGGAAAAAATTATTTGTCCTGAACCTACTTTGTGAAAAATTGAAAGGATAACACGTTAATATCTTGGGATTTTTTTTAGATCAAAAGTTTTCATGAATGATGAAATGGTTTTTGTTTTTTGTTTGGTTTGTTTTTAATTCACCCAGGAAATTACACCAGACCTTTACTGATGAAGAAAAGGATCAAATTGGTAAATTTTGAAAAACTGAAGTTTTTTATCAAATTAAAGAAAAAGTGAATTGCTACAGAGACTTTGATTTCCCTTAATTACAGACTAAGATATTCAAACCCACCCTCCCACAGAAAACAACCAAAAATTATGGATAACATATTTTTAGCTCTTCCTAAAATTTTGGAAGATGTTATAACAGAGTAAGGAATTATAAGGTAACAAAATCAAAGGGGAAAATAGCAACCCAGAGGTACACTAAAGCAGATTTTGCTAAAGGCATTTGCCAATCTTGTCTGACTTCAAATTAGGTTTCATGAGGAGGCCAAAATTCAAGGCACTGGGTCTACCCATCGTGGAATATCTAACTGAAGAAACTTTCAACTTTACACTGGGGCTTCAAAGGACTGCATCCTCAGTGTAAAGATGAACCAGGTGTAAACAATCCCTGCCACCCCCAGATGCTGGGAAAGAAAGTTGTTTTAGTACTAAGGAGGAGACCATCCCTAATAAGTTGTAATTGTAATAAAATATTCATAAGGAGTTGAAGCCCAAATTACCAACACCTGTGTTTTCATTTGCCAAAGTCTGCCAAGGCAGTGTACAAATGAGTTGGCTTTTACAATGAGGATTTATTAAATTATAAGCTAACAATTCTGATGCAAATCAAGGCATCATTAGGAGATGCTTTTTCCCCAAGTTTCAGCTATGGGCAAACAGGAACATTGGTTCAACTCGACCCTCTCCTCTGGACCTCAGTTTGCTTTCAGCTTCTGGCTTCAGTGGCTTCCTCCCAGCAACTGGGAGTTTCTCTCTGTTTCTGTGTCTCTGCCAATTCCAGTTTAGAATGAACTCCAGTAAGAGGATTAAGATCAACCCTAGGCTATACATCACTGGAATAATCTAATCAAACGGCCTTTAACGCAGTCTAATCTAGTAAAGGTCCACCATAGGTTTACAACCATAGGAATGGAGCAATTTAAGAACATCATTTTATAGGGTCTGCAAAGTTCTCAAACTACCAGAACCTGTAAGATATAAAACACAACAAACTATGAATTTAAATTAAAATGTTTCCAGGCTATATCCAGGTAGTATACTAGGTGCCTTACAGAAGCAAATGTAAATCCTCTCTTTAAATAAGCACCACCATCTTAGACTTTCAAGAACGTCTACAAAGAATTTTTAAAAGGACAATATCAGAACACAACTAAAAAAAATGAGCTAACTAAGCATGTTATGAAACGAGGCATAAGGAGAAAGAATCAGTAGTAAAAATAGTCAGAAAATGACCAGCAAAGACTTTAGATATTGGGATTATATAACAAGATTATAAAGCAATATACTTTCTATGTTTAAAGAAATAAAATACAAACCTGAAAATATCTTCAAGTAACAGAAAGTACAAAGTAGACATAGCAAATAGGAAAAAATAGACCTAAAAATGAAGTTAAATGACCAGCTGAAAAACCAAAAGCTCTTTGGACAGCTGTATTTACAGCTGAAGTAAGAAAGAATTAGTAAATGGGAAGACATGTCAGTAAAAAAAGTACCCAGAATCAAAGCAAAAGAGACAAAATATGGAAAACACATAACAGGTGGTAAGAAACAAGTGACCAGTGTAATAAGATCTAAAATGTAGTTAACTGAAATCCCAGAAAAAGAGAGAAAGGGGTTCTTACCTTATTTGAAGAGATAATAAGTTAGGAATTTTTAAAATTGATGAATGACACAAATCTACAATTTCAAGAATTCCAAACAGGATTAAAAACAGAGAATGAAAGAAAGAAAGAAAATCACATCAAGACCTGAATGACAATGCAAGGATAGATACAGGCCATTATACATTTTATCATAACTTACAGAATTGGGTGGGAGAGAGTGTAAACTACAATGTAAACTGTAATCCATGCTTAGTGGCAATGCTCCAAAATGTGTTCATCAATTGCAATGAATGTACCATACTAATAAAGGATGTTGCTAATGTGGGTAAATGTGGGTGGTGTGGAGAGCAGGGAATTTTGGAATCCTCTTTATTTTTTAATTCTTTATATGACACTTATACAATCTAAATATCTTTTTAAAAATAAAATATAAAAATAAGAATTTTCTAAACTTCTCTTGGTTAAATTTTTAGGATAAAATGTTATGAATATACACTTTTCAGAAGTTATATAATGTTCTTAGAGATTTCTGAATATGCTCACTGTCTTGGAGATGTCTAATTACCTATGTGCCTGATATTGGACAACAATAGTGTTTCTGTTCATAAGTTCGGTTATTCTTGAAATAATGTTTAAAGAACTCTAACCAGCTCATTCACTTTTGTAAAACAGCAATAAATTAACCATGGCCATTAACAAAAAAGAAAGAAAAGACAAACTGAAGAAAACTAAAGACAGAAAAGTCTTAAAAGCAGCCAGAGAAAAATACACATTACCTTCAAAGAAACAACAGTTAAACTGACAGCTGACGTCTGGTAACAATAATGGAAACAACGAAACAGTTGAATGATGGTTGCAACGTTCTAAAAGAAAATAATTGCCAACTTAGATACTATAACCAATTAAAATATACTTCTTAAAGAAGATAAAATTAAAATATTTTCAGATGAAAAATTACCAGTTTACTTTCAATAAGGAAAATTCTAAACCACATACTTTATGTAGAAGGGAAATTTTCCCAAATGGAATGTTTGAAATGCAAAAAAAAAATGAAGAGCAAGACAGTGGTAATATAAATGAACACTGACTTCATAAAACAATAATAATCCCATATGGGGAATTTAAAAAAAAAAACAAAAATAGAATTAAAACCCACAAATGCAATAATATAGATGTGGGTGGATTGGCATGTTTTAAGGTCTTTATATTAACTAAAAGAAGGGTAAAGATCTTTTAAATGTTAGACTTTCATAAACCAAATATACATGTCGTAATTTATAGAGCAACCACTCAAGTAAGAGCAACTGTCTTAGTTTGCCAAAGTGCTGCCGGAAATGGGTTGACTTTCATAATAGGAAATTTATTAAGGTAAAAACTTGCAGTTCTAAGGCTGTGAAATGTCCAAATAAATGCACCATCAGAGATGCTTTCACATCAAAGTCAGCTACTGGTGAGTCTAGCATCCTGCCACATGGCAATCAAGCAGGATGGCAGGTCTGTCAGTTTCTCTCTGCTTTCTCCTTGTATTCAGCTGTGGCCCATCAGTCATCTTTCCCTGGGCCTCAGCAACTAGAGCATCTCATGGCTTCACTCCTTGAGCTCAGCTGTGGGCAAACCTGGAGTCCTTTCTCTCATATAACCAGATCAAATATGGCAACTACCTTTCTCTCTGTATATCTTTCTCTTTGTGTCTCCATTTATATCAGAACCAGCAAGAGGGTGGAGACCCAAGCTGGCTCACATTTCACTCATGCAGTCCCACCAAAAGCCCTAAATTGATTTTATCAAGTAATCTAATCAAATGCCCCTTGACTAATTTAATGCATCAAAGATTTCCATACCAACAGGAATGGATTAGTTCAAGAACATAATCTTTTTCTGGGATTCACAAAATTCAAACTGCCACAGCAACTAAGTATATACTAGTATAAGAAATAATGGAATGATAAAAAGCAATTAATCCAAGAGAAAGAAGTAGAGGGTATAATTATAAAACATCTGGATAAACAGAAAGCACAAAATAATGGGGTAACTTTAAACACAAACATACCAGTGACTACATTAAATGTAAATGGCCTAAAAATTCCAGATAAAATAAAAAAATTTTTAAATTTGATTAAAAATTTATATATATATTCGTTTTACAAGAGACCTATGTAAAACAAAAAAAATAGAGCAGAGTTGAAAGGAAAATATATTCTAAGCAAAAAGTAACAACAATGAAAATCTGCTGTCTATATATTAACATCAGACAATAGAAACTATAAATCAAAAAGGTTTGCTAGAGCAAAAAAGATCATAATAAGGAGATACAAGATTAAATTTATCAAGATGATGGAATAATATAGAAATGCTAACTTCACTCAAATGCTTGTTGACAGGATCCAATTCCTCAAAGGCTGTTGGCCAGAAGCTTCCTTTAGTTCTTTATCACATGAGATTCTCTATAGGGCCACTCACAGTGTGGCAACTGGCTTCCACCAGAGTGATCTTGCAAGGCAGCAAGAGATTTCTCTCAAGACAGTAGTCACAGCCTTTTGTGACTTAATCTTGAGAGTGAGACCACATCACTTCTTCCATATCCTATGTATTAGGGGCAAGTAATTATTAAGTCTAGTCTACATTCAAAGGGAGGAAATTACACAAAGACCTCAATTCCAGAAGGTGGGGATCATTTGAGGATGGGAATCATTTTAGAATCCATCCTACCACAACAGATCTCTTATAAATGAACATTTTTATAAAAAAATATTTGGGGAAATTTCTTGTACATCCAAATATATGTTCTGAACTCTTTGGATGCATAGCCAATATCAGGCTTTAATGTTATAAATTATTACAAAATAAGGCATTGAAGCATATAGTATATATGCATGGGTGGAAGAGGGAGAGAGAGAGAAAGCTAGTTATCTGGGGTCATTGGTGTTGGGGCAAGAACTCACACAGAGCTCATTGTTTCTGAGACTGTAGGTAAAACAGAAGACAAAAAATAGTAATAATAACAACAATAACAAGTAACAGCTATAAAGCACTTGCTATGAGCCAGGCACCAATCTTAAGACTTTACACACATTAACAGATTTAATCCACACAACAAAACAAAGAAGGTAATATTATTACTCCCATTTATAGATAAGGAAATTGAGGCACAGTGTGATTAAAAAATTTGCCCAAGGTCAAATGTCACTCTTAAGTCTTCAAAGTAAGAATTTATGGTCACTTTTTTTTTGTCCTTATTTTTTTTAATGTTACACTAAAAAAATATGAGGTCCCCATATACTCCCCAACCCCCTCACCCCATTCCTCCCATAACCACAACCTCCTCCATCATCATGGGGCATTCATTGCACTTGGTGAATCCATCTCTGAGCACTGCTGCACCACATGGTCAATGGTCCACATTATAGTTTACACTCTCCCCCAGTCCACCCAGTGGGCCATGGGAGGACATACAATGTCTGGTAACTGTCCCTGCAGTACCACCCAGGACAATTCCAAGTCCTGAAAATGCCTCCACATCACATCTCTTCTTCCCACTCCCTATCCTCAGCAGCTACCATGGCCACTTTCTCCACATCAGTGCCACATTTACTTCCATTACTAATCACAACAGTTCCAGAATAGAATATAAGTAAGTCCACTCTAATCCATACTCTATTCCTCCATCTTGTAGACATTGGGATGGTTCTGTTCCTCCACCTCTATATCAAGAAGGTGCTTAGATTACACTTGGATGATGGATGCAATTCTCCTACTTGCAGTTGTAGGCACTCTTAGCTCCCTGGTGTGGTGGTTGACCTTCTTCACCTTCCTGTCAGCTGCCTGGGGTAAGGGATATAAACCAGAGGGTAGGATTTGCAAGTCTGTTGAGGCTCAGGGCCTGGCTATCACATGGATAGTCCAGAGATTCAGTTCCCCTGAGTATACACTACACCCAAGTATATACCCCAGTACCAACCACAGGTCTGGTAAAAGTAACAGGAGAGGCTTGTGAACAAAGATCACATCTAAGTCCAACTCCATCACACTCAGGAACACAAACTCCAAAGCAGGGCCAACTGACATGGCACTGAACTCCATCTGCAATGACCATAGGACCTGTGGGTCACTGTAGCCCTCAGAAGAATCAATACCTGGGGTTGTATCTACTTTAGCTGTCTCTGGGACTCTGCTGAATTGTGCATAAGGGAGACCCCTCTGATGACCTCCCGGCTCTTTTTTGGAAGCTCATAGCCATATAAACTCATTTTGTCCTTACCATTTTCCCCTTTTGTTCAGGGTCAAAAAGCATTTTTAACTCCTGATATTACATGTAGGCTGAGATATTCTGCTGATCTGAGATGACCCTTTTGTTCAAGGTCATTTTCTAGTTACATCATCAGCTGGTACTCGGTAGTATCCCTCGGTGCCAGTGAAGCTCATCCCCGGGATTCATGTTCCACGCTGGGGGTAAGGCAATGCATTTACATGCTGAGTTTGGCTTCAAGTTGGGCCACATTTGAGCAACATGGAAGCTCTCAGGAGGTAACTCTTAGGCACCCTACAACTCTAGGCCTAGTTCTTATTTCAGGTGAACAGGCTCACAAGCATAGTCATTAGTATCAAGGGCTCATTGTTGGACCATCCTTCTTTATTGGTCTTAGCCATTGCACTTGGGGGATTTTTGCTGTTCCATTAGGGAATGTGATAGAGCTCCCCTGGCTTTGAACTCAGCACTCCCTCAGTTGTCGTTTTTAACTGTAACCACAATGAAAACATCCAAACACTTTAATGTACCATGTATATAAGCCCTGGAGAACTCCCTCCCAACCATGTGCCCCCTATCAATAACACCCCACACCAGCATTCCTCCCCTGCAATTGTTGTACCTCTCTGTGGTCCAAAATTTCTTCAAAAATAAAACATAATATATTACCATGTTCCATTAATAGTAAAATGGAATATAGTGATGGGTTTAAAGGTCAGATATAGAATACAACTAATTAGAAAAATTAAAGTAAAAATAAATTGGGGTATTAAAAAATGAAAAAGCCTTGTTTTTGATATTTTGCCTTCCATTACTGGAATAAGTGTTGCCCTGTATGCACATTGGCATGGCAACTTCTTCCATCTCTTCATCAGTGTCTATGTCCTTTTAAAAAGGAAAGGTGGCATTTATATGTCTTTGAAAGATTACTATTCTAAAGAGCTAAATTCAAAAGTCTTCTTGAGCTAAAGGCTACAGACAGTTCTCTGAAATGTTCCCTTAGACTGAACAGCAGCATTCTGCTGCTTCACTCAAGAGGCATTCCTTGACATGTGACCATGTCATCTTTTCTTTGAAAATCCTTGCCTTTCTGCTCTAGAATCCTTGCAGCCACTGCAACCCATGAAGTCTGTGATCTTTGCTTAGGGTTACATGACAAAAGACAGCACCAGTTAAATTCAAATTGTAGGTATACAACAAATATTTTTACTAGGATAATAATGCCTCACATATTTCCTGGATCATATTTATATTAAAAAGTTTTGTTGTTTATCCATAAGTCAACTTTAACTAGGCACCCAGTATTTTTATTTGCTCAACCTGGCCACCATATGCCTACCTAAACTCACCTGCAAAAACTGCTGGAGGCTTCGCACAGGCTTTGATTCCCCTAGGACTTTCCACCTTTATGCTCTACAAGCCTGAAGGAAAGAGGGGACTGGGGGGTCCCTGCCTCCTGCTGCCAGAAGCTAGAAGAGGCTGGGGAACTACTCCTGGCATCCACAATTAGCCTCAGGAGCACATTTTCCCATAGAAACAATGGTCTCTATGGCAGCCAACTCCCTACTGCCATATGAACCCTATGGTTCAGCCTTATTCTGGGTTAAATAGGCTTTTGTGTTTATTCGACTCACCTCACTCAGCTAAGATGGAGTTGAAGAAGGACAACCACCACACCATGGAGCCTAGAGTGCCTACAACTGAAAGCAGGAGGATTGCATCCAGTAACCATGTGGAATCTGAGCCTCCTCTTGACATAGAGGTGCAATGGACACAACCAATCCAAGGTCTACAGAGAAAAGGTAGCATTGGAGTGGGAAAAGTAGACATGGTGGCTGATGGGTATGGGGAATGGCAGGAAGAGATGAGATGTGGAGGCGCCTTTGGGACTTGGAGTTGCCCTGGATGGTGCTTCAGGGGCAATCACCGGACATTGTAAATCCTCCCAGGGCCCACTGGATGGAATGAGGAAGAGTGTGGGCCATGATGTGGACCAATGACCATGAGGTGCAGAGATGCCAGGAGATGTACTTACCAAATGCAATGGATGTGTCATGATGATGGGAGTGAGTGTTGCTGGGGGGGGAGGGGTGCGGTGGGGGTGGTGGGGTTGAATGGGACCTCATAGTTTTTTAATGTAATATTTTTACAAAATCAATTAAAAAATAAATAAATTAATAAATTAATTAATTTTTTAAAAAATAGGCTTTTGTGGACTGGCCTGGGAAACCAAATAATTGGTAACATTATTTCCATGGGAAAAAGGGCTTCTCAAGTTCCATACTACTGATTTACAAACAAACTTGTGGAACAAAACTGGTTGGTAAGGTGGGGAAGGCCTATAGACTCTCCCAGAGTCATTCAAATGCTGGTGACTTCATTCCAAGATGTTAGCAAAATTTGGGTCTGCTTAGCATGCTAAAGGGAGGCTACTGGGTTTGCTAAAGAAACTTTAATAAGCAAACAGACAAGATTGACAGATTCATAACAGACAAGCTGACTCCACCTTTGATTGGCTACATAGGCCAGCATTTACATTGAATGATTTCCCTTAATCAAACACAGGCCTTATCTGGACAGGCAGGACACTTATCTGACTAAGTGGGTGGTTATTAAGGAGATGGCAGGTATTCTGTATCTATTTGTACATTTAGCATCCTTTCACAGACCCTAGCAAGCCAGGGGAAAGACAAGCCTTTTTTTTTTCCTTCCATTGTCTGATACTTCCAATGTTTCAGTGGTTTGTTCACCTTGATGAAAACAGACCAATTATGCAGCTTTCATCTGGTTCTTTGAAAGGCATGAGGAAAATTCTACTTTCAGGAATAAAATGTTAATTCCAAAAAAGTACTTCAAGGCATTCTGAGAGGTGGTCTCCCATATTGCTGAAATTACATGCAGTACTGCATTTGCATAACATATGTGACACGATGGTTACTTAAGAGACTAAAACAGGAGGAATAAAATGTATAGAGATACCTCATTTCCCATTAATTATTATTTGAAATGATATGTAACGCCAGAAGCTATAGAGTGCCAGAAGTAGAAGGAAATATATCATCATGTATTTAAAAACCCTTACAGAGTATGATAATAATTAAGAAATTATTACACGACTGATCTTTTAGTAGCAGTGTAGCCACCTGTTCCCTCTGTTATTAATCACTAATTTTCTTCCTTAACACTGCACAGCAAAGATTATTAAAGGGTAGAATTTTAAAAATGGAGGTACTGAGAAATAATTTATATCATCTAGCAAAAGTATATTAAAATGCATCATTTTAATTAAGACTTTCAGTAGTAGAGAAAGTCATATTTTAGGTCTGGTTTACAGCAACATATAATTTGACTTAAAAGAATAGCAATACATATTAGTAATTATTATTGTTGATATTATTAATTTGCTCTAAAATTAGCTGCAAGCTATTCTTTTTCCTCCTTTGGGCAGCAATCACTGTTGTAAAAGTGTGTTTACTGGGTAGTTCAGAAGGATGCATTCAGTCAGGGCTGTAAGCTAGTAGAAAGTATTTACATTTCTTAGATAGGTGGGTGGGGTAGGTCTCTCCCTACACCTAAATGCTTGACCCCCAAGTCCCAATCAGCTGAGTGCTGGCAACAATCCTGGAAACTGGTGCTTGGCCCACGTGGTTATTAGAGAGAAATTGGGTCCTCAGACAGAATGGAGGACATGCTTTTGAAAAGAATGTGTGAGGACAGAATCAAATGCCTGTCAAAGGATGCTAGGAAGGAAGATGGAAGCTGGAGTCAGACAGACTGCTAATCCAGTTCTAATGGGCATTTCTTTAATTGTGTGACCCTGGTCAAGTCACTTAACCTCCTTCAGTCTCAAGTACTATTTTTTTTTTGCAGTATCTTTCCAAGCTTTAATGAAAATTTCTCAAAAGTCTTGGTTATTGTTATAAAAACATGGATTAATTCGAAAACTGCTCATAACAAATAAAAGCAAATAAGGTCATTTATGATGGCAATTTTCATATAAACACTAAATTTAATGGTTTGAATTGTGAGAACTCTAGCTGTCATTGTTTATTTGAAAACTTTATTTTTATCTTATTTTTTAAAGATAACAAAATAGAATTGACTTTTTAGGGGATGTACAGTTCCATGAATTTTAAAGCAAGTATAGATTCCTGTAACCACCATCACAAACAAGATACATGGCAGTTCCATCAACCTATAAAACTACATTTAGAGTCACACCCTACCCTTACCCCTCACTATAGTTTCGTTTTTGGAGAATGCCATATAAACGGAATCATACTGTATGGAAGAGTTAATAAACTAATTCAGAAAAGTGGCAGGGTACAAGAACAACACACAAAAGTCAGTATTGTTTTTATACACTAGCAATGAGCAAGCTGAGGAGGAAATCAATTTAAAAAATCCATTTATAATAGCAACCAAAATAATAAAATATCTAGAAATAAATTTAACCAAGGATGTAAAGGTCTGGTACACAGAAAACTACAAAACATTGCTATAAGGAATCAAAGAAGACCTAAATAAATGGACGGGCATTCCATGTTCATGAATTGGAAAATTAAATATCATTAAGATGCAATTCTACCTGAATGATTTACAGAGTTAACACAATCCCAAGTAAAATTCCAACAACTTATTTGCAGGAATGATAAAACCAATCATCATATTTATATGGAAAGGTAAAGGGACCCTGAAAAGCCAAAAAAACATTTTGATAAAGACGAATAAAGGTGGAAAACTCACACTTCCTGACTCAAAAGCTTATTACAAAGCTACAATGGTCAAAACAGCATGGTACTGGCAAAAGGATAGATAAATTGAGCAATAGAATTGAATTGAGAGTTTAAAAATGTACTCTCACACCTATGGCCAATTGATTTTTGACAAGGATGCCAAGTCTACTCATCTGGGAAAGAATAGTCTCTTCAACAAATGGTGTTGGGAGAACTGGATATCCATAAGCAAAAGAATGAAAGATGACCTGTATCTCACACTATATATCAAAATTAACACAAAACGAATCAAAGACCTAAATATAAGAACCAGAACTATAAAACACCTAAAAGAAAGCATAGGGAAGCATCTTTGGGACCTGGTGTAAGGCAATGCTTTCTTAGATTTTATATCCAAAGCACAAGCACCAAAGAAAAAAATAGATAAATGGGATCTCATCATATTTTAAAATGTTCATGCCTCAAAGGACTTTATCATGAAAGTGAAAAGATAATCTATTCAATGAGAAAAAATATTAGGAAACTGCATATCCAATAAGATTCAATATCCAGAATGTAAAAAGAAATCCTCTACTTCAACAATAAAAAGACAAAAACCAATTAAAAAATTGGCAAAAGACTTGAAAAGACATTTCTCCAAAAAGTAAATACAACTGGTTAAAAAGCACATTCAAAGGTGCTCAACATCATTGGCTAATAGGGAAATGTAAAACAAAACCACAAAGATTTATCATTTCATGCCCACTAGAATGTCTACTATTTTTAAATAGAAACAGAAAATTCCAAGTGTTGGAGAGGATGTGGAGAAAAATGACTCAGCAATCTTGCTGCTAAGTATATATGCAGAAGAACTGAAACCAGGGGCTCAGGTATTTGCACATAGCATTATTCACAATCACCCAAAGACTGAAGCAGCCCAAGTGCTCATCAACCAAATGGCTGGATAAACAAAATGTGGTACATACATACAATGGATCATTATTCAGCTATAAAAAGGAATGAAATTCTGAAGCATATGACAACATAGATGAAGCTTGAGGACATTATGCTTAGTGAAATAAGCCAGACACAAAAGCACAAATAGTGTATGCTCTCACTGATATGAACTAATTATGAAATAAGCAAACTCATAGAGTTAGAATTTAGAATATGGATTACCAGGAAATAGATAGTGGGTAGAGGATGGAGAGCAGATGCTTGATTTGTACAGAATTTCTATTTACGTTGATTGTAAAGGTTTGGAAATGGACAGTGCTGATGGTAGCACATTATTGTGAATGTAATTAACAGTGCTGAATTATGTATGTGAATTTAGTTAAAAGGGGAATTTTTGGGTTGTGATTTTTCTAGAATGAAAGTTAGAAGAAAATACATGAAACTGTGTAACAAAAGTGAAACTTGTTGTGGACATTGGACTGGGGTTCACAGTACAAGCATAAGAATGTCCTTTCATGAATTATAACAATGTATGACACTAATACAAAGTGTTTATAATAGGGTAGTATATGGGAAAAAGTACAATTAATGTAAACTATGAGCTATAGTTAATGGTACTATTTTAATATTCATTCATCGGTTGCAACAAAGGTACCACACTAAAGCAAAGAGTCAACAACAGGGGGCATATGGGAATGTTGTAGTCTTTACATGACTTTCCTATAAACCTAGAACTTCTTTAATTTAAAATAATGATGATAATAAAAATCCATTATGCTAAATAAAAGAAACCAAACAGAAAGTACTATGTATTATATGATTCTATTATATAAAATGTGAAGATAAATAAGTCCAAAGAGGCAGAAATAGATAAGTGGTTATGTAAGGCTGAGAAAGGATAGAGGGATTGAGAGATGACTCTTAAGGTGTATGGAGTTTTCCTTTTTTGAGAGTAGTAAACATGGTCTAAAATTGATTATGGTAATGAATGCACAATTTTGTGATTATACTGACAGTCATTGGTTGTACACATTGGATGGATGGTATGCCATATGAATACATTGCAATAAAACTGCTTTACAAAAAAAAAAGACTAAGGGAAGAACCATAGGCTAAGGTAGAAGAGGGATTTCAGACAATTTAGCTAATTTGTTTTAAGGTAGCATTTGTTTGTTTGTTTGTCGTTTTCCTGATGATTGAGACTCTTAGGGGTAGTGAAGCTTTGGGTTGATGGATAAGACAGTGCAAAATTCTTTGATTAAAGTTCCAGTAAAATGGGTGCTTCTATTATTTGAGAGAACAGCAGAAAATTTCCCAGGTGGGGAAAACAAAGCCTAATAGATTTTTAGCTACTGTGAGGACAGTAGCCTTGCAAGAAGGAAAAGCTTTTACGTATCTAGAAAATACACATATGATAACAAGGACATAGTTACATCCCTTAGAAAAGTGTAGCTATATAAAATCAATTTGAAGACATTTAAAGGGACTTGTTAGTCACAGTATATGACCCTGTCCCACCTTTACAGTTTTTCCAGGGTTATGCAATCAGCCGGTGGAACATGATTTATATACTTGCCATCCTTCTTGTTCAAAGTCTCTTTTTTGTTGAAGATGAATCTCTGACCTGTAGTTGATTGCAATCACTTTTAGGGAAGCATTAGAGTAAAAAACAACATGACAAGGAAATTTGGTTGTTTCTGTGGTATGTAACATTTTTTAAGAAAAACAACTTATGACAGACAATAATATATTGTTTAATAACAGTGATATACTCTAGGAATTTTATATAATTTTGGAAATATTTATATTAATCACATTTTATCTATACACATTTAACCATAAGAATAGAAAATCCCTTCTGATTTGATGACATTTATTATGCAACTTAAATATGTTAAATAAACCTAAATATTTCCAGCATCTTTCTTTTTACAAGGTAAAAGAACAAATCCTTTGTGATTTTTCCAGGTAACCTCGGAAAAATCCCAAACACAATTTGAGATCAAGAAACCATAATTTAGAGTGGAACTGTGGGACAATGTTGTAGTAAGAAGCTCCAGGAATCAGCCTTCCCACCAAAACAAGTATTAAGCAGACAGGAACTGTCTGAATCAACTATTTTGAAACTCTGGAGTCTAATAGAACACAGTGCAGCATTCAGGGAAGAGTGGGAGAAAGACGCTCGTAAATTAGGATAAATACCAGTAAATTGCTTTCTCCACAAAGTGATTACCACCACACCACCCCCACTCTTGTGGCAGCTAGCAGCCAGGTGCTGCCCCTGGTGTAGCTGGTGCCAGACAGGGACATAAAAATGCATTTCCCCAAGATCAAGTGTTCAGGACCATCGCTAATCCCTGCTTTTGATTAGCAACTTTAGATCACTGAGAGCCCTCCTTTGAGGGCAACCATTATTCCAACCCAACACAGACAAATGCAGCAGAGGAGACATAAAAAAGGAACACTTCCTAAGCGCTGCAGAGGACAGCCCAAGGGCTGCAGTAGCTGGGAAGGTGCCAAGTGAAGAAAGTTTAGCTTTGCAGAGCCATGGAAGAAGCTCCTGGCACACTTCCAGGCCCCTTCCTGATCTCCCTAGGGCAGTTTGGAGCTGGTGGTGCTCCTTTTTTGGGTCCCTGGCCTTGTAATGGCTAGGTAAGATGAACCTGAGAAACTCCTCTGGTGTGCCCCTCACCCATACCAGAATTTGCCCTCCAGGCAAAGCAGCTTGAGACAATGAAAGCAGGATAAGGAAACAATTTAGGTGGATACCCTGGGACAAAGGCTTACCTGCTGTAAGTCCTACAGTGGAACACCTGGGAGAGGGAGAAGTTCTGTTTCCTGGGAAGTAGAGGGGGCATTCAAGCTCCCGTAAACAGGGGAACTCCTAAGGCCACTGGCAAGCACAAGCCCGGGACAAGTCACAGGCTCAGAAGAGATAGGAGGACCCTGCACTTTGCATTTATCTCGGGCTGACTTTCCTGGTAGAAGAGCTGAACTCTGATGGAGAGCAACACAAAGATAATTTGCAAAGAGAGGTTTTTGGTTTTTTTTTTTAACTTAGATTTGCTTGGTTTTGTCAGTTCTTGACGCTCAAAAAATCTGTCATTTCACCAGCTGGTTATAAATCGAAGAAATAGACATCTCAGGGAATAAATCCCAGGGTTAACATTTTAAAATATTAAATTCTACAGTGTGCAACAAAAGATTACAAGACAAACAAAGAAAGAAGAAATGATGGCATATCCAAAGGAAGAGGATAAAAGTCCAGACAGCATAAACTAAGAACATTAGACTGTGTACATATAAGACAAAGCCTTTTAAAAAAATGATCTTCAATATGCACAAGGAGATGAAGGAAAATCCAGAGAAAGAACTAAAGGATATCAGGAAAACAATGAATGAACAATATGAAAATCTTAATAAAGAGACAGAAAATTTTAAAAGGAACCAAGCAGAACTACTGGAATTAAAGACCACAGTAACTGAAATGAAAAATTCCTAGCAGATTTTCAACAGCAGATTGGATGTGGCAGAAGAAAGAATGAGCAAACTTGAAGACAAAACAAATGAAATGAGTCAGGCTGAGGAGCAGAAAGAAGACAGAATTAAAAAGGCAAAAATAGCCTAAGAGACCTCAGGAACATCATCAAGTATACTAATATATACATTATGGGAAACCCAAAAGGAGAAGAAAGAGAGAAAGGGGCAAAAGGAATACTAAAAGAAATAATGAAAGAAAACTTTCCAAACTCAGCAAAAGACATGAAGATCACATCCAAGAAACCCAGAAAGAACACCAAACCTGAATAAAAACATGTGCATTATATATATTTCAAACTGTTTAAGGCAAAGTACAAGGAAAGAGTTTTGAAAGCTGCAAGAGAAAAGCAATGTGTTATGTACAAGGGAATTTCAATTAGATTAAGAGCCGATTTCTCATCAGAAATGATGGAGAAAAGAAGGCAATAGGTTTAAATATTTAATGTCCACATAGAAGAGGTGGCATTGGATTGGGAAAAGTGGACATGGTGGCTGATGGGTATGGGGAAAGGCAGGAAGAGATGAGAGGTGGAGGCGTCTTTGGGACATGGAGCTGCCCTGGATGGTGCTTCAGAGGCAATCACTGGACATTGTAAATCCTCACAGGGCCCACTGGATGGAATGGAGGAGAGTATGGGCCATGATGTGGACCATTGACTATGAGGTGCAGAGGTGCCCAAAGATGTACTTACCAAATCCAATGGATGTGTCATGATGATGGGAGGGAGTGTTGCTGGGTGGGGGGAGAGGTGGGGGGGGGGGGTTGAATGGGACCTCACATATATATTTTTAATGTAATATTATTACAAAGTCAATAAAAAATATATATATAATAAAAAAATGATAAAAAAATAAAAAAAATAAAACAGCTGAAAGAAAACAATTGCCAGCAAAGAATTTCATATCCAGTGAGACTTTCTTTCTTTTACAACCTTTTATTAAGAGGAGACCAATAATCCAAGATAATTTTGTCATTTTAACAGAAAGAAACCAAAGTTTAATTTTGTATGATCATGTTATTTGGTAAATATATTCTTAAAAATTGTATAACCTTATCAAATCTTAGCTAATTTTGACCATGACAAATAAAATGTCTTTCTGGGATCTTTCTACAGATTTCCACATTCATTAGGTTTTGGCCTACTCTTTCCACCTCATTCTGGAACAGGCATTCTACTTTAGGACAAAATAAATTTTTTTGTCTTCATTAAAAATATATTTTATAAACCTTTTATATTTATGTTAACAGAAAGATCTTGGAAACTGCCTTTAGGCTGACATAAAAAACAGTTCGTTTTGAAATTGTTAGAATAACTGTATCTGCTTAAACATATATTTACCTTTTTCATCACTGTATGTGTCTAGTAGATACAATATTAGCTTATTTGGTCAGTAAACCTGTATAGATTTAGGAAGAACATTCTCAAGTAAAGTACTTGTATTGTCCTTAACATTGATAAGTCAGAAGACTTTGGGGGTAATTTATGTATCCATTTATTTATTTATGCCAATTTTAACTAAAAGAGCTGGCTTTCTGTTCTTATTTCATTTTTATATATTTATTACAACTGCATTCTTGGCAGGTGGGGCAAGTTGAGGCTACCTATTCTATAGGAGGGTGTATTAGTTAGCCAAAGGGGTGCTGATGCAGAGTACCAGAAATCTGTTGCCTTTTATAAAAGATATTTATTTGGGTTAGAAGGTTACAGTTGCAAGGCCCTAAACAGTCCAACTCAAGGTACCATAAAGAGGTACTTCTTCACCCAAAGTCTGTTGCCATGTGTTGAAGCACGACGGCCGGTGACATTTGTGAGGGTTCAGTCTTCCTTTCCCCTCTTAAGGTTCTGTAGGTCCAGATTCTTCCAATCTCAGCTTAGGCTGGCATAGGGCTCATCTTTCTTCCCTGGGCTCATTTCTTTCCAGGCTCGGCGCTCTCTACTCTTCACAAGGTCAGTTGTAAACTATTAGGCTTATCTCTCTTTCTGGGGCCTCTGCTGTGTCTAATGAGCTGTCTCTCTTCCTCTGCTATGTCTTCTTCTGTGTGTGTGTCTGCCCACCAAAAGGGTGGGGATTCAATGCCCTACTGGCAAGGCCAAAGCAAAGCCCTAATCTTAATTTAATCAAGTAAATGTAACATTTGAATTTAATACAATTAAAGGGTATCATGCCCAGAGGAACTGACCAGTTTACAAACATAATCAATATCTTTTTTTGGAATTCGTAAATAACATCTAACTGCAGGCTAAAGTTTCCCCTCCAATATTTGTGGAGGAGACTTTTAAAGATTTTCCTTGCCCTGATATAAAGCTGTATAGATATTTTGCCTTATTTTTCAGGCCTTCTTTGACCCTCATATTTATTGTGGAAAGGATTCTGTAGTTCCCTTTCTGGGTCAGTCCTATCAGCTTTTGCCATTCAGGATTTAGCTTCTGAGGTTCTGACCAACCTGTATACCAACTGATAAGGGCCAGGTAACACTGGGTCACCTGCACCCAAAAGAATCCACATTTTTCTATGGGTATTTGTAGTCTTATTTGGTTCTGGGGAAATCTTTTATGATAGCTCATTCTGCTTGAGTCAAGGGTTTAAATTCTGTAGTTACCTACATACCTGGCTCATGGGAGGGATTGAACTTTAGAAGCAGCTGGCATTTGGGGGTTTCAGGAAAGTTGTTATGAAAAGGTAAAGCAAAGGGAGGAGTTGACAGAGGTGCAGAAGCAGAAAACTCAGAAGGATAAGGATGAGGGAGAGCTAGATATAAGGAAGCAACTCTAATACAAAAAGAGGAAAGATTTACTAGGGAGACAAATCTAGTATGTTGTAATTTGAATTGCTTAAAATGTTCATTAGCTTTGTCCAAAGAATATTTTAGTGAAGCAATTTTTTTACTTAGAATTTTGTTCAGAGCCCTGTGTATCAGTGAAAAATGCTGCCTTTTGGACCTAAATTCCTTTCTTTTCTAAGGTGCCTCTCAAGTGAACAATTTTGTTCATAACAAAATTCCCCCAAATGGCCACTACAAAAGATAAACCATCCCTCATCAGATCCACCCATGAACAGGAAAGTCACAGGTAGCAGGCCAATAGTGTGCATACATAGGAAAAGCAGGAGTCCAGAAGGTGGAGGAGAGGGTAAGTTAGAGCGAGAAGAGCCCATCATGCTGCAGTCAGACAAAATGTCTTGGGGCTCCTGTGCCTTTTGACTCAGACACTTGGAAACCATCCTGAACACAGTGGAATCTCCCGGAGAGCCAAAGAACTGGGAAGGCATCTAGACCAAACCAGCAGCAGCTTTATGGGCAGAAAGGGAGGCTCATGCCAGTTTTAAGAATGGAAGTTGAAACTCGGGTGAGAGGAGTGGCAAACCCTTGCTATGCAATGCTGGTTGTGATTCAGTTTGTTGGACCTCACTAATTCTCAAGCCCCATGCCTCTGAGAGAGACAGTCAGAAAGAAAATTGGAAAAGGAAGGAACAGTAGTAACAGAAATGAAACCACATGGAGGGTCTGATGATGGAACCAAAGCCAAAGAACTGAAATTTTAAAAAAAAAACAAAAACACTGAAAGCAAAGATATCTAAACCAAAGTCCTGAACAAAAGGGTATTGAACTCAATGGAAGCTGCAGAATTCAGATATATGAAGAGCTTATATCAGGGATGTGCAGTTGGTTAAGTTGAGCAGTAGACACAAGAGGTCTGTTGTTGGTACCTCATTTGATAGCTCACCCTGGAAGTGTTCCTTTCTGTATTTTGGTGGAACCTCCAAACTTGTCAAAAAACAAATTGGAGTTAAACTGCAGTTTACAGCATTCTATTCAGAATACCAGGATTGCTGCAGCAAGGACACTGTTTGCTTACAGAAACTGTTTTCCTAAAAAGCAAAAACCTGTGGAGTTTGTGGGTAGTTCTATAAACAGAAAGAAGGAAGTTGACTATATTTTGTTGATTGGAGCAGGGATCTGTCAGTCTTATAGGGAGGGTTAACTGTAAGCAGGCTTTATTTATTTGGGCTAGGTGGGCTTTACTAGGAGCTTAATTGGCTTTTTGGGGTTGAGCATTCTGGTAGTGACTTTCCAAAGAGGATATTTGTCACATAATTCTTTACTAGTTAATGAAATTTAACTTTTGTGTTGATTCTGAGAAAATCCAGGAGCTATTTTGTATTACATTTATCTCATCTTTGTCAAAACCTCAATTGGCTATGCTTGCATTGATCTATTTCTGGACTCTCTTCTATGCTATTGATCTATGTTATCTACCCATTTGCCAATACCACACTGTGGTGATGACTGTATCTTTATAGTAACTTTTAAAATTGTAGAGTGTTTGTCTTCCAATTTAATTCTTCTTTTTCAAAATTGTTTTGACTAGTTTCTTTGCCTTTCCATAAAAATTTTAAAATCCGCTTGTGCATATCTATAAAAAAATCCTTCTGGAATTTTGATTGGAATTGCATTAAATCTGCAGAGATTTGGGGGAGATTGACATCTTTATTATATTGAATCTTTGAATCCAGGCAAATGGTATACCTCTCCATTTGTTTACGTCTCCTTTGATTGTTTTCGTCATATTTTTATAGTCTCAGCACACAGACTTTGTGTATGTTTTGTTAGGTTTATACCTAGATATTTCTTTTTTGGAGGTAATATAGATATAAATTTTATATATTTTTAAAATTTTGGTTTCCAGGTTATTTTTTACTACCCTTGTGTGTCAGTCTTGTGTCCTGCAAACTTGCTGAATTCGCTTATTAGTTCTTAGAGTTTTATTTATTGTTTTTGGTAGATTCCTTGGGATTTTCTACTTAAAGCCATGTGCCATCTGAAAAGAATGACAGTTTTGTATATTCCTTTTCAGTTATCCTTTTTGACAGTTTAGCTAGAGTTTTATAAATTTGGTTGATCTTTTGGTTTCATTGATTCTTCTCTATTGTTTTTTTTCAATTTTAATGATTTCTGCTCTTTACTATTTCTTTCCTTCTGCTTGGTTTGCAATTATTTTGCTTATTTTCCTACTTTCTTATTTTAAACAAATCAATTTTATTGATGCATATTAATAAAGCATACAATTCATCCAAAGTGTACAATCAATGCTATTTGGTATAATCACATAGTTGTGCAATCATCACTTCAGTCGTTATTAGAGCATTTTCATTATTTCAATAATAATAATAATAAACAAAAACCAAACAAACAAACAAGAAAATTCCTCACCTCTCACTCTCTCTATGCTTTCCCCACTGTACATAGCTGCTGTTTCTGGCTCTTCTCCCCAAAGCATATAATCAATGGCTTTGAATATAATCACAATGTTGTACATTCATCATCTCAAAAATTTTAGAACAATTTCATTACTCTAAAAAGAAAGTGGAGTCTTAGATTATTGATTTGAGACCTTTCTTCTTTTCTAATGTAAACATTAAATGCTGTAGATTCCCCCAATCACTGTATTAGCTCCATTTCACAAATTTTGATATGTTGCATTTTTATTTGTTCATTTCAAATATTTTAGAATTTTCCTCAATATTTTTTCCTTAATTTATTGATACTTTAGAAGTGTGTTCTTTAATTTTCAAGTGTTTGGATTTTCTAGTTGTTTTCCTTTTATTAGTTGTAGTATAATTCTTTTGTGATCAGAGAACATGCTCTGTATGATTCAAATTCTTTTAATTTTGTTGCAGTTTGTTTTATGGACTAGGATATGGTCTACCTTGGCAAATGTTCCATGGGCACTTGAAAAGAATGTCCTGTTGTTGGCTGGAATATTCCATAAATGTCAATTAGTTGCTCCTGTTTAATTATGAGGCTCAGTTCTCTTATATCCTTGATAATTTTCTGTCTGCTAGTTCTATTGACTGCTGAGAGGGGTACTGAAGTTTTCAATTATAATTTTAGATTTATTGATTTCTCCTTTCAGTTCTGTTGGTTTTCTGCTTCAAATATTATGAAGCTCTGTTGTTGGTGCATACATATTTAGGCTTGTTATTTCTTCTTGGTGAATTGACCATTTTACCATGACAGAATGTCTTTTTAACCCCTAATAATCTTCCTTGTACTGAAGTCTAATTTATGTGATTAATATAGCCACTCCATTCTGCTGAGGGCTACAGAGACCCACAGGTTCTATGGTCATGGCAGATGGAGTTCAGTGCCATTTCAGTTGGCCCTACTTTGGAGTGTGTGTTTCTGTGTGATGGAGTTGGACTTAGATGTGATCTTTGTCCACAAGTCTCCCCTTTTACTTCTACTGGAACTGTAGTTGGTGCTGGGGTTTACTGTATACCTGGGGGACCTGAATCTCTGGCCTGACCATGTGATAGCCAGGCCCTGAGCCTCAACAGACTTTAGCTCCTACACTCTGGTTAATTGGACTTACCCCACTCAGCTAACATGGAGGTAAAGAAGGTCAACTACCACATCAGGGTGCCAAGAGTGCCTACAGCTGAAAGCAGGAGGATTGCATCCAGCATCCATGTGGAATCTAAGCCCCCTCTTGATATAGAAGTGGAGTGGACACAACCATTCCAAGGTCCACAGGATGGAGGAATAGAGTATGGATTAGATTGAACTTACTGATATTCTATTCATTAACTAGTGTGATTAGTAATTGAAGAAAATGTGGCATTGGTGTGGAGAAAGTGGCCATGGTGGCTGCTGGGGGTAGGGAATGGGAGGCAGAGATGAGATGTGGGGGCATTTTCGGGACTTGGAGTTGTCCTGGCTGGTGCTGCAGGGACAGTTACCAGACATTGTATGTCCTCCCATGGCCCACTGGGTGGAATGTGGGAGAGTGTGGGCTCTGATGTGGACCATTGACCATGAGGTGCAGCGGTGCTCAGAGATGTATTCACCAAATGCAATGAATGTCTCATGATGATGGAGGAGGTTGTTGTTATGGGGGGAGGAGTGGGGTGAGGGGGGTGGCTGGTATATGGGGACCTCATATTTTTTTAATGTAATATTAAAAAAATAAATAAAGACAAAAAATATATAGCCACTCTAGATTGCTATTGGCTATTGATTGATAGTATTTATTTTCCATTCGTAAAACTTTTCATTTATGTATTCTATTATATTTGAATTGACGTTCTTATATACAGCTTATAGTTGGATGCTGTGGGTTTTTTTGTTTTTTTTTTTTAATATCCACTGCTATAATCTGTCTTTTTATTGGTGCCTTGGGATCATTTACATTTAATGTAAACATTGATATGTTTGAATTTAGGTTTATAATTTTATTCTTTGTTTTATGTTTGTTTCCTCTATTTTTCCTCCCTATGTTTCTACTTCTCTGCTTTTTAGTGTTACTTGAACATTAGTATTGCACTTCAATTCAACCAAGTTTTCTCTGTTATCATATCCCCAGTGAGTGAAGAACTTACTTTAGAAAATCCTTTAGAGCATTATACAGGCCAGAAATTCTCTTATTTTTCCTTTATTTGAGAATGTCATTATTTTACCTTCCTTCCTGAAGGATATTTCCACTGGATATAGAATCCTGTTCTTTTAGGACTTTAAAAAATGCTGTGCATCTTCTTTCTGTTCTACATAGTTTCTGATGAATGTCAAACATTCCCTGAGCCACAGTAAAGTGGCAATTGCTAGGTTGGCTTTTCACACCTCCATTGATTCAGCTGTTAAGGAGACAAGTCCAAATGGAGTTTGACACTGTATTACTTACAAAAGTTGCATAAGCAAGATTGGAAAGGTGTCATCAACCCACATCTTTAGTCCCACAATCAAAGGGGCCAGATAATTCAAGGCATGAGTGGTGGGTCACTCTGTTGTGGAAGAGCTAATTTTAGACTGCAGCCCAGTGGTTTTTTTAGCCTGCAACTGTGCCCTAAAGGGAGGAGGAAAGGTGAACAGTGCTATGTTTTACCCGGATCAGACAGGTAGATGACAAACATGGCAGCCTCCTGCCATGGAGGGAGGTGAGTGAGAAATTATCTTGTGATAGTTTTTCACATGACTGCCTATCTTGCCATGTTTTTGGAGGCACACAAGATGTTCAACTTTCCTCCTCCCTTTGGGGCACATTTAAGATATTTTATTTATCTTTAGTTTTCAGAAGTTTGATGGTGATGTGTCCGGACATTGAGATCTTTGGGTTTAACCTGTTTTGGTTTCACTGAGATCTTGGGCCTGTAGGTTTATGTCTTTCATCAAATTTGAGAATTTTTCAATCATTATTCCTTCAAATGTTTTCTGTTCCACATTCTTTCTCTTTCCGTCCTGAAATTCCTGTGACCATAGCCCCTCTAATTGGAGAGGAAAGCTTTCTTTTCTCAGAGACTTTAGGCACTGAGGACCCTACTGCCATTGGTGTTGTTGCTACCACCACCACCACAGTGGATTGCCTAGGGGCAGGGGTGCAAGAGAATGAGGAAAAGAAAAGAAAAGAAAAACAACATGAAAATGGGGGATTTTTCCCATTCTTTATGAGTATCAGAAGACCACTTTCCTACTTCTCGAGCCAGAACTTGAAAGCATCTCTTGGAGCCCTCTCTGTCCATGTTCCATTCCCACTTAGGTGTTTTTGGCTACTTTGTGTCCATGGCTGGGAAAACTGAAGGAAAAATGAGAAAGTCACCACAAATTTGGTGGTACTCCAAATTCTTGAGATCCTCTTCATTCTGCCTGCTACTCTTTACTTGTCAATGTCCTCAAGTAGCTGTATCACATTCTGTTTTCATTGTATAGCTGCATTCATTATGAGAGATAGGGTGGAGGATGTTTACTCCATCTTACCTGAAACCAGAACTCCCTTAGCTTAAATTTTGCTACCTGAGAACTGGAATCATCTACAGCCACACAACTTAATTGAATTAAGAATAAGATCTTACTGTTTCAGGAAAATCTTATCCAGGAAGATGAAATTGTACATAACTTTATCATTTGTTTCTGGAACCTCCTGAAATCCACTTATATGAATAAAAGACCACTCAACTAACCCTCATAAGGTCTTGATTGTTACTCTTCAAGGCTTGCTTCAAACTCCTCACCTTACTGTATCCACCAATTCCAAACCATTAATATATCACAAGCTATATCTCATCATAATCATGCCCCAGAATTGAATGACCCATCCTAAATCAGATCTCTGAACTTTCTATAATCTTACACTTGATCTCACCTTTCCTAGACATTACTAAGCCTCTGTCAAAGAATTAGTGTCCCTTACTGCATTAACCAAGGAACTTGGTGCATGATCAACAGATTATGGTGGTTTCTTTGGAGTTTGGCATTCAATAGGCTTTACCCCAAAATAGTCTTGGAAGAGCAAGGTAACAGTTGAAAACTTTACCAATACTTTCTACCTTCACAAAAGTAAAGACAGTACACTAAATAAGGAAACTCTCAAGAGTGTATATAGCACCAATGAGAGCCATAAGAACTGTCCAATTCATTTACACATACCAACGCTGACTGATTAGAAATTTGCTTAGATCTCACCTCCCAGCATTGCCAATGAGAAGTTTCTGCTCTTGTTTTGCTTTGTTATACCTGCTATGGATAAGAAGAAAATGTTATTTTTCTATGTCCTGTTTTCCATTCAAGTACTTTCCTATATTAGAGCCATGTGATTAACTCCCATCTCTTTGGTCCCTTCTGAGTTTCCAGACATCTACCTCAAGGCACATTTTAGTTAACCATTCTTCCTTGTTTCTATGTCTGCAAAATTGTCACCTAGTTTTGGGAGTTCCAAAAATCATTTACTGGAAGCTTGGATTGTAAATGGCACACACTAGTGTATTAATATAAGTATATGTGTAATTAAATATGTTTGCACTAAAGCAGTGGTTCTTAACCTTTTTTGTTGTTGTTGTTCCATAGATGCCTTTGCCAGTGAGATGGAATAAATACTACTGTAATTTATTTATTGCATACATTCACAAGTGAAGGAAATATTAGATTTCAGCTAGAGGTCAGAGAAAATAAAGAAAATAAGTTTAGTTTTTTCAATTCAACCCCCTGGAATCTTTCCATGGACCCCCATGGACCCTTGGTTAAGAACCCTGGCACTAAAGGAAGAAAAATAACCCACTCCAACATTTTCCCACTGATTTACAGTTGATCTTACTTGTCTTTCTCTTCCTTTTGTTTAATTTCTCAAAGATTCTTTTCCCCACTTTTTTATTTTGAAGAGGATTGACATGAATGTTTTTAAAATTATCATGTAAATATGTTAGTCATGGTGTAATCTAGATGTGGGTCATCATGATTTTTTAAATCTGCATCTTTAAAGTTATACATTGCATATTTGAAAGGTTTGGTATAGTTTTAACTATTATTTTGCAGAGTTTCCTTCTACTTCCCAACTTCTTTTCACTCTCCAGTTCCTCTTGGCCATCTATTCACCTCTCCATTCCATTTCCCAACTCAGGTCCCTCCCTCTCTAATTATCCCTATCAGGAATAATTCATGTATACTCACATTGAGATGGATTTCTGGTAAAGTGTACAGAGCTAAAGCTATGTACACTAGAATTTTGCTTGAGGAGAACTCTGAGTGGGGAAAGGATTTGTGTAGTTCCAATTTTTCTTTAGGGACTTTATCTCTGTTCTCTGAACACATGGGGCCCTCCTCTGTGATGTTCACATTTCCCTGGTTGCAAAGCACTTTGACATACATTTGATCCTCACAAGGATCCCTTGAGACAGGGAAGATCATTACCCATCTGAGCATATTAGGAAACTGAGAGTCAGCCAAGAAAGGGTGTGTTAGGAGCCATGTGATAAGCCAGGTAGCTTTCCTTTCACTATTTTTAAAATTTACTCATTCCTGTCTTCATTCAACAAATATATTCTGCATGCTAAGGATGTTCCAGGATCTCTGCTTGGCACTGGACCCTGCTTCTGTGTTGCTCCTAGTATCCTGAAGCAGACAGGTGAGGTAACTGCCTTTAGAATTTGGGTAAAAAATCTCTAACTCACCTTTTATTTGCAGATCAAACCCAGGCAAATTTTAGTCCATGTTGACTTAGAAATTAATGAAAGGAAGTAGAGAGAACACTGCATCAGGACTTGGAAAACATTGGGTACCAATCCTGACTTGGTCTTTAACTCTATTTATGACCTTAGACAATTCTCTTCCTCTCTCTAGGCTTCAGAGTCTCCACCTATAAAAAGAGGAGTTAGACTAGGGGTACTGATGTCTCTAAGAACTTGGCCTCAAAGATTCATATTAGTTGACTCTTACTAACTGAAGGAGTGAGCAGGTAACTGAGCCTGGGACGCCTAGGCAGAGAGATCCTGAACTAACCTATAGGAAGAGGGATCCTGAGTCAACCAATAAGGTAAGAGAGTTTTCAATCAATAGAATCCATTGCTTTAACTAATAGTCAGCCAATCAGCATCTACCAGTTAGAATACCTTATTTATATAATATGCTAATCTGGTTTTCAAACCAGATGCCCTTGCTCAGAACCAGTGATTGACTAATCAGAACATTCCAATGGGGGATCCACCCCCAGGAGCAGTGACACAGCTAGACTATGCAGCAGTGCTCAGAGATGTATTCACCAAGTGCAATGAATGTCACATGATGATGTAGGAGGTTGTTGTTATAGGAGGAGTGGGATGAGGGGGATGGGGGTATATGGGGACCTCATATTTTTTTAATGTAAAATTAAAAAAAATAAATAAGGACAAATATATATATATATATATATATATATTTTTTAAAAAGAGTGGCAGTGAAGCCCCTGAGCGCACATTCTATCTTTACCCTGGTGAGAAGAACATCGAGTTGTGAACGCTACACCAAGCTGCCAAGCTGAGCTGTGAGCATGACAAGCTGAGCTGCAACAATGAACCCTGAGTTGCGAGATGTGACACTGAGCTGAGAATGCTGAGATGAGCTGCAATGACAAGCATCAAGTGGTGAGTTGAGAGGCAATAGCAAGCCGTGCACTTCCACCTGCCTCAGTCAGGCTTGTGCCTTGGCTCATATTGAGCTGTAACACTGAAGGCATTTCCACCAGTGCTTCAGTCCAGCCCAGTGCCTCAGCCAGGCTTGAGCCTCTGCTTGGCTTGTGCAGCAACACCAGGGGGCATTTCCATCATTGCCCTGACTAGGTTCCAGTTCAACACTGAGCTGTGATTAAATAAAGTTGGATTGTACTGAAGTTACATTTCTTCATTCTGAAATCCTTCCAAACCAGAGAATAAAAGTGGCGACAACACTAACTATTCAGAGATAAGCTAGGCCAGTGACACTTAATGAGGAAAGCAGTGAACATTTCCCAAGATGAGGGTGGGGTGGAACCTCTGAGGGGGTGACCTTTGAAAAGGCTCTTTGAATGTTCTAATTTTCATATTTTCAAAAAAGGGAAAATAATCAATGGTTGTTGTATTGGTCACTTATTATTATTTTTGGATTGTGAGAACAGAGAACATAAATAAAACTTGATAGTTGATGGGAGCACATTTGTGTATACCTAAAGGATGTACATGGGTTTTACAGCAGAGGATGCTCAGTTGGACTTTCAGCAGTGGCAGACAGGACTGAGTTACTGCCCCTCTGTTGTCCCTTTGCACTAGGGAGCTGCTGGTGGGTTGCAGTCTAGGTATCATGCCCCTTCTCACAGTCCCCTTGCTGCAGTGGCTACCCTTCCTGACTGAATTACTGCCTGCCATATACCTTGTTTCGCTGTCTTCCTTACAGACGATTTCATTTTGATTTTGGTCTCCACATTGTGCTTTTTCCTTTTTTGGCCCCCCAAATTGTTGCTTTCAGCCAGTGTGCCCTTGCTTATTTGTCCTCTTTTTAGTTCACTTTTCATTTCATTTCACCCATCAGTTTACATTGTCCCTCACTCTTACCATTTTTCATCTCTGCTTGGCCACTTATCACTTTGGTTTACACCTTTCTCTTCACAGCTTTTGTCTCTCTAGCATTTATCCATCCATATCTTTCTATCATATTCCTGCAGATTGCTAGACCTGAAGCATTGATTTTCCCCCTTTTTGCCTGAGAAAATAGTTACTAGCTAAATGATTGTGCTTTTCAAGCCTTCCCTACTGGAAGCCCACAAATTATCATTGATCAAGAACTTTCATTAAGTGCATCATTAAGCAAACACTATTCTTTAACACACCCAAAATCTATCTTGCCCAGAAGAAGAGGGCAGGGGAGAAGGCTGTGGCAATTCTGTTGCTAAGTCCTTCATCTTGATGGGACCGGCTCTTGTCTCCACAGGAGCACCAAACTGGCAGTGACATAAATCAATTTTTTACTGATTAACACAATCTTACATGCAGAAGACAGGCAGGGCTCTTAACGACTAGCATCTGAAGAACGCTCCTGATTTCTTTTTTTTTCCCCTTTTAAAATAAAATAAAGCCAGAAACTAGGAGTTGAAGGTCTCCTAAATATTGGTGAAGCACTGGTGAACAGAGTAACTTGCCACGCACTGCTGACTCTCCTCACTCCCAGAAATGCCACGCTTCCCCTTCCAAACCTCTGATTCTGCAGCGCCCCTCTGGAAAGCCAGCGTTTCTATTTCAAATGCTAAACGTGGACACTGCCTCCTCATTTACACCTTGGAGGCCCAACATAAAGGGGAAGTTAGAGGGAAGGAAGCCACTGGGGAAAGGGGCCCAAATGCAAATATGAAAATGCCCACACCCTGCATGTGCTAAAAAAAAAAATCAGGGCGAACAGTGGGGGCCAGGAGCATGTGTTCTTCATTCCTAAAGCCCCAGCGGGCTTTACTCTGCCTTGACCAACTTTTGAAATGTAAAGGAGAAAGAAAGAAAGAGTGCATGATTAACAAAGAAAAAAAGCCCGGCCTAGATGATCTTATTTCCAAGATACGCATTTCCTGCCTCATTAATATACTTCTGGAGTGGATCAAAGTCTTTCATATCCAAAGCAGGTAGTAATGGGCCAGCCATCAAGAGATACCATGTCAACTTCTTAGTGTCTTATCAAAGGTTTATTTGAAGAATGCTACTCTCACCAGTTTTAAAAAGTTACTTGAAGACAAATGAAATGCCCCTTTCCTTCAAGCATTTTTTCCAACCATTTCTGACAATATCTTTCTTGTATAAATCCTACTTCTGTGATAGCATTTGTCTGGGTCTATCCTATTAACAGTGGGACCAAGTAAAGGCCGGAAGTTAGACTGAATGCATTATGCTCATTTAAAGATGCTGAAACCTGTTTCCAGCATATTAAACTCCAGAGAGCCACAAGCTATTGAGCCTGCTACAATATTATTGGCATTGGAGATTGGAAGTTTGTAAACGTGCAAATTTATACAGATGTGGATGAGGCTATATTATTATTATTATTTGACTTTGAATACTGCTTTTCTTTATTTTTTTACACTTTTTAAAATTAAAGCTTATAGATCACTAAGAACGTTACGTGAAAAAACCTAAGAGGTTCCCATATAACACATTCCCAACCCCTCCATCCCCATCACTTCAGAAATTGTATTTTTTGAAGATATATAAATTGCAAAAAAATGTTACATTAATAAACATAAGAGGTTCCCGTGTACCCCCACCTCCCCACCCCATTCCTCCCACACAAACAACCTCCTGCATCATTGTGGCACACTCATAGCACTCAGTGAACACATTTTGAAGCAATGCTGCACCATATGGATAATGGTTTACCCTATAGTTCACACTCACCCCCAGTACATTCAGTGGGTTATGGCAGGATAAATAAAGTCCAGCATCTGACCCTGCAATATCATTTAGGACAACTCAAAGTCCTGAAAATGCCCCCACATCAATCTCTTCTTCCCTCTCCCTGCCCTCAGCAACTTCTGTGGCCACTTTCTCCACCTCAATGCTACAATTTCTTCTATTACTAGTCACAATAGTTTTATAGTAGAATATCAGTAAGTCCACTCTAATCTATATTTTATTCCTCCATTCTGTGGACCCTGGGATGGTGATGTCCGCTCCACCTCTATATCAAGAGGGGGTTAGATTCCACATGGATGATGGATACAATTCTTTTGCTTGCAGTTATAGGCACTCTTGATTCCCTGGTGTGGTGGTTGACCATCTTCACCTCCCTGTTAGCTGACCTGGATAAGTCCAGCGAACCACAGAGTAGGATTAGCAACTCTGATGAAGCTCAGGTTCCAGCTGGCACATGGGCAGTCCAGAGATTCAAGTCTCCAGATTATACACCATCCCTAGCACCAACCACAGGTTCAGTAAAAGTGACAGAAGAGGCATGTGTAAAAAGGTCACATCTGAGTCCAGCTCCATCACTCTCAGGAGCACAAATTCCAAAGTAGGGCGTTCTGACATGGCACAGGACTCCAAATCCATCTGCTGTGATCATATACCCTGTGGATCTCTATAAATTTCAGGAAAACCAGTACCTATGGTTGTATTTACTTTGTTTTTTTCCTGGGGTCCTGCTGAGGCATGTGTAAGCACGACCCCTCTGATGACCTCCTGACTCTTTTTGGAAGACTCTTAGCCATATAAACTCATTTGTCTTTGCTATTTCTCCCTTTTATTCAAGGTCAAAGAGCAGTTTTTAACACATGATCCTACAAGTAGGCTGAGATATCTTACTGGTCTGAGTTGACCCTTTTATTCAAGGTCTCTTTCTAGTTGCACCACCAGTTAGTGATTGGTAGTAATCCCTCAGCACCAGGGAGGCTCATCCCCAGGAGTCATGTCCTATGCTGGGGGGAAGGTAATGCATTTACATACTGAGTTTGGCTTCGAGACTGGCCACATTTGAGCAACATGGAGTATCTCAGGAGGTAACTCTTAGGCACCCTGCAGCTGTAGGCCTAGTTCATGTTTCAGGGACACAGGCTCATAAGCATAGCATCAGTACCAAGGGCTCATTATTGGACCAGCCTTCCTTGTTGGTCTTTGCCGTTGCTCTTGGGTGATTATTGCTGCTCCATTGGGGAATGTGACAGAGCTCCCCTGGGTAGAAACTCAGCACTCCCTCAGTTGATCTTTGTAACTGTAATTACTATGAAAATACCCAACATATATCAGAACATTTTTATGTTCCCTATATACACGCCCTGAAGAACTCCCTCCCATTCATATGCCCCCCATCAACCGTCAATAACACCTCACACCAGTGTTCCTCCCCTGCCATAGTTGAACCTCTCTGTGGTCCAAAACTTCTTCAACAATGAAGCCTCATATATTGCCAAATTCAATTAATAGGAAAGTAAAATATAGTGATGGGTTTAAAGTTTAGAAATAGAGTACAAAATAATTTAGAAATACTAAAATAAAGTAAAAATAATTTGGTGTATTTAAAAAATGAAAAATATTATAAAGCTTTGTTTTTAACGTTTTGCCTTTCATTACTGTGATAGGTGTTGCCCTGTATGTAAGGTGGCAAGGCACCTTCTGTCATTTCTTTCTCAGTGTCTACATCCTTTCTTTTGTTGTTTTCTTTTTCTAATTTTTAATTTTGTCTTCAAAAAAGTTTTAGATCACAGTATTTCACATATAAAATATAGGGGACTCCCATATATCCCACATCAAACCATTTTCCCCTTTCACCAGCAATGATCTTTTTACATGTTCATGTTATATTTGCTGCAGCTGATATACAGATTTTGAAACACGGCTATTCATACATGGTTCCATTTTGGTTTATATTATTGTTTATATTTTAGACTGTACACATTTTTAAATTTTTAGTTTCCTTATGTTTTACATGTGGTTTACATTTTAGCTTATAGACTTTTATATACTTTGGTGTAAGTTAACACGTTCTATATCCATCATTACATGATCTTGCGGAGCACTTCCACTGCCCCCCAGTTACTCTGCTTCCATCTATTCTATACCTCTCTTCCCCTTCCCTCAGGGCCCACAGTGACAATCAATCTTCACTACTTGAGGGACCAGATTTACAGATACTTGCAACAGTGATGAGGGCTTGGCATACTAGACTGCCCTAAATGACTGGGAGACACCGATTCTCTCGAGAGACACAATTCCCTCTGTTTGAGACCATTAGGTCTCCCCAGGATGTGGATACACCTTCACACTCATTGTATGGGTCTCCACCCAATGATACACACTATGACAAAATGAGCACTCACATACTCCCTAGAAGCTGCCCCTGTACCAGATGCCCCCCCAAGCACTTTAAACATGTAATCCTTCCTTATTATATTTTCTAAAGAGTTTTCTCAACAGTATAGTTTCAATCATATACTTGACAGTCCCCCATATTCAACTCTTCCCCCCAGCCTTCCCCCCAATTCCTTGGGCCTTCTGACCCATCCTCCCAACTGTAGCCTCCCTCTTCAGTGGGGCTAGACTATACAATTAGTAACAATAAAATGGAAAAGTTATCCCTCACCAGAGGTTATACTCACCCCAAGTTTGAGTGCCCTTCTGACTGTTGCTATGAGGTAGTGGAAGCAGATTGACCTAGGTGCCCAGACCTGGGAGATCCAATGCCCCAAACACTCACAGTGGATCTAAAGTCTATTGGCACTAAAAGGCATCTCTGCCCCAGTCCCATCACCACCCTACCTGTTCCTCTGACAATTGTTAGAGAAAAGGCACTCACTGGGGCATGGAGACCAATAATTGCAAGCAGAAAGTTTACTGGGAAGCTCTCCCAATGGAGGGGGATGAAGAATAGACTTTAGTCCCCTCACTGGCATGGTGGGGGTCTGAAGAGAGACTTCAGCCCATCCCTGGCAGAAGCAGTCATGAATTTATACAGTACATCTATAGGTGGGAACATGCTTAGTCAGTGGGAGGTGGTTGGGGCTTAGGTAAGGCCTGAGGGCCAACAGGTATGGCTAGGGGGTGGTGGGCTAGGGATTGTGAATTTTTAGGACTGTGGGGAGGGGTTGATGGAGTCATATGGCTCCTTTGTCTATTCCTGTGAGGAAATGAACTGTATCTGAACACAAAGGATCTGGATAGGGGGCTGTTCTATGTCACAAGAATGCAAGTCACAGTTTGGTAACCATTGTAATCCTTGCGATCAGTTAATCATTCTAAACCTTGTAAGGGAGACACCTCTAACACTCACCATTCCACCCAACACACCCGTGCCATACCAGCCTACACACCTAGGCCATTCTCTCCAATGCCATTCCAGTCCCATGTGTGGCAAAGCTACGGGAGACTCAGCCCTGATCTTATCCCTCCCTATTCACCATTCCCATCTCAAAACCTTGGCCATCCTATTTGTCTTCTCTGATCTGTGAAATGGACGCAACTATGCTATCCTAGCCAGGATTAATTAGAAGAACACATTTGCCTAGCTCATATCAGGCATTCAGCAAACATCAGAGGATCTTTCACCAGCATCCCTTCGCTTATTGTGTCCTGGGGCTGGAGTTATTCATCTCAGTTCTGAGGAGATAAACTCCCCTGTTCCTGCCACCGACTTTTACTTAACTCCTGTCCTTCATTGAATCAATGGAGCAGATAGTTTCTCAACCTTTTATAAGTGAGATATGCTCAGAAGTATACAGAAGAGGCAATTTTTCTTTTTCAGAAGCAACTTCATGCAAGTGATAAGGCATTTATCTCCCTAATTCTGCTTTGTTCATACCTCTGATCAGAGCACACCTGGGGATGGGAACCAGTCATTTAGAGCAGGGGTTCTTAACCAGGACTCCACAGACACCTGTGGAAAGATTTCAGGGGTTCCAGGAGTTTGAATTGAAAGAAATCAACTCGATTAGATGTCCGACATGATATGCATGTTGCCTTGTCAAATACTGCACCACAGTTTAATGTTCTTATTCAAGATAAACAACAGTCTGCACATTGACATGTCTTTAAAAAATAATACTTAACTTTAACTTTCCTCTGTTTTTGATGTATTTGATTATTAATGTGTTAAGAAAGTAGCACGCATGTATAGTATTATATCATGTTTTTTATTTTAGTAACTATATTTTAATATATGTAACTGATATCCTTTGTAATTTTATTTCATGCATTTAAAAACATTCTAATGGGGACATGTTGGTGTGGGTGTGATATATTTATTAAATAATACAGAGTATAGTGTGGATTTAGTATGGTTTTTATTTTGATATTGCATGTTCTGAGTGTGGTGGGTAACTGCCTGCAAAAAGCTTGGTAAGGATGGCAGAGATGGTTTTATGAAGCTGTGGGAAAACTTGAATTTTTAAATGCCAAAAATGACCCTTTAAACAGATGTTGAACCATGTTAGGTTATCAGGTATTGAAATTATGAGAAAGTTGTAAAATGTGATTTTAAATAATCCTAGAATTTAATTTAAAGGCATGCCACTGTTGAGTGTCATAAAAGTATCTGCCACCACATTCTGAGAAGGGGTCCGTGTTTCCCCTGACTGGCAAAGGGGTCTGTGGAACAAAAAAGGTTAAGAATCCCTGATTTAGAGGTAACATAAACATCATTTGATGCAAAAGACCAATTTGTGATAGGACCACTTTGTGGTGACTGGACCAGTTTAACGTAATTGGCTAGGGCACCGTGCCCATCATACCCTGGCTTCCAGACTGTTCTCTATGTGGGCTGCTTGGCCATATAGCATGCTATCTCTTCCTCTCATCTTGCCTTAATCAGTTTGCCATAGGTCCTTTCTCCCGGCCAGTGATTCAAAGGGTGAATGGTTAATTCAAAGTGGAATATGTAATAGAGGTAAAGATCAGGGGCGAACAGAGTGGATCTGAAATGATTTAGTCCAGCATACATACAGAAAAGAATAAAAATCAAGGCGCCTTCACAAAGTGAACACACTGATGGAACACCACCCAGGTCAAGAATCAGAAAATTACCTGGATCCCAGAAGCCTCTCTCATACCCCCTTCCAATCACTGCTCTTTCTTCCAGGGAGTATCTTTTTTTTTTTTTTTTGGTTAAAAGATCCAGATCAAGAGGGGTGAAAGCTCTATAAGCTCATCAGTATTGGAGGCAAGACACAGGGCAGGGAGTAAGAAGTGAACACATGTCATTAATTGTCAGGCCAGTATCTTTTTGTAGCCACACTGTGACATGAACACAAAGTAAAAGGTAGTCAAGAATGATAGATCGATTCATGCTAATGTGCTGGAGGTGCAGTTAGTGTCGGGGTTTAAGATATATTTAGGGGATTTGAATCTCTGGACTGACAATGTGATAGCCAGGTCCTGAGCCTCAACAGACTCCAGCACCTACAATCTGACTTATTGGGCTCACCACACTCAGCTAAGATGGAGTTGAAGAAGGACAACCACCACACCATGGAGCCTAGAGTGATTACAACTGAAAGTGGGAGGATTGCATCCAGCATCCATGTGGAATATGAGCCTCCTCTTGACATAGAGGTGCAATGGACACAACCAATCCAATGTCCACATAGAAAAGGTGGCATTGGATTGAGAAAAGTGGACATGATGGCTGATGGGTATGGGGAAAGGCAGGAAGAGATGAGAGGTGGAGGCATATTTGGGACATGGAGCTGCCCTGGATGGTGTTTCAGGGGCAATCACCGGACATTGTAAATCCTCACAGGGCCCACTGGATGGAATGGGGGAGAGTGTGGGCCATGGTGTGAACCGTTGACCATGGGGTGCGGGGGTGCCCAAAGATATACTTGCCAAATGCAATGGCTGTGTGATGATGATGGGAGGGAGTGTTGCTGAGGGGGGGGAGAGGTGGGGTGGGGGAGATAGGGTTCAATGGGACCTCATATATATATATTTTTAATGTAATATTATTACAAAGTAAATAAAATAAAATAAAATAAAAAAAGAATGATAGATCGAGAACTGGATATCTGGCAGTGTGATCACATGTAAGTTTCTTCACTTTGGCTTTCCCATTCTTCCCCATTGTAAAATGGAAAAGATAATGTCTACCTTGAAAGGCTGTTGTTATAATTAAGTAAGATCATGCATAAAAATATAAACTTAGTAGTTGCTCAATGAATAGGAGCTGATGTTTCACCATTATTATTACCAGTGAGTTCAAGGCACATACACTGACAAAGATCACTGTGATGACCTTCATATACTACAAAGAACATGTTATTTGAGCAGCCTGTTTCTTTACTGTTGTTTTAAAAAGATTTATTTATTTCTCACTCCGCCCCCCTCACCGTTTGCACTCATTTGTTTTCTGTGTCTGTTCATTGTGTGCTCTCTGTCTGTTTGTCTTCTTTTTTTCGGAGGAGGCACTGTGAACTAAACCTGGGACCTCCCACACCCAATCACTTGAGCTACATCCACTCCCTGCTTGTTGTGCCTCTCATTGAGTTTCCTCATTGTGTCTCTTTGTTGTGTCACGTTATTGCAACATCTTGTTGTGTCAGTTCACTATCTTGCTTGACTTCGTTAGGAGGCACAGGGAACCAAATCTGGGACCTCCCACGTGGTAGGTGAAAGCCCAAGTGCTTGAGCCACATCTGCTTCCCTTTACTGTTTATTTAAACCAAAGAAGGTAGTTTGATTGACTTGTGCATGTCTAGTTCAGTTTGAATATTGATGCTGCACATAACAGCTGGTTTGTATATTTTATTTAGCAAGCAATTATCCTAATTAATTAGCAAGGAAAAAGCTTTAATTCCATTTTACAGACGGTATTACTTGAGGACTGTGTTTTCAGTGTGACAATTGCAGAAACAAAACAACACAGTGACCCTTCTTTCATACTTGACCTTGTTTGACATTGTGGAGATTACCTGCCTTTATATCCACAAGCCTCAGCCCCAAGATCTGAAGGTCCTCTTCACTAGAGTTCTAAGTGCCTTTAACTGCTACCCAGACTTTAATCTATACCAATAGCAGTTGCTACAAGAGGCAAAGTCTTGTGACCAGTCCCACCAACAGATACAGAGTCTGTTCCTACAAACATCTCTGAGGACCAGATGTGCTGGAGTTCATTCTACCTGCTTCATGAAATAGCCTATATGTTTCTGGGCAATTGGGGCCCAATCTCAACCCTGCCACTGGACATTAGTTAGGATTGCAGGCAAACCTGGGCAGACCAAGGACAGTTCCCAGAGGGAGGGCTGCTGGAACAGGGTTGGGGAAAGAGGAGAACACGGGGGGCCCCAGGACTGTGATGGGTAAACTGAAAAAGAGTAGGGTGCTGTGTTTAGAATGTCCTTTTCAAACCATTTCTGCAAGTGGCTTGGATCTTGTTCTTGCCATTTCTCTGTAATAGTATTTACTATGATGCACTGGGAAATGGGCCACTGTTTCTGTTAAACAGACAAGCGGGCACCCAGTTGGCAGATCTAAAGAACACTTGGAAGCAAATGAGGATTGGTTCAAACCCATTTTGTAAACTGATATCCAGTAATCATGGCTTCCAGGATCTTCTGCTCCAAGTCCTTCAGAAAAGCACTGGTAATACTTGTACTATGCTCCTTGCCCTCAGAAGAAGGGAAATACATGTTCTGCACTTTCTAGGCCTCCTTTGCCCAACACCTGGCCTTTCCCCTCATCCAATGCCATCTCTTGTTTAGGCCCATCCAAGTTCAAGGCTCCTGCCAGCATCAGGGCCTGGAGAACCCCTACTACCCATAGTCCTTCCTCCGCAAGTTTGGACACACTGCTTGGGTTTTCCAGCTTTGGCAACTAGGAGGCATCTCTTTACAAACTTTGGTATCCCAGACAAACCACTGCTCTGTAGATAGACAAGATCCAGCTCATGCTTCTCCCTGCTTGGGAGACTTTACTGGAAACCTCCCAAGCAGACATGATAAATCTTCTCCTTGTTGCCATCTTTATAGTGACCTAGAGCCCAGCACTGGCTCCTCTGCATTGGGAATGGATGGTTCACCTCTTGACCTCATACTCAGTGACCACCCTAAAGGTTAGGGGCACAGTTATCATATTTATCTCTAGAGTGCCAGCTTCTAGCCCACTGGCCAGCACATAAGGGGCATGCAGTATCCCCCAGATTAGTGAATGAACATTTGTGCTGTGCACACACTATGGAACATTTTGGTTGTCAGCTTTGTTTGTCTAGATGTTCCTCACATGGTAATCATAATTTCAATCTTTCCTTCCACCAACTTAAAGTAGAAACTAGTTTTATTGACATATCTACTTGTATTTAAAAAAAAACTAGAAAAAACCCAATCAAGTTACTCTTCCAGGAGCCCTCCTGCTATCCTCCCTCCTCTCTTGCCAGTCTTACTTCTTCCTTTCTTTCCAATTCTCCAACAGGACTTTCAGGGCCTACCCTTCCAGCCCCATCCCATTTTTTGACTTCATGTTTGAGATCTGACTGTAAGTTTATGGGGTTGAAAGATTTGCATACAACACCCACTTTAGCCTGGCACTCAAAGTTGTTTGACAACTGGCTCTAAACTGCTTTTCCAGCCTCCCTTCCTAACACTCCTTTGAAGCTGAAGCGGGAGTTACCCTGGGCTACTCCCTTTTTCATTAAATACACAATCAGCTCTCACGTTTTCACACCTTTGTTCAAATTTGTCTCTCCTGTCAACTCCCATCCTTATCCTTTTGGTCTCTTTCAATCTTTCGCAGGTTCATACCAAACTCTAATGTCACCTCCACCATGGAATTAGTTGCCTCCTTCTCTATGTTCCCATAACACTTGGTATACACTTTCCCGACAGCGTTTAACCCTTATGATGTTATTTCTTGTTAATCCACTGGTCTCTGTAATCCTCTGTCTTCTCCATCTTGGTATCTCTAACTCCTGCCCCTAAAGGGAGTCCAATGAATACTGAACCAAAAAAGACCCATAATTTGTCATCCAAAGAGCATTTCATCAAATGTAGACTTTAAGAACCTTAAAATGTAATTAGATGAAATCAAATTGAGTGTAATTTTAAAATGGAATCGCTCAACTAGCTTTTTCCCAAAACAGTTACTTATCAAGAGAAAGCAAGTCCATCATAATTAACTGGGAATTCTTTGGTAAGATTTTTCAAATTAGCAAAGATGTCATTAGTTGGATCACACAGCCTTCATTACTTGATCAAATGTGACAATGATTCAACTGTCATTAAATAGGAATTAAAATCTTTTTCTGATGAGTTCTAGCAAAGTGATCTTTATTTGAACATGTGTTTTAATCTTTATTGATGGCACTCTAATGAGGACTACAGGAAGCAGAGTCATCACAGATCAAAATCATTCTTTCCCTAATGTTACGTATTAAGGGTCAATTGGCATTTTCTTCTTGAAATGCGATTTTCAGGTGCATCTGGCCCTGGGACACATGCTGAATGTGAAATACTTGGTTCTGAAAGGTAAATCACAGAAACCATTCCATCTTGGAAAACTAAAAATGGCCTGTTGTTTTCTTTGGGGTTGGCCATGTAAACAAAAATCACCATGTATGGAATCGGTTTGCTTCAGGGGAGTATTTTGTTTGTTTGTTTGTTGTTGTTGTTATTTTAAATTAGTTAATGTGGATTTATTTTCAGAAATGGGCTGTTTCTCTGGATAAGTTCAGAGAGGGGCACTGTGACTGAAACTTGCACTTTTAGCAATTAATTTATGCTTTCACACTGTGTCACCACCCATTGATTCACAACCTGCATATAATCCAAGTAGCCAGGACCCTCTTGACGGTAGGAAGTGATGGAGAATGTACCGATGATCTTTCCCCACAAGATCTTGAGTTCAGAAACTCCCCCACCCAAGTTGAGGAAAAAGCCTCTTTGAGGTCCCTGAGCTGTTTTCTGTCCATTTAGGTCACTTAACACCTTATCAAGCCAAGGCATTCAGAGAGCATTAAAATTAATGTCCATGAACATTAAATGTAAGTGAACATATCCGGGAGATTTAATCACTCTGTCTAATCAACCTAAAGTCTCTAAAAGCTAAGCAAGCAGGCTATGTGAGGAGTTACACCAGGAAGGTCAATGGGTGCTGACTTCTCTATCACCAGATCACAAGCTTCGAAACAAGGGTCAGTCGAAAGTGACAAACTCCAGCCGAGATGATGTATGGAGACCTTCTCGGGTGACCTGAAGTGGTAACCCCCAATGTAATGACTCATCAGTGAGGGAGAAACAGGGGAGAGGGAGCAGGAAAACAGTAATCTGGTTATGACATGGAATGTCGGCCTAGAAACGAGTGTCAGTTTCACCCAGACGGCCTTTTTAGCCTTGAAAAATTGGATCAACACAAATGAATGGAGTTCTGAAAGTTCAAAAGGTTTGCTTGGAAAAAAAAAAAGAAAAGAAAAGATTGCTTCCTTCAAATCAAGCAATCACTCCGGAGGCATACAATGCTATTACTTCCAAATGTCTTTCATTACCATTCAGAATATTTTTCTCTTAGATTTACCACAATTTGCTTTCCCTCAAACCGTTCTTTATCCAAAGAAGCCCTTTTAATTTGCAACGTGGAAAAAAAAAAGTTATAAATTCCCCACAGACCCTCCCCAGCAGCTGCTACCTAGTGTTACAAAGTCCCCTTTAAAATGGGATTCAATTTTTGCTCATTTTCAACCTGAATCCTTTTGTTCTGTACAGCGGAGGCATGCGTTTCTCTTTCCACCACCTTTTGTATTTCTCTTATAAGACTTCTAGCCCCTGTAAAAGAAATTCAAGCTTTTGAATGCGGATTAATAAAAATCAGAAACAAGAACAGGTTTCTGTTCTCTAGAACACACAGAGCCACCCTGAAGTCACCGAGAGCAAACTCACTTAGTCATTCACTTATGCCACCCAAACCCCAAGGCTCGTTTAACCTTGGAAAATGTTCATGTGCATTCCAGATGCTGACTACAGGAGGCGGTTATGTCTGTTTTGTGGGGGGTGGGGAGGGGTGGGGGTTGGCTCTTGGGAAATTTCTCTCCAGAGTGGTTTTTGCCTTGGTGGTGAGTGCTGCCTAGAGGCAGGCGTTCTGTTGCTTGGAAGGGTTTTAAAAAGCAGAGTTTACAGAGGGATGATGATAAGACAGAGCAGCCCTAGACAATCCACTGTATAATTAGGTTCTGCTGAAATGAAAGGCACTTAAGTGACATGTTATCTTGTGGTCAGTTTGGACATGCTTGCAAGAGATTTAACACAAATTGTACTACCCCACACCTGCACACATCACCCACCCCCAGCACACACATGAGGGATGGGAAGGTTCCATTGAGAGTAGGCCTGCCTTCCCCCAACTCGCTGAATAAAAGTTGCTGCTTGTTCTAAAATGTGAATTGTTTTTAGTTAGTTCAATACAAATGAAAGCCATATACCCAAGGCACCAACATGCAAAAATTTCCATTGTGTTGTAACCACTGTTATTCCCCATATATTTAAGTCTAGTGAATATAGATTCAAGCCAGTTAGAGCTAGCTAAGATTTTTTTTAAGTTTTAATTGTAGCTTTATTACTTAAAGGCTATGCAATACTAGGCAAATAACTTAGTCTTCCAAAGCCTGTTTCTCCATTTATATGAAAAGGGTAATTGACTTTGCCATAAAATTAAATGAGATATCATAGTTCATGTGTCTAGAACAGTCTCTAGAACATAATAATTGCCCAGAAAGTATTTGTTTTCTTCCCCATTTGCCTTTGCTTAGATGCTAATTTTCTTTGTATTTTCTCTTTCCTCTTCCTTAGTTTCCTATCTGGTTTATAAAATTATTATTTATTAATATTTTGCCTGAACTCTGGTAATCGGAGACAAATTAAGGATAAAGATTTAATCTGTAAACCAGAAGACAATAGCTTCTGTATAGCTGGCTCACTTTTAAAGAGTCTTAAGCACATTCTTCTTCTTTGAGGAGGAGGAATGAGTGTACTTTAGTTACACTTAGGATTTGAGATTTTGAAATGAGTCCTTGGGTTCAATTCTAGGTTGGGGGTCGGGGGTGGAAATGGGAGCTCAAGCTCAGTTCAGGCTGGTTTCCAATTCAATCATAAGTAGAGAAACCTGATCCCACATATGCATGCCTCAATATGAGAGACCTTTGCTATTCGAGGTGGGGGTCTCCAATTTCAATACTCTTTTTTAAAAAGGGAAAACCTGGAGCCAATCCATCTAAGTGAAGGGCAGATTTTTTCAGTTTATTTAAGTCTCAAAGGGGGAAAAAAGTCCCCTTGGACACATCTCTTTAGTTACAAATCTATTTTAATCTTTTCCAGGCAAGACACATTTCTCTCCCCAGCTTCCAACCTATAAATATCAAAGCTGCACAGGAACAGCCCTTTCCAGATCATTAAAGCATAAAGTTAGTTGTTCCTCTACCAAATATTGATCAAGATGGTATTCATAATTGGATATTCAGTCCTCCTCCACCACCCTCACCACAGATACTGTGCTAAGTCCTAACGGATTTTTGCCCTTGAACAAGATCACCTGACTCATCTTTGGGTTTATTCACATTTCCTTCAAGCATAGATTACTCCAATTCTCAAGAGTTAAAAATGCCGAGACAGAAGGGAACCTGACAAAAGGCAAAGGAAAAATGAATTAGGAGGAAAGTCAGCAGGCTGCAAAGGAAAATCTAAATGGCATTCCATACACACACACACACACACACACTTGGCTGAAACATGGCAAAATGAAGCCAAGAATGGAATGTTTTAAATCTAAACACTGCATCAATCCATTGGTTAATATAATACCTCACTCCTTATAAACATGGTTAAAAGCTATGAATCCAACCCTAAAAAAAAATCACCGCAGCCAAAATGAATGCATAAAGGATTGGTTGCTGGGTTTAAGGCACCATATCCATCAGGCAGGAAGGAGAAGGCCCCTCTGGGAAGGGAGAAAACTGTTACATCATTTGTGAATTGGTCCTATGCATTTTATGAGGTGTGTGAGAGTGTTAAAGAATAGTTTATGCACCAATGTGTGGTCTGTAAATCAATAGATACAGATAGTCATATCATTTCTAAAGGACATACAGCATTGGATAAAATGACTATTTCCTTACTAATAATATTAACTGCCAAATTTGTTTCCATCCATTACAGATTTTTATGAGGCAAATTTATAGCCAGATCTACATAGCACCACATGCAAGGCACCTTTGTTTGAGGGACATTGCATGGGGCCAGGGCGCCTTGTTCCAAATATGGGTCTGTGTCCTGACTCCTAAGATGGTCTGATAAAAGAACAGGGTAAGCACCTATAAGCCATGTCCCAAGAGGTTCTGGAATCAACTTGCTGTGCTCCAGGCAAAGACTTTCAGATAGTTCTAAAGATGAAGTGTAGAAAAGGCCACCAAAGAAGATCCAACATGGAGGCAGTGTATTAGAGTGGTTCAGCATGTGCCTCAGTTCAGATTCTGGTTCTATCACCATTAGCTATGTGACCATGGGCAACTTAATGCCCCCGTACTTTAGTTTCCTCATCTGTGAATTTTTGTAACCTTTGAAATCTCTTCAGGAAGTTGTTGTAAATAAGATGGGATTATACATGCAAAGCTCTTAGAAGAGCAAGGCAGAGCTCAGCGTAAAGTGGGTGTTAGCTGTTGTCATTTTAGCTTATGGATAGAAGAGGTATTCTGGACCACTGCTGGAAGATTTCATGTACATGCCTGCCTTTGAGATTGTACCCACAGAGCAGCACTGATCAAGCTTCATTCTGGCATCCTTACAATGGCAGGAAAATGGAAGGATGAAGGAACAACTTACATGTTCTCATTGGACAACAAGTTCTTTTACACTCATTTATTGAAAAACGTATGTCTGAAGCACTAAGTCTAGAGAAATGAAAGAAGTAGATGTGGTTTCTAGCTGTGTGAACCTCATAATTTACTTGTTCCTTTTATGCGTGGGCTTGAGGGACCTGGAATGTTCTTCTCCTACTGAGCAGAGACCACTGTATTTCAGCCTCTGGCATCCTAAGTTCTCAAATTGCCTGCAAAAATAGCCACTTTCAGAATTTCAGGTGTTTGTGAGAAACACTTGTAGGAAAATTAACAGGTCATATTGTGTGGAAGACCGAATTGTGTATTCCAAAGGTAGACCTGTTCTTATCCTTAATTTGTATCCTTTGGGTATGAACCCATTGTAAGTAGGACCATTTGAAGATCTTATTTTTAGTTAAGTTGTGACCCAATTGAATGAAGATGGATCTTAATCCATATAACTGAAGGCCTTCTAAAGGGAAAAACCTGGGAGACAGAAGTCAGAGAAAGCGTGAGAGGAGCAAGAAGCTGGAAGTCAGCCGAAAACTGGAAGTGCAGGAGAAAGGAGAGGACATCACAATGTAATGGGAGGCGGAGATAAAGACTATGGAACCTCAAAGACTGTGGCTAGCCAGCACCAGTTCACTATATGAATTTTGGGGAGAAGGAATGGACTGGTCAATCTCTTGATTTTGGACTTCAAGCCTCAGTACCATGAGCCAAGAAATTTCTGTTGTTAACATCAAACCATAGTGTAGTATTTGTCATAGAAGCCTGACAAACTAAAACAACTTCTGTGATGTTCTTTATTCTTACTTGTTATTTTTAACCTGCCTAGTTCTCCAATGCTCTTAAGACAACATAAATCATATACTCTACAATAAGACAAAAATTAGTGTAGAGACTTGACTCGAAGGAGATTAGGAACATACATCTTCAAAACCCTTTCTGCTCTAAATCATCAGAAAATATGGAAAAGTATCTTTTATAGGAAAGTAATAAATGTCAAACAGTGCTGGTAAACAAGAAAGAGTCACCAGGAGACTAAATACATTAAGAAAATCCTGAAATGTAGAACTGGAACAGAGGCCAACATACACACAGAAAACTGCTTCAAGTTCATAAGCATTAAAAACAAGTAGCTGGAGGGGCTCCAGGATAATTGTCAGGGTAAATAACTGGGGAATGGTTTCCAATAGGAGTTCTGGAAAAATAGATGAGAGAGATAATGGAAAATAAACAAAGAAGTAATAGAAGAAAATTTCCCAGAGCTAAAAGAAGACATGAAAGTTTAAGTGCAAGGAACAACCAAGTGCCAAACAGAATGAATGAAAAAGACAGCCACCTGGATACAGCAAGGTAATGTTTCAGAACCTCAAAGGTAAGTAAAATTCCTAAAAGCTGAAGGAGAGGACACTTAAGTTTACCTACAAAAGAACAAGAATTGGATTCACATTAGACTTTTCATCAACAATACTGAGTATTAGAAGATAATGAGATAGTGATTTGAAAACAATAAGTGAAAATTATTTTGAACGTAGAATCTTTTACACAGCCAACCTTCACTAGAATTGTAAAATAAAATAACTTTCAGGAATACACAGCTTGAAAAGTTTAGTATCCAGAGACCCTTTTGAATTTCCTGACGCAAAATGAGTTATAAGGCCAAGAAAGAGAAGAGCGAAGAAAACCGTGAAAGTTATAATTGAGCCCTAAGAATAGTTAATGAGTAATGGTTTTAGAAAGAAAGAGGAGAACAACAAGAAATTAAAATACCAAATGGTCTAAATATAAAGGAAGGGGAAAGGCAGTCAGTGAAAGCATGCTAAAATCTTGTTATGCTTCCAAAGGTTATGGATACCAATTTTATTACTACATAGAGGCAGTGTAGTGGTGGTGTTTTCAAACTTGGAGTGTAGAATCAGACTGGTTAAATTAAATCCTGACTTCTGCTATCTGCTCACTGTTTGTCCTTGAGAAAACTTAGTTACCTTTCTTTGCCTCAGATTTTTTCATCTGTAAAATGGAGATCATAATTATGGTTACAGCAATGATGTGCCATGAGGCTTTAATTAGTTAATATATGGAGTGCACTTAGTACCTGGTACTCAGTAAATGTTAGCTATTATTATTATTATTATTCACTTTAGTTCTTGACTTAAAAATACAATATTAAATATGTGGAAAGAATTTAAGGGTTAAAGCTAGAAGACTAGAAGTCGAGATGTATAACTTCCAAACCACTAGAGGAAAAGAACATAGAACAAAGAAAACATAACAGAGTCAACAGAAGGTTGGAAAGAAAGAAAAAAAGAACAAAAATATATGTGTAAATAGAAAACAAATTAAAATAGCATGGATCAGTAAACATAATATTTGTGAATAAATTAAATCCCTTCATTAAAAGCAGAAACACTCAGATTGGGTAACAAACCATCTAATTGCATACTATTGCCAAGAAACGTGCCTAAAACAAAATGACCCCAAAGGTAAAAAATAAAGGAATGGAAAAGATATTCCAGGCAAATGGTCACAAAAACAAAGCATATGCAGCAGTACTAATATCAGACAAAATGGAATTCAAGATGAAAGCTGTTAAATAAAATAAAATTACCTTCTATTTGGTCCCCAAGAAAATCTCAACAAATTCTCAAATGTAGAGATCATACAGCTCATATTCTTTAATATAATCCAATAAAATTAAACATTGACAGCAAAAGGATGGGCAAAAATGTTTGAATCCTTTTGTTAATAATTATTGGATTACAGTAAAAATGGTGACTAAAATTTATAAACTGTTTAGAAGTAAACAATAATGAGAGCACACTACGTACCCAAACCTGAAGGATGCATCCAGAGTAAAATTCAGAGGGAAAAATGTTAAGCTTTATTTCACTTATTAGAAAATATGAAATATACAAAATAAATTAACTATGTTTTTACACAAGAGTATAGAAGAAGCATAGAAAAATAATCTCAAAGTGATAAAAATAATTAAAGACAAAGCACACATTAAAAAACATAAAAAATATAAAAATTAGTCTTGATAAATAAAACAAAATTCTGGTTCCTTGAAAAAATAGAAAGAGAAGCAAACTTTTGACAATTATGTCAAAAGAAGAAAACACATCTAAATAAATGAGGAATGAGGAAGAGGATATAAGTACAGTTATTGAGGTGATTTTATAAATTATAAGGGAATATATGGGCTTTTTCTAATAATTTTGAAAATCAAGATTAAATGGATGGCCTCACAGGTAAAAATAAATCATCAAAACTCAATTTTAGATAGGAAACCCAAATTGGCCAGCACAAGAGAAGAAATTAGAAAGATTTTCCAAAGTCCATGATTTTCCCCTTAATATAATGCTTTGCGGGTGAATTCTACTACCAAACCTTTAAGAAATACAGATTTCTCACATGATGAAACTGTTCCAAAGCATATAATGAGAAGGAAAGCTTACTTTCATATTTTACAATGCTATACTACCTTAATATCCATAAAAGACAAGTTTAACACCAAAGGAAAAACTATAGCCAATCTCACCTCTGAAAATAGATCTAAAAATTCTAAGTAAAACATTTGCAATTGATTGTAGCAGCAGATCAAGTAGGCTGTAGCAGAGACTGCCAATTGTCTACTCTCATAGTTTGCCAGAGCTGCTACAACAAATGCCACAAAATGGGTTGGCTTAAGAAACAAACATTTATTATCCCACGGCTTTGAAGGAATCAAGATGTCAGCAAGTCCATACTTCCCCCCAAGCTGGTAGTGTCCTAGAAATGGTGGCCCTCCATCACGTGGCCATCTTTCTCTCCTTTCTGGTATCTTCTGACTTTTGGCATCCTCTGACTGTAACCAAATTTCCTCTCTTCAGAAGGTGTCCAGTCATACAGATTAAGGCCCACTCTGATTCATCTGGGTCACAATTTATAATAACACCTGTGAAAGTCCTATTTACAAATGGTTTCAGCTCCACAGGAACATGGATAAAGATTTGAGCACATCTTTTTTGGGGGATATGATTTGATCCCCAACATCTATCCATTACCCATTCTCCCCTTTTTCCTTTGTAATAGAATCTTAATTTTATTTGGTGGGATAAGGTGTCCAGCTGAAAAACAAACACAACAACCAAAACCAGAAAACCAAACTACATCTCCCCAACCTCACCTGTAGATTTATGTAATCATGTAACCCAGTGCTGGCAAATGAGATGTAACTGGGTGGTGATGCCAGGAGAGCCTTAAAAGGGAGACAGGTAGCTGGACTTATCCTTTTCCCATCCCCCCACCTTCATGCTGAAAATTCTGCATTTGTCCTCCAGGACCACTCTCTACTGCTGTCTACCCTGCTCTGTGGCCCTGGAGGCTGACTTGTATTAACACCATCAACAAGTATCCTTCCCTTCTGGCTTCTGGTTGGGTTTGGCCAATGAGAGGCACCAGCAGGAGATGGATGGGGAAAGGGCAGAAAAATTGGGATATTTATTCTCTGGGCTTACCCCCTGGCAGGCCACAAGTTTACAGTGTCTATGTTCCTCCAGCTCTTGTCAGGCAGATTTCTCTTACAAGTACACTTTCAGCTTTCTCTGGATTCCTGTAACCATTTCCTGCCCTTCAAGTCTAAGAATGGTAATGCCTCTCCATTGTTGGTAAAGTCTGGATTCCTTATCATCCTTTGCTTACTTCTGCTATTCCTGCACATATTTTCGGGAAGATTCCATCAATTAAACTTGCCCAGTTACTCCATCTGTTTCTTGCTAGGACCTTGACCGATAACATTCACTCTACCTCCTACCTGGAACACAGATGAGTTAGCTGGAGCACCAGCCATCATTTTAGATAGTGAGGCAAACTGTAGAACAGAACAGCAAGCTAAGAATAGCAAGGCAGAAGAAAGGAGTGTGGGTTCTTGATGACTTCATATAGCCTCCAGACTAACTCTGGACTTCCTTTCTGAGGGAATTAACCCCTCATTGATTTAAGCCACTCTTGTATTTATTACTAGTAGCCAAAAGTATTTCTTAATTGTTATATAAGATTTATCCAAAGAGTGAAAAGTTAGTTTACTTTAAGATAAAATTGATGGAATCTACTACATTAACAGATTAAAGTGTTAAACATTATGATCATCTTAACAGCTGCTAAAAAAGCATTAATCAAATTTGACATAATTTTTTTAATCCCCCCCCCTTGTGGCTTTTTGTGTGCTGTCTGCTCTCTATGTCCATTTGTTGTATGTTCTTCCGTGTCTGTATTTATTTATTTCCCCTCCCCCCCTTGCAGCTTGATTGCTGTCTGCTCTCTGTGTCCATTTGCTACAGGCTCTTTTGTGTTCTCCCTTGTCTCCCTTCTTTTTTTTTTGTTGCATCACCTTGCTGAGTCAGCTCTCTGCAGCATCTGTGGGCCGGTGGGTGCTCCACAGCATTTGCAGGCCAGGCAGTGCTTGTGGGCTGGGCGGCACTCCACAGCACGCAGGCAAGCCTGCCTTCACAAGGAGGCCCTGCGATGTGAACCGAGGGCCTCCCATATGGTAGACAGGAGCTCATCTCACTGAGCCATGGCTGCTTCCCTTGACATAATTTTTTGATAAAAATATAAGCTATGAACTATAGGTAGTTCTTAATATGAAACATGCTGTAAATAAAACATGCCCATGTAGCAAATATCACATGTAATAATGAAATACCAGGAGTTTGGTAGATGGAATTCTAAGATGGCCAAATTCCACTAGGAATCCCAACCAATGGAAAAAGTAAAGATGTATAAATAATGGTAAGCAAAGGACAAATATTTAACAATTGAAGATAGTATTATATATATAACCCTTAACCAAAAGAAGCACTAGAAAATAGGAATATTCATTAAAGTGGTCAAATACAATGATATAAACAAATATCTTTAGTTGCCTTCTACTTTGTCATGACAATTTAGAATGTAAACAATAAAAAGAGCCCTTTCAAAAGAATAATTAATTATAAAAACTGGCAAGCAAAATAACAATAAAATATACATAGAAAATGCCCAGAAATAAACATAAATAGCTCTATATTGAAAGCTACGTAAAATTAAATGAAGGACACATCAGAAGACATGACTAAAAGAGAGAGGCATCATGTTCTTGGAGTAAAGGTGTGGATTCTCTGCAAAGTAATCTTTATGTTTAATGCAGGCCACATCAATATCCCAGTAGGAGGTTTTTTTAAAATTGTATTTTATTTTTTCATTTTTAAAAAAATATTACATTCAAAAAATCTCATCTCTTCCTCCCATTTCCCGCACCCAGCAGCCACCATGGCCACTTTTTCCACACCAGTGCCACATTTTCTCCATTATTAACCACAATAGTTCATGAATAGATGTCACATTATTTATCAGACTCTTAAGTTTAGCGATGTTGGGGATTAAATCATGTCCCTCACAAAAGGCATGCTCAGACCCCAACTCCTTATCCTGTGGCTATGAACCCATTACAAATAGGACCTTTAAAGAAGTTATGAGTTAAGCTGTGCCCAGACCAAATGAGGGTGAGCCTTAATTCAATATGATTAAAGTCCTTACAAGCAAAGCAAACTGGACACAGAAGGAACAGTCATGGGAGCAACCAGAATCTGGATGTCAACAGAATATGGAAGAGAAAGGAGAAGAAACTGCCATGTGCATTGTCATGGGATGGAAAATCCAAGGACCTCAAAGATTGCCAGCAGCCAGAAGATACCAATACTAGGAAGAAGCCAGCCTGTAGCCTTCAAAATCACAAACCAATAAATTCCTTTTGTTAAGTCAACTCATTGTATACGGTTTCTCTTCTAGTAGCTGGGAAACTAAGACAAACAGAAAAAGAAAATGTGTCAGAATAGCCAAGAAAAACTTAAAAGAAGAATAATAGTTAGGGACTTGCCTAACAGATATAAATAAATACATTAATATATACATACATACTGAATTAATACTGATAGATTAATCATATATTATTGATTAATATAATATTGATCATATATTGAAAACATTAAGTATTGACATAGGAGTAGACAAGTGAATGAATGGAAGCAAATAATGAATATATATATACATATTCTATGATAAATGTGGCCTTTAAAAGCAGTGGAGAGATGGTTGACTAATAAATGATGCTGGTTCAATTAACTGTTCATTTGAATAAAGAAGGATAAGGTGGACAGGGAGTGCTCTTGTAGAGGGCTGCTGTTTTCTGTAGGATGACACTGGAAGTCCTCACTAATAAGGAGACATATGAACAGAGAATGGAAGAAAGTGAGGGAGTGAACCCTGTGGCTATCTTGGGGAAGAGTATTCTGGTAAAGGACTAGAACATGAAAAGGCCTTGAGATGGGTATATTTGTAGACTGCTTTTCAGTAGAAGAATGACATGATGGGAAACGGACTTGGCCCAGTGGTTAGGGCGTCCGTCTACCACATGGGAGGTCCGCGGCTCAAACCCCGGGCCTCCTTGACCCGTGTGGAGCTGGCCCATGGGCAGTGCTGATGCACGCAAGGAGTGCCGTTCCACGCAGAGGTGTCCCCCGCCTGGGGGTGCCCCACGCGCAAGGAGTGCGCGCATAAGGAGAGCCGCCCAGCACAAATGAAAGTGCAGCCTGCCCAGGAATGGCGCTGCCCACACTTCCCGTGCCACTGACGACAACAGAAGCGGACAAAGAAACAAGACGCAGCAAATAGACACAGAGAACAGACAACCGGGGGAGGGGGGGGGGAATTAAATAAATAAATCTTTTTAAAAAGAAAAAAAAAAAAGAATGACATGATAAGATTACCTTTGAAAAGGATCACTATAGACCTCTGCATGGAGAATAGGCTATTGGGGACAGCAAAATTAGAAGCAAAGTCCAAGTGAGAAGATTTTTGTGGTAATTCAGATAAAAGATGATGGTGGAGCTGGAATGAGATGTGATCTCTTTTCACAAGCCTTTCATGCTACTTTACTGGAATTGTAGTTGGTGCTGGGTTTTAAGGTATATCTAGGGGATTTTAATCTCTGGACTGACAATATGATAGCCAGGCCCTGAGTCTCAACGGACTTCAGCTCCTATACTCTGATTTATTGGACTTACCCCACTCAGCTAACATGCAGTTGAAGAATGTCAACCACCACATCATGGAGCCTAGAGTGCCTACAACTGAAAGCAGGAGGATTGCATCCAGTATCCATGTGGAATCTAAGCCTCCTCTTGACATAGATGTGGAATGGACACAACCAAGCCAAGGTCCACAGGAAGGAGGAATACAGTAAGGATTAGAGTAGACTTAATGATATTCTATTCATGAACTATTGTGGTTAATAATCGAGAAAACGTGGCATTGGTGTGGAAAAAGTGGCCATGGTGGCTGCTGGGTGCGGGGAATGGGAGGAAGAGATGAGATGTGGGGGCATTTTTGGGACTTGGAGTTGTCCTGGGTGGTGCTCCAGGGACAATTGCCGGACATTGTATATCCTCCCATGGCCCACTGGATGGAACGTGGTAGAGGGTGGGCTATGGTGTGGACTACAGGCCATGGGGTGCAGCGATGCCCAGAGATGTATTCACCAGATGCAATGGATGTGTCATGATGATGGGGGAGAGTGTTACTGTGGGGGAAGTGGTGGGGTGGGGGAAGTGGTGGGGTGGGGGTGGTGGGGGTGAATGGGGACCTCATAATTTTTGAATGTAATATTTTTTTTTAAATGAATAAATTGAGTAGAACTTGGGAAAAAAAAAAGATGATGGTACCAGGGTACAGCAGTGGAGGTGTGGAGAAGTAGTAAGTTTACAGATACATTTTGCTGACAGAGCCCATAGATGGACTAGATGTAGGAAAGAGAGATAAGTCCAAGATGACCCCAAATTTTTGACCAGAGCAACTGGAAGAATGGAAATGACATTTATTGAGATAAGGAAGATTGTAATTAATATCAGGACTGAGGAGTGACCATTGGATATGGTAATATGGAGGTTATTTGTGACCTTGGAAAGAGTGATTTCAGAAGAAATATTTGAAAAAATATTGGCTTAGAATTTCTCCAAGTTATTGACAGACACCAAATCACTTATGCAGGAAGCTTAGAGAACACCAAACAGGATAAACACAAAAATAAAACTGTGTACACCTAGGCATATCATATTCAAACTACAGAAAACCATTCCTCACCCCCTTCTCTCTGTGGTTGAAACTAAGCTCTGAATACTTATGCTATGGACACCTGGCATTGGTGGGAAAGGGGATGCTACCTCTCCATCTAGATCTATCTTGGTCCTAGCTGGCATCCTTTTATAAAGAATTTACCCACCTGGATCCTCTGGGTTTACATTAGACAGAGTAATCACAACTCCACTGAATCTGTAGCTAGACTCTACACACCACATCCCCTTGTCCTAATCTGAACTCCCATGTAGTCTTGTGAAGGGTCTTTCTAAGTTATCTTTTGGGCTTTCTCTGGGAATGGGGCATGGATACAAGAACTTACGGATTCCCTCTCCTATTCTGAACCATAGAAAATTAAGCTTGGTCCTTTCTGGCCTTCTCATGCATAGACACAGCCCTCTTCCATTTGTATTCAACAGACTGATCCCCAAAGTAAAGAGGATATATCATGCCTATCCTGGGCCTCAGCTGGGTGGAGGAGTTAATGGGGTATGTGGGGTATGCACAGGGCTCCATACAGAATTGACTACTGCTTCCTCTTCAAATTCTTACCCAGCTATTTCCTCCTAGAAAGGTTTTGCTTTCTCTCTTTCTGTCTAAAGGCAAAACCATCTAGAACCTCAAAAGCCAAGAATTAACTTCTTTCATTTTTCCAATTCATTCGTGACCTTCCTTTCCCTGAAACTGTGGTGTTCAAAGTCTAATTTGAGTGGGGAAGGGGGATGAGACATACAAAGAAATTGCAGAGTCAGAAAATATGTGGAATATAATTATTTCACAGATCATCCAACCCCACAAGTGAAGATTATCAGCAAGTGATGGGAAAGAGTCCAAAACTTGGAGATCAAATTTGTTGAAGTAGTTGGTATGAAGAAACCCTGCTCTCTTATTCTGCACATAAAACACCATGCCAGGTTAACCATAATGGGATGGGATCAGTTAAGACTCTTCTAGATAAAGAAAATAGCACTGAAATGTCCCTCTTGGGCATGTGTCTTAACTCAAAATGGTCTTTTCTGTCATTGTTTCCATATCTTCAAGAAATCTCATCCTTTGCTGCAAAACTTCATGGAACACCTTACCCCTTGACAGCCAATGTAGTGATTTAAAGCTGTATGTACCCCAGAAAGACATGTTATTAAATCTAATCCATTCGTGTGGATATAAACTCATTTTAAGTAGGAAATTTTTATGAGGTTACTTCAGTTAAGGTGAGACCCACCTAACTCAGGTTGGTTCTTACTCCTATTACTGGAGTCCTTTATAAATGGGATGAATACAGAGAGAGAGGGAGAAAGCCCTGGAAGCAAGAAGTAGAAAGCAATGAAACCCAGGAGAGAAAACGCCGCTATGTGCCTTCCCACGTGTCAGAGGAGTCAAAGATCAGCAGCTGGCCGGGGGAAGAAAGTATCACCCTGATGATGCTTTGATTTGGACACTTTCTTGGTCTCAAACAGTAAGCTAATAAATTCCCATTATTCAAGGTGAACCATTTCATGGTATCTGCTTTAAGCAGCCTAGGAAACTGAAACAGCCAGCACACATCAGAGTATAAGGCAGAGTCTTAGATTCACTGTCTAATTCTTCTCACAGCAGCCTGAAAAGAAGCTGTCTTAGTTTCCTAGACGCTCTGACAAATATCACACAATAGGATTGGCTTAAACAATGGGAATTTATTGGCTTGCAGTTTCAAAGGCTAGAAGTCTGGTTTCCTCCTGGGGTTGGTAGCATTATGGCTGACCAGCAGTCCTTGGGTTCCTTGACTTTCCCATCACATGTCTATGTCCTTTCCTTTCTTTCCTGGGCTCCTTTTTCTTCTGGCTTCGAGCTCCTCCCTGTGACTTCCTCCCACTCTTTCTGAGTTTCTTCAACTTATAAAGGACTCCAGTAAATTGGATTAAGGCCCAACCTCATGCACTTGGGCCAAATCTTAACTAAAAATAGAATTTTCAGGATATCTTATTTACAATGGGTTTTTACCCATAGGAATGTGAATTAAGACCAAGAACAGGTTTCAATTTGGGGCACATAACTTAAGCCACCACAGAAGTGCCATCAGAGACTGTAGTTTGATCAGATTCATGAATGCCACCATTTCTTTCAACACCGTGTCAAGATCAGGAGACAAGTTGCTGCCTACTGGTTGTTCTCTATGAACAGATCTGTGAACACTTGGGCATTCACCTCTAATTTCTGTTTGACAACAACCTTCTTTGGTGTACACACTGCAGATTCTTTATCAATACTAATCCAGATGTACTGTTTTCCCCAGTTTCAATCATGGCTCACAAAATAATCATTCTCTAAATGAAAGGAAAAAACCAAACCTCTCCTCTTATACTCTGAATTTTCAGTGATAAACAAAACAATAATAAAAGTAATTGAATGCAACAATCATAAATGTCCCACACATATGCCAAGAGTCAATTTATATGCTGTATATCAGTGATTTTGTTTAAATATAGTGTGAAATATCTGCTTTCATGCTCTTTCTTTTGTTTGTCATTGATGTTTTGTAACATCCAACAATGTCATTTAACACCTTTTTCTTTTTCCTCTCTGAGCAGAATATTTGTCATTAAATTTGCAGCTGCTATCACAAGCTTCTTGGCAATCGTGTGACTTATACCCATGTATTAGTCTGAGTATGTATTTTGGCTGCATGAAACAGAGACCAAAATTAATAGATGCTTCCACAGCCTAGAAGTTTGTTTCTATTTCATGTAACAGTCTAAAGTTAGAAGGTTTAGGATTGGCCTGGAGGCTCTGCTCCAGGAAGTCATTCAGTGACCTGGGCTCCTTCAAGCTTACTGCCCCACCATCTCTCAAATGTTGCACTCATTTGTATGGTCTAAGATGTCTCACCACCACTACCTCCACATCCCAGGCATTAGATGAAGGAAAGAGGGAGAACAGTACATTCCCACTTCCTTTAAGGATACATGCAAGAACTTGCTCACATCACTTGTTCTCACATCCCATTGGCTAGAGTCAATCATATGGCCACACATAGAAGCTGAGAAATTGAGTTTTTATTCTGACTGTCCATGTGCCCATTGAAAAATCAGAGCTTTCCTTTCTTCAAGAGAAGGGAAAAATGGATCTGGGTGACCTCTAGCAGCCTCTGTCACATCCTGATTTTGTTGCAAGGAGCAAATCCTTGAATAATGTCACTGTAATTTAAGCTTGTTCTTCTAGTAACAAAAAAAAAATAATTAACTTATTAGTGTACAGTATTATTTTGCACTTGCATGGGAAATATTTAATGCCATGTACTTTGTTAGAAGAGGACATTAAAGCCGTGATGACTCTCTTCAGCCATTTATCAAAACTTTGTTTTTCGCTTTTGAACACACAATGTAGTGGGGACTAAGGATAAAAATAGTGTCAGCCCAGAAAGATTCAATCTTTAGTTAGTTATCATCATGTTTCCTAGTCACACATTTCTTTAGTTTATTTTATTTTGACTGCTTATGTGAAATCATCACACCTCCACTTGCCCTAGAATATACAGATACACAGTCTATATCTGTGCTCACTATTTAAGTTTACAACCTGATTCTGAGTTGTAATATTTACATTTCTATTTTCATGAGTGTTTTTATACCGCATTGAACTATTGATCTAATGTTTTTGAATTGAAGATATACTCAAGCAGCAGAAACAACAGTAACAACAAAAATATAACACCCACAAAAAACATGCAAATGACATGAAAAGATGAAAGAGAAGAGCTATCTTGTAACTGAAAATTAGGGGAGACAAACTGATCAACTTTGCAATGATTATTAGGAACAGGAAGATGTTTCTATGGCAATCATAAATGATCATACATTTCAAATCGGTGGTCAGATAAATAAATGTGTATAAATTAACTTCACTGCTTTTTCCCCTAAAATGGTAGAACACCGTTGGAATCACTTTCTAGACCATCAGGATTCGTTAGTGTTCTGAGGCCTGTACTTTGAGAAACACTTAGGTTATTCCTAGTGACGTTTTCATATTCATTTGCAGGGCTCCACCAATCAATTCATAGCCTAGTGCTGTAGCCAACACAAAGGTTTAAGACAGGAGGGTAGGCGTTTTTGTTAGGGGAGGCGTAGTGGTATAGTGGAGGTGAGGTGAAGGGTGGTGAAAGCAAGGGAGGCAAAAAATCAATCCCATTTAACTCTTCTTTTAATTTCTCTGAAAATTAGCCTGAGTCAGTGGCACTGACCTTCACTGCTCAGATTTTGGTTTTCTCCAGAAAGTTTGCAAAGACCTTTAGCTATATATAACCTAGATTCCAGTGGTCCTTGGATTATTAAAATCTCTCGAAGCACCTCTATATGCCAGTTCTCCTAGACCAACATTCCTAAGCAAAACAAACCCTGTCATTGTTTTGAGCCACTGTTTGTTCCAAGGCAATAGATAAGTGTAACAGAGAAATAGGACAGTAGCTTAAGGAGTTGTGGAGACAAAGGAGAGTAGAGATGGGCGATAATAAGGACTGAGAGAGGGGCAGAGGGGAAATCACTTTAGATATGCTGTGTCTGAGTTGCCTGAATAGGGCATTCAAGTAGAGATGTCCAGCAAGCAGTTGGATATAACAAGTCAAAAATTTGGAGAAGTCACATATCTGAAAAGAGCAGTGGCCTGGGAAGCAAAAGACCTCAGTTCAGTCCTAATTCAGCCCCTAACTTGCTCTTTTCCTCTCTCAGAGTCAATGTCCCTTATTTACACGGAGAGGGATGAAATGACAAGGTACATTTCTGCTCTAACAACATGCAAGACTATTCCCAGCTGATTATGTATTTCTTCTTTCACCAAAAAAAGACAATATATCTGAAATCCTGCATAATCTTTAGTAGGTTTAGCATTCGGTGAGGAAAGTTTAGATCTGTCTTCACCAATCAAATTTAACTTGGACTTCTCAAAGGAAATTTTCCAATGACCTCAAAAGAGGCACTTATATACTCTGACAATATGGTTCACCCTGAGAAAATCAGCCTCAGGAAGGCCTCATGATATTGTATGCTGACACAATCACAAATAGGAATGATGTACTTCTACTTTTCAAACTAACCAGGACAGGTTGGAACATGCTGTGACCACCACTCAAGTTGGTTATACTAAGAGGTTTCCAAAATCGCCTTCAGTGTGTCTATCCAATATTGTGAGTCCAACTTGGTTTTTACCTTTTTAGGAGTTTCCATGAAAGCAAGGTTTCTTACAGAAAAATGCACGTATCATTTCTTCAAACAACCATGGGGGTTCACAGACCCATCTCTCCACACTGAAGGCAGAGCACAGATTGGCAGGCAAAGAGCCTCTGAATTAAGACTGTTCTGTTCCCTTCACTAGTAGATTGACTTCTAAACAATAGTATTGTGGGAGTATGGGCAACTTTCTTCAATTCTCTTCCCTGCTTTCTCATTTATTGCTTTAAGCACAATAAACAGACGGGAGGATATCTAGCTTGCAGTGTTCTTGGAGAACTAAATTGAAAAATATCCACAAAGTGCCTGGCCTGGGGTCTGGAACCTAACAGGCGTTCATGAGCCAGCAGTTTCTCCTTTCTGTTTCCACCCCCAAAATGGAAACCCTTACTGCTGCTCCAGCCTTCATCTCCTGTCTGCTACCAGCTAGGCTCTGGATGCCCCACCAGAGGCACACACAGGGCCTGAGGAGGAAGCCCCTACCATGTTGCAATCCCAGTCGTCTGATCCTTGTGAATGTATCCAAATCAGGTCTCATGGTGTGACCTTCAAAACAGTAATAGCCAATATATTCCTAATAGCAAACACATAATCAGTAGAATCTGTCTTAAAATCCTTAGCTTGCGGAAATATGAAGGTCACTTTTGTGGAACATTAACTTCTTCCCTGACTACATCATCAGGCACAGAGTTTTCTTCTGCTTAGCGATGCAAGTGCCTGCCAAGCTCATTAGGCATCAGCTGATGAATGGATTCGACCCCACAATATGTGAAATATCACAGTGGCATAGTGGAGCAAAAAGTCCATGGCTTAGAGACCGTTGATGTTTAATTCATCCCAGACAGTGTTTGGTGGGATCCAGATCCAGGGCAGTGACTGAACACAGCTTTCAAACATGTTGGCCAGAAAAAGGACAGGCTCCAACAGGAGTAGTCTCAGCAATAAATCACACACACACTGTGAGAGTCAGAGTGATGAAGGATAAACATATTCCTAGGCTGACTGGCATGACATTCCAAGACAGATGTACTCACAGAATTGGGCTTGTTTGCTCTGTCTTGTGTACACTGGTATTGGCACAAAAATAAGACTAGGGTATCACATGGAGCAGATTCAAGTGGAATCTACTGAAAGAATACCCTAAGACCCTACGATCATCCCAGTGGGTCCCGGAGCCAGGCCTGCCCTCTGGTCTCCATGCCATGCCTGTGGGTGTGGGTTAAGGTCTGCCGAGTCGTTGTTCTTTATTATAATTACAACTAATGAGGGTGCTGCTTTACAGGCAATTTTGTGGGCTTTCCTGCAGTTCCACTAGTTGGGCCAAAATTCATAACTCTAGGATATTCTGCTTTCTTCCTGAATTTATAGGCCTAGGGAAGGGGGCTGTCCTATGTCAGAGGCAACAAAGAAAGTGATATGATAAAAGTCATTTCCCATTCCATTCAGCTAACACCCATTGGCAGCGCCTTTGGCACTAGGGCCTAAGGGTGGGGATGGAAGACTGGAAAGGCTGCAGGGATGAAGGCAACACAGTCTCTGCCCTCACAGAGCTTGCATTCTCCTGGAACCCACCGCCATGGAGACAACTAGTTCAAAAGCCAAAGGCAAACGCAAGGGGACCTGGAAAATCTCCAGAAAGCTCTTGGAACACTGGTCAACCAAAAAGCCCCTAGCAGATAAAAGGACAGAGCTTCTTATGTCACTTCCTAGTTCAAAAATGTTCCATGGCTCCCCAAAACTTAGAGGGAAAAAATTCAACTCTAATTGTTACTCTCCATAAGCTGGCCCCACTGTACCTTATAACCTTATCTACTCTGGCCAAGTCTTCTCTCTATCCCCATGTTTTCTCATATCTGTGCTCTTTCCTCTGGCTCATGGGGCTTTAAAAATAATTTCCTTTAATACATTGTATATTACAAAAAATAACACAACCTAGGCAAAATTAGTGAAACTATCCAAAGATACAAAAAATATTTATAATCTCCCTTTATCATGCATACATCCCTATTTTCTGCCATAATCCAGATTAAAAGCCTGGTGTCTGTCCTACACCTATACCCCTGGTTCAGTCAAACCCCCAACCTTGCCTCCCTCCAATCAACACATATTCTACTCCTACTTATTTGTTTTCCATCCTTTCAAGAATTTTTCCTAGATCCTCCCTCCAGTTGGAAGAAATCTCACCCAAACACACCTTCAAACTATAAGGATAACAAAAATAGCAGGGAAACGGACTTTGGCCCAGTGGTTAGGGCGTCCGTCTACCAAATGGGAGGTCCGCGGTTCAAGCCCCGGGCCTCCTTGACCCGTGTGGAGCTGGCCCATGCGCAGTGTTGATGCGTGCAAGGAGTGCCGTGCTACACAGGGGTGTCCCGCGCGTAGGGGAGCCCCACGCGCAAGGAGTGCACCCATAAGGAGAGCCACCCAGCGCGAAGGAGGGAGCAGCCTGCCGAGGAATGGCGCCGCCCACACTTCCTGTGCCGCTGACGACAACAGAAGCGGACAAAGAAACAAGATGCAGCAAAAAGACACAGAAAACACACAACTGGGGGAGGGGAGGGGAATTAAATAAATAAATAATAAATCTTTAAAAAAAAAAAAAAGAATAGTTGTGTTTAAATCTATCCTCTTGACATTTGTTTTCTATTTGTCCTGTTAGTTCTTTGTTCCCTTTTCCTTTTGTTCTAACTTCTTGGCAGTTAATTGAATTTTGGGGAATTTCATTTGTTGGTTTACTCATTATAACTATTTGTTATACTATTTTGTTGATTGCTTTAGGATTTATAGTGTACATCTTTAACTTGTTATTATGTGCTTCCAAGTGGTATTATACACTTAATAGCATAAGCATCTCATAATGATAAACAGTAATCGTATTCTCCTCTTACAGCCTGTTTGCTATTTTTCATATATTTTACTTCTACATATTATAAACCCCACAATACAATGTTATTGTTTTTGCTTTAAGTAGGCAATTATCTATGAAAGAGATTGAAATACTAAGAATACAATCATCATATTTACCAATGCATTTAAAATTTCCTATGCTTTCATTCCTCATGTAGATTCAGTTTTACCTCTGGTATCATTTCCTTTGGCTCAAAAGACTCCCTTTAACATTTATTGTAGTTCAAGGCTGCAGGTGATGAATTATTTCTGATTCTGTACATCTGAAATATTTTTATTCCCCCATTTTTGAAACTTATTTTAGTTGGGTAAAGAATTCTAAGTTGATCATTTATTTTCTTTCAGTATTTTAATGATACTGCTCCACTCTCTTCTCACTGCCATAATTTTTTATGAAAATTCTGCTGTCATCTTTTTCATTTTTCCTCTGTATGGAATGTAACTGTTTTTCTTTGGTTGCTTTTATGATTTTCTCTTTATCTCTAGTTTTCAAAAATGTGACTATGAAATGCCTTGGTGCAGTTATCTTTATGTTTTTTGTTCTTGAGTTTTATTGAGCCCCATGGATTTGTGCATTTATAGTTACCTAAAATTTGGGAAGATTTTTTAGGACATACCAGGGATTGAACCCAGGACCTTGTGTGTGGGAGGCAGGTGCTCAAACTACTGAGATACACACCATCCCCTGAAATTTTTCATATATATGTATTTTTTTTCTTCCCCCCATGTCCTCTCCTTTTAGGACTCTAGTAATATATATACTAGGATTCTTGAAATTGTCCCACAGCTCATGGGTGGTCTGTTGATTTTTAAAATTCTTTATTCTATGTATGTTTCTGTTTTGTATAGTGTCTGTTTCTAGTTTTCAAATTCACTTGTCAATTCTGCAATGTCTAAACTGTAGTTTATCACATACATTGGATTTTTCATCTCAGCCATTATAGTTTTCATCTCTATAAGTTTGACTTGTGTCTTTTTCATATATGCACTGTCTGTACTTAACATGTTCAACATTTCCTCTAGCTTCTTAAAGATATGGAATATATTTCTAAAAATTATTTAGTATCCTTGCCTATTAATTCTATCATCTGTGTCATTTCTGGTTCAGTGTTTGATGGGCTTTTCTCTTAATTATAGGTTCTATTTTCCTGCTTTTTTTCATGATCAATAATTTTTATGGGATGTCAAACAATAAAAGTTTTAACTTTCTAGGTGCTGGATATTTTATATTCTTATAAAAATTCTTGAAGTTTTTTTTGTGGATACAATTAGGTTACTTGGAAACAGTTTGATCCTTTCAGCTCTCACTTATTAGCTTTGTTAGGTGGGAACAGAGCAGCTTATGGTTTAGAGTCCATTTTTCTCTAATGCTGAGGCAAACTCTATCTGTATAATCTCTGCAATGCCCCATAAATTATGAGATTTTCCACTCCAGCTCTTTGGAGCCTCTGTTCCAGGACTTGTTGTGAATGCCAGGTATTATTACCTCTATTCTTTTTAGACTATTCTTTCTCTGACCTTGAGTACTTTCCTCACATGCATGGACTAATCAGTTCTCAGCTAAATATGCAGATCTCTAGAGATCTTTGTGCACTTCTCTACTCTCTGGAATTTTACTGTGAACTGTAGCTGCTTTGGTCTCTTGGGATCTCCAACTCCTCCTCCCTTTAAAGAAACCATGAGGTTCTGCTTGGAGTCCCCTTCCCTGCTCTGCACACTACAAAACTTCTCCTAGTAGCAAGCTTAGGCAATTATAGGTTCCCCCTCATTTGTTGTCTGTCTCTCAGTGATCACTGTCCTTCATTACCTGTGTCAAATGACTGAGAATTGTTTTTCCATATATTGCATCAGGGTTTTTTTTCCCTTAGATCATTTCTGCAATTCTGCCTTAGCCAGAAACAGAAGTACACATTAGTTTATTATAATGGGAAGAACATGAGCATGTTTAAAGGCAAAAAATATGCATATCATTCAGAGGGGATGGTTTACTACTAAAATAAATAGACATTATCTGTAATGTTTAGGTTTTGAAAAGGCAAGTGTGACTGGGGTCTAGAAAACAAGTGGAAGGATGGGCTTTATATGTGAGGAAGAGCAACCCTTTATGTAAGAAGAGGCATGGAAGAGAGGAAGGGTGTGAATGTGGCAGGAACTCTCATTTAATGGATTCTACTATTTTATGAAATAGAAGGCAAGGGCATCTGCTGAGAGTAAAGGTGATGGTGGAGGTTGGAGTCATTCAAAGAGAGATGTAAGGTTGAGAAAAGATGTTTCAGTGAGGCAAAAAATGTGTTGACCAGAGAATTATAGTAGGATGGGCCTTACAGATGGTCCATTTGAGGCTGGTGATCATAAATTTATATTGGGGTTTTTGGGGGCAAGATGGCATCTGAGTGAGTGTACCTCATAATCTCTCCTGCAAAGAAGCGGCTAAGTAGGGTCAGAGTCCTGTTGGACTGTACTGTTTCAGGGGCTTGCAGGGCAGAAGGTGTCTGGGCATTGATTTGGTGAGACAGTGACAGAAGAGATTCTTGTGAGAGCTGGAATTTTGGGTTTCTGACACAGAGGTTAGATGTTGTGGGCGGGAACCCTTCCCCTAGGGCTGGCGGCCCGGCCACCGTGATTCCTGAAAACTTTGTTGTGTTGTGGGGTTCCCAAACCCCATGTTTACTGGATGCATGGTTCCCAGGTCTGTATCCCGTTAACCCTGGTAGCCCATGCTCCAGAGACTCACATACCTTCAGCCTGCAATATCACGGACTTCCCGTTCCCGAATCCACCACGCCCTGAGGTCCGTCTGAGGTCTGTGATTACCCTAGTCCTCCAAGTTTTTTGTTTTTTTTTCTTTGAACTTGGAGGAGCATACCCACTGACTTGGGGAGAGTCTGGGAAGAAAGGAGAGGTGAATCTGCTGAGAAAGCCCAATTTACCTAAATGTCCTGGGATAGGACACTTGGTCTGGGAGAAGGTGGAGTCACAAAATCAACTAGACCTCTCCTAGCACAATTAGACCTCTCCTAAGGTGGAGGGAATGTAGGAGGTGCTATCCAAGTGTCCAATAGCATATTTGGGGTTTCTGGAGAGGTGTAGGTGTTCCCACCCTGGAAATAAAGAGCCATTGTCTTCTGTGTTGAGTTGGTTCAACAAAGACCCACTTGAATCTCCTACTGGACCTCTCAGGCAGTTTTCCTGCTGCCCTGGGAGAGAGAGAACTGAGGAAGGGAGAAAGGGGTAAGGTCAGATCCCTAAGTGTTTTATTTAACTGCAAAGAGGATTCCTAGCTTGAAACTTTGGTTCTTTTGTTGTTGTTGTTGTGGTTGCTACTGTTGCATTGTCTCCTGGTCTTTTCTCCTGTTTTATTCCCCAAAATCCTTTTTCTTTTATTTAGTTTTTTTTTTCTTTTTTTCTTTTTCTTGTTTGTCCCCCCCCCCACTTTACTTTGTCTCCCTTTTTTTCTCTTTTCTTTCTCCCTCTTTCTTCTTTTTTATTTTATTTTCTTTATATAATAAGTGCTTCAGGGAGTGCTTCACATTTGCTGTGTTTCCTCATCCTCCATTTCCACTTTTCTGTGTGTATTGATTTTGGCCACCTACACTCTCCCCTTTCCTATATATCTTTCTATTCTCCATCATCTACTGTTTCTCTTATATTCCACCTCCCTTTCTTTGGCCCCCAAATTGACTTAATTTTTATTTCTAATACCTTTGTTCTGTTTTCTGTCTTTTATCCACTATTGATATTATTGTCTTTCTTTTCTCTTCCCTCTCTCATGAAAACACTGGTCTTTTAATTCATACTATATTCCTCCCCATATTCAGTTGACTATCTCATTATAGGTGCTCTACTTACTGCTATAACTCTACACAACTAACATGAGTCTAATATCCATTCTCATAGATCTCACATTGTTGGTGTGTTAATATTTATTACCAATACTACTTTATATATTTTCTTTTCTTACTCATTTTTTCTTTCTCAGTACCTAATATTTTCCTTCAAAGTGAACTAAGCCAGCAACAAGAAAATAGAGTAAGAAGAACAAAGCGACAAAGAGAAGACATAACACTTATGCACAAACAACAGCTATTTAATCCCCAAGACTAGACAAAGAAGCTAAGGAACTGATTAAACACATCAAGATAAAATGATGACCAGACAGCAACAACAAAAAAAAACAAACAAACCAATAATCAGGAAAAAATGGTCAAATCCAATGAACAAACTGAAGACCAGGAAAATGAGCAGAACATCAGACAACTGATTAAAGCTCTCAAAACATATATTAGAGACCAACTTAATGAAGTAAAGGAAGAGATTAAAAATATGAAGAAAACACTTAGAATACAGAAGAAATTGGAGTCATACACAAAATGATAACACATATGATAGTGATGAACAACACAGATCAAGAAATCAAAAATACACTCTCAGCAAATAGCAACATATTAAGAGAGGCAGAGGAGAGAATTAGCGACATGGAAGACAGTACATATAAAATCAAACAGATAGTAGAACTGATCGATAAAAAGATAGAAAAAATCCAGCTGGGACTTAGGGACCTGAATGACAATGCAAAATGCACAAAAATACATGTTATAGGCATCCCAGAAGGAGAAGAGAAGGAAAAAGGGACAAAAGGGGTATTGCAGGAAATAATGGCTGAAAACTTCCCAAATCTACTGAGGGAGATGGATGTACATGTCCAGGATGCACAATGCACCCCAAACACCATAAACCCCAACAGGTCTACCCCAAGAGATCTACTTGTCAAATTATCCAATGCACAAGACAAAGAGAAAATTCTAAAAGCAGCAAGGGAAAAGAGAACCATCACATAAAAGGGAAGCTCCATAAGATTAAGTGCTGATTTCTCATCTGAAACCATGAAGGCAAGAAGGCAGTGGTATGATATAGTCAAGGTACTAAAAGAAAAAAAATTTCCAACCAAGAATACTCTACCCAGCTAAGCTAGCATTCAAAAATGATGGAGAGCTCAAAATATTCACAAATAAACAGAAATTAAAAGAGTGTGCCAACAAGAACCCTGCCCTTCAAGAAATACTAAAGGGAGTTCTGCAGAAAGAAAGAAAAAAAAAAGGAGAGGCAGAGTTGGAGGAGAGTGTAAGAGCAACAAAAAAAGAAAAAAAGAGAAGGGGGAAAAAAAAATTGACAAACACAATTCCAAAAAAAATATGGCTAACATAAATAATTCCTTGAATGTAATAACACTGAATGTCAATGGATTAACCTCACCTGTCAAAATATTCAGACTGGAAGATTGGATGAGGAAATATGACCCATCTATATGCTGTCTATAAGAAACACATCTTAGACCCAGGGATTCAAGGAGGTTGAAAGAGAATGGCTGGAAAACAATCTTGCAAGCAAACAATAACAAAGGCAGGAGTAGCTATATTAATATCAGACAAAATAGACTTTAAATGCAAAACAACTGTGAGAGACAAAGATGGATACTACATATTAGTGAAAGGGATAATCTGTCAAGAAGAATGAATAATCATAATATTTATGCTCCTAACAAGGGCGCCTCCAAATACATGAGGCAAACACTGTAAAAGCTAAGTGAAAGAATAGATGCCTCTAAAATTATAGTGGGGGAATTTAATACACCATTATCAACTTTGGACAAAACATCTCAAAAGAGAATCAATAAAGAAATGAAAATTTTGAACAGTGTATCGGAGGAACTGGACCTAATAGACATATACAGATCATTACACCTGAATACAGCAGGATATACATTTTTCTTAAGTGCACATGGATCGTTCTCCAAGATAGACCATATGCTAGGCCACAAAGAAAGACTCAATTAATTCAGAAAGATCGAAATCACACAAAACAATATCTCTGACCACAGTGGAGTTAAGCTGGAAATCTGCAAGGGCCAGAGTCCTAGATTTCACACCAAGATATGGAAATTAAACAGCACACTCTTATAAAAACAGTGGGTCAAAGAGGAAATCTCAAAAGAAATTAATAACTACCTTGAAACTAATGAAAATGATAACAACATAACAAAATTTATGGGTTGCAGCAAAAGCAGTACTGAGAGGGAAATTTATCACCATCAATTCATACATCAAAAAAGAAGAAAGAACAAAAATTGAAGAACTAACTGCACATTTGGAGGAATTAATAAAAAAACAATAAAGTAACCCCACAAGAAGAAGAAAGAAAGAAAAAACAAAGATAAGAGCAGAACTAAATGAAATAGAAAATAAGAAAGCAATTAAAAAGATAAACAAAACCAAGAGTAGGTTCTTTGAGAAGATCAATAAAATTGAAAAACCCTTAGCTAGACTAACAAAGAAAAAAAAGAGAGAAGATGCATATACACAAAATAAGAACTGAGAAAGTAGATATCACCGCTGACCCCACAGAAATAAAGACTATCATAAGAGGATACTTTGAAAAACTATATTTCAACAAAAATGACAATTCAGAGAAAATGGACTAATTCCTAGAAACACACAAGCAGCCTATATTGATGAAAGAAGAAATTGACGATCTCAACAAACCAATCTCAAGTAAGGAGATAGACTCAGTCATTAAAAACCTCCCAAGTAAGAAGAGTCCTGGGCTTCACAGGTGAATTCTACAAAAGATTGCAGGAAGAACTAACGACAATCCTGCTGAAACTCGTCCAAAAAATTGAAACAGGAGGAACATTGCCTAACTCATTCTATGATGCCAACATTACCCTAGCACCAAAGCCAAACAAAGACACCACAAGAAAGGAAAATTACAGACCAATTTCTCTAATGAACCTAGACGCGAAAATCCTCAACAAAATACTTGCTAACCATATTCAACAGCACATTAAATGAATTATACAGCATGACCAAGTGGGATTCATTCCAGGTATGCAAGGATGTTTCAACATAAGAAAATCAATCAATGTAATACACCATATAAAAAGACTGAAGCAAAAAAATCACATGATTATATCTATAGATGCAGAAAAAGCATTTGACAAAGTACAGCACCCTTTCTTGATAAAAACACTGCAAAAGATTGGAATACAAGGAAATTTTCTAAACATGATCAAGAGTATATATGAAAAACCCACAGCCAACATCATTTACAATAGTGAAATCTTAAAATCTTTACCTCTAAGATCAGGAACAAGACAAGGATTCCCACTCTCTCCCCTTCTATTTAACGTAGTCTTAGAAGTACTTGCTCAAGCACTGAGGCAAGAACCAGATATAAAAGGCATTCAGATTGGAAAGGAGGAATTCAAAATTTCATTATTTGCAGATGACATGATCCTATACATAGAAAACCCTGAGAAGTCTACAAGAAAGCTTCTAGAACTCTTAAAAGACTTTAGTAAAGTCACAGGTTATAAGATCAATGTGCAAAATATCAGTAACACTTCTGTACACCAATAATGAGCAAGATCAGGAGGAAATCAAGAAACAAATACCATTTACAACAGTAAATAAAAAAATCAAATACCTAGGAATAAATTTAACTAAAGATGTATAAAATTTATATACAGAGAACTACACAACACTGTTCAAGGAAATCAAAGAAGACCTAAATAAATAGAAGAATATTCCCTGTTCATGGATAGGAAGACTCAATATTATGAAGATGTCTACCCTACCAAAACTGATCTACACATTCAATACAATCCCAATAAAAATCAAAACAACATTCTTTTTTTTTCAAAGATTTATCTATTTATTTATTTCTCTCCCCTTCCCAGCCCCCCAGCCCCAGTTCTCTGTTCTCTGTGTCTATTCGCTGCATCTTCTTCATCCACTTCTGTTGTTGTCAGTAGCATGGGAATCTGTGTTTCTTTTTTGTTGTTGTTGCGATATCTTGCGTCAGTTCTCTGTGTGTGCAGCGCCATTCCTGGGCAGGCTGCACTTTCTTTCACACTGGGCGGCTCTCCTTATGGGGTGCACTCCTTGCGCGTGGCGCTTCCCTGCGTGGGGGACACCCCTGCGTGGCACGGCACTCCTTGCGCACATCAGCACTGCATATGGGCCTGCTCCACATGGGTCAAGGAGGCCTGGTGTTTGAACCGTGGCCCTCCCATGTGGTAGACGGACGCCCTAACCACTGGGCCAAGTCCGCCACCAACACAGCATTCTTTAAGAACTAGAATAACTAGTTATGAAATTTCTATGGAAAGGAAAGAGGCCCCAAATAGCCAAAGACATGTTGAGAAATAAAAATGAAATTGGAGGAATCACACTACCTGACTTCAAAACGTACTACAAATCTACAGTACTGAAAACAGCATGGTATTGGCACAAGGATAGACACACTGACCAATGGAACCGAATTGAGAGTTCTGATATAGATACTCATATATACAGTCATAATATTCGATAAAGCCACCAAACCCTCTTAACTGGGAAAGAAAGGCCTCTTCAACAAATGGTGCCTAGAGAACTGGATATCCATATGTGAAAGAATGAAAGTGGATTACCAACTCACACCTTATACAAAAATCAACTCAAGATGGATCAATGACCTAAATAAAAGAGCTAAGACCATAAAGACTTTGGAAAGCAATGTTGGGAACCATCTACAGGATCTTGTAATAGGAAATGGCTTCATGAACTTCACAACCAAACCAGGAGCAGTGAAAGAACAAATAGATAAATGGGACTTCCTCAAAATTAAAGCCTTCTGCATGTCAAAGGAGTTTGTCACAAAGTGAAAACAGAACGTACACAATGGGAGAAAATATTTGGTAACCATATATCTGATAGGAGACTTATAACCTGCATATATAAAGAACTCCTATGTCTTGAAAATAAAAAGACAAACAGCCCATTTAAAAAATGGGAAAAATATTTAAACAGACACTTCTCCAAAGAAGCAATACAAATGCCAAAAAAGCACAGGAAACAATGCTCCAAATCTCTAGCTATTAGGGAAATGCAAATCAAAACTACAATGAGATACCATCTTACTCCCATAAGATTGGCAGCTATGAAAAAAAGAGAAGACTACATGTGCTGGAGAGGATGTGGAGGAATGGGAACACTCATCCACTGCTGGTGGGAATGCAGAAGGATCCAGCCATTCTGCAGGACAGTTTGGCAGTTTCTCAAAAAACTAGCTATAGATTTGCCATATGACCCAGCAATTCCACTGCTGGGTATATACCCAGTAGAACTGAAAACAAGGACACAAACCAATATATGCACACCAATGTTCATTGCACCATTTTTCACTATTGCCAAAAGTTGTAATCAACCCAAATGCCCATCAACAGATAAATGGATAAATAAAATGTGGTATACACGTACAATGGAATACTACTCAGCTTTAAGAACGAATACACTACAAACACATGTGATAACATGGATGAATCTTGAGAACCTTACGTTGAGTGAAGCAACCCAGGCATTGAAGGACAAATACTACATGACCTCAATGATATGAAATAAGTAAAACAAGCTGCCTCAGAGAGCTAGAGACTGAAGGATAGGCTTAAAGGAAATTGGGGGGTAGAAGAAGGATGTAAGCTGACACCTACATGGGTGAAATCTATGATAAGCTGGAGGTAAGTATTTGTACAAGGAAGGGGTAAAATGGGGACATAGGGTTACATTTGGGTGAGGCTTTGTGAGCTTGAGGGGGGCTAGGGATGGGAGGATGGGTAATATTGCCCAAGAAATTGGGGGGAGGGTAGGGGAACATGTGAACATAGGAGATTGTCATATATTTGGTTGAGAGTATAATGCTGAGAAAACTTTTTCAAAAATATAATAAAGAAGGTTACCTATTTAAGACGCTTAAAGGGGGTAATCTGACACAGGCAGGCTCCTAGGGAATATGTGAATGCTCATTTTGCCATAGTGGGTTATACCATTGGATAGAGACCCATACAAATAGAGTGACGGTATACCCACATCCTGGGGAGGACTGATGCCCTCAAATACAGGGAATTGTATCGCTCAAGAGAAATGGTGGCTCCCAGTGCATTAGGGCAGTTGAGCGTGCCAAGCCCTCAACACTGTTGCGAGTATCTCTGAACATGGCGCTTCAAGCAATGAAGATTGACTGTCACTGTGGGCCCTAAGGGGAGGGGGAAAGAGGTTTTGAATAGATGGAACCAATGTAACTGTGTGGGCAATAGAAGTGTTCCACAAGAGTATGCAAGAATGGATATAAGACATGTAAAATTACACCAAAAATATATAGGGGCTGATAGGCTAAAATGTAAATCATAATGCAAAACATAAGATAACTAAAAATTTAGAAAATTTTATAGTCTAAAATAGAAACCACAATGTAAACCCAAATGTTACCTTGTTTGAAAGCTATTGTCTCAATATCTGTACATCAGTTTCAGTAAATAGATTATGAATATGTAAAAAGATTATTGCTGTGGAAGGGAAAAGGTTTTATGTTGGATATGTGGGAGTACTGTATATTGTATATATGAATTACAGTGAACTAAAACTCTTGTGAAGATAAGCTTAATAATTAGAAAAAAGAAAAGAAAAAGATAGGATGTAGACACTGAGGAAAAAATGGAAGAAGTTGCCTTGCCAATTTGCATACAGGGCAACACTTATTGCAGTGATGGAAGGCAAAACATCAAAAACAAAGCTTTTGCATCTTTTAATTTTTTGATACCCCAATTTATTTTTATCTTAATTTTTCTAAATTAATATGTATTCTATATCTAACCTTTTGACACATTACTATATTCCATTTTACTATTAATGGACCCTGGCAATACATTGGCCTTCATTTTTGAAGAAGTTTTGGATCACAGAGAGTTTCAACAATGGTAGGGGAGGACTACTGGTGTGGGATGTTATTGACAAGGGACACATGGTTGGTAAGGAGTTCTCCAGGGCATATATCCAGAGTACATAAAAATGTTTGGATGTTTTCATAGTGGTTACTATAAAAAACATCAACTGAGGGAGTGCTGAGGTCTTAGGCAGGCGAGCTCTATCATATTCCCTAAAGGAACAGCAACAATCCCCCAAGTGCAATGGCACAGACCAAAAAAGAAGGAAGATCCAACAATGAGCCCTTCACACTAATGACTATGCTTGTAAGCCTGTGCACCTGAAATAAGAACATGGCCTAGAGCTGCAGGATGCCTAAGAATTACCTCCTGAGAGCCTCCGTGTTGCTCAAATGTGGCCAGCCTCGAAGCCAAACTCAGCATGTAAATGTATTGCCTTCCCCCCAGCGTGGGACATGACTCCCGGGGATAAGCTTCCCTGGCACCGAGGGATTACTACCAAGTACCGGCTGATGATGTAAGTAGAAAATGACCTTGAATAAAAGGGTCAACTCGGACAAGCAGAATATCTCAGTCTACATATAATACCAGGAGTTAAAAAATGCTATTTGACCTGAATAAAAGAGGGAAATGGAAAGGACAAATGAGTTTATATGGCTATGAGTCTCCAAAAAGAGCCGGGAGGTTATCAGAGTGGTCACCCTTATGCACACCTCAGCAGAGTCCTAGAGACAGATAAAGTAGATACAACCTCAGGTATTGGTTCTTCTAAGAGCTACAGAGAGCCACAGTTTCTATGGTCATGGCAGATGGAGATCAGTGCCATGTCAGTTGGCCCTACTTTGGAGTTTGTGTTTCTGTGTGATGGAGCTGGACTCAGATGTGGTCTTTGCTCACAAACCTCTCCTGTTACTTTTACTGGATCTGTAGTTGGCACTGGGGTTTAGTGTATACCCAGGGGACCTGAATCTCTGAACTGACCATGTGACAGCCAGGCCCTGAGCCTCAACAGACTTGCAACTCCTACACTCTAGTTTATTGGAATTACCCCACTGAGCTAACATGGTGGTGAGGAAGGTCAACCACCACACCAGGGAGCCAAGAGTGCCTACGACTGAAAGCAGGAGAATTGCATCCAGCATCCATGTGGTTTCTAAGACTCCTCTTCATATAGTTGTGGAGTGGACACAACCATTCCAAGGTCCACAGAATGGAGCAATAGAGTATGGATTAGAGTAGACTTACTGATACTCTATTCATGAACTATTGTGATTAGTAATCGAAGAAATGTGGCATTGGTGTGGAGAAAGTGGCTATGGTGGCTGTTGGCAGTAGGGAGTGGGAGGAAGAGATGAGATGTGGGGGCGTTTTGGGGACTTGGAGTTGTCCTGGGTGGTATTTCAGGGACATACAATGTTATGTCCTCCAATGGCCCACTGGGTGGAGTGTGGGAGAGTGTGGACTATGGTGTCGACCATTGACCATGATGTGCAGTGATGCTCAGAGATGTATTCACCAAGTGCAATGAATGTCTCATGATTATGGAGAAGGTTGTTGTTATGGGGGGAGGAGTGGTGTGAGGGAGGTGGGGGATATATGGTGACCTCATTTTTTTTTAATGTAACATCCAAAAAATAAAAACAAAAAAAAATTAAAATAAAATGTAAAAAAATATTTATATTGGGGCCTATCTACACTAATATCTCCTCTTGGATATATCATGAAAGCTCAAATTCAACATGTCCATAACTGAACACATCATCTTCAGAGTGACTACCTCATTTGATCAAATGAATGGTGAAAAATGATATTTATTGAGATGGGCAGCACAATAGGAGGGACAACCTAAAAGGGTTAGAGGTTAAAATATGGACTACCTGGGAAGTGGATGTGGCTCAACTGATTTGGCGCCTGTCTACCATATGGAAGACCCTGGCTTTGCTTCCCAGGGCCTCCCTGTGAAGGCAAGCTGGCCTGCACCTGCGGAGACCTGATGACCCATGATGACCCATGCTCACAGAGACCTGAGGGCCTGTGCCCATGGAGAGCTGGCACAGCAAGATGAGGCAACAAAGGGAGACAAGCAGACACAGAAGAACACACAGCAAATGGAAATAGAGAACCGACAGCAAGCAAGCGGCAAGTGGAAGGATAAATAAATAAAATAAATCTTACAAAAAATATATGGACTACCTGAATTTAGTGACTGACAAGTCCACCTAGCTTGAGCTGCACATAGTAGATCAAACTGACCCCTCTGGCTACCTTTGGTCCTCAGCGTTCAAGGTCATTGGTGACCTTGGCAAAAACCATTTCAGTGAGTGGTATAGGCAGATGAGATAAGTTAAATGATAAGGACAGGGGTGGGAGGAAGATGTGGAGAACAAGGAGGACTTTTTCAAAGAGAGGTAATGTCTATGAATATGTTTAAATATGTAAGGAGAGGCTCCATTAGAGAGGGGGAAAAAGTGAGTAAGCAAAAGAGAAAAAAATTAATCATTGCTGTACGGTTTTCTAAGGAGCTGAAAGGGGTGGGATCTAGAGCATAGGTAAAAATATGGGCTGTGTTATTTATGAACAACCTTCAATTTTACAGACAGAAAGTATCGATGAAGCAAACTATTTGAGCTTAACTTACATCTTTGATTATAAATACCTCTGCAAAATGTGTGTTTATATCTCTAAAAGAATCAGGGTATGTAGGTCTCCTGACATAACAGACCATAATTTCCAGGGATTAAAAAACAAGGCTGTCTCTTAGTCTCCCTTCTTCATTTGAGAGGCCTTCAGAAATAAATGGCCTTGGTCAAAATTAAAATTGTCTTGTGAACCTTGTACACAGTCACTAAAATATAAATAACTCCACTCAGCGGGTCAACTCAGTTAGTTACTCCAGGGGGCTTTTGGCAGATAATTCATCTTGGCAGCCTCACACAGGATCAGACCTTCTGAGGAGCATGAAAAAGTGTTTGCTATAGCTAAAGAGAATAACACTCACTTTGAATTTTTTCTAAACTAGGGGTTTTTTACCTTTTTGTTCCATGGAGCCCTTTGCCAGTCAGGTGAAAACCACAGACCCCTCGCTAAGTCCACATTATACTGTGAAGTATTTAATAAATATCTCACACCCGCACTAATATGTCCCCACACGAATAACATATTTTTCTGAATTTCAGTTCAAGTCCGCAGACCCCTTGTTAAGAACCCCTGTTCTAAACCAACGTAATTTATGATGGGCCTTAATTTGTGGAACTCCAGGATCACAATAAAACACCTGTCAAGAAGTCAACATAACAGTGTGGTTGAAGCTTATAGACCCTAAAGTCAGACTGCCTGAGTTCAAATCTTGGCTCTGCTATGGACTATCTGTGAAACCTTAGGTAAGTTACTTATTTTGTCTGTGCCTTATTTTCTTAATCTGTAAAATGGGAGGGAACTGTCTGTGATATTTATCTCATAGCATGACTATTAAATGAATTCATTTGTAATGTACTTATGGTACTGCCAGGAACATAGTAAATAACATTGGTTAAATAAAAATTCAATACTTAAACTGATTGAGAGCTACACTGTGAGAGAATTCTAATTCTGTCTGCAGGGTGACCTTCAGGGTAAAAATATAGGTCAGCATAGCAAATTTTAATAGCGTTACCTACTTGTCTAGTAGTTAAATTATATCAATCTTACCTTAATCAGCTAAACAACATCAGAGCTCTCAAGGAGAGAGCTAAAGCCTTGAACTGTATGCTATGAATATAGCAAAACTCCAGCAGAGAGGTATGATAATTAATGAAGATAGTATATGGGACTTACTATTCAAGCACAGCTGTAGGTAGTGTAAATTCTAACCTTTATCAGCTTAGATTCCTGGTAAGCTCTATACACAGCCTAATTTCTTTAGCTAGCTATTAAAACACCTTCATGAATTATGCTTTAATGTTATGCCCTTGGCCTTTATCAAGGATAATACACAAAGAAAATGCCAGAATATTTACTAAAGGAATTAATAGAAAAATGGGTGAATGGACTTACTGCCTCTTTTAAAACTATCATATAAGGTATTATCGATGATGTTTTTCAGAGTCATGAGTATAAAAATCACACCATCAACAAAAAGTTTGATGTCCTTAAAGGATCAGTAGGCTTCTATCTGTCAGAAAATAACTATAACATTTTTATCTCTGGCTTCCTGGAACTGCAAAGTGTAATATTCAATCACTGTAATGTGTAGCCCTCAAAGTTAGCATGTTTTCCCTTCTCATTTGCATATATTTGATTTCCCAGATTTATTCTAATTGTTTCAAAGGGTATATCTTTATAACAACAAGATCAACATTTATTGAGGTCTTACTACTTTGAGGATAATGTTCTAGGAGCATTGAATAGAGTATTTCACTGTGAGCTGCTGCAAACCTTTTTGGAAAGTATGCAGAATCAAATCAATAAAGGTGCATGTACATGTCAGAGTGCATTGATCATTAAATAAGAATGAGATTTTATGGTAAGAAATAAGATTACACTCAACACAGGGCCATCCTTTCATTGATCTATCAACTGATTTCTTTTGTTTAAAGAGGAGGTCAGGCATTTCATTTTATAGCAGTATTGTGCCTTAGATATCCTGGACAACTCTTTTGATAAATACAACCAAAATCCTGGGTAACATACATCTGTTCTTTATATAATGACTTAAATTGTTCCTGAAATCCTGAGTTAAAAATAAATTTCATTTCACTAATTTTGATGGGAAAATTTTTATACATTCATCCCAACCAAAGGTAGCCAAACAATTATCACCGGTAGAAAAATACATCAATTGAGCCATGAAAACAAATTTACATAAGTAATAAACAATAATATGAAATAAATATAGTTTGAACATAAAATGAAATGTAATACATGTTTACTGCACTCACCCATATTTCTTTGTACATCATTTTCTTGACCTAGTTTTCAACTTTAAGGGTCTCACCGTCATCTTGTGCTCACACTGCACTTAAAAACAAAGTTTTAAAAGAGAAAGTCAGTTTTAGAGGAAGGTAAATGCAAAATCCAAGAGCATGTTTAATTATGTAGCAATAGCTAATGTACACAATAGAAAAGGAAGAGTCATAGAAGAAGCTACCTAGTCATCCCTCTCTCTTGGCATATGTATGCCATGCAAAATGATTAGGGTTCATTTAAACTTAATGAACAATTTAAAATGGGTCTACATGATGGTTTCTGACTAAAAACCACTGTATTGAGTAAATTTATGAGGATGTCTTTGCCTGAAATTGTAATTTTGAAATATCACTTTTTAGAGCATATTTATTGAGTGTGATTATAGTGAGTAAGTCAGTCACCATGAAGCAAAAAAGGAGTCATTGTTGCAAAAGGATATAACTGCTGTGGTGAAAAGTTACTACTAACTGTTGTTATATGAGGTAACATACATGAACAGTCTTTTTAATCACTTCACAGAGCTGGCAAAAGAGTATGAAATCCAGACGCAAAAAAAAAAAAAAAAAAAAAAGTAAAAGTAGAAACCCTGCATGGTAAGTGAGCACCAATGCTTTCTTTCATCCTCAAGGTTTTGCTGAATCCTGAAGTTCTTCGGCTTCCTTTCTGATGTCTGCATGGGGCTCAGGGACCTGGAGCATACAGCCCATTTGAGACATTCAAACCAGTAGATGACTGCCATATAAAGCTGGGTGCCCAAGGAGCTATGCCATCAGGATAAGGGTGCCTGAGGATGAAAGTCATCATGCAGATGGGGTCATCGAGATAACTTGCCTGGGTTGGTGAATAAAATCGCCCGTGATCACAAGCTAGACCATCTCACATGGGTTTTCGGTCTGAATTCTTGCCACTTGCCCCCCCAAAAAACCCACAAAAAGCGAGTATATATCTCCCAGTTTGGTAATATCATCAGGTGATTGGAAGAAAGAAACATAAATTCTCTCTGGAGGAATAGAACTTCAATATAGGCCTTGAAGAATTCCCACAGATAAAATTTCATGCAAAAGAAGCATATCAAAGTAAAACAGTGACAAATACAAAGAGAAACATGGCACCATGAATAAGAGACAACAGTAGAAACAACACTGAAAGCATAATCAAACATGAAAGATTGCAGATACACAAAATATATAAATAGTATACATTTTAGGAAAATAGCCAAACTTAAATGGTTTTGAAAATAAAAAAGAAACTTGAATACATGAGCAGAGAATATGAAACCATAAATAATGAAATATGAAATATGAAGTAGTTGAAGGAGAAATAATTAAAGAGGAAGAGAAATCAAGAACCAGGCAAAACAGGGCATAAGAAATTGAATAAGATAATATAGATAAATCCAAATGTAACCACAGCAAATATTAATTGACCAAACCAGGGATCAGCAAACTTTTTCTGTAAGGGGCCAGATGGTAAATATTTTAGGCTTTGTCGAGCCATACAGTTTCTGTTCCAAGTATTCAACTATGCCATTGTTGTGCAAAACCAGTGATAGTCAATGCATAAATGATTTGGCTGTGTTCCAGTAAAACTTTATTTATAAAACTAGGTGGTATAGGCTGGTCTATGGGAACTCTGTATTTTATGTGAGGTTTTTCTCTACACCTACAGGTTCTCTAATAAATTTTTAAAATTTAAAACTACATGGTGGGCTGGATTTGGTCTGGGATATATAGTTTGCCAACCCTGGGCTAAACTCTCTTTGCAGATGATTAGGAGAAATACCATTCATTGAATAGTATGGAGACAAGTGATTATTCACATGAAAAAATATATAAAATTGGATCCCTACTTCATGGCATACTACAAACTCAATTTCAGGTGGAATAAAGACTTGAATGTGAACTTCAAGATCCTCAAATTTTGAGAAAACAATATTAGTTTATATCTTTATAACCTCATAGTAGGGAGTTTTAAAAAGAAGTTATGGGAACAGATGTGGTTCAAGCAGTTGAGTTCCCACCTCCCACATAGGAGGTCCCAGGTTCAGTTCCTGATGCCTCCTGAAAAAACAAAAACAAACAATAAGCAAAACAAATAATAAAACCAACTCAGGGAAGGCAATGTGGCTCAATGGTTGAGTGCCTGCTTTCCACATATGAAGTCCCAGGTTTAATTCCCGGTGCCTCCATTAAAAAATAATGATAAGGCTGACTCAAATGTGGCCAGTCTCGAAGCCAAACTCAGCATGTAAATGCAATGCCTTCCCCCCAGCGTGGGACAGGACACCCGGGGATGAGCCTCCCTGGCAACGAGGGACCACTATCAACTACCAAATGATGATGCAACTGGAAAATGACCTTATATGGAAGGTTCAATGCGGATCAGCAGAATATCCATGTCTACATAAAATACCATGACTTTAAAATGCTGTTTGACCTAAAGTAAGGGGGAAATGGAAAGGAGAAGTGAGTTTATATGGCTACGAGTTTCTAAAAAAGAGTCTGGAGGCTGGCAGAAGGATTGCCCTCATGCACAACTGAGCAGAGTCAGAGAGATAGATAAAGCAGATACAACCCCCAGATATTGGTTCCTTTGAGGGCTAAAGAGACCCATGGGAGTTATGGTCATGGCCGATGGGGTTAACTACCAGGGCAGATGGCCCCTCTTTGGAAATGGTGTTTATGTGTGATGAATCTGGACTCAAATGGGATCTCCCTTCATAAGACTTTCATGCTAATGTGCTGGAGGTGCAGTTAATGTTGGGGTTTAAGATATATTTAGGGGATTTGAATCTCTGGACTGACAATGTGATAGTCAGGTCCTGAGCCTCAACAGACTCCAGCACCTACAATCTGATCTATTGGACTTACCACACTCAGCTAAGATGGAGTTGAAGAAGGACAACCACCACACCATGGAGCCTAGAGTGATTACAACTGAAAATGGGAGGATTGCATCCAGCATCCATGTGGAATCTGAGCCTCCTCTTGACATAGAGGTGCAATGGACACAACCAATCCAATGTCCACATAGAAGAGGTGGCATTGGATTGGGAAAAGTGGACATGGTGGCTGATGGGTATGGGGAAAGGCAGGAAGAGATGAGAGGTGGAGGCGTCTTTGGGACATGGAGCTGCCCTGGATGGTGCTTCAGAGGTAATCACCGGACATTGCAAATCCTCACAGGGCCCACTGGATGGAATGGAGGAGAGTATGGGCCATGATGTGAACCATTGTCTATGAGGTGCAGAGGTGCCCAAAGATGTACTTACCAAATCCAATGGATATGTCATGATGATGGGAACGAGTGTTGTTGGGGGGGAGAGGGGGGGGTGGGGGAGGTTGAATGGGACCTCACATATATATTTTTAATGTAATATTATTACAAAGTCAATTAAAAAAAAATAAAAAATAAAAATAAAAAAAATTTAAAAAAATAATGATAAAAACAAGATACAAAAGGCATAAATTTTAATGGAAAACACATATTAAGAACTTTGATGCATCAAAAGACACAATAAAGGGTAGATAAATAAGCCACAAACTGGGTAAAAATATTTGTAACTCATAAAACCTACAAATAATTAGCATCCAAAATATCTAAATGACTTTTACAAACCAATTAGAAAAAGACAGAAGACCCGATGGTAAAATGGACAAAAGAACCTTATAGGCAGTTCACAGAAGATGAAGTGGATGAAAAGGATAGATGCTCAACCTCACTAGTAATCAGGGAAATACAAATTGAAACCACAGTGCCATATCATTTAAACCACAAAACATGCATATCACTCACTTCTATGCACTTAGGACCATATGAAGTACCAGCAAGGATGTGGAGAAACAAGGCTCCCACTGCTGGTGGGAGTGTAACTTGGAATAACCACTGTGGCAACCATAGAAATGCACTGCTCGACTCTCCTCCAAGAGAGCCTGCTGCAAGGAGCATGGCTGCCTACAGCCTCAGCTGCCACCCCTCTGAATCAACCACTGCATTTGTGATGAAGCCACACTTCCCCCAGGTGTCCCCCAGCCAAAGACTGAGCACAGCGGGGGGGGTACTGGTGCTGGACCATGCCTGTGGGATGCAGGAATCCCCTAATAGGCGACTTTGGCATGGGAACTCGCCATCAGCCTGGCGGATGCTTTCCTAGAAATGTGCAGCAGAACTGAAGTTCTTCTTATCCCATCTTCCTTCCTTCCCCCTCTCCTTTCACAGAAGCCAGCATGGCATTGCCTTCTGAAGAGTCTCTCTGCTTATCCCTGCTCTCTCCCCTTCACTCTTCACAGGCAAGCCCCAGTAAATCTCTCATACTTCTAAACCCAGCTTGGCGGATGCTTCTTGGAGGATACAAACTGACACAATCACTTTGGGAAATAGCTGGGCATTGGCTGGTAAAGTGGAACAGGGCATATTCTATGATCCAACAACTTCACTCATACGAGAAGGCCTTAGAAAAATTTGTACCAAGAGGACATGTACAAGAATGTTCATAGCAGCGTTGCAGAAAATAGCCCCAAACTGGAAAGAATCCAATGATTGTTCAGTGGTAGAATGGGTAAATGAACTCTGGTCTATTCATGCAATGGTCACTTTAGAGTGAGGATTGCTGCATATTGTTTCATAGGCTGTATATGGCACAACACCAGGGAAAGGGGCATTCACACAGTTTAAGAACCAACTACAGGGAAGCAGATGTGGCTCAAGAGATTGGGCTCCCATCTACCATATGGGAGGTCCTGGTTTCTGTTCCCAGGGCCTCCTGGTGAAAGAAAGCTGGCCCTTGCAGATACCTGACAACAAGATTATTCAACAAAAAAGAGACACAGAGGAAAGACAATGACAGGCACAACAAACAAGAGAGCTAAAGTGGCTCAAGTGATTGAGCACCTCTCTCCCACATTGGAAGTTCCCAGAATCAATTCCTGGTGCTGCCTAAAGAGAAGACAAGCAGACACAGAAAAGTACTCAGTGAATGGACACAGAGAGCAGACAGTGAGTGCAAGCAGTAAGGTGGGAGAGGATAAATAAATAAAATAAATCTTTAAAAAAAAGAACAAACTACAGGTTAGATGCATCAACATGGAGAACCTCAAGAGAAGTAAGTCAGTGAAAGGAGAAAGTAACAGAACATTCTTTACAGTATGATTTCATTGAAAGTTAAAAACAGGCAAAACCAAAGACTACACTGTTCAGGGATGTGGGTATATGCCACAAAAACTAAAAAGAAGAGCAAAAGATGGCTTGATGCTGAATTCAGGAGAGATTTCCACTGGGTTAGAAAAGGAGAGGTTCAGTTTAGGGCACACGGGGGACTGCTAAGCCATTGGGAATGTTCTATCTCATAAAGGGGTGATGGGGTCTTTATTAATTTATTGTTATTCTTTTGTACATATGATACATTTCACAATATCTTTTTTGTGAGCTGCTATTCCAAGTTAGCAACCCCTGCTGTGGGCTGCTATTCTAAGTTAGCAACCCACGAGGACCGGGCGGGCTTCCACGGCTCGGCGGTGAGCCCCTAGGCCAGCACGTAGGCCTAGGTTCTCCAGGCGTGGGGGACGCGCGGTAAAAACCACGGAGACAGCCTGTGAGAATGAGCTAGTCCAATTTATTGCGGAAATACACTTGATTATATAAGGTCGGGTCAAGGGAGGGGTAGGAATTGGGGCGGGTAAACTACGGGGCGGTAGTGGATAGGCGGAACTGTGCAGGCAGCTATGAAGTAGGCGGTGATTAAGAAAGGGGGCAGCTCTTTGGAAATGGTGTTTATGTGTGATGAATCTGGACTCAGATGGGATCTCCCTTCATAAGACTTTCATGCTAATGTGCTGGAGGTGCAGTTAATGTTGGGGTTTAAGATATATTTAGGGGATTTGAATCTCTGGACTGACAATGTGATAGCCAGATCCTGAGCCTCAACAGACTCCAGCACCTACAATCTGATTTATTGGACTTACCACACTCAGCTAAGATGGAGGTGAAGAAGGACAACCACCACACCATGGAGCCTAGAGTGATTACAACTGAAAATGGGAGGATTGCATCCAGCATCCAGGTGGAATCTGAGCCTCCTCTTGACATAAAGGTGCAATGGACACAACCAATCCAGTGTCCACATAGAAGAGGTGGCATTGGATTGGGAAAAGTGGACATAATGGACAAAGGGTATGGGGAAAGGCAGGAAGAGATGAGAGGTGGAGGCATCTTCGGGACATGGAGCTGCCCTGGATGGTGCTTCAGAGGTAATCACCGGACATTGTAAATCCTCACAGGGCCTACATGATGGAATAGAGGAGAGTATGGGCCATGATGTGAACCAATGTATATGAGGTGCAGAGGTGCCCAAAGATGTACTTACCAAATCCAATGGATGTGTCATGATGATGGGAACGAGTGTTGTTGGGGGGGGGGGAGAAGGGGGGTGGGGGGGTGGGGTTGAATGGGACCTCACATATATATTTTTAATGTAATATTATTACAAAGTCAATAAAAAATTAAAAAATTAAAAAAAAAAAAAAAAAGAAAGGGGGCAGATTATGAGTTGGCTAAGTGGACGGGACTGGCGGGAAGGATAGCAACGGCTGGAAAAGGGAGATAACAAAAGCAAGGAGGAGGGGTGAAGGGAGGCAGCAACACTTTTTAATTTTTATTTTTTTATTATTTCTTTAAAATATTACATTCAAAAAATATGAGGTTCCATTCAACCCCACCACCCCCACCCCCCACTCCCCCCACAGCAACACTCTCTCCCATCATCATGACACATCCATTGCACCTGGTAAGTACATCTCTGAGCATCACTGCACCCCATAGTCAATGGTCCACATCATAGCCCACACTCTCCCACGTTCCATCCAGTGGGCCCTGGGGGGATCTACAATGTCCCATAATTGACCGTGAAGCACCATCCAGGACAACTCCACGTCCCGAAAACGCCTCCCCATCTCATCTCTTCCTCCCATTCCCCACACCCAGCAGCCACCATGGCCACCCTTCCCACACCCATGCCACATTTTCTCTGTGGACATTGGATTGGTTGTGTCCATTGCACATCTATGTCAAGTGGGGGCTTAGATTCCACATGGATACTGGATGCACTCCTCCTGCTTTCAGTTGTAGACACTCTAGGCTCCATGGTGTGGTGGTTGACCTTCTTCAACTCCATGTTAGCTGAGCAGGGTAAGTCCAATAAATCAGAGTGTAGGAGCTGAAGTCTGTTGAAGCTCTGGGCCTGGGTATCATATTGTCAGTCCAGAGATTCAAATCCCCTAAATATATCTTAAACCCCAGCACCAACTACAATTCCAGTAAAGTAGTATGCAAGTCTTGTGAAAAGAGATCCCATCTGAGTCCTGTTCCATCACACAGAAACACCAGCTCCAAAGAAGGGCCATCTGCCATGGCAGTGAACCCCATCTGCCATGACCATAGAACCCGTGGGTCTCTTTATCCCTCAAAAGAACCCATACCAGGGGTTGTATCTACTTTATCTGTCTCTTAGACTGTGCTCAGTTGTGCATAAGGGCAATCCTTCTGACAACCTCCAGACTCTTTTTTAGAGACTCATAGCCTTATAAACTCATTTCTCCTTTCCATTTCCCCCTTACATTAGGTCAAGCAGCATTTTGGAGTCATGTTATTATATGTAGACAGGGATATTCTGCTGATCCGCATTGAACCTTTAATTCAAGGTCATTTTCTAGTTGCATCTTCAGCTGGTATGTGGTAGTGATCCCTCGGTGCCAGGGAGGCTCATCCCCGGGTGTCATGTCCCATGCTGGGGGGAATGCACTGCATCTACATGCTGAGTTTGGCTTTGAGAGTGGCCACATTTGAGTAACATGAAGGCTGTCAGGAGGAGACTCCCAGGCACAATGCTACTCTAGGCCTTGTTCTTATTGCAGGTGTATAGGCTCATAAGCATAGCCATTAGTATCAGGAGCCCACTGTTGGGCCCTCATTCCTTCCTGGTTCTTACCATTGCACCTGGGGGACTGCTGCTGCTCCCCCAGGAACCACGACAGAGACCCCCAGCCAGTAACCCAGTACCCCCCCAGCTGTTGTTTTTAATTGTTTCCACTATTAGTATATCTAAACATTACCATGTACCCTGGACATATGCCCTGTATAACTCCCTGTCAACCATATATAGCCTGTCAATAACATCCCATATCAGTATTCCTCCGCCGCCATTGTTGAACCACTCTGTGATCCAAAACTTCCTGTACAGTGAATCCCAATATATTGTCAGTTTCCCTTACTAGTAAAATGGAATATAGCGATGAATTTAAAGGTTAGATCTAGAGTACATACACAATATCTTTTTTAAAGGAATTGAACTCCCTGAGGTTGGGACAACATAAAACGATCCTTTTCCTAACCCCTTTTTAAAACCAATACTAATGACTTTCAGCCTATGCTTTACTAGGGCCTTGCATTAAACCTGATTTGGGGAAAGGAAAGAATAAGAAATTTCTAATGAAGATTTCCATATTTCTTTTCTTTACGCACAGTGGCCATGAATGCTCTCTGTAGAGAAGAGATCCACTACAGATGAAACAGATGTGCTGCCCGATGCTTCCCTCAAGTCCCAATTAGTCAAGCAGAAAAAGAAACACAAAATAAAATGAGCATGTGCTTTTGCTGTTGCTAAATGATTATAAAGGTATAAAAAAGTATCATGTGTGAATTGTTCTCTTGCAGGGTCAGAAAATTCGAGGAGATGGGCTTGTAAGGGAGCTTCCTCACATGACACTATTGGCAGAAACAACCCCTGCCATCATTTCCCCAGACATAAGGTATGTGCAGCCTGAATCCCTCTGTAGCCAACTATCAGGCTTCACTCTGGCTACGGCCAGATGCAGCAGTTCTATCCAAGTCTATAGCATTCAGGTGCTTGTTGCTGGCAACGCTTGAGTTTCCTTGGCTTGTTTTGCTCCCTCCCACTTGTCGAAGTCCTTCCTTCTTGGCTTCTGTGACTTCCGTGTTCTCTTTATAAGGCCTCCAGAAATATGGCTTATGGCCTATCATGATTCAGTTGGCCACACCTAAACTAATAATAACATCTTCAAAAGATCCTATTTACAATGGCTTCACACCCACAGAGATGTGGATTAAGAGCATGTGCTTGTTCAGGTACATAATCCAACGAGCACCTGAGTACTATAGGCTCCAGGAAAAAGCAAGCCTTATTGATATCTTGATTTTGGACTTCTAGCTTCAAAACCATGAGCTAATAAATTCTTGTTGTTTAAGCCAACCCATTGTATGGTAGCTATCTTAAAAACAGCCTGGTAAACTAAGACACATCCCAAGCTCCTTAAGATCCCTGAGGCTCTGGGGTAGTGGTGCTCTGGAAAGACCTCCCAAAGGAAGGGATTGCCTCCATTGTTGAATGAGAACCATAGCTAGTGATCCTACAAAGATGGAAAGCATAACTTCAAATAGTCCAAGGGCTCCAATCGTTGTAGTCGCTGACTCTCCTGCCAACTCCAAAATTAAATACCAAGACGATTTTTACAGAATAATCTCATTAAAAAATAAGGAAAGAGAATGGTGTTTCATCAAATCTCATCTTCACAACAACCTTATGGAGCAAATACTTATTTCCCCCATCTTACAGATGAGAAAATTGAGGCACAAGAGAAGAAGTGATGTGCCCAAGGGCACCCAGCTTATTAGGGGCATAGATCTTCTAGCACTGGATCTCAGAGTTCAATCCCAGGCTCTTTCTTTTCCAGCATGCTACTTGACATGGTCCATGGATTCTGTGGTCCAGTCTTACATTCTGATCTCCTCCTTTCCCTTCCCACTGCCACTTACTTCACCAGATCAGTCTCTCGATACTTAGCAACTTGACTATTTGAAGAGTCTTCTGATGGCCTCTCTGTCCCATCTCTGGCCTCTTCTGTTCATCCATTATAAGGCCCAATGGATGCCTCCTCTAAGTAGCCTCCATGAATCCCCACCCTCCATACTCCTTCCTCTGACCTCCTATGGCACTTAATGGGACCATTTTTTAACACTTAGTTCATCCAGTTTTGCATATTGCATAGCCGTCTCTCCCGATTTCGATACCTCCTATAACATGTTAGTTAATGCAAATACACTTTTGGCCTTTTAAGCAGCAGAGTTAGTTTTAGTTCCAGTGTGCACAAATTATGAGTAACCTCTATTGGCAATAATTTGAAAAGTAAAAGAGGGAATTGTAGGAAGGGAAAAGAAAGGGGAGGCAAAGAGAAAGGCAAAGGAGTTGAGAGTCTTAGGATGAAGCCTCGTGAGGAAGAAATGAAGCTAAGGAAAGGTTAACCAAGGCCAAAATCAGTACACTGAGCCTTGCTATTTCTCCAGGAAGAGCTAAGGCCGACCAAGGCTATATAATAGGGAGGAGATGTGGGAAATACCTTGACCACTATGGAATTTAGGGCAAATAAAGGTTGCCCAAAGAGTTTCCCATCTCAAACATTCCATTTACTCTATGTCACTGAGACAAGGGAGGAGGGGACCGGGTGGGTGAGCACAGCCCTCAATCAACCTGAAAAGGCCTTGAACATGATTCATGACCTCAGGCTGCCTAATCTTTCTTTTCCCCATGAGGTCTACAATTCTTCAGGGATGAAGCATTTCACGCAAACAAACCTAATAATAGCAGTGGCAATATATTTAATATTTACTTTGCCAAGCACTGGGCTAAATGCTTTGCATACATTATCTAATTAATCCTCTTCACACAAATGAGTTAGGATGATGGTTTTCTTCGCTTAGTAACAGAAGCAACTGACGTTTAACAGATGGAGTGCATTGCCCAAGGTGACACAGCTCAGGCAGGGAGGCGCTGATGCCCTCACCCAGGAAGAATGACGGTTGGCTGATAACATGATACACTGCAAGTACTATGGGAGGGCAGGGAAGGGAGAGACTGGTTCTGACTGGGTAAATCCAGGAAGACTCTGAGGAGGAGGTGGGCGTTATTGAAATATACAGCCATTAAAGGGCAGCATCTGGACTGCTACACTAGTCCAAGTGCCTGGGTAGATATCAGGTCACATTTGGCAGGGTCAACATTTTCAACATTTCCTCCAGCACACCCATTGTCAAAAAAATCAGGATCATTGACTCATTGCAATCAGGGTGACCAGACTTTATGGAGAACCTTGGTGTGTCACAGGAAAAGAGTGATAAAAAGGACTTACTATCAGATGTGGTCTTGCATTAGTTGATATGGGGGCATGTTCAAGGAAGCCAGGCGAGGCTATCGATTAGATGCTGTCAGGGAGTGGAGATAATTCTACAATTGGGTATCTTAATTTTTATCTAGAAGGTGGGAAAAGAGAATGAGGCTAATTTTTTCTTTAAGTAGCAGTTACTCATATTAGCTAGGATAGTGGGATGTTTGGTCATGTTTGTCATTTGGATAAAGTTCATTTTTTGGCCCCTGTTGAGGCGTGATTATGAGAAGCCTTGATTTTGCCTTCATCCAGCAGGGTCACAGAATGGCCTTGTCTCAAGTTGAGGTTCTGTGGAAATGTTTACATTCAACAAGACAGCACCAAGGTCTGGCTGTGAGTGCCAGGCCAGCTCCCAGCTCTCAGGAGCTACTTTACTCTCTTTCCCAACAATCACTTCTGACCAGCTACTTGTGTCTGTGGGTTGGAGCTAAAGTAAAGTAGATGCATTTAGTGAGATGACACTTGTGTCTGTGGGTTGGAGCTAAAGTAAAGTAGATGCATTTAGTGAGATGGTAGAATGATGGCTACCATTTATTGAATGTCAGGTGACATGATAAGTTCTTTTTGTGAAGTAATTTATTTAGTTCTCACAAAAGCAAGAAAGTTAGGACCAAATATTATTGTTTCCGTACTTTTTAAAAGATGAGGAATTTGAGGCTTTGGATGACTTGCGCCCAAAGGTACAGCATGAGAAAGTTGCAGAACTGGGGTGTGAATAAGGATGATCTGAGCCTCAGCCTGTGTATTTAGCATCTGTACCTGATATGGCAGATGGCAGTCAAGGCAGAAAAGAAGATTCATCAAAACCATACAATGTGAAGTCATTCAATCTGGAGTAAAAAGGGCTGTGATAATGAGTCAAAGGGAAAGGTCACCTGTTATGGGTTGAATTGTGTCCCCCAAAAGACATGATCAAGACTTAACCCACAGTCTTATGAATGTGACCCTACTTGGAAATAGTATCTTTGTAGATGTGAATAGTTGACATGCAACAAAACTGGATTAGGCCCCCATCCAGTATGACTGGTGCCATTATAAGAAGGGGACAATTAGACAGACAGATGCCAGGGAGAAAGTCTGGTGAAGAGGGAGGAGGTAGAGATTGGAGTGTTGCATTTGAAAGCCAGGGAAAGCCAAAGATGGCCAGCAAACGCTGGAAGCCAAAAGAGGTAAGGAAGAATTCTCCCATACAGACCTCAGAAGAAGCATGGCCCTGTCAACATCTTGATTTCACACTTCAGACCTCCTGAACTGTGAGAAGATACATTTCTGTGATTTTAAGCCACCTTTCCTGCTAGGCCCTTTGTTTACATAGGCAAATTAATATGCAAATCACTTTAGAATGGTTTACACTACAATATTATAAGTTCTATATATAAAAACACATTTTTTAAGTTTAAGAAGGATACTCTTTAATTTTAAGAAAATACTTATTTGAGATGTGCTTTCTAGCTTCCTGGCTCCATCACTCCCTGCTCATACAACCTGGAGCAAATCAGTGGACTAGGAAGTGGTGAGGCTGGATTTGAACCCATGGCTTCTCAGACCTAATGTTCCTCAAAAGAATTTATCCCAGGTATGCAAGCATGGGTCAACATAAGAAAATCAATTAATGTAATACACCACATTAACAAAAATAAGGGGAAAATGCATGATTATCTTGATTAACACAGAGAAGGCATTTGAGAAAATACAGTATCCTTTCTTTATTTTAGCTTGTAAATTCTTTTTTTTAAATTTTTTAATAAAACTTTAAATTTAATTAATAGATCACATAGAATGTTACATTAAAAAAATGTAAGAGGTTTCCATATAAACCACACTCCACTCCCTAACCTCTATCATTTTTTAAATTGTATTTTTTGAAGATACATACATCACAAAAAAGGTTACATTATAGAAAACATAAGAGATTCCCATATACCCCCCCTCCTCCCACACCAACAACCTCCCCCATCATTGTGGCACACTCTTTGCACTTGGCAAACACATTTTGGAGCACTGGTGCACCACGTGGATAATAGTTTACTCTGTAGTTCACACTCTTCCCCAGTACATTCAGTGGGTTATGGCAGGATATATATAATGTCCAGCATCTGTCCCTGCAATATCATTTACAACAACTCCAAAGTCCCCAAAATGCCCCCTCATCACATCTCTTCTTCCCACTCCCTGCCCTCAGCAACTACTGTGTCCACTTTCTCCCAATCAATGATACAATTTCCTCTATTAGTAGTCACAAAAGTTTTATAGACGAATGTCAGTAAGTCCACTCTAATGATAAAAATACTTAGACAAATAGAACTAGAAGGAAACTTACTTAACATGACAAAGGGTAAATATGAAAAAAACACTGCTAACATCATACTCAATGGTGAAAGAGAGTATTCCCTCTAAGATCTGGAACAAGACAAGGATACCCACTATCACCACTGTTATTCAACATTGTACTGGAAGTTCTAGCCAGAGAAAATAAACAAGAAAAAGAAATTAAAGGCATACAAATTGGAAAGAAAGATGTAAAATGTTCACTATGTTCAGATTACATGATCCTATATTCAGAAAATCTTGAAAAATCTGCAACAAATCTTCTAGAGTTTTAAATTAATTCAGCAGAGAGGCAGAGTATAAGATCAACATGCTTAAATCAATAGTGTTTCTGTATGCTAGTAATATGTGGTCTGAGGAGGAAAGCAAGAAAAAAAATTCCGTTTACAAGAGCGACTAAAAGAATCAAATATCTTGCAATATATTTATTTTTTGTTTTTTTAATTAAAGTTAATAGATCACAAGGAATGTTACTTAAAAAACATAAAAACAAAAAACATAAGAGGTTCCCATATAACCCACTCCCCACTCCCCACACCATCATTTTTGTAAATTGTATTTTTTTGAAGATATATACAATACAAAAAAATGTTACACTAAAATATATGAGGTTCCTGGATACCCCCCACCCCTCCACCCCACTCCTCCCACACCAACAACCTCCCTCATCATCGTGGAACACTCATTGCACTCGGTGAACACATTTTGGGGTGCTGTTGCTCTACACAGATAATAGTTTACCCTGTAGTTCGCACTTTCCCCCAGTACTTTCAGTGGATTATGGCAGGATATATAAATCCAGCACCTGACCCTGCAATATAATTAAGGACAACTCAAAATTCCAAAAATGTCCCCACATCACCACTCTTCTACCCTCTCCCTGCCCTCAGCAAATACTGTGGCCACTTTCTCCACCTTGATGCTAAAATTTCTTCTATTACTTATCACAATAGTTTTATAGTAGAATATCAGTAAGTCCACTCTAGTACATATTTTATTCCTCCATTCTGTGGACCCTGGGATGGTTCTGTCCTCTCCACCTCTAGGTCAAGAGGGAGCTTAGATTCCACATGGATGATGGATGCAATTCCTCTGCTTACAGTTGTAGGCACTCTTGATTCTCTTGTGTGGTGGTTGACCATCTTCATCTCCCTGTTAGTTGACCTGGATAAGACCAACGAACCAGAGAGTAGGAGTCGCCACTCTGCTGAGGCTCAGGGCCCAGCTGGCACATGCTTAGTTCAGAGATTCCAGTCTCCTGAGTATGGACCATCCCTAGCACCAACCACAGGTTCAGTAAAAGTGACAGAAAAGGCATGTGTACAAAAGATACATTTGAGTCCAGCTCTGTCACACTCAGGAGCACAAATTCCAAAGTAGGACCCTCTGACATGGCACAGAGCTCCAAATCTGTCTGCCATGACTATATGCCTTGTGGATCTCCATAGCCTTCAGGAGGACCAGTACCTAGGGTTGTATCTACTTTGGCTTTCTCTGGGGTCCTGCTGAGGTGTGCATAAGCGCGACCCCTCTGATGACCATCCGACTCTTTATGGAAGACTCTTAGCCATATAAACTCATTTGTTTTTGTCATTTCTCCCTTTTATTCAAGGTCAAAGAGCAGTTTTTAATACTTAATCCAACATATCAGCTGAGATATTCTGCTGGTCTGAGTTGACCCTTTTATTCAAGGTCTCTTTCTTGTTGCTTCTCCAGTTAGTGATTGGTAGTAATCCCTCGGCTCCAGGGAGGCTCATCCCCAGGAATTGTGTCACATTTGGGGGAAAGGTAATGCATTTACAAACTGAGTTCGGCTTAGAGAGTGTCCACATTTGAGCAACATGGAGGCTCTCAGGGGTAACCCCTAGGCACACTGCAGCACAAGACCTATTTCATATTTCAGGCACACAGGCTCCTAAGAATAATCATCAGGATCAAAGGCTCATTATTGGGCCATCCTTCCTTGTTGATCTTTGCTGTTGCACTTGGGGGATTATTGTTGTTCCATTGGGGAATGTGGAAGAGCTCCTCTGGGTGGGAACTCAGCACTCCCACAGTTGAAGTTTGTAACTGTAACTATTATAAAAATACCCAACATATATCCTAACATATTTATGTTCCCTATATACATGCCCTGGAGAACTCCCTCCACCCATGTACCTCCCTTCAATAACACCTCACACCATAGTTCCTCCCCTGCCATAGTTGAACCTCTCTGTGGTCCAAAACTTCTTCAACAATAAATCCTAATATATTGCCAAATTCAATTAAAAGGAAATTGAAATATAGTGATGGATTTAAAGTTTAAAAATAGAAAACATAATAATTGAGAAATACTAAAATAAAGTAAAAATAAATTGAGGTATTAATAAAATGAAAAATATTATAAAGCTTTGTTTCTAACGTTTTGTCTTTCATCACTGTAATAGGTTTTGCCTTTTATGTACGGTGGCAAGGCACTTTCATTTCTTCCTCAGTGTCTACATCCTTTCTTTTTTTTTCTTCTAATTTTTAACTTTGTCTTCAAAAGAATTTTAGATCACAGTAATTCACATACAAAATATAGAGAACTTCCGGATATCCAACATTAAACCCTTTCCCACTTTCCCCAGTAATTATCTCTTTACATGTTCATGTTATAGTTGCTGCAGCTGATGTACAAATTTTGACACGTAACTATCAAACATGGATCCACTTTGCTTTACATTATGGTTTATATATTAGACTGTACAAACTTCTAAATTTTTAGTTTCCTTATGTTTTACATTATGGTTTACATTTTAGTTTATAGACTTTTATACACTTTATTTTTATATTTTTTATTTTTTGTCTTTATTTTTTAATGTTACATTCAAAAAATTTGAGGTCCCCATATCCCCCCACCCCCCTCAATCCACTCCTTTCCCTATAACAACAACCTCCTCCATCATCATGAGACACTCATTGCATTTGGTGAATACATCTCTGAGCACCGCTGCACCTCATGGTCAATGGTCAACATCATAGCCCACACTCTCCCACGGTCCACCCAGTGGGCCATGGGAGGACATACAATGTCTGGTAACTGTCCCTGCAGCACCACCCAGGACAACTCCAAGTCCTAAAAACGCCCCCACATCACATCTCTTCCTCCCACTTCCTATCCCCAGCAGCCACCATAGCCACTTTCTCCACACCAATGCCACATTTTCTTCAATTACTAATCACAATAGTTCATGAATAGAATATCAGCAAGTCCATTCTAATCCATACTCTATTCCTCCATCCTATGGACCTTAAAATGGTTGTGTCCACTTCACATCTATATCAAGGGGGGGGGCTTAGATTCCACATGGATGCTGGATCCAATTCTCCTGCTTTCAGTTGTAGGCACTCTTGACTCCCTGGTGTGGTGGTTGACCTTCTTCTCCTCCATGTTAGCTGAGTGGGGTAAGACCAATAAACCAGAGTGCAGGAGTTGCAAGTCTGTTGAGGCTCAGGGCCTAGTTATCACATGGTCAGTCCAGAGATTCAGGTCCCGTGGATATAATCTAAACGCCAGGCCAACTACAGATCTGGTAAAAGTAACAGGAGAGACTTGTGGACAAAGATCACATCTAAGTCCAGCTCCATCACACAGAAACATAAACTCCAAAGTAGGGTCAACTGTCATGGCACTGAAATCCATCTGCCATGACCATAGAACCTGTGGGTCTCTGTAGCCCTCACAAGAACCAATACCTAGGGTTGTATCTACTTTATCTGTCTCAGGGACTCTGCTCAGGTGTACATAAGGACAACCCCTCCGATAACCCCTCTGATAACCTCCCGACTCTTTTTGGAGACTCAGCCATATAAACTCATTTGTCCTTTCCATTTCCCCCTTTTATTCAGGTCAAAAAGCAGTTTTAACTCCTATTATATGTAGACTGAGATATTCTGCTGGTCCGAGTTGACCCTTTTATTCAAGGTCATTTTCTAGTTACATCATCAGCTGGTACTTGGTAGTAATCCCTCAGCACCAGGAAGGCTCATCCCCAGGAGTCATGTCCCATGCTGGGGGGAAGGAAACACATTTACATGCTGAGTTTGGGTATACACTTTAGATGTAAATTGACATTCCGTCATTGCCTGTTCTTGTGGAGCACTTCCATTGTCCCCCAGTTGCCCTGCTTCCATCCATGCTATACCTTTCTCCCTCTCCCATCAGGGAACACTGTGAGACTCAATCTTCACTACCTGAGGAACCAGAATTACAGATACTGCAACAATGCTGAGGACTTGACATACTAGACTGCCCTAACTAATTGGGAGCCAGTGATTCCCTTGAAAGACACAATTACCTCTCTTTGGGAACATCAGGTCTCCCCAGGATGTGGGTACACCTTCACACCCATTTTATGGGTCTCCATCCAATGATATAACACACTATGACTAAATGAGCACTCACATACTCCCTAGAAGCTTGCCCCTGTACCAGAGGCCCCCCTTAAGCACCTTGAAAATGTGATCCTTCCTTATTATATTTTTTTAAGAGTTTTATCAACAGTATAGTTTCAACAATATACCTGACATTCTTCCATATTCACCAGTTCTCCCCAGGTCACCCCCCAATTCCTAGGGTCATCTGACCCATCCTCCCAACGCTAGCCCCCCTCAAGTCCACAAAGCCCCACCCAAATATATTCCTATGCCTTCATCTTATCACTTCCCTGTACAAATACTTACCTCCAACTTATCATAGACATCACCAATGTAGATGTCAGCTTGTAACCTTCCTCTCCCCACGCCTGATTCCTTTAAGCCTATCTTCCAGTCTTTAGCTCTCTGAGACAGCTGGGTTTGCTTGTTTCATATCAGAGAGGTCATGTAGTATTTGTCCTTCAATTCCTGGCTTGCTTCACTCATCATAAGGTCCTCAAGATTCATCCATGTTATCACATGTGTTTGTAGTGTACCCTCTTATAGCTAAACAGTATTCCATTGTATGTATATACCACATTTTATTTATCTATTCATCGATTGATGGGCATTTGGATTGATTCCAACTTTTGACAATAGTGTAGAATGCTGCTATAAACATTGGTGTACATATATCGGTTTGTGTCCTTATTTTCAGATCTTCTGGGTATATACCTAGCAGTGGAATTGCTGGGTCATATGGAAAATCTATAGCTAAATTTGTGAGAAACCGCCAAACAGTCCTCCAGAACGGCTGGATCCTTCTGCATTCCCACCAGCAGTGGATGAGTGTTCCCATTCCTCCACATCCTCTCCAGCACTTGTAGTCTTCTGATTTTTTGATAGCTACCAGTCTTATGGGAGTAAGATGGTATCTCATTGTAGTTGTGATTTGCATTTCCCTAATAGCTAGTGATTTTGAGTACTTTTTCATGTGCTTTTTAGGCATTTGTATTTCTTCTTTGGAGAAGCGTCAGTTCAAATCTTTTCCTCATTTTTTAAATGGGTTGTTTGTCTTTTTATTTTCAAGATATAGGAGTTCTTTTTATATGCCAGATATAAGTCTCCTATCAGATATGTGATTACCAAATATTTTCTCTCATTGTGTAGACTCTCTTTTCACTTACGTGACAAACTCCTTTGATGTGCAGAAGGCTTTAATTTTGAGGAAGTCCCATTTATCTATTTGTTCTTTTGCTGCTTGTGCTTTGGGTGTGAAGTTCATGAAGCCATTTCCTATTATAGGGTCCTGTAGATGTATTCCTACATTGCTTTCCAAAGTCTTTACGGTCTTGGCTCTTACATTTAGGTCTTTGATCCATCTTGAGTTGATTTTGGTATAAGGTGTGACATGGTAATCCTCTTTCCTCCTTTTGCATATGATATCCAATTCTCTAGACACCATTTGTTGAAGAGGCCATTCTCTTCCAGTTGAATGGGCTTGGTGGCCTTGTCGAATAACAGATGACTGATCTATATCAGAACTCTCAATTCAGTTCCATTGGTCAGTGTGTCTATCCTTGTGCCAATACCATGTCGTTTCCACTCCTGTAGCTTTGTAGGATGTTTTGAAGTCTGGTAGTGTGATTCCTCCAATTTCATTTTTCTTTTTCAGTATGTCTTTGGCTACTTGGGGCCACTTTCCTTTCCAAATAAATTTCATAGTAAGTTTTTCTAGTTCATTTAAAAAATGATGTATTGATTTTTATTGGTATTGCATTCAATCTGTAGATCAGTTTTGGTAGGATAGACATCTTCATAATATTTAGTCTTCTTATCCATGAACAGGGAATATTCTTCCATTTGTTTAGTCTTCTTTGGTTTCCTTGAACAGTGTTGTGTAATTCTTTGTGTATAAATCTTTTACATCTTTGGTTATATTTATTCCTAGGTACTTGATTTTTCATTTACTATTGTAAATGGTATTTGTTTCTTGATTTCCTCCTCAGATTGCTCATCATCAGTGTACAGAAATGTTACTGATTTTTGTGCATTGATCTTATGCCCTGCGACTTTACTGAACTCAGTTACAAGTTCTGGAAGTTTTGTGGTTGATTTCTCCATGCTTTCTATGTACATGATCATGTCATCTGCAAATAGTGAAATTTTGATCTTCCTTTCCTATTTGGATTCCTTTAACATCTGGATCTTCCCTCAGTGCTCAAGCAAGTACTTCTAACACAATGTTAAATAGAATGGGTGATAGTGGGCATCTCTCTCTTGTTCCTGATCATAGAGAGAAAGATTTTAGGATTTCACCATTGTAAATAATGTTAGCTTTGGGTTTTTCATATACTGCCTTTATTATGTTCAGAAAGTTTCCTTCTATTCCTATCTTTTGCAGTGTTTTTATCAAGAAAGTGTGCTGTATTTTGTCCAATGCTTTTCTGCATCTATAGATATGATTATGTGATTTATTTCCTTCAATCTGTTTATGTGGTGTATTACATTAATTGATTTTCTTATGTCGAAACATCCTTGTATACCAGGAATGAAGCCCACTTGGTTGTGGTATGTAATTTGTTTAATGTGCTGTTGAATACGATTAGCAAGTATTTTCTTGAGGATTTTTGCATTTACCTTCATTAGAGAGATTGGTCTGTAATTTTCCTTTCTTGTGGTGTCTTTGTTTGGCTTTGGTATTAGGGTAATGTTGGCATCATAAAATGAATTAGGCAATATTCCTTCTATTTCAATTTTTTGGAAGTGTTTAAATAAAATTGGTGTTTATGATTTCCAGACTGTTTGGTAGAATTCACCTGTGAAGCCATCTGGCCCAGGGCTCTTTGAGTTGGGAGGTTTTTAATGACTGATTCTATCGCTTTACTTGTGATTGGTTTGTTGAGATCATCGATTTCTTCTTTTGTCAATGTAGGCTGCTTTTGTGTTTCTAGGAATTTGTCCATTTCCTCTAAATTGTCTTTCTTGTTGGAATACAGTTTTTCAAAGTCTTTTCTTATGATAGTCTTTATTTCAGTGGAGTCAGTGGTGATATCACCCTTCTCATTTCTTATTTTGTGTATTTGCATCTTCTCTCTTTTTTTCTTTGTTAGTCTAGCTAAGGGTTTGTCAATTTTATTGACCTTCTCAAAGAACCAGCTCTGTTTTGTTTATTATTTTGAGTCCTTTCCTATTTTCTATGTCATTTAGTTCTGTTCTGATCTTTGTTATTTCTTTCTTTCTTATTTCTTTGGGGTTAGTTTTTTTTTTTTCACTAATTCTTCCAAGTATGCAGTTAGGTCTTCAATTTTAGCTCTTTCTTCTTTTTTGATGTACGAGTTTATGACTATAAATTTCCCTCTCAGTATAGGTTTTGCTGCATCCCATAAGTTTTGATATGTTGTGTTACTGTTTTCATTAGTTTCAAGTAGTTATTCATTTCTGTTGAGATTTTGTCCTTGACCCACTGTTTTTCTAAGAGTGTGCTGTTTAATTTCCATATCTTGGTACAGAATCTGGGCCTCCGGCTCTTGCAGATTTCCAGCTTCACTCCATTGTGTTCAGAGAAATTATTTTGTATGATTTCATTCTTTCTGAATTCATTGATACTTTTTTGTCACCTAGCATGCAGTCTATCTTGGAGAATGATCCATATTCAGTTTAGAAAAATGTATATCCTGCTGTAGTTGGGTGTAATGTTCTGTATACGTCCATTAGGTCTAGATCCTCTAATATATTGCTCAAAGTCTTTGTTTCTTTATTGATTCTCTTTTGAGATGTTCTGTCCAACAGCGATAGTGGTGTGTTAAAGTCCCCCACTATAATTGTAGAGGCATCTATACCTTCACTTAGTTTCTCCAGTGTTTGCCTCACATATTTGGAGGTACCCTTGTTAGGGGCATAAATGTTTATGATTGTTCTTTATTCTTGAAAGATTATCCCTATCACTAATATGTAGCGTCCATCTTTGTCTCTCACAACAGTTTTGCATTTAAAGTCTATTTTGTCTGATATTAATATAGCTACACCTGCCCTTTTTTGGTTATTGTTTGTCTGTAAGATTGTTTTCCAGCCATTCACTTTCAGTCTCCTTGAATCCCTGGGTCTAAGATGAGTTTCTTGTAGACAACATATATGGGTCATATTTCCTTATCCAATCTTCCAATCTGTGTCTCTTAACAGGTGAGTTTAATCCATTGACATTTAGTGTTATTACTTTCAAGGAATTACTTATATTAGCCATATTTTCTTTGGATTTGTGGTTATCTTATGTTGTTTGATTTTTTTTCCCCTTTATGAAATTTTAGTTGTTCTTACACTCTCCTCCAACTCTGTCTCTCCTGTTTTTTCCTTTCCTCCTGCCGAACTCCCTTTAGTATTTTTTGAAGGGCAGGTTTCTTGTTGGCATACTCTCTTCGTTTCTGTTTATCTGTGAATAATTTGAACTCTCCATCATTTTTGAATTCTAGCTTTGTTGGATATAGTATTCTTTGTTGGAAATTATTTTCTTTTAGTATCTTGACTATGTCATACCACTGCCTTCTTGCCTCCATGGTTTCTGATGTGAAATCAGCACTTAATCTTATGGAACCTCCCTTGTATGTGATGGTTCTCTTCTCTTGCTGCTTTTAGTATTTTCTCTTTGTCTTGCACATTGGATAACTTGACAAGTACATGTCTTGTGGCAGGCCTTTTGGGATTTATGCTGTTTCGTGTGTGTTGTGCTTCCTAGACATGGACATGCATCTCCCTCAATAGGTTTGTAAATTTTTCAGCCATTATTTCCTCCAACACACCTTCTGTCCCCTTTCCCTTCTCTTCTCCTTCTGGGATTCCTATAATGTGAATGTTTGTGCATATTGCATTGTCATTCAGGACCCTAAGTCCCTGCTGGATTTTTTCTATTTTTTTTAATTAATTCTACTATCAGTTTGATTTCAGATGTACTGTCTTTCACATAAATAATTCTTTCCTCTGCCTCTTCAAATCTACTGTGATTTGCTGAGAGTGTATTTTTGATTTCTTGGATTGTGCTGTTGATCCTCATCATATCCATAATCTTTTTGTGCATGATCACAATTTCTTCTGTTTGCTCTCCAAGTGTTTTCTTAATATGCTTAATCTCATCCTTGGCTTTATTGAATTGGTCCATGATGCATGTTTTGAGAGCTTTAATTGCTTGTTCGGTGTTCCACTTCTCTTCCTGATTTTTAGTTTCTTCATTGGATTGGGCCATATTTTCCTGATTATTGGATGAAGAAGCACAGCAAATAAGAAATATTGCCTGCAGGACTAATACAAAAAAAGAGAAAAGGAGAAAAAAAAGGAAAAAGAAAGATAATTTTAAAAAACAGAGCAAGAAAAAGAGAAGGGAGAAAAAAGAAAAAGAAAAAGAAAAAAAAGGACAATGGGGGAGATAAAGAGGAAGAAAAAACAAGAAAACAAACCAACAAAAAAGACCAGACAAGGCCTCAGGCAAAGAATCCTCTTTGCAATTGAATAAACTGCTTAGGAGTCTGACCTTCCCCCTTTCTCCCTTCCTCATTTCCCTCTCTCCTATGGCAGCAGAAAGGCTGCATGAGGGCTTCTGTAGGAAATTCAAATGGGTCCCTGGTGAACCAAATCACCTGAGAAAATAATGTCTCTTAATTTCTTGAGAGAGTGCCCACCCCTTGCCAAGAACCCTAAATATACTATTGGAAGCCTGTAAAGCATATCCTACTGTCCCTCACCCTTGTGCTACAAGGGGCGAGTTAATTTTCTGACTCCACCTTCTCCCAGACCAAACTTCCTATACCAGGGCTTTTAGGTAAATTGGGCTCTCTCACCAGATTCACCTCTCCTCTCTTCCTAGGCTCTCCTCAAGTCAGCTGATATGCTCTTCCAAACTCAATAAAAGGCGGGGTGACCCGAAAATTGAACCTTCACTCCTTGGGCCCCTCTGCACCTCCCACCTAAACTTTCCCACTCCCAGACTTAATCAGCGACCGGAGGGGTAGGGCAATGCTGGATTTCAGGGAGTGCTGGACTCAGGAAACAGAGGCCCAGGAAAATGTAGACTCAGGGTATGTAGGCCTGTGAAACTTGGGCCGTTGGGGTTCAGGGGACATGGGCTTGGGGTTCACATGTTTGGGGAACACAGGGCTTGGAAACTCCACCCCATGACCAGCAGTTCTCAGTAATGCCATGGCTCTTAGCTCTAGGGGGAAGGGATTTACCTTCCCACGGCTTCCAAGTTCAGTGTTAGAAACCCGCAGTTCTACCTTGAACAAACACCAATTCTGCTGCAGTCTCACCAGATCGATGTCCAGACACCTCCCACCCTGCAGATTCCCAAAACAACCTGCTCCAGCAGGACTCCGTCACCACACAGCTGGTCCTTTTTAAGGGAGATGATGATGGTGTACTTACCCAGATGCCATCTTGCCCCACCTCTGTTGCCATAAATTTAACTAAGGATGTAAAGGACCTTTATATGTAAAACTATAAAACTTTGCTAAAAGAAATCAAAGAAGAGCTGAATAAATAGGAGTATATTCCATGCTCATTGACTGGAAAACTAAATATTGTTAAGATGTCACTTCTACCCAAAATTATGTACAGATTCAACACAATCCAAACCAGAATTCCAATAGCCTACTTTGCAGAAAAGGAAAAGACTATTATCAAATTTACTGGGAAGGGTAAGGGACCCCAAACAACCAAAACAATCTGGGGAAAGAAAAACAAATTTGGAAGACTTACACTTCCTGTCTTTAAAACTATTGCAAAGATACAGTGGTTAAAACAGCATGGTACCAGCACAAAGAGATATATCAACAAATGGAATTAAATTGAGAGCTAAGAAATAGACCCTATCATCTATGGCCAATTGATTTTTGACAAAGATGCTAAGTACACTCAATTGGGAAAGAATAGTCTCTTCAACAAATGGTGCTGAGAGAACTGGAAATCCATATGCAAAAGAATGAAAGAGGACCCTTATCTCACACCATATACCAAAATTAACTTAAAATGAATCACAGACTTAAATATAAGAAAGAGGATTATAAACCACCTAGAAGAAAATGTATGGGGGCACCTTTAGGATCCAGACTGAGGCAATGGTTTCTAAGCATTTATATCCAAAGCAAGCAACAAAAGAACAAAATAGATAAATTGGATTTCATCAAAATTTAAAAGCATTCATGCCTTAAAAGACTTTATCATGATAGTGAAAAGACAGCCTACTCAATGGGAGAAAATATTTGGAAACCACATATCTAATAAGGATTCAGTATCCAGAATATATTTTAAAAGCCAACATTAAAAAGAAACAACCAAATTAAAAAATGGCAAAAGAAATTAATAAGGAGGTGGATGTAGCTCAAATAATTGGGCTCCTGCTTACCACATGAGAAGTCTATGATTCAGTTCCTGGTGTCTCCTAAAGAAGACAGCAAGCTGGCATGACAGGTAGGTGCGGCAAGCTCACAAAACAAGATAACTCAACAAAAGACACAACAAAGCAGGGAGCGCAAGCTTCCCAGTGCCTCCTAAAGAGGATGAGCAGGGGTGCCTCTTGAAGAGGATGAGCAGGATGGTGAGTTAGCACAGTCAGCTGATGTGACAAAATGACACAACAAGAGACACAAGAGGAAAAACAATGAGAGACAATGGAGCAGGGAACGGAGGAGGATTGAGTGATTAGGCACCTCCCTCCTATATCTGATGTCCCAGGTTCAGATCTCAGTGCCTCCTAAAGAAACAAAGAAGACAAACAGACACAGCAAGTACAAACAATGAGGGGTGGGGAAAGATAAATAAATGAAATAAATCTTAAAAAATAAGGAATGAATAGACATTTTTCCAAGAGGATATACAACTAGCTAAAAAGCACATGAAAAATGTTCAACATCATTAGCTATTTGAGAAATGTAAATCAAAACCACAAGGGGTATTATTTCACATCTACTAGAATACCTAGCTTTAAAAAACAACAACAACAACAACAACAACAACAAAACCAACAACAACCCAGAAGTCTTTTAGTCATTTAAACTCATTTGTCTTTACCCTTTCCCCCTTTTGGTCAAGGTCTTTTTCCAGTTGCATTGCTAGTTGGTTCTTGGTAGTAATCCATCTGTGCCAGGGAGGCTCACCCCCAGGAGTCATGTCCCATGCTGGGAGGAAGGTATTGCATTTATCTGCTGAGTTTGGCTTAGAGAGAGGCCACATTTTAGCAACAAGGAGGCTCTCAGGGGGTAACTCTTATGTACCCTATATTACTAGGCTAACATTCAATTTCAGAAGTAAAGGTTCATGAGTACAATCATCAGTATCAAGGACCCTTCAATGGTCCATGCTACTTCACTAGTCCTGGCCCTGTACTCAAGGGGGTCTTGCTGTCCCATTAGAGGATGTGGCAGAGCTCTCCACGATGAGAATTCGATATTCTTTCGATTATTGTGTGAATCTCCACCCACTGTGAAAATGCTCCATGAACACTTGAACACAATTATGTCACTTGTAGGTATGCTCAAGGCGAACTTCTTCCCATGCATCCCCCATTACTGACACTGTGCACCAATGATCCTCTGCTGCCACAGTTGTAACCTTTCTGGGATCCAAAACGTCTTCGAAAATGAAGCTAACAAAATAACCAAATAAAATTGAGTTCAGCAGTCATTTTAGAGGTTATGCTTATGCATGTTCAGCAAGGTCTCCCTAACTTCCAAAGTAAATATTGCCTCAAATAGTGGGGCTTCTGAGGGGTCTGGAGACATCCAGATACTATAGGCAGGGTGGACAGCTCAGGAACTTGGTGCCCTACCAGTGGGCATTACTTGGAAATTTATGCTCCTCAGTGTGACAGAGTCGGACTCAGTTATGGTTTCCCTACCGGTGGTTCTTCTGCCCCTTCTATTTGAACCTATAGTTAGTAATAGATTTGATAGGTGTATTTCTAAGAGACTTAAATCTTCAGACTGTCCATGTGCCAACTGGGCCCTGAATCTCAACAGAGTTGCAACACCTACTCTCCTGTTCATTGAATTCACCCAAGACAACTAACAAGGAGATGATGATGAATGACAACCATCCTAAGGAACACAGTGTCTGCAACAGCAAGCAAGATAGTCCCATCCACCTGCCCCAGGAGATCTAAGCCCCCTCTCAATTAGAAGAGGAGTGGGCATCACCATCCCAGAGTCCTTATGATTGGGGAATGAATGATGAACTAAAGCAGATTCACTGTTATTTTACTATAGGCTTATTTTGATTCCGGCAATGGAAGAAATTTTTATCCCTGATGTGAGAGCAGTGGTCACTGGAGTTTCTGAGAGGAAGGAGAGGGAAAAACAGGTGTAATATGGAAGCATTTTCAGGACTGTGTATTGTCCTGAATGACATTGCCATGACAGATACAGGCCATTATATATCTTGTCATAACTTACAAAAATGTGTGGGAGAGAGTGTAAACTACAATGTAAACTACAATCCACACTTGATGGCAATACTCCAAAATGTGTTCATCAGTTATAACAAATGTACCACACAAATGAAGGATGTTTTAATGTGGGAAAATTGGGAAGGGTAGGGAGCAGGGTATATGGGAATCCCCTATATTTTTTTGTGTAACATTTATGTAATCCAAGTATCTTATAAAAAATGTAAAATTATATTAAAAAAGCAAACAGAAAGTTACAAGTGTTGGAGAGGATTTGGAGATATAGGAACACTCATTCATTACTGGTGAGAATATAAAATGATGCAGCTGCTGTTGAAGACGTTTTGGAGGTTCCTCAAAAGGCTAAGTATAGAACTTCCATATTGACCTGGCAATCCTACTACTCAGAATATATTGAAAAAATTGAAAGCAGGACTCAAACAAATATTTGCACACCAATGTTCATAGACGCATTAATCATAGTTGCCAAAAGACGAAAGCAACCCAAGTGTTCATCAACTGATGAATTGGTAAATAAAATGTGGTATATACATACAATGCAATATTATTCAGCTGTAAAATGGAGTGAAGTCCTGATACAGGCAGTAACATGGATGAACCTTGAAGACATTATGTTGAATGAAGTAAGACAGATGCAAAAGGACAAATATTGTATGATCTCACTGATTTGAAATAATTAGAATAAGCAAATCCATAGATTCAGGTTACTGGGGGCTGGGTTGGGAGTAGGGACTGGGGAGTTAAGGCTTAAATTGTACAGATTTTCTATCTGGGTTGATTGCAAAATCATCACCACTAACGGATGGTGGTGATGGTAGAACAACTTTGTGAATATAATTAACGGCACTGAATATAAATGTGAATGTGATTAAAAGGGGAAATGTCACTAGAATAAAAATTAAGACATAGGACTGTGCAACACAAACAGAGAACCTTATTATAAATGATGGACTCTAGGTAATAGTACAATTATAAAAATGTTCTTTCAGGAATTATAACAGATGTACCTCACAAATGCAAGATGTTAATAATAGGGTGGTATATGGGGGGAAAATACACCCTAATATAAAGTATGGACTATAGTTAATAGTACAATTAGAATATTCTTTCATCAATTGCAACAAAGGTTCCATGCTCACGCAAAGTGTCAACACTAGGGGTGGGCATATGGAAACACTGCATTTTATGTATTTTATACACTATATTTCTGTAAGCCTACAATTTCTCTAACAAAAAAATATTATTAGTAATAAACAAAAAGTCAGTTTTTGAGCACCAGCTCTGCCACTCACTAGCGATGTGACCTGTACGTTGCTCAGCTGCAGAATAAGCCTGGTGGTGATACCAACCTCCCAGGGATGTTGTGTGCATTAAATGAAATAATGGACATAAATCTAGCTCAGAACTCTAATTTATTGGGTACTTCGGTTATAATCATTTTCATTATTATAGTCGCTCCAGCTCTCGTTCACAAGCGTGCAGACCTTTCATAGCTCTGATTAGTGTGCACACAAGTTTCTAGCTTGCCCCTTGCTTTCAGCCTGGGCATGCTTGCCTGTTGCTTCATCATCACTCCCATCATTTTTAAAGGTTGTGTGCCGTCTTCAGTGGATGTGCCAAAATGCGTCAAACCATTCCCTCACTGTTAAGTGTTCTATCCCTGAAGCTTTGCTAAATAAGTTACAGCAATGAGCATCTTTTAGTGGTTGGTGTTGTTTTTTTTTTTAATTTTTTTGTTGTTGTTTGTTTGTTTTTTTGTTTGTTTTTTTATTTTTTTTTAGTGGTTGGTGTTTTTAAAAACATCAACAGGAAACTTTACACTCAAGGTCTACAAGGGATAAAGAAGTTCTTCTTTCGGGAGCATTGAACAGCCAAAGTCAGGCTGGCTGCCAGGAAGGCTTTCATGAGCCAGAGCAGACCCGCCACAAAGGCAAAGCCTTAGGAGCCATAAATTGAGCTTTGTGCCCCTGTGAAGGCAGGAAACAAAGATAGGGAGAGGCCTGGGCAGTGATTTTTCAATGTAACTGTGGGCATTGCTATGCATATTGCAGGAGCACTTATTTAGAGATCGGAATAAATGTAAACAAAACATTCAAACACCACAAGCCAAAGTCCTTGCCCAAAGAGGTTACAATTCAAAACGGCCTAATTGGATGCGGGAACAAAGAGCAAAGTAGCCCAGGCTGACAGTCACAATGTGTCTGGAATTGGAATTGGCGCCATTGGAGACTTTGCCAGGAGGCAGGTCTGGGGCAGGCCAGAGTCAGCGGGAAAGAAGGCGGGAGCCAAGAGCCGCTTGGGAAGGAGAGAGTAGGAGAGGAGAGGCAGTGAGGAATCGGAAATGTACCGTCAGGGGAGAGGCCTCTCCAAAGCTTCCTCGTTAAGAAACAGCAAATGGAGTGGAGGGAAACAACCTTCCTGGTAATGGCAAGAAAGTCATCTGCAAATCCAGGTTGCTTCCAGAAAGGACCTGTTTTCCACCACTGTGACACATGAAAGAGGTGAGAGCGATGGAAGCAATCACAGGCCGGCCTGACAGTGTCATCTCCCTGCTTAAATCCTACAGTGTTTCCCCATGCTTCTTAGGGTAAAGTCTGAATGCACACCCCAGCTTACAAGACCCTGACTCTTCTGGCCCCTGCCAACCTCGCTAGTCTCGTGTCTCAGAGCACCTCCTTTCAGTCCCTTGAATGAGCCATGCTCTCTCTCGCCTTCAATCCTTACATGCTGCTCCCTCTGCTTGCCACATGTTCCCTTCCCACCTCCCTCATTGGCTAATTCCTACTCATGTTTCAGGTCTCAATTAAAATGTCCTTTTCTCTAGGAAGTGTAGGTTTACACACTCCTTGGCATGTCATACATTCCCTATAGTGACACTCGCCGCACTCTGCTAATTGCTTACTTTCCTGTCTTTCTCATAATCTTCAAGCCCAAGTGGGGCGGGTACTATGTCAGTCTTGCTCACCATTGACTCCTGAGTACCTGGCACAGAGTAGCAACCCACTAAATATTTTGAATAAAAAAAATGAATAGATGAAAGTAAATAAACTGAATCCATTTAGTGCAGTCACCACTTCCTGAGTGCATGATCTGGGCCAAGCTTTGTCCTAACAGTGGTGGGCAAGATGGGCATGCTCCCTGTCATCCTTTGAGTCCACTGTTCAGTCTAAGGCAGATGCAGACAGGTACATGAAAAATCCTGGTGTAGTAAGTGCTCCAGGAGAGATGCAGAGTGCACTCAGGGAAGGGGGACAGAGAAGAAGCAATGGAAAGGCCCCATGAAAGGAAAGAATTTGAGCTGGGCTTTGTAGATCCAGTAGTTCTTTAGCAGACAAAGAAGGGGGAAGAAGGATGTTTCTTGAGGATAGAATACCTGGAGTGAAGTCGTGGAGCCAGGAAAGAATGGAAGATGTTCAGAGGACATCAAGGAGGTTGGGTGGCCACTGTCAGCTTCATCTAATTCTGCTGCGAGGTGAAGATGGAAAGTAGGCAGCAGCCACATCACAGAGGGCCATATATTCCAAGCTAAAGAAGCTGGTCTTTATCCCACAGTCTTTGGGGTGATATATCCAGTGTCTGAGCAGGGAAGTCACATAAGAAGAGCTGTGTTTTGGTTGATGGATGGACTATCATGAAACAACAGTCTGCCCTGTTGGGAATCTTTGGTCCCAGTGCTGAGAGAAAATGCACTAAGGAGAATCTACATTTCATGGTCTATAGCCTAAAAATGTGTGCATGCTTATAAATTTACAGAGGGTATATCAAATTACAGAGGGTATAGAAAGGATAATTATGGGACCTGTTGGCTAAATCCTGCATTACTCAAATACAAGGGGCTGGCCTGGGGCCAGATCTGTGATCCACATTTACCTGGTACAGACCAATCACACAGAAGGGGTGCATTAGAGGCAGAGGTGGTATGTTCCAAATGGGTGTAGTAGAAAGGATAGGGGACAAAAAAACAGGTTACAATTCCAACTCCAGCTCTGCCTTTGGCTTACCCTGCAACCTTGGTCAAGTTCTTTCTTCCCTTTAGGCCTTGGTTTCTCCTGCTAAGCTATTTCCCTGCTAATGTCTTTTGTTTTTATGGAACTGGGATACACAGATGATTTTTTGGTATGGGCCACCACAAAGCCACTGCTAGACTTTGTACAAAGGAGACAAATGTGTCCCTTCCTCTAGACACACTACTTCCATTAATATAAGAAATATATGAATTTTTGCTGTCTGTTAAGTGAAAGGCACCCCTATCCAATTGTCTGGCAACCCTGGGCCCACAGAGTACTTATATCAGGTGCTGGCCACCAGTCTGGCCCAGTGAGGTATGTCTTACTGGTCAAGAAGCATGAAGAAGAATGTGGCTTTTGAAATAGCAAAGGGGATAATGAGGAGGCTGTCCTTAAGAAAGAACCAGAATGGTTCCTCCCAACGGGTGATGGTGGTGGTCTTGAAGCCATCTGTTCTCCGTGGACCAAACAAACTCTGCAAATATGACATTAGCCAGAGTCCCAGAGACTACAGGTGGGAAGCGAGTTCCATACAGAGTTGAGCAGCCTGATGGTTATGCCTGGTAGAAAAAGGACACCTTTCATGATTAGCCCCTTTGTGGGATGATGCCTCAGTTTACTTTGGTGGCCATAACACAGTACCACAAACTGAGTGGCTTCAAAAAACAGACGTTTGTTGTTTCACAGTTCTGGAGGCTACACGTCTGAAATCCAAGTGTCATGAGGTACCATGCTCCATCTGAAACCCATAGAGGAGGATCCCTTCTTGCCTTTCCTGGCTCTGGTAGTTGCCAATGATCCATGGTATCCCTAGGTTTGTGGCAGCATCCCTCCATCTCTGCCTCGCATGGCTGTCTGAGCTCTCCATCTCCCACTGACTATGTCTAAATGGCCTCTCCTTATAGGCACACCTAGTCACGCTGGGTTAGGATCCACTCTAATCCAGTTTGGCTCAATCGTATCTACTAACATTTTCAAAGACCCTACTTCCAAATAGCATCACATTCGTGGGACTGGGGGTTAGGACTTCAACATATATTTTAAGGGGACACAATTCAGCCTGTAATGGATGAAGACAAGTGATTGAGCAGGTCCTCTCTGGCAAGACTTTCTCAAAGTCATTTCAAAGTGACCCTACACTGAGGAGACTACCTCAGATGCTTCGTCTGCCCAGAGATCACCAAAGGACTTGGCACAGAAGTCTCTTGACTCTTTTAAAGGTCTTCTATGCTCATTCCTCCATGAATGAAACTCTCATAGCCTGTGATGGGGACATTGATCCGAAATGGACTTATTTACTAGCATCTAAAACATGAAATTAACTAGGGCCCCAAAGGCAATTTTGTCCTTGCCTGCCCCATGCTTTAATAAATGATCCCAATCAAGAGGGTCGGCAGGAATTGAGGGACCATGTTGGCCTTCCATAGTCTCACATTCTGCATGAACAATCACTTTCCGTTTAGAGCCCGTGATGATCCTGTGATTTCTAGTTTCTGGGGGACTGCATGTGTGTTTGCCTTGGCAGACTATAACAGGAAACTTTCCTTGGCCTTTTTTTTGTTTGCAATTTAAAGTCCTGGGAATATTTTGAATACAGGCCCCTGACCAAGACAATGTTTCTACTGTAAGGAAGCATAGCAGGGATGGTTCTCCAGAGTATAATCCTTCTCCTTCCCCAGGCCACATTTTTTTAAGACAGTGAAAGAGATTTTACTTGATTGACCATATTTCTATCAATTCTCCAGCTACCATGAGAAATGTGAATGTGCATGAAACATACTCCTCTCCTCCTGTGTTGACAATCCAGCAGCTCCATAAGAAACCATTTTTCTGCCAAACAGTAAACCGTATGCTGCTAGGAGAAAGAAGGACACAGAATGCGGATGACCCCAAGGACAAGATGTTACAGTGACGGTTGTGCTAAGGCCAGAGAGGCTTTGTCTTGGGCCGAGGGAATGCAGGAGGACCTAGAAGATCTGAGCCTGAGGTACTCCAAAGCCAGGACTTCAAGAGTGCTGTAGATCTCCTGGAACCAGCCTGATCTGCAGGCGAAGGAAGCTCTCTAAATCATGAGTTCTATCTGAGACTTTCAAAAGTCAACAAGGATTTGAAAACAAATTGACACACACTTTTGTGGTCTGTGGCATTCCTCGGTTCCCCTCTTGGGTTGGGATTGCATCAGTGGAGTCCAACATTCCTTATTAGGTGTTTCTATTTTTGTAGACATTTATACTATTCTTTAATCAAATTTTATTAAAGTATAGCATTCATACATGAACATACTTAAACAATAAGTGCATAGTAAAAGTTGTGAACTTACAAAACAAACATACACAACATCATACAGGGCTCCCATACACTATCCCACCACCAACACCTTGCATTGCTATGAAACATTTGTAACAAAACTATGAAAGAGATCTTCATGCTATTTTTTCTCCTTTTTTTTTTTTCACAAACTTGTACCCCCAATGCCAGGATCTGGAAATGAGGCAACACATTAGTTCTCATGATTGTAACATTCTTTTTAATTTGAGGGAAATATTAAATATTTTGATGCCTTCAATAACAATTTGACAAACCAAAGGGTAACTTGTCTCACTTGATAGCTATTTTCAATCTTTACCCAAGAAAGGAAACCATGAGGAAGCTCAGGATTTCACTGTCTGATTTCGGGGTTGCAGGAAATTTAAAAGTGAGATTGTTCGCCTATATTGTTTGCTTTTTAAAAAAGATTACATATGACCCAGCAATTTCACTTGAACTTATGTTCTCAATTCTTTTGGATACAGGGAAGCAGACTTGACTCAACGGATAGGGCGTCTGTCTACCACATGGGAGGTCCGCAGTTCAAACCCTGGGCCTCCTTGACCTGTGTGGAGCTGGCCTGTGCACAGTGCTGAAGCGCACAAGGAGTGCCCTGCCAGCAGGGGTGTCCCCCACATAAGGGAGCCCCACATGCAAGGAGTGCGCCCTGTAAGGAGAACCTCCCAGTGCAAAAAAATTGCAGCCTTCCCAGGAATGGTGCCGCACACATGGACAGCTGGTGCAGCAAGGTGACACAACAAAAAGAAACACAGATTCCCAGTGCCACTGATAAGGATAGAAGTGGGCACAGAAGAACACAGTGAATGGACACAGAAAGCAGACAACTGGGGGCGGGGGGGTAGGAGAGAGAAATAAATTAAAAATAAATCTTAAAAAAAATTCTTTTGGATACATACCTTGTACCTGAATCTTTATAGCAGCATTATTCATAATAGCCTAAAAGTGGAAATAACCCAAGTGTCCATCAACAGAGGAATGGATAAAGAAGACGTGGTCTATCCACATGATAGAATATCATTCAGTTATAAAAAGGGAGTGGAGTCCTGATACATGCTACAACATGGATGAACCTTGAAGACATCATTCTGAGTGAAGGAAGACAAACACAAAAGGACAACTATTGTATGATTCAGAAGAGGCAAATCCATCAGGACAGAAAGTGGATTAATGGTTTCCAGAACTGGGAGGAGGGGATTACGAGAAGTGGCTGCTTAATGGGTACAGGGTTTCCATTTGAGCTGATGAAAAGTTCTAGAACTAGATAATGGTGATGGTTGCCCAAAATTGTGAACACACTGAATGCCACTGAATTGTACACTTTAAAATGGTTAAAATGGTTAAGTTTTTGTTATGTGCATTTTACCACAATGAAAAAAAAGTCCAAAAAGGGATTAATTCTTTGTGATTCCTTTAATGGGAATTAAGGGAATAAAATTAGCAGTGACATTTTATTATGAAGCTAAGAAATTAAAGAAAAATGTGAGGTTGTTCACTCTAGCTAGAGCCCCAAAGAGAGGGCAAAGTGAGTCCTCGAGTCTCTGAGCCTCAGTTTCTTCAGGTGTAAAATGAGGCTGCTGACACTGGTGTGTGATACCTACTCAAGCGATGTCCAGAGGTCAGACTGAGGAGGGTGGTGAAGAGACCTCTGGGCAGTGATGTTTCAGATGTTCAGTTTACTCTCGTGAAGTGTGGCACAGCTCACAATCATCCGGAACTGGGCTCCACGGGTGTGTGTGACTGCATACAAAAAGGTAGAATGACTTCAGCTTTTGATCTTTCCATTTCGTACATGAACCTCTCTCATTGTTACAATGCTCGTTTTATTTTATTTTATTTTATTTGTTTTTTTTCTTTTTTTTATTGATTTTGTAAAAATATTACATTAAAAAAAATATGAGGTCCCATTCGACCCCACCCCCCCCCCACTGCACCCCTCCCCCCCCCCCCCCCCAGCAACACTCACTCCCATCATCATGACACATCCATTGCATTTGGTAAGTACATCTCTGGGTATCTCTGCACCTCATGGTCATTGGTCCACATCATGGCCCACACTCTCCCCCATTCCATCCAGTGAGCCCTGGGAGGATTTACAATGTCCGGTGATTGCCCCTGAAGCACCATCCAGGGCAACTCCAAGTCCCAAAGGCGCCTCCACATCTCATCTCTTCCTGCCATTCCCCATACCCATCAGCCACCATGTCCACTTTTCCCACTCCATTGCCACCTTTTCTCTGAGGTCCTTGGATTGGTTGTGACCGTTGCACCTCTATGTCAAGAGGAGGCTCAGATTCCACATGGTTACTGGATGCAAACCTCCTGCTTTCAGTTGTAGGCACTCTAGGCTCCACGGTGTGGTGGTTGCCCTTCTTCAATTCCATCTTAGCTGAGTGAGGTGAGTCCAATAGTTCAGATTGTAGGAGCTGGAGTCTGTTGAGGCTCAGGGCCTGGCTATCATATTGTCAGTAAAAAGATTCAATCCCCTAAATGTATCTGAAACCCCAATACCAACTACAATTCCAGTAAAGTAGCATGATAGTCTTATGAAAAGAGATCCCCTCTGGGTCCAGTTTCATCACGCAGAATCACCAGCTCCATAGAAGGGCCATCTGACATAGCAGTGAACCCTATCTGCCATGACCGTAGAACACGTGGGTCCCTTTAGCCCTCAAAGGAACCAATACCTGGGGATTGTATCTACTTTATCTGTCTCTTAGACTCTGCTCAGTTAGCATTGGCACTTCAACTCATAGGGTTTCCACCCTTCCTGATCACAATTACAGCTACCAGAAATGCAGGTTTAGAGAGAGGAATGAGAAAAGCCAGTTGGTTTTGGCTTTAGTAGAAAATGTCTTGGGACATTTTCAGATTTACAGTTTTAAAAGTCACAGACGACAAAGTATTTCACCCTCATTTTAGTCATAGGAAATTTTTACATTGGAATTTTCCCACTGAGGGTTGGGACTACATTTGCAGCCTTAGCCCTGACACCTGTTCTGCAGGAGCTATGTGAGGGCAGAAATGGGACATCACTGTCTGACAACCGCCACAGCCATTTGCTAAGGGCCTCCTGTGTGGCACAAGCCCTCTCAAGTCCTTTACGGAACCAGCTGAGAAATAAAAATGCAAGAACATTCTCCATTCGATGTCTCCCATCACCCCTATGAAGCAGATACTATATTCCCATTTTATAGATATGGAAAGTAAGGCTGAGACGGGTCAAGTAATTTGCCTAAGATCACACTTCAGTAACTCGAAAGGCAGTGCTTCTAACCCAGGTCTGCGGAATGCCGGATCCCATGTACTTTCCTATAATCTGCTTTTCCCAGAAAGAGTAGGACTGAAGCTTTTCAATGGGGTCAGAGAATTGGAGGGCTATCACAACTGAAAGCAATCTCAAGGAATTGTTTAATCCGCCTGCCTCTTTTCACAAATGAGAAAATTGAAGTTCAAATTGGGTAAGTGATTTGACCGCGGTCACAGGGAAAAGGACTGGCAGAGTTGGAACAAAGAAGGAAAGTTCACAGGCGTCCCCCATGCTGCTCAGAAGAGGAAGAGGGGGGCTATCAGGACAGCCGAGGCTCCTGGCCCCTGGCCTAGGGCTCCTCCTCCTCCGGCAGGGGTGCTCGACCTGGATGGGGAAAAAGTTACATCCATATTTTCACCAACTTCTAAGAAGAACTCAGAGTTCACCTCCAACCAGTTAATAAATGTAGGCACAAAACCACTTTAATCTTAACAGTACCTGTGACTTGTTACCCCCCCCCCCAAATTAGAGATATTTCCAAATCACACTAGAATTGTTGCAGACACCCCAAAATGTCATTTATACCCATGACTTCAAAATGACAGTAGCTGCTCAAAACTCCTGGATAAAGAGGTACATGTGCAACACTACCACAAATGTGTGTGTGTGTGTGTGTGTTTAAACGCAGAACTATATTTCATTATTATTGGTTTCCCTGTAATCCCATGCATTTTCTTTTATGCATGCAAAAACTGTTTCATAATAAGGGGGCCGTAGGCTTCAGCAGATGCCAAGGGGCCCTGGGCATAATACAGATTAAGCCCTCCTGCCCCTAGCTCCCAGGATGAGTGGTTCAACACAAACCTGTCATCAGAGCGGTACAATTCAGAGCTAGTCTGAAATAGCAGGGCACTCGTGGGCTTGGTTCAAGGAAGAAGCAGTAGCACAGCTGAAAGGATTGGAATCATGTCAGCAGTCAACACCAAATCTCAGCCAGTTTAGTCCCGTCCCTTAAGCAGGCCCGTAAGCGGTTGGCTACAAGAGCTCAGAGACCGCGGTGTCGTTGGCTTATGTAGGCTGAATTCCTTCCCTCAGTGGCCCAGGACAGAGGAAGTCCTGGTTCTTCACTCTAACAAGAGAGGATTGGCCCTGGATTCTGGATCCATGAAGAAAGCAGGACATCAAAATAGCTTGCAAAATGCACAGGGATCCGTAGTCTGTCAAAGCCTTCCACCCATGTTCGAGGTTGGGGGTGGGTGGGGAAATGCATTGCACTTGAGTCTGGAGTCTCAAAGAACTTTCCTCACACCCCCATCCTCACTGTCCCTGCTGTTGCCTCCCTTCCCCTCTGCAGAGTCTGCATAATTGGCCACTGGGAGAGACTAGGGGGTGTTTGTTGCCCTAGGATGAGCTCAAAACTGTGAAAAATGTGCATTCGATCTGATCCCCATTCACTTTTGACTATTTTTAGCCCAAGGAATAGTGCTTTGTTCAGGCAATAAAGCAACATGTGGTTAGAGATCGCTATGTATGCAATTGTATGAGGATGGGGGTATACACTATTTCCCCATCGAGGCAGAAAATGCTAAAACTTCCATGTGGAAGAAATGCCCACAGGGTCAAAGTGAGAGTTTACGGCAAAGTTTACGGCAAAGTGAGAGGTGCAGCCGTGTGTGGAGTGGTACACCAGTTTCCACAGCTCGGCTCAAGCATTATCTCATTTCATCTCCTTGACTCTGTCTGGGAGGTAGTATTATCTCCAGTTTAGAGAGACAAGGAAATGAGGTCCTGTGCCTTGTGCGAGGCAGTTGGAAGCAGAGAACTTGGACTGGGGCCTCCTCTCAGCAGGGGCTCTTCACATCACGCAGCAGTTCGGGTTTATCTGAAGTCTTACCATAGCGCAAGATGTCGGGAAGGTGGCAGGCATTCTTTTCCAAATTCCAAAACTCAGGACTAGCGAGGAACCCAAAGGCAGACCTGGAAATCCCTTCTTCCCGTGATCGTGATTGGATTTCAGCTTTACCCTGTTTCCCTTTCCCGACTGAACACAAATGGAGGTACCTAATGAGAAAATGAAGAGCCATCTTGCCCCAGCTACAAATCCTTTTGGAAAACAGGAGAACTGGCTTTGCCCCCTGGGGGCACAACTCCCCTCTTGAGCCACAGAGGGCAGGTTCCCATTGCAAGACTCCTGGGACACACAATCTCTAGGGCCAAGGAGGGGCAAAGTCTGTTGGGAAGGAATTCTAAGAATTTTCCACTGGAAGAAGAGAAAATGAGCGACAGAGTAATTCACGGGCCTATCATTAAAGGGTGCCTGCCAAACTTTGTCTCCAGAAGTAACTGGGTTTCCCATGGCAGTCTGATTTTGGAGGTGTCCAGAATACACCTGCTGGCACAATTACAAGAGTTAGCTGGCCATCCGTCATTTGGGGAAACAACTGCCTAATTGCATTCCTAACTGAGTACTTGCGGGTGTGTTCAATATATGCAAATGAGAAGGCCACTTGGAGTGGTGACCAAAGGCCTCATTATCACATTATCAAATCCTGACACAGCAGCCGAGAGGATGCCTGAAAGTTTCTCCTAGACTGGCCTTCCTGATGTGGGCAAGGAGGGAGAACATGACAGAGAACAAGCCATATTCCCTTCCCAGAGCCTCGACCAAGCTCACTTATCAAGCCTCAAGTTCTTCATCTCTTAAAAACTATGGAGATGTGATGCAGCGCTTCTCCAGAATGTATTCACCAGGTGCAATAGCTGTGCCACAATGATGGAAGAGGTTTTTGAATTGGGGGGGTGGGGGTATATGGGGACCTCATATTTTTTTTAATGTAACATTTAAAAGAAAATAAAGAAGAAGAAGAAGAAGAAAAAAACCTATGGAGATGCTCCTAGATGGCCTTATCATAGTTGGTGGCATGAGGAGTAAATATATTATTGCCATGTACTCATCATGGCACCTGACATTCATTCTTGTATGTGTCATCTCACTAAAAGCACCTGCTTGACTTTAGCTCCAACCCACAAACACAAGTGGCTGGTCAGAAGTGAGTGTTGGGAGAGAGAGTAAAGCAGCTCCTGAGAGCTGGGAGCTGGCCTGGCACTCACAGCCAGAACTTAGTGCTGTCTTGTTGAATGTAAACATTTCCAGAGAACCTCAACTTGAGACAAGGCCATTCTGTGACCCTGCTGGCTGAAGGCAAAATCAAGGCTACTCATAATCATGCCTCAACAGGGGCCAAAAAATGAACTTTATCCAAATGACAAACATGACCAAACATCCCCCTATCCTGATGAATTTGAGTAACTGCTAATTTTTAAAGCAAACCACAGCTCCTTTTTTGTTTTTGTTGTTATCACGTTATCTAATCCTGACACAGAGAGCACTTGCAAGTCAGAAGCTTTTCCCTACAAGCCATGCAGGTGTGGGCAGGGAGGGAGAGAGACAGAGTGAGGGGGAGACAAAGAGAACAAGCCATGTCCCCTTCCCAGAGCCTGAGTGAGGCTCACTTCCTGCAAGGGAAGATGCCCCAAGGCAGCAAGTTTGGAAGGAGAGACCAAGGGCACCTGGCTCCCTACAGCCTCAGACCTGGGTGAGACAATCCTGGTTAATCACATGTGAAGTTTGGTCCAGTCACTCAGAGCTTGTCAGCATGTGATTGTTTCAAAATTGATGGCAAGGCCCGAGATGTGGCCCAAAAAACCACCTCTTCTCTTGGATGGTCACCAAAGGAATTGGGGAAGGGTTTTACCTGTTCATGCATCTCAACACAGTGGTCAAAGCCTCCTGTCGGTCAGCTAGCTGTTGCCTGTTCTGCCTGATGAAGCAGAGAATTGGAGAAGTAGAGGCAGAAACTTTTTTGAGGGGCAGAACTGAGACTAGAACCCAGGCCTTCTGCCAGAATACTACCTGCTCACCAATTGCTGTTTAAAATGAAATTCACATAGGTGAGCCCTTTAAGAAAATAGAAAATGTCATACCTCAAATAAAAGGGTCAACTCACACCAGCAGAATATCTCAGCCTATATGTTGGATTAAGTGTTAAGAACTGCTTTTTGACCTTGAATAAAAGGGGGAAATTGCATAGACAAATAAGTTTATATGGCTGAGAGTCTTCCAAAAAGAGTCGGGTGGTCATCAGAGGGGCCATGGTTACACATACCTCAGCAGGACCCCAGAGAAAGTCAAAGTAGATACAACCCTAGGTACTGGTTCTCCTGAAGGCTATGGAGATCCACAGGGTATATGGTCAAGGCAGATGGATTTGGAGCTCTGTGCCATGTCAGAGGGCCTACTTTGGAGTTTGTGCTCCTGAATGTGATGGAGCTGGACTCAGATGTGACTTTTCTACACATGCCTCTTCTGTCACATTTACTTAACCAGTGGTTGGTGCTAGGGATGGTGCATACTCAGGAGACTTGAATCTCTGGACTGCCCATGTGCCAGCTGGGCCCTGAGCCTCAGCAGAGAGGCAACTCCTACTCTCTGGTTCATTGGTCTTATGCAGGTCAGCTAACAGGGAGGTGAAGATGGTCAACCACCACACCAGGGAATCAAGAGTGTCTACAACTATAAGCAGAGGAATTGCATCCATCATCCATGTGGCATCTAGGCCCCCTCTTGGTCTAGAGGTGGTGAGGACATCACCATCCCAGGGTCCACAGCATGGAGGAATAAAAATATGGACTAGTGTGTTCCACTGATGTTCTACTATAAAATTGTTGTGACAAGTAATAGAAGAAATTTTTGCATCAGGGTGGAGAAAGTGGCCACAGTAGTTGCTGAGGGCAGGGAGAGGGTAGAATAGAGGTGATGTGGGGGCACTTTTGGGACTTTGAGTTGTCCTAAATGATATTGCAGGTTCAGATGCTGGACTTTATATATCCTGCCATAACCCACTGAATGTACTGGGGGAGAGTGTGAACTACAGGGTAAACAATTATCTATGTGGTGCAGCAGTGCCCCAAAATGTGTTCACCAAGTGTGATGAGTGTGCCATAATGATGGGGGAGGTTGTTGGTGTGGGAGGAGTGGGGTGTGGGGGTATGGGGTATACAGGAACCTCTTATAATTTTTAATGTAACTTTTTTGTGTGATGTATATATCTTCAAAAAATACAACTTACAAAAATGATGTGGTGGGAGGGTGGGGAGTGGGTTATATGGGAAGCTCTTATGTTTTTTCGTTTTTTTATGTTTTATTAATGTTACATTCCTTGTGATCTATTAACTTTAATTTAAAAAAATTAAAAAATAAAAAAGAAATAGTGTCATGGATCCTTGACAGCCACACCGTGTCATTTCTGCCTTCCTCCACTCCCAGACTTATCCTGAGAAGCCCTCGACTGCACCTCAATTCTGATCAATCCATGGCAGATGAAATTCCCTGTACCCACATAGTCCCAAAGAGTCTTCAATTTAATAGCACTGGAAAGAGGCACACACTGACACTGGCTGGAGATGGCAGAATCTCGTGGCAGGCAAAGCCATAAAAATTCAGACCAACCCGCCCTGGGAGTAAATATAAAACTCGTCTGGGAACTTATCCGGAGGACGAGTGTTTCTATAACCCTGAGTTAAAATCCAAATGATATTATTTGGAACCATACAAGTATGGACTAATAAATAACACATAAAATAAAACAGCACTTTATGAAAAAGGCCCATCCTATATTTCAAGCCATTTTCCTGCTCTTAAACCGGTTATTTAATATGGACACTTTTAGCCACAAAATTTCTAGAGTTTATTCAATATCTTTTATGTGCTTTACAAGGTCATTAGAGAATTTATTTGCTCTTTCCCTTACAGATTGGAAGGTGGGCAGTGATATATGAGGTTTCACATTTTATTTATTCACCAAACTGTTCCAGATGTGATCCCATCATTTATCCACTGACACATCAAACCTGCTGGGCGCCCTGCACACTGACCTCCTCCCCACGTTTACTTTCATGCTCTTAAAGTTATAGCAGGGCTCACTTCGATGGGAAGACAAGAGAATTGCTATTTGGGGAGAGGTGATGGTGGGAGGGAGGCGATCGAACTTTAGTAATAAAACATTTAATTGCTCTGCTACAATTTGAAAACGATATCCAGGTGGAAAACTGACCCAGTACCTTTCCCCAAAACCATTGCTTCCTGCTTGCTCTCCATGCAGAGCTGCCTGCCTCAGATTTGGAATGTGCAGAATTTGAATAAACGGAATTGAGCAGGTACTAAATCATTTCCCCCTTCTCCTAGTGATTTGTCACCGTAATAAGCATTCTGAGGGTGATAGACCTTTTATTACTACACACTGTTAAGCAGGAAGGAGGCTGCAATGGATTCCTGGCACTCTTTAGGGAAAATAATTACCCCATGCAGACATTTTTTTAAAAACATCGATTTAACAGAAAGAGTTATATTTAAACCCAAGTGCTTATTTCGTGCAAAATATGAAACATTGTTTTGTTTGTGTTGGATAGGATGAAGGTGACTCATTCCATGACAACACAGTCCCTGAGATGCAATCCACACTTTCCCAAACACCTCCCAACTTATTTGTCTTGGTGGGGGCAAAGAGTGGAAGAGGGCTTTCATTTGGGGAGCCACTCCATAATACCAGTTTTACATTTACTACACATAAATACTAATCCTACTATCTAATATTTGAAAGCATACTGTAATTTGCCCAAAGATGTCATATACATCATGCTATTTGGGGTTTTCAGGGCTGATTTTATTAGGCCCCTTTTCCAAAGGAGGAGACTGAGGCTCAGTGTGGGGATGCAAAATGTAACATGTATTAATAGAACTGGCACTGTGGCTAGCATTGCCAAGTCTAGGGGGAAGATAAGTATATCGCATTGGACATAAGTATGCTAAAAAACTATTTATTGATAATATGAAATTGAAATTTGACTGGATGGCCTGTATTTTATCTGGCAACCCTAAGCATAGTAGGACTCCAAAATGGTAAGTCCTAAATTCCTCCTTGCCCCCACCAAAAAAGAAAGTTATGAGGTTATGAGTTCCCTGTGGTCCCATGGTGAATAAACAGCAAAGCTGGGAATGAAAGTCCTTTCTGTTGCCTCTTAGCTGTGACAGGATCACAGCATGCCGAACCCAGCTGAAGCAGGAAATGGTTCTCTCTGGGCTTTGGGGTTCCCACATTCAGGGGAATGCAGTGACCCAAAGACAGCCATTGCCCGGCATCTACCACACTTATGCCTGAAGGCTGTCACGTTAACCCAATCCAGGCCAACGACCACAGTTCTCAAATGGATGATTCTCTTCCAGTGGGCATGAGGAAATATCCTCTGTTGCAAACATATTTCAGAAATACAGAAACATACATCAAAAGGTACAATCCATTTTTGCTTATCAGATTGGCAAAACTCAAACTTGTGTTATACCTGGTACTGATGAATGGGGAGAGAAAGCAGGTTTCTCTTAAATGGTTGATGAGAGTGTCAATAAATGCCAACTTTCTAGGGATCAATTTGGCACTGTCAATCACAATTTAAAACTCACATATCCTTGGACCTGGCAATTCCACACTGCTGGAAAGTTGGTTACCCATCATACCACCTCGTGTAGCCCTCACCATTTGGCCCAAAGGTCTGGCTAGACAAATACAATATAACCTGTGTACACACCAGGAATGAGAGCACCCACTGTTAGCACCAGGCACTGGGCTAAACTCTCCACTTGCATTATCTCATTTAATCCTATAAAGTCAATAAGCCACCTATCCCTTGGCTACTCATGTGGAAACTGAGGCTCAAAGAGGTTCAGCGACTCACTCCAGATCACATGGCTTATGAGTAGAGAGAAACAGGGATTTGAACCCAAATGTTTTACCCTAAAGTCTGTGTTCTTAACCCTCTTCCACTCTGCTACTCCAAAAGAGAGACAGGAAGGAGCCATGATGATAGACTCCCACGGGAATACAATAAAAAGATACCCCTCTTTCTGATTGCACTGTGGTACTTTCCATCATGGCTCAACTACTCAGAGCTCAGAGTCCCCAGGAAACCTCCTGGGGTAAAGAGTACAAATGAATGAATGCATCAGTAATAGCAGATTTCTGCTCACCAATGGCATCCGTTCTGTTAGGTTTCAATCAAAATGTGTAACAATCTTGTTTTGTTTTTGTAGTCAAGTCATTTCATTGAAAGCAAATGACAGCTGGATGGCATAAAAGGCAAATTTGGTCACGTCAGCTTGAGGAGACAATGAAGACATTTTGAAGGGTTGGCACTACTGTGAAGTGATCAGGAAAAAATATTTTTTGAAATGTTCCAGTTACATGATTAACCCTAAAGGCAGGAAAGATGTAACCTTGTTGGGGTGCTTTGTTATTTGATGAAGTGAAAGATGAATGGCTTTAACAAGCAGGCATTGAAACATTACTCTACTCCCAAGCAGAAAGAAAAGGAAAATGGTTATTGGGCACCTATGGTAGGTAAGAAAGACACTGTGCATGCCCCTAAAACACTGCGGCTGGAGGCCACCCATGTACCCCTTAACCAGAGTCATAGACACACAGTCTAAGCTGTAAATTGAAGGGGCATGGGGAAGTGCAAAGGACTTTAGCCTAGGATTCAGACCCACTTTTTAAAATTTTTTAATTAATTTTTTTATTTTTAAAGAAGCTTTAGATTACATAAATGTTACATAAAAAATATACGGGATTGCCTTATGCTCACTCCCTCCCCCTTCCACACTTCCTCACATTAGCAACACCTTTCATTAGTGTGGTACATTTGTTACTATTGATGAACAAATACTGATGCATTGTTACTAACCATGGCCTATAGTTTACATTATAGTTTACACTCTGCCCTGCACAATTCTATAGGTTATGACAGAATGTATAACTGGCCTGTATCCATCATTGCAGTGTCATGCAGGACAATTCCAATGTCATGAAAATGCCCCCATGTTACACCTATTCTTCCCTCCCCCTCCCCTCAGAACCTCTCATGGTCACTGCCTTTATATCAGTGATACAAGTTCTTCTATTACTATAATAGAATTGTAATAAGTCTACAGTCAAATAATAAGTCTACTTAAGTCCACTGTTCTTTCCCCAGTCTTGAGGATTTGAGCATAGTCATGTCCACTCTGCTTCTAATTTTGACTGGTGATATTTTGGGCAAGTACCTTCACTTCTCCAGACTTAAATTTCCTCATCTAGAACATGACAGAATAATGCCTGGCTTCTACCTCACAGGCCCATTATTATGTTTGAATTAGAAATAACAGAGGGGTGTTGACAAAATTCAAAGCATTGTATGGATGCCCCATAGTCATGAAGCAGTGAGGTTGCCCTGAAAAGGACAAACATTTGCTTCAGTTTAGCCTGGGCCAGCCTCAGGATCTTGGAATAGTCACTAACCGCCTTCAGGACTTCCTGAGTAAGAAAGAACCACAGGGCCTAGTTTGGCTACTATTCAGGTACAAATATGTGTAAGAAATGGGCAATGGACTATTTAAAAATAGTAACTTCAGCCTTGAACTAATATGTCTTTAGAAAACTTTTCCTGAGAACTAAATTCAAACTCTTTGTATAGGGTGTCATTCCTAAGTGGTGCCTGGCTCATGCTCGAGAAACTTCCAGTTACCTGGAAGGCTAGGGGGTCAGGGGCTGACTATTCCAACTCATAGGACCCCTGTATCCCAAAGTACTCACACAGAGAGCTTGTTTGACCACCCCTATTATTTCGGTTTTATGTTGTTAATCGAGGTGTAACCGATACCCAGTAAACTACATTTATTTAAAGTGTACTCTATTTTGAATCTACAAAATGCTTAGAATCTACAAAGTGCTCTGAATCTACAAAGTGCTTTTGTAGTATAACTTCCTCACCTGTTAAGTCATCTTTCTATGTATTAATACATTTCTTCATGGAAGATTTCTCTTTCCTCATTTGTAACCTGCTCAAGAATTCTTTGACTTTCACAATTGTCTATTTTGTATTTACCTTTTCATCAGTTTTCTGTCTGGTTTGGGTGAAATAGAAGCATTTTTGCATTCAGTTTTTCTTCATCTGTTCAGAGACTAGTGCATACTTTGTTTTAATTGCATTTTTTTAATTTTTTAAAATTTTTTTGTCTTTATTCATTTTTTAATATTACATTCAAAAAATATGAGGTCCCCATATACCCCCCACCCCCCTCACCCCACTCCTCCCCCCATAGCAACATTCTCCTCCATCATCATGAGACATTCATTGCATTTGGTGTTTTGTTTTCTGACGGCTCTATAATAATATTTTGGGGCTTATTTGGAAGCCTTCAAAATCCACATGGTTTCATTTGCCATTAAAGACCCCATATGCATTGCTCAACTACACACTGAATTTCCTGAATTTAGTAGGTTTCTTTCAGGCAATAAATTAGGTAATAAACCACTTCTGTGCACAGGGAAGAGTGTAGGAATTTAGCTATTAGAGTTTGCTTTTCTTGTTCTTTCAATAATATTACATTTCTGAGTGTACCCCAAAGCTGTTTAGCAGGAGTCTATGTCCTATGTGAGATTTGTATGCAGCCATGAAGGAACAGTCCTTTGTGCTCCACACAGTGATGTCCACATGTGAACCCTTTGATCTGTGCCAAGTATACTATCGGCAAGAGGAATCCAACTCTCAGTGCAGAAGGCCAAAGATGGCTTTTGATGTGTTCTATAGTTCACCAAACCACATGCATATGACCCAGCCTCATTTGCCCTGCAGCCACAAGTGGTAAGACTCAGCTCACTGGAAGCAGGTGACTGGTGATGAAATGCATGCTTGACACATGACACACAGGGACAGAGGTAGAGTGATTCCATAGAAGAAGAGTGTCACCTGGGCATTCATGAGGGACTCAGCACAGAGGCCAGGAAGACCCCTTATAAAGCCAGTCAGTCCCCCACCTTACAAGCAAGCCCCATCATGGTCAGTTTTGTTGTCCAAGTACAGGCTATTGCGATGGTGGCCTAGACACGGGTGGCTGGCAGTAGGGACCCAAATGGGAGAGGATCGCTATGAGAGCTATTTTAAGAATGGCTGCACAGCTCCACTCTCACTCATCTGCATTTACAAAATTCCACTCGCTCTCAACATGGAACATTTTCTCTTCAATCACTCTGTAGCAAAACATGACTTGAACTGAGGGGATACATATCTTCTTTATGTAGCCTACGTAATGCAAACCCTCATGTGTTTTACTACAAAAACATTACTTGTCTGACTTGGGGGTGCTGGCCTAGTATTCCAGATTATGACATATTGCAGTGTATTACCTTTCTAAAAGTTGAAAGTTGTTTTTTTTTAATCCCAAAACACAGCTAGTTCCAAAGGTTTCAGGTAAGGAATGGTGGCCATGGACAACCTCGTGGTTAAATGGTGGGCTCTGGAAACAGACTGCCTGGTGCTTGGCGCAGCTCTACCACCTAACCCCTGGGTGACCTCCCATAAGTTTCTCCACCATTCCAAGCCTCAGTTTCCTAATGAAAACAATAATACCTATCCCATCTGGTTTTTGTGAAAATTAAGTGAGCAGATAAACATAAAGTACCTAGAAGATGCTTGATGTTATGAATAGTTACCTGGGGACAACAGGCGAAAACTGGATTTCCAAGAAAGCCAGGGTGGATATGGACCCAAAGAGCTCTCAGCCCTTATTAAAGAGGTGAGTGCTACTGGATTTGGGTGCTGGAAGAGAGAAGAGAATTTACCATTAAAATTAACCATCGCTGCCATAGCTTGGGGCTACAATATTTGAGACCTGATCTGTTCTTTGGGTTCTAGACTTGACTTTGCTATCAATTTACTCTGTGGCCTTGAGCAAGCCACTTGTTCTCTCTGGACCTTTGGGACATGAGGGGGTTAAATTAAAACGAGAGGATTCCTGAAGCCTGTCCAGCAGGACCACACTGACGCCACCAGGCACATACTGTGAAAGAACAATTCTGGTCAGGGATTTGAAAGCCTCTCAATTGCTAATTCCTGGGGCTAAAGCAACACAATCCTTGTTTTCGTAACCCAGAGCTCTGTCCAGGGCCAGGCCAGAGCAGCAGATGGACGGACCTGACTCCTAGATGCTTGTAATTGATCAGGACACACTGTAATGAAGTAATTTTCTTGTCTTCATTCTCCATGTCAGCAGGGGCTTGTCTGCCACGCAGGGAGGGTGACAGAGTAATCCGAGCCACAGCTGAAAACCTGCTTTTTCTCCACAGTTATTTAGCCTGCCATGAGTTGTGGCAGGCAGTGGGAAAGAGTCCAGACAAGGAGGGGAATCTGGCGGCTCTCAAAATATCATACAGGAACTTTAAAAATGGAACTGATTTATGCTTTGTAATGTTTTCAATAATGTGAAAATTAAGTTCGAGTTTGAATCTAGGTTTGGGATGAAATTTTATGTTACCAGCCATGAAAGAACCAGAGCAAGATCTCATCGTGTGATAATGTTCCTCCTGCTGCACCAGGAACTACACTTAGCAGAAATAATGGTTCCGGGGTAGGACATGTAACATGCATTACTTCACAGCGTCAAAGAATACTCACAGTTACCCAGAGGTCTGAAAATGCCTCCAAATGGCTTACAAATGTCTAGGTTGAGGTGAAGGCACTGCCCCTGCAGGACTGGCTTACAAGCCCTGCAAGTTTAAGATGTTGCCATGACAACCTTCTCAAGTGAGGTACGGACATCCCAGGCCCATTATCTGCCCCAAGCCAGACTTTGCATTAAGAAACAAGCCCCATTCCTTGTGGAAAGCTTTATGGAAGATACCACCTCCACCCACCCTGCACCTGGCCATATTAATGGCCAAGTTGTATGAATCCAAATAGCTGAGCCAGTGACCCGTTTCTCCACACGAAGATTCCAGTGACATTTGCATCCAGTGCATCTGTTGTTAGACTGGTGATGGTTAACGGTAATACAAGCCTGGCATAAATGTAGAACTTGGGCTTTTCAAAGCTTTTCCCCACCAATGAATTCATTTGCCTTCACAGAAAATCTTAGGCAGCTTACGACAGGTGCTATCTTCCCTTGGACACAAAGAGCAGTTTCTTACCTAAGGTCAGCCAGCCAGACAAGGAGAGAGGCAAATAGTCCAGCTCCTTGTCTCAAGCTTTTCTGCCAATCTCATACCCTCTGGAAGGACTGACTGGCACATCAGCCAGCTTTCCATTGGTGAATAACCCATTCCCACAGAGCCTCTGGATCCTGGGCTGCTTAGGACTCTGGACCCCTCCCTTTCCCAATAGGTCTGCAATTTAAAGCTGGATTCTGATGACAAGTATCCGGGGTCTGATAAAGGCTAATTACAGTTAGGGAATATATGGAAATTGGGAACTTAGGAGAAGATTGGCTTCTGCTCCGCCTGGGCAGAATAATCGAGAAATTAGCAGAAAGAGATGGTGACCATAAAGAGGCACTAGAGGATAATTGAAGTATTAAAATTAAAGATATGCTGGCAAGTGGTCTGTCCCTGGAGCATCCAGGCCATCGTCTTTGCTATCAGCACATAATATGAATGAAGAGCTTTTCAACAAGGCGAAGGGTAACTCTGGAGAGGGGTTGTCTCATCAACCAGGACTGGGTCTGGAGTTGAGGGACATTGGCTAGTGAGTAGGTTTCTCTGCATGAAGCATGGCTAGGGCCCGGGCATTCTGGGCTCCTCTGACAAAGGAGAACAAATCCAAAGAAGGGCACAGATGGACACAAATAGCATCTTCAGTTATTTCAAGTGGGGACAGCACAAGCAGAGGGATTCCAAGTAGTCTCTGGGCTCCCAAACAGCTCAAATGCCATCAAAAACATTTTGTAACAAGCATAGTTGAGCTCCATTCCTTCATGATCTCTTTGGTCCCTCAGGACCTCCCCGTGAAGTAGGCTCAGACTGGAAAAACGAAGTATTGGCCTTCTTTGACAACTGGCCTGTTCTGCTAAATAAAATGTTTTGCTAATGCTTTGATATATATATATATACACACACACATATATGTAAAATTTATATATATGTGTGTGTATATATATGTGTGTATATATATGCATGTAAATTGATAGGATGACTTAATTAACTCAAGCATAAGAAAGCAATACACAGACATATATTTATTTATTTTATTAAACTTCTGTTAATAATTGGCAGAATATGAAATAAGCAAAGGATTGTCTACAAACAGGATTGCCTACAAAAAGGATTATCACTTTGCAACTCTGATCAATATTGATTTAATATTTTGACTGATTATGTTATTCTTGTGTCTCACTCTGTCAGTACAGACTTATCAAACTAGATATGCATATTAGACTTATCAAACTAGATAGGCATATATATATATATATATTTATATTGCATCCAATTGGGACTCTGGCCAGAGGCGGGCTAGGTAAGTTGGTGTGTCCCCTGGTTTGGTGAGTTTATGAATGTATGTATGCATTTTGTAAGGGACTGGGATAAAGCAGCTGGACCCCCATTCATAAACAATCCTTTGCTTATTTTATATTCTTTCAATTATTAACAAAGGTTCACTAACTAGATATATGTATATATATTTATATTGCATCCAATCAGGACGCTGGCTGGAGGTAGGCCAGGTTAAGTTCGTGTATACCCCAGTTTGGTGAGCCTACATCTATATGCATATCATGAAGGATTATGATGCAGCAGTTGGACCCCTGTTTGTAGACAATCCTTTGCTTATTTCATATTTTCCCATTTATTAACAGAAGTTTAATAAAATAAATAACTATGTCTGTGTATTGCTTTCTTATGCTTGCGTTAAGTCATCATATCAAACTGTACATTTGCTATATAGCAAAGTATTAGCAAAGCATTTTGTTTAGCAAAGAACATTGCCCAACTGAGACTTGCCCAAGGTCAAGTAAAGGGGGCGGAAGTTTGAGCGCAATAATGTCCTGCCCTGCAGCCAATACACTTTCCACTACATCACACAGATCTTCACTCGATTTAAGAAAAACCCAGCCTTTGAAGAAGTACAACATTGGAATTGGGGCTTCATGAAGTAAGTGTCACTTGAGACACTCAAACAGAAGCTGGATGAAAATTGCCAGGGAGGCAGACATTAGATGTGGGTTGGACCACATGACCTCTAACATTCGAACACTGGGCTGTTGAGTTCTGGCCCCCTCGAAAGCAGTTGTGAAGTGGGTGGGGCACATGTTGTTAATAAATCCCTCATTTATCCCTGGTAACTGGAAAGAGGAGAGATCGATGATTCACAAATCATTCTAAATCCTTCTTTTAGCTTCCTAATCCAGAGGCTATTTACTACCCATGTCACAATGTTCACTAATTTGACAGCGGCCTTCTATTTTCTTGCCCTTTAAGGCAAAGTAGAGAAATACCCATAGAGGAAAAGAGGGCCAAGTGGACCAACCCAGATATACAGCTTAACCCTGTGAACAGCTGCAGAAGATCCAGGGGAAAGAAGTGGCCCACCATGAACTAGGGCCTGTCAATATTTTCACCAGTTGACCATTTTCCAGAAGGCACGAGGTCTTAGTCAAGTTAATTAAGTCTTAATCTTCAACTTAGAGCTACATAACAGGATCCTCAAGAAGGATATCCTCTACTGTAAACTACCCCCACCCCACCTTCCTGTCTTCCTCACAAGGTAATGGGTGTCAACATTTGTTGTGGGCGATTAAGGCAGCATGCATAGAATCTACCTTTCAGCAATGCCAGTAACATGGCCGCCCGAGCTGATACAACAATAGCTTGGGTCACCCTCCCCCCTTCTTTACAGAACCAGTTCCCGCCAAAAGTTCTTACCTCAAATCTGCCTCCCGCCCTAGCAACAGCAGCGGCCAATCCCAGACCGCCACCTATCCTTACCCACCACCCCCCCTCCTCCCTAGAGTATATATGCTCAGTCCCCTCAATAAAGTTTTGCAGCTTGATCAGAATACTGTCTTGCTGTCTTTCCTTGTGTCTCTCTTGTCCCATAACATTCTTTCCCTCCTAGGATCCGGAGCTCCCGTTGATCGTCCCGCTGGCCGGGACAAATATTTCCTTCCTCGCCCTGGCCAACCTTCACTCAATGTGTTTTGAGTGTGCTTGCTGGCTGAGCCTTACCGTGAATTCAAACAAATTGAATTTGGTAATGTAATAGAAGCAGGCACTCTTAAGTAATTAGTCTTGGGAACACAAGTGCATGTCATATGTACAAGGCATGTTTTTATATCTTTATGCCTGACCCATTTCTCCAGAAGGATTTTAGGCAGCCTTAATACAATATTATAGCACAAATACAATAAAATCAAAGTGGCTTAAACAAGAGTCAAAAAAGGAAAGGGTCATGAAGTAATAAGGAGTTGAAGAGAGGAAACATAATTATATGAGAAGAGCTGGGTCAGAGTTTGTAAACTCATATGCCTCCAGGGGCCAAGCTGGTAGCATAAATGTCTGGATTAGGCCAGACTTAAGGCAATGGGGAGGGGTGAGGCCTATGGAACTGAAGAGTATATATAATGCCCTCAACTGGGTAATTATTTTTAAACTCAAGGCTAGCTGAACAGAAATTCATCTATAGACAACATTTGGGTACCAGTTTGTGACTCCTGACCCAGATGAAGAGAAACTATTAGAAATGAGCAATGATTTGGCTCTGAGGTTCCTGGAAGACAAGACCAAGATGGACAGATGATGGCCTAGAGGATCTTCAACAGCTCACAAAAGCAAACCGATTTGTCTGTCTGTCAGGAGACAACAGAATTTCTTGGGTCAGAACTCTCAGAAATATTTGTTGCCCGTGTCTATGCTTAAGGGAACTTTCACAATATAATGGATGGTATATTTAACAGGAGTTTTACCCAACAATGCACTGCCATTCCACATATGGTATCTATTATGTGGATGCTCAGGAAAAGCCAAATGCATAATTTTAAGCTATATTCCTGTGAAGGCAATTCCACTGGGAGAGAGTGATAGAGACCAGGTCTGTAGCTTCCTGGTGCTCTGGTGTGATATAGGGGTAAAGCTTTGAAAATTTGGAGGAATTCCCTAAAACCTGCACATTCGACTATCAACGGCTTCCCCTGGGTTTTTGACAGGAACTGTAACACAGATAATTCAAACTAGAGGTCCCAAGAGAGCACTGGAAAAAAGGGGGGGAGTTGCTCTTCATTGTTGACAGAAAGAGGATCCTGATCCAACTCAGCATGGAGGTAGCCAGAGTATCAGCTGCAGACTAGGCCTCTATATGTCTCAAAGAGCAGCTCAATTCAGACATTTGCAATATATTCTCCCTCTCTCCAGCCAGCCTTTAGCTACAACACATCTGTACACACTGCAGACACACAAAGGAGCCTGATCACATCCATTCCCATGGCTTTAAATACCAACTCTATGCTCATGGCTCCCAAACTGATGTCTGTAAACCAAAACACTTCCCTGAGCTTCAGACATGCATAGTCAACTGTTCTCTCTCTATCTCCCTTTGGATGTCTCAATCATCTTAAACCTTGCATGGCCAAAACGAAACTCTTGGTTGTTTTTCTGCCTCCAGATGTGCTCTTCTCCCAGTGTCATCCACCTCAGTGAGGTGGCATCACCCCAACCACTCAAGTCAGAAACCTGGGAGTCACTTTTGATTCCTACATCCTGAGGTCACACTTGACCATAGAGGTGAAGAGAATGGGTCCTGGAGGACAAATGCCTGGGTTTGAATCAGCATTATTTTTAGCCAGTTGCATGGACTTGGGCAAGTCGTCTGAAAGCTCTATGATTCAATTTTCTCATTTGCAAAATGGGAACAATAATTACGCATATTTCGTAGAGTTTTGGAGAGGAATAAATGAGATGGGTCATATAACGCCGCTATATATATTAGAATAGTGGCTAGCACTTAGTAGGACAGTTAAAAAATGTTTGCTGTTATTATTCTCCTTCCCAGACTGTATTCTAGCTATTACTTATTTTTCCCTTCTGTAAAATATAGATTACATAGCCTCCCACACAGGGACATTTGAATAATTAAGTGAAATGAAGCACATACAGCACCTGAATGGCAGACCCTCAATAAATGGTAGCATTTATTAGTGATAATTATTATTTTGACTGAGGCCAGCATCAGGGGTAACCAAAAGAATTTATTCATTCATTACTGATGCCACAAATATTTTTCAAGCATCTACTAAATATGAGGCTTTGTGACAGATGCTGGGAATAGAGTGATGAACAAAACAGATAAAGATACACACCCTCATGAATTTGTTTTCTGGTGGTGGTAGGGGGGAGGCAGACAACAAATGTAGTAAACAAGTCAATTATGTAGTATGTTGGTTAGTGAAAAGTGATACTGAGAAGAATAATGATGAGAAGGATGATAAAGAGTTTGAGAAAGGGGATGGTTATAATTATATACAGAATGACCAAGGAAGGTCTTCCTAAGGTGGTGACATTTGAGTGAAAACATGAAGGAGGGGAGGAGTAAACCAAGTAGAGACCTGAGGAAAGAGCATTTTAGGTAGAATGAAAAGTACAAGCTAAGGCCCTGAGGCAAGGCACATGGCCACCTTATTTGAGGAACAGCAGAGGCCAACATTGCTGATGTGGAGGGATTGAGGAAAAGAGGGGAAGCAAATGAACTCAGATAGGAGGCAAAGGACCAGAGCATGGAGGGCTGTGTAGCTCATTTTAAGAACTTTGGCCTTTACATTGAGTGAGATGGGGAGCCAGTGGAAAGTTTTAATTATAAAAGAAACGTGATATGTTTTAAAAGGTTCACTCTGACTGCTATACTAAGGCTGGACAGAAGCACATTAAAAATGGAAGCAGGGAGTACAGTCAGGAGGCTATTGCAATAAGACAAACCAGAGATGATGGCAGCTTGGTCCAGAGTTGTATCAATGTATCAAGGTGATGACAATTGTTCAGATTCTGGATACGTTTTTAAGGTAAACCTCACAAAATTTATTGATTGACTTTAAGGTCTAAAAAAAAAGAAGTCAGGGTGACTTCAAACTTTTTATTTTATTGTTGTTAATTTTTTTAAGGATTTTTTAAAAATTTCTTTCTCTCCCCTTCCCCCCCACCCCAGTTGTCTGCTCTTTGTGTCCATTTGCTGTGTGTTCTTCTGTGACCACTTCTATTGTTATCAGCGGCACCAGGAATCTGTGTTTCTTTTGGTTGCGTCATCTTGTTGTGTCAACTCTCCATGTGTGTGGCGCCATTCTTGAGCAGGCTGCACTTTCTTTTGCACTGGGCAACTCTCCTTTCCGGGGCACTCTCCTTGCATGTGGAGCTCCCCTATGCGGGCGACACCCCTGCGTGGCATGGCACTCCTTGCGCGCATCAGCACTGCGCATGGGCCAGCTCCACACAGGTCAAGGAGGCCCGGGGTTTGAACTGCGGACCTCCCATGTGGTAGGCAGACACCCTATCCATTAGGCCAAGTCTGCTTCCCTACTTCAAACTTTTTAATAAGAAAAGTCTGTTTTCAAATATCAGATCCACATCTTGCTTGCTGTGTTATTCTGGGAAAATTAGTTTACTTCCTTGAACCCCAATTTCTTCCTTGGAAAATAGTGCCTACTACATGGCTGTGGTCAGAAATTATAAGAGATAATATATTAAACGTGCCTGCTCTATAGAAGGGACTCAATAAAATACAGGGAGATAAAAAAGGACAGAGGAGGTAGGATGGGGCCCAAAACAGGGCCTTGAATAATCTACAAGGCTTGAAATGTTTGCTAGAGGAAATGGAGATTTTATAGAAAGATCCATCTGGTTCTGGGTTGGATGGAGAAAGCATTCTTGATCCCATCTCTGTCGTTGAATGCAGCTATAAAACCTGGATAGAATGCATGGAGCAGTTTTGGGGGATTTTGAAATATAAATAATACAAGAAGTTTGGGGAAGAAGACCAGAGATGGAATTACCGTGAAATTAAAGGTGAGTTTACCTTTTTGTTTTTCCCATTCAGATCCCCTAATCTCAATTTAAGGCAGCCATAAATCCAGAAGCAAATATGTGGCACAGACAGGGAGAACCTCTAATTCAGGTTTAAGTAGCAGCCAAGAAGTGTCCTGAAAGTGACAGCCACTGCAGCAGGGGCCACAGGTTTCTAACACTCCAGGGGAGGGGAATCTTATTCTCTACTTGGAAGAGCTTTGGATCCAGAAAGGTGGGGTGATCACCTGTGAAATTAAAGCAGAAATCAATAATAGAAAGACTCTGAAAAATCTCCAAATATTTGGTAGTAGAAAAATACATTTCTGAAAAAATAATACATGAGTCAAAGAGGAAGTCTCAAGCAAAGTTTAAAAAGTGTATTTGAAAGAACAAAAATGGAAAAACAACATATCAGAATCTGTGGGATACAGCTAAAGGAGAATATAGAGTTAAATTTATAGCCCTGTTTATTATAGAAACAAATAAGGTTTTGAATCAATAATCTAACGCTTCTACTTCAATATGAGCAACAACAAAAACAACAACAACAACGATAAAAACCCAAGCAGAAGGACAGAAATAGGAAAGATATGAGCAGAAATCAATGAGATTGAAAACTAACAATGAGGAAATTAGTAAAACCAAAAGTTGGTTAATTGAAAAGATTAATAAAATTGATAAAACCCCAGGAAGACTTACAAAGAGAACACAAAAATTTCCAAAATGGTATTAAAGCAGGAGCTATCCCTATAGCTACCCCAGACAATGGAAGGAAAATAAGGGAATAGCATGATAAATTCTGTGTACATACATGCCACAACTTAGATGACATGGACCAATTCTGTGTACATACATGCCACAACTTAGATGACATGGACCAATTCTGTGAAAACCAGAAGCTAACAGAATGCACCTGACATGAAACACATAACCTAAATAGTCCTATACACATTAAAGAAATCGAACCTGTAGTTTAAAAACCTCCAATAAAAGAAATCTCCTCTCTCAGGGGAATTCACAGATGAATTCTGCCAAACACTTACAGAAAATATAACAGCAGTTTTACACAATCTCTTCCTGAAACCAGAAGAGGAGAAACATTCCCAAATCATTTTAAGGCCATGATTACCCTGATACCAAAATCAGACAAAGTAATTACAAGAAAAGAAAAGTATAGACCAATCTTCCTCATGAATTCAAAGTTCCTCAACAAAATATAAGCAAAATATTAGCAAATTGAATCCAATAATGTTACAATAATTTATACACCTATGCTCATATCAATAGCACACTGTCGGGGAAGGAGATTTGGCTCAACTGATAGAGTGTTCACTTACCATACGGGAGACCCAGGGTTCAAACCCAGGGCCTCCTGAACCATGTGGTGAGCTGGCCCACTCAGTGCTGATGCACACAAGGAGTGCCATGCCATGCAGGGGTGTCCCCTGTGTAGGGGAGCCCCACGTGCAAGGAGTGAGCCCCTGCAAAGAGAGCTGCCCTGCATGAAAAAGGCACAGCCTGCCCAGGAGTGGCACTGCACACATGGAGAACTGACACAGCAAGATGACACAATAAAAAAAAGACACAAATTCCTGGTGCCACTGACAAGAATGCAAGCGGACACAGAAGAACACACAGCGAATGGACAAAGAGAGCAGACAATTGGGGGAAAGGGGAGAGAAATAAAAAAATAAATTAAAAATATTTTTGAAAAATATCACACCATCTTGATTACTATAGATTTATAGTAACTTGTAAAGTGGAATAGTATAAATATTCCAAATCTTTGCTCTGTGTTAAAATTGCTTTGGCTATTTTTAGGTCACTTGCATTTTAAAATTTTAGAATCAGCTTTTCAGTTTCTACAAAAAGCCTGTTGGGATTTAAATTGGGCTTATGTTTAATCTATCCATCAGTTTGGCAAGAATGGAAATGTTAACAGTATTGTGTCACTGTCCATGAACATAGTATGTCTCTTCATTTAATTTGATGTTCTTTACTTTCTCTCAGTAATAGTCTGTAGTTTACAATTAACAGGTCTTGTATGCCATTTATTAAATTTACCCCTTAGTGTTTTCTGGCTTTTGGCACTACTGTAGATAGAATTTTAAAATAATTTATATTTTAATTATTTCCTGCCAGTAAAATTATAATTGATTTTATATATTAGCCTTGTATCTTGTGACCTTGCTAAATTCATTATTAATTCTAATAGCTGTTTTGTTGATTCTGTTTTAGTTTGCTAAAAGCTGCCAAAGCAATATACCAGAAATGGGTTGGTTTTTAAAATGGGAATTTATTAGGTTATAAGCTTGCAGTTCTGAGCCTGTGAAAATGTTGAAATCAAGGTTTTATTAGAAGACGCTTTCTCCCTGAACTGCACCTGTGGGAGATCAAGCACGTGGCAGTGTCCACTCTCTCTTCTGGGCTGCACTGCTCTCAGCTTTGAGCTGCTCAGTTTGTGGCTTTTCTCTCCTGGGGTCACTGCTTTCAACTTCTGGAGGCTTCTCTCTGTCTCTGCTGCTTTTTTCCTGTATGTGCAGCTTTTTATTTCTACATTTATACAGGGCACCAGTAAAAGGATTAAGGCCAACCCTGGGTCTCACAATCTAATCAGAGGCCCTTAACTGAAGCAATTTAGTCAAAAGTTCCCACCTATAATATGTTTACATGCACAGAAATGGATTAGCTTTAAGAACAGAACTTTCTGCAGCCCCCAAAACTCAACTGCCACATTGATATTCCGATTGTTTGCTGCTAGTCCTTAAAAATACAATTGATTTTGTATGTTAACCTTGTATGCTGTGACCTTACTAAATTCATTATTAGTTCTAGTAATTCTTTTGTTGATTCCTTAGGCTTTTCTAAATAAACAATTATGATAACTACAAATACGGTCAGTTTTCTTTTTTATCTTTATGACTTTTACATCTTTTTCTTGCTTTATTGCACTTTGTAGGGCCTCCAGTAAAATGCTTTATAGAAGCAGTGAGAATAGATAACTTTACCTTGTTTCTGGTTTTAGAGGGGAAGTCCTTCACCATTTAGTATGATGTTAACTGTAGCTTTTTCATAAATTACTTTTACCTGACTAATGAAGTTCTATTTTCTTTTTAGTTTGCTGAGAATTTTTATCAGGAAAGGATATGGATTTTGTCAAATGCTGTCTTTGCATCTATTGAAATGAGAATATGATGCTTCTCCTTTTTTTGTGTTAAGGTGATGAATTACAATGATTAATTTTATAATATTAAATCAACCTTACATTCCTAGGATAAACCCTACTTGGTTGTATGTGTTGTTCTTTTTTATATAGTGATAGATTTGATTTGTTACTATTTTGGTAAGGAATTTTGAATGTATGTTCATGGGGGATGTTGGTATGTAATTTTATTTTATTTTCGTTTAATGTCTTTGTCATATTTCTATATTAGGGTTATGCTGACCTCGTAAAATGAAATAGAAGTGGAAGAGTTACTTCCTATTTCGTGAAATATAATGCTGGTGTTAATACTTCTTTAAATGCTTGATAGTATTTATGAAAGAAATTAGTTGGGGGTTTTCTTTATGAGGAGACTTTTGATGACAAGTTTGATTTCTTTATTTGTTGCAGGGATATTCAGATGTTTTGTTTCATCTTGGGTCGATTTTTGGTAGGGTGCATCTTTCAAGGAATTTGTCATTTCATCTGTGTTGTCCAATTTATTGGCATAAAGTTTTCCATAATGTTCTCTTATCTTATTCTTTTAATGTCTATATGGACTCTAGTGGTAAGTACTCTTTCATTAATGATATTGGTGATTTGTGTTCCCTTGCTTTTTCTTAATCAGTCCAGCTATAGGGTTATTTTTTGCTTTAAGAAACAGTTTTGAGTTTTGTTAATTTCCTCTACTGTTTGTCTGTTTTATGCTTCATTGAATTCTGCTTCTTATTATGACCTTCCTTAAATTAACATAAGGTTTACTTTTCCCTTTATTCTGCTTGCTTCTTGCAGTAGAACTTTAGGCCATTGATTTTACACACCTTTTTATTTTCTAATATAAAAATTTAAAGTTATAAATTTCCTTCTAAGCACTGGCTTAATTGAATCTCACAAATTGTGATAGGTTGTATTTTCATTATCATTCAGTTAAACATTTTTTTCAAAATTCCCTTGTGATTTCTTTGATCCATAGATTATTCAGAAGTGTGTTGTTTAATTTCCAGGTATTTTGGGTTTCCCTAGATATCTTATATCCATTCTAATAATCTCTGCCTTTTTAATTCAAGTGTTTCATGCATTAATATTTAATAAAATTATTTGCATGGTTGTATTTTGCTCCATTTTTTCAATATTTGTTTTCCATTTGTCTTTCTGTATTTTGTTCCTTTGTTCCCCCTTTCCTTTTTTAATTAAAACTTTATTTCAAATTAAAAAAAATAACAGTCCAAAGGCAGCTCAAGTTATGGGAGCATTACTCCAAAAAAGTTCTGTCCAGGCACTTTTATCTCATCTAATCTCAAAAACAAACTCAATTGTTCCTTCACTGTTGAGAAAGATACACAGATGAACACAGATTAATTACATGACATAATCGAAGTTTCCTTGTTAATGAAGAAGATGAAGAAGAGAAAAAAATGCTTAATCATATCCATATCTCACAAAACCAAGCCCCATACTCTTTATTTACCTTTAGCATTAATATAGTACTTTCTTTGTTTCTGCTACAAAAATATTACAATATTGTTGTTAACTATAATCTATAAGTTACATTAGTTATATTTTGCCATATTATTAACATCTTGTAGTAGAATATTCTTGTACTTAAATGATTAATTGCAATCTCATCTAACACCAAAATGACTGTTATACATTCCCCCTATTATCCTCCAGCTATCCCCCAACTAGTATTAACCTCCTTAAACTACCCCTTTTAGTTACAATCACATCCATAAATCAACAGTGTTTGTTACACTCATTATAATGTACTACCATCAACTCTATCCATTATCACATATTTACAATTGACCTTATTAAACATTCTACATACATCCAGCGTCAGCTCCCCCTTCTCAACCCACATTTCATCTCCTACCAACCTCTAGTCGAACTCCATCAGTCTACTCATCTTATTTAGTTAATATCAGTGAGGCCATACAAATATTCACCCTTTTGTGTCTGGCTTATTTCACTCAGCAAAATGTCCTCAAGTTTCATCCATGTTGTCATATGCTTCCCCAATTGATTTCTTCTTCCAGCTGAATATTATCCCGTCGTATGTATATAGTACATTTTTTTTAGACAAATGGTTTATTTATTTATTTATTTATTCCACTCCCCCCACCCCTTATGGCTTGCTTGCTGTCTGCTCTCTGTGTCCATTTGCTGCGTGTTCTTCTGTGTCTGTTTGTCTCCCTTTGGTGGGTCATCTTGATGCATCTGCTCTCCGCAGGCACGCAGGCCATCAGCTCTCCACAGGTGTGGGCCAGATTGCCTTCACAAGGAGGCCCTGGGATGCTAACCCAGGGCCTGCCATATGGTAGATGGGAGCCCAATGGATTGAGCCACAGTCGCTTCCCTATACACTACATATTGCTTATCCATTCATCAATTGACAGGCACTTAGGTTGCTTCCATCTTTTAGCAATTTTGAATAATGCCACTATGAACATTGGTGTGCCAATAGTTGTTCATGCCCTTGCTTCCAGATCTTCTGAATATATTTCTAGTAGTGGGATTGCCAGATCATATGACAGTTCTGGAGTGTGCTTCCTGAAGCACCGTCAAATTGTCTTCCACAGAGAATGAACCATTTTACACTCCCGCCAATAGCGAATGAGTGTTCCTATTTCTCCACATCCTCTCCAGCAGTTTTAGCATTCATTGTTTTGTTTTGTTTTTAATGCCCTTTCTGTATGGTGTGAGATGCTATCTCATTGTCTTTTTGATCTGCATTTCACTAATAGGTAGTGATGCTGATCATCTTTTCAGGTGCCTTTTGGCCATTTGTATTTCCTCAGAAAAATGTCTATTCAAGTCCTTTGCCCATTTTAAAATTGGGTTGCTTGTCTTTTTGTTGTTAAGTTGTGTGTTCTCTTTATATAACATGGAAATCAAACCCTTCTCAGCTATGTGGTTTCCCAAGATCTTTTCCCATTGATTTGGCTGCTTTTTCACATTCTTAAAATCATTTTAAACGCAAAAGTGTTTAATCTTGAGACAGTCCCATTTATATATATTTCCTTTCATTACTTAGGCTTTGGGAATAAGGTCCAAGAAACTACTATCAACCATAAGATCTTGAAGAGCTTTCCCTACATTTTCTTTTAGGAGTTTTATGGTTGTAGTTTTATATTCAGGTCCTTGATCCATTTTGAGTTAATTATTGTATAAGATGTGACATAGGGGTCCTCTTTGTTTCTTTTAAATATGGTTATCCCATTTTCCCAGCACCACTTGTTGAATAGACTGTTCTGGCCCAGCTGGGTAACCTTGACAGCCTTGTCAAAAATCACTTGACCATATATATGAGGGTCTATATCTAAACTCTTGATTCAATCCCATTCATCAATCTGTCTATCTTTATGCCAGTTGCATGCTGTTTTTTTGTTTTTTTTTACCAATGTAGCTGAATAATATGCTTTAAAGTTGGGAAGTGAGAGTCCTTCACCTTTGTTCTTTTTTTTTTTTAAAGATATTCTTAGATATTTAGGATCCTTTATCCTTCCAGATAAATTTGATTGACTTTTCCAATTCTATAAAGAAGGCTGTTGGAATTTTTATTGGTATTGCATTAAATTTAGAGATCTGTTTGGGTAGAATTGGCATCTTTTGGAATCTGCTGGACTGGAAGCCTCTCAAGGGCAATAGCCATATCACATTTGCCTTGGAACAAAGAGGCACTCCATAAAGGCTGCTGTATGGAAGAAAACTGACTTCCAAATTCACATACAAAGACACAGGTGGGCAGATTCAGAAATAAGACCCAGGTCTTGGCTCTTCACACCCACACACCTCCAGCCATCAATACCCAGAAGCAGCAAGTATCCCAGTGGATCTTCTCTGAGAAAATTAAGCACTCTCTCAGCTCTCAACATTGTAACTGCTGCACATAACAGTGAAGTTCAAGGATAAAGCCATCACAGAAGTCTTCTTGCTCTAAGCAATTCTAAATCTTGACAAGCTGAGCTCTTGTTGAGAGGGTCAGGAGATTTTCATTTGCCTATCAACCTCCTTGACCGGGAAATTTGTGGTAAATTGGCAACACACCCCCTACCATATTGCAAATATTTTTTAAAGATCTGCCAGCAACAATTTTCAGATGGGTCTTCCATCATCTCAGATTCTGATGATTTCAGGCCAAATCCTTAGCATAATTTTATAGAAGTTACAGAGTGTCAATTTTGTGAATCTTGGTAACTCATGTGTTGTTTTTACTTGGCTTAGAAAGTTGGTATGCTTTATGCTTTTGTAGACCTGGGGCCAGAATTCAGCAATTGTCCATTTACCCATGTTTGTAAGGTTGGTAGATGATGGTTACATGCATATATCTCATAAGCATTTGTCGAGATTATGGCAATTAGCTAAGGTCATATTATCCCATATTGGCCAAACAAGCTTTATCTTGCCATCCAAACCAATTACATGCCTAACAAATTAAAATAGGCCCTGGTTCTAGTCTTGTCTTCTGTAAACACATTCAAACATTCTTAAGGCAAATCACACAAAATAAATGAATTCAGCAAAGTAAATCCTTTTGTAAATTAACATTACAAATGTTTTATTTACCCACTCAGATAGCTAATCCTGAAAACCACTGTCTCCATGGAAGCACCAATCAAAGCTTATGCTTTCTGCTTCAGCTGATAATGTGCATGGAAATCCCGCACTTCCACATCCAGTCAGAGGCCAATATGCATCTGAAGCTTGGTGGTATGCCTGGCCATGCATCCAGGTTTCCTGAGTCCCTGCTCTCAGACAGTGTCTTGAATGCCATATGATAAGCTCAGTGCATTGAAGGAGGTGGAGGCTACAGATGCTCCCAGGATTATTCGTCAGCTTGGTCTAGGTCACCTGTTCTTGTTTTGCCAGTATCTTTAGATCAGTGGTTCCCAACCCTGGCCCTACATTAGAATCAACTATTGTCTTAGTTTTCCTACGCTGCTATGCCACACAGTGGGTTGGCTGAAGCAACAGGAATTTTTTGGCTCTTGATTTCAGAGACTAGAAGGCTTGCTTCCTCCTGAAGTCAGTAGCATTTTGGCTAGCTGGAAATTCTTGGGTTCTTTGACTTTTCCATCACGTAACTGTATCCTCTCCTTTCTCTTCTGTCTCCTCCCAGTGGCTTTTTCTTTATAAAGCCACCAGTGATCCAGATTAAGATCTATCTTCATTCTGTTGGGCTATACCTTGACTAAAAATACCATGTTCAAGAGGTCCTATTTACAAGTGGTTAATCCCCACAGAAATGTGGATTAAGATTAAGAACATGTCTAAACTGGGAGACAAAAATCAATCTACCACATCTGGGGAGCTTTTTAAACGTTACCATGACCAGAATCCATACCAGAACAGTTAACCCAGAACCCCTGGAGGTGAGACTCAGATATTCATATATTAAAAATTCCCTAAAGATGAAAAAATAAAATAAAATAAATGGCAAAAAATAAAATAAAATAATAAAAATAATTTTAAAATTCCCTAGGTGTTACCGGATTCTATCTTGGTTCTTGGCCATGCTGCAGAAAATGAATTTCAAAAGCATGCTGGGTGAGTTAGGCCAGTAATTTATTCAGGTAGGGAGGGACGAGAAATGGGAGAAAACAACAGAAAATAACAGAGCAGGGGTCCCAGGTGAGAAGAAAGGGGTGAAAGGGATGAAGAGAACTGATTTATGAGCTATAATTCCCCATTACAGATTATAAATCACTGCGTTTACTTGCGTGGCCACGTGGCAGAGAAAAAATGGTAAAAACAACACACAGAGGGCAGGACAGGTCCGTAGTCAAAAGAGCAAGGTGAGAGAGTGCGCAGGCTCCAGTTTGTGCCTGGCTTTTAAATTGTTAATTATTCCACCCCTTTGCTAGTGGCAGGGGAAGGGGTTCCAGCTGTTTGGATTGATTACACCACCCATCAATCACTTAGTGAAGACCCAATGATAAATTTTCTAGGGAACATCCAGGCTTTTCCTTGTTCTCAAGAAGGACTCTTTGTTCTAGGTAGCAGAATCCCAGGGGTAGAGTTCCTCCAGCAGCCATCTTGGGGGTTTCTGCTGTCCACTTTGACTCCTTCTCAGGTTCCAGATCCATTTATTAATTCCCTATCTTACTAGCATGCTTTATAGGTATTTCCAATGTGCAGCCACAGTTGAGAAGACTCGAAAACAGGAACTCAGATACTTGTGCACCAATGTTTACAGTGGTGTTATTCATAATAACCAAAAAAGTGGAAATACCCAAGTGTCAAACAACAGATGAATGGAGATTCTTTGTCTTTGTTTTGCAATACTTTATGAAGCGTTAGTTATGGATCTCTGTGAGTTTGTCCTATTCCAAGTTTGTTGAGAATCTTGGATGCGTAGATTAAAGTTATTCGTCAAATTTGGAAAATTTTCAACCATCATTTCTTCAAATATTCTTTCTGTCATTTTCTCTCTCCTCTCCTTTTGGAATTCCCATTATGCGTATTTTGTTATACTTGATTGAGTCCCATAGGTTCTGATGCACTTTTCTTCATGCTTTTTTCTTTTTGTTTTTCAGACTGGATAATTTCAATTGTTGGAGCTTTTCAAAAGCTTTATAGACATTTCATTCCCCAGCCTTTCCTCCCCAGCTTTTAGGCTAGTCTATTGTTTGCCCCAACTATTATCCATTGCCTTAGGCAGCAGAGACTAAAACATTTACCTGTAAATGTTTTCTACAAAAGCCCCCAGGGTAGTGGCTTTAGCAGTACAAGAGTTCCGGCTCAGGTAAGATAAAGACAAGTCTTTTGAGTAGATTCCAGGGAACCAACAGCCAGATGAAATAATGACAATTCTTTGCAAATGAGATCCATTCTGCTCCCTCCAGAACTTGGAATGTAGGCTATTTTCATGGCTCCTCCAGAGCTGTGTTGTGGGGGATGGGACTAAGGTAAGTGAAAAACGTCACACAGCTTGCTTTCCTTATGAGATTCAGCTGTGTTGTTCTTTGTATTTTTAATAAGTTTCCTGTTTCAAATTACTTAAAATAGATTTTAAATTTGGGTGTGGGGTGGAGGTCACATCCTGAGGCAGGTTAGCATAGGAAACAAGGGAAGGCAGCTGGTCAGAATAAAGCTGAAACCATTACAGCTGAGACCTGGCAAAGACCATGGCAGTGAGACCTGACCTGGAAAACCCCTAAGGGAAGGCAGCTGTTAAAAAACAAAAAACAAAAAGCCCGCCAAGAACCTGGTCACAAGGTCCTGTTTGAAACTCCTGGCTCAAAAGAAGCCCCAGATGACTACAAACAGAAAGGCCTCCACATTGGCTCCCTGAAAGCTGACAGTTGCAACCTGAGGGGTCCACAGTATAAGGCAGAAAGGCAACCAATCAGGATAGCAAATAGCTAGGGTTCCTCCCTAACAAGAGGAAGGGGGAGGTGGAAAGAAGGGCCTTAATAAAGCCCACCCTAGATCCCAGCATGCTTCTCTGCTTGGAGAACACTGGCTAGCGCTCACATCTTGAGTGTGTACTCTCACTTTTTCTCGTTTCCAAGTAAACTCTTTCCTTGCTTGCCTACCCTATGACATGTCCTTCAATTTCTTTATGCAACATTTGTGAAGCAGGCTAGTAAGATAGGGAATCAGTAGATGGATCTGTAACCTGGCAAGAAGTCCACATGGACATCAATAACCCCAAGATGGCTGCTGAAAGACCCTCCCCAAGATTCTGCCACTCAAGACTTCCTCTGGAAGCCAGGAGAAGCCCAGATATTCCCCAAGGACTTTGCCATTGGTCCTTCCTGGGAAATTGATGGGGGAAATAAGCAATCGAAACAGTAAACGGCTGGAACTCCTCCCCTGCCATTAGCAAAAGGGTGGGATAATTAACAGTTCAAAAGTTCTTGCCCCTGGACCCAGATTCCAAATGCCTCTCCCCAACTTGGATCACCATGCAAGTAAAACCTGGGCATTTATAACCTATAATGGGAAATTGTAGCCTATCAGTCAGCCCTCTTTATCACCTTTCAGCTCCTTCCTCTCTACCTGGGACCCCTGATCTGTTATATTCTCCCATTTCTCTTCCCTCCCTGCCTAAATAAATTACTGGCCTAACTCACCTGACGGGCTCTTGAAATTCATTTCTCCAGCATAGTCAAAGAACCTAAATGAAATCCAGTAACATTGTCAAGAATCTAGAAACCCAGCCGCCAACAACAGTGTGACACAAGGGGAACCCGAGGCCACAATGCATGTGAAAGGATAGTTTGTTACTCATGGGACCCAGAGAGAGGGGAGTCATGAGAGGTCGACAGGGAGCCCTGGGGCTCAACCAGTAGGTGGTGGGCACCCAGGCAGAGCGAGAGGGACCCATGGGCTGAGCCTTTATTGTGGTCTGCGGGTGAAAGTTAGTATGTTTCCCAGAAGTCAAAGATTGGTTGGTTTAAAGCAACGAGCATGGAAAGGGAAAATGTAACTGAGGGTTAAGAATTAACAAATAATTATGATGACTAAATCATTAATATAGATGCCTTTATATTATAAAACAGCCAAGGGTTAATATTTGAAATTACTGAAACTGCTTGGATTTGGCCTAGACCTGCTAGTGTGATGATCATTCTAAACAGGTCTCACCCCGTTTATGGTTACTTTACACTTAGCCTCACTCATCCATATGCTTCCTATTGGGATGGCAACTCTCCACCCTCCTCTGTTTAATACTCAAATGAAAAACCTTGTAACTGACCTTCATTCTCTAAACACCTATCCCGGAACCCTGTGACTCTCCCCGGTTTGGTACCTACCCCCCATCCTGGTCAGCCCCTTAATGTTCATTAATGAAAGAACCTGAGTCAGCCTCACGCCAATTGCTCATTAGCATAAAATGCTAAATCTGGAGATTATAAATTATCAGGATTACTGCAGGAGGCAGTTTGGGTCCATTGGGTCACGGTGATCCTTTGCTTGCACAAACAAACTCTCTCCTTGAAACCTCAGTGTCTCAAGAATTGGTCCTATAGTGCATGGGGAAAAGAACCTGCTTTTGATCTGTATCTGAAGGGACTAGGGGTCTGAGGGTGGTGGGGATGGTTAGTTTATCATTTGGTTGGGTGGGTCTTGGATGAGGCATGTGGGTGGAGACTGCAGATAAGGGTTTGAGCTCCAGGGGAGTTGATGCCCCAGGGCTAGAAACCTGCTTATTACCTAGGCCAAAGTTCAGCATTGAGGCAAATGGCTCAGCCAAAGTAAGATGGATACTGAGACAGCACACTCAAATATTTGATAGTTAGGACATGCACCCAGGGTTGCTACAAGCCTTTGGTTAACTTCCAGAACTCTCGGAGTAGGTGTAGTTCAGTGGTGGAGCACTTGCTTCACATGCTCAGCCAGATTCTGCATTCTATCTCCAGGACCTCCTAAACAGACAGACAAAACAAAACAAAACAAAACAAAAATTCCAGAACTCTGAAAAGTTTATTCTGAAGGTTTTGCCAGTTTTTCATTACTTTCACGGAGAGGTAGAATTTCAGTGTTCCTTGCTCTGTCATTTTCATGAACATCACCTTTTTGTACCATTTCTGAGCAATTTTCTGTGCAACAGGCTCTATACTATTTCTTTTTAAAGATTTATTTATTTATTATTTATTTCTCTCCCCTCCCGCCCCCCCAACCCCGGTTGTCTGTTCTCTGTGTCTATTTGCTGCATCTTCTTTTCCGCCTCTGTTGTTGTCAGCAGCACGGGAATCTGTGTTTCTTTTTGTTGCATCATCTTGTTGTGTCAGCTCTCTGTGTGTGCGGCGCCATTCCTGGGCATGCGGCACCATTCCTGGGCAGGCTGCACTTTCTTTTGCACTGGGCTGCTCTCCTTACGGGGTGCACTCCTTGTGCGTGGGGCTCCCCTACGCGGGGGACACCCCAGCGTGGCAGGGCACTCCTTGCACGTATCAGCACTGCACATGGGCCAGCTCCACACGGGTCAAGGAGGCCCAGAGTTTGAACCGTTGACCTCCCATGTGGTAGACAGACACCCTAACCACTGGGCCAAGTCCGCAACCTATACTATCTTTTTTAAGATCCCATTTCATCCTTATAATAACTCTTTAATTATGCTACTATAATAGATGAGGAAAATGTTCTAAAAGGGGATTATTGTGATGGTGTACAACTCGGTAAAATTACTAGAAATCATTGAATTTTACCCTTAAAAAACACATGAGGAAACTGAGTCTCAGAGAAAGTTAGTGACTTACCCAAGATCATGCTTGGAAGTAGCAGAACCAAGATCTGAGTATAATCCTCTCTAATTCAAAATAATATTCTCTTTTTTCATGCATCAGGCAGCCTCCCTTGCAGAGGTCAAGTTGAAAGCCTACTAAGTCAGAAAAAAAAAAGGAGAATTAGGAGTGCTGTACTAGTTGAGGCCGGAAGAGAACACCACAGATGAGTCCACATTTCCATAGGGAACTCGCTATCTTACAGGTTCCTTTCAAGTTCTTATCAGATGGGATTTCAAAGGGGGAATGCAGGAGTACAGCACAGCTGATGTCTGCCCTAAGCTTCCCTGCACTCTTGCTGTGTGGCCATTCCTTGGCTTGCCAGTGACAGTGATTTTTTTAAATAAAGCTGGCCTCTGTATCCATGGGATTGTCTTTGGGGCCAGGCCTAACATCTGGCTATTGAAAGGCAATTCCTGCAGGAACTAGAAGATTCAATGAGGAGATTACTTTCTCAGGAAGCCCTCCCTCATCCTAAGTTCTGTCCAGGCCACTGAGGGTCTGTGGACCTTTCATTCAGAGCACTTGTCACTATGGTAATTTCACATTTATTAGCATGATGATAGATTGTCTGTCTCCCCCACAAGAACGCAAGCTCCTTGATGGCAAAGAACTTGACTCTCCACAGCTGAATCCCCAGTGTCTGGCACATAGAAGGAGTTCGATGAATGCAGGAATGGACGGACAGGGAACTCGGCCTCTTTCTTTGATCAGGCTGGCCTGGGAATGTACTTCCATTTAAGAGGCTGAAAGGTTAAAAATACAGAGCATTGGTAAAAATGCAGAAGAGCAAAGCAGTAGAATGGGATGCTGACAAAACAATCAAACCATTCTGCCAGGGGTGGATCCAGGTTTTGTGGTTCCTGAACCTTATCCAATCTGAGGGGTCCCTCTTTGAGCCAAGGACTTCGCCTGACTTCAGATTTGCTATGCCATCCTCCCACTCACAGACACAGGCACAAGTCAATAAGACCCTTTACCAGGCAAAAGTAGCTGAAAGCTGCCACCAAGAAGCCCATGCAGAGTCCTTAGATGAAACCCACCTGGCACCCTGACCCCTGGCTGTGGGCCTGCAGAGCCCAGAGCAAACATTTGATCTCCAGCAGCCATGGAAAGGGGCAGGATGCTGTTATTTCCTTAACACTCTGCATGCAACCTTCCCATCAGATTCTCTGGGTTCCAGCTACCCTGCATGGCCCTCTGTGATTATCAAGATGGCTCAGACAGAGTCAGAGAGACAGATAAAGCAGATACAACCCCCAGATATTGGTTCCTTTGAGGGCTAAAGAGACCCACGGGAGTTATGGTCATGGCCGATGGGGTTAACTACCAGGGCAGATGGCCCCTCTTTGGAAATGGTGTTTATGTGTGATGAATCTGGACTCAGATGGGATCTCCCTTCATAAGACTTTCATGCCAATGTGCTGGAGGTGCAGTTAATGTTGGGGTTTAAGATATATTTAGGGGATTTGAATCTCTGGACTGACAATGTGATAGCCAGATCCTGAGCCTCAACAGACTCCAGCACCTACAATCTGATTTATTGGACTTACCACACTCAGCTAAGATGGAGTTGAAGAAGGACAACCACCACACCATGGAGCCTAGAGTGATTACAACTGAAAATGGGAGGATTGCATCCAGCATCCAGGTGGAATCTGACCCTCCTCTTGACATAGAGGTGCAATGGACACAACCAATCCAATGTCCACATAGAAGAGGTGGCATTGGAATGGGAAAAGTGGACATAGTGGACGAAGGGTATGGGGAAAGGCAGGAAGAGATGAGAGGTGGAGGCATCTTTGGGACATGGAGCTGCCCTGGATGGTACTTCAGAGGCAATCACCGGACATTGTAAATCCTCACAGGGCCCACTGGATGGAATGGAGGAGAGTATGGGCTATGATGTGAACCAATGTATATGAGGTGCAGAGGTGCCCAAAGATGTACTTACAAAATCCAATGGATGTGTCATGATGATGGGAACGAGTGTTGTTGGGGGGGGGGAGAGGGGGGGTGGGGGGATGGGGTTGAATGGGACCTCACATATATATTTTTAATGTAACATTATTACAAAGTCAATAAAAAATAAAAAAATAAAAAAATAAAAAAAAAAAAAAAAAAAAAAGATGGCTCAGAAAAGTCTGCTCATTTCCAACTCCCTAAAGGCCCAGAGAATTGGAAACGGACCTTCCTTTTGGAGTCAGAAAGAGATTTTGGTTGACAAGGCAGATTTCCATCTTATGCACTGTGTCGGACCAGCTACAATAACTGCTGCCTGGCTTTCCATCTGGGTCCCAAAGCAGGTTACCTATGCCCAGGTACAGAAGGCCAGGGCCCACTTCTGTTGTCCTGGGAGTCCTCACTTTGTGAAGCCCTCTAAGATAGGAGAAAGCAAAATATCAGCAATCAGAGATCTGGTGTCTCCATGTCCCTGCAGTTGGTGGTCCCTTGAGAACGGAGACAGGCCACCTGTCCATGCGTGCACCTAGTAGGTATTCCTGTCACATCCAGGGACATGGCCTGCCAAAGGGAGCCACCTTGCAACCTAGCAGGAGGATACAGAACTACATGGGCATCTCCTTTGCAATCACAGATATTTTCTTCCCTCTCAGAGTAAAGCTGCATCTTTCTGGTTAAACTGAGCCACAGAACACATAGGTCTCCTGATATTACTTGAAAACAGTGCCCTTTGAAGCAATCATGCCATCAATCTAAGGGACACAACTCCCTCTGTGAACAGCGAGGCCAGAGACAAATAAATGGCTAGTGAAACTCATGAATCCCCCCATGACAGGGCAGCCTGGAGAAAAGGATGGCATTCGGCACATTTGTATAAAAATAAAAATGGATGGCATCTGTTCAGCTGCAATCTGAATTTCAGCTCCTCTGGCATCTAAAAAAATGCCTTGCTGCCCTCCTTCAATGTCAACTCCCTCAGAGCTCAGGCTGGTTGCTGAGGCTCTTGGTAGCAATAAAGGCCCCAAAGGACACATTTCCAAAAGGATCCATGCCCCATCCATGAATAGCAAGGCAACCAGCTTATCTCAATCTCTGCAATGCAAAATCCAGCTGTGGACCAGCTTTATTATCTCTAGAAAGGAAAAGGAAGCACCAGGGCACTGCACATGGGCAGAGGTCTAACATCCAATTACCATACCTTGAACTTACTCCACATTTCTCATTTCTGCTTTTTTTGAAACAGCCATTTTTTGTACGCAGAGTAGCAGGCTACTCTGTGCTCTCCTTGAGGGCAGAGATAATGTCTTGTTCTTTGCTCTTTGCTGTAAAGAACCATGAACACAACAAAGAACAAAACGTGGCCTTGGCCCTCAAGGAGATCACGGGTAGCCAGCAAGACAGGACAGGCTGGGCCCTGAGCCTCAACAGAGTTGCAACACCTGCTCTCCAGTTTGTTGGACTTATCCTGGTCAGCTAACAGGGAGGTGAAGATAGTCAACCACCATACCAGGGAACCGAGAGAGTCTACAATTGCAAGCTGGAGAATCGCATCCATCAGCCATGTGGAATCTAAACCCCCTCTTAATTTAGAGGTGGAGTGGACATCGCCATCCTAGGGTCCTCAGGATGGAGGATGGATTAGAGTGGACTTACTGGTATTATACTATAGAATTATCATGACTCTAGCAATGGGGGAAAGTATATCATTGATGTGGAGACAGTGGCTATGGGAGTTGCTGAGGGCAGAGAGAGAGAGAAGAAGAGGTGTGGTATGGGGGCATTTTTGGGACTCGGAGTGGTCCTGAATGATATTGCAGGGACAGATGTAGGACATTATATACCCTGCCATAACCCACTGAATGGAGTGGAGGAGAGTGTAAACTACAATGTAAGCTATAATCCATGCAGTGCAGCAGTGCTCCAAAATGTATTCATCAAATGCAATCAATGTGCCACAATGATGAAAGAGGTTGTTGATGATGTGGGAGGAGTGGGGGTGGGGTGGGGAGTGGGGTATATGGGAACCTTTTATATTTTTATTTATTTTTAATCTTTTTTTTTAGATTTATTTATTTACTTATTTATTTCTCTCCCCTTCTCCCCCCACCCGGGTTGACTGTTCTCTGTGTCTATTTGTTGCGTCTTCTTTGTCCACTTCTGTTGTTGTCAGCGGCACGGGAATCTGTGTTTCTTTTTGTTGCGTCATCTTGTTGTGTCAGCTCTCCTTGTGTGCGGTGCCATTCCTGGGCAGGCTGCACTTTTTTCTTTTGTGCTGGGTGGCTTTCCTTACAGGGCACACTCCTTACGCGTGGGGCTCCCCTATGCAGGGGACAGCCCTGCGTGGCACAGCACTCCTTGCGCGCATCAGCACTGTGCATGGGCCAGCTCCACATGGGTCAAGGAGGCCCTGGGTTTGAACCGCGGACCTCCCATATGGTAGACAGATGCCCTAAACACTGGGCCAAGTCCGCCATCCCTTTTATATTTTTAATGTAACATTTTGTATGATCTATGTATCTTTTAAAAAAAGATTTAAAAAAATAAATAAATAAAAATAAAATAAAATAAAATTCATTGTGGCCAGTATTGTGATAGATGTTGGCACTGGGGCTGTGGCAGTGCAAAGAAAGTCACCTTGTCTCAGGGGATGGTGGGAGGCTTTCTGATTGAAGTGGAATCTAAGATTAGATCAGAGAAATGAAGGGAGAAGGATGTTGCAGCCAAACAGAAAGGCATGGTCAAAGGCCTGGAGACGAGTAAGAGCAGGACATGTTAGAGGAAACTACAGAAGTTTAGTCTAGTTGGAGAATCAAGAAACAAGAAATGAGGCTGGAGAAATAATGAGGGTCCTGATCATGAAACCATGTTGAAAAGATGGAATTATCATTGCAGCAATGGGAAACTATTGATAGGTTTCAGTCAAGGCAGCAGCTGGTTAGATTTGCACTTTGAGAAGATCTCTCTGGCTTCTGAGTGGGGGACAGGCTAAAGGAAGAATGCCCATGACATTCTTGGCATTCTGCTGAGATACTCCAAGCAAGGGATGATGGTGGCTCAAAGTTAGGTTGTGACAGTTGAGAAGGAGACCAGTAGACAGATTAAAGAGGTATTTTAGGAGCTCTAGTTAAGTGGCCTTGCAGGGTAAAGAAAAAAAAAGGACTGGGTATCTCCATTCCTCAGGAACTGGAGTGAGAGACTGGGGACACAGGGCCTAGATGGGGAAGCAAGTTCTGTTATGGGCCAAGAAATCCCTGTTACCAATACCTGGGCTCTGTTACCCAGCTGGCAAAGATCAGAAGGGGGAACCCCCAAGGAGCAGGCCATCTTTGCAGCCTCAGAAGCAGTGGTATGGGTAACCAGTGAGGAACAGTAAGCTTGCAGGAGATTAAGGGACTCAAGAACTTGGTCCTCAAGGCATAGCTAGTTCCTGCAAGCTAAGGGACTGGACTTAGCCCAAAGTCTCACCAGGCTGCTTCTGTGTTGTCAGTTGCAGTTAAGTTAAGCTCAGGGAAAGGGGCAAGCAAGGGCCTAAAGTTGATGTGCACCTATAGATTCAGTCAGGGAGACTAAGGCAAGGCAATATTTCATGATTGCATGAGTCAGGAATTCTGTCAGGGCTCGGCTGGGTGATTCTTCTGCTCCACATGGCATCAACTGAGCTCACTCAGCAGTATCCAGATGAGGGATGGTCTGATATGGGAGGTTTGGGATGGCTTCATTCACATGTCTGGTGCCTTGGTGGGGATGGTTAGAATTCTCCACACAGGTGGACCAGGGTTTCTTACAATTAGTTTCAGGGCTGTCAGACTTTTTGCATGACAGCTCAGGCCTCCCAGAGCGGTGTCACGGTATTCAGAAAATGGGCCCCAAACCACTGCCATCATATTCTACTGGCCAAGGCAGTGAAAGAGCTTGCCCAGATCCAATTCTCCATGAGCCATGAAATGAGATAAGGGATGTAAAGTGCATGGGACAGTCCCTGTCACATACCAAGCACACAAAACATAAAGAGGGGGAGGGGGCAAGATGGCGGCTGAGTGAACATCCCTGTTAGGGTCTTCTGCAGGGAATCGGCTGGGAGGCGTTGGAGACTCTTTGGGACCGGATTGTTTCAGGATTTTTGCTGGTCCGGAGGTGTCTGGACATCGATTTGGAGGGAAGGTAACAGAGAGGATTCGTCTGTGAAATATACACGGAGATCCCAGCTACCTGTAGAGGATTCCCTCCTTGGGTAGGCGGAGACGAGGCATCTAGCCCCGCTCGGTGGGGCTGAGCCAGGCCGGGCCGCAGCGGCGGACGCCGGAGCCGGGCCGGGCTGCGCCGGCGGCGAGCGGGGCCGGGCGGGGCCGAGCCAGGCCGAGCCGGGCCGCGGTAGCGTTTGGAGCCGGGCGGGGCCGGTTGAGGCCCCGGCTGCGGGCCGCGGTAGCGTTTGGAGCCGGGCGGGGCCGGTTCAGGCCGCTGCTGCGGGGCTGCGGGCCGCGGTAGCGTTTGGAGCCGGGCGGGGCCGGTTCAGGCCCCGGCTGCGGGCCGCGGTAGCGTTTGGAGCCGGGCGGGGCCGGGTCAGGCCGCGGCGGGTACGGAGCCGGGCAGGGCCGGTCCAGGCCGTGGTGGCGGGAGGTGGACGCCGGAGCCGGCTGGGTCGCTGTAGCGAGCGGAGCTGGGCGGAGCCAGGCCAGGCCAAGGCGGCGTGACCGCGGCGGGCGGAGCCGGGCCTGCGGAGGGGTTTCTGTTTTTTTTTTTTTTTTTTTTTTTTGAGCATCTGCAGTACTGGGGAGTTCGTGGGCCCTGGGCGGCCTATTGGGGGTTTGTGGGAAGGGAGGTGCTTGCAGACCCATTTGGGCAGACAGACGGGGTTTTTAGGGCAAAGCGGGGGGAAGTTGTTGTTTTAGATAGTGTTGCAATTGTGACACGTGTGTACCTGTATCTCTCTTCTCCCTATCCGTTCCCCACCGTTTGCCCATCCTCTTTTTCTTTCTTCCTTTCTTCTTGCCTTTCTTTTTTCTTTATTATAATTAGTTTTTTTTTTTTTCGGTTTTCTCTTTCCCTCTTGTCCCTCATCTTCCACTTATTTTTACTTTAATTCAAGTATACAATAGGTGCTACAGGGAACACCTCACATTTGCTGGGTTTTCCCATCCTCCACTGCCTCATTTCTGTGTGAACTGATTTAGGCTACCTACACTATCCCCCTTCCCCTGCATCTTGATATCCACTATCATCTACTGTCTCTCCTATATTCCACCCCCCACCTCCCGTTCTTTGATCCACAAAGTGTCTAACTCTTAATTTCTAATACCTTTGTTCTGTTTTCTGTCTATTATCCACTCTTGAAACTATTACCTTTCTTTTCTTTTTCCCTCTCTCATGAAAACAATAGCTGTGTAGTTCATACCATATTCCTCCCAAATTCAGTCATCTACTTCATAAAAGGTACTCTACCTACAGCTATAACTCTATACAATCTACATGAATCTAACCTCCATCCTTCCAGATCTCATATTCTTGCTTTATTAACATACATCACCAATACAACTTTACACTTTTCCCTTGCTTACACAATTGCCTTTCCCCAACACTAATACTTTCCTCTAAAGTGAACTTAACCAACAACAAGTAACTAGAATAAGAAGAAAAAAGTGACAAAGAGAAGATATAACACCTGTGCAAAAATAACAACTAATTAACCTCCAAGAGCAGACAAAGAAGCTAAGGAACTGATTAAATTCGTCAAAATAAAGAGATGACCAGAAAGCAACAAAAATCTACGAACCAAACCAATAATCAGGAAAACATGGCTGAATCCAATCAACAAACCAATAATCACGAAGGGGAGCAAAACTTGGCACAAGCAATGAAAGATCTCAGAACATTTATCACCGACAAATTTGATGCAGTAATGAAAGAGGTTAACAACATGAAGACATCACTTGGAGGGGAAATTGCAGACATACGCAAAAACATAACAGATATGATGGGAATGAACACCACAGTTCAAGAAATCAAAAATACACTTGCAGCAAATATCAGCAGACTAGAAGAGACAGAGCAGAGAATTAGTGATGTGGAAGACAGTACATCAGAAATCAAACAGATAGTAGAAGGGGTCAATAAGAAGATAGAAAAAATCCAATTAGGATTTAGGGACCTGAATGACAATGCAAAATGCTCAAACATACGTATTATAGGCATTCCAGAAGGTGAAGAGAAGGGAAAGGGGTCAGAAGGAGTGTTGCAGGAAATAATGGCTGAAAACTTCCCAAATCTACTGAAAGAGACAGATGTACATATCCAAGAAGCACAGCGCACTCCACAAGTCATAAACCCCAACAGGCCCACCCCAAGACATATACTTGTCAAATTATCCAATGCTCAAGACAAAGAGAAAATCCTAAAAGCAGCAAGAGAAAAGAAAACCATCACATACAAGGGAAGCTCAATTAGATTAAGTGCTGATTTCTCTTCTGAAACCATGGAGGCAAGAAAACAGTGGTATGATATAGTCAAGGTACTAAGGGAAAGAAATTTCCAACCAAGAATACTTTATCCAGCTAAACTAGCATTCAAATATGATGGAGAGTTCAAAATATTTGCAGACAAACAGAAACTGAAAGAGTATACCAACAAGAAACCTCCCCTTCAAGAAATTCTAAAGGGAGTGCTGCAGGAAGAAAGGAAAAAACAGGAAAGGCAAAGTTGGAGGAGAGTATAAGACCAACAACAACAACAAAAAAGACAAAAAAAAATATACAAACAAAATATGACAAACACAAATCCAATCAAAATATGGCTAACACAAATAATTCCTTGATAGTAATAACACTGAATGTCAATGGATTAAACTCACCTATCAAAAGATTCAGACTGGGACATTGGATAAGGAAATATGACCCATCCATATGCTGTCTACAAGAGACACATCTTAGACCCAGAGACGCATGGAGATTGAAAGTGAAAGGCTGGAAAACAATCATACAAGCTAACAATAACCAAAAAAAGGCAGGAGTAGCTATATTAATATCAGACAAAATAGACTTTAAATGTGAAACAATTGTGAGAGACAAAGAAGGATACTACATTTTAGTCCAAGGGAAAATCTGTCAAGAAGATCGAACAATCATAAATATCTATGCCCCTAAAAAGGGTGCCTCTAAATACGTCAGGCAAACGCTGGAAAAACTAAGTGAAAGAATAGATACATCTACAATTATAGTGGGGGATTTTAATACACCACTATCAACTCTGGACAGAACATCTCAAAAGAGAATCACCAAAGAAACAAAACATCTGAATAGTATATTAGAGGAGCTCGATCTAATAGACATATATAGATCGCTACACCCAAACACAGCAGGATATACATTTTTCTCAAGCGCACATGGATCATTCTCCAAGATAGATCATATGCTAGGCCACAAAGAAAGGCTGAACGAATTCAGAAAGATTGAAATCATACAAAACATTATCTCTGACCACAATGGAGTCAAGCTGGAGATTTGCAAGGGAAAGAAGCCCAGATTTCACACCACGATTTGGAAATTAAACAACACACTCTTAGAAAAACAGTGGGTCAAAGAGGAAATCTCAAAAGAAATCAATGACTACCTTGAAACAAATGATAATGATAACACAACATACCAAAATTTATGGGATGCAGCAAAAGCAGTACTGAGAGGGAAGTTTATAGCCATAAATTCATATATCAAAAAAGAAGAAATAGCAAAAATTGAAGAACTAACTGCACATTTGAAGGAATTAGAAAAACAACAACAAAGTAACCCAACAGGAAGAAGAAGGAAGGAAATAACAAAGATAAGAGCAGAACTAAACGAAATAGAAAATAAGAAAGCACTTGAACAGATAAAGAAGACCAAGAGCTGGTTTTTTGAGAAGATTAACAAAATTGACAAACCTTTAGCAACACTAACAAAGAAAAAAAGAGAGAAGATGCAAATACACAAAATAAGAAATGAGAAAGGCGATATCACCACTGACCCCACAGAAATAAAGACTATCATAAGAGGATATTTTGAAAAACTATATTCCAACAAAAATGACAATCTAGAGGAAATGGACAAATTCCTAGAAACACATAAACAGCCCATATTGACAAAAGAAGAAATTGATGATCTTAACAAACAATCACAAGCAGAGAGATAGAATCAGTTATTAAAAATCTCCCAACTAAGAAGAGCCCAGGGCCAGATGGCTTCACAGGTGAATTCTACAAAACATTCCGGAAAGAACTGACACCAATCCTGCTGAAACTATTCCAAACCATCGAAACAGAAAGAACATTACCCAACTCCTTCTATGATGCCAACATTACCCTAGTACCAAAGTCAAACAAAGACATCACAAGAAAGGAAAATTACAGACCAATTTCTCTAATGAACCTAGACGCAAAAATACTTAACAAAATACTTGCTAATCGTATTCAACAACACATTAAACGAATTATACACCACGACCAAGTGGGATTCATCCCAGGTATGCAAGGATGGTTCAACATAAGAAAATCAATCAATGTAATACACCATATAAACAGATTGAAGGAAAAAAATCACATGATTATATCTATTGATGCAGAAAAAGCATTTGACAAAATACAGCACCCTTTCTTGATAAAAACACTCCAAATGATTGGAATACAAGGAAATTTTTTGAACATGATAAAGAGTATTTATGAAAAACCTAAAGCCAATATTGTTTACAATGGAGAAATCCTAGACTCCTTCCCTCTAAACTCAGGAACAAGACAAGGATGCCCACTGTCGCCGCTCCTATTTAACATTGTCTTAGAAGTACTTGCTCGAGCACTGAGGCAAGAACCAGAAATAAAAGGCATTCAAATTGGAAAGGAAGAAGTCAAAATTTCATTATTTGCAGATGACATGATCCTATACATAGAAAACCCTGAGAGATCTACAACGAAGATTCTAGAACTCATAAATGAGTTTAGTAAAGTCGCAGGTTATAAGATCAATGCGCAAAAATCAGTAGCATTTCTGTACACCAATAATGAGCAAGATCAGGAGGAAATCAAGAAACAAATACCATTCACAATAGTAAATAAAAAAATCAAATACTTAGGAATAAATTTAACTAAAGAGGTAAAGAACTTATACACTGAGAACTATACAAGATTGTTCAAGGAAATCAAAGAAGACCTAAATAAATGGAAGACTATTCCTTGTTCATGGATAGGAAGACTGAACATTATTAAGATGTCTATCCTACCAAAATTGATCTACACATTCAATGCAATCCCAATAAAAATCAATGCAGCCTTCTTTAAGGAACTAGAAAAACTAACTATGAAATTTATTTGGAAAGGAAAGAGACCCCGAATAGCCAAAGACATACTGAAAAAGAAAAACGAAATTGGAGGAATCACACTACCTGACTTCAAAACATACTATAAAGCTACGGTGGTGAAAACAGCATGGTATTGGCATAAGGAGAGACATATAGACCAATGGAATCGAATTGAAAGCTCTGATATAGAACCTCACATATACAACCACATAATATTCGATAAAGCCACCAAACCCTCTCAACTGGGAGAGAGTGGCCTATTCAACAAATGGTGTCTGGAGAACTGGATAGCCATATGTAGAAGAATGAAAGAGGATTACCATCTCACACCTTATACAAAGATTAACTCAAGATGGATCAAAGACCTAAATATAAGAGCCAAGACCATAAAAACCTTAGAAAGCAGTGTAGGGAAACATCTACAGGACCTTGTAATAGGTAATGGATTTATGAATATCTCACCAAAAGCACGAGCAGCAAAAGAACTAATAGATAAATGGGACTTCCTCAAAATTAAAGCCTTCTGCACCTCAAAGGAGTTTGTCAAGAAAGTAAAAAGGGAGCCCACACAGTGGGAGAATATATTTGGCAATCATATATCTGATAAGAAACTTATAACTTGCATATATAAAGAACTCCTATATCTTGAAAATAAAAAGATAAACAACCCATTTAAAAAATGGGAAAAAGACTTAAACAGACACTTCTCCGAAGAAGAAATACAAATGGCAAGAAAGCACATGAAAAAATGTTCCAAATCTCTAGCTATCAGGGAAATGCAAATCAAAACCACAATGAGATACCATCTTACACCCATAAGATTGGCAGCTATGAAAAAAACAGAAGAATACAAGTGCTGGAGAGGATGTGAAGGAAGGGGAACACTCATCCACTGCTGGTGGGAATGCAGAAGGATCCAACCATTCTGGAGAACAGTATGGCGGTTTCTCAAAAAACTAGCCATAGATTTGCCATATGACCCAGCAATACCACTGCTGGGAATATACCCAGCAGAACTGAAAACAAAAACACAAACCAATATATGTACACCAATGTTCATAGCAGCATTGTTCACTATTGCCAAAAGTTGGAATCAACCCAAATGCCCATCAACAGACGAGTGGATCAATAAAATGTGGTATATACACACAATGGAATACTACTCGGCTGTAAGAACAAACACACTACAAACACATGTGATAACATGGATGAATCTTGAGAACCTTATGTTGAGTGAAGCAACCCAGACATTGAAGGACAAATACTACATGACCTCAATGATATGAAATAAACAAGCTGCCCTAGATAGCAAGAGACTGAACGATAGGCTTGCAGGAAATCGGAGGGTGGAGGAAGGATATGAGCTGATGTCTGCAGGGGTGGAATTTAAGACGAGATGGTGGTAAGTATGAACACAAAGAAGAGATAAAAGGGGGGCAAGGGGTTGCCTTTGCTTGGGGCTTTGCGGGTTTGAGGGTGGCTGGGGAGGGACGGATGGGTAACGTTGCCCAAAAGTGGGGGGAGGGAGGGGTAGCATACGAACCAGGAGAGGGTCAGGTGTTGGTGGAGAGTAAAATGCCGAGAAAATCATATCAAAATATAATAAAGAGGGTTACCTGTTTAGAATGCTCGGAGGGGAGGGTCTGATGCAGGACGGGCTCCTGGGGAATGTCTAAATGCTCATTCTGCCAGAGTGGGTGACACCATGGGGTAGAAACCCAAGTAGTGAGAGTGGGGGTGGACCCACATCCTGGGGAGGACTAATGCCATCCAATAGAGGGAACTGTATCCCTGAAGAGAAAGGGTGGCTCCCAGGGCATTGGGGCAGTTGAGCAAGTTAGGCCCTGAACACTATTCCATCTATCTCTGGAAGTGGCTTCTCAGGAAACGGAGGTTGGCTATCACTGAGGGCACCAAGGTGGAAGGGAAAATGGACGTTAAATGTGTGGAACCAAAGTAAATGGGGGGTAAGAGAGGAGTTTCTTGAGAGTACACAAAGATGGATATAAAACATGTAATATTACACCATAACATATAGGAGATGACAGACTGATAATGTAAACCATAATGTAAAACATAGGATAACTAAAAATGTAAAGAACTCTGTATCCTAAAGTATGCACCATAATGTAAGCACAGATGTCACCTTGTTAGAAAGCTAATGTCTCAGACTCTGTACATCACTTTAAGTAAATATGATATAAATAGGGCGTAAGAGTATCACTGTGGAAGGGAAAAGGTTTTCTGGTGGATGTGTGGGAGTGCTGTATATTATATATATACATTGCTGTGGTCTAGGACTCCTGTGAAGAAAAGCTGAATAATTAGGGGGGGGGGGGGAAAGAAGAAAAAAATAGGATGTGGAATTTTTTCAAGTCAACATTCTTTATCTAAGTTCTTTATCTAACTTTATCCAAGTTCTTTATCTATCCTTTAAACTCATCGCTATATGCCATTCCCTAGTAAGGGACCATGACATTATATTGGGCTTCAAATTTCGGGGAGTTCTGGATCACAGAGTGTTTCAACAATGGCAATGGAGGGATACTGGTATGGGATACCAATGACAGGTGATATATGACTGACAGGGAGCTGTACAGAACATATGTCCAGGGTGCATGGTAATGTTTGGATATACTCATAGTGGCAACAATTAAAAACCACAGTAGGGGGGGTACTGGGTTCCTGGCCAGTGGTGCTCTGTCGTGGTCCCTAGGGGAGCAGCGACAGTCTCCCAGGTACAGTGGTGGGGACTGGGAGGGAGTGAGGGTTCAACAGTGAGCCCCAGATGCTAATGACTATGCTTGTGAGCTGATAAACCCAAAATAAGAACAAGGCCTAGAGCAACTTTGTGCCTGGGAATTTCCTTCTGTCAGCCTTCATGTTACTCAAATGTGGCCAGTCTCGAAGCCAAACTCAGCATGTAAATGCAATGCCTTCCCCCCAGCGCGGGACATGACACCCGGGGATGAGCCTCCCTGGCAACGAGGGACCACTATCAACTACCAACTGATGATGCAACTGGAAAATGACCTTATATGGAAGGTTCAATGCGGATCAGCAGAATATCCATGTCTACATAAAATACCATGACTTTAAAATGTTGTTTGACCTAAAGTAAGGGGGAAATGGAAAGGAGAAATGAGTTTATATGGCTACGAGTTTCTAAAAAAGAGTCTGGAGGCTGGCAGAAGGTTTGCCCTCATGCACAACTGAGCAGAGTCAGAGAGACAGATAAAGCAGATACAACCCCCAGATATTGGTTCCTTTGAGGGCTAAAGAGACCCATGGGAGTTATGGTCATGGCCGATGGGGTTAACTACCAGGGCAGATGGCCCCTCTTTGGAAATGGTGTTTATGTGTGATGAATCTGGACTCAGATGGGATCTCCCTTCATAAGACTTTCATGCTAATGTGCTGGAGGTGCAGTTAATGTTGGGGTTTAAGATATATTTAGGGGATTTGAATCTCTGGACTGACAATGTGATAGCCAGGTCCTGAGCCTCAACAGACTCCAGCACCTACAATCTGATCTATTGGACTTACCACACTCAGCTAAGATGGAGTTGAAGAAGGACAACCACCACACCATGGAGCCTAGAGTGATTACAACTGAAAATGGGAGGATTGCATCCAGCATCCAGGTGGAATCTGACCCTCCTCTTGACATAGAGGTGCAATGGACACAACCAATCCAATGTCCACATAGAAGAGGTGGCATTGGATTGGGAAAAGTGGACATAATGGACAAAGGGTACGGGGAAAGGCAGGAAGAGATGAGAGGTGGAGGCGTCTTCGGGACATGGAGCTGCCCTGGATGGTGCTTCAGAGGTAATCACCGGACATTGTAAATCCTCACAGGGCCCACTTGATGGAATAGAGGAGAGTATGGGCCATGATGTGAACCAATGTATATGAGGTGCAGAGGTGCCCAAAGATGTACTTACCAAATCCAATGGATGTGTCATGATGATGGGAACGAGTGTTGTTGGGGGGGGGGAGAGGGGGGGTGGGGGGGGTTGAATGGGACCTCACATATATATTTTTAATGTAATATTATTACAAAGTCAATAAAAAATTAAAAAATTAAAAAAAAAAAAAAAAAACATAAAGAGCTCTTATTTGGGGGTAGCTAATAGCCAGGCTCCAGTATAGAATACGGCAACTTTGAAGGTCTCTCCGTTGTTCTAAAATTCTTGGAGATCTCCCTTAGTTAATACCACCCAATATGGTGCTCTCATTCTGCTCTTAGTCCCTTGGAAGGTTTTATAATTGCATGCTCTGCCTGTTTGCAGGTTATTGAGGTCCTCTAAATAAATAAGACTGTGGTGAAAAATAGGGACCATGCACAAAAATGGAAATCTGCACATCACGTGTCCTAAAAAATGGTGGGCAGGAAGGGAGAGAGGCAAGAGCAAGGCGGGGCAGGCATGGTCAAAGGCTGGGGTTCCTGGTCTACATATCTGCCATTGCTTGTGCTCTAGGAGACCTGGCGGTGCCAGAAAGGACACCGTGTCACACATGGAAGGTGCCCTTCTGAAACAATCTTCTCATCCAAATTCTTCTTTGCAATTCCCAACTCAATCGAAAAAGCGAAAGCTGTCAACCCTGATATATTAGGAAGACAATTCAAGCAGCTGCTATTTGTACTTTATTTTTAGACATCCTTATTTTTTTTTCCTTCAGACTGATCACAAATTTCTATAATATTATTCCTTCTTCTAGGTCCAACAACAGCTGTTGTATAAAAAAGAAAATAAACGAATTTCCGTTGTCAAGTTTCCCACTTTCATTTTTATGGTGCTGCAGCAATGTCGGGCAGTTATTTCATTTCTCCTCTGAAGAGGTCGTTGTAGTCAAAGGTGTCAATATCCCCTGGATGAGGCGGTCCGCAAGCAGATTGTGACAAGTCATTGAGGCTTTTAGTGTCATTAATCCTTGAGTAGACTCTGATATGATAAAATACAACTGCTCCAAATGGGAAGTTTCTGTTTATCAATGAAACAGAACCCTGAATAGGCCAAGGACCACCTTCCCAAAGTTCCCACCCACCGTTTGTGCTCCTCCCTGTCTCAGAATCTCCATGGAATAAGAAACACGGGTGAAGTCAGTCCTGTAGCTTGCCCTAATGATGAGGAAGGGATGCTTTTAAAAGACACGAATGAGCACGTTTTGGGCTGATGAGCAGGTTACCACAGCTAAAAACTACAGAACCATGAGTGTCCCGGCCTCCTTTGAGTTTCTTGGATGCGCTGAGCCATTTGAGCCTTCTGCCTGAAGGCTTTTCCCCGTCCTTCCCTCCTTACCGGGTGGCCCTTGCATCCTTTATTCTCTCCCCCACAGTATAGGCCAAGTACCCTTTTCATTCATTCTCATCACACCACATACCTTTCTGTTTTAGCACTTACCAGAGTTGCAATTTTATTTATATTTTGTGTGGTCATTTGCGAAATTGTGCAAAAGCCAATTGCAATTGTGCAATTGTCTAAATCCCCCTCCAAACTGGAAGTTCTGAGTGTAGGGCCATGTCTGATTTGCTAAGCACTATGCCCTTAGAACCTAGCACAGGTCCTGGCACACCTGGTGATTCAATTATTTGTTGAACCATCAAGCTCTCTGTTTCGGTGTTGTTCAGGACAGGTGTCACTAGCTGCTGTAACATACAACACTCAAATTTCAGTGACTTAACATAGTGAGGGTTTATTTCTCATTCAACATCTGGATCCAATATGAACTGAGTGGTTCTCCTTGGTGACTCTTTTCCAAGCGAAGATTCAGGGATCCAGATTTCTTCTCTCTAGTGAAGCTGAAATCTTCAACATGTGGCCTCCATGGTCTTCAAAGAAGGGAAGACAGAGCACAGACAGTTGTGCAAGAGATTTTATAGCCAGGTTTAGAACTTGCACACTTCTGCCCACATTCTATTGGCCAGAATCCAGTCATAGGCTACCAGTTGACAGCAAGAGAAGCTGGGAAATGTAGTCTTCCTCTGCCCAGGCAGAGATAATGGGATAGGCGAGTACCCGTTCAAACTTTACAGTAGTACCTGCTGCAACTTACTGTCATCTATAACCATGGGTACCCACAAGAAACCAAACCAAACAAATGCACCCCAAAACATTTTGCCTTCCCCCCCATACCCACTCTCAGACCCCTCTTAGTCACTCGTGACCCCAGTCAGGAGTTAGGGATTTTAAATCATTGGTGTCTTTGTTTTTACTTATGGAAGAAGCAAGTGGATATCTAGAGAATCAAAGAATGTCAAAAACCCAGGTCAGAATCCCTGATCAGAATCCATTAATGGCTCCGCAATGTCTATCACTGGGTCACAAGGCTCTCTACAATTTAGTCCTAAATACCTTCCCCGAAGTAACAGGAAATTTGTTTATGGTAACTTGCTTCATCTTAAATATCCACGTGAAGTTCCTCATTCTCCTCCAAAATATATCCACAGGTGTTTAAACTGCTTCCCTCCAAATCTCTAAGAACAGGGATTGCTCCAGGAAGATGGCCTGCCTTTACCCAATGGCTTTAGATGCTGCTTGGCCTGTGTGCAAAGGTTGGAGCAGTACAGCTCAAAGTCCTGATGGGCTGGGTTTGAAACTAACTCTACCAGAGAGAACCCAGCCGAGAGGCCCCTCACCCCTGCTGATCCCAAAGAAGTAAAAGCCCCCACTGAATTCATTACAAGAAACACTCTTCTATCCCAACACCCATGCCCACCACCAGATTTTGACAGCTTTGGTTTCAGAGCCTTTTGATTTCGAAAAGCTTTCCATCTGCCGGCTGGCTGTGGAGGAGTTCTGCTCTCTGTGCTAGCAGTCGTTTCCTAGTGGGCTTTGCCATGGCTGCTGCGCTTCTCCAGCAATCAGAGGGCTTCGAGTCACAGTAATTTGCCTCCTCTCTGTCTTTCACATTGCCCTGACGTGATTGTCAAGCTTTGGAGGAAGAGTCACAATTATGCACATGCATTCTGTGCTGATACCCATCACCCCCTCTCTTTGTTTTCGGATCAATATGCCCTTTCCCGAGAGTTTTATTCAAATGCCAGACTGTGATGGATTCTGGGGCCTGTCTTGTCCCCGTGTTCTATGACAGTCCGGCCTGCATGAGAGACCCTGCCCCTGCAGAGACTGGTGTTCAGTGCTCAGGCGGCCAGCTCCTCCCCCAGCCAGCACTCCCGAGCAGAAATGCTTTTGGGGATGACCCCAAGCTCTGGTACTGGCTGCTTGACGGCTTCAGGGAAATTAAAGGCAAGCTGCTTAGGGAAATCCCAGAGGTGAACAGTGGACAGTGTCTGCCTGCTCCCTCTCCTCCCCTCCCCAGCCCCCCAGCTTCCAGAAAGAAGAAAGGAAAAGCTGCAGCTTGGCGTTTGGTATTTAGAATTAATTAGAGCTCCAAATCCCACACCAACCAGCAGGTTCTTAACGAGGCCAGTGTATTCATCTTCTTCAGCCTACTTCTCCAATCCACACTCAACCCACACAGGGCTCATTATCGGGTCTTGCGATGCCCCGTGGTTTTCAAAGCGTGGCTACATGCTGCTGCCTCATCTGGCCCCCACAATTGCCCTGGTAGGCGGTCAAGACAGGACGCATTCTCCCCACTTCCTAGATGACACTGCAGAGAGGTTGAGTCACTTCCCCAAGGTCACAGAGCAAAGAAGATAGAGCAACAAGATTTTAACTCAACTGGTGTAACCCCAGGGCCCATGCAGTTAACCCCTGCTCTTCTCTACTGCCTCCCCAGAAGGAGGTATGCCTGCTCCAATGTCAGGGTGCCTAACCTGAGATTCTCAGGTAACTGAGTTACTCGGCTAGGGTAGCAGGAAAAAAATACAGGACGCCCAGGTAAAATTGAATTATGTGCTCTTTCTCTGGAGTACAAATTGACCTGGGGCTCCTGTATTTTTTATATCTGTGAATCTAGCCATCATGAAACTCAGGATGCTCCTGACATACCTGTCTAATGGTGCCTGCTTCCACTGATCTGGGCAGGATGCCAGCCAGCCACATCTTCTCTCTCCTTCAACTGTCCAACCCAGCACCAAATCCTAGAAAGTCAACATCTGCTTTGGTTCTCCCATCCTGCCCTTCATGACCACTCCCCACTCACTCAGATCATGACCAGGGTTCTTCCAGTTGCTCCACTTGACAGACCACGGTCAGACCTTTTCCAACCAAAGCTCAGAGCATTCTCCTATTCGAAACCCTTGGAAGGGTCCCTAAGCACCTCACTGGGGCCTTCCAAGCCTTCTGGATCTAGGTCCAACTTGATGATGCCACCTCCTCCCCTGCCACTCTCAAGTGTGGGCCCTAAGCCTGAACCATGCCAAGGATTCCAGTTTCCCACAGTACATTTGTGCTTACTGCTCTCCCTCTATTGGCCTTGAGTCCCATTAGCCTTGAATTCCACCTCCCTTGCCATCCCCAAGTCCAGCCCAGGTACTATTTCTGTCAGGAAGTCCTTTGTGCTATCTGCTCCCACAGCCACAAGTGATCTTGTCTTTGGCTCCACCCATTCAGCACTTCCTAACCCTTTTGGTACATGCCATATTATCTTTCGGTTCTTGTTCACTGCCTTCTGCTGTCTTATGTCTTTAAGGGACAAGGGCTGTGGTTGCATGCTTCGCCTCCCGTCTACAAGTCTTAGCACACTTTCTAGCACATGTTAGATGCTCCATAGAAATTACTGGATTTAAAAGAATGACTTGACCTCACGAAAATTTCCTACCCTCTGATACTTCTCTATGCCAAGACTGGGCCAAGCCATGGGAAAAGAGCCATGACTAAGATAGGGTCTTGTCTTTAAGACACACCTTGAAAGCAGAGCAACCTGTATCTGGAATGAAGCCCGGACCACCATGACTTCAGTCTCAGCCCAATGTTTCTGCAAAAGAATCACTCACACAGCTGCTCTAGATTGCTTTGCAGAGTAAGGGAGGACTTTACTAAATGGCCCTTGAGACTGTTGGAGAGGGTAGGGAGCGGCAAGGAGGAAAATTCATCCTCCAACATGCAGCCAAATATTCTCAAAGTCCTCTTTACACATCTCCATCCCAACCACCCACTCTTTGTGGTAACTACTCGTCCTGTCTCATTCTCTCCCTTCTCCCTAATTCAAAAGCCACTCCTAGTCTGCCTTGATGGTGCTCCATCCTCACACCTCCTCCTCCTGGGATTCTGTTTAGTTTTTAAGGATTGCACAACACTCATTTTCATATCGAGACCTCTTGGTTTCCATGGCTACATCTCCAGGCACTACTTGCACAACAGAGTTCTTAAAGAGGCCAATAAACAAAAAACCAAACAAACAAAAAATATCTAGAAACATGAACCATTTGTTTCCACCATAAATCAATGAAATATCTTGAGAGGGCCTTCTGGAGGTGAAGAGAGAAGTCTCAAAAGAAGTAAAGAAGGGGAGAGTTTGGAGGACGGCTTGAAAGTGTGGGGGGTGGGTTCAGCAGCCCATGTTGCTCTTCCATTAATGATGCTTTCTCTTCCAAGGCCCCCTTGCAGCTTGTGGTGGGCAGCCACAGGGATGGCCTTGAAGAGGGCACCCGGTGCTCCCCACTTCCTTGCATTCACGCCCTTGGGTGATCCCCTCCTCTTGAGTTTGGGCTTAATCTAGTGATTCCCTTTTTATACAGAAACAGAACATGGCAGAAGCATTTGGCTTCCATCTTGGCCCCTCTCTCTCTCTCTCTCTCTTTCTCTCTCTCTCTCTTTCTCTTTCACTCTCTTGCTTTCCCTTAGATCACTTATCCCGAAGTGTGCTGCCTTCCATGTCATGAGGCAGCTCTTGGGAGGTCTGTGTGAGCAAGCTTTGAAGGGGATCTCACCTAACTGAGCCTTGCAATGACTGGAACTCCAACTGCCATCATATCTGCAACCTCGTGAGACACCTGGAGCTAGAGACCCCCAGCTAAGCTGCATCCACATTCCTGACCCATAGAAATTGAGAGCTCATAACTTTCAACTATTTTAAGCCACTAAGTTTGGAGGGAGGTGGTAATTTTGTTATGTAGCAATTGATAACCAATACACAGCTGAAGCCTGCACATGCTTTTCCCCAACTCAGGAAAGAAGTGATGCTGCTGGCAGCAAGCACAGTCATTCTACTTCCTGTCCAAATGTCACTGTATAATGCTTCAGTCGAAATGATCAAGCCAGTGGTCCCCAGAGACTGTCATGGGGCTTTTATCCCCATTACAAATCCAGCTCCATGAATCCCAGACCCATATGCAAATGCTAAGCTCAACCTTTGATAAGCCATTTGATTTCCCTTTGAGTTAATGAAGTGAAAATATACCATTTTACACTGAGATTAAATTGCTAAAATGTTTCACTCCAGTCCCCAGTTAGTTGTAATTAAAAATAGAAATGGAGGAACAGGAAAACCCACTTGTTCTCTTCTAGCATCCTGAGGCACAGAAGGGGAAACTTGCTCCCTCCGCGTGGAAGTGAGAGGTGGGGAGGGCAAGGCAGGATTGAAAGCACAGAGGACTCTCACCCAGACTCCCCTAAATGGCACAGGGCTGCAGTCCCCCAGGAGCTCAGCCTGCAAGGAGAAATGCAGCCCCATGCTTCCTGGGGAGAAGGAAGGGAATAAGGGAGGGAGGGAAGAAGGGAGCAAGGGAGGTGTCAAATGTATGAAAAAGTATGCATGTGTGTCTGGGGTATAACTACCTATGTGTGTGAGAATGGGTATATCTGTAACTGTGTGTGTTTGGGTGTGTTCATGCACACATAGTACATGTGTGAATGGGTGATGGAGATGTTTATACACCTGTGTCCACATGGGTGTATGTGTATGTGAATGGGTGAGGCCAGTCCACATGTACCCGTGTGTGTGTGAGAGAGAATGGGTGCCTGGGTGTATATGTACAGATGGAGGTGTATGTATATGTATGTGTGTGTGTGTAGCGTATAGGTATTCCCAGTGCATGAAAGAGAGAGCGGGTGGTGGAGATGTATTTCTACTTCTATGTGTGTGCACACATGTGTGTATAGGTAGAAATGAGGTGAGTGTATAGGTTCCACGTGTGTGAGTGAAAGGGAATTGTGTGGGGGGGTGCCTAAGTACTGTGTGTGTGGAGGGGTGATGGTTTCACGTGTGTGTGTGCACGTGTGTGAATGACGGGTAAGGTAGCTGGACATGTACGGTTGTGTAGGTGTGGATACCGATCCACATGAGAAGGTGAGTGTGTATGTGTGGGAGTGGAAATAGATGGTTAGCAGGGGCTGTCTGTGTTGTCTGAGGGAAGGGTGAGGGAACAGAGATGCATGTGAATGGATGAGTGAGGAGGTGTATGGGTACATGGAGGGGTAGTGTATACATGAAGGAGGCCACATATGTGCACATGTGAGTGTGTGGCTGTGGAGGGTACATGGAAACGTGGGTGTGTTTGAGTGTAAGAGTGAAGGTTTTATATTTATGCATGTGATGATGTGTGTGGAGGGGTGTCACTGTAGGGGTGAAGGGAATACACACTTAAGCATCTGTGAGTGTTAAAATACATGGGTGAGGGGGTGTGTATGTGGGAATGTGTCTGAAGGGTGTATGTGACCGTGTGGGAGTGAGCGTATGGGTGAAGGGTGTATATGTAGAAGTGTGTGAGAAAGAGTGGTTGAGGGTGGTGGGTACCCAGATGTGTGCACGCGTGCATGTACCATGGAGGTAAGGGTTTATGGGTGCTTAGTGTATGGGTGGGGGAGTGAAGAGGCACATGTGTATGTATGGGTGAGGGTGGTGTGTAGTTTTCTTTGGGTGCGTGGAGGGATACCAGTGAGAGTATACACGTGTATGCGTGTGTCTTTGAATTATTGTGAGAGGGTGTGTAATTAAAGGTGCACTGTGAGTTCACAGGTAAGGGAATTTGTGTGCACATGAGTGCCTCACACATGTGTGAGGGTCGGTGAGTGTGTCCCTGTGTGACAGAGAGGGATGTTGAGATCAATGGACATGTGTGTGAATGTGCGGGTCAGGGGGGTGCATGTGTGTGCATGGTTATGAGGGTTTGGCTGAGGGGGGATGTGTGTGTGAATGTGAGTGAGGGAAGAACAGATGTGCATGTGATTCTGAGTGTGTCAGTGACCGGGTGCGACCCATACCTGTGCGTGTGAGTGTAGGGGCAAGGGCAGTGCATATGCCTGTGTGCGAGTGAGCGTGCTTGGGAGAGAGGTGGTTACTTGTACTGCTGGGTGGGTGAACATATGGGTGAGGAAGGTGGCTAGGTCCCTGTGTGTGTCACAATATCTCTAGCCATGTACCAAGCACACACGCATGTGCAGATGCAACCCATGGCTCCTCTACTGCCATGCACATGCATGTGCTCATCCACCCCTGCAGCTGTACAATTAGACACACACACACACGCTCCAGTAACCACACGGTGCCTCACGAGACACACACTCACTAAGGGAGACTGTTAGGTGTGTCCATCTCCAAGTCCCGCCCCTGAGGTTCTGAGTCAGGAAATACGGGAGGGGCCCATGAATCTGCATGCTTACAAAACGTCCCCTGCCTGTGACCCTTAGGTGGAAGCAACATGGGGGTGGAATCGCAGATTCAGAGAGAAAAGGAACCCCAGAAGTCATCATTTCACAAGTGGGGAGACCAGCTGAGCCTTCATTCCACGCTAGCAATATTTCCCAAATGGGGGACGCTGGGTGAGGGAATGCCATCACCTCGGGGCGGGGGGCGGCTCTTCAGTGCCCCCCAATCCCATCCTGGTCCTTACGGACGATTGCAAAGAGAGCATCTGCTGGTGCCTCCTAATTCTGTGCTAGGAGAGTGTTGGGGGAAAAAACATTTCTTGGACACCAGGGCTCGCCATCACACTGTGTCCCTGCTAGGGTGGCCGTATGACACAGCCGAGGCAAAGGCAAGACAGGAAAAAGTCAGCAGAAATCCATTGGGCCCCCAAAGCTTGAGCCTGGGGGAATTTCCTTTTCCTGGTGAGGGAAGCCACGCAGCCCCGATGAGGGGGCTGAGAGCCGGCTGGCAGTAATTGGGCTCCTGGCTCGAGAGAAACTGGGCAGAGCAGATGGCATTTCCTAGGAAAGCCCCTTCAAAGACCTGCTTCCAAAAGAGCCAAGTGCTATTTTTAATTCCACCCTCGGCCTCAAGCATTTCCCTCCAGCTCGCCCATTCATCTCAGATGCCGACCTTTGCAAGAGGCTTTTTCAAAATCTAAGCACACTGTAGGCCCCGAGTTTCCTTTATCCCCCACGACAGCAATGGTTTCAAAGAGCTTCCGTGGGTTATTTTAGCATGACCTCTTCTAGCTTGGAGCTGAGTTTCCCAGAGAGCTTGCACTTCAGTGCTGGGTACACAGGGGTGGGATCCAGGGAGGCTGATGCAGGGGACAGCGTGGGGGGCGGGCGGTGTTACTGGTGGTTGCAAGGGGAAGCTCTGTTCTGTCATGAGCTGCCTGCAAATCCCTGCCTCCCGGCGTCCTCGTTTCCACAGGCACAGCAGTGTGAGCCAGAAAGAAAATGGAGCCACCTCACTCCTCCCCCCACCAACTCCTTCCTCATCACATCGATGGACACAGGGGGGCCACTGGCCACAATCCCACCTGCGGCTCCTACACACATTCTCCCAGGTACAAGGCGGGGGTGCGGGGAAGAAATCAGTGGCCAGGCCATCCTGGGACTAAGTGGACAGTGAACAATTAGGGCCCCTGAAGTGTCCTTTGAGGGTCACTAACGGTTCTACCAGTGATGAGAAAGCAGCCGGTCTTGCCATGGGATATACAAGGCAGAGCACAGAGCTGGTTGAGACTGGCCAGGATTTTCCCATCATTCACTGGGCTCTAGAGAGGTGTGGCTGAAGCTTCATTTCCAACTTCCTTGGGCCTGTGCTGCCTGACCCCAATCTTCAAGGTCCACAGCCCTGTTCCTGAGTCTTTCTAGGACCTGAACCCTCTCTGCCCTGTTACGGCACTATGGCTACAGCTCTAGAAGGCGGGGTCTCGGTATACCACATGCCTAACCTTTGGGCCTTGCCTAAGGTCTTACAAATTGTGGGTGCCCAGAAATATGTGTACTTCTGTTGCTGGGCAGAAATTGAATGTGCAGATCTGCCTCCACTGTTGTTCAGGATATATCCACTCTGTTGGTTGCCAAAGACTCTGCCTGCCCAATGACAGGGGACAAGTGCAGACAAAAGCTGGAAATCACATCTCTAGGCCTATGTCTCAGGCACCAGTGTAGTGTCTTTATCCCTCCCTTGCCCCAACATCTTTGTGAATTCGTTTAAAATTTCTGTTGAGGAAATCGAGGCTTGGGAATAGTGGGCACTCTGCCCACAGAGCTAGGAAGTTAGCAGAGCCCACTGGCATCCAGATCATAACAAGGATTACACGAGCTCATGTGGGTAAAACATCAAGAGTCCCAGGCATGCCCCCTGGGGTCCACGGACGATAGCTCTCATCACCCTCCTGATGTGAAATTCAAGTTGTGACACCAGGATGAGAAATTTTCCCTCTGTAAGCCTTGGTTTCTCTCCACATCTATAAACTAACAGGGGTCGGAGCTCCCAAATCTCCCTCTCTGACATGCTGAGTTCCTGGAAGGTGGCAGTGGAAGGCGGGGGGATGAAGAAGTGAAAAACGGGGCATTTTTCAGGGCATCGGAATTGTTCTACATGATACTGCAATGACAGATAACACAACACTATACATTTGTCAAACCCTATAAAAATGTACAGCACAACGTGTAAACCATAGCAAACTACAGGTCTTGGTTAGTAGCAATGCTTCAGTATTGGTTCATCCATTGTAACAAATGTGCCACACAAATGTAAAGTGTTAATAATAGGGAAACAGGTGTTTGTGGGCAGGTGGGGGAGTTATATGGGGATCTCCTACACCTTTTTTAAAAACATTTATTTTTTTTAGCCCCCCCTTCCCCGTCCCTGGCCCTCCTGTTTTTGCTGTCTATATCTATCCACTGTGTGATCTTCTATATCTATTACTCTTTTTGGTCTTTTCTTCTCATTTTTTATCCTCTAGGAGTCACCGGGATTCAATCCTGGGGACATCTGATGTGGAGTGAGGTTTCCTTTCAGCTACATCACTGTAGTTCCTGGTTTCTGCTGTGCTTCACCTTGACTTTCCCCTTCATCTCTCTTTTTGCATCATCATCTTGCTGCATGACTCACTTGGGCGGGTACTGGCTAACTGCTCAAGCACTCTGACGATGTGGGCACTCAGCTCGCCACACAGGCACTGGCTTGCCACATGGGCACTGGCTCACCATGTGGGCACTGGCTCACTGTGCAAACACACTTTCTCTTCTTCTTTTTCACCAGGAGGCCCCAGGGATCAAACCCATGTCCTCCCATATGGTAGGCAGAAGCCCTATCCCTTGAGCCACATCTGCTTCCCCCTATACTTCTGATGCAACTTTTCTGCACTTTAAAATTCCTCTAAAAATGAAATTTATTATTCTCAAAAAAGGGGGGAAGGATGATGAAAGGCCTCTAAAACCAGGAGGCTTTCCTTTTCCCATCCAACAGAAATTCTTAAACTGGTATCCATGGATAAGCTTCGAGAGGTCTACAGATCCCCTGAAATAGTCCACATGACTTTCTACACATGTGCCTAATTGAATTTTCTGGAAACAGGGTCAGCGCTTCATTTTAGGTTCAAGACACAAAAGAGATGAAGTGGGGAACATGTGAAATTCGTTGGGAGGTCACCCATTGGACTTCCATCCTTAGCTCAAGTTTTTGTATTCCTCTAGGGTCAACCTTGAGTTTTCAAAGGTTGACCTCAAGAATTTGGGGCCGCATTTGTATATGGTATTGATCAAGAAAGGGCCTCAGAGTCAGATAAACTGAGATTCAATCCTAGCTCTGCCACTTGCTGGCTGTGTGATTCAAGGTAAGTTCCTTGCCCTTTCTGAGCCGTGATGTCCTCACTTGCACAGTGAGCATAATACTGAGAAGGTAGACCTGAAAGTTCTATGAGGATATGTATGACCTCTATCCAGAGCTCTGTAAGCATTAGGTAAATGCTATGTTCCTTTCCTTCTTTCTGAGTCAAATTATAAAGCACAAAATATTCTTTGGAGTTGGCAGACCCTCACCTCTGAAATGACTATTATTATGATGGTTAGAAGCTGATATTCATGGAGTGTTTACTGTATGCCAGGAAATTTTCTAAGTGATGGACTCGTATTTACTCATTTAGTTTTCACAACCCTACTAGGGAGGAAATATTATTATCTCTATTTTACAAATAAGCTGGAGGCTGGCACTGAGGTGGTAAGTTCCTTCGCCAAGATCACACAGCTAATAAGGGGCAGAGCTAAGATTCTAACCCAAACTGGCTCCAATATAAATACCTGTAGCTGTTCCATGATACTGACTCCTGTTGGCTAGCAATAAGCAATATCCATAAACTGGAGCTTTCCTAAAGTTTCTGGGAGGGGCTCAAGCTTAGCCCGAGTCCCAAGACCCTCAACTCTCTCAATGACCCTAAGAGACGTGGCTAGATTATTGCTACTCACTCCACTCCCACCCTAGTCTGGACTCAACCATGTCCTCATAGCAATTCCTACTATTACCATCTACTCTCAACTCATTCTTTCCTTCTTTCATTCACAATGCCAGAGAATCTATTCATTCACTTATAATCTTTTCCCTTTTTGCTTTCCTTCTCTTTTATCTCCTTCCTTTTCCCTCCTCCCACTTGGTTCCCATCCCCTATAACATACTGTGGTAGTTTGAGACAGTATATACCCCAGAAAATCATGTTCTTAAAGCTGGTCTATTCCTGTGGGTATAAACCTATTGCATGTGGGACCTTTTGATTTGGTTACTTCAACTAAGGTGTGGCCCAGGGTGTGTCTTTCTTTTTTCTTCTTTTTAATTATTCTATATTTTTATTGTCTTTTAAACAAAAAGATACATAGATCACACAAAATGCTACATTAAAAAATGTAAGAGGTTCCCATATCATATATCCCACCCCACCCCCACTTCTCCCACATCAACAACCTCTTTCATCAGTGTGGCACATTCATTGCATTTGATGAATACATTTTGGAGCACTGCTACACCACATGAGTTATAGTTTACATTGTAATTTACACTCTCCCCCAGTTCATTCAGTGGGTTATGGCAGGATATATAATGTCCTGCATCTGTCCCTGCAATATCATTCAGGACAACTTCAAGTCCCCAAAATGCCCCCATATCATACCTCTTCTTCCCTCTCCCTGCCCTCAGCAATTCCTATGGCCACTGTCTCCACATCAGTGATACAATTTCTTCCATTACTAGAGTCACAATAATTTTATAGTAGACTACCAGTATGCCCACTCTAATGCTTATTTTATTCCTCCATCCTGAGAACCCTGGGATGGTGATGTCCACTCCACCTCTAAATCGAGAGGAGGCTGAGCTCCCACACGGCTAATGGATGGGATTCTCCTGCTTGCAGGTGTAGACTCTCTTGGCTCCCTGGTGCTGTAGTTGACCATCCTCAACTCCCTGTTAGCTGACCTGGGTGAGTCCAATGAAGCAGAGAGTATGTGTTACAACTCTGCTGAGGCTCAGAGCCCAGCTGGCACATGGACAGTCCAGAGATTCTAGTCTCCTGAGCATACACAAACCCCAGCTCCAACCACAGGTTCAGTAAAAGTTATAGAAGAAGCATGTGTAGAGAGACACATCTGAGTCCAACCCGATCACACTCAGTAGCACAAATTCCAAAATAGGGTCCACTGGCAAGGCACTGAACTCCAGAGCCATCTACCATGACTGTAGGGCCTTGGTGTCTCCCTACCCCTCAGGAGCACCACTACCTGGGGTTCTATCTACTTTGGATGTGTCTGAGATCCTGCTGAGACATGCATAAGCGTGACCCCTCTGATGACTTCCTGACTCATTTTGATGTCTCTTAGCCACGTAAACTCATTTGTCTTTGCCATTTTCCCCTTTTATTCAAGGTATTTTTCTAGTTGCATCACCAGCTGGTGCTTGGTAGTAATCCATTGGAGCCAGGGAGGCTCATCCCCAGGAGTCATGTTCCACACTGGTGGGAAGGTAATGCATTTAATGCTGAGTTTGGCTTAGAGACTGACCACATTTGAGCAACATGGAGGCTCTAAGAAGGTAACTCTTAGGCACCCAGGGTGTGTCTTAATCCTCTTCCTGAAGCCCTTTATAAGTGAGATGTATACAAAGAAAGAGACAAAGCCACAGAAGCAAAGAGAAAGTCATGGAAGCCAGAAGCTGAAAGCAATGAAACCCCAAAGAGAAGGGAGAGACCAGCAGACACTGCCATATGCCTTGCCATGTAGCAGAGCAGGCCAGAATGGTGAGCAGCTGGTCTCCAAGGAGAAAGGATCACCTTATGATGCCTTGATTTGGACATGTTCAAGGCCTCCTAACTGTAAGCTTGTACACTAATAAATCCCCACTGTAAAAGACAACCCCTTTCTTGTATACTACATTCTGGCAGCCTAGCAGACTAATACACACATGTCAACAACTAGATTGTATACATTCATGTTTTACTTCATGCTCATATCATCATATTCAGAAACATGTGCATACACATGCATGCATGCACACACACATGCATTTGGGGGCAGTTGGTCACTGTTTTATAAAACCGAGATTTTATTGCATGCACTTTTCTGTACCTAACTTTCTCCACTCAGCAATCTCTCCCTGAACCCCTACTGGAACAGTTCTAACTTGGTCATTTGGGGCCTACTTTTCAGCCACACTGAAATGCTGGCAGTTTCTTGAACACCCCACTCTGTGTCCTGCCTCTGTGCCTTGGCCTCTCCTGTTCCTTGGGCCTGGTGAGCCCACTTCTTTGTCTACCTGGCAATACGTTCTCATTTGTCAAGACTCAGCTCATGTCCGTCAACTGACCCTGCAGAATTGACCCTGCTCTCTTTTGGGTCCACAAGACCCTGTGCTAACTTTGTGTCCCAGAAAGACTTATCTGAGGACTCTGAAATGTTAATGAAGTGTTGTGTAGTCATCTGTCTTCCCCAACTAAACTCTAAGTACCATGAAAACAGGACTTGACTGTTTTGCTCACTGCTGGCACACTGTGGGTACACAGTAAATATCTGTTGACATGATGAGTGAAAGAATGCATGCATGAATAAATGAATGAATGAATAAGGATGATGAGGGCATGAGCCAAAGGAGTGATGGTGGAGAGGAGTGATATTAGTGGACTTCAGGGATATTTATGATTAGAAGTTACAGTACTTGGTGATTGACGGAAGTGTTTCTTATTTCCGCAAGAACACTGGCTTCATGAAAGACCACGTCTCTCTTGATCATAGCTTTATCCCCATTTCCTAGATTGAAGAATGCCTGGTACATAGTTAGTGTTCAACAAATATCTATAAAATAAATTAATTCCTTTGAGTCCAGTATCCCTGGCCTGGGCCTTGTCCACAGCCCAGAGGAATATGTACTTCAAAGAATCTGTGTGCTCACCTGAACTGCCCAAAGAGTAGGATACCTCCTCCTTGGCACCTCTCTGTTGTCTGTGCTTCAACTGATACCAACTACCTGTCTCCAGCCCATGTTGGGGTCGAGGAAAGGCTGTGTGTGCTTGAGAGTGTGTGCTTGCACCCAGGTGCAAGTGAGCAGCTGCATGCGTGCAAATGGCATTTATGATGTGGTACAGGGGAGACTTTGGGATTTTTTTGTCATTCAGAGGAAGAGGTGCCAGAGCCCTGGGATTGCTCCTGGGAGCATCAGAGGAAAGAGAAGTCCCTACACTGTTGGCATTCTGGACACTGAAGGGAAACCTTTAGCCACAAGCAACTTCAGGAGGCACAATTAACTGAGGAATATTTACTCTTGGGAACGCTGGGATCAAAAGCAGGTGTAGAGGAAGCAAAGCCCAATCTTTAGGCCAGGTCCTAGGAGGGCTTTAGTAAGAAAGGATGTCACCACCCTTATTCTCCTAAGGCCAAGACAGCATCAGCTTTGGGACTGCAAAAGGTCACTCTGGTGGAGGTGTGGCATGTGAACTGGATGGAAGCAAGATTTATGCACAGAGGGAAAAAGAGTAGACTGTGAAGGTCATACTGGCTGAGGCATACAGTAGTGGGCATGGGGGAAAGAGATGGAGAGACAGGCTTGGAAGGGCAGTGGTATCTCTTGGCCTTCACAGTCTTGAGGAACAGAAGAAGAGCCACAGAGGGGTGTTTGTGTAGTTGGAGGGGTTTAGGGGCAACAGGGGAATGGAGACTCCTGTCTTGACCAGTTTGAACTGGAGGTCTCTGCAGCTGGCTGACAGCAAATGCCCAGCAGGAGGTTGGGAAAAGAGGTCAGCACTGGGAAAAGCAACCTGACATTGACCATGTGAGATGGTGCAACCCTCGAACAGGCCAGAAAGACATCACTGGCCCAGAACACTGAAGCTTAAAAAAATTGGACAATCCTTGCCCACAATTTGGTACACAGCATGTGCCATGCAGCCCACCGGCAAGTGGTTTTCCAAACCGAAGAGCCACCTCGCATATGTATGACTTGAAGGAGAAGCATTTAGCTTGGGTTTAGAATATAAAATATTTATCCCATTAGTACATTCACTCCCCACTTCAGAACTAAATGTCTCTACTAATTAAATACATTTATTTTAACTGCAGAAGCATTTATTTCCAAAATAAGGACATGTTAATTATCTGCAGAGTAAAATTAACCCCAGGATGCTAATCTACACATTCATCTGCCTGGATATGTGTTACCCATGGCTGCCTGCTTGTGCTGTCACCCATTTCACAGCACCTCTCAATGCACTCTTGAACATGGGCACTCTTGCCACCTGGATCCATGTCCTTGTTATCCTCTTCCTGAGAACTGCATGGCTGGCATGGAATGCAGAATTAAACTATTTCCCTGCTCTTTCCAAACCAAAGAAGGCTAGAGATTCAAGACTCGCAAGGTTGTTCCGATTCTAATTCAAGGACGTTTTTACTGGGAGAGGAGGTAACTTTCTCCAATTACCCTGAGGAATTTTTTGCTCGTGTTTTATGAGAACTGACACCTTAATTCTCTTGCCACTGACACTTCCTAGACACGTGTACATATCTGTAATTCTCATGATAAGTAATTAGTATTAATTAAGCCACATCAATAGCATAATTTAGCTAGTCAGTCAACATCTTCTGAGAGCTCACAGTGGGGGCAGCCCTAACTCAGAGTGTTAGAGAGATAATAAGGGAAGAGAAAACGTAGCAAAGAAAAAGAGAGTTTTCCAGAAGGATGGGAATTCTTGCCTTTACAGCCACTAGAGAATCACTGGCAGAAACTCAAGCAGGAGTGAGGTTCTCTTTTATGATATGACATTTATTTTTCTCGTCTTCCCAGTTAAGTGACACCTGGCACCAAGGCGGGGGGTACTTCAGAGAGAGTGGGCTTTGTGTTCCTGGGAAAGGCAAATGGAATACAGTTCATTCTAGAAACCACTTAGCAACTCCATGGGCCACATTCTGGCCCTTGGTCCACCAAGCTTGGTCAGTCAGAGGTGAAGTTGAGTGAATCCTCTCACAGTTATCAGGATCCCTTCCTCACTCCCTCCCTCCTTTCCTTCCATCCTTCTTTTCAGAATATTTATGGAGTGCCTACTATGTACCAGGCACTTGGCTAAGTAGTGGCAGGGCAGTAGTGAAAAATAAAAATCCCCTGCTACCAAGGAACTGAGATCTTAGTGAGAGGAGATAGTCATAAAGGGACAAACAAGCAATATGTCAGGGGATGAGAAGTGCTACAAAGAAAAATAAACGTGGGTGAGGGGACAGAAGTGACAAGTGGGAGTGTTCTTTTAACACCAGATAGTGCCCTTGCAGCACAGATACATAGCAGGCCAGTGAGGGCATGCCCTTCATAGACAGGCGCAAAAGTCCAGTGAAGGCATCTTATAGATCATAGATAACCCTGGCCCCACGGAGAGGCCAAGTAGCCATTGACCGTCAGAGAGAGCTCCAAAATCCTTTTTTTTCCCCAACTCTACTTCCAATCTTCCTTGGGATGATCAAAACATTGCCCATTGCAAAGATTAGATGGGTTGGGCCCATGAGGCTTAATTTAAGTGGGGAGGCTTCTTATATCATTACTGTATACCCATTAGACTTAGTGGTCAGCAGGAAGGAGGCTACTGCTGCTCTTGGATACCCAGACCCAGGAGGCACACATACAGTGTGAGTGATGGATTGCACAAATTCTAACCTTTAGTTAAAATCTAACCCAGGGCTAGCTGGGTGCTGTTGGAACTACAGATTTGAAAGGCTCAAATGGCCTTCCTAGCCAGGTACCAAGTGCCAATGCCTACAGAACGACAGATGCCCTTACCACCTACTCTTTTCAGTGAGACAGTATCTACTTGACTCCACAAATTAATGCTCAGGAGCTTTCCTTTGGGGAACCTCTGGCACCTCATGAGTAGAAAAACAAATAGGAAGGATAAGCTGGTCAAAAGTGATATTTCTTCTTCCATGAATGAGACATGGTTTGGGCTCAAGGTGAAAAAAAGAGATGAGAACTGAATGGACCTTTTTTTTTTAAAAGATTTATTTTTCTTTTATTTATTTCTCTCCCCCTCCCCCCTGCCCCAGTTGTCTGTTCTCTCTGTCAATTTGCTGCATGTTCTTCTTTTGTCCGCTTTTGTTGTTGTCAGCAGCACGGGAATCTGTGTCTCTTTTTGTTGCATCATCTCGCTGCATCAGCTCTCCGTGTGTGTGGTGTCATTCTTGGGCAGGCTGAACTTTCTTTCATGCTGGGTGGCTCTCCTTACGGGGCGCCCTCCTTGCGCGTGGGGCTCCCCTACATGGGGGACACCCTTGCGTGGCACGGCACTCCTTGCACGCATCAGCACTGTGGGTGAGAAAGCTCCACACGGGTCAAGGAGGCCTGGGGTTTGAACCGCGGACCTCCCATGTGGTAGATGGATGCCCTAACCACTGGGCCAAGTCCACTTCCCTGAATGAGCCTTGATCTTCTTGACAGTGGTCTAGAAAATGGCATTACCTAAAATCGAGAATTTGTAGGACCACATTAAAAGTTCCAAATTAAGAATTTAAACCCCAACTTCTGTGGCTCTTTATACATCCATGATTGTGGTATGTGATAGAAATCTGGTAAAATAAGAATGTGCATAGCCTATTTGAAATACATAATTTTTAAACAGTGAATTGGATTAATGTGCTGTATCTGAAGCTTAAGGTGCTTGAACTTAGCTTTTCTTGGCAGCCAGTGGTTCACAGGACTAGACTTGAAAAGTCAGTGTTATAAAATATTCCTGATAAAGGAGGACAGGGGGAAGATCACCTTCATATGCTTGACCTAGAGTAGATACTCAACAAACATTTGTTACATGAATGTACATCAGAAGTGTTTGCAGCAAATCTCAGAGAACAAAAGCTATATCCTCCTTAAGGTACAAGGCTGCCTGGAAAGAGTTGTTTATTTTCTTATTATACAGTTTTTACAGTTCATTATATATTCTGGATTCATCCTTTGTCAGATAAGCAGTTTGCAAATATTTTCTCTGTTTTGTCTTTTCATTCTCTTAACCATATCCTTTGAAGAGCTGCAGTTTTTTTCATTTTGGTGAAGTCCAATTTATCAATGTGTTCTTCTATGGCTTGGGCTTTTGGTATCATAGCTGAGAAACTCTAGCCTAAGGTCACATTTTAGGCCTTATAGTTAGTTGTGTGATACATTTTAGTGGAATTTCTGATTGTGGTACGAGGTGGTGGTCAAAGTTCATTCTTTTTTTTTCCACTTGAACACCCAGTTGTTTCAGCATCATTTGTTGAAAAGGGTTTCCTTCCTCCATGATTGCAGCAGTAATTTTAGTAGAATATTATCGGAAACAATGTAAATATTCATCAGTAGGGGACCAGGTAAATAAATTCTGGCATATTCAATCAGCAGAATTCCATGACACCATTAAATACAATAAGGCAGCACTATGTTTACTGATTTGAATAATTGGTCCACTCTGTTAAGTGAACACATGGATATTTTAAATTAAAAATAAAATTCATCTCCATTTCCTTTTCTGTGAACTGTCTATGTGTATCTTTTCATTCAATAAGTATCCAGTGAGCTCCTATTGTCTGCCAGACACTATTCTAGACACTGAAGATATGGCAGTGATATCTAGTGCAAGAATATTGATGATAAACAGATAAATCAGTAACTACACATTAAGCCTGATGATCACTAAGTGCCATGGAGAGAAATAAAGTGATCAGGAAAAGTAGGGAGCAGGGAATTGGAGGGTTACAACTATAAATGGGGGGGGGGACATGGAAGGTTTTACCAAAAAGATGGCATTTGAAAAGGACTTGAAAGAGATGAAGGAATGAGACACACATATATTATTTATGAGACAAACATTACAGACTGCAGTAACAAGACCCTGAGGCAAGAGCTGTATAAGGAACAGTAAGGAAGCCAGTATGACTGGAGCAGAATATGACTGGAGCAGAGTGAGCAAGTGGAGGAGTAGTTGTGGGAAATAAGTAGAGGTGGATGACAGATCATGTAGGACCTTGTAGGCTACTGTAAGAACTTCAGCTTTGGCTCTGACCAAGTTGAGGAGCAACTGGGAGGTTTTTAGCAGAGGAAGGACAGGTTTATCTTGTTGATTTGCAGGAGCTCTTTATATATTAGGCTCATAGCCCTTTGTCAGACATATATGTTGAAATTTTTATTCTCTATTCATCACTCCCATTTCAACTTAGCTTGTAATATTTTTCCTACTTAAAACCTCTTCACTTTTGCTTAGTCAAATGTACCTATCTTTGCATAATGCATTATTGCTATTACCTACCCACAATTATTTCTTCTTCATCCAGTAATAGGTCCCAATTTTAATTTGGTATCCACTCTTCCCACCCCCTACATTGTGGTGCACACAGGGCCAAGGAACCTGAAGCATGCCTAAAGTAACTCAGGCCTGGTCATGTCAAGCATTGCATTCCCCCAGCATGCCTCTCTCCATGACAGTGACTGGTTTGAGGCAAGTGTGTGATCTTAGTTGCTCCTACCCTAGCTGTTAGCTTCCAGTTCCAGCCCCCTCCCCGTCTAAGTAGGAGAGAAAATGAGAAAATGGTACATCGGAGAGCTTAAGTCGTCCTATGCCCAGCCACTTACAGAGGGTTCTGGGGAATTGAGCTTCTGCCTTTATCTACCCCATACCACCATTATATATGGGCATTAGAGATAGGCACCTTCTTGAAAATCTATGATTTATATTACTTAGACCCAAACCAGTGGAAGAAGTGACAAGTCATGGGTACTCAAGAAATTCTCAAGTCCTCAGGCTGACCTTTACCTATATATAAAAAATGTAAAGTTCCTCATTCCTTTAATACTTTTTCCTGCTCCAACCAGGTCCTCCCACTCCAGTATATAATAATAATAGCTACTTCATAGAGTTGCTATGAGGAGTTAAATGAGTTAACATATGTAAACTACTTAAGGCCCTGCAATAGAGTGCTCAACATGTTAGTTATTTTTACTATTGCTTTCTTTAGGGTGGCTTTACAGTGTCATCTCCTCCAGCACCATGTTAGCCTGTGGTCCTGGTTCCTTCTATTATGTCATTTTAATTTGGGGAATGGTTTAGTGGCCTATGTGACCTTTATAGTGTCTGAGTAGTCTTTCTTTGACAGCATTGCCTCCAAGTGTGTGAAAACCCATTATGTGTCTTATGATCATATGAGAAGCTAGATATTACCTTTTTATTCTATCTTGCCAATGCCAGCTGGTGTTTAGCTAACTTGTCTGTTCTTTCACTCTTTGTACTTTTGGTTCAGTTTTGTGGCATAGACCTGTTTTGCTCAGATTCGTTTTTACTTGTGTCTACTTTCTTTCCTAAAACACTATCAAATATTAAAGCTCTTTGTTTATTTAAATTTATTTTATACATCAAAAGTTGAATTAAATCTATATATTAATGTAGGATGATCTGACATCTTTATATAACAGTATATATTTCTATGCAAACCAAGGATATGCTTTTCCATATATTCAAATCTTTTTTTCATGTCTCTCAACAGTTTTCCTCTTTAAAATCCTGCCTATTTCTTGTTAAGTTTATCCTTGTGTTTTCCAAATCTCTTCTTTCTGACTATTTTAAATGTGCTTTCTTTCTGCTTCTTCTATATTAGGAGTCATCAAACTGTCTGCATGCCAAATCCAGCGCACCACCCGTTTTTGCAAATATAAAGTTTTATTATAACACAGCCACACTCATTCATTTAGATATTATCTATGGCTGTTTTCATGCTATACACAGACACAGTTGAGTATTATGATAGAGACTGTATGGACTGCAAAGCCAAAAATAATTACTATCCAATACTTCACAGAAAAAGTTTACTGTTCTCTGCTCTATATTTTCTAACTGGTTTTTGTATAAAAGAAAGCTTTCTATATTTGTACATTAATTTTATACCTACCTAACTTAGTCAATTTTTATTGTTTTAATAATTTGCAGTAATTTTCTTAGGTTTTCCAGGTAAAACATCAACAATAATAATTCTGTCAGTATTCTATTTGCGATTTTTATATCTATATTCATATGAGAAATCGGCTTTGATTTTCTTTCGTGAGTATCAATCTGAGTTCACTCAGAGAAACAGTCGCTTCATTTTTCTAGGAGCAGAGATTTTAATATAGAAATCAGGGCTTATATGAATTTTTGGAAAGGTGGTGGATCAGAGGTCAGTGGACACCAGGAAAGTTACAGCTGGAAGGTCAGAGAAGATCTTAGCCTAAGTATTTACTGGGAAACTGCTGAAATTCTCAAGAAACTGAGAGATAGTTCTCAAGCCATACCAAGAAGCCACAGAAAATCTCTTGTCTGTCCATATATCTGACTACACCACTTCCGGAAACAAATGACCTCTGCTTCACTTCTGTCTCCCAAATTTTAAGAGAGTTCCTCTCACTTGGCCAACTCTAAACAAGAACCCATACTGGGCAGGCAATTTTGGGAAATGTAGTCCCTGGTTTCTCCAAGAGGTAGAGGTGATGACAAGTTGACAAGAGCCAATCTAGTATCCTTTGTTAAGTTTTGTTGTCAATGTTTCCTTTGTGTTTTAATATATAATCAATTTCTATGACTATTCTATGGGCCTTTGAAAAGAGGGTGAATTCTCTGATTTCAAAGCATAGAATTGACTTACCTAGTTAATTAGTTATTAATAAGAGAGATTAAAATTAAGATTAATAATATATGTTAGTAATTAGGTTAAGTCCTCTACAGGTTTTTTTTTTTTTGAGATACCGAGACCTCAGATGCAGGAGGTTGTTACTCAACTACTGAGCCACATCAGCGACCTTGTGTTGGCTCCCTTGTCTGTTTGCTTGTTTTTTGTTCAGTCATTGTTTTGCTCATTGTTTGCTTGTTGTTTTGCTCTTTGTTTGCTCATTTTCTTTAGGAAGCACTGGGAACTGAACCCGGGACCTCCCATGTGGGAGGTGGGCACTCAACTGCTTGAGCCACGTCCACTCCCAAGTACTTATTTTTTAATATTTGTCATGGATTGAAGAAGCTAAAAGAAAACTCTGACTCTGGATGTGTTTCTAATCCTCTTTGCATTCTTCAATGTTTGCTTTATAAATTTTTTGAGGATATATTACTTGGTGCATAGAAATTCATTGCAGTTAGTCCTTCATCGTAAATTGCACCCTGCACTTCTTTGTTCCACTTTTCCTTGAATTCAATCTCATTTGATATTGATTTTCAAACATCTGCTTTCTTTCATTTTTATTTTCTTAGTATATCTTTGCCAGCTCTTATGCTTTCAATATTTATGAATCATCACTTTGTTCTAGATGAGTATCTTACAATCAGCATTTACTTGGGTTTTGTTTTGTCATATAATACAGGAGTCTTTTTGTTTTCTGTTTGTTGACATGACAGATCTGTTTAGTATGAGTGTTGCTACTTGTTTAGCTTTGCTTTCTTTGTTTTGTATAGGGTTTCCTCTGGTTTTTTAGAAGGTTTGTGTTCACTTTTTATTTCTATTGGTTGCCTTTGGAAGAATAATTTTATATATCACACTTAATTTTCTTTCTTTTTTTAAATATTTATTTATTTATTTCTCTCCCCTCCCCGCCCAGTTGTCTTCTCCCTGTGTCCATTCGCTATATGTTCTTCTGTGACTGCTTCTATCCTTAACAGCAGCACCGGGAATCTGTGTTTCTTTTTGTTGCGTCATCTTGTTGTGTCAGCTCTCTGTGCGTACGGAGCCATTCTTGGGCAGGCTGCACTTTCTTTCGTGCTGGGTGGCTCTCCCTATGGGTGCACTCCTTGCGTGTGGGGTTCCCCTAAGTGGGGGATACCCCTGCATGGTATGGCACTCCTTGCATGCATCAGCACTGCGCATGGACCAGCTCCACATTGGTCAAGGAGGCCCAGGTTTGAACCATGGACCTCCCATGTGGTAGGCGGACACTTTGTCCATTGGGCCAAGTCCGCTTCCCTTAATTTTCTATTTATTTAGCCAATATCTAGTGACTCTTCATCAACAGTAATAAATGAAATTGATATACTTTTTTTTCTTTTTGTTAACTTTATTTTTAAAGAAATTTTAGATTATTGAAAAGTTACATAAAAAATATAGGGGATTCCCATATAGCCCACGTCTCCCACTCTCACATTTACCCCTATAAAATGATCTCACATGAGTGTGGTACTTTCATTACCACTGATGAACAAATATTGAAGCATTGCTACTAAACATGGTCAATAGTTTATATTATGGTTTACATTTGTACTGTACAATTCTATAATCGCCTGTATTCGCCATTGCAAAACAATTCCAATGTACTAAAAATGCCCTATGTTACACCAAGTCTTCCCTTCCCCTCCTTTTATAACCTAAGGTAACTACTCTCTTTATATGAATATTACAGATTCTTCCATTACTACAATACTAAGTCTACTTTGGTCCATTACTCTCTTACATTTGCATTACCCGCTTACATTTGTTCATTCTTCAATCTTGAGATTATGTGGATCATGATGTCTACTCTGCTTCATATTGAAAGGGGGCTTAGGCCTTATGAGACAATTGTAGGTACTCTGCTATTTGGGATAGTCATTGTTCATTATCATCCTTTTGTCAGTTTTCCTGGGTGAGTCTGATAATCTGGACAGTATTTGTAGAACCTTTTCTTGACAAAAAAATAAAACAACAATACTCAAAACATTAGAAAAGTTAGAAACTTCCTCTACATGACAAATGGTATTTGTGAAAAGCCCACAGCTAACATCCTACATAACGGTGAAATATTGAAAGATTTCTGACAAAGATCAGGAAAAAGACAAGGATGAATATTATCACCACTGTTACTCAATATTGAACTGGAAGTTCTTGCCAGATAATGGCAGAAGGACAAAAATATAGAAAATGGCACTGAATTGATATCTCAGAAATCAAACATCACATTTATGATGAACAGATTTACTTTTTTATATTTTTAATATATTTCTTGCATTTGTATGATTAACCACAATTTTCCTTCACCTCTGAGTCCACTGTATTATTCAGTCCTTAGATTATTCTTTAGTTTTCTTTCAAATATACTTCTATTTCTAGCTTGTTCCTCCCCTCTACTTTTTAATTTTGTGGGGAATACTATTAGTCTTTGGTTTTTTGGTTAACTTTATGCATTAACTGTATTTTTATATTTTTAACACATATTGCCATTCTTTAAAAAATATCTTTTGACCCCAGCCTACTACGAAAACTAAGGAAATAAGATTGTGCATATAATCTCATTTTCTCTCCCCTTTTAACACCCTAACTTTTGTTAATTATTTTACCATTTCTCCATTGTCATGGTTGATTACACTTATATTTTGTCTTTAGTTGTAGTTCCCATGATCATTTTAAACTTTAACTTTAGTTCTTCATTTAAGTCCTTTTCCCATGGTTTTCTCCATTCATTTTTTTGTTGTTGTTCTCAATTCATCTTCTGGTTGTGGTGGTTGTTTTGTTAGTTTGTTTTTTAAAGCATTATTGGGAACTATATTTCCTGAATTTGTGAGTATTTAGGACTATTTTTCTGTTGACATTATACTTGATTGACAATTTAGCTAGGTACAAAATTATTGGGTCACATTATCTTTTCCTAAGGACTCTGTAAACATTTCTCTACTGTCTTCTAATGTTGAATATGGGTTGCAATGGAAAAGTCAGAAGCCACCTTGGTGTTAATTCTTTTATTGTTATAGGTAGCTGGATCTTTTTTGCCTGGATGCCCACTGGATTTTTTTTTCATTTTTTCCCTGTATAAATTTTATTTAAACTTTTATTTGTAGTAACATATATCTTTATCTTTTGATACAGAAAGCTTTGTTAGAATACGGTTCCATGCTGGCTTTCCACCCCCATACGCTTTCCCCAGTTTTTTCCATGTGTAGACTCAGTCTTCTTTAATAGCAAGCAGGTAAGTGTTTTTTCTTAATTACATCTTTGAATATTTTACATTTTTCTTAGTTTTCTATTTTCTACAGGAAGGAAATATTTATGCATATGTCATCTCGCCTTTGCCTGTCTTCAATATCTAGAATTTTTCTCTAATAATATTTTAAAATTACCCTTTCATGTTGCTCAGTTGCCTCAAGGCTACCATCCATATTCTCATTGTTATCAGTGTTTAATACCTTTGGAGTGATTCAGAAGGTAGACTTCATTTCTGTGATGATTTTCATTTTCTCTTCTACTTTGTTTCCTCAACACAGCCAGTTCAATTGCCACTTTCTCTGTTGCCTTCCTTGATCCCTAGTACCTTTGCACCAAGCTTTTAATTCACAAAGGACTTCTTTCATAGAGTTCTTTGAATTCTTAGATAAATATTTGGTCATGATTTGCATCAATTCCACATCAAAATATTCATGGTGTACAAACTTAGTTTGTGCTTTTTTGTCCTGTTATTTTTTACCATTTTGTGATATGTTCCTTTAGATCTTTTCCTGATTCTCTTTCATCATTACTTATCTTTGCATGAGTAGATATCTTCCTAGATCATAAAGCCCTTTATGATTCATGGTCTATGGGAGAGGATGGTGGTGTGGGTCATGTGGATGTGCTTTCTGTGTAACAGAGAGAGTGACTGAGAAGTAAGTTAACCTTTTATTCTTTTGAGCTCACAAAGAATAGTAGCTACAGAGCTGCTTAATATCCAGATTTTCCTTCATATTATGCATTTACAAAGAAGTGCCTGTGTGTTTCCCCACTCATTCCATCTTCTCTGCCACTTTAAAGTATGCAAAAGGGTTCAGGAGGCTGCTGCAGCCACACATGCACCCAGATATTATTGTTTCAAATAAAGGTTTGTTGTATTTGCCTTCAGAGTACGTCATCGACTTGGGAGAATTTTGTGCTCTGCTAGCTTTCCCCAAGATCTAGAAAGTTACTCCTCTTTTGGAGCCTCCAACACTCCAGTCACATGTTCACTGCACTTGACATTCCATCCTATTTTTGTGCTTCATGATTATAGGTGTTTCCCAGTTTCAACAAAAATAGAATTTTTATTTTTGTTTCTCATTCTTTTTTTTTTCCACTGGGATTCAGAGTAAAGACATTCTTACTCCAACATCTTAAAATTAATGTCTTGGAGGAACCTACAGTGCAAACTAATATCTGTTCTGCTGAAGATGGTATGGCAGAGACTGGTACCTGTTCACCAGAATCGATTTCCTTTTCTTCTAGGACATATGAGAAGACTACATTTCCCAGCCTCTCTTGCAATTCCATGGGGGCTGTGTGATTGAGTTTTAGGCAATGGAATATAAACAGAGGCAAGAAGTGTCGCTTTTAAGCCCATACCGCTCCCACATACACTCTTCTATGCCCCCCCCCCCCTTTTACCTATTTGGGTTGAAGATTGGTTTCAGAGCTACGTGTTAAACAGGGAAGAGGTTCCTTCAATCTGGGCCTCTAAATGACCGTGTGGATCATCCTGGATTGTTACATCAATGAAAAATAAGCTTCAATTATGTTAAGTCATTAGATGTGTGGGTTTATTTATTACTGCAGCCTACTGTAACCAAAATAATGCAGTGAGGGAGACAAGATGATAGGTCAGCTTGGTCAGCCTGCAGTTATTCTTAGGGGCAAGCTATAAAAATCATGAGGACCAGGTACTAATGCTGGTCGACTCAACATAGACCAGAATAAACAGTGGCATGATACCAGAAGAAGGGAGGTGCCAGGGCTATAAGAAGGGGCCTAACTATTGCTATGGACAGAAAGAAAAGAGCAAAGTAGTCAAGCACTGGAATCCTCCTATTAAGGAGAATGGGGACCTCCCTCTATATAAAATACAGGAAGGAAATGGGACAGAGCAATCAAGGTGAATATCAGATATAACCAATTGTCTATAAGGAAAACTTCCCATAGCTCCGTCGTACTGAAGGGGTCTTCATAAGCTGTTATGCTGCCTAGACTTAAATAAGATTGTATAACCAGACCTTCTGGAACCCAGAGATGAATTGGGCAAGATTGTTGATGGGTGGGGAGGTAAAGATCCAACCCAGAGGAGTAGCACTTCTGGCCTTTGACATTCGGGCCAGCTCAAGCTCTCCAAAGAATGAGACAAAGAGGCCTCACTTTTATGCACGAGCTGGGTTGGCGTTGCAGAATTTTAGCCCTGTGTCTGCTTCCTCTCACTGAATAGCCAGTGGCTGAATACATGCCAGACACTGGGCATTAGATTAAGGAGAAAACCAGGAAAGGTAGCCACCCTTCAGCAATGCCCGACGGCAATCTGAGATGTGGTACCTCCTGTCAGGGGCTCCTGGTCGGCTCTGGGCAATACTCTTACTCCCCAGGCCTCAGGGATGGTGAGAAAGCAGCAACTTGAGGCAGATTTCTTGGACAGCTGATAAAGATTAAGCTAAATGCTCCTTACTAGCAGCACCCCATTCCAAGGATCTGTGCTCAATTTTGTATTTGTAATTTTGAGCAGTTTTCTTCTCTGAGACACCCCCACCTTCCCCCAAACCCCCCACCAAATTATTCAGACTTCGGGCCCTACAAAACCTGGATCTTGCCCACATAGCTTGCTTAGAAATATCCTCCAGGGCTCATCGGGGGCTGGAGCAGTCATGGTTAGATATTTAAATTAAAATGCAGAGAATCTGTAGGATCTTCCTCTTGAGACCAAGGCTTTTCATCTGGTAGCTTGACGTCCAGAAAACGGAAAGCGGGGCATCTCCATCTGCTGGCAGAGACCCCAAACTGCACCCCGCGGCCTTGGCTGCAGACGTGGGGCTTTGTTTCCCTTTAAGTGAATAAATAAAATCAGTCAAGCAACACCACGTGAAGTTAGCAAATGAGGAGGGGTCTTGTGGTCCCACCCCCACAGCAAATCTATCGTTTTCATTTGGGGGCGCCCCTTTCCAACTTCTGTTCACAGGCACCCACATTTTTACAGAGATATAATGGACGAGCTAGTCCTGTTTCGCACAGGGCATTGTTTTTTCGTCCAGGATCAGCGTTTTACATGCCCCTCCGTTTTCCTCATAGCTCGCTCTTTTCATTGCTGCCTCTTATGCCAATGATGGGCCCCGAGTGATTTCAGCAGTCCATTTTAGGTAGCTTGCCTGTTATCACTTTTATAAATAATGCTCTCCTGGCTGCCACTGAGTACAGAACTTTGTCTTTCCACCAGGTTTCTTAAAGAGAACTTCAGGAACCAAATCCCATTCCATAGCCCCGCTTAGGAGAAGCAGGGTTCGAAACAATAGAGTGCTCTGGCCTGGAGTTAGAGTTCAGCATATGTGGATTGGGTGAATAAATGAGTAAGTGAGTTTGTCAGTCAGTGAAGGGCAGGCAAAGCAACCCCAAGCAGTGAGCAAATGCGCACTGTCTCTGGAATGTTCCAGTATGCTGGTTTAACCCCACCCTCATCAGCATTGACAATCATCATTTGGAGAATTTTGATCACAAGGTATGAGATATTCTGCTCTGGAATTGCTAAGAGTTCCAACAGCTTTAACAATTTCCTTACTCAGGCATAGGGAGAATCTGGGGCGGGGGTGGGGGGGGGGGTAGAGGTATTTATAACGATTTTCTTGCACACATTGAAAGGGCAGCCTGTCTTAATCAGCTACAAATCATGATCAATTGCTTTCTAATAATGATACCATGAAACCCAGAAATTACCAAGCCCCTTTACCAGGCATACACATCATCAGTCCATGGCACCCCTACCGGCTAGCTGAGTGAGCAGGCAATGGACAGGGCAGGATGTACTGAGCGAAAGGATGTGGCCAGGAATCAGGCAACCTGCCTTTTCTGCTTAGCCCTACCATGGATTTGCTCTGTGGCACTGGGTAAGCCAGGTTGCCTCTCTGTTCTCTTACTTCTAAATTGAGGTCCTCCTAAAACTAGCGCTGAGTTTATAGTGGGCCTTGTAGAGATCACTAAGCCTACGAGGGGCCTGGGGCACCCCTTTTCTGGACCAGTCACTCCAAGCCTAGACTTTAAGAATGAGCCTGTGCGGTCCTTCTTTTATACAGAGGAGAGGACAGCATGGGCCACATGACAACTTGTTGCTAACCCAGAAAACACAGTGTAATCCCAGTAACCAAGCTTCAGGGAAGCTGCTAATGGAGGGGTTGCCTAGCCCAGGAGAATGTGGCACTGCTCTCTGTCCACTGGAGACTACATGCCTTCTGTGATGGTCAAGTTCACGTGGGTGAACTTGGCTAGGTTATGGTGTCCAGGTGTTTGGTCAAGCAAGCAGTGGCCTAATTGTTACTGTGAGAGTATTTCACGGATTTAAATCACTAGTCAGTAGATTGCATCTACAATGGATTTCATCTACAATCAACAATGGAGATTGTCCTCAGCAAGGAGTCTCCTCATCCAATCAGTTGGAGGCCTTAAAGGGGAGTACTGAGGATTTCGGCAGTTAGAAAAAAGAATGGCCATCTCTACTTCAGCCATCCACTTCTCCTAGGGACGTCATAATCTCCTTCATGGGAGTTTCCAACTTGTGGCCTGCCCTGTGGAATTTGGACTTGCCAATCCCAGTGGTCACGTGAGCCAATTCCTATAAAAAATCTCTGAATGTTTCACGATTTATAGCTATGTATCTATGTATCTATGCATCTATCTAGCTATCAGTCATCTGTCTGAGCTCCTGTCAGTTCTGTGTCACTGGAGAACTTTGACTAATAGACCTTCCTGCCAGGAACGAGGCAGGGACCCTGCTGTCAAGGGCTATGGCTATGTCTCAGCCCACTTTCTCCATTCTAGGATGGAGTCAATGAGCTCACAATACACCTCCGCACATTTTCAAAGTCCCTGGTCAGCCCAGTCCAGCCCCTGGGGGGAACTCCAGAAACAAGGTGAGCATGGCCTTTGTTCCCAAGGAGCTCGCAGGCTAGTGGAGGAAACAGGCACAAGGCTTAATTATGAATGCCCCAAGACAGTGTGTTGAGTTCTTAAGAGAGTTTCAAAAAAAAAAAAAAAACACACACAGTGATACGGATTTAGAAAGGGCTGGGAGGTAGGGAGTTAGGGAGAGATGTGCCAGCAATGGTCCTGAGGGAACGTCCATTGTGATGGGACTTTTGGTGAGTTGGATTTTGATGGAAAGCAGTAATAAAGGGCAAGAGTCTATGCGATGGAGGGGGTCAGAAAACCCAGTGTGAGCTGAGGTCTCGAGGCAGGAATGCATGGGGTTTGCTTTTGTACAACAGTGAGGAGCCTGGCTTGACCAAAGCCAAGGATTTGCAGGACTTCACCTGTCCATCAGCAGGCCCTTCTGCTTGGTGTGAATCCATTCTGGCTGGAAAAGGTACAGCTCGAAACAGGTCCTATGTGAGGCTGGTCCCAACCACAGGGACCATGTGCTTCCTCCACCCTCAGCTTTCCCTTCCCCTGGTGTCCAGAGGTGTGCCAAGGTAGGGGCACCCTGGGCTGCGGTAATCAAGGGCCCTCCGTCTTTTGTTTGTCTGCGTGTTTGAGGAAGACATAAGTGAAATAATAAGGCTTCCCAAGAGAGGGCAGAATTGGATTGGTTGCCAAGGAAAAGGAAGCTCTTCGACCATGGCCACTGGGCCGTGGAGCAGCGCCCTGGGGTCCCCAGCAGCTCTTTGCTCAGTGCCCCTGCTACCAGGCCTGATGCTTCCCATATGGTCGGCTCCAGGCCCAACCCTTCTCAGTTTTCATTATTTGAGCAATGTAATCATTATTGCTCTCATTACCCCAAATCATATAAACACCCATTTAAGACTAATGGAGGGATCATTTTTCTCTTTTATTTAATGAGATAATCTTTCCGATTGGCTCTTCTGGCAAGAGGGGTTGGCAGTGGGGAGCAGCCTGCCTCATCGCACACTCTTCTGGGCCTGCTCCTCAGCCACGTACTCCACGAGCCCCACCTCTGCAAGTGGGACGAAGGGCCCATGGTAGCTCTCTGTGGCCTGACTTCCTGGGACATTGCGAACCAGGAGCCCATAACCGCTTCAGGCCTGGCTGCCTGCGACTGGATTCACCACACTTTCCAATTCTGAACTGCTGGGAGCGGCTGCCCGGAGTACTGTGCTGAGGAAAACTCTGAGGCAGCATCTAGACCCAGTATGGATGCACCTGTCCCAGGTCAGATATGATTCTAGAAGGTTTGGACCAGGAAGGGAGGCAGGGAGGAAAGGGACTGGAAACAGCTATTGTTGACTGAGCATCTACAGCATACCAAGCCCTGTGACCAACCCTTCCTTTGTGTCCTATGGCATCTTTGGTGCGTGACCCCGTTCCACCCATCCCCATATGAAACTCTGACAGAATGGGTAACGTCTCCACAGGCCCATGCCATGACCCTGCTTTGGATGAGCAGGAACCACATTCCTTTCCTTGGCACTCCAAAACCCAGGCCTGGGCCCGACCTCAGCACAGGATCTCAGGGAAGAGTTCCTTGAGTGAAGGGATGAACAGCCCCGGGAGCATGAGACTGCGAAAGCCAGGCCTTCCTCCAGCAGGGCAGGGCACAGCCTCCCTCAGGAGTTTTAACTGTTCCCCGACCAGCATAGGGCCGATTTGCGCACCATGCCTGAGGTGCGCTCCTGCTTTGCTCCCCTGCACCTGGCCCTGCTTCTGCGCAGTGGAGCCTGTGGCCCTGCCAGGAATCTTGGCTAAGAGGAGCGTGGCCCTGTGGGGACTGGCAGGGCCGCCCAAAAGAAGCGCACGGAAGCAAGACTACTGGCTTCCCCCGACCACTGAGCAGCTGCACTGATGTGGGCACCTTATCTCAGGTTAGGCTTATCTCAGCCTCAGCCCCTGTGCCTCCATGATGAGAGGGAGACCTCACCCCTGCTTCCAGGATGTGCCCGGCCTCACATCGCTACCATGGACACAGCTACCAGCCTCCCGAACCCCCGGGCAGTGAACAGAACAGCAGCCAGGTCAACCCACTGGACCAGTGAGCGTGACCCTGTGCAGGGTGCCCTAGGAGACAGAAACAGAAGGGACTTTGGAGATCATTTTCAGATACAGAAGGGACCTCAGAGATCATCCTGACTGTACTGCCATTGTAGAGTGAGGGAGGGGCAGGAGATGGGTTGGGATCATAGGGCCTTGGAATCTCAGACCCCCACTTTGCCTGGATGTATTTCATCTGTTGGGATTCCATCTGAGAATGGTGTTGAAAAAGAAAAATTCCACCACTTAAAAGCAAGAGTAAACATTTGTCCAATTTTTTTTAAAAAATGCTTCATTTACAAATAGGGCAACTGAGGCCCAGAGAGAGGAAGGGCCCTCTGATAGCCCCAGTCCCACCTCTCCCACTTCTCCCTTGTCCCTGCCTCTCTGGGCCATTGGGGAGCAGATGAGATGAAATGTGTTGCCCTCACAGGAAAGCATGTGAGGCTACTGTCATTGGAACACAGTGGTGCCATATGCCATTGGCTCTCATTGCCCTCATCCCCGCATGTGCCATGCGCTCACCAACAGCTGTGTGGCTGCGTGGCCAGGATCAGGAAACCAAACACCTCCTCAAAGTCACTGCATTTCATACAGCCCTTCCTCTCTGCACGAGAATAAGCCAGTCATCCTTCGATGGTCTAGCAGGCACTTCTAGCTCTCACCTTCTACAGCTTCATGGTTAGCCACAGCATGATGGCAATCGAATGTTTTTGTTTAAGCCTCACTGTTTACATGGAGAACACAAGGCCCAGAGAGAAGAGACTTAACCCAGGTTCACATAGTTAGTTGGAGACAGAACTGGAACTCAGCCCCCAGTTACCCACATCTTATAAGAACTCCTGGATCATGGGGATAACCAAAGCCCAGTGTCCTCTGATCCATTCCAGGATGCCAGACTTGTCAATCTTGCTGGGAAAGTGGAAGCCAGTTTTTCTACCTTACCTGAGTCAGTCATCAGGGGCTTCCTAGAGACACAGCCTTGCTCCAAAGAAGGGATTCTTGGTAGTGGGGTACATTTCTGGAGTTGTCCAGAAGTATGAACTGTATACAGGTTTTGTGTCTGTGCCCTCCCCATCGTTTCTCACTTCCTACTCCTTGGCAGCCCGCCCTCGGGAGCATGCTGCTCTGCATCTCAGCGCCACTCTGGCTCAGCTGGTAGGCCAGCCAGGAGATGCACATCGAGTAAATGCCTGCTGTGTAGAAGCCGTAGAGATTCTTCTGGATGGAGCCCGTGGGTACTAGTGCATGGTCTTTGTTGCAACAACTCCAGCAGCTCAGGTGTGGGGGGCAGACTTCCTTGCCTTTCTCTCCTTCTTGAATGGATTCTGGACATATGGCAAGGGAGCTGAGTTTGGAACCTTAGAAGGTGAGTGAGGAAGGGCCCATTGAAGGCAGGTCCTGAGAGCCTGGGTTACAGGAGAGTACCAGCAGGTGCTCGTTCTCCAAAAGGGGTGCTCACGCATTTGCCTGTCACCCCTGGTCCCCAGAGATGGTGTATTTCCAGAAGCACATCCTCCTTACGGGGCAGGAGGAGGGCAGGTCACTGACCCAGGGGCCATGATGCTTGCCAGCCATTTGACCACAAGGCAACCTTTGTAAGTGCTTCCTCAGCAAGCCAGACCTGGGACTGGGACATACAATTCATCTGGAGACGCTTGCCTCTGTCACCCTTCTAACTGGCAACTACTGTTAAATGCATTAGAATAGACCTACAGTAAGTATTTTACCATTAACATGCAGATGGCTTTTAAGTAGTCCTGGAATAAAAGAAAGCATGAAGTTGAGCAAATGTATGAGGCCAAGAACCTGTCTCATTTTTTTCAGTATCTAACAATTTGCAGGTAAGAGATTTCATGCAATCAGATGAATTGAAAAGTGAAGGTGAGAAGTGTTTATCTTTCCTTTTTTTTAAAAGATTTATTTATTTAATTCCCCCCCTCCCCCGGTTGTCTGTTCTCTGTGTCTATTTGCTGCATCTTGTTTCTTTGTCCGCTTCTGTTGTCGTCAGCAGCACGGAAAGTGTGGGCGGCGCCATTCCTGGGCAGGCTGCACTTTCTTTCATGCTGGGTGGCTCTCCTCACGGGGCGCACTCCTTGCGCGTGGGGCTCCCCTACACAGGGGACACCCCTGCGTGGCACGGCACTCCTTGCGCGCATCAACACTGCCCATGGGCCAGCTCCACACGGGTCATGGAGGCCCGGGGTTTGAACCGTGGACCTCCCATGTGGTAGGCGGATGCCCTAACCACTGGGCCAAGTCCGTTTCCCTATCTTACCTTTCTAAGCCACAACATGTACTAGAGAACTGAACTGTCATATGGGCATAGTGAATTTTTATTAGCTACCCATTTTTCACTGGCTTTTAAATAATACCTCTCCTAGATCCATCACCAGAAATTCCTAAGGGCCATCCTTATTTTAAGGTCTAACCAGAAAATGGAACTGACAGCCAATTAATTGACATCCTTATTAATATGAGTCGAGTTCTGTGGCAGATCCCACACTAGGTACCTTATATTTTCTCTCCCGTGCTCTTGACAACAAGCCTGGGGGGTAGATATTAATACCATTTTACAGCTGGGACCATTGAGGGCCAAAGAAGTGAAGCAACGTGCCCTTGGTCACACAGCTAATAAGTCGTAGAGCTGGGATTTGAACCAAGATCTGTGCCCTTGTGGCTGTTGCCTGCCCATAATCAGCCAATAGTAGCCATGAGTGGTTCTGCATAGAACCACCTGGGGAATCACTCAGCCAGGGCTTTTTTCCCTTTGTAGATGAGGGATCAGTCCTCACAGGCATATAAATGGTGAAATGCCTCTCCCATATCTTCTCATAGCTCGTTTCATTGACAAATGAACCCGACATTTCAATCCAATGAGACACGGAGGGTGCGAATATCCATTTGTGAGAATAAATCTGCATCATCTTCAAAATGGGGGGGCTACCATGCCTGCTGTTAGCCTTTTCCTTTTTGGATTCTTGCCTTGTGGTGCCCCATATCTGGGTTTGCACGATTACATATTTATTGAATGAATAAATGAGCAAATGAGGTGACTAGATTCCCCACTTGCCTCCTATGCTTTCAGTGAAGCTTCCAGGGCTCTCTTATCCTTCCCAGTTTATGGCCAGCAACCAGGATTTGCCCAAGAAAGAGCGCAGGCCAAAGGGATCCTAGCATTAGGGTGAAGCAAGGAAGACTCCAGGAACTTTGCATTAAGACAAGCTGGTTCTGCCATTTTAATCTAGGTACCAGGTTCACCAGCAAGGCCTTCTTCCATTGCTCTCAGAGTCGGTAGTTTTGGAGATATCTAATTACAGTTTTTCCTCTAAATGCACAAAAAGAAAAATCTACACAAAAACTCCCCCAGTCTACCCACAGGTAAGAAACCTCAAAAACATCTTTATGGGGAATGGAGGGAGGTGCTGCAGGGGAGAGTTCTCTGACAGCACGATAGAGGAGCCCTAAATGGGATGAATGAGTTTTAGGAGTGAACTGAAGTGTGCTGTCTGGAGCATGCAGGGCCCACAGGCCTGGGACCCTTTATAGAAACAGACTTGGGTGGGACAGATTTGCTGTGTTGATGACTTCACTCATTACAACTTGGGCAACATGGGCACAACAACATGTTCTCTTGGCACAAGTGCTGATCTTAGATTCTCTCCTCTCCCCACGGGCAGGGAACATTTTGGGAAGAAATGGAAAACATCTGGGTATAAACACAACCCAGCGGTGAACATCAGATGCCATCCGCCAGCTTAGCTCCTGAGATACATTTCTCAAGGAAGAACAATATGTCCTTAATGCAATTAGATGACAATACCACAAGCCAGCCAAGGAGCTAAAAGGTTTAAGTCTTTCCCGAAGTTCTAAGTGGCTTTGTGTGCACCGGTTTAACTTTCCACCAAGATTTTAGGAGTGTGACATTGGAACCTATGAATTTAGATAGCTCATTGGTTGTGGGACACTAACCACGCACCAGTATCAAGTATGTTTTTCGATCCCTCAAACATGAGGAGAATTCAGGTAGAGCATCATATGTTACCACCTCCTCGGACACAGCTCTGAATTTCTATTACAGCCTTATCCATCTTTCAGACTTCATTAATTTGGGTAGAATTACGGTTTGGCTTTGGCTTTTATTTTTTTGAGGTTGTGTGTGACAAAAAAATTATGCTTTCAATTTGTAAAACCAAATACCTACATGGGACCTGTCACAGCCAGCATGAGCTGCAGACAGTCATTTTGATGGGGTTAATTGCCATTTTAAAAGAATTCACTGCCTCCAGATTGATTCTTCTGGTTTTTTTGTTTTTTGGGTTTTTTTTTCATCTTTATACAACATTACTGTGTCTCCCTCTAATTATTCAATGCTAAGTTCATACTTCTGAAGCAGGAGACTGGAGTCAGAGGAAATGGTGTTTGATTTGTTGCCATAGAAACATCTCGCTATAGATGGACTCTAATCCCATGACAACTCTCTCTCTTAAGAACCATTTTTTTCCCTGACATAATAAAAATCTGATCAAGGTCAGATTTAATAACCATCTCAATTCCCTGCCTCTCCCCTGTATTTGGTGTCAGAGCGTCATTTCTGACAAAGAGATGCGTAAAAGAACTTTTTTTGCTTCCTCCCTGTATAAAATTATTGTTTATGCCTTTAACTGCACAAACCTGGCTCTGTGTCATATTAATTTCCAGCCGTACCTTTTGTCACTGCATAATTTCTGCATAAAAGAAAGTTACTTATAATTGTTAACACTGCGTCGGCAGATGTTAACATTTTGTGGTGCATTGTTCTTGCTAATACACACATTAGGGCTATCAATAAAGCTTATCATTTGCCGACAAATGGTGTTTACAGTATTAACAAATGCCATGACCATTTATCTTTCAGTTTGCACTGTAATAATTTTCTGAACTGATTAGCATGCAAGTGTGCGGTTCAGTAAGACAGGAACTGTGCGATGCCGCTCTGAAATGAGATGCTTTGTATTGGAAAGAGGTAAGTGAAAAACTGCCTGCTGCGTGACCTAAAGCAAGGCCCCTCCTCATCTGGGCTCTGGCAGCCTCCTCTGTGCAATGAGTGGTCTCTAAGGAATGCTCCCACTCTGGCATTAGCCTTGCTGGGGGGAACAGTGCTGGGCTCCTGGGCTCCTGCCTGGGCCCTCCTCCCCAGGATTCCACGGAGTCCCAAGCCTGTCATTGGTTCTACTTGCCAATAGCAAACGATTTAAATTTGTTTCACTGGCACCTCACACTAACCCTATGCAGTGGTAAGGCAGGGATATTTAGCCCTGGTGTATAGGTGTAGAGCTTGGAACTCAGAGAGGTTAGGTCACCTGCTGAACAGCACACAGCTTCTATTTAGCAGAACAAGGTCTCCGATTCCACTACTCCACCCTGCCAATGGAGCCAGATTAGTACAACATTGCCCAGGCGGACAGGTACAGCCCACCCCATTCGTATTCAGGATTTTGAATCCCAGATCCACCTCTTATCACTTACGAGTCCTGGGGGAAATTATTTACCCTTTCTCAACCTCGGTTTCCTTATCTGGAAGAAAGGGAAGCTGGAAATACTACCTCACTGAGTTGGAGAGTGGCTTCAAGGAGATGACACAAAGAAAGTGCTTGAGGCAAAGCCTGGTACCCATAGCATCGCCATCTCCCCCACTAACAACCGCCAAGAAGCAGAGTCCTCCACACTGCATGCTCTCTGGTGGCTGCCATGCTGCAGTCGCTGGAGATGCAGAGCTTTCTCTTCCTCAGGCTTTGGCGTGCCTGTCATTCCCAATGACTACAAATCTCACGGAGAAACACCAAACATAAAATAAACCAGATGCCTACGTGCTTAAATCATTCCATTCCGTGACAGTCACTCTGTAAACAAGGTTCTGCTCTCCCTTTCGACATAAAGGCCCCATGATTTGTGTGACAAATGTAGCAGATGCAAATATTTTTCTTGCCTACTTTTCTGCTTTCCTTCCAGCAGTCATCAGAGCTTGTTACACAGAAATCTGTGGAAGTGGCATTCTCAAGAGCGAGAGTCATCATAGGGCCAGGTTGTCTGCAAGCTCATCCATCTCAACAGGGGGATTTCCTTCCAGAAGACTTCAATTATTTGGCAAATCTACCAATGTCCAAATGCTCTGCAAAACTTGGAGTGGTGGAGAGGAGAGAAAAACAACTTCATTGCCTCAATGGTGTGGTCGTTTGAAGCTGTGTGTACCCCAGAAAGGCATGTTCTTAAATCTATACCATTCCTGTGGGTGTGGAGCCATTGTAAGCAGGACTTTTTCATGGGGTTACTTCAGGTAAGCTATGGCCCACCTCAATCAGGATGGGTCTTAATTCTCTTACTGGAGTCATTTCTAAACAGAATGAACACAGAGAAAGCCACAGAAGCAAGAAGATGAAAGCAATGAAACCCAGAAGAGAAGGGAGAGACAAGCAGACACCGCCATGTGCCTTGCCATGTGGCAGGGGAGCCCAGGATCACCAGCAGCTGGTCTTCAGGAAGAAAGCATCGCCTTGATGATGCCTTGATGTGGACATTCTTATGGCCTCAAACTGTAAACTAGTAAATCCTTTTGTTAAAATCCAACCCACTCTACACATGCCTCTTCTGTCACATTTAATGAACCTGTGGTTGGTGGTGGGGTTGGTGTATGCTCAGGAGACTTGAATCTCTGGACAGTCCATGTGCCAACTGGACCCTGAACCTCAGCAGAGTTGCAACATCTACTCTCAAGTTCGTTGGACGTATCCACGTCAGCTCACAAGGAGGTGAGGATGGTCAGCCACCACATCAGGGAACTGAGAGTGTCTATAACTGCAAGCAGGAAAATCCAATCCATCAGTCATGTGGGATCTAAGCCTCTCTCAATTTAGAGGTGGAGTGGACAGTGTCATCCCAGGGTCCTCAGGATGGAGGAATAAAATATGGATTAGAGTGGACTTCCTGGTATTCTAACTATAGAAATATTGTGACTCTAGTAATGGAAGAAATTATATCATTGATGTGTAGACAGTGGCCACGAGAGTTGCTGAGGACAGAGAGAGGGAAGAAGAGGTACGATATGGGGACATTTTGGGGACTTGAAGTTGTCCTGAATGACATTGCAGGGATAGTTGCAGAACATTATATATCCTACCATAACCCACTGAACGGACTGGGAGAGTGTAAACTACAACATAAACTACAATCCGTGCTGTGTATCAGTGCTCCAAAATGTATTCATCAAATGCAATGAACGTGCTACACTGATGAAAGAGGTTGTTGATGTGGGAGGAGTGGGGGTGGGGATGGGGAGTGGTGTGTATGGGAACCTCATGTTTGTTTTTTTTTAATTGACTTTGTAATAATATTACATTAAAAATATATATGTGAGGTCCCATTCAACCCCACCCCCCCACCCCCCCCTCTCCCCCCCCAACAACACTCGTTCCCATCATCATGACACATCCATTGGATTTGGTAAGTACATCTTTGGGCACCTCTGCACCTCATAGACAATGGTCCACATCATGGCCCATACTCTCCTCCATTCCATCCAGTGGGCCCTGTGAGGATCCACGATGTCCGGTGATCACCCCCGAGGCGCCATCCAGGGCAGCTCCACGTCCCAAATACGCCCCCACCTCTCATCTCTTCCTGCCCTTCCCCATACCCATCGTCCACCATGTCCACTTTTCCCAATCCAATGCCACCTCTTCTATGTGGACATTGGATTGGTTGTGTCCATTGCACCTCTATGTCAAGAGGAGGCTCAGATTCCACATGGATGCTGGCTGCCATCCTCCCATTTTCAGTTGTAATCGCTCTAGGCTCCATGGTGTGGTGATTGTCCTTCTTCAACTCCATCTTAGCTGAGTGTGGTAAGTCCAATAAATCAGATTGTAGGTGCTGGAGTCTGTTGAGGCTCAGGACCTGGCTATCACATTATCAGTCCAGAGATTCAAATCCCCTAACTATATCTTAAACCCCAACGTTAACTGCACCTCCAGCAGATTAGTATGAAAGTCTTATGAAGGGAGATCCCATCTGAGTCCAGATTCATCACACATAAACACCATTTCCAGAGAGGGGCCATCTGCCCTGGTAGTAAACCCCATCGGCCATGACCATAACTCTCATGGGTCTTTTTAGCCTTCATAGGAACCAGTATCTGGGGGTTGTATCTGCTTTATCTGTCTCTCTGACTCTGCTCAGTTGTGCATGAGGGCAATCCTTCTGCCAGCCTCCAGACTCTTTTTTAGAAACTCGTAGCCATATAAACTCATTTCTCCTTTCCATTTCCCCCTTACTTTAGGTCAAACAGCATTTTAAAGTCATGTTATTTTATGTAGACATGGATATTCTGCTGATCCGCATTGAACCTTCCATATAAGGTCCTTTTCCAGTTGCATCATCAGTTGGTATTTGATAGTGGTCCCTCATTGCCAGGGAGGCTCATCCCCGGGTGTCATGTCCCACGCTGGAGGGAAGGCATTGCATTTACATGCTGAGTTTGGCTTCGAGACTGGCCACATTTGAGTAACATGAAGGCTGACAGGAGGAAATTCCCAGGCACAATGTTGCTCTAGGCCTTGTTCTTATTTTAGGTTTATCAGCTCACAAGCATAGTCATTAGCATCAGGGGCTCACTGTTGAACCCTCACTCCCTCCCGGTCCCCGCCGCTGTACCTGGGAGACTATCGCTCATGTATTTTTTAACGTAACATTTTGTGTGATCTACGTATCTTTTAAAAAAAAAGATAATAAAAAAAGTATGCTAAAGAAAAAAAAATGCCAACCCAATTCATGGTATCTGCTTTCAGCAGCCTAGCAAAATAATAGAGATGGGCATGGATTCATCTCCCTGCCCCCAGCGAGGAAGCCCCTGGCCCTGAGTACCTTGGATTGCTCTCATATTCATTTCTGTTTGGGAGTTGCCAAGTGTCAAGGGGTGCACCGGGCCCCAATTCTGGCTCTTCAGTTTCTATGACTATGACTAGCTCACAGTTTTCTTTCTCCTCCTTCCCATCCTGCTCCATCCCCCAACATACCCAACTCAAATTAAATGGATTAGGCTAGATGGCTTTCAATGACCCCTCTTGCATTAGCAGTGTGGAAATGAATCATACTCCCGCACTCCCCCTTCTGGACGCAAACGTAATTGCTCTATGGGCTCCAGGCTCAAGAAGAGGCAAACACTGAGCCATGCTGGACCACTGCTCTTGTCAAACCCACACATTTCATTTAAAACGAACCTGTTGTTCTACTATGGAACTACTGTGATTAGTAATGGAAGAAATTGTAGTACTGATGTGGAGAAAGTGGCCATGGTAGCTGCTGAGGGTAGGGAGAGGGAAGAAGAGATATGATGTGGGGGCATTTTCAGGACCTGGAGTTGTCCTGGGTGGTGCTGCAGGGACAGATGCTGAACATTGTCCTGCCATGGCCCACTGGATGGACTGGGGAAGAGTGTAAACTACAATGTAAACCACTATCCATGTGGTGCAGCAGTGCTCCAAAATGTATTTACCAAATGCAATGAATGTCCCACGATGATGAAAGAGGTTGTTGATGTGGGAGGAGTGGGGTGAGGGGGATGGGGGAGATATGGGGACCTCATATTTTTGGAATATAACATTTAAAAAAATAAAACAAATCAATGGAGAAAAGTGTTAACAACTTTAAGGGCCTGTGGCCAGAGTTTGGCTCTCTGAATGTTAGGGCAAAGCCTACACTGCAGTACAACAGGATATTAAGTGGCTTGCACTCTCCTCAGTAGCCATAATAATACCTTCCTCTCTGGTGTGATTTGAAATGATCAAGTGAAAGGCATGATGTAAGGCCCAAGCAGTAGCAGTACAAAAGAGGGTTCAAGTGAAGAGAGCAGAGTTCCATTTCTCTCCTGACTCTTGGCAAATTCTCCCTCATTGGGCTGATTGATTGATTATCGGGTGGCAAGTCCAAGTATACAAAACATTTTTCAAGTCATTCCCCTTTCCCAATATCCTCTAAGTTGATCGCCTCTTCATTTTCTCTCCTACTGCTATATCTCAAGCCCTCATCACTTCTCTCCTGGTCCTTATGCCAGCCTCCTAGCTGGTCTCCCTGCCCTCAGTCACTCTCCCACCACCCTATCTTCAGGGAGATCTTTCATCTTCCAAAAGAAGGTGCAAACCTGATCATGTCCATGCCCTGCTTAAAATCTATCAGCAACTCTCCACTGTTTTCTGAATAAAGCCCAAACTCTTAAATTGGACCCCCCTAGGCCTGTGTGATCTGTCTCAACCAACCTCTCCCGACTCACTTCTCTTCTCCCATGCACCACATGGCAGAAGGGACATTGTGCAACTTCCAAGCTTAGGCCTTAGGAGATGTTGGAAGCTTCTGTACTCCCTCTTTAGGATGCTCTCACTACCATGTAAGGAAGTTTAGTCTAGACTAGTGAAAAATGAGAGAAGACATGGACAGAGGGGCCCTGAATCCACATGGAGCCAGAGGCCCACTCACCCCAGCCTCCCAACTGGGCCCAGCCCCCAGATGACCCACGAGCTAAATGCATCCACATGAGGGAGTCCAAGCATGATTAGCAAAAGAAACAGCCAGTGAACCCAAAGAATTGCAAGGAATAATATATCATTGCCCCTAAGATTTGCAGTACTTTGTTACCCAGTGACAGATAACTAAAATACCATTCAAGTGCCTAAAACTTTTCCAGTTTAAAATTATGCTCTGGACCCTGCCTTTGAAAAGCATATAGCCAGTTACTGTACCTCGCTTACCTCTATAGAGCAATTAGTAAAGAAGAGGGGACAACCTCCAAAAGGAGGCTGTGTGGTGTGGGGGAAAGGGCAAAATTCTGGGTTCGCATCCCAGTTTGGCTGTGTGACACTCAAGAGTTCATCTTCCTGCTCTGGGTCTCAGTTTGCTTCTGGCTGCCTGAAGGGGTCATATCCGAGTTCTGAGGAGCCTGGCAGCCCTGCATCCACTCTGAGGGTGAAATGCTCTTGGTGGATTACCTTAGGGTTGTGGAGGCCTGAGAGGCAGGAGAGTGACATGGAAAGAGCTCTTGAGAAAGAGTCAGAAAATGTTCAGCCTGTGACAAAATATTTCAAAAGCATGTATCCGGGATAGGCACCAGAGACACAGCAATGATCACACATGCATCCTCTTCTATGATAAGAAGGACCTGGACTGAGATCCAAGTTGGCAGGGAGCTACAGAGAACAAAGATCATTCCAGTTCTGCAATTTACACCACCTGTGAGACCTTGAACAAGGCATCTCTGGGCATCTCTGGGCCTCAGGCTCCTTGATTGTCCAATGGACATGAAAGGGATGGCCCTGCCCACATCATGGGGCTGTGATCAGACTCAGGTGAGGCTATGGTGCCTGAGTAAAGGGCTCCATCTGTAGTGAAATGCTCTACCCAGGTTAGGTGGTGTCCCTGTTGGTTCAGCAAGGGCTGAGTAGACTGAGCAGGTCTTCCAGAGAAGGTGTGGCATGGCCTCAAAGTTTGGGGAAGATTTCCTGAGGTAGGAGGGAAAAACAAGGGAGCATTCCTGGGTCATAAATTCCTGAGGGTCACATGTGCCAAAGAGAGCCTAACCTGTGCCTTGATAACCAATCCAGCTGGGACTGTATCAGTGACCAAGACAATAAGGGACCTTTTCTCATCATTGCAAAGCCAACAACAGGTCACCACATTCCCAGGGCTGCAAAGAAAACCCACAACCCAACGGGTTTGCCAGATACTGAATGGGTATCAATGGGCTGGTGTCCAAGGCCATCACTTTTGTCTCTCACTCCTCCTGCTTCTCTATATCCTAGTCTCACTATTCCATAAGAAAATATGTCAAATTATTCATGGCAAGAGCCAAGAGCTGAAAGGCAAATTAGAGCAACTGCCATCAGAAACCACATGCAAATTGGCTTGGGCAAACATTACGGAATGTCTTATCATGTCCCAGTGGGCCCAGGGGAGTACCCCAACAGGGTCTTGCTGAGCAGTTGGGTCAGCAAGGGGAAGAGGGAAGAAAGGGAAGAAAGCAGCAGGCAGAAGCTCTCTTCCATTTACCAGAAAGTCCCATGACCAAAATCACCACTACCTTTAATGGCTAGATTTCAGTTTTGGCTTCCTAACTGGTGAGGGCACACATTCTCTTTGGGGAAGGCACATTGGACCGTAAGTCAGGAGACCCCAGATGGAGTCCCTGCTTTGCTCCATACAAGCTGAATGACCCTGGGCAGTGGCCTTGATCTCTCTGATCTGTTTCCACATCGGTGAGATAAGGTGGATCTCCATCTACCTCCCAACCTTGTGCTAGGGCAAAGAAGGCAATGAAATTTGAAGGCAATGAAGTGCTAGACAAATGAAAGCCTTTTTTATTATTAAATCAAGTCTTGGAATTTACACATTCACTGCCTGCTCTCAAAGTTGAAAATAGAGCTCAAAGGTCAAGTGCAATTCATTAAAACCTAATTAGAAGACAAATTGTCTTTCATTTGAACATGTGATACAGAATCCAGCAGCTTAAGAAATAAGGATGGTTTCTTTTAAACTCTTTGTTTCATTTCTAAGCTTTCAGGATTTGTCAAGCAGCTGCTCTGTGCAGGCTCACTAAAGGGGACACAGCGAAGCAGAAGGCACAATACCCACCTTCCCAGAGCTCACCATGCAATATGGAAGAGAAGACAAGGCCACCAATAAACAGGAGACAGAGCATGCCTGGGTAGTGTCAGAGCAGGAGACCCTGTGCCCTGGGCTGGAGTTTCCATTCAGGCAGCATTCTCATCTGATTGGGAAGCGGTCAAGACATTTCTCAAAGAAGGGCTTGAAGGACCAGAGGAAGCATTTGGGTTGGCAGAGACAGGAGGCAAAAACCAAGACAGCAGACAGAAGGAGAGAGACAGAGGTGCAAGAATGTTCCGAAGAACCTGGGGTATGGCCTAGCTGTGGCAGAGGGTCCCCAGAGTGAGCTCATGCAACGAGGCTGCCCCTGGAAACCACAAAGAGCAGGGCTTCACTTGTAGACAGCTGTGGGGTTTGTTGGAAATGACTCCAAGTGCTTTGGTTTTCTTCTGCTGGCTTCTGTGACTTCAAAGCCTGCCCCAGGGCAGGACAATACACACTCGATCAGGCCGTAGACTATTTTAACACAGCTTTGTCCCTCAGTTAGTTGGTCTTCCTTTCTTTCCATAGTCATTCATTGAGTGCTTTGATGGCTTTTCAATGCATCAGTTTGGCTAATTCATCTATGGTCCCAGTTGTTCAAACACTAATCTATGTGCTACTGTAAAGGGGACTTTGCAGAAGTGAGTAAATTCCCTAATTATTTGACTGAAATTAACACAAAAGGTTAATCAGGTAAGCCCTTTCAAAGAAGGTTTAGGCCTTCACTGAGACTCCAAACAGCTCCTGCCCATAGGGTTCCAGTCTGCCCAGAAGCTTCCCTCCTAACTGTGGACATGCTTCTGCCCATGCCCACTGGGGTTCCAGACTGCTTGTGATTTTATTTCCCTGACTGCCTGCTCTACAGACTTGGGTCTTGCTTAGCCAGCTCCCACAATGGCATAAGCCAATTCCGTGTATGTGTGTGTATGTGTGTATGTGTGTGTGCTATGGCTGCTTTTGCTTCTCTGAACCCTGAATGATACAATCAACTACCCTGTACCAAACTCTGTGTAGCACACTGAGAGTACAGTGGTAAGCAAGACACAGTCACTGTCCTCAAAGAGCTCATGGTCCATTGGAGATAAGCAGGCAACTCAACTGGCACTTGGAGATAGTGGATCAATGCTGGGAGCACAAACGAAGGGCATTTAACCCAGAATAGAATCGTGAGGATGCTTTAGGGGGAATATGATGACAGAGTATAAAACTTGAAGATAAAATTTTCCAGGTAGATGGACAGAAGTGGAAGAGATTCCCAGGCCAAGGAAACATGTGGCAAAGACATGGAATATTCCACCTTTATAGACCCCTTCAGTTTTCCCCAAACTGGTAAGATCTTGCTCCTCATTCTATGAACATCTAGAAACTTCTGCATTTAAATATTCTGAGTTCATAAACTGTCACCTAACATAGTGCCTGGCACATAGTAAGCGTTCAGCAAATATTTTTGGAATGAATGACTGGCTCATTGCCTTATATACTTAAGGGAAAAAAATTGCCCTGGGTAGGAATACAAGCCAGGCACAAGCAGTGTTTGGTAAAGTAAGAAATGGAATGAGAAACCAGGTAGGATGCAAAGATCCATTGAAGGAATAGTTTCCTGGGCCACAGTTTGGGCAAAGCAGTCATAGCCCAAAATCTGCCTCTACTGCCAGTAACCACTCACTGGGCCTCCTCCCAAGTTCAGAACCTTGTCCTTGGTACTACAGATCCATTCAAAAGAGTCCTGTCTGGTCCAGGCCTTCACAGAGGTAATAGTGTAGTTATGGGTGAAAGAAAGTGTGTGGATGAGTACAGTCCAAAGGAAGGCCAAGGTCAAATGGAGGAAAGGAAGATCATGTTTGATAAAGGAGATTATGTCTCCCAGAACAAAATATACAGGCCACAATTGGTGGAGGTAGCCTTCCAAAAGTTTTTTATTCCTCAAACTTTTAATATAATTTCTGGTATTAATCTATAAGCAAAGGGATAAAAATGCAAAGGTATGGCCACTGTAAGTTTGAAGAGGAGCTTTGGTACTGTCAAAAATAATCTGATCTGCAAAGATCTGATAACTGTATCTGATAACAGTAAGAAAACAGTGGAAGCTGTTTAAAACTGATTTGCCTGACACTGCTCTACAGAACAGAATTGGCTAGATATTGATCCCTTGAGAAAATGACTAAGTTCCTCAAGCAACAAACTCTGGAAGTTTTCTCTGAAAGAGACGGAAACCAATTAGTCTTCTTCATGGTGGGTCAATCCTGCTGATTCAAGTGGCATTTAGCTGTTGACTTTTTGGAGTCTAAATGGCACTACAACTAGTGACTCCATTTATTTTCCTTCCAAAATATCTGCAGCTAAGTATCCTGCATACATCCGCCTGAGCACTCCTAGAGCTCTAGAGATGACTCATGACTCAGTCGCAGTCCTTGTCCTCAAGGGGCTCTCCCCTGAGAAAGCTGGAAGAATGTGAGGGGAGGAATGCTGCGGTCAGCTCACAGTAGGTTGGCTCGAAGGGAAGCAATGCAGAACTTTACGAAATAAAGGACAGAAAGACACAAGAGAGGAAATAAAGGTGAGACCCAGGAGACTCACGCTTCTGGAACTGAGAGCCTCGACCCCAGTTTCCACCTCGTATTTATTGGCAACTACCAAGCAGCTGTTTGCTATTAGAACTGCAAATCAACCTATAATAGGGAACGACTGCAACATCTAAGAGCTGCAACATCTACAATAGAACAGGTGTAACTTTTACAATAAGGAACAGGTAAGCCAGTTTCCCACAACAGAGGAGAAACTGGGAGAGAAATTTGCACAGGACTCCAAGGGAGTCAGTTCTACTGAAGGGGGGAACTGGGCCCAGATAGGGTGGCTATTTGCCAGGTAGACAACCATCATGAAGAAGGGAGGATGTTCCAGGCAGAAGAGATTGTGGAAGGCAAGTTTCAGAGCTTGGCAATTTCTCGAAGCTAGGGGTATTTCCTTCTGATTGCTAGCTGAGAAGGAAGTGCTGAGAGGGAGGAAAGAGTTGGACCATAAAGACCTATCTATGCCATATCAAGAGGATTGGAGTTCATCCTGTAACCAGTGGTTCTCAACTCTGCAAGTGGGAATCACTTGGAAAATTGTAGATCCCCCTTGGGGACCACAGAATTGGGATCTGTGATTTTTGACATAGATCAAAGGTAATAAAAAACAAGGTTAGAAACACTGAAGTGCCATCATGGAGTCTTGTGATGGTAGATGCCATGCTCATCAGCCCCTGGATGATATTTAGAATTTTAACCCACATTGTAGCCAGAAGAATTTTACATTAAAAACTTATAACTGTATGTAATGATTCATTTTAAATTTTAAAATTTTAACTTGCCTTATTCACAAAACACTAAGACTATTTCATGTGAAATTGAGCCAACATACAAGGATACTCCATTTTAATTCCTCATGGAAAAACCTAACTTCAATTACATAATCCTGTCACTTTAAATTGTCCTACTTTCATTTGACAGTGTGTAGGACAGAGGCCTTCCGTATGATCTCCTTTCGGCACCAGCCCCAACATTCCAAAAACTGCCTTTGTTCATCCCCAGGAGCTAGGGAAAAAAGAGTTAAAGAGATGAGGACCCTCTCAAAGCCGTTCTAGGGAAGAGGGAATCCTGTGTGAGCTGCCATGTATGCTGGGAATGTAGGTTGTTTCTGAATTCGAGAGGACAGTTAAAAATAGAGAATTCTTGGCATCATCACCAAATAGCTCCCAAAATAGATAGCTGGAATTTCACCCTCACCTAACAGCAATGAGGCAGCACCCCCATTCTCCTCTGTTCTGTGTCATTGGAGATTTGCTAAAACAATATTTAGATAAGAACCAGAGTATCATAATATAATATGCAAAATGTCTAGGACACAATAAAAAAATCACTCCTCACAGACACAAAAACACTAGGAAAATCTCAAGTTCTGTGAGAAAAGACAATTAATAGTTATAAATACACTGGTGAATCTGATATTGGAATTATCTGACAAGAATTTTGAAACGGCCATCATTAAAATGCTTCAGTGAACAAATACAAGTATGCTTGAATTAAATGAATGAATAGAAAGTCTCAGCAAAGAAGAATCACATGGAAATTTGAGAACTGAAAAATATAATAATAAAAATTTAAAAAAACTCAAAGGATGCACTCAGAAGTAGAATGGAACTGTTAGAAGATAAAGGAAATAATCAGCGAACTTGAAGGTGCCACAAGAGAAATTACAACCGATAGTTAGGCTCATGTGTCGTCTTGGCCAGGTAGTGATTCCCCATTGTCTGATCAAACAAGCACTGGCCTGATTATTGTTGTAAGGACACTTCATGGGACTTAAATTATTATTAAGTTGCCTGCATCTATGGCTGAGTGTATCTACAATCAACTCAGGAGATTGCCTTCAGCAATAAGAGATATCTCAACCAATCAGTTGAAGGCCTTAAAAGGAGAAGTGATGATTTCAGTAGGCAGAAGAGAGAATTTCCATCTCTATTTCAGAGAGCTATCATCTCCTGGAGAATTCATAGAAAACCTTCATTGGAGTTCCCAGATTGCAGCCTGCCCTACAGAATTTGGACTTGTGTGTCCTCACAGTCATGTGACACAATTTTATAAAATCTCATGCTATTTACTGATACATCCTGTTGGTTCTGTTTCCCTAGAGAGCCCTGACTAATGCATTACCCAATCTGAACAAAAGAGAGAAAATAGACTTTAAAAGGAGAATAGAACCTCAGTGACCTGTAGGATGATAAAGAAATATCTAATATTTGTGTCTTGTAACTCAAAGTGGACCAAGGACTTAAATGTAAAATATGAAACCATGAACATTTAGAAGAAAATACAGGAGAAAAATCTTTGAGACCTAAGGTTCAGTGAAATTTTTACACATGACACCCAAAGCACAATCTGTAGAAGGAAAATTTGATAACTTGGACTTCTTCAAAATTAAAATAAAAAACAAAATTTTATTCTCTGAAATACCTTGTTAGGGGAATGAAAGACAAATAACAGACAAGAAAGAAAATATTTGCAAACCACGTATCTGACAAAGAGCTAGTATCTAGAGTATGTAAAGAACTCTTAAAAACACCAGGAAAAAGACAAACAATCCAATTAGAAAATGAGCAAAGTACAGGAAGAGACCTTGCACTGAAGAAAATATGTGGATGGCAAATAAGTACATGAGAACCCATTCAATGCCACTCGCTATTAAGGAACAGCACATTAAGACTATGGAGAAATATCACAACACCTTTTAGAACAGCAAAAATAAAAAATAATGACAAGACTAAATACTGGTAAGGATGTAAAAAAACTGGCTCTTATACATTGCTGATATATTGCTGTTAGGAATGTCAAAGAGCACACACTGGAAAACAGGTGAGCAGTTTCTAAAATCTAAACATGTAACCACGATACAATCCAGCAATTGCACTCTTGGGCATTTATTCCAGAGAAATGACAACTTAATTCCATGCAAAAACCTGTACACAGTTGTTCATAGCAGCTTCATATTTAACAGCCAAAGCCTGGAAATAACTAGAATGTCCCACAATAAATGAATGGTTAAAAGAATCTCTGATACATCTCTATTGTGGAATACTATTCAGCAATAAAAAGGGAAAAGTATTGATACATGTTACAGTTTGGATAGATCACAAGGGCTTTATTCTGAGGGAAAAGAGCCAATCCCAAAAGGTCAGATACTGCATAATTTCATTTATATATCATCATCAAAATGACAAAATTATAACAATGGAGAGCAGATGAGTGGTTGCCAGGGGTAACAGATAGGGGAGAGGGGGAGGGTGGGTGTGTCTATTAAGGGGTAGCATGAGGGAGATCTTTGTGGTTATGGAGTCATTCTTTATCTGGTTATTGGTGGTTACCTACACATTTGGTAAAATGACAGAACTACATGCACACTTTGTACCAGTGTCAATTTCCTGGCACCCATTGGTGTAAATTGGGTGAAAGGTATATAGGACTTTTTAATATTATTTTTCCAACTTCCTGTGAATCTAAAATTATAATTACTTCAAAGTAAAAAGTTAAAAAATCACACTGAGATACCACTTTTGACCTCTTAGATTGGCAAAAGTAAAAAAAAAATATTTGCCAACACAAGGCAGAAGGGAAACAAGCACTTTCACACTTTGCTGATGAGAGTACAAAATTACCAGCCCCCTGGAGGGAAATTTAATCACATCTAAAAACCAAATATAATTTACCCTTTGACCTAACAATCCCACTTCTAGAAATTTACTAAAAACTGCACCTCCAGAAAAAGGAAAAGTCAATAAAGAAACCATATCCCCAAGGTTATTTATTGGAGCATTATTAATGATCCCATTTGTTCACACTTCTTTGTGTCTCTTGTGTAGTACTTTCCACACTGACACTGGGCTTGGCTACATGGCTTGCTATGGCCAATGGGACAGTCACAAACAGATACTTGAAAGGTGATTTGCACTCATGTTTTCCCTCTCTGGAAAGTCTATAAGCCTGCAAACACCACCATGGGAACAATCTAGTCTGCTAGATGATGAAAGGCACATGACCTAGTTCCATTCCTTGTACCCACTTGCCAGCCAACTGCTAGACACAAAAGTGAAAACATTGACCAGCTGACCTCAGACCCTAAGGGAATCCAGCTGAGATCAGTGGGAGAACTGCCAAGTTGTGTCCAGCCCACATTTCCAATCCTGAATGCAAGAAAAGGCTCTTGTCTTAAGCCACCAAGAGGAGGTTTATTACAAGTCACAGATAACTGATGTGGACCCTACATGAAAGGTTGGTTGAATACGCAGAGGCACGTTCACTAATGGAGTTCTTTGCATCTATAATTAAGAATGAAAACAACCTCTATGGATTGATTTGGAGTGATTTTGAATTACAGTATGTGAAAAAAGCAAGGTGCAAAATAGTACATAGGGCCATATTTTGCTTAAGAAAGAAGGATAAATTGTTCCAAAAAGAAACACAGGAAGGGTAAACTAGAAATTAATTAAATTGCTTACCTAAAGGAAGTAGGTACAAATGAGATAGATGGGATAGAGAAGGAGATGGGATTTCTCTGAGTTTACCTTTTATATGATTTTAATTTTTAAACTATTTTAGTATCTTAGGTATTCAAAAATATATAATCATGTGAACCATTGTCTATGAGGTGCAGAGGTGCCCAAAGATGTACTTACCAAATCCAATGAATGTGTCATGATGATGGGAACGAGTGTTGTTGGGGGGGGGAGAGGGCGGGTGGGGGGGTGGGGTTGAATGGGACCTCACATATATATTTTTAATGTAATATTATTACAAAGTCAATTAAAAAATATATATATATATATAATCAAAAGGCTGGGGAGGAAAGTCTAAAATTGAATATAAACAGAAACAAATGAGTCTAGCTGCATATCCAGTAACTAACTTATCTACAGGAGAGAATTTTTAAACAGAATTACTCTCAGTAACATTTGAACATATTATTAGGTTTGCAAACCTTCCGTGGGATGTGTTTTAAGAAGAAACAGAACTGCAAAGAGTCTTCGTGTTTTGTAAACTCAACTTGATAGAATTTGCTCCTCAGTTGCATATGCTTGCTATTGGTGATGGTATTGGTGTAACAACTCCAGTACTATTTTTTGGGTATTAAGGGAATGAGTAAATGAGTAAATATATTGATGTTGGAAATCTAAGTTTTTGCTCTGGGAATCAAATATGAAAAAGGGAAAGAACTTGGGGTGTTGGATCACAATTAGAAAGTATCAGTTTGGGGAGGTCAAGCTGTTGAGCGCCTGCTTCCCACATGTGAGGTCCTGGGTTCAGTCCCTGGTGACTCCTAAAAACAAATAAACAAACAAATGACAAAACCAACTTGGGGAACTGATGTGACTCAGTGGTTGAGTGCCAACTTCCCACATACGAGGTCCCAGGCTCATTCCCTGGTCCCAATACCACACACACACACAAAAGTACCAATATGAACTCACAATTTAAAATTGTGTGTGTGTAGCCTAATATCCAATATATAAGGAAATCCTATATCTGGAAAATAAAAAGACAAACAGGCCATTCAAAAAATGGGCAAGCAATTTGAACAGATGCTTCTCCAAAGAAGAAATACAAGTGACTAAAAAGCACATGAAAAGATGCTCAAAAACACTAGCTATTAGGAAATGCAAATCAAAACTACAATGAGATACCATCTTACACCCATTGGACTGGTGGCTATTAAAAAAACAGAAGACTACAAGTGTTGGAGAGGATGTGGAGGAATGGGAACACTCATCCACTGCTAGTGGGAATGTAGAAGGATCCGGCCATTCTGGAGGACAGTTTGGCAGTTCCTAAAATACCAGCTATAGATTTGCCATACGACCCAGCAATTCTACTGCTGGGTGTATACCCAGAAGAACTCAAAACAATGACACAAAATGATACATGCACATCAGTGTTCATAGAGACATTATTCACTATTGCCGAAAGTTGGAATCAGCCCAAATGCCCATCAACAGATGAATGGATAAACAAAATGTGGTATATACACAAAATGGAATACTACTCAGTTGTAAGAAGGAATGAAATACTAACACACGGGGTAACATGGATGAATCTTGAGGGCCTTATGTTGAGTGAAGCTATCCAGGCATTGAAGGACAAATAGTAGATGATCTATCTGATATGAATTAAGCAAATCAAGCTGTCACAGAGAGCTAGAGACTGGATGATGGGCTTACAGGAAATAGAGGGGGAGAGGAAGGTTGTGAGCTGATGCCTACATGGGTGAAACCTATGATAAAGTGGAGGTCAGTAGTTGTGCAGTGAAGGGATAAGATGGGGGCATAAGGATACTATTGGATGGGGCTTTGTAGTCTTGAGGGGGGCTAAGGCTGAGAGGATGGGACAGATGGTCCATGGAATTGGGGGGAGGGTTTGGGTGAGCGGGTGAACATAGGAGAGTGTCAGGTTGAAACTATCATGTTGAGAAAACTCTAGAAAATATAATAAGGAAGGGTAACTTGTTTGGGATATTTGACAGGGGGCATCTGGCACAGGGTGCACCTGGGGCAGGCTTCTAAGGAGTGTGTGAGTGCTCACCTTATCATATTGTGTTATATCAGTGGGTGGAGACACATGCAATGAGAAGGAAAGTGTTGTACCCCCATCCTCAGGAAGACTGATGTTCTCAAACAGAGGAGAGGATGTCTCTCAAGAGCATGGGTGGCTCTCAATGGGGGAGGACAGACTAGAGCGTCAAGCCCTCAGCATTGTTGTGAGTATCTATGAATCTTGTCCTTCAATCAGTGAAGCTTGGTTGTCACAGTGGAGGGGAGGGGGAGAGAGGAATAGAATGAGTGAAATTGGGGGTAACTGGGGGGGTAATGGAAGTGTGCCACGAGTTTGTACAATGATGGATATAAGCATTGTTAAATTTCAACAAAAATTTATAAAACTGTATGGTCTAAAATATAAACCATAATATAAACCATAATGTAACCAAAAATTTAGAAAAGTGTACCATCTGAAATATAAACCGTAATATAAACCATAATGGAACCATGGTTGGTAGCTATGTTTCAATATCTGTACATCAGCTGTAGCAAATATAACATCCACATGTAAAAAGACCATTGCTGGAAAAGTGGAAAAAGGGTTTGATGTTGTATATATGGGAGTCGCCTATATTGTATATGTGACTTTACTGTGATCTAAAACTTTTTAGAAGACAAAATTAAGGGGAAAAAAAGGATGTAGACACTGAGAAAGGAATGGAGGAGAATGCCTTGCTACTGTACATGTAGGGCCACATCTATTACTGTGATGAAAGGCAAAAGAGCAAAAACAAACTTTTATGATATTTTTCATATTTTAATACCCCAATTTATTTTTTATTTTATTTTAGTTTTCTAAATCATTATATATTCTATTTCTAATCTTTAAACCTATCAATACTATTTCATTTTCCTACAAATTGAATTTGGCCATATATTAGGCTTCATTTTTTAAGAAGTTTGGGCTAACAGAGGGGTTCAACTATGGCAGGGGAGGAACACTGGTGTGGGTGTCATTGATGGGGGATGCATGGGTGGGAGGGAGTTCTTCACGGCATGCAAATAGGGTATATAAATATGTTCAGATGTTCCTTGGGTATTGTCATAGTGAATAGAATTACACATGACAACTGAGGGAGTGCTGAGTTCCCATCCTGGGGAGCTCTTGTCACATTCCCCAATGGAACAGTAACAGTCCCCCAAGTACAAGGACAAAGACCAGTGAAGAAGGACGGTCCAATGATGGGCCCTTAATACTGATGGCTATGCTTATGAGCCTGTGTGCTTGAAATTTCAACTAGGCCTAGAGTTGCCAGGTGCCTAAGAGTTAACACCTGAGAGCCTCCATGTTGCTCAAATGTGGCCACTCTCTAAGCCAAACTCAGCATGTAAATGTATTACCTTCCCCCACTGTGGGACATGACTCCTGGGGATGAGCCTCCCTGGCACTGAGGGATAACTACCATCACCAGCTAATGATGCAACTAGAAAAAGACCTTGAATAAAAGGGGGAAATGGTAAAGACAAATGAGTTTATATGGTTAACAGACTTCAAAATCAGTGGGGAGGTCATCAGAGGTTTCGTGCTTACGCACATCTCGGCAGGATCCCAGAGTCAGCCAAAGTAGATACAATCCCAGGTTCTGGTGTTCCTGAGGGCTACAGAGACACACAGGTTTTATGGTCATAACAGATGGCTCTGGAGTTCATTGTCATGCCCGTGGGCCCTACTTTGGAATTTGTGCTCCTGATTGTGACGGAGTTGGACTCAGATGTGACCTCTGTACACATGCCTCTTCTGTCACTTTTACTGAACCTGTGATCAGTGCTGGGGTTTGTGTATGCTCAGGAGACTTGAATCTCTGGACCGTCCATGTGCCAGCTGGACCCTGAGCCTCAGCAGAGTTGCAACACCTACTCACCGGTTCGTTGGGTGTACCCAGGTCAGCTGATGGGGAGGTGAGAATGATCAACCACCACACCAGTGAACTGAGAGTGTCTACAACTGCAAGCAGGAGAATCCCATCCATCAGCCATGTTGACTCTAAGCTCCCTGTGAATGTAGAGGCAGAGTGGACATTGCCATCACAGGGTCCACCAGATGGAGAAATATAATATGGATTGGAGTGGACTTGCTGGTATTCTACTATAGAACTGTTGTGACACTATCAATGGAAGAAGTTATATCATTGATGTGGAGACAGTGGCTATGGGAGTTGCTGAGGGCAGGGATAGGGAGGAAGAGGTGTGATATAGCACATTTTCAGGACTTGGAGCTGTCCTGAGTGATATCACAGGGACAGAGGTAGGACACTGCCATAACCCACTGATAGACAGGGGGAGAGTGTAAACTACAATGTAAACTATGGTCCATGTGGTGTGGCAGGACCACACCAGAGTATATTCACCAAATACAATAAATGTGCCTTACTGATGAAAGGGGATGTTGATATGGTAGGAGTGGGGGGTGGGTAGGGAGTGGGGTATATGGGAGCCTCTTATGTTTTTTAATGTAATGTTTTGTGTGATCTATTTATCTTTTTAAAAAGACAATACAAAATAATTTTTTTTAAAAGCAAATAAAATAAAATAAGTATCAATATGGGGAGGTCAATCTGTTGAGCACTTGCTTCCCATATGGGAGGTCCCGGGTTCGTTCCTTGGTGCCTCCTAAAACCAAATAAACAAACAAGCGACAAAACCAACTCAGGGGAGCTGATGTGACTTAGTGATTGAGGGCCACCTTCCCACATACGAGGTCCCAGGCTCATTCCCTGGCCCAATACCACACCCCCAAAAAACTATCAATATGAAGTCACAATTTAAAATTGTGTGTGTGTGTGCACGCACCACATGTACTTTCCTCCTCTGTCCACTGAAAGGACCTAAGAATATGGGCACCCTAATGAGGGCAATGAGTTCACCTAACCCTCAGATATTGGTTTAAATTCCCCCATTAAAAGGAAGCAGAGCTTCTTGGAGAACTGGCATATTCTAGACTGTGGCAGAACAGGGGGTTCCTGTTGAGGCAGCCACTCCACTGTCCATGGAGCTAAAGGATAGTGGTCCAGAAAGGCTCTACAAAGGGGCTTTTGGGGCCTAACCCTGCTTGTCAGTGGAGGGAACCCAAGAATCTGAACTTCCAGGCCTATTGGGGCTTCCTTACCACACTCTCTTAGTGTTCACTTTTCTTGAAGTCTGCAGTCCCTAACCCTCTCCTCACTGGCGAGATAAGTCACAGAAGCAAGAGCTTCAAAGGACACAAAATGTTCTTGTACAATTATGCAACAATTTCTTTAATTTTATGGTTGATGACTCCAGTGCTATTTTTCAGCAAGTGGATGTCTGGGGCCCACAGATCCTATCAACAACAGGAAGTGAACAAGATAATGTAAAATGAGGCTCAAACTCTGACAGAAATACAGACCACTGGAGTTCCAAGGATTTTGCAATTGTCTACTAAAACTCTTTCACTTTACCGGTGAGAAGTCCTCAGCCCAGAGAACAGATCTACTCACGTCCATATGGTTGGTTTCTGATATGCCATGGTTAGATTTTCTTCCAGATACTGTGTGACCTTGAGCAAGGTTACTTAAGACCCCTATGTTTCAGTTTCCTCATCCATAAATTAGGGGTGGTGATCGCATCTACCTTATAAGGCCTGCTGTGGACCCCTTGGGTGGCACCAGGCTCTGTGTTCCTCTAGCTGGTCATCCCTCCAAGGGTCAGCTGGCCTAACATGTCCCACTACAAGTAGAAGGTGGCCAGGCCCTGTGCTCATGCAGAGGCAGTCTTAATGTTAGGGTTTGCTGCACAGAGTATGTGGGCTGTGGGGGAAAAATGCACATGGCCATCTTCGTAGAGTGTGGATTAAGAGTCTAATGGATGACAGCAGTCATAGCTATCCTGTATTGCATGCCGACCATGTACCAGGTACTGTATTAGGGACTATACTCATGGAATCGCTAATCATAAAAAGAGCCCTGCAAAGTAAAGAGAATTATCCCTACTTTACAATGGAAACTGAAGCAAATGAGAAACTGAAAAAGTATGCTAACAGACATAACAAGAGTCACTATCCTTCGTATATAAAAAGTCCTCTTAATTCAGTAAGAAAAAATCTCAATGGAGAAGGGACAAAATGCAAACAGACAACTAAAACCTGTGCTTCACATATGTTAAATAAACATAGAAATGTCTGATATTACCAATGACTGGGAGTCCTGTATGATGATATGCATGCTTCTTTTATAAATTTAAAACTTATACTATACACTTATTGTTTATGGATGTTCATGTATGAATGATAAACTTCCATTTTTTAAAAGGTATAAAAAAGGCACCATTTTTGTCCAGCAGATTGGCAAAGAGTTTAAGCCTGAGAATACTCACAATTGGCAAAGAGGTGCTGCTATGGGTACTCACACACTTTTGTAAAAATACCAAGTGGTAAAACCTTTCTGGAAGGCAATTTGGCAATTTATATTTTTAAAAAGCCTTTAAAAATACACACCATTTGTCTCAACAACTCTATTTAGAAGAATTTATCCTACAGGAATAATTAGAAAAATGCACAAATTTATGACCAAAAACACTCAATACTATTATATTAAAAGGCCAGTTGGTCAATAAAACTGGCATTTTATGATGTAGAACACAACTCAACATAAAAATTATGGCTTAAAAAATGTACTATTCATGATATAATAAATAAGTAAAAAACAGGATACAATACTTTACATCCAGCATGACCCCCAATTAATATGTTGGTGTATATATATGCTATTTCATATATAGTCATATACACATCCATATGTGCATAAAAATACCAAAAGAACACACAAAAATACTCTAAAAAAGGGATCTTATTGGGAAAATTTTTTTGTTTTCTTATAATCTTACATATTTTCCAAATTTTGTTCAGTGACTTTATAATCAGAAAATACATGCATTTTACAAAAAGGCAGTCATAAGCCACTCTAAGTTAATTCATATCTCCTGGCCTGGGCAAATTCTACCTCAAGGGATGACATAGAGAGGAAATAGTTGAATTCTGGCAAACCTTGAGGAATTTCTATCATAAGAATAGGAATTATACTGCAAGAATAGAAAAGAAAAAAATTCTATCCCAACTTTCCAGAAAGAGAAAGAAGCCAAGTCTATAACTCATAGTACAGTTTAGTGGGTCTATAACCAATTGAATGACTGCCTATATGCCCCAAATTCTAATTAACTCACCCATGTTAGCTGGAATGGGACCTTGGGCCTGTCTAGTCTAACAATTTCCAACAATCCCTTGGATGCAGACATTGATGGCTTATAGATGAAATTTACAGATATCATAAAGCTGGGAGGGAGATAAACTATACTGTGGCATGTAAGAGCATACAGTTATTTTGAAAGGAATGGCTGCTGAAATGAAACTAAGAAGACAAAGCTTAATAAAGTCAATGCTAAGTTCTGCCCAAGGGTCCAAAAAGTCAATGAAAGCCTGAATTGATGGCACACATGAAGATGACTGTGGACTGGAAATGAGGGTCAGCTGTATCTCAGACAAATGTGTCAGGTGGCTGCCCTAAAGTCTGGTGCCTGCTGGGGCTGACTGAACAGAACAGGTGGTCCAGACCAAGGGAGGTCCTCAGGAGACCACAGGTAGAGCTACATGTTTAGTTCTGGGCAACTCCATGCTCTCAGAGGGACCTCAAGTCCCTGGACTTTATTGGACTAGAGTGACCAGGAGGGCCAGCTTGCTCACCTGCCACAAGTATTCTTGAACTAGGGCTGTTTTGTCCAAAGAAGAGAAGATTTAGGAAGCCTTGACATCCTATGGTTACCTCTTTTGACCTGTGTCTAATGTGGGGAAGAGGGATCTATTTGCACTGTGTGTGTGTGTGTGTGTGGGGGGGGTGTTCCAAAGAGGTCCCAAGGGGGCTGAACATGCAGAAAGTCTTTGTCATGGGATATATGCCCTGCGAGGGAGCCTGGATGGCCACTTAGCTGGGCATCCTGCACTGGCTGGCCATTGAAACTGCATGGCCTCCAAGACTCCTTCAGCCAGCAGGTCACCTACCATTCACCTTCCAAGGTAGCTCATCTATAATCACCTAAATACGGCTGGAATGAAGGATCTCTTCCAATAACCCACATAAAGCCCCATTTAATGGGTCTTCTTTGGTCTCAAGGTGAGGTAAAAGGACAAAATTGTAAAATAAATGCTCCTTTAGGTATCTCCCTTCGTGGAATACAAGCTCGGCATCCCAGGTGGCAATTGAGGGGGAGGAACAACTGTTCCTCTTGGGCTTCTCTGAAAATCCAGTCTACATAACTTCTTTTAAAATGTTCCACAGAACAGAGAAGTTGTCAGGCCTGTCATCTGCTCAAAATCCCTCCCTAGTTCCTCATTCTCCAGAGGAACAATGGCATCTTCCCTCTTTTCAGGGCGCACTGCAGTCTGCCCCTAGTCCCACTCGCCTCACTGGCCCTCAGCTCCTCAACCCCAGCCAAAGCACTTTGAGGACATCCCTTCTTCCCCACATTTGCCCCTGGCATGGCCTGCCTGGAAGCCCTCCTCCCCCTGCCCTCCATTCCGCCAGGCTGATCCTTTGCTGTCTAGCTGTGGTTCTCTCTGGGCAACTGAGTGAGGAGCCTGTAAATCCCTCAACTTTGAGTCTCACACCCCAACCCAGGCCCTGTTCAGCAGACGTCTGACAGGGAGGACCCAGATGTGGCAGTGCAGATACAGAGATCTGGGAAGGTCATTAAGCTGAATAATATTCCAGATGGGGGTGGATGCTGTTCTGTTCCCTATTATCCTGCCTGCTTGTGCCTTTCAGGTCCTTGATGATTTATGGCATGGCAAAAAAATCCCATTAGAAGAGGCTACAAGGTGTCCCAATTAGTTCACTTGACTGGAATTTGGGTGTGTTGAAGGCAACTCCAAATAAAAGAGCCACTGGCCAGGATTTTGGTCGTTTCCATGAGAGTGGAATTTGCCTTGTGAATGGCAAATTCTTTGGCATTAACCTAGTCTGGAGATTGTCTATGGGATGAAATGATAAAATACCTGGACAATATTCATAAATAGATTTTTTAGAAGCTAAATATGGCCTGTTTTTGAATACAGGACACGTTCCATAGTGGAGGATGACCGACTGAAAGGAATCGGGCTCCATAGGATGAGAGACCAGGAGTAGCATGGTCATATGTGTAGCCTAAAGCAAGTGACTGTTGGTGACGTAGCTCATGATGCTAAACACTGGCTATATATTTGTTTTTGTATATCAACATGACGGCCTCTATTCCATTACTCGGAGGAATCTTTGATAATTCACATGTGAAATTAAAGGCATCTTATTCATTCAGTTATTTATTATTCTCTGTAAAATGAGTTAGGAATTTGTCCCCATGAATAATGTTGGCCATAATAGTTAATTTACTCCTATTCATTGGCAGTAATAAAAATGTACAAGGGGAGGCAGAAACATTATTATTTCTTGCTTGAAGTGCAATTTCATGTGGTGAGAAAAACATGTTAATATGCTGCAAAGTGCTACAGGAATTTAGTTCTCAAAGGAATGGCGGCATTAAATGTATTCTGACAAGAAGGAGCCTCGGAAGGGAAACATTTATCTTCATAAAGTCATTAAATTTACTGAGCAGCATCACATTCTTCCTGCAATCTGCTCACTCCATTAAAGGCGAAGCTGTGCAACTGGCTCTGTCACACGAGAGGCCCCCGCATTCCTGAAAATAGGAAAAATGGGGCTTCTTCCCTTGATCATGGGTTTCCCCCACAAACAGATCAGCTCTTTCCCAGACAGTCACGTGGGTGCTTCACTATTTGGAAAATAATTAAGTGGAGTACTGACAAGTTTCTTCCTTTCCCCTTGATCGGATGATTCTCTATGTGCTGAAAAGATCACAGATTTTACAAACCTTCCTGTTTCACTATTTCAGGAAACCCTTGGCTCTGATGGTGTCTCCATATCCTGTTGAGATGGAGCCCAGGCACCTGGCACGGGTCAGGGTGAGCTATCATGGCCTGAGCTGTTCTGCACAGTGGCTTTGTGTGTATGCATTTCTCAGTCAAGGTATCCTTATCCACACCCAATGCCCTGTATCAGTGTTCTTTTTGAAAATTGCAGGAGACAGGGCTCTGGTTCCACGGAGTTGGGCATTTCCCTTGGGCTTTTCAATCAGTAGGTGTCGTTAACGAACTAAAATCAGGAAGAAACTCGAACATTCCTCAGAACCAAAGGCATGCTCCCAGCTTGGACACATGGTGGCAAATGAAAACAAATTGAATGGCTTTCAGTATACCATAATGACATTTCTCAAACACCTGATACCTTTCCTTTCCAACACTTGGCAATTGCTACTCTTCTGGAGATGAGGACAAACATCCTATCTGCATTTGTGTCATGAGAAAGCAAGCAATTTCAGGAGCACTTCAGCAGAGGATGGGGGAGAATAGAGCACAAAGCAAAGATATCAAATGAAAAAGAGTTGCTGGGGATAGCAATTTTTAAATCCCACTGCAAATTTCTCTAGAGAAGGGAATGGCTTTAATTGAATTACCAGAGCTATGGCTTCCTGCCCACCATGCCACAAGTCACACACATGTCTAAAGACAAATCCAGAATCTTTGTTTTGTAGCACAGAAATCAGACAATTGAAGGGAGTAGACCATGAGCTCTAAGAGGTCAGAGACAACATTTTTCTCAGCCACTATGGTAATCCCAGCACCTAAGTCCTAGGAGATGCTCAATAAATATTAAGTAAAGGAATGGATAGATGAATGAATTTCTCAGTTCTGCTGTGGGAGTTTGTAGGAAACACATAGATGCACTCCTAACCATGTCCTCCAGCTGATATTGGCCTGTGCAAAGGAGACAACATATTTGGTTAGCAGGACGGATTCTGAAACCCTTGACCACATTGAGAGAATCATCCCTGACTCAGTGGCAGAATTTGGACTCTCCCTTTTGAGGGATGACTAATATTGTTGAATGGCTCACCATATGCAGAAACTGCTAATTATTTGACCTGAGTTTTCATCAAATCCTTAGAACAGCCGGTTTTGCAAATGAAGAAACTCAGAAAGGTTAAGTAAGTGGCCTATGAGCTCACAACTAGTAACTGGTTGTATGAGTCTCATAACAAAGTAGCACCAAATGAGGGGCTTAAGACAACTGAAATACATTATTTCCCACTTCTAGAGGCTAGAAATCCTAAATCAAGTTGTCATCAGGGCCATAATCCCTGTGAAGCCTACAGGGAAGAATCCTTTTGGTGGTTGTTGGCAATCCTTGGTGTGCCTTGCCTTGCGGCTGCATCACTCCAATTTCTGCATCCATCATCACGGGCATTTTCCCTGTGTGTGTCTGCTTCCAAAATTCCCTCTTCTTATAAGGATACCAAAGTTCCCTCTTCTTATAAGTATACCAGGATGCACTCCAGTATGACCTCATCTTAACTTAATTGCATCTGCAAAGACCCTATCTCCAAATAGGGTCACATTTACACCTACTGGGTGTTAGGACATGAAGATATGTTATCTTTTGGGGGGACACAATTCAACCTACAATAGCAGTAGAATGGTATCCAGGGCTTGTTCATTCATTAGGTAACTATTCAATATGTGTCTCCATCATGCCAGGCCTGTGCTCAGTGCTGGTTTAACCACAGTGATCAAGACTGCACAGGCCCTGCCTTCCTGGAGTTGATCCTCTAGAAGTGGAGCTTGTCAATGAACCAGAGATAATCCAATTAATCACTGGACTACACTGGTAATAAGGGCCATAAGGAGAAGCACACCATGCAATGGCAACAAACAACAGAGAGAGTTGGCCTTATCTTGGGCAAAGGTCACAGGCAGCTTCCTTGAAAATGTGGTGCTTGAGTCACAATTTTAAGGATCAATGAAAACTAGCTAAGAAGAGTAGAGAGGGAGAGTACTCCAGGCAAAAGGAGCATCATGTGCAAAGGCTCAGAAGCCAAAAGGAACATGGATCTTCTGTGAAGCCAAAAGGCAGTGTGTGTGACTGAATGTGAAAGGGAGACTTGCCCAGGATGAGGCTGAGATAGGCAAAAGGGAAGTTAGCCAGTGATGAGATCGGCATGACTAACAGGCCACTTTTGCCAATATTTGGAGAGCAGGTTGAAGGTGGGTAAGGGGAGAAGCTGGGAGACCAGTTGAGAAATCATGACAGCTGTCCCAGTGAGAGATTATGGTGACTAGGATGGACAGGGAGGATGAAGAGAGGTGGACATAGGAGAAAGATATTTAGGACGTAGACTCTTCAGGACTGGAGGGCAGATTGACTGTAGGGAATGAGAGAGAAGATGTGAAGGATGTCTCTAAGATTCTGGTTTGAGCAACTGACTCTATGGGGTGCTTTCCACTGGAATAGGGCTTGTGAGAACGGGGAAAACATTTTGCCAAGCTGGCATCTATTGACTGAAAGCCCTTTCAACTCAAACACTGAGAGTGCTCCATCTTTGGGCTGGTGAGTGGCATCAGTTTTAGAGGTAAAATGTCATTCTCATTCAGGAAGGCCTCTGACCTAGTCAATGGAAGCTCAAATGACCTATTATGAGAAGAGTAGTGTCCATCTAGGTGACAGACCAAGAGGCTTATCTTCAAAAATGGTATTAAATGTGTTTCCAAAGAATTGCCATTAGCCACCAGTAAGCAACCCAAATCTTTTCAGGCTTTTGCAGTTTCACACAAATTTTCCCAGCCTTCGCCTCCAAAACTCAGTTAATAGAGTATGCAGAATGAGACACCAGTGATGGGCCCAAGTGTTTGCCTAAACCTCACGCGATCTGTTCAATGATTTTTTTAAAGACCTTGGAAACATTTAAGTGAATAGAAGCATTTTAGAATATCTGCCCTCCATAACTGATCTGGCTAAATGCCAGGCCATCTGGAGGCCCACCGAAAAGGAAAATGCAGAAAAGATTTCAAAAAATAGACTGTGCAAAGCTCAATGTTTAACAGCCCAGTGACTCTGTGAGACAATCTATCAAGAGAGAACAAGTGAGCAATCTTTGCCTGAATGGAAGGATAACAGGATGGCCCTTCAAAGAGATACTCACTCCCATAAAGCAAGATCATTTGCTTTTAGCACTGTTTTATTCAGCATTTATTGATCAGTCAAGAACAGAATCTGACCTGACCCCAAGAATAGATTTTACAGAACATCAAATGCCTACATACACAGCATTTATAAATAAAGGAAATCCATTTGCTCAACAAATATTTTTAATGAAAATATACAATTACAAGTTCAAAGGAATCACTCATCATGTCAGAGCAACACAGCCATCATTCTGCAGACCCTTCATGTATCATGAGGCTATTGCTTCATTGCTGTCCAAGCACTACTCCAGGGCTAGGTTCTGTATCTTGGCTTGCTCCATCTCTCCCTAATGTCTCAGTTTGGCAGTCCTTTGGATTCCCTTCTCTGACTTTCTGGACTTTGTTTCCCACTTGGCTTTCAACTCTGGATTCTTCTGTAAGCTCAATGTTCTCCAGAAATTTTAAAAACAAGGTTCCCTTAAGAACCCCAGCTTTTAAGAACTTTTCTGGCCAGGCCGCACCCAGGAATGAGAGCTGAATAGCCCCACCAGAAGGCCTTGCACCCAGCACCAGTAGTGGGGCACTGATCTACAGTAGGGTATATATGAATCCACCCACCCCCAATGCACATACGCACTCTTCTCCCAATTGTCCCCACCACAGTTCACACATGTGGGATGCTACTAGCATCACTCAAGTTAATGTTCTCTGGGGAGGCACAGGTGCCAAACCCAGATGTGCAGAAGGTACCAAACACACAATAGCTGTGTGTCCTGGGGAAAGTCCTGGATGTTTTAGTTTTGTGGCTGCCAAAGCAAACACCATGCAGTGGTTTGGCTTAAACGATGGGAATTTATTGGCTCACAGTTTTGAGGCTAAGAGAAACCCAAATCAAATTGTTATCAAGGTGATGCTTTCTTCCCAAAGACTGGTGCTCTGGGACTGGTTGCCAGTGAATCTTGGTCTTTGGCTCCTCTGTCACATGGCAAGGTACATGGTGGCCTTTCCCTTTTCTTCTGGGTTGTGTTGACTCTCAGCTTCTGCCTGCTCCCTCTGTGGTTTTCTTTTTTGTTTTTTGTTGTTTTGTTTGTCTGTTTGCTTGCTTTCTCTGTGTCTGAATTTCATTCTCTTATATAAGGACTCCAGTAGTAGGATTAAGATTGATTTGAGGGAAACGGACTTGGCTCAGTGGTTAGGGCGTCCGTCTACCACATGGGAGGTCCGCAGTTCAAACCCCGGGCCTCCTTGACCCGTGTGGAGCTGGCCCATGCGCAGTGCTGATGTGCGCAAGGAGTGCCCTGCCACGCAGGGCTGTACCCCGCGTAGGGGAGCGACAAGTGCAAGGAGTACGCCCGTAAGGAGAGCCACCCAGTGCGAAAGAAAGTACAGCCCAGGAATGGCGCCGCCTACACTTCCCGTGCCGCTGATGACAACAGAAGTGGACAAAGAAACAAGACGCAGCAAATAGACACAGAGAACAGACAACCGGGGAAGAGGGGGGAATTAAATAAATAAATAAATCTTTAAAAAAAAAAAAAGATTGATTTGGGCCACACTAACTAAAGCAACCTCATCAAAATGTCCTACTTAAAATGGGTTCACACGTACAGGAATGGAATAAGTCTAAGAATGTGTTTTTTGGGGGTACATAGCTCCAAGCTACCACAATGGCTCAGGCCAGGATGGCTGAATATCTCACCACTGCCAGTGGGGCAGTGGAGGGACCCTCCTTAGAAGCAGTTTCTGGGCTGGTGCCAGTACTAGGACAGAGTGTGGCAGGCAGACCCTAAGGTAACTCCCAATGATTCTTACTTCTTAGCATTCTCATCTTTATATAATTCCCTCTCCTTGAGTGTGGAAAAAATCGGGGACTTGCTTTGAACCAACAGAACATGGCAAAGGTGATGGCATATCCCTTCTGTATTTACCTTGTTATATAAGGCACCATCTTAAGAGACCACAGCAAGAGATTCTTCTTCCTGTATTGATGAAATAGGCAGCCATGTTGAGGAAGTCCACGTGGCAAAGCACTGAAGGGGGCTCGCAGTTGACATCAACAAAAAGCTAGGACTCTCAGTCATAGAGCCCAAGGAAATGAATGCTGCCTACAAAATGAATAAGGTCGGAAGGGGATTCTTCACCAGTTGAGCCTCCAGTAGAACTCTCAGCTTCAATGGACACCCTCATTTCAGCTACGTGAGGACCTGAGCAAAGGACCCAACTAAGCCATGCCTGGACTCCTGACCCTTGAAAATGGTGATTTCATAAATATGGGTCCTCTTAAGTCGCTAAGTTTGTGGTAATTTGTTATGCAGCAATATATAACTAATACCAAGGGCTTAGCAGCAAGGGCTTATGGGAAATGAGTTTTCCGTCAGGTCAGGTGGGCCTCAGGCTGAGTGGGGGAAGGGGCAACTGGTAGGAGGAGTAATGGTAGGTAGAAGCATGAGGAAAGACAGACCTAGGAAGAACCGGAACATCAGAGCGAACCATCCTCTTCAGTTTGCTATCCCAAGTGCTCCCTATCTTGGTTTCCTAGCTTTAGTTTAAACACACACACACACCTGTACCCTCCATTCCCTTCATTCAGCCCAGACCATCTATTCTCTGGCAGGCCCTGTGTTAGATCCTGATGGGAGGAGTCATTAGAAAGTCAAGGTCACTGTCCACCAGCAGTTCAGAGCAAGAACTTGATCCCCAAAGGGCAAGATACATCCAATTGACCTGGGATATTTATTTAAAATGCAGATCCCTGGGCCTTGCCCATAGAGATTCTGAGTCAGTAGGCCTTGGGCCAGATCCAGGCATTCATATTTTAAACAAATATCTCAGGTGATTCTTATGCAGGTAACCTAAGTACTATGCTTGCAGATTCAGCATAGAACTATGGGGCTGTCGGTGGGTTTTTGACTGAGGAGTGGCAATATATGACTTACATTTTAAGAGGATCACCCTGGTTTCTGTGTGGAGCACTGATGAGGGGCAAGGGTGGGAGCAGGGGAACAGCAGAGGCTATGCTATGGATGACCCGGTAGGGACAATGGAGGTGGTGAAAAGTAGATGGACACAGGCTCTGTTCTAGAGGTAGAGTTAATAGAACTTGCTGATGGTTGAAAACGTGGAGAGGGAGAGAGGGAAGAATTAAGGATGATACTGAAGTCAGGGGGAAGTTGGGGGGGGGTAAGTCGGGGGATGATGGACTTCTCTAGGTTCTTAGCTGAACCTGCAGATGCAGGCTCCTCTGGCAGAGAGAGCATTATGGGCATGTGGGGCTATCTTTATTAAGCTATTAATTATTCCTCCCTTTCATAATGTTGGGGAACTCCCCAACTATTTGCTATTGTGATTGTTTACCTCACCTGTCAGTTGCCCAGGAGACCAATGGGGAGGCCCTTTGAGGGTATCCAGGACTTTCTCTTGATGCCAAATGAGATGTCATTATTCCAATCTCGTTCCAAAGGGGATTGGAACGAGATGTCATTATTCCAATCTCGTTCCAAAGGGGATTGGGGTCCTTCCTGCAGCCTTCTCAGTGGTGGTCTTTCCCTCAGGGGGTTTCCAGGCAGGGTTCCATGACCAAGTGTTTCTTGGCCATGTTTATCTGCCAGGTCTTAGACTCGTTTTCCCTTTTCCTAAACTAACCTGCCTCAATATCATTATTATTATTATTTAAAAACTCATGCCCATTATAATTGTGGCCATCCCACACTATAATACTCACAAAAAGGAAAGAACAGGTAGAGACAAAATCACTCTCATTCCCATCAATGTAATGAAACTAATCAATTGGAACACACTGATTTCTTTAATTCAATGGATGTGTCCATCATTGTTAATTAGTCAACATTTAAATAACATTATCATCCCCATTCTGCATTCTTTGATAAGGGTGGCAGGGTGCCAAAGAATTATTCAATAAGTGGCAACTTTCACACCTCACTCCTTCCATCCAAATACATTCCAAATGGATTAAAGAATTAAGTTTTTAAATAAAACTATTAAACAGGGCATTAAAGCATAGGCACATATTTATCAGATCACAGGGTAGAGAAAGATTTTCTAAGCATGAAAATAATGCAAGGAGCATAGAAGGAAAATGCTGGTAAATTTGACTGCAGATATGTATTTAAAATCTTGGCACATAAAAATACCATAAGCAAAATTTAAAAAGCAGTTGACAAAATGGGAAAATACATATAGCCATAATAACACAGAGCCAAAAATCTCCTGACAAGTAGTGTTGGTACTTTGGTCTCAGACTGCTTCAATTTGAATCCTGGCTCTGCCACTTACTAGCTTTGTGATCTGGAGCAAGTAATTAACCTCTTTTCTGGTGCCAGAGAGGAGAGGAGAACTCAGCCTGGTAGGGGTTTGTTATATGGCAAACTTTCTTCCCAGCTTCCCCTCCCTCTGGCATGCTTTTGCCCTTTCCCAATCTATATGGAACATAGAACCAGGGGTCCACAGACCACCAAGTGTCTGTGGAAAGATTTCAGGGGGTCCATGAGCTTGAACTGAAAAAAAAATAACTTATTATCTTTATTTTCTCTGACCTCTACCTGAAATCTAGCATTTCCTTCGCTTATGAATGTATGCAATAAATAAATTACAGTCGTATTCATTTCACCTGACCGGCAAAGGGGTCCGTGGAACTAAGAAGGTTAAGAACCCCTGATCTAGAAGAACTCTGAACTTAGGAGAAGCTAGCTCTTGCCTTTGTGTTGAGATGATTAAATCTGCACCTTGCTCTGCTGCTGGGCTGCTGGTGAGTCTGAGGTCGCAGCTGTTGACGGCGTTAGCTCTGTGCTAACCAGGCTCCTGTACCTTCAGCACTGTCCCGTGCAGCCATGAGAATACTATGTCCCTATAAATTCTCTCAGCAAAGAGGGAGTGTCTGGCCACTTTGTAGGGACCCACAATCTGCTTTTAACATTAACTGTTTTTTTTCCCCTCAAGGAGGCTTCTAGAACAGTCAAAGCCCGGGACCAGGACTGGGACTAGGGTGAGGTTCATGAGGCACCCGTCACTGCCCTGCCTGAGGCATAAGGCTAACGTTTATGCCTAATAACGACAAAAAGACTCCAAAGAATTGAACTTAGAAAGAACAGTGACAGAAGTCAGCTTTTTAATTTCTTTATGTCTTAGTCTATGAAATATTTTAGGTCAGGTTTACAAAACATGTATTCAACAATTCAACAGACATTCACAAGGGCGTATTTACTCTTTGCCAGGCCCTCTATGAGGTTTTGGGAGCCCAGAGATTAATAAGATGGGGAAGAGGTGGGCATGCACAGGGTCCCTAGCAATGTGCTAACAGGGTCATATATGTTGTTACATTTGCTAAAGTAAGATGCTTGCATCACAATCATTCAGACGACAGCTCCTTTTGACTCGAATTTGTTCTCCATCTTTCTTCTTGGGCCAGGTGGCATTGAAATAGCCAAAGCCATTCTGGAACTCTCGCTAAGGGAAAGCTGAGATGGGATACAACTATTTTGAGCTTACTGGTTCACCTGGGATTATGATGTACAGGTGCAGGGTCAGAGATCATATTCCTTGTGCACATGTCCTATAGCTTCAGGTGCCAAAAGTGTGTGGGTGGTGGAAGAGAAACAAGGTCTGAAATTCACCAAGTCAGAAGCTACCCTGTGGGAAATTCTTTTAAAATTTACATACATATAAAAATGAGGGAGAGAGGTTTTCCTAAATTTGACAATACTAAGAATTTATGTGTATTACCAACAAAGAGGTGTGACGTTGAAGCAAAAAATTAAAAGATTTTCTACACTATCAACAATAAAAAACAAATTTCAATCAACCATAAGGAAGGAAAGTCTAAAGTAGTTTTCTATTCCTCTATAGGAAATAATACAAAATTATTACAGGTAGACGTGATTAAAGAATATGCTGGTCAGTTCGTTAATTAAAATATTGCATTACTTCTCTGAATTTTATGTTTGTGGAATTTGTTAGCCTTTCATATTTGCAACGGCCATGATTTAGTTTTCCTTTCTAAACACATATTGATGTTTATACCTAATTTTGGACCTTGTAACATTGCGTTTCTTTTCTAACAGAAGGTCACACAAATTTTATAAGCTTCAGGCACCACAAAGCCTGGCTATGCCTCTGGTAGGAGATGAAAGAGTATATGGATTTGTGGATCTAGTAATGATTTGTGTAGGTACATTTAAAATCATTTTAATAATAAAAATGGATTATATGCCAAATTCCTGCCTTGTCACAGTTATCCACACCTGGGGAAAGTCTTGTTTGATGAGCCAACCAAGCCAAGTTCAGGCGCAGAGGGCCTCGGACCTGAAGACCAGCACCAAGGAGGAAATAATCCATCTCTACCTGGGAGCAGCAAACGTCCCATCACTCAGAACATTGTTTTTCCATTATACTCAGAAAGAATGCCAAGCCCCTACTTCCTCTCACATAGGGATTCAAAGCAAATATATTTATTGAGCATGCAAGCCCCCAGGTGATCCCGGGGATAAAACTATTCGGGGAATGCAGGAAAGGGCACCCAGTTGGGTGGTCAGGGCCCAAAGGACCTGGGGTCAAATCTGGAGAGCTCGGCTAAGGCTTGGAAAGGTTGACAGGGGAAAGGCCCAAGGTGAAGAGGCCCTGCCTGCAGCAAGCAGGGAGGCTGTAGGCCAGGAAAGACAAGGGAAGAGGGCCCAGGAAAACCAAGTTCAGTATTCACCAGTCCATATGAACTTGCTCACAGGAGCTTGGTGGAGCCACAGGAATAGCAGGCGTGAGCCCAAATGGGCCGCAGTGCAGAAGATCTGGGATTGTGGTGTGGTATCCAAGACAGGCACTAAAAGGGGGTTGGACCTGGGCTACCCCTAGCTACCTGTGTGCCAGCTCATCCCAGCTTGGCTCTAGAGAGGAAAACTATGGTTAACCTCCTTGCTAATAGTCCAGGCTGGGGAGGCAGACCAAGCCTTTGGCTCTAGCCTTCCAGCTGTGTGAGCAAAGACAAATCGTTTCATCTCTCTGTGCCTCAGTTTTTTCTTCTATACACTGGAGCTGATAATACCCACCCACACCCAGGGTTCTTACAAGGATTTATTAAAATAATACTAGCCAGAACCAATGTTTATTCACTGTATATAACGTGCCAGGCATGGAACAAAGTGCTTCACTTATTTACTTACCTCACTTAATCCTCAGAACAACCTTGTTAAAGAGCATTTATCATGGTCCCCATTTTACATCTGGGGAAACGCAGGCACAGAGAGGTTGAGTAATTTGCTGAGGACACACAGCTACTAAGTAGCAGAGCCGGAATTTAGGATACAAGTAGACCTACCCCAAAATCTGTATGTACCACAAATTGGGAGGCTTACAACAACAGAAATTATTGGTTCACAGTTCTGGAGGCAAGAAGTCTGAAATCAAAGTCCTGGCAGGGCCACGTTTCCTCTGTAGAAGTCTGTTGAAAAGAATCTCTTCATGCCTCTCTCCTGGTTTCCGGCAGTGGATTTGTGGCAATTCATGGTGTTCTCTTGCCGCAGTCATCACATGGCATTTCCCTTCTGTCTGTCCACATCTCCTCTTCTTGTAAGGACACTAGCCCTATTGGATTTAAGACTTATTCTACTCCAGTGTAACCTCATTTTAACTTGCCTAATTCCATTTGAATGACCCTATTTCGGCACAAGGTCACATTCTGAAGTACTAGGAATTCTGACTTCAATATGTCTTTTGAGGAGGGACACAACTCAACCCATAACACACCATAAACACTTTCTAGTGTTTCTTTAACTGTAGTCAAAGCAAAGAGGCCTTATTATGGCCACAAAACAAGTGGAAATGCTAGCGACCTTGACAACGAAAAAGTAAAAGCATAATTCTCATGCAGTGCTAGTAGAAAGGCAAAACAGTATTCCTTCAATGGAGAGAAATTTTGCAATATTTAGCAAAGATGTGTGTATTTACCTTTTTACCTGACAGTCCCAATTCTAGGAATCTATAGCACAGATACACTGGCAAAAATATGAAAATACACTTGCAAAAGACTATTTATTGCAGGGCAACTTGTAAAAGCAAAAGATTGGAAATAACCTAAGTGTCCATCAATAGAAGATTAGTTGAACAAACTATAACACATCCACACAATAGAGTACTCTGCAGCTACTAAACAAAGGAGGAATATCTCAATATACTACAGTAGAGTGATTTTCAGGATACATTTTTTTAAGTGAACAAAAGAAGTAAGGTGAACTAAAAACATGTAAAGCAAGCTACCATTTAGCCAAGAAAGGAGAGATAGAAAGATACTCCTGAACCTTCTCATATTAAAAATTTTAAAATGGAATGATGAGCCATTAAAAATTTGAAATGTTTGCCACTATGAGAAGGGAGAAAATAGAATATAAGGGGCAGGAATAGAAGGTAGACTTATTTAAATGTATCTTACTTTGTAGATTTGACTTTGGAACCATGTAAGCATATAACAATTATAAAATAAATTTACATTTTAGAAGCACAATCCCTAAAAATTGACCATAAAATGAAATAAATGAACTTAATTGTAAATTTAGTTTGTGGCAGAGAGAAACTTTTCTGCATTACTTTTAAACACAGTAATTTGATAATATATACCTAATAAGATTTACCCTAAGAACAGAAAGAACCACAAAAAATTGCAAATTATTTACAGCAATCATGGTGGTAATGTTAGTATTTTTATTCTGAGACAGTTCTGTTTGTCATATCAGATGAGTTGAACAAGTAATTGTGTGAAATTTTACTCCTTTTATTCCCAGTGTCCTTGAAAACTTGGCTTCATAGTATGGGACAAAGGTGACCTAAATGTAAGATAAAAGAAGGTACAACAGGTTCTATGGTCATGGCAGATGGGGTTCACTGCCATGTCATTTGGCCCTTCTTTGAAGCTGGTGATTCTGTGTGATGGAGCTGGACTCAGATGGGATCTCTTTTCACAAGCCCTTCATGCTACTTTACTGGAATTGTAGTTGTTGCTGGGGTTTAAGATATATCTAGGGGATTTGAATCTCTGGACTGGCAATATGATAGTCAGACCCTGAGCCTCAACAGACTTCAGCTCCTACACTCTGATTTATTGGACTTACCCCACTCAGCTAACATGGAGTTGAAGAAGGTCAACTACCACACCAGGGAGCCAAGAATGCCTATAACTGAAAGCAGGAGGATTGCATCCAGTTTCCATGTGGAATCTAAGCCCCCTCTTGACATAGATATGGAATGGACACAACCAAGCCAAGGTCCACAGGAAGAAGGAATACAGTAAGGATTAGAGTGGACCTAATGATATTCTATTCATGAACTATTGTGGTTAATAATAGAGAAAATGTGGCATTGGTGTGGAAAAAGTGGTCATGGTGGCTACTGGGTGCGGGGAATGGGAGGAAGAGATGAGATGTGGAGGCATTTTCGGGACTTGGACTTGTCCTGGGTGGTGCTCCAGGGACAATTGCCAGACATTGTATGTCCTCCCATGGCCCACTGGATGAAACGTGGGAGAGTGTGGGCTCTGGTGTGGACCACAGGACATGGGGTGCAGTGATGCCCAGAGATGTACTCACCAGATGCAATGGATGTGTCATGATGATGGGGGAGAGTGTTACTGTAGGGGGAGTGGTGGGGTGGGGGCGGTGGGGGTGAATGGGGACCTCATATTTTTTGAATGTAATATTTTTTAAAAAATGAATAAATTGAGTAGAATTTGGAAGAAAAAAAACAAGAAAAAAAAAAAAAGAAGGTACAAACATGCTATAGTCCGAAATCTGAATTGGAAGTATCAATACAAACCCATGATATATTTCATCTTTAAAATTGTATGTCCTAGGTCTTCCACTGAAAAGATCTAGAAACAATGACCAACCCAGTAGCAATGAACACCCTTAACATCCAGATTGTGACCTTGAAATACCATTTCCCACTAAAAGAAACCAAGACATCTTGAAGGAATGGCTGACTCCAGGTTTGGGGCAGGAAACGTACAAGATGAGCCTAGACATCTTGTCCTTCCAGATAACAAGGAAGGTATCAAAGACTACTGTGGTCATGGCAAAAGGACTCAGGAGTCAACTTGAAGAGATACCCACTGGCCAAATTTGGGGCAATTTGAGCATGAAAAAAAAATTAATGACCGTCAGAGATTGAATACATCCAATATGTTTAAATCCATGATTTTGTAAGGACACATAAATCTAATTGATCACTTTTGTGGGATGGGGTTTTAACCTACTTTTTAAAGAAACATAATTAAATGAAAAGAGTCAGGCATTAATCATGCTAGCCAACCTAATAAATGAAGGAAAGAAATAATGATACAATTAGAATGTCACCATTTTGCCACCCCTAATGAAGTAATGGATCTAGGCATTGAGCAGTAATGATTGCTAGCATCACAAAAATGGAAGCCACCTAGACATGATGTGCCTGCTGATGGAGGTAACCAACACAACCTATGACATATTCTTGCCAAAAAATCAAACATGAATCAGATCAAGTCTCTAGATTCAACTAACAATTGAGAAGAAATGCAAAGGGCAGCAGAACATCTTCACATACACTAAGAGGAATCAATCAACAAAATCTAGATTATAAGAAACTTAACAGGAAAACATCAGGTTTCTTCAGCAAATATATTACAAGGAATAAAAAAAGATGGAAAGGGAACCTAGAGCTTTAAAGAAACCTAAAAGAGATATCAACCAAGTGCAAATCAGGGATTTATTTGACTCCTAATTTAAAAAACAACAACTGTGTAGCATGGCGTGTATGTGTTTGTGCAACTGAAATCTGAACACTAATTAGATAATTGATGATAGTAAGGAAGTATTGGGGGAAGCAGATGTGACTCAAGTGATTGGGCTCCCATTTATCATATGGGAAGTCCAGGGTTCGATTCCCAGGGCCTCCTGGTGAAAGCAAGATGGCCTGCATGGCAAGCTGGCCTGAGTGGAGAACTGGCCTGCACCGGAGTGCTCGCCTGCATGGCAAGCTGGCCCAAGTGGAAAGCTGGCACAGCAAGATGACACAACAAAAAGAGACACAGAGGAGAGATGATAAGAAATGCAGCAGACCAGGGAGTTGAAGTAGTGCAAGAGATTGAGCACCTCTCTCCCACTCTGGAAGGTTCCAGGATTGGTTCCCAGTACTGCCTAAAGAGAAGACAAGCAGACACAGAAGAATACACAATGAATGGATGCAGAGAGCAGACAATGGGTGGGGGAGGGGGCAGAAAGAAAGAAAGAAATCTTTTTTTTAAAAGAAATTATTGCTATGTTTATATTTGATAATGGTATCATGGTTATGTCAAAATGTTTCATATCCTTTAGACATACATACTGAAATATTTATGAATTAAATGATATCAAGTCTGGGATTTGGTTCAAAATAATATGAGAGAGAGAAAATGGGTAGGGGTCGAGCAGCTGGGTGATGGGTATGTGAAGGTTCATCGTACTATTCCCTCTAGTTTTATGTGTTTTCAATTTTCCAAATATATATATAATTAAAAAAAAATAAAGGCCAAGATTTCAGAAGTAAAGTGGTCAAAAGAGAGGAAGAAATTTGAAGGGAAGAGTAGGGATAATTTTATTCTCATCCCCCAGGTTGGAAGGTTAAGAAATTCCTTTAAAAATTGAAAAACAATAAATAGATCTCTAAATATTATTTAAAGTTACAAATGGAACTTATAGGAGAACTAAACATAACAAAATATCCACCAAATATTGGAAAGAGGGTGTATTAATTATTTACTGTTGCATGACAAATTTCCCTAAAACTTACTTGCTAAAACAAAAAAAACATTTATTTTCTCACCATTTATGAAGTTCAGGAATCCGGGAGCAGATTAGCTGGGTGATTCAGTTTCAGGATCTCTCCTGAAATTGCAATAAAGCTGTCAGCCAGTGTTGCCATCATCTGAAGGCTTGAATGGGGCTGGACAATGCGCTTCCAAGACAGCTTATTCACATGAGGTCTTCGTTTCTCAAAGACTGTTGACTGGAAGTCTCAGTTTCTCACCATATGAATTTCTCAAGAGGATGACCTGAGTGTCCTCAAGACATGCCAGCTGGTCTCCCCCAGAATAAGTGATCTGAGAGAGAAAGAGAGAGAACATGGTGGAAATTGCAGTGTCTTTTATAACCTAACCTCATAAATGACATACCATCACTTCTGTTGGAAACTGAGGCACAGTGGCCTCACAAGAAGAGACATGCTGTCTCCATGGCTATGCTTGCAACCTAAGGAATGCAGTAATTAAGAGTTCCAGGCAAACGGGATGAAGCTGTTAAAGGCTGAAAGAAAAGATGAGCACATACCTTTTGTAGTAAATAGAACACTTAGAATTTGTACCTTGAGATAAGATTTTTTTTGAATTCCTTAGACTACGAGTAATGCTGATAGTTAACTGCATGTTGCTGCTTGTTGTCAGGTAGACTGCATGTTGCTGCTTGTTGTCAAGTAGACTTGGGTATATAGAGACCCCCTTGTAAACAGTAAAGTTGTCTGAGGAGTCTCTACTTACAGACCCCCTGATCGCAGCTCACTCATTCTTTCTCTTTGTTTCCTTCTCCCTTTTCTCTTTCTTTCATTCCTGATACTCTTCGGGTGCAAATTTACAACACAATTCAGCCACATGCTAATTCTCACACAGACCAACCTGTTACAGTGTTGGAGGGAACTACACAAAGGTGTGAACACCAGGAGTTCATTGGGGGCCATCTTGGGAGCTGACCATCTCCAAGAGGTGAAGGTAATATTCTTAAGTGATTGTCTGTTTTTCATAGCCATGAGTCAGAAGTCACTGTCTAAAATAGCTAAATAAAAAAAAAACAGATGACCAGTATGAGCATATTCTTTAGAATTACAGAGTTAACCTTCAGAAGAGCTAAAAACAGATATAGTTAAAGATGTCCACACTAGGGAATGAGGCTGGGGCTAGGGAAAGAAAGGGTGTGGGAGTATTGATTTTCATTTTATAATGAAGCCACTCAATGCTACTTGATTTTTACCATGTTTGTTCATTAAAATGCAGTTACAAAATCAAAGTCACCTGAAAAGTGCCCCTTTATAAAGATGGCACTTGGCAAATCCCAGTATGTGTACTTCCTCAATTTGACAGCAGAGATCAGAGATAGCAGGACCCACAAGTCTGGACCACAAGAGATGTTAACAAAGACTGAGCAACAAGGCCCAAGAGACAAGGATTGCAAGTGGGGCTCAACTTGGAGGCAAAAGTTTACAGTCTACCTCTTTCAGCCAAGGGACCCAAAGATGTCCACTGGCAAGCTCTGAGGGCATCCTATGGGGTGTGTGAAGTGCAAAGCATGTGCAAAACATTTCTACACCCTCATACAGATTAAAAAATATGTAGTGACTTGCCAAAAGTCAAATTGTAATTTTTAACACCTGATATTACATGTAAGCTGAGATATTCTGCTGGTCTGAGTTGACCCTTTTATTCAAGGCCTGTTTCTAGTTACATTATCATCTTGTGCTTGGTAGTAATCCCTCAGCACCAGGGAGGCTTTCCCCCGGGAGTCACGTCCTATGCTGGGGGGAAGGTAATGCATTTACATGCTGAGTTTGGCTTAGAGAGTGGCCACGTTTAAGCAACATTGAGGCTCTCAGGTGGGAACTCTTAGGCACCCTGCAGCTCTAAGCCTAGTTCATATTATAGGCACACAGGCTCATAATCATAGCCATCAGTATCAAGGGCTCATTGTTGGACCATCTGTCTTTATTGCTCTTTGCCATTGCACTTGGGTTATTGTTGCTGTTCCATTGGGGAATGTGATAGAGCTCGCCAGGCTAGGATCTCAGCACTCTCTCAGTTGTTGTTTTTAACTGAAACCACTATGAAAATATCCAAATATTTTTATGTATCTTATATATATGCCCTGGAGAACTCCCTCCCAACCATGTGCCCCCTATCAATAATGCCGCACACCAGTGTTCCTTTCCTGCCATAGTTGAACTTCTCTGTAGTCTGAAACTTCTTTAAAAATGAAGCCTAATATATTGCCAGGTTCCATTAACAGTAAAATGGAATATATGATGGGTTTAAATGTTAGATATAGAATACATACTAATTTAGAAACATTAAATAAGGAAAAAATAAATTGGGGTATCAAAAAATGAAAAAATGAAAAAGCTTTGTTTTTGACGTTTTGCCTTTCATCAATGCTATAGGTGTTGCCCTATATGCAAGGCAATTTCTTCCATTTCTTTCTCAGTGTCTACATCCTTTCTTTTTTTTTCTATTAAGTTTGTCTTCACATAAGTTTTAGATCACAGTAATTCACATATAAAATATATGGTACTCCCACATATCCAACATTAAACCCTTTGTCCCTTCCCAAGCAATGATCTTTTTACATGTTCATATTATATTTGCTGCAGCTGATGTACAGAGATTGAAACAATAGCTTTCAAACATGGTTCCATTTGGGTTTACATTATGGTTTATATTTTAGACTATACAATTTTCTAAATTTTTAGTTATCTTATGTTTGACATTATGGTTTGCATTTTAGCCTACAGACTTTTACATATTTTTGGTGTAATTTAACATGTTCTCTATCCATTATTGCATGATCTTATGGAACACATCCATTGCCCCACAGTTACACTGATTCCATCTATTCCATACCTCTTTCCCCCTCCCCTCAGGGCCCATTGTGACAATCAATCTTCATTATTTGAAGGACCATATTCAGAGATACTTGCAAAAATGTTGAGGGCTTGACATACTCGACTGCCCTATGAGTTTATATGACTATGAGTCTCCAAAAAAATAGTCGGGGGGTCATCAGAGGGGTAATGCTTATGCACCACTCAGCAGGGTACCAGAGACAGCCAAAATAGATAGAAACTCAGGTACTGGTTCTCCTGCGGTCTAGAGAGACCCACAGGTTCTATGGTCATGGCAGATGACTCTGGAGTTCATTTCCATATCAATTGGCCCTACTTTGGAGTTTGTGTTGCTGAGTATGATGGAGTTGGACTCAGATATGACCTTTCTATACATGCCTCTTCTGCTACTTTCATTGGACCTGTGGTTGGCATTGGGGTTAGTGTATACTCAGGAGACCTGAATCTCTGGACTGTCCATGTGACAGCCAGGCCCTGGGCCTCAGCAGACTTGCAGCTCCTACCCTCTAGTTTATTAGACTTACCCCGGCCAGCTAACAGGGAGGTGAAGAAGGTCCATCACCACACCAGGGAGCCAAGAGTGCCTACAACTGCAAGCAGGAGAATTGCATCCATCATCCATGTGGAATCTAAGTCCCTTCTTGATGTGAGGGGGACTGGACATAACCATCCAACAAGATGGAGGAATAGAGTATGGATTACAATGGACTTACTGGTGTTCTGCTGGGGAACTATTGTGATTAGTAAGGGAAGAAGTTGTAGCATTGATATGGAGAATGTGGCCATGGTAGATGCTGAGGGTAGGGAGAGGGAAGAAGAGATATGATGTGGGGGCATTTTCAGGATTTGGAGTTGTCCTGGGTGGTGCTGCAGGGACAGATGCTGGACATTGTTTGTCCTGCCATGGCCCACTGGGTGGACTGGGGGAGAGTGCAAACTACAATGTAGACCACTCTCCATGTGGTACAGCAGTGCTCCAAAATGTATTCACCAGGTACAGTGAATGTGCCACGATGATGGAAGAGGTTGTTCATGTGGAAGGAGTGGGGCGGGGTCTGGAGGGTATATGGGGACCTCATATTTTTTTTAATTTAACATTTAAAAGAAAATAAAGAAGAAAAAAAACATAAACAAAACAAAAAAAAGGTCAAATTGCTCGTTAGTGGATTCATAAACACATACTGAGCTCTTTCCATCTACCTAGGAGGAACTCTCCACTCTTTTCTCTTAGAGCTGAGGAAAGGTTTCCTTGGGTCAGCTACATCCATGAGTAACCTGAGGGAGTCACCCCATACCCATCAGAGCCTTCACAGGGCCTTGCACAGAGGTCACCCAGTGCACCCCTACTACACGGGCACAAATCCGAATGATCTCCATGACTTTTTCTCCAATCCAAATGCTATTCACTCTTTAAGACACAGATCAGAGCCCATCTGCTAGATCAAGCCTTGCTCCCACCCCAAATCCACAATGGCCTCCTCCTCCCACCTCTGAGCCCCTGGAATGAACATCAGTAGAACTCTTTTGGAAACCAGTCACACCCTGCCTTGTTAGCTTTCTTCTTCAAATAGTATCATCTATCTGAGCTATCGCCTGAACCTGGCCTTGCCATTTCATTTTGCACAACTCAACTTGGTATACATCTCAGAGGCCTTGACCAGCCTGCTATTTCTTCACACAGAGTAGAGTCGCTGAGGAAGAGGACTCTGGGGCAGTAGGTGGACGGGTTTGAGGCCAGAGGCTTCTTTATAGAAATGTCCTATGATCAGTCAAGGCAGGGTTGGTAGGATGTTATCTGCCTACAAGAGGCATGGGAAAGGATTTGCTAGGAGTGAATTCTCCAGAATTAGTAAGGTTGACTAGAATAAGTCAGCCCAAAGCATCCCCAGCTGATGTGGGGATCGGCTCTGAGTTTCCAAGCCTGGTTCTGCCATCCATGACCCACATCAGGAAAGCCCCTCCACACACACAGCATGCTATTAGCCAAAGGCCATTTGCTCAATTGATGGAGGACCAGATTGCCCAGTGCCTCTGATCTACCTAGGAATGACACAGGGGCCTCACCAGGTGCCACACTCCTGTCAGCATTCTGCTTGTGGTCCTGGTGCTTCCAGCTCCCACCCTGCTGATGCCCCAAGCCCTTTGCTGACCTAAGGTTAGAGAGTCCTACGGGGAGGGGATGTGGACACGCCCTGGTCCCCGATACCGAATGTGAGGTACCTTCTAGATGCCAGACCACAAAGGGCTCTCCAGGAACCCCTGCCCACACCTGTGAGTCCTTGGCAACAGGCACAGGTCCCACCAATACCACTCCCACCCCACCCTGCAGTACCTTGGGGGAAGTCATCCCTCCACTGCCTTGCCAGGAACCCCCAGGCAGAAGGATTAAATCTTCTCAGATCTTTCCATTGGGGCTTCTGTGTGAAGGCAGCCTGGAAGAGGGTAAACGAAGAATTTGGGAGTCAGAGAAACCTCGGTTAGCAGCTTTGTGACCTTGGGCAAATCATTTCCCATCTCTGGGCTTCGGTATCCCTCTGAAGTGCTCATAAACCGAATATTTCCCTGACAGGTTGTTGAAGAGGCTTAAATGGTGCCCAGCACAAGGAGGCACTCAAGAAGCAGCAACCATCATTGCTCTTACTGTGCTCTGTGGAAGAGTGAGTCCAGGAAAAGTCCAGAGGACTTTTGGGAGTTTCTGGAGGACTGAAAGAGGGTGGCTGGGCAGCTGCCCCACCCTCATCCCTGTCCCTACCCCTAAAGCACAGCCTTACCCCACATCATCCAAGCCTGCTCACCCCTCACACCGGCCTCCCAGGGCTTGCTGGAGGTCTGAGCAAAGCCCTGCATGCATAGGTGAGCCTCACAATTGCCCAAACCCTCCCCCTGAAGACCCGGCTGAGGTCCAATTCCCATTTCTGGCGGCCAGGCTTTGAGTCTGGATCATAATTGCATGCTGATTAGGATCCCTGAGGAGAAAGGCATCGCATCATCGGAATCCTTGTTCGTGTGCAGATGGGGTATCCTTTGCCAGGTAGGAAAAATTCAATGTGGAGCAGAATTTTAATCTCACAGTCAACTCGAGCCATTCCCCCACCCCCACCCCGGGAGCGACAGTCGGAGAAGGCACTTGAACTCTGCTGGGAGCTCTAGAGCACCACAGGACAGAGATTAAAGCCGTCAATGACCCAAGCTGCTTTGGTGCGTGCAGCGCTTTCCCATTTCTAAGGCACTTTCACAGCCAGTATCTCAGGTACCTCCCCAGCCATCCCTGCCAAGGAGGTGGGTATGAATAAACCCATTTTGCAGAGCATTGCCCCATCCCGCCCTCTTTCTCTCACATTCACACACACACTGTATTTTGAGCTCAAATGCAAACATGAGTCTGCTGGGAGACTCCAGAAGCCACACTCTTTCTACCCCCACTGGTCTGACTCTCACTACTTCCTTCTTTCTCCTTTATTTCCCAGCCTGCAATCGACATCACCCCAAATTTGGTCTCCTCTTGCATGGCTCCTGCTGCCCAGGAGTCTTACACCCAGGAGTCCAGCCAAGCCCTCAGGGCAGAAAGATGAAGATGCCTAACCTACAAGGAGTGACCTTGGGCAAACAGCTTCTGTTTTTGAATAGTTCAATTTCTAAGGAGACGGACCTCCTTAACGAAATTTCCTCCTCAATTTTTTTCTAGCTATTAAAGAACTTGCATATCTAATAAATATTTAATAGGAATTCCCCTCCAGCTGAATTCAGACCCCTCAGCATCTCATTACCATGTCTTAGAATAGTATCCTCATTGTCACTTGCTTAATTATGCTAAGAAAGAGTTGAATTGTGTGGCTGTTGGGATCAGAAAGCGATTAAATTCACTTGGCAAGGCTTTGGATATCTCATTATGATCCTCATTTAGCACTTCTAATCGAGTTGGGTTCCCCCCCCCCCCCCCCCAGTACTGATTTGGGAAAGGCTTGCTCAGGGTCCCTATCTCCCTAAGCCTTGCGCAACTTTTCACTGCATCAGAAAAGATCAGAAGTCACTTCACACATCATTTGCATCCTCAAGAACTCAAGCTAAGCAACAGCCAATGAGATAGATCCCCAGAGAAAGAGGTGGAGAGTTTGGTTGCAGTATCTGAATGCATAGAGTTTTAGGCCTTTGAGACACTTTTCAAATCAGGTAGCCCAGCCCCTCCGGTAATGGAATCCCTTCAGCAGCTGCTGCATCAAAGGCTGCTTGGCTTCCTCCAATGTCAGGAAACTCACTTCTCCCTAGGGCAGCCTGTGCCCTCTTTAAAACACGCAGTAAGTCCTTCACAGTTTTAGTCCTTGCTCTTCCCTCTGTCCTCTAGGATAACAGAACAAATCTTGCCTCTTTTTGAGAAGATCCTTTGACGATTAAGGATCATGGCCACCCTGAGTCCTCTCTCTCTGTTAAGCACCAACATTTCCTTCCTCAATTCTTCATATGACGTTGTTTCCAGTCCCTTCCTCCTCTTAGTTATTCTCCCCTCCCTCCCTCCCTCCTTCCAAGTAAGCTGTGATTGTAGGTGCTGGGCATAGAGGAGACAGGCTGTCTTAGTCACACAAGCATGTGAGCAACAAGAAGGAGCAGCAGCTGACGTTTATTTATTGAGTGCTGACTCTGTGCCAGGCTCTGTGCTAGGCACTTTTCCTGGGTCATTTCATGTATTCCTCACAACAACCCCATTTTACAGAGAAGGAAACCAAGACAGGGAGGTTCAGTAATTTTCCCAAGATCACACAGTAAGTAGCAGATTGATGATGTAAACCAAGGGAATATAGGATAAACTATCATCAGGCTTTCTGAGCACAGAACTTAGATTTGGATACAGTACCCTTTCTTCCTGCATGATGAACAGAAGTCTCATTATGACAATCTCTGCTACATTTCCCACTTTTTCCTCCTATGAGTAAGCCAACCTCTGTGGGCCCTTCCCGCTTAAGATAGTAATGGGTTTGGTCCTATTTATTAAGTGCTTTGTCTTCCAAGAGTATCCGTGAGAGCTTACTAAGTGCAAATCCCTGTGGAGAAGTAGGAACCTGGGTTCTAGTGAAGAGTGGTTGAGGAGGCAGAGGTGGCCACCATGCTGCCATATTTTGGCCACCCTAAGATGGCCCTGTTGCTGGCTTTTTGCAAGCCCAGTCCAATGCCCTGGAGATACCAGTGCCACAGAGCTGGAAAGAGGGAGCGAGGTCCAGCCTCAACCACAAGCTCCTTCTAGCCACTTCCAGGCTGCCTCCCTCAATCATCAGCCAGCCATCTGGGCTGCAGGGCTAGTGCTCTTTCTAGCTGGTCTCTTCCTAGACCAGGTAGGAGACTTAAGTATGAACCATGACCCTAACAAACTGAGAATAAAACAACACCTTTCAAAAACAAACAGGGAGTGGGAAGCGGATGTGGCTAAATCGATTGAGCTCCCATCTACCATATGGGAGGTCCTGGGTTTGCTTCCTGGGGCCTCCTTGTGAAGGCAAGCTGACCTATGCCCACGGAGAGCTGATGGCCCATGCCTGTGGGGAACTGACAGCCCACACCGGTGGAGAGCTGGTGCAGCAAGATGACACAAAAAAAGGAAGACAAGCAGACATAGAAGAACACGCAGTGAATGGACACAGAGCAGACAAAGAGCAACCAGCAAGGGGGGGAGGAATAAATAAATCTTTTTAAAAAAACAAACAAACAGGGAGTAGATGTAGCTCAAGTGGTTGAGTGCCTGCTTCCCATGTACAAGGTCCTGGGTTCAATCCCTAGTACCTTCTAAAAAAGAAAACAAAAAACCATGGCTGAGAGTAGAATATCACCTATCCTTCCTAAAACAGACAGGAAAGGGAGAATGGTGATATTTGGAAAGGAAAGGTGGATGCCAAGTAACCTGGAGAAGTGTCACTGGGATGATCTGCCAGCTGACACCTGAAGACCACACAAGCGGGCACCCACCTGAGTGAATATACGGGGCCTGGCCCATGTTCCTGAGCTCAAATGCTGATCTCATCATTATCCCAGAATTGTTTGGACCTTGCGGTGCTCACCCACACCACCAGAGCTCTCAAGGTTCTAAAGGCTCCTTACCAGACCACAAAATGAAAGAAAATTGCCAAGGAACCTGGAGTCTCTTATAACCAGGTCCCTGGAAAGCCAGCGTCTATCAGAAGGTTGCTTCAGGAACAGGGAGGGATGGCTGTGAATTCCTTGTTATGGGTTGTATCTATCAGGGCCTTGGATGCCTCTTGTGTGCCTTGGTAGGTTTAACCAGACAGTCTTGGTGCTCCCATTCAGCCCTGAAAATGCAAAGACTAATGGGGTAAATCCTTCCCAGGTTTGCAAATCACATCCCGAGAGAGGGCCCTCTCTCCCTCTAGACTTGGGCGTGAAGGTAGGTTGAATTTTGTATACCCCTCAAAAGCCTTGTTTTTATTTTTTTTTTTTTTCTTTTTCTCCAAGGGATTGGCCAAATGCCAAATTCTTCTGTCTCCCTCCTCCTGCTCCTCCTCATATGGTTGTGTCTAAAAAGATTCTTTTGATGCACCCTACTAGAATTATCCATTAATCTTACTCCTTTCAAACCTACAAATGATGAACGTCCATCCTTGAATTCCGACAGTTAGAGATGAGGTATGTTTCACTGCTCAATTACAAAAGCAGAGTGAATTTATTTCCCACCGTGCGGCAGCAAAGAGAGCAGCAGGCCAGTCCTTATCAGTTGCCTTCCAGCTCTTCTCCCTTCCTCCCTCCCTAGATCTTTCTTTGTCCTATCATCATCTCCACTGGATTTATCATGCTCTAGGTTTCTTACACCCTTGAAAGTGGAGAGATGAATTATCTTCATTTCACTTCCCCAAACTCTGTCTACAACCATTGGGCTTCCTCCACTCCCCGCGTCCTGTATGCCACCCCCCATTTTTCCCTCTGATGAGATTTCCTCTCTAAGGGAATATTTTGGTCTTGTTCTCTGTTTCCAAGCAAATTCCCTTCGTTCTTTAAATCTGGTTTCAATCAACATAATTACAGTCTGTTCGGTGATATCAATTCTGCCTTGATTTGGTTGTGTAATTCATGCTGTATCTTCCACCTTTTGAGTTGTTTCATATACACACACTTAAATGCATATATATGTGTATATATTATATGTATATTTGAAAGAGAGAGAGATTTTCCATCATGCTTGTAATTACTTTTCATCTTTCTCCAGATCAGTACCTTAACTCATATCACCTAAATTAGATTCATTTTGAGAACCCTAGGTGCTTTTTTTAATGTTTTAGGAGCAGTTATCTAAGTCTGGGTCAAGAGTTGTAAATTGAGAGCAGACTTCCTGTATCCCCCATCATAAATCTTATCAAGTAATTCAGTGAAGAGTGGAGTCAGGTGTCCAGTTCTCCAGTGGAAACCCACTTTGCCAACACCACATAGGGTTTTCTCTTCCATCTCCATTCCCATCCTGTTAGAAAGCCATTCTTTTATTTGGAAGAAAACAAGGACATGGCCCTGTGGAAATTCTGATCCATCCCGATCATAGAAGATAATGTGGATATAAACTCAAATGCGAATGCCATAGTGGAATCTCAGTAGACTTATCACATTCTGAACTCTGTCGCCTCATGATTATGCCACCCTGGTTATGCCAGGAGAGAGTGAGGCAGGATGATACTTTGAGTGGTGAAGCCCTCCACCCTCCCATTGGGTCTTTAACACTCATTACCTATGAGGGGTGGGTGGGTACCACTAGAACAAAGAAGCCAACTGAATTGCCAAGTCAGTTTTGTAAATGTGTAGCACAATTCTAGTAAAATATGACATTTAATTGCCAGAGCTGGGCGCTTGAGAGGTAAAAGTTTTCTGTGAATTCCAAAAACTGAACTTTACTCATGGAATTCTGGAAGAGTCAGGGATAATGACAGAAGAGCCATTTTCCCAAGTGATGGGCTAGAAAGGAAGGGTGGAGGGGATGACCGCGGGGGTTCGGCATGTTCTGTGAAGGGAGGGGGAGGGGCTGGAGTATGCAGCTTCTTATGAGAAAGACCGAGAACAACAGGGGTGGCATCCTTAGGCTGGGGTGGGTAAGCTGGGTGGGCCCCCACACAGAGCCAGCAGTGCCCAGATCACCAAGGTGGGTGTCTGGCCCATCTCCAGGGTGGTTGTCATGTGGAACACAGCATAAAGAGGAAACATGCACTCCCCTTGATCACAGACTATGTATGCGCACAGGAACTTTATCATTTATCGGGAACCAACACTGACCAATAAGGCAAAGTGTAGAAGCACTGGCCGGACCTTCTTGGAAGGTCACAAGTCTTGGGAAATGTATGTCTCTGACACATTCCAAAATAACACAAAATCAGTTTTGAATCATGCCTTTTAAAAATTGAGGTAATTGTAGACTCACATCATCCATTGTTTTGGGTTTCTTCTTTTAAAGGTTTATTTTTTTAATTTATTTCTCTCCCCTTCCCCCAGCCCCCAGTTGTCTGCTCTCTGTGTCCATTTGCTGTGTGTTTTTCTGTGCCCACTTGTATTCTTGTCAGCAGCACTGGGAATCTGTGTCTCTTTTTTGTTCTGTCATCTTGCTGCATCAGCTCTCCATGTGTGCGGTGCCATTCCTGGGCAGGCTGCACTTTTTTTGCACAGGGCAGCTCTCCTTATGGGGCACACTCCTTGCGCATGGGGCTTCCCTACACAGGGGACACCCCTGCATGGCACGGCACTCCTTGCGCCCATCAGCACTGCACACGGGCCAGCTCATCACACAGGTCAGGAGGCCCTGGGTTTGAACCCTGGACCTCCAATGTGGTAGGTGGATGCTCTTATCAGTTGAGCCAAATCTGCTTCCCCCATTGTTTTTTTAATTTACCCATGCCTTCGATTTAGTGTGAACCCATTTTCAAAAGGCCCAATGAACCCCATATCCCTCTTGTACTATAACCTTTTCACGAGTTAATTTTGAGAGACTTCTGGCATAGAGATTTTAATGTGGGAGAATTATAAGGTTGGGATTCTTTTCCTTCTCTGTTGAGGAACAAAAGTTCTTCCTTATCTTCACTGATGGTAGGAAGCTGGATTAACTGCCTCCAGCTCCAAGAGGGTGTATCCAATGCAAGGGTTTCAGCAGGAAAACACCCCCTCACCCTGCAGTTTAATTCCTGAGTCCTTGGTCACACTTGGTATAGACGCTGAGATGGAAGCGAGGACATCTGTGTTCCTGAGGGGCATTCTGGCTCTATCTGGAGCGCACCA